>NC_086285.1:154851926-156320153 GCF_963924245.1 Chroicocephalus ridibundus | reverse complement strand
CATATCTCCCAAGGAGAGAAGATAATCTTTAAGCTTCTTTAATATTAAATATCCCTGCCCTAACCTGAATGCACAAAAATAGAGTGCAATGAAATATAGCTACTTTCTTTGATCTAATTTATTTTTTCTTGGAAAATAATTTTGCCTACATTCAGTAGCAGTGAAAAGATAGTATCAATAACCAGAGAGGGGTAAAACCATTGAGAGTTGTTCATAATGCCTGGGACGATCGTGTAAATTTAGAGATGGATAGGGCTAGTAGAGGGCTCAGTTCCCTGTGCTGAGCAGTGCCGGGTTACACCTGTGTTCTCCGTCAAGCTTGTGGTATCCTGGGATAAGTACATTTACCAAGTAGCACGACATGGACTTACTGGGTCAAGTTACTTGAGTTTTGGTGATGTATTAAAATTCTATAGGAAGAGATTTTAAAATGAAAGTGGTAACAGAAAGTGAAAAATCCCCTCAATGGCTGCTTGTACACACTCAATAGCTCAACTTTCTGTATCGTTTTCACATTTTTAAAAAGGGAGATTTTGAAGCACAGGTGGGTTGCAGCCAGTATTTTCAAGTTTCATGGTCTGAGCGTTTGGGTTTTTTTTTTTCCTTCTGCGGTGAAGAGCATCTGCACTTTTTCAGTGGATAGTAATTGCCAAAACGACTTAGACGGCGTTGTCAAACGTAGAGCGGTAACTGAGGATCCGTAGCACTTTTCATGAGTTCAGCTGAGGTTTGTCTGATGGCATGTTGATGTCTGCGTTTGAGCAGGACGCTGTAGCTAATCCATACGCCTAATGAATGCAAGCCAGCTCGTCTTAAATGCCTGCAGCTGGTGAGACAAACTGCACCCTAAACTCCATGGACTGTTAGACGTGGTTTGCGGGCAGATGGCGGTACTGCGGACATCTGAAATTGGGCGAGATGGATCTTTGCCTGGGAGCGTGCTGGCTGGGGTGCAGCACTCAACTTCGTGTTGTGGTTAGCAATGGTACTTACCTCTGCTTCCGACTAGATGCTTGTTGGGAAGTGTGAGGCCTTTTTTGTTGTTTTTTTTTTTTCTTTTTTGCATTTTTTCTTCTTTTATTCTAGAGCAGGTAGCACTACAGTGGTGGATAAAGTTAACTGATCCTTGGTTATAATACTGTGGCATAAAAATGATTTGGGGTTTCTCTAGTATTTTAGATATAAGGTTCTTATATGAACATTGGACCGTGCATAACTTAGAATGTGTTAAGACACATAATGTTTGTGTCCCAGTTGATGAAAGTATTTCCTTATGCTTATTCAATACTAGATACCTATCATGAAACTTTCCCTAAAGAATCTGCTTGAATGACAGAAGATTCAAGTCTTCATCAGTGATACGAAACGATCAACCACAAGAGCTCCGTTACGGTTTTGAAATGTTCCCCCCGCCTCCAGTTCCAGCTTACAAAAGTGTTTCCAATTTTGCCGAGTTGGCTATCTGCATGTATGCTTACAGTCTGTACAGAAATGCACTAAAATGAGTTGCCCTACCTGGGAAGGCTTTATATTGTATAGAAAATGTGGCACTAGGTACTGCTCTTCATGTGCACAGGAGAGTTAACAGGTGTCGATCTCGTTTACAGAAATGATGGCGCTTTGCAATTTTCTATAATATATTGCAATATATTTAAATGTCCTGTTTGACATGTGAAATGAAATTAAGTTAATGCATTGTTATGTATTTGAAGTATGAGGAAGACGATTCACTAACGACCAGCAAGGTTTTTAGGAGGTGTCCAGTATGTAGGCGTCTGTGTGATCTGTCTGGTGTATGTGATGTTAAAGGAAGCAACAATACTGTCACTGTTTAGAATGAAGAGTTTCTTTTGAATGATGCAATAGCTTACAGTGTCTTTCCTTTGTAGCTGCCCAATGTGGTGAAGGGGAAGCAATTCTTGAAAAAGTTCAAGATAACTGGTTAACTGTGAATGGGCCTAATCTTTCGTGAAACCAAGAAAATTTTTGGACACACACAGGACTTGAATACTGAAAAGGATTGGAACTTAGTGTTGTGCCAAAGTTAAACTACTGCAGTTGGCAGAAGTTCTGCACTGTAAATAGAAGACTGATTAAAAGACAGCTTGTACAAAAAAAAAAAAAATCAAATTTTAATACAGTACGTTTTTATTCTGATACATGATGGAAACATTCTGGTTTAGACCTTTTTTGAAGAGGCTTCAGTGACCACTAGATTTTGTCCTCTTATATTTTGTTTGGCCTAATACTATATGTTCTAGTAAGATGGGCTTTATTGCCTGTGTTCTTTGATATGTGATTAAGCTTATAGCTTTGAGTGACCAAACATTTTACAGAGTAAAAGTTCTTAGAAACAGTATAACGTAACTGATATTTCTGTGTCTTATTTATCAGGCTCTGCACAAACTTGGAAAGTTGTGCCGGACTTGTACAACTCATATATGGGAACGCAGCATACTTCTGGATATTACAAACCTAAGCCTTTGTGGCAGTATGGATCTTGTCTTTGGATTTATTTTTGTTATTTTTTTGAGGCAAAGAGACGAATGGATGCTGCTGTAAAATATTTGTAATATTGCCATTATTGCTTTCTGTAGCAATTATTGCTTTTGCTTCAACAGATAAAGAAAATAAATCAGAGATAGAAAAATCCTAAAAGACGCTGGTAGAAGAAAGGATCATGTGAGAACTTCTGAAAATAAACTTTGTACCAAAAATTTGAAAACAGAAATGATAGAATAAATGTTTCCTTACTGAGTGTGTGTGGTTTTAAGAGGTGTTGTGGAAACCAGGAACTGCGTCTGTATGAAAATGTCACAAATCAGATCTTCTCAAACGTCTTTTTTTTTTTTCCTGTCGTTCAAAACTGAATTTCCCCAGTTCCTCAGACGCATTGAATTTGGAGAACTGGCTTAGCCGAACAGCCAGCGTGAGGTCAGCTTCACGTGCCAGTCAGTACAGCTGCTTGTTTGCTGTGTCAGCAGCCCAGGGACCTTCACCTGATTTTTCTCATTGAGGCTCTTTATTGTCGCATTTAAAATATTTGGGGTGGGAAGACCAGAGCCGAGTAGGAGCCACCTCCCTGCTGAGGTCCGTGCTATTTGGGATATCACCCTTTGTGGCTGTGTTTAACATGTACCTTTTCCTCAGAGAAGAAGGGTCTGAGCTGAGCGCTTTCTGTTGAGCACCGCGTCTCCGGCGAGCCCGACTTGCCGTCGCTCCCCGAAGCTCCCTGCCGGAGGCTCTGCAGCAGTCCTGCATCAGCAGGACCTATCGCACCCGGCCGCTTCAACTGTTGCGCTGCAACCGGAGGGGCTGGAGACCCGGTCTTCCCTGCAGGACCCCGGCATGGTGCCTACAGACCTATCCCCGCCTGAGAAAAAGATGTTTAAGGCGATAGAATCGTTCCTGCGCTGTAGCTTTTGCCGGTCTTGAAAAATTACACCCCTAGCTGAAGTAGTGACCTGTGCACAGGCCTGGAGATGAGCGCTGGTAGTCGGCACGGCTTGGTGTTCCGCCAAATAGTTCTACTCGGTTCGGTGAGAAAAAGGCGGGGGGGGGGAGGCGAAAGAATGCTTATTCAAGAATCTGTCAGCTAATGAGGGAGTTATGAAAAGCCCTGGATTATGCACACAGTCACCTTTTTTTTTAAACAGTTACCTTTTTTGTTTACAGTGTTATCAGCGATTCCAAAATGCTGCAATTCAGTCTATATTTTCACAAGAGACCAGCTGGCCTTGTGGGTTGTTTCCCCTCTCCCAGCCTCCTCTTCCCAGCCCCTTCCATCTCCCATTTGTTTTCATAACAATACTGTCAACTACTATTTTTAAGAATTTAAAATACCAAGCCACTTTGTGCGCTGCCTTATTTTATTATTTTTTTTTACACCAGAAAGTCCCCTCTGGAGCAATGTTAAATCGCTCCCTGTGGGCTCGGCGTTGCTTTGAAATGCTGCTGGTGGTAGGCTTTAGTCTGTCGGATGATCGTTTCTACATTTTTGGTTGTTAAATGACCTGTTGCACTTCAAATACTGTAAAATGAAACCTTGATTAGATTTATATGTTTCTACTGCAATAATGTTGAACTGTTAGCATTGTGACTAATTCGTCTCCCATGTGTGTTTCTTTACAGGCTCAGTGCTGAGCTGACGTTCATTACCTTAAAATATTTATTTGGTAGAAGAAAGAAAAGACGGAAAAAGGGAATTAAATTGTGTGTGGCACCTAGTTGATTTGTGTCTTTGGGTGAAAATAAAGGTCAGTGTTGGCAGTAATTCTCCTCTCAGTGATTTTCAGTTTTCCTAAATGAAAGCCAAATAGGAAAAAACCATACTTGCAGTGATGCCTGCCTGAAGGGACTAACGTGGAAGAGGGCCCACAAAACAGTCTCTAATAATGACGTGTTCTGAAATGAAGGAGACGCTAAAACAATATTGCAATTGTAGCTGCTCTCAGTCCTGCAGTTTCATTCCAGCAGCTGCCCAGAGCCTCCAGGTGAAGCCCATCTGCAAGGATTTCTGTGCAAGCATCGCACCCGGCACCCACAAAGTGCAGAAACGGAGGCCCACGGAAGCCCCGTGATGGAAGTGGCTTGTCATTTTTCTTAGTGACACCACCAAGTTAAAAGCTGCATCGCTGATGGACGTTTTGTGGTGTTCTTTGCTCTGAATTCATTTCACTTTGCAATGATTTGGGGAAGGGAGCAATTGTGGGCAAAGTCCATTCTTGATTTCTGCGTTTCGTTTGCATTTGTTCATTGAGCAGTGCCTTCCCTCTGCATCGCCTCACGCTTTCTGCGGGCGCTGATGCTTGTACAAGGCAAACATGAAGCCACAGAAGCTAAATTTAATAGCAGTTTCCAGTGGCCCTTTCCAGCAGTGCAAAAGCTGCACGGGAAGCGAGGCACCGGACAACCGACAACCAGTTTGGTTGTTTCCCTTGTGGAGGTAGCCTCCCCTGCCAGCCTCCATGCGGAAAAGGAGAGCAGGACTGGGAAATCCCACGAGCTGTGAGGGTCTCTCAAGGGCAGTCCTGAAGCCCTGGGTGTATTTCTTCAACATAGCTTTATTCTTTTTTTCTAATTCTTTAGATTTGTTTCTCTTTGTTCCTGCAAGATAGCAGTATAGGAAGTCAGCTCGGTTTAATGTCTGTTACTACAGTAGAGCTCTACAGCAGCCGAGGCTGCTTAAATGGTGTCCTAGAGGAGTTGCCACCAGCGTTACTTAGTCCTGCCCCGTCCTGAGAACCACAGTAGTAAAGTTTTAACCTAGAGAGGTAATGAATCCGCTGTGGTCTCCACGGCCTGGTTTCGTCATGAGTAGCAATTAAGCAACAAGCCTAACTGTGGCCAGAGGAAGTTAATGAGTTTTCAGACAAACCGATAAAACTGAAAAAAAAGGGCTTAGAAGGAGGTGTACAAACTTCACCGTGCCTGACAGCGAGTCTGTTCGGGGTTTTTTTTCCAGTTAGAGCAGTAGATACGAGATGCCGCCCTTTGTGGTGACTTCTGCGTCACGCTTGTATCCAGACCATCAAGCTACATCCTCGGTGCTCACACTACGCAGCTGAGCGAAGCGGTTCGGACGTGGGATTTGTATCAGCACTGGACATGCGCAGGCTTGCGTGGGAAGGTCACTGCTTTAGGATTCTCCCCGGCACCTGACCACCTTCCTTCTTTCCAGAAAGCTTTTTTCCTCTTCTCTTTTCAACAGCATTCTGGTCAAACTCAAGGGCGTGCTCATTCTGTTCATCATTTATCTTACTAGACAGAAAATAGTTGCAAAACCCATTAATGGCAGAACACATCTGTGTGTAGTGCACCGTTTTGGCAATAACGACTTTATTGGATTTTGTGAGGCCTGAGGGGGAAGGATTATGGCCTAGTTAATATGGCTTGCCAGGGGTTTGAAGGGTTGCGCTGTTCCCAGGTAGAGCAGGCAAATGAACCATCTTTCAGGGGTTGTGTCCTCTCCTGTCTGTCTTAAGGACTCCTAAAAAGCTTTTGGCTTCTGTTAACAACAAACAGTTCTTTCTCTTTGATTTCTGTGATGCAGGACCCCTCACTTCCCTACTCATTTTTGTGGGGTCTTACTAGAACTGTGGGGTGGCTTGATAATTTACAAAGGTATTGCATGGTTTCGTTCTTCTGGAGAGAGGAGAAAGCGAAAGGAGATCTTTGCCCACTGGACTCAGCGGCTGGTTGGAGCAGTGCTGCCGGTCTGGCTGTCTCCACCTCCCCAGTCACCTCTTCCTGCCTGGTTTCTTGCCTGCTGCCCTTCTGCTCAGCCACTGGCCTCTGTGCTCTCATGTGGCTTCTGCCCTGCTGTCAATGTACCCTCCTCCTTCCATAGTGCACAAGGGTGCCGGGGCACTTTTCCCTTTAGGAGTAAGGAGCCATTTTAGTTCCCGCGTTTGCCTTTGCTCAGTCCTGGTTGTACCTGCCTCAAGGATAGAGCTGGATTTAGCAAATGTAGCTTCCTTTTGGTCCCATTTGGCTGAAGTGGTTTCTCAGATGGCTTGAGATGGATGAGGTTCATCTGGGTTCTGCCAGCACTTCTTAAAAGACATACTGAGTTTGAGACAAGTATCCTTTTCTCAAAATTTGTGTCAGTGGCTTCTGGGAGCTTTGGCTTAAGGGGCCTTTTGCTCCCCTCGGTGTGACAACTTACTATTCAAGGATAATTGCTCTTGAGCTCTGCAGTTGCATCTCAAACCATCGTAGTAAGATTTGCTAGAGCACATCCGAGCTCATCAGAGCTTTAACTGCAGTGTTGTTTGCAGTTTGTAGTAGTGATAACCTCTGTATGGCCCTAGCCATGAAACGTCGTTATTTGTATTACCCTCCCGCATTAGTCATGGACAATATCCCCTTATGTGTGACGCCATGCAAAAAGGATGAAAGATGGTCTCTGCTGTAAAGAACTTGCAATCTAAATAAAAGGCAAGAGACAAGGGCACAGCGAGACAATGTCAGCAAATAAAGAGCTGCTCTTCTCTTTTCATGAACATGTTTAGGGAAGAGCCTATGTTATGACTGGCAAAAAAGAAAACTAATCTTCCCTCAAGGTATGAATATTTCACAATGTCTGGAAGAATCCACTTAATGATTCAGGAGCCACCCATCCTTTGAGGAATGCTGCCTGTGGGCCTTACTGCCCTCTTCACTGCAGGCAGCTCTCTTGCTTTGAGTAGGGAACTAGTCTCTCTTTTGCTTTCTTCCAAAGGCAGCTCCTTTCCAGCATATTTTAATAAAGCTATAAACCATGTGAGAGCTGCATTATTCCTTAGCCGACGTGTGTGGGTAGTGCCTACCAAGATAGGGCTCTAGTTGCCGACTGAGGTTTCTTGTTTCTCCTGTGTGTGCTTGATGGTCTCTGAAACCTCTGTGGTGTGCATTCTCCTGGCACAAGAGTGGCCGGGCTGTGGCGAGGACCCATGGAGGCTATCACAATACAAATAATAACTTCAGTAATTAAAGAAACACTGGGGGAGAATTCTTCTGAATTAATTTCGCCTCAGAGTAGACTGGGAAGCAGGGAGCAGAAGGGCTGTCTGGATCTAGACAAGCTCCATGTGCCACGCTGTATTTTCTTTTCCCAGCCAAAAGGCTCAGGCAATAGGGCAACAGGACAAATTCCTGCCCATCGCTTGAGTTGTCTTTGCTGCCCGGGCTCTCTCTTGGCTCACCCTTGCTGCAAGATGAAGCAGGCTGGCCTACCCCAGTTTGCCGAGGTTGAAGCTGGGTCACAGCACCTCTCCGCCAGCGTAACGAGGCACGCTCGTGTGAACAGCTACAATTGCTTTGCCGATGCGCAGGAACTTGCTGGGTGACCGCAACTTACCGGAGCCCATTTGTCTTATTGGTCCGATGTTCATGGGCCGAGGCGGTGGTTTGGGCTGGTGGTGAAGTAAGACCTTGGCTGCCTTTAGGAAGAGATTCATCTACGGCTTCTTTTTATCCCCAATGCTGCATACACGGAGCAGCTGCAGCAGTACAGGCTCTCGCAGGGCTCATGCATCTCTGAGGCTCCTCAAAGCTGCCTCTTCCAGAGACGATGTTTTCTCCTGCGTGAAGCCAAGGCTAACAGCACCATGGCAAATCGTGCCATGCAAACTCAGGCAAACAGCTTTTCTAAAGTACAGTGGGAATTTGTAGTCTGGCAGCTACACTGATGACTCGGGTCTTAGGGGAGAAACTGAGCAACTCTCTGGTGCTGACAAGGCATAGGAATTTCCTAAAGTTGCATTTTTTTATTTCTGTAACTAATACACGAGGAACCTTTTAAATGTGTGGGGGGGGATGGGGGGAGAGCCAGGCAAGGGAGGAAAAAAGAAGAGCAGCAATATCATTATGGCCATGATTTCTGACTGAAACCACACAGCCAGCTGCGAGGCCCCCCGTGTGGTGCTCAGGAATCGCTGCTCTCCTATCATCGATTTACCAGACAAAGGCATTCTCTGCATTGCAACACAGAGCCTTCGCAGACCACGTTGGTATCCTCCGAGGCGGCGATGGCTGAAACCCCCAGCCTGGGAGGACTCTGCAATCCAAGCTGGCAGCCAACCGGCTGCTCTGGGATTTGCCCCTGGGAGCGCCTTGCTCTTTGTGTGTTTTACTTTGAGCTGGGGCCACATTTCACTTTGATTACTCATGTTTCTTTTTCGTTTTTTCTGGTTTTTTGATTTGTTCTTAATCATCTTGATGGATTTTCGTGTTTTGATTAGACCGGTGTGTTGCAGTGTGACCGGCAGTCCTGGAGGAGTGGGAAAGGAACATGTGAGTCCAGTGTATGTGAGAAGAGCAGACGCTGTAGCTGTTCAGACGCTAACGCTGACCTCCGCAGACTGACTCCTGCACACTCTGTCTCTGTCCTGCCGGAGCTCATCACACTGGTCTGCCTGCAGAGGAAGACAGATGGTTTTGGCATGCATATACACGCAGCTCTGACTGTGCTCGCTTACCTTGACGCTTGTAACAAAAAGACAGAAGCATGTCAAGCAAACTCCTGATTCTCTCCGGGCTTACTTGCTAAGCAGTTTCCTATGTTCAGGAGGGCTTGTTTGCCAAACAGCAAGTTTAAAAGCAAAAGAAACCTCAGTCCCCTTTATTTTCTGATAAAATCTACCTGCCAAAGTCGAGTTTCTACCCAGGGTTTTATGCCAGCTGTTGCTACATCCAGTCACAGCTATGCTGGTGTGGAAGGATATTTTGAGCATACATCCACTTAAAAAGAAGAAAAAAACCCTAACCCAGAACCCACATTTTACATGTCTACTAGAAGGAAACCTTTAAAATTATCCATACAAGGAGTGTTTTGGCCTCAAAAGCTGTTCTGGTATAGACGAGTTCATTAGTCCATTTTGCACGTTAAGGAAGTGCAAGGATGACTTTTCAGCTCACCTTCTCCAAACCTACATGGTGATTAGATGGGACAAAATGGACCTTCCTGGATGGACAGACTGGCAAGGTGGAAAGAGGAAACAGCGCTGCAATACACCTAAAACACAGTACACTATGTGCACAGTAGTGTGATGAGGCAGGGCAGGCAGCTGGGGTACCTACAACTTCACCTGGGTGCTGCTACTGAGCAACGGTGTGCCTGAGAATCTTTACGTCTTGAAGAAGCTCTAGGATCAGCCTTCACTTTGTTGTGTCCCCATTTCCCATAGCACAGTCAGCGTACGGGGCTTTGGGAAATCCTGTCTCTGAAAGCCTGAGATTTCACAAGTTTCCCCTTCTGCTTTGGGGCAGAACTTAAATGGAAAAGTTACCAAAATACACTCCCACCCACCCCCGCACAGGCACTGGGCCGAAATATTAACAGAACAACTCTACAATTATGCAATTGATTTATCAAAGCACGGGATGCTTTGGTTCAACTATTTGTTATAAGATCTTACAACATGTCCATTACAGTGACTTGTGACCAAACTCCTCACCAGAGCCGGGGAGGTCTGACGGCCCTGCTGCGCCTTCAGGAGCACAAGCTGCACCCACTGAACACCCGCTTCTTAAAGCCAACGGGCAAACGCCAGAAACGAGGAGCCCCAGGGCCATTCTTCTCACTTCGCTCGATGGGCTCGCCCTTGGCAAGGCTGGTGGTGCCCAGGCTGCCACCGCCCCTGTTTCCAGTCATCTCCCCGGGCCTGTTTGGTGGATGGCCTGGCCTGCCCTACCGCAGCCGGCTCCCATCTCCCAGCCCGAGAAGCGGGGGAGAACGCCCAGCCCTCTGTAGGCGGCCGCCTCAAGCACCCGGCGTGGAGGCCCGGAGGGAGCCCGGCCCGGGGCGCGGCGGTCAGGACTACAGCTCCCGGCGGGCGGCGGCCCCTCACACCGCCCCGCCTAAGATGGCCGCTCCCGCCGCCGCCCCTCTAGCCCGCACCGCCCCCAACTCGGTGCCCCCCGGCGGCTCGCCTGCACCGCGCCGCCCGGCTCGCTGGACCTCCCGCAGCGGCGGCCCGGCAGGGGGCGCGCTTGCCGGCGCCGCGCGGCGGGGGCCGGTCTGGGCGGAGCGGCGGGATGGAGCCGCTGCTGGGCTGGCAGTTCGAGGACTCCCTCTTTGCCCCGAGCCGGGAGCGGGGCCCGGCCAGCAGCGCCGGGCCGGCCGGCGGCGCCAAGCACTGCGAGCCAGGCGTGAGGAGAGCGGGGCGGCGGGCGGAAGCGGCCCGAGGGGCCGGCTGGGTCGGGTCGGGTCGGGTCGGGTCGGGCCGGGCCGGGCCGGGGCGGATCCGGGCCCATCTGACGGGTTTGTGCTGTGCCCGCAGTGGTTTCGCAGCGAGGGGGACGGCGGGGAAGGCGGCGGCGGGATAACGGCCAGCAAGTTCCGGGCGGACTGGGCCTACCGGCAGCGCCAGTTTGAGGTATTTCCAGGGCTCTCGCAGGGCCTGGGGGCCCGGTCGGTGGAAGTTGTGGGGGTGTAAACTGGGGTGGTCCTGTAGTCTCCGGTGTGTTGACTGAATGTGTATGTGTGTACTGTGTGCAGCTTTGGAGTCCTCAGGACAGGAAGGACATGGACCTGTTGGAGCGGGTCCAGAGGAGGCCACAAAGATGATCCGAGGGCTGGAGCACCTCTGCTGTGAGGACAGGCTGAGAGAGTTGGGGTTGTTCAGCCTGGAGAAGAGAAGGCTCCGGGGAGACCTTACAGCCCCTTCCAGTACCCGAAGGGGCCTACAGGAAAGTTGGGGAGGGACTTTTTACACAGCCAGGTAGCGATAGGAAGAGGAGTAATGGTTTTAAACTGAAAGAGGGGAGATTTAGATTAGATATCGGGAAGAAAGCTTTCACTCTGAGGGTGGTGAGACACTGGAACAGGTTGCCCAGAGAAGCTGTGGATGCCCCATCCCTGGAAGTGTTCAAGGCCAGGCTGGATGGGGCTTTGAGCAGCCTGGTCTAGTGGGAGGTGTCCCTGCCCATGGCAGGGGGGTTGGAACTAGGTGATCTTTAAGGTCCCTTCCAACCCAAACCATTCTATGATTTATATAAAAGCCTCCTGACTGAGCCACAGCTAGGCTCTGTGGTGCAGTAGCGTCCAGCTTGTTGGCTCCTTGTTTGTGCTGAAGGCACAACAGCCCTGTGGGCAGGCACGGTGACCTGGTGAACAGCCATCCTGCTGTCTGCACTGCTGTCAGGCCATGATACCTACCTGTGTTCTGGCAAGCTCCCCCAGCCAGATACTGTCTTTCCAGGAATCAGCGTGAAGTCAGTGTAAACTGTCCAAAAATTCTACTTTGCACCCAGAGCTGATCCGGATCAGCTTGCACATAGAATCATAGAATCATCTAGGTTGGAAGGGGCCTGTAAGATCATCTAGTCCAACCATCAACCTAACACTGACAAAACCACCACTAAACTATGTCCCTAAGCTCCGCGTCTACCCATCTTTTAAATACCTCCAGGATGGCAATTCTACCACTTCCCTGGGCATCCTGTTCCAATGTTAGATAACCCTTGCTCTGAAGAAATTTTTCCTAATATTCAACCGAAACCTCCCCTGGTGCAACTTGAGGCCATTTTTTCTTGTCCTATCCAAGTGGTTCAGTAGTGGGCAGAGCTGGTGTTTGTGGCCATGGACGTCATGGTCAGCCAGCGTGTGTGTGGATTTCTCTGCTCCTGGAGGTAACACCATGTCCCACAAAGGCTGTCAGATCGCTGGCAACCACCTGGCTGCCGCTCACCTTTCTCAGAGCTCCCCCCGCTGTTGGGTGAAGGCTGACTGTAGTTGTCAGGCTCCTGACAGTTGGCTTGGGAGCCTCATCATTAATTGTCCCACCTCTCTGCTGCCTCCCCTCGCTCTGGATGTCTGGTTGTGCCTTTGGGGTACATTTATGTTCCCCATTTCTGTTCCTGCCCACTGTAGTCCTAGACCCTGTCCTCACTGCCTACTTCACTTCCTGAGCCACATTCGTGATTATGGATGCTCTCCTGCCTCTGTATTCCTAGTTGCAGGGTACAGTCTTTTGTTTCCCGGTTGAAATTAACCGCTTCTGCTGTTGTTTCAGCTGTAATAGCTTCTTGTTCCAGGCTATGGTTTGCATTACGGTCTCCCTGATTTCTAAGCCCTCAGGCCGACTTCAGACTCCGCTCCTTTTGCTTTGTCCATTGGATTTGTGGATCTTTTTGTACCTCAGCTGGCGCTGACTTCTGCTTTTTAATGTCATTCCAGCGCTACTGTTGCCTTGTCTATACCCGACAGATGCTTTCGAATCTCAGCTGAGATGCCCTGAAGGGATTCATAAAAGTATGCTGAGAAGAAAGATGCCTGAGGCTGCAGTCAGACATGGCTGCTGACCCTCAGGAAGAGCAGATTGTGCCTTGCTGTGTGCTGTGGTGCCCTCTTGGGAGAGAATGACACCCCCTCAGATCTGCCAGTGGAACAGACCGTCGCTTCCTAACCCTTTTCTGTCACAGTCATCCATGTTAAAAACGTCTAGTCTTTGGTCTTATTGCTAACCTGGATCACTGTGACAGAACCAGAACTAGACTGCACATAAAATTACAGAATTGAGAGCTCTGACCTTAGAAAAGGGGCTGGAAATAAGTAATGAGGGTAGTAATCTCTTCACTCGTTGTGAATACCTTTTTACGTCAGCCTAGGTCACTGGATAGGAAGTGCCAAGGACAGCGGTGATCTAGGCTGTGCCCATTTTTAGGATATAAGTGACTGTAGAATCTGCTTGGGATTCG
The DNA here is from genome assembly GCF_963924245.1 of Chroicocephalus ridibundus. Lineage (NCBI taxonomy): Eukaryota > Metazoa > Chordata > Aves > Charadriiformes > Laridae > Chroicocephalus > Chroicocephalus ridibundus. The sequence continues at coordinate 156,306,971 of NC_086285.1, read as the reverse complement.
TAATGCCTGGTCCTTGCCAGGTTATATCCCTTTGTCACATAACAAGGCGAACAGGGGTGTCCTGCAGCCGTCCTCTGATCCATTTTCACCAGTGGCTGCTGCGCTCACTGGGCAGAGGGGAGCTCCTTCTTTTGCTTGAGAAAGAAGGCAAGCTTAACACCAGGGAAGAAAAATATTTCAGCCATTTTGCTAGGAAGTACTTAGAGTGTGTCGCCTGGAAGCTCTTTCTGTTAGAACCGTTCAAGTTTTCAAGGAATAATTAAATATTCATTTTGAGAGACGGGAGAATGAGCACTGCTCTTTAGTCTTCTGGTCTGAGCACTTACACAAAGCGTGAGGAACCAAGATTCCAGCCTTAGTTTCGCTGAATGCTTAATTTAATGTATTTAAATGTTAATTGGAGTCCTAGTGAGTGCCCTGAGCATTAAGTTACAGAAGTATTGCTCATTCTTGTCTTTTTCCTTTGCGCAATTAATATTTAATTATTTCATGCAAATTGGAAACATCCTACAGGAGCGATGGAGATTCACCTTCCTTGTGGTATTCTCCAACTTGGTGATTATTCATGTGAGGTGAGGTACTTGCAGGTTCAAACCTTCCCGTGGAGAACGTCACAGATTTGAATTTAGGATGAGTGCTCTGATCATTGAATTGGTGGCTGGGGGAAAGATGCCTTGTGTCACGTGTTGTCCAGGTCAGTAGGTGATCCCTTTTGGATCAGGCCTGGTGGGGGAGAGGTGGACAGATGTGTGGTGAATCCCGCCAGAGCTTAAACATGAATTAGGATTGAGGTTGCTCATCCCCATTTAGACTTGGCTGTGTAGTACCGGGGAGCTCATCTGTTGCTGGCATAGGTGGTAGCTGAGTCCGGAGAAAGGAAAACGTGGACTTCAGCTCCTGAATTCCCTTTGTGACCATAGTCATAAACAAAACATACAGTCAGGCTTGCTTTTAAATGAAAATCTCTCACTGCTTTGTTTGGCTTTTCTTTTTGTCGACACTCCTAGAAAGCCCTGTGTGAATACTCAAACTGCTTACTACTCTTACCTCCCAGTAACATTGCAATGAGACGAGATGTCCAAGAGGGCCAGGCTCGGTGTTTGTCTCGCCTGGGAAGGCATGAGGAGGCTCTGGATATTGCAGAAAAAATGGTAAATAATGCAATCTTTCTTTTAGGCTTTGAACACAAAAATACTGCCAGTAGTTCTTTTATATGGACCATTTTCTGGAAAAATAATCTTTATATGTATAATCCTTCAGGATGTTCAGTGCTCGGAGTATTTGGTAAACAGAGGGTAACTGTCACTGCAGATATAATCACTCTTTAGAAATCAGAACACCCTGTACCACAATGAGCTCCCTGTGCAGGGAGGCTGGTAGTCCTGGAAGGGACTAAATATCATGCTCTGCCAGGCAGAATTAATGTAATGTAATAGGAATTATAAGAAAGGGGATAAATGAGTGCTTAAATCTTTCCACTATAAAAGTGACCATTCAAAACTCCCTTTTATTTCCATATACTCGCTGCCAAACTGCCACCAGGAAGGGTATCTAACCACAAATTGAGTTTTTCCCATAAAGGAAGAGGTCCAGAGGCTCTGAAGTCCGCTAGAATTTTACCGCTGCTGTTTATTTTATATAAAAGGTGTTTATACTACAAAGAAGGGCAGCTGTATAAAAGTCTGAAGGCAAATAAACAAATGACAGCATTTGGGGCCTTCTTCCCTTTCAGACTGGGACAAGGCAGCGAGAGGGAATAGCGTCAGCTTGATTGGGCGTGATCTGTATCATGTTTCATCATTTAAAGTTAAGAGCACAGTTTTGTATAATTTAAAAATTACCTTTAGCGATATTTGTGCGTCATTATTCAGGGAGACATTTTCTTAGGCTCTGAAGGATGATTCTGTTCTTCTCCTGTTTTTAATCTATTATCTTTTTGTTTCTAGAGAAACAGCGCTACTAACACAGATCACTTAACGACGGTTCTCAACCTGCAGTTTGCCATTTACCAGGGTCTGGAAGATGTAGAAAAAAAGATCACGTGTCTGCAGCAACTGATCTGCTTACATCCTTTCAATCCTTGGTACTGGAAGTTACTTGCTGAAGCTTATATGAGCCTTTTACAGAGTTTGTCTCCAATAGTCATTCCAGAAACAAATCTAAATCAGTCTGAAGAGGTTAGTGTAAGTGATAGTAGTTTCAAAACATCAACTGGAAGAGAGATTAATTTGCAGTCTCACCGATCAGATGGCCAGAAAGAAGGCTCTTGGTCCAGCCTTGCTACCGAAACAAAGAGGGAGAATGCAGTGACTTGTAGCAGCAGCCAAGCTGCAAAAGAATTCCTCTGTACTTCAGAAGAACCTGAAAGGATGAACGAAGGGAAATGCTCAGCCTCCGAGTCCTGGGAGCAGAACACGTCGAAGAAATTTGGAATAAAGGCATGTGCCTCGTTTATTAGAGCAAGGTAACTAAACATATTCTTAGAACAATGTCAACTTCTCCCAATCAAGAACAATTTAAAGCGTATTCTTCTTAATATTTTCAGTTTACATTTTCATTTTATATTTTTGTTTCAGTGATGGCAACGCCAACTTAGAAGCACCCTGCTATTGCTTCAGATCTAAAAAGCAAAATGCACTAGCATGGTTGCTGTGAACAACCTAAATCTGAGTGGAGAGTAAACCAGTATCATGCGCTGTTGAGAAGTAAAGCGTTTTTTAATGACCTTATTATATGAATCTCTTCAAGTAATTATATACAAAAGGGCTTGTTCTTCAACAAATGCTTCTGTTAGAGCTTGGCAATTTCCTGGTTTGGTATTAAAGATGCAGCAGCAGAAGTGCCCCAAAGGGAAGGCCAGCCAGTCTTCCTTCTGTGTGCCACCTGTCTTACTTGCTTGAAGCCTCATGCTTGAGCGAAAATGCATTTAATAATAATAGCCCCATCCTGCATAATGGATGAGGTTGAAAAATGAACTCTGTGACAGCTGATTGACAGGGCTGCATTAAAATGCTCTTTCCTTTTCTTCCCTCTCTTCCTAAAACTCTTGCACAAAAAAATCCCCAAAACATAACCTTTCGAAGAGATAATTAGGAACTGGTTTTGTTAAAATTGTCTTGAATTTTTTTCCCCCCTCTTGCCTCTCATTAATTTATTAGTCACCGAATGTATTTAAAGCCATTTTATGAGCTTCCACAAATATTTACAGAGAACACTTTATAACTGCCCCGTTAGGGCAAGATTTAAGAAATGTAAAAAAAGACATAGTAGCTTTTAACCGTACTCAGACTAAGAAATGGTGACTTTAATCGCTACTTGTGAGAAGTTAATAGATTTGGTAGTGGTATTGAATATTAAAGCTACATTCATATTCAGATAATTTGTGTTGCTTGTTTCGGTGTGTATGCTTTAGCTTTGAGGCAGTTATAAAATGTGGGATTTCCTTGCTGGGCTGCGGAGTTTCACAAAGTGTAATCGTGGTTTTTATTTGGAGATACTCTTGTCCAGGGTGAGCTTCTCCCCTGCCCAGGGCTCATGCATTAAATAGGTTGTCTAATATTTTCAGGTCTGTTGGATTTTAAGTGAGATGTGGACATTGCATAAACCTATGTGCAGGGTAAAGCGCTCCTGGAAAAGGGGTATTAGTATCGCTTTTTGTAGGAAAGAAGGTTCTGTGTTAAAGCATCATGAATAATTGACTCTTCTAGTTTTGCTAACAAAAAAAAAAAATTGGGGGAATGGTTTTGTTTAATTTTCATTGAGATTTCACTCTTTCTTACATTGTGTTGATGCAAATTTTGAAACAAAAATGCTTTACAAATTAAAAATACTTTCCATTTTACTTTGAATTTCCCAGTCAAAACTTTACTGAATTTATAAAGGGCTTGTTGGCTCAGACTTGTAAATTTTTATGTTTATAATGCTTAAATTAAATCTTTCATCTAGGATCTTAACTCTTCATAAAAATACCCACCTTTATTATAACACCCGCGTCATTTAACTTCAGTGAATGAAAATTAAAAAATTAAAAAATCTTTTGTTGTTCTTTATGCATAAAGCTTGAATTAAACATAGTTTCAGTAACAATACAGCTAAGTCCCAGTGGTCCGTTGGTTGAATATACTTAGATATTTCCTCTGCTGACATGTTTTACAGTCTGTGTGTGAGGAGGACTCTGGAAACTGCCACCGCTCTCTCTGCTTGAGCAGTTGGTGATTGGGGTCCCTCATGACATGAAGCCACTTTGTGAGCGCAACTTCTAATCTTCATTGAGTCATGGTGGTGACCTCTGGGGCACCGCCTTGAACATAAAACCACGGTGAAAGATTTTAGAAAATATTCCAGGGTTGGCCTATGTGGGGAGCATGTTTGATATTTGTCTAAAACCCCCAAACGTCTAGCTTTTAAGGTTACAAACATAATCACTGCCGTAGGTAAAAACGCGCTGCTGTCTTGTTAGGTCTTACTAAGGCTGTGGGACACCTGAGGTACTGCAGTTAATGCTACCAAATCGGAGCTTCGCTTTTAAATTGGGTGACAAATACACAGGGAGAAAAATGTTTACCCAGAGCAACCAGAGGTACTTGGCATGTTGTTTATTCAAAAGCAATTCTCAGGACTTCTGACATAGCACGGATATACCATACCCGTAGTAGATTGATAGGGGTGTATCCATTTCTTTCCATTTTTTGCAGTTGGCAAAAGTCGGGAAGAAGAGCTGGTTTAAAGTATTATATTTAGGTTGGGTTTAGGTTTGCTGACTTACTCTTTTGCCAGCTGTGCCTTTTTTTTAACTGCCTTTTCCATTTCAGGCTTTTACTTCAGCTTACCCAGTTGCAACAGTCGTCCTTTGCACTAGAGAATAACATAAAAGGTCAGAAAGAAATTGATGACAAAGTGGCACGTCTCGGTTTCACTGAAAACTCCTTGCTGTTGATGACCAAGGTAAGGGGATGTTTCATCATGTGCAAGTTCTCAGCTAGACGTAGGCTGGTTGAGGCACCCGAGCCAGTTCAGGCACAAAGTGCTGTAGGTGGGACGCTCCCCTCAGCTAATTAACTGTGCCAGGAAGCAAGGTAAATTAGCTGGGGTGGGTTGCCCTGGTGGTGTGTTACCTGGAACTGACAGTGATGCCTGTACAGCGCTGGCTTGTGTCATGCAGGTGTATCTCTGTTCTGCTGAGATTCTCCTTCCAGGAATGTTCGGGGTTGTTAAGTTTCTCATAGATCTTGTATTTACAGGTGCGTCATCGCTGTGCGTTTCCTGGGATGCAGATTTTATCTCAGGAATTTTAGATGCTACAAAGTGAATCACAAGCATTAAGTGGAAGTGGAGATTACTTTGGTGGCCACGGCAGTTTTAAACACTTCCAGAAAAAATATTAAACATTTTCAGAAAAAGCCAGAAACGTCCTTTTACATGTTTTCTTCCTTCTATTTTGATGTACTGTTTTAGTTTAGTTTAATTTAATAAAGAACTACAAAGGAGGAGAGTAACATTGCATGAATTTAGTCATAAAGATTAAAAATTTTTAGTGCTATTTATAGAGTTTCTGACTTTTGTCTTAAGGAACAAAAGGAAGGCAGCGAGATTCTAACTTTGCTGTCAGTGTTACAGCTTTAAGTTAGTGAAAGGCAAGCCATTGCCGGGTTGGCAGGCAGTCTGGTGGGATTTCATCCATGAGAGGGCAGTAGCATGCAGATTATCTCAGGTTTTGAAAAGGTTGGGAAGAGAACCTTCTCTCCTTGCTTCCCGTGTTCCAACACCCCCAGGAGGTGATCAGAGTGTTGGTGTTGCTGCAAGGTGAGCACTGAACGCAGAGCTGGCGCTGAGATTTCCAATGCTGCTCAGAGCATAAAAATCCGCCCGTAGAAGCGCAGCCAGAGGCTGGGTGGGGTTGTGCAGCTGTGAAGCTTGGGCTCTCAGTTCTCCCTCCTTATTGCAGAATGCAACAGGCAGACAGCTTGATCGTGACTTGGAAACTTCTCCTGGATGGCCTGTGGTTCATGTGTCAAGGGCTTTTCAAGGACACAGTAAAGCTCTGTTATTAATGTCATATTTGCTGTTTTCTCTGCAAGTTATTTTCTTATTTCTCATCTTCTTTCCTACTCTGTTTGCAGGTTATGGGGCAGGACCTTATACCAGAAAAACTAAAAGAGGAATTTCAGGGTGAAGTAAAATGCATAGGCCCTTCAGCGCTGTCATCATTGGTAACTGCGTCAGCCACAGAATTTGAAATCAAATGGTTCGATAATCTCCAAGATGATTTATGTCACTTTGACAGACCGTTCTATTCAGATATATATCTCCCACCTTCGGTAACTTAAAGGTTTTGTTGTATTTATTCTCATATCGCCAAATGATTATGAAATGATATATGCAATAAAGTTCATATTACATTTCTTAAGAATTCTTGTTGTATGTCTTTTAAGAATACACATAAATCTCTGCATTTAAACTCTTAACATCTCATCATTTTCTTCACTGATTTGTGTGCATTTAAAGTAATAAAGAATCTAGTATAATATCAAGCATTCAGAGATAGCTTTCCGTTATAAACCTCACCATCTTGTGCTTGAAGAGCCTGCGATTTTTTTGGGGCCTGCAATGCCAGTGGGATGGAAGGCTTGCTTTATAATGTTTAGTTTGCAAGTTTCTTGCTATCAAATTCTATGTTGTTGCATTTAGAGACATGGAATTATCCATTTTATTAATTTGTATTTTTTAAATATTTCTCGATTAATTGACGTTATAGTGATTTCCTGTTCAGAGCTGGAAAGCTAGAAATCTTAAATATATTTACGCTGAGAATTTGTTAATAAGAAGAATTCCATATGTCTTAGAAAATAAATCTAAACAGTAAATATTTTAACTTAGAACTGGAAAGAGATTTTCTTTCTTCAAAGCTAAGTGTTTTTTGCAGGCATAGAAGTAGCTACAGTCTTGTCTTCAGTGTGCTTAGACGAGGGAGGAGAAAAAACTGTCAACGTTGTTTATATGTGCTGAAGGGTGTTTAGTCAGATCATATCCTTTGTAAAGCCCCACAAGGAAGAAGATCTTTGCTGTGAGAAGTGGCAGTGTTGTTTCTGCATCATACAGCTCCTTATGTTATGCTTTCAGCTGATAATGACCCCACTTTGCCTTAACTTTCTGAAGCGTCGATGCTACGTGCCTGGGGCTTCTACAGAAAAAGGCAGAGATTATCCTGTAGTTTCTTTTGCTTGAAATAATTGACGTTTGAGGCGAACAAGGTGTCATAGTATCATAGAATTGTTAGGGTTGGAAGGGACCTTAAAGATCATCTAGTTCCAACCCCCTGCCATGGGCAGGGACACCTCCCACTAGACCAGGTTGCTCAGAGCCCCATCCAGCCTGGCCTTGAACGCTTCCAGGGGCTTCAACCGCCTCTCTGGGCAACCTGTGCCAGTGTCTCACCACCCTCATGGTGAAGAACTTCTTCCTAACGTCCAGTCTGAATCGTCCCATCTCTAGTTTTAATCCATTCCCTCTGGTCCTACCATTACCCAGCATCCTAAAAAGTTCCTCACCAACTTTCTTGTAGGCCCCCTTCAGGTACTGGCAGGCCACTGTAAGGTCTCCTTGGAGCCTTCTTTTCTCCAGACTGAACAACCCCAACTCTCTCAGTTCGTCCTGATAGGAGAGGTCAGTGTCCTCTCCCCCCGTCTTCTCTTAAACTGTGAGAATTAAATTCTTTGTAGCTTTTTGTAAATATGTTCTTTAATGGATATAGTTTAAAAACCAAGTATCTCTTTGACATAATTTGCTGTGGCTTTTCTTCATGTTTTCCTGTGTTTTCTTTTCTGAAGCACTACAGAGTGCTGAAACTTTAAAGAACTCACAACTGAATAGTAATTCACCATGTATGACCACATTTTGTATCTGCTACTTTAAGGTACTGGTTAGGGGAACGTGTCACCAAGCCTTGGTATGGTATAGCCCTCTGCTAAGTTGACTGTGAAACCTCTCCGGAAAAATGGAATATCGCCTTCAGCCATGTCAAATTATCTTTGATAGTTTGGTGACTTAATGCGATTAAACCACATCCTGGTCAGCTTGTTACGAAAGATGATGATTTGGCAAGTACACTTGGGTAAGCATTAGTGCACTCATGCTGTATTACAGAATATTTGGTTTAGTCATGCGTGTGCTTTGCTAGGTGGAAATTTTTGTGTGCGTGTGAAGAGCGCCGTATTCGGATGGCAGTGAAGCCCGCCTGAAGGGCTGGGGATGCTTTTAAGACTAACTGGTGTCATAAGCTTTCAGTAGAGACTGTCCATAACGTGCCGTAAATTAATTACGATGTTGGCATCAACAGTAGAATGTCTTACAGTAAAGACATAGCAAACATGGAAAGCTTAATGCCAAATATGTCGGCAAAAAATTAGAACAGGGATTTCTCCCAGTTTCTTCTTAAACTTAAGGTCATGAATAGCCACAGAAAAAGGCGCTAATTGTTTTAGCCGCGGCCCTCGAGTAGGTTCGGTAGTTAGGACACCAGAACGCGGCTTTTGTGCAACCAGGTCTGTATAGATATTTAATGGGAACTCGCCAAATGATTTGGCTCCACCGTGTAGAAGGTGGAAATAGCATTGGAGCTGTGTTAGCAGCAAAGGAAACACTTGCCAAGTGGTGTCATTTTGTGACCGAGATGTCCAAAATACGCAGCGGCTAGCCAAGGTGATTCGGAACCTTTTTTTGCGTGCGTGCAGATTGTTTGACTTGAGGTCGTGGCTCAGACTGGGAACACAACGGTTAACTCCCCCCTGGCTGCGGGAGTGAAGGCAAGTGGCAGTTCTTACCAACAGGCAGTATTTTCTCAAACATAACAGTAAAGCAAAAATGTTGTTTTTAACTACTGCAAAGAAAACAACATGAATGTTGTTCTGAACATGTCGCATAGTTACTGTTCCAAATAACTGGTGTTTATTGCGCTGGGGCTATGAAATATTCCTTTGTCCCGCTTGTGCCTGGCTGTCTCTCATCTCAGCTACTTCAGTTCCTCCTTTTTTGGCCTGCTCCTCGCTTGTTTGGCGTACCCGCTTCTAACTCCAGCTTTCTGTTTCTGATCATATCTCACGAGGGGCTTTGCGTTTCCATCTTGCATTTGAATGCCTCATCGTTGTTTCTACGTTCTGCATAATTCTACATCTGCCTGTAAATAGATTTCTTCCTGTTTTGGCTCTTATGATATTATTATTGGTATTAGTGCATGCACCAGTACTCCACGCGGCGTTAAATAGCAAATTGTAATATTGCAAACTGCAAATGAGAATCCGTTAACAGTTACTGAGGTTTGACTTTGTTATTTTAACACTTGCTTGTGTTAAAGACGCTTTGGGAAGGACCCTGTGACCCTGGTTCTGATGCTTCTGAAACGATTGCTGTGTACAAACACAATCTAATTGCGTGTCTTGCTAATGAGTGTTTGAATACAGCTGGTTTTGAGGTGAGGGAACATGTTAGTGCTGTAACTATCAATATTAACACAGGTTTCTCCATCACAGAATCATAGAGTGGTTCGGGTTGGAAGGTACCTTCAAAGATCATCTAGTCCACCCTCCCTGCCATGGGCAGGGACACCTCCCACTAGATCAGGTTACTCAAAGCCCCATCCAACCTGACCTTGAACTCTGCCAATAATGGGACATCCACAGCTTCTCTGGGCAACCTGTTCCAGCGTCTCACCACCCTCATCGTAATTAATGTCTTCCTTACGTCTGATCTAAATCTACCCTCTTCCAGTTTAAAACCCTTGCCCCTTGTCCTGTCACTGTGTGGTGGTTTGACGTTGGCTGGCTGCCGGGTGCCCACCCAGCTGCTCTGTCACTCGCCCCCCACCTCAGCCCGACGGGGAAGGAGGAAAGAAGATGGAAAAAAAAAAAAAGCCTTGTGGGTTGAGATAAAGGCAGTTTAATGAAGAAAAAGCAAAGGCTGTGTGTGAAAGCAAAGAAAACCAAAAAAAAAATATTTATTCCCTACTTGCCGTCAGCAGGCGATGTCACTGTAAAAATGAGTGTGTGAATAGTCTTCAGATTAATTACAAGGAATCAAGAGTTGTAACGTGGGGTCCTGCTGGTGCTGCCAGCCGAGAGCCACCTTGATGGCTGGCAGTCACACAGGGGTTCGGGTGGTGCCTACTTCTGCCTTCTTCCCAGTACCAACACGCAAACCAGGAGATAAGAAAAACGCAAGCAAATCCATTTGGGTAACAATTTGGCAACTCGGGTGCAACTCTGCAGGTTCCCAACCTGTTGAGAGTGGCGATGGCGTATGATGCTGGTATGACATCACCAGCGATGGCGCCGGTACTGGGTGAGGTCACCCGATTGTCCTTGCAGGATGTGCATTCCCCAGGAAGGTACTAAAATCCCGGGGCAGCATCAGTCATGGGGGCGTCAATAGCTAAGGCAAAACGGCATTTGCTGCTGGCAGAAATTCTGGGAAACCAGAAGAAAATTGTCAGTATTTCAGGACTGGGTAAAGCTTGAAGTGTAGTCCTCCATCAGGACGAGTGACCAGCTGGTGCTCGGGAGGGGACACCCTCTGAGCACTGGCCCCTGGGAGGTTCGTTTGCTGTGGGTGAGCTGCTGTGAGTCCTTCCTGCCTCATCCGTGATGGGCCGTAAGGCAGGATTGCCTCACACGGTAAATCCCTGCTGACTGCTCCCCATCTGTTTCCAGGATCTGTTTTGGGCCCCTCACTACAAAAAAGACATTGAGGTGCTGGAGCATGTTCACAGCAGGGCAATGAAACTGGTGAGGAGTCTGGAGAACAAGTCTTACGAGGAGCGGCTGAGGGAGCTGGGGTTGTTCAGCCTGGAGAAAAGGAGGCTGAGGGGAGACCTTATCGCTCTCTACAACTGCCTGAAAGGAGGGTGCAGCCAGGTGGGGGTCCGTCTCTTCTCCCAAGTAACAGGCAATAGACAAGAGGAAATGGCCTCAAGTTGCACCAGGGGAGGTTTAGATTGGATATTCGGAAAACTTTCTACACTGAAGGGGTTGTCAAGCATTGGAACAGGCTGCCCAGGGAAGTGGTGGAATGGCCATCCCTGGAGGTATTTAAAAGATGGGTTGACGTGGTGCTGAGGGACATGGTTTAGTGATGAGTTTTGTCAGAGTTAGGTTGATGGTTGGTCTCGATGATCTGAAAGGTCCCTTCCAACCCAGACGATTCTATGATTCTATGATCACCTCCCCAGGGATGGAGGTGCGGCTGGCAGGGCTAGCGAGGGTCTTGGAGGGGGCCGCATAGGAAGGAGAAACGTCTGGGTGGTCTTCATTTTCTAGGAGGAGCGACAGGGGCAGACCGGGCTGCTCTCTTTTTGGGAAAATAAAAAAAAAAAAGAAAAAGCAGCCTGTGGAAGAAGCAGTCACTGAAATGCTCCCAAGGAGCACAAGCAGCAAGCGCAGGGGGTGTCCTTGAGTGCACCTTGATGCTCCTCTGGGTGTTTGTGTGTGCGCAGCAGTTGCACGCACACAGGCGGTGTGCTCCATTAGCCCTCAGACGGGCTGGCATCAGGCTTCACGCTCCGAAGTGCGTTAATGGGCAGCGCTGGCAGGACACCAACAGAAGCATCTCTGAGCCAAAAGACCTGAAGGGCCGGTTTGGGCTGGGGAAGGGACGCGGGGACACTCTGGAAAGGCCTGGCCAAGCCCAGCCTGTTCACTCAGCTCATGACCAGGGAGTGGACGCTGGGGCAGCCGAGGGATGAAGGTGCCCCACCAACATCCCTTGCTGGCGGGGGAGCCGCGGCTGTGCCATGGTCCCTTGGGCGATGCCACTCGTTCTTTCACTTCTCGCTGCTCCCCACGGGGAGGACATTGCACAGCAACCAGCGATGGAGGGTCCCCATCGCAGCCAGCAGCCGTGCTGCTCCGACATGGCCGAGTTGCCCTCTGGAAAGCCCCAGGGGCCTTTGCTGGGCTCTGCAGGGCCCATGCGGGGACCAAATTACCCTCCAGGGTGCCCTGGGGCCTCATCCGGGCTCTGCTGAGGCCCATTGCAGGCCCCTGCTGCCCTCCAGAGGTCCCTCCCTTTACACAAAAATCTAAAAGTCTAAAAAAAAAAAACCCAGAAGTACAAATTCACTTTTGAAGATATTCTGGAGGTTTGTATAGGCTACACTTATTTATGCTTTTTACCCCCCCATCACCCACATCTAGGTCCTCTTCATCTTCCTCCAAAATGCATGAGAGACTGAAAATATAATGACGAGGATCATCCCAGTTCTCGTTTTCCAAGTTGTCATCTGAATCTTCTTTGGCGAAATAAGGGGATGAATACTCTTGTGCCGCCCGGCAGCTCTCCCACGGACCAACCATCTTCATCCACCCACCCAAAGACATAACCATCCTGCCCAGCGGCCAGAGGAGGCTCTGGTTCAGGCTGCTCCCGGGGGCCATCAGAAGGACGGCAGCTGTATGGAGCTACGAACGCTCAAAGCTTTCCCGGCTGTTGTCCCAGAGCCTGCAGGACAAGGGACTGTTTGTCTGCCACCGGTTCTTCTGTCTCACTTGTGGGGTCCTCCTCTGAGAGAAAGCAGGACCCAGGACTGTCCTCTGCCCAAGGTGACTATGAGGGGCTTCTGGAACCTGTCACTCACCAGGGCTCGAAACAGTTCCCCGGCTGCTCCGTGCTCCCTTTTTACTTCTCCCTCAGCACTTTCTGCCATGTCTCTCACGGCTTTCGGTTTGTGCCCTGCAGCTTCCAGTTGGGTTTGAAGATGGGGCCCCTGGGGGTAATGTGGGGCCTTTGCAGAGTGTGTCCCCAGAGCTGGACGCAGCGCTCCAGGAGGGGTCTCACCAGAGCGGAGAGGAGGGGCAGGATCACCTCCCTCCACCTGCTGGCCATGCTGTTTTTGATGCAGCCCAGGATATGGTTGGTTTTCGGGGCTGTGAGGGCACGTTGCCGGATCATGTCCAGCTTTCCATCCACCAGTGCCCCCAGGCCCTTCTCTGCTGGGCTGCTCTCAATCCCTTCACTCCCCAGCCTGTGTTGATACCGGGGGTTGCCCTGACCCAGGTGCAGGACCCTACACTTGGCCTTGTTGAACTTCATGGCGTTCACATGGGCCTCCAGCCCGTCCAGGTCCCTCTGGGATGTCACCCCTTCCCTTAAGTGAATCACCTGCACCCTCAGCTTGGTGTCATCCGCAGACTTGCTGAGGGTGCACTGCATGGCAGCTGTGTTCGTTCCAGCCTTTCTCTTGCAGCAGACGGACGAGGGACGTCAGCATCCTGCCGCCACCTTCCTGACAGGCAGCTTCTGCAGCTGCCTCCAACCACACATCGGCCTCCTCACTGAGTCATCAAGCTCGGGGCAGCCTGTTAGCATTTTTGGCCTAACTCATTGCTGAAATTGCAAACTCTCATTGTTTTCCATAAAAACTGAAATTCCATTCATTTCACGCTCAAGTTCAGCTGTCGCCTGAACTAGCCCAAGTTCTATCCCTGATCCAGGGCTGAAGTCAGCTCTTCTTTCCTCACAGCGCTCCTTCGGGTTATGAGCTTGTCCCTTACCTACATTTCATTAGCCGTGTGCTCCAAAGCTTCTGTAGGCAAACTATCTTGCCCTACAGACATGAGATGAGCTCCTTCATGGACTCCACGGGTCACAGCCTGAGGAAATGAAGGCTTCAGAGGTAGTGGTCTACAAACTTCTCCCCGTATCCCTCTCCACGCCACCCCCAGTTGGGCCACAACGGGATCAGGGAACTGAACCAAATTTAGAAGGAAAATCTTAAATAGGCTGGTGGAACACCTATGTTTAATTCTGTTCCTGTTGATTTCAGAAGAAACAAAACGTGTTTCCTCTTCACCTGGACTCTGACTGGATGGAACTCATTTAGCTTTCAGAATACACAAGAGGAAGGTGCACAAGTCAAGACAATATGAAGAAACGAAATGATTCTCAAAAGGATTTTAATGAAAATCTTCTGTTTTATTTGTATGGTTGCCATATTTAGATAATTAAGTAGAATTGTCATAGGAATGAAAATCAACTTTCCCTTCTTCCCAAGGAATCCGAAAAATGTTGCTATGTACAGAATTTACACTTATATGCAATAGTTTATTGTTATTCTGGACTCCAAAATTTGGTATCACAGGTAAAAATGTCCGCACTGAAGCTAGAGCAGGATGCGGCCATCCTGCCACTTTTCATAACGTTCTGTACCGGTATACTTTCAAAATGATTGCTCTTCCAAGGATGAGAAACTTTCCTCAGCTGAGATCTTGCTGCTGCATACGTTTTTCATCATCCACAGCCCAAAAGAATTCAATTATATTCCTTTCTGAGCAGGTGAGAAGTCAGGCAAAACGGGCCAGACGTGCAAATGTGTTTTGGTTTCTGTTTTCTGTTGGAGTCCGATGAAAGACGATACAAAGCGGGTGTAAAAAAATAATCTACTGATACATCAGTAGATGTTTGGCATCTAGTAACTTTGGGATTTGGATGGAAATCCTTTGTTTCATGAATTTTCTTACTATTATTTGCCTTTTACTTACAGAAGCTTCCTTTGTTTTCATGGATTATTTGGCAAGAAGTTTTTCTGTTTTGCTTCAAGCTGCTGAACCTCTGTAACTCTCTCCGTAACTGTGTTTAATGGGCACTACAGACACCCAGTTTCTCTTTAAAAATTAGAAACCTTGAAGAACTCTGAATGAAAGCATCGTTATCTCTAACGTAATGTTCAATCAAATGACCACTGAGAGGTTTTCTGAGATCCAGGTGCTATTAAATGATTGGAACTGAGTCCTGCTGTGCTACTGGTAGGACTTTGCTTCTTTATTCAGCTTCATTTTCCCGTCTGAATCTGCTCAGCCGCTCTGCAATATGGAAAATTGCTCTGACCTGGTGGGATTGGAGGTGGGTAACGAAGTGTGCTGGAACTCACCCGTGTTGCTAACGAGTGGAAAGGAGCGGACAGTGGCTGCAGGATGTCCTCCGTAACCCGAATTGTCGGTCTCGGTCCATGTTAGTAGGCCCCTTCCTAGAAATCTTGCGCCCAGACCTCCTCGCCATGCACCTCAAGCAGACAGCTCAGAGACCGTGCGGTGGCAGAGCCTGTGCTTCCCCGGCAGCCCTAAAGGAGTCCTCCTAATTCAAGATGAAGGTGCGATGACAGCACGAAGCTAGATGGCTGCTGCCAGCATCGCCTCTTGTTTCGCAAGTCAGTAGCAGCCTTCAATCTCCTTATGCAAGCGCATAAAATGCATTGTGATAAACTGTGATTTACGCCACTTTCAGGTGCTCAGCCGTATGAAAAACAGTTAATCACCTAAATCTACTGCTACACAAATACGCTACCAAGGGCAGGTGACAGGCAGCAGCGGTGCTGCACTGTGAGCAGCATTATTTAGACGTGTTCTTCCTGGGATTGTGATGCACCCAAGGCTTACATGTTAGCAGGCTTGGCTTTGTAATTAGGGAAACGAAGCATCCATAAGCAGCAAAACAAAACAAGAGGCTTGAAATCATCCTCGTTTTGTAGTATACAGAATTTCTATATTCGTCAGTACACAAGCGATTGCTAAACAGGTCCTCACTAGGTTTACTCGCAATTCAAAACAAGGTGGTTATTATGCAAACAGGTTAGCTTTGTGGAGGCATCGCCAGGGTGAGCTTAACCCTGTCCTATTTGGTTCCTCTTGTCTAAGTCTTACAGGTCTGTACACGTTCATGTTGTTATACAGAACCGCGGAGTTATCGGCCACGTAGTGCGGCTGATAGTAGTTAGCCTGGATGGCCTTCTGTGGTGGTGGTGGGGTGAATGAGACATAGCTGTGGAAGGAATTAACTCTGTGAAGAGGTGACGGGGGGGTGAAGTTGCTGCTGAAGATGAGATTTCTTGGGGTTTGCTTGCTCTGGTGGTTGCTGCCAGCCGAGAGGCTGCTGAAGGGATCGGAAAGAGTGTTAGCGCTTTCCTCGTTGCTGTCGGGGAGGCTGCGTTGGGGGGCCCAGCTCTTGCTGAACAGGAAGGGCATGGTGCGCGGTGGAGATTTCGGTCCTCTCACGGGCTTGGAGAGCGCGTAAAGGTGTCGGAACTCCTCATCAAACAGCTCCACAACTTGGCCCGTGAACTTGGAGAGGAGGTTGCGGTGAACCTGGCCGCATAACCATGTGAAGCTGGAAGGAGAAACAAGGTGAGGGTTAGCGTTAACGTCAGCCATTAGGAACTGGAGAACCCCGCAGGGCTGGTGCAAAAGGCAAATGTGTTTTACTGCTGGAGCTTCTTGTCTAAACACAAGGATGAAGATGGCGTCGCAGTTGAATTTCAGGTCAGTTCACATCAGTGCTCTTTGACTTGGATCAAGCTTTGTTATTGCAGCTGCCTCTAAAACCTTCAAGAAAACCTTGTGAAGTTATACAACCTCCTAAAGGGAGTGGTGATCCAGATGCCCTGCAGGACGAAACGTCAGATAAAATACCCAAGGTTTGGGTGCCTTTTCCATGGAGAGGAGTTTAGACCCCTCTTTTGGGTACCTCTCTTCCATGCACAGTGCTTCAATTCAGGTCTCACCATGTCTTGTCTGCACGCACATGACTTGTACCTTCCCTGCAGAATGCTGTGCCAGTTGGTAACTCTCACCTACTCCAAACTGACATTAGAAAGCCTAGTGAAAAATAACCATCCTTTATTTTCATTTTGCATTTGACAGATGCATTTTTCTGCATTGGTCAAGAGAAACACAAAAAAACCCCAACCTCCCTGTCACATCCCGCGCCCACGAAACAAACCGCCGCACCTGACAAATGCTTATTTTCTTCACTACAGAGAAAATGAAAATATAAATATTTTCTACAGCCTTTCCAAAAATAAAAGTATTTTTGGAAAATAATACTTAGCTACAAAGTAAGTGAGAAACTCTAAAACAGTTTTCATTCTGTTCATCCAGAGGCACACCTTAGGATACCCCATGGCTTCTAAATGATTTTTCTTTTATGTACTTCCCTAATCCACTTGGCAAACATAAATTTGTGCTTTTTTTTCAAAACCACAAGCCAGCTTGATTGTGCTGTGCAGGCTGCCTTGTTTGAGCAGCAGCAGCAGGAGCAGCAGCAGCAGCAATAAAATGAGCATAGTTGAGAGAGTGGAACGTAATTGCTTCCTGAGCTGACCGGGGCTCGAGCCGTGCAGCAGAGGATACAGAGCAGCCTCGGATTTGAACCCGAGGTTATTCTGTGTCGACAAAACTCTGCCCTGGTTATTCCTGCCTGACTTTATTAGCTACGCTGGATTCGCACAAGGATTGCTGAAAGCCAGATTTGGCTGTAGGTGTGTGCACTTTAAATCTTGTTCTTGTCATGTTCTGACAAAGCTCCTGTGAAACTCAGAGGGACTGACAGCCCGGGCTGGTGCTAAGGGAATGAAGACAGACGTTGTACATCTGCCCATTCAGAGCATTCTTAAAGAGGGCTGGGTTTGGGGCATACGGTGGTTTTATACTGTTGCTTCAGGAGCAAGGGGAGGAGCAAGGAAATCACTAGTTCAACGCCACCAGGCAACCTTACAATATTTACTGTACGTTTTATGGTTGGACCTGAAAATATGCAATAAGTTACTACAGTAGAGGAGCTTCTCACCCACTTTGTTCAAATCATTCTAAATATGGACAAAACCTTGGGGGCAGAGGTAAACGGCACAGCAAACTCACTCCCTGCTGTGTGGGTAACAGCTGCTGGGCAAGGGCAACATTGCCTTTATTCACTAAGAACCACTCTCTAAACCTTTCCATGTCCTTCATCTAACTCTTAAGGAGATAATAAGCCAGGAACAAATATAAAAATGCACACAATGAGTCTCGGATAGCTACGCTGAAGGTAACAAACTCATGAAAGGGATGAAGTTTGGAGTGGCAGGTTTAGACTTCACGTGCTAGAGATATATCTAGTTTATAAAAGAAAACTGAGAGAGAAATAAACATCAAGTACGCCTATAAATGGCTTTTAAAAAAAAACCCCAAAATCATAGGAAAACACTGTTGCGCGCAATTTTGACCATTTGCTCCCACATGTAACTTCCTGGAGTACCTGACAGACAGATACTCATTTGTGGCTCGTTGATCTTATCTGTAACCCTTCTAAGCAGAGAAAGTTGGATCCAATTAACAGCCCAAACGTTGTCCATGGGCTGATGGCAAATGGGTTAGCTGTAAAGTAACAAGGTGAGACCTTGCATGATTTTAGACAAACAATTGTGGATTTCATGTAGTGAGTCACAGCAATTTACATTCTGCACACTTTGCTGAAGAACAAAGCAGAAACTGACATAAAGACTTAACAAGTTTTCATTACCTTCATTCTAAAAGGAAATTCATTGTTTAGGTTTTAGGCCTTGTTTTGCTACTTAGTTTACAATTCCGAGTTCTCTTTTGGGAAAGGCTCAGAGAAGTCTGTTATTGTCACTGTCTCCCCAGAAGGATCATTTAGAAAAATGATCATTTAGAAAAAAACAGGCCTCTCTGAGCGAAGCACATCAGAAAGAAGAGGAAGCACAGAGAGGTACTGCCTAGCTTAGGGCCAAAGCCATATCACAGATTCAGTCATTAATAGATACTTCTCAGCCGTCTTTCCAGGGCTTTTTCCCAAAACCTATGTCCCGTTATGGATCCTCTCATTCATGATTGTCTGAAATCAAAACTCAACTCTTCTGTCCAATCTTCATTCGCACTAGACTTGTGAGAGTACCCTCTGCACTACTGGGGAGAGCAGTTCATTAGGGAGGCTCTCGTCCCTCGTGTTTACAGCGCTACAGTAACGTGCAGCATTACACGCACTTAATCCACAACGGAAGGACTGGGATTTTCAGCTGAGCTCAGGTTTGAATTAACCTACATGTTAGCGTTGCCTGATGGTGGGATAACCTCTGTACGAGAAACCTGCCCCACCTGAACCGATGCTCTCAGCAAAGCACCCCAGTGTTACATGTTTGATATTGTCTCTGAAAAGGACGGTGGCTTTCAGAGCGGCAGCTGCGGAGGTTCTCAGCTGCCCCTGATGATCAAGGTTTATGATTTCTGTTTTCATTTTGCCTTCCTTAGGAGCACTGAGTTCATGCACTGTCTAACTTCAGATTAATTTTTTAAAAAAGGAATAACATAGTTATCATAGGATGGGGTAGAGTAACACAGAGACAGCAAAAAGAAATACTGCATCCTAACCCCACACCATAGATGCTGGCAATAAAAAGTGAGAGGAAAGCTGTAACTTAAAACGCTCATGCCTGCACTTGTGCAGACACATGGCTGGAACAGGCTTCAGAAGCTTCTCAGCTCTGCTCTGCCCTGTGTGGCAGGACCATGTTTATCCACACTGACCCAAGCAATGGCATTTTAACGTGCTTTTAAACACCACTCCAGAGCAGGAGGTGCCACAGACTCGGTGGTGGTTCCTTTGCCTCTAACTAGTTGCCAGCTTCAGACCTCTTCATTGTCCATTAGGCAAATATATTTTGTCCTCAAACACTTTAGGTAGAAATAGTGAGCCAGGGTCCCTTTTAGAGCAGTATGTGCTGAAGGGCTATTTTATTTCCTCATCCCATTCACCCCCGAGCTATTACAAAGTCATGCAGAGCACAGCAGTTAGTTGAAATTTGCTGTTGTATTAGTTTTAAATTCTTTTGCATTAGTCTTAGGATCTATTCCAATTTGATTTCCAACAAATGCTTTTAAGTCTGTTTTACTCACCATCATTCTTGTTTGTACCTGCAGAGGCTGGTGGATAAGGTTTAGGGATAACAGAAAACCTTAATAAAGTGAGAGCTAGCAAGCCTACAGAAATGCCACGTACTGACAGCCAGCTATAACCCACGTGAATCTGCAAACCGGTGCTGAGCGTGCTGAAGTTACATAGTGTATAGATTTGTTCCTCACCAGCCTCTCTGCTTGCTTGCTGGATGAGGGATATTGTAGGTTGACAAGGCTCTTGTGGTTAGAAGGTACTGCAACAGCAGTAGAGAATGACAAAAGTGACTCTGACTTCGAGGGTTTTTCTTTTTTTTTTTTTTTTTTAGGATTGAAAAGAGAAGCCAAAAGGAAGCTTCTTGGCTAAAGCAAATAGATCTTCTTCTGTCCCTCTTCTCCCACACATCCTTCACTTCTACTCTCTCTATAAATCTGCCGTTGCATTTCCAAACATCTTTGGTGAGGGATTAAAAAAACCTGAAAGAACAACAAAGCCACAGAGTGACCAATAAAAAAAACCCCACTGAGTGTTCACTCATTTTTGTCTGATGGTTCATTTGGAAATGGAATGAAAACTGGATGCCCGCCTCTGTGCACAGCTGAGCTCCTGCAGCCTACGCTAACGCCACGCATTCACATTTGCCGTCATGTCTACAGTTATGTCATCTTCCTGGTGGCACAGTTTTATCGGACTAGAGGCATTTAAGCTTCCAAATCATAAACTGGGATTAAGAAAAACAATCTCATCCTTTTAATTAAATAATCACCTCTTGTCTTTTTGTACCTGGATTTCTTGGATACATTCAGTCAGTTGTGAAGCTTATCTATGTAGCCATGAGGCTTAGGAACTTTATTTATTTGATGCAAGCTTAGAGTCTCCTGAAATTCCCTGACTGCAGGATCTTGGATCTTAATGAAAAGCCCAGTTATTGATGCTACATCCTGTACCTGAAATAATTACAGCAGCACAAAAGTAGAGATTTACAGACTCAGCTCACAAAACAAAAAAAAAGGGGAAAAAAAAGAAAAGGGAAGGTACAACAGTTGCATAGACACATACAGCCTACCTGCTAATGAAACACAAGAAAAAACAGCCAAGTCTCTGAAGTATTTCTGTTTTACCTTTAATCACTAAACTTGTCATATGAAGAACAAATCCTCAGATAAGCTGTGACATACGACATGTTAAGGGATCCCGAGGGAGATGGAAATGTATCATGTCTCATGATCACAGCATCTGAGGACCCAAATAATGAGGAAAGCATAATACTAAGCTATGCACATTTCTAGTTCTGCGCCAGGGCTGCACCAGCAAAGCTGTTTACATTAATTTCTGAACATTTAAATTAAATATCATGCTCGACAAATAACTAACATCGGGTTTAAAACAAGTTAAATGGATTATTGAAAAATGGCTCCTATTTGAAAACATAAGTGGTTTTTGTTCAAAAAAAACTTCTCACCCATACAAAAATTTCCATGGCAGTTTTTTGTGAAGCAGTATTAGAAATCATAAAAGAGCACCTGGGCATGCACTGCAATGGCTTATCTCACCTGTAAGATCCAGAGAGCACGTATCTCCAGTCAGAGATAAGAAATTTTTCTTGTATTTGTCCTGAAAATTTCCTGCCTGATTTAGCACAGTACACCTCTCCCGTAACACTGCGGACTGAAATATTCTGTAAAGGAAAAAAAAAGAACACAGTGAATTACGTTTTAAAAAAATTAAAAATCAGAAGGAAAGGGCCCTTTCTGCTCACTGCCTTTAGCTCTTCTTGTCCCCAATGTCTGTTATGATTTCTTCACTGACCCTCCAATGTTATATTTGAAGGTTTGGGGCTAGAAGAAACCTAGCCAAGCTCTTTCACCTGTCACAGGGTTACTTGTTTCAATGGGGATATAAACCTGCAGAGAAATTCAGGCAGATGGAGCTGTGCTGTGTTACGACAACTGATACTACCCCAACCAAAATGAGTACGAGTCGTGTCCATAGCTGAGAGCCAGTCTGTTACCTCCACTGACACCCCAGGAACAATTTGCTCTAGCTTTAAGCTTTCTTGATTTACATTGGCTATGGCACAATACAGCAGGGCAAAACCTCTGCTCTTCCAATCCATCTGGGCCTGCAAAGACATACGTGCTCTCTTCTGGTGCATCCCAGATGAACGCTGTCCTGCAGGATCAGACGCAAGTACACGTGTGAGTGGAGAAGCAGGTCAGTTTGGTCCACGCGATGCTCTGCGCTGCGCTTGTACCTGAGCAAGGGCATTTGAAGCAGGCCAGGCACCCAGACCTGACTCTGCTGTCCGTACGCACACCTTGCAGGATCAAGGCCTTTGTAAATGAGTGGCACCAAGGATTTGGCTCACCCATTGTCGAACCCTGTGTGTTGTAGCAGCACTTAAAAATAAATAGCACAGGCTTCTTGTTCCTAAGGAGTGGGGGTTTACAGACATGCAAACAGTGTTATGATAATGTTTTATTAATTTTAGTTTCTTTATATGTTTGGGGTGGAATTCAGCTGTCGAAATACGGGTGTCTGGTGCATGTAAGATGCCCTCAGGTCTTGTGCCTGCCCTCCAGCTGCCGTTCCAGAAGGCCGCTGCCTCTGCTGTATCAGCCATCCCCGTGAAGATGCCACAGGTGCCCTACAGCATCTCAGGCAACAACTGAAATGGTCCCTAGGAGGTTATTTTTAAGGTCAGTTCCCTCTGGCAGAGATGAAGGCAGACTAAGCTAACAGGTTGCTAAATTTGAGGCGTTACCTTTAACACAGAGCTTTAACACATTTTATCAGAAACCACCTCATGCAACCAAGGTATTGCCATGCAAAAGAGTTTTGTGCGCCTGCTGCCCGTGGCTGGCAGACCACGGCTGCTGCAGAGTTATTAAACAGAAGCAGTTGTAATGCTTACGTTAGACAACTCTACCAGGGGACTTAAGCTCTGTTTTAAGACTTCAGGGTCCAGATTAGTTTAATCTAAGGACCTAATGGAAATGCCTTAACTTCCTGTAACATCCATGGGAAAACGCAGGCATCTTCAGAGAGGAAGTAGGTGTGCTAATGCTACCTCTGGAAAGCTCTTGCTTCCTTTTAATTACAGGGTGGACTGACCCAAGCATAACCATGCTTCTAGCTCAGAGTGCCTAAAGTTAGGCAGACGAATCTGACCCTCGGAGCTTCGCAGAGCCACAGTACCTTGAAGAGATCCTCAGCAATTTGCAACTTGTCACACATCTCTGAGAAGAGATTTATATTGCCATGATCAAGCAATAGGTAGACAAACACCATGCGCTTGTTAGCTGCCTCCAGGAGGTCACAAAGAATCTCAGTGTCTGTGAACACATCCATCACGATAGCTAGCACCTAGGGGAAAAAAGCAGAGGCATTGGAAGAGTCAATGTACATAACTTAAGGTTGCCTGTGAGGCCACTGAAATGTAGTTTATTTGTTTTTAAAAAATATTCCAACAAACAAAAACTTCGGAGGTGTACGTGGGTATTTCTTCTGGTTTTCTCCCTAAGCCCCTGAATCAGTAAATCGATGAGACACGTTGCTTCATTGTTTTATTGCTCATACAAAGCCAATATAATATGCAACATACGCACTTCAGTTAAGCTCTTTTAATCATAAAACACAAGATGACCCACAAATTTGTAGGCGAGATTTCAGCACTAGGAAATGTAGTGAAGTGCTAATCGGGGAATAATAAGGATGTAGCTAAAATAAGAGAGACTGTAGCCCTTGCCAAACAGCTGACTAGCTTTTGTAAGTCACATCCATTTAGGAAGAATCACTGGATGATGCTTTCTATGTTATGACTTATGCCTGGAACGGTCCTGGTTTTAAATCCTCTGTCACTTGTGGCAGGGCGATAGACTGCAACAGTTCCATTTTTTTTTTTTTAAATATGATTTATAAACTAATTCTTTCAATTTAAACATACATCCACGCTTCCCCATTCACAACCGTCAGGGCAGCACGTAAGAGTCTCAGGACTGGGCATAACAGCCCCAATAGCTACTTAAATTCACAGCCTCTGGCCAGTGTGGATCGAGGAAAGTGTAAATGTGATACAAACCCACTTCCATACTCTAGCCCTAGGCTCAGCATTGGCCACAGCCTCGTGGAGGTGCTGGTCTTCACTGATGTCTAATGTTGTCCATGGAAAGGATCATCTCCATTGACTAGAAAGCGAACCCTTGATAATTGCACTCATAGGATATCATCTTCAATCAAAGCAAACTTTAGTGTATCTTTGCAGATCTGTCTTATTAATTGCTTCCAGCTTGCACTGAATCTTACTCCAAAGCCTGTGCCCACACCTGCCAGCAAGCTTTTTCCCTTCACCATCGTGAGGAAATCCTACAAGACCAAGCACATCCTGTGGGGCCAGCATCCTGTTCAGGCAAGCCAAATTATTCACGGAGCAGTGAGGATCCCACACCTTCCTCCAGCTGCCAAAGCATCATGCTTCAGAAAGGGCCATGCCAGTGCTAGGTAAGTGGCACGATTACGTCCCGTTTCTCACATCTGCACTTACTGGTAACTCACCTTGTCTTTTTAAACGGCACAATTCTGCATCCAGCCTCACAGTAGCTCCAGACCACTCTCTCCAGTACTGCTTTTTCACCAGCTGTTCCCAATTTGTATTTCTGCACCTCTCTTTCCTCTCTTACTTGCAGTACTTCTCGCTTCTTTTGCCTGAATTTCTTTTTATTCTTTGCGTCTGTTCCACAAATGTCTTAAGATCATAGTACCACTCGCCAATCCTTTGCAGTGTGCTACCATCCACAAACACAGTCTTTATTCTGTGGTTGACGTTGTTAATGGATATATCAAATACTAGGCTGTCCAGGGTGGCCGCTTATCAGATACTAATTAATAAATGCTGCCATTGGAAAACTGTACTCAAAAAGCAGTTGCCAAATTTATACTGTGAGTAAGTGTTGCTCCAGCACCCTCTTGTAATGTAAATTAGATGGTTAAGAAGGTCATGTGAACCATGGATTTATATTACATTTCCCACAATTTCCCCTACAAGTTTTATCCTCTTGGGACAGAAAATTGGCCTGGGTTGGTACATTACCTGATGCTTATTTTATTATTCCAGACACATTTCTTCTGCTACTGTACATTTCTGGTGCCGCCAACTTAAAATGACTGATCTGTAATGCCCCTGATGTGCTGACCAGTTGTCGCCCAGTTGCCAACAGGGATTCTTCTCCCCTGCCATTACGCTCAGCGTTATCAGACCCAGCACTGGCCCTTGCGGGAGAATAAAGCCAAAGTCTGTAACTCCAGTGGGCTCGGCAGCCTGTGCCGGACAGCAGGCACTACAGCCTGGTTTTGTTCCTGACCATTCCCCTGTGAAACCGCTAGTGGCATATCGAGTTTAGACAAGGGGAAAACTCCTGCATGATGGTAAAATGCAGCCCTGAAACGTCAAATATTTTTTTCCAGGAAAACAGGGGAGCTGCCAGAACGCACATGACAGGCTTTTTGTCCCCTTCCAGCTGCTCAGCTTCTAGTTTCCCAGCGCGTGGGCAGTGTGGCTTGTGGCTAGCACCTCTCTGTGCCCCCCCCCCAGCCCTGTCACCTGTCGGTTGTCAGAGGTATCATCTGCACCTTTCCCATGTGACAAGTTACACCACAGAGTCTCTGTATGGAGACCAAGGGCCATTTTTAGTGACACTGACAACTTATGAGGGATGAAAGGTCCTTTTTTCTGAATAATTTCCTTCCTCTGGAGATGGCTGCTGGCACACCAGACACACATGTCCTTCTCCAGGCTCCCCTTCACCCACATCTCCCACAAATACCCTAGAAAAATTGCTAATGGCTACCCTTCCTACAGCACATTTGCTACACCGGGTTAATGGGAGTTTAAAAGAAGAGGGAATGCTTTTTTTTTTTTTGTTACCAACATAAAAAGATGTTGGTGCGAGTACAAAAAACCAAAAAGCACTGCCTGTGTTCAACTACAGGCTCTTTACAGCCACATTCTAGAGCGAAGCTACACTGCAATACGCAAGGCTGGCTCAGATCAAACACCGCGTTTACCTGATCTTTTTAAGAGCAGGAAGACAACCGAGGGCAGAGGGAACAACAATTCTCGCTCCGTACCTGAGTGGTCTTGTTGATGTACCGGCGTATGATGTCTCTAATGTTGCTGTTCTTCTCTGTTTGGAAATACACAGTGGCAGTGGATTTTTCCTTTAAATAGGGCTTCTCCGCCATAATCCATGTGTGCAGCAGAGCTGGCTCACTGCTGTCAGAAATGGTGGGGAAGTAAGTCCCTGAAGGGAGAGACCCGGCATCGTTCTGCTTGGACGCAGCTGCCCCGTCAGTGGCTTGGGACTCCTGCGCATAATAAGACTCCCTGGCGTTATCCTTGATGTACTGAGCTTCCACCGAGGAGAGGAAATCCACCTCACCCTCTTTGCTTAAAGTTTCGAGGTAAGAGTCTGTCCCACCGTCCAGGAAGGCATCGGTGGCCAACCTTATGCTTTCGTTGTGGCTGAAATCCGCTTTTGTCACCTTCGGGGTCTGGTTCTTGATATCCTCCAGTCTTTTCTTTATCTTGCCCATGTGTCTGGAGTGGCTCATGGCTCTGTGTCGCAGCAGTCGATCTGCCGGACAGGCACCATGCATATGCGTGGCGCAGGCAGCGCAATCGTCCTTCTTGTTTGGAGACTGCATTCTGGCGTGAAATCACCTCGGCTGAACGAATTAACTATGAATAAAAATAAAAGAGATCTTATTACCTCAGGCAAATTCACACTCCCTGATTTCGTTGGTACAATTATCTTCAAAAAAAAAACCTGAAGCTTGCTTCTCAGGTGGTGGTGTACTTCAGCAACAATCTGTTTCCAGATGGGACAGAAGTACAAAGCTGATTAGATTGCTTATCTGAGAGGCACCCACCTCACCTCCAGGGCATACGAGGGATTCGAGTCCAATTACCAGGGCCGTCCGATTTGGTTGTATTTCCCTTCCTGTCGCATCCTGTGAAATGTGAGCGAGGAAAGCACTCAAGCAAAGGCAGGTAGGCTCCCAAGCATCGTTGCACAATCTTCAAAACAGCTTGAGGCTTCTCTGTCTTCCCATGGTATTCGTTAGGGAGCAAAAACAACTCTGACGTTGAACCGGGACAGAGACATCAGCCATGTCCATAGCTTCAGAACAGCAGAAAGGGTCACGGACTCTCGTCTGCACCTACCTGCTGCCAGGCAGGCTTAAAAATAGACTTGAACTTGGTCACTGTGCCCCGTTCGTAGTATGTTGCTATTACCATAGACGATTCACTCGTTTATTTCTTTAAAGCTTTGTGACTACGCCATCCTATTAAAAGAAAAATACCCCTTCCCAAACATCCTGAATATTACGTGGAGGGAGGGTTGTGAGCTGGCCTCAAAGCATCAGAAATACAAACACTCATCACTTGATTGTGTGCATTTAGGGCTGTTTGGTTGGTTTCTTTTTTTTTTTTTCCAGGCTGCAGCTTCTGGAGTCACGTTGTCCCCGTGGCAGCTCGTCTGCTGTGTCATTAGCAGGACGGAGGCGCAGGTTCGCAGCGGGGTGAGAGGTGCAGTGCCTGCAGGGAGCCAGGCCAACTGGAATGACTGCGCGGGGGCGAGGAGAGGCAGGGTGGGAAGGCAGCCTGCCTGAGGTACGCCATAAATACCTGCGTGCATGCTTTTACACGGAGGCACGTGTGACACAGTTTTCTCACGCAGGTTGGGTTTGCCCTCGCCCTGCGCAGCTCTGTGTCCATGCACTGGTGTGCCACGGCTCCGGAGAGGAGTGCAGGATTGAGGGGACATGCCAGTCTGGGCTCTTGCACAGGGGTAGGGGCTGCTGAGGACATGTCTGAGTGGGGAAAGGCTCCTGCCGCTCCGACCAACGTGCTCAGGAGCACGGACGTCTTTAGGGCCACTCAGTGTGACACAGGCCCACTTTTTCCAGGGTAGCTTCTCAGATTCTGGGTCTGTGACTATGTCAGATGCCTTATGGGGGGAAAAAAGTAATTATGCATAAGGATGACACAAACATATATATATATGAAAATAGAAAAGGTTATGAAATGGTTCGGATTTTAATCTCAGAGCCACGGAGGGCAGGAAACGCCCACCTGGGGGCCAAGGTGAGGTGGTGGCGGGGCCCGTGCCTGAGCTCCTGGTGTGATTTTAAAAACTATCCCATCCCTCTCCCCGCCCCCAACATCCGCCCGCAGCTGTCAGACGCCGCCAAAAGTCACTAATTATCTACTGACCTGTTCTGCGCAATTATGCCGAAAATGATGCTGCCTAATTAACCTGGCGTGCAAGATCGCGCCCTGTCAACGCCGATCGAGGCCTCCCTGTGCCCAGCAGGGCCGTCACCCCCCGCCCCGACCAGGCCCAGCGCTGTCACCTCGGGTCCCACACGGTTACCCAGTGTCCCACATGGTCATCTTAGTGCCCTACACAGTCACCCTGGTCCCCACATGGTCACAGAAGGGCCCACACAGGCCACCCAAGGTTGCCACCATGCGTCCTCATGCTGTCAACCCAGGGAACCCCCATGGTCACCCTGGGGTCCCACATGGTCACTCCCATGTCCCATGGGGCCACCACAGGATCCCACACCGTCACCGTCAGGTCCCACACGGTCACCCTGGAGCTCCATAGTCACCACAAAGCCCCACACCGTCTCCACAGTCCCCCACTCTGTCACTGAGGGGTCCCACACGGTCACTCCGAGGCCCCAGGCGGTCACCGCTGGGTCCTCGGGCACCGAGCCTGCTAGAGAAGCCGGAGGAGGGGCTGTGCCGTGCCGTGCCGTGCCGTCCCTCCGGCGGTTCGGGCTGAGGCGGTGGCCGGGCTCGGGCAGGGCCAGCCTCCAGGCCCAGCCCGGGGGAATGGCTGCCAGCCGCCTCGTTAGCGCAGTAGGTAGCGCGTCAGTCTCATAATCTGAAGGTCGTGAGTTCGATCCTCACACGGGGCAAAGGCGGGCAGTTGTTTTTCTTCCGTCCCCGGGCATTTTTACCTGCGACAAAACCCCGCTGTCACCCCTCGGCTTTCTTGTTGCTGCCGTGATTTTACGAAGCTGCAGGTCCAGGGGGAGAGCCTGCATCTCCTGGTTGTGGGCTTACGGAAATCATTTCCGCAACGTTTGTTGTTCAAAAACGCGCCGTGGCAGCGGGTTTTCTGCACCCCGGCTGCCTGCGAGCCCCGTTCGGCGTTTGGGAAGGGGGCGGTGGGGAGGAGGACGCGGCAGCGGCGGCGGGGACAGGACGGGGCAGCGGCTCCCGCCTGCTGGGGACGCTGCGGTTTGTGCCTTTACAGCCGTAGCGTGTTCAGCGACCCGGAGTTTGTACACGCGTGGCCCAAGGTGCCAGCCGACGCCTTCGTGGGTTCGTTCTTTCCCTTTAAATAGAGAAATAGTCAATGTGAACTCCAAGACCCTCGTCAGAAAAAAGGCAGTTTTCACAATTTTCTCATCTACTCCTTTCTGTTTCCCAAAGATGAGCTTGGCTTGTTGCATTTTAATCCCTTTTGAAAAGCAACTACGCCTCTTCCCCGCGCTCTGCTGAGCTCTGCCATGAGATCTCCGTGGATCCCGGCTGCCACTCATGTCTCTGGTCGCAGCCGCAGAGGATGCCAATGCAGGGATAACCAAATACCTCTGCGTACGTACGTCTTCATGTAATTTCACGAGAGGCGGGGAGGCTGCTCCCTGCCCCAGGTGAGAGAGTGCACCCACGGGGACCACCAGCCGTCCCACTCTGACACCTTCCGGGGCCTCGTATTTTTACAGAGCCAGGTCTACCCCTGTATCAGCACCGCGTGTGGCAGTTATGAATGAGTCACGTTATTTTGCCTCATTCTTTTTTACTATAACACTGCATAATGTTCTACTCTTGGGTCAGAAACATTAGCCAGTGAAAATCAGCCTAGCAGCATGAAACACAGTGTGTTTATTTAGATCCTCGCTCCCCTTCTTTCCCATGAAACCGTGTAACAATTATACGTATCTCCAGCAACGGAGGTTCCACGGCCTCTCTGGGCCGTGTTTTCGGTGTTTGGCTCTCAATAGAAAGGATTTGTTTCACTAATTGCAAACTTCCCTGCTGCAACTTGTAGAATTCCCTTACACATCACCAACAAAACCAACGTTTTAACAGTTGTTTGTTTCTTCAAGTCACGTCAGCCACCAGAACAAATAAAGCATACAAATACTGCAAGTGTAATAACTTAATGGTAAAAAATGAGTTTATTTTAGAAGTAAAAATAGCACTATAGTTACCAAGAAAATAATGAGGTTACAAACAACACACATTTTTCTAGCTAGCATTTTATTTTTATATAAAAATATTTCCAAAGACCTTTATAATAAAGAATCTATGATTTGTCCTTAATCCTACTATACATATTTAGGGTTTCACTGATTAATAATTTGAAAGCACGGCCGAGGTCCAGAGCAAACCACCTCAAGGCGTCCACTTCGTAGCTGTGAACCGAGCTGGAGGATGCCTAGTTCGAGCCTGTGAGGTCAGCTTTTGTCTCAGCCGTCTGACTTCTGCCATCAGCTCCCGCTCCTGCAACGCCAGATCTTCTCCTCTCCTGTCTAAAGACACTTAAGTACAAGAAACACAGACTTAATAACCTTAAAGCAGAGTAGGTTTAGATAGATTAGACATTAGGAAGAAGTTCTTTCCACTGAGGGTGGTGAGACACTGGCCCAGGTTGCCCAGAGAGGTGGTGGAGGCCCCATCCCTGGAGACATCCAAGGCCAGGCTGGATGAGGCTCTGAGCAACCTGATCTAGTTGAAGATGTCCCTGCTGACTGCAGGGGGGTTGGACTAGATGACCTTTAAAGGTCCCTTCCAACCCAACACATTCTATGAATATCGCAACTAATGGTTTTCTGTAAATATTATGGATGGTTATTGGCAAACAGATACCTCTGACGTTATTATGGGAGACAGCCCTAAGACCTGTAGGAGCACGTTCTTTGAAAGTGCTGCCTATGTTTTGTTACAAAAAGGTCAGATGCTGCTGGGCTGCTACAGCAGGTCCATCGATATGTGTTTCCCATTGTGTGCAGAGTTTTGTACATAAGATACATATGATTTTAAATTGTCTTTCACTGGCCACAGTGGCTAGGACTGCCCAGAGGAAATGATTCCAGACTAATTCCTGACTGTAACTCTCAGTAAGATTTTGACGAAAGACAGTTCCACACCTTCTCAACATCCCCAAATCATCCTCAGCACAGGAAGGACATGGACCTGTTGGAGCGGGTCCAGAGGAGGCCACAAAGATGATCAGAGGGCTGGAGCACCTCTGCTGTGAGGACAGGCTGAGAGAGTTGGGGTTGTTCAGCCTGAAGAAGAGAAGGCTCCAGGGAGACCTTATAGCCCCTTCCAGTATCTGAGGGGGGCCTACAGAAGAGATGGGGAGGGACTCTTTATCAGGAAGTGTAGTGATAGAACAAGGGGTAATGGTTTCTGAAAGAGGGGAGATTTGGATTAGATATTAGGAAGGAATTCTTTACTGTGAGGGTGGTGAGACACTGGCACAGGTTGCCCAGAGAAGCTGTGGATGCCCCATCCCTGGAAGTGTTCAAGGCCAGGCTGGATGGGGCTTTGAGCAGCCTGGTCTAGTGGGAGGTGTCCCTGCCCATGGCAGGGGGTTGGAACTAGGTGATCTTTAAGGTCCCTCCCAACCCAAACCATTCTATGATTCTGTGATAACTCTGAAGACAGAAAAAACCTAGGTAAAACGATCAGGTCAGAACAGGATTAAACTAGGCTGAGGTTTAAGAGGACACGCTTCAGGCACTTCCTACCTGTGCCGCCCCGGTAGCAAAGACATTTTTTTCAGGTGTGGAATAGAATACAACAATAAACTGGTTTACTATCCAATAAACACCTACACAACTAATAATGCCTCAATCGCACAACGAGGTGTTCCAGTAATGCTTCTGAAATTAAATGTCAAAGAAAGGAGAGCCCTAACGTAGAAACTTACTGTGTGATGATGACTGTGATGGCGGCAAATCATTCAGACAGATGTTTCCAGACCTTGGTACCTGCTGGAGTTCTACCCCTCTCCCTGTACGTCCCGCCTTTAAATCACGCAGTCTCTCTGGGGGAAATGGAGAGAAAGAGTCTTTGTAAATTAAGTGCTTAAATTTCTAGTGAATTTTTCTAGCTTGAGGTGAAACAGTTTTTCTCCAGGAAGCAAAACTGGAACACTCACTCACTCCAGCTAATGGCAAGTACAATTTGCTCAGAATTAGAAGTCAATGTTTCTACTCTATGGGTCAAAGCTATGCATCACTGCACTTCATTTTAAGAAATTACAGCTCCATATGTGCTGTTTCTTCCTATGTAATTAATCTTCTGACAAATGGGCCACTAAGATCATGTGGAATATGGCTACTCGTACTTGCTGTTCCAGGAGACACCCATTTTAATAATTTGCAGTTGCAAATTACTCCATATTAAAAACATTAGGTAAATAAGGGCAAAGTCTGAAAAAGTTCGCCCAAAGCAATACTAATCACCTAATCTTAACACTAATCTTGTGTGACCCTTGCAGAGATGGGGGAATAGGAGAAATATCTGTAAAAACACAAAAATGCAGCATTTGAGAAGGATGTACTGGCCAATTCTGGAAGCGCAGAAATGTGTTTTTCCTGTGAACAAACACTTGGCGTAGTCACTCACTAGCAGTGAGTTTGCTGTTCTTTACATTATTTGTCAGAGGATTTCTAAGGTATGTGATTTTACGATTGGTTTAAGCTGATCTAAACCTGTGCTCCTACCAAAAATGCCATTTATTTTGCCGCATCCGATAGATATCAAACTGAGATTCCAAGTTTGGCCTGATATATTGGTTTCATGAAAGAATACTGCCAAAAAGTACTTATGTAAAGGAGTTAAGCTAAAGTTTATCCCTAATATTGCACACGGAGTTTGTATTCAGTTGCTGAATGCTTCATGCCAACATCCCCACAGGAGAACTGCATCATCTACATGCTCACCAAAATAGCCATCTTCTCTTTGCAGCTTTTCAGCCAATTCTAATGCGTCATTCATTTTGTCCTCTAAAAACTGCTTCCTGTGTTCATCTGCAGCAGCAGCCGCCTTCTGCTCTTCTTCCAGTTGAGCTTTTTTCTGTATAACTTCTTCCCACTGTGCAACAGAGATATTAAATGTGTCTTCAACGGATGCGTTGCAAGGAAAAAGCAACAATTTAAACCATCTGGATTATTACAGATTACACTTCACCCTTAAATCAAAATATATGTCACTAAACTGAGTGAATGTTTCTTTTTGAAAAATTTCTCATTCAAACACCTGGAGAAAGGTCAAAATCTTGTGTCAGAGAAAAAGAAAAGAAAAAGAGAGGAACTTACAGAATTAGGAATATGCTTTCCTAAGCCTAAACCATCCTCGCTGATTTGCTTTCAGAAACGTCCAGTAAAACAGGAAAGGAGATTCTTAACAAAATATTTTTTCAATACCTTTCAGTTTTATGCTGTACCATGTTGCCCAGAGAAGCTGTGGCTGCCCCGTCCCTGGAAGTGTTCAAGGCCAGGCTGGATGGGGCTTTGAGCAGCCTGGTCTAGTGGGAGGTGTCCCTGCCCATGGCAGGGGGGTTGGAACTAGGTGATCTTTAAGGTCCCTTCCAACCCGAACCATTCTGTGATTCTATGTTATAGGCAGAAGATGGTTACATTTGTGCCAGTCCCACTTAGAAGAAGAAATAATGCAAATACCGTTTTTTCTTCTGCTTCCCTCATGGCCTTCAGCAGTTCAGCCTCTTTCACCCTGTTGTCGTGCAGGAGCTTGGCTATCTCTTCATAACGCTTCTTGCGGTCCCGATCATCACCCCGTAGTTTATGCAATGCTCGCAACCTCCAGTTGGCATCAATGCGTTTCTGCTCTGCTTTGGCTAAATTTTCCTCAGCCACCTAATAAAACATCTTTCTTACCAGGAATCCATTTACTCTGTTCCAAGTACACAGACTTACACACAGATAAGGTAAGACGAACCGAAGTGTTCTCCGATACTGGAGATGTCCGATACTGTTAGATGTCCCTGGTGGGAGACTGCACCTGCAGTGCCACTCCCCCATTCATTACAGCAAGTTGCCTCATTTATCAGGGCTTTCTTCTGCTAATTCCCCAAGTAACAGGCGATAGGACAAAAGGAAACGGCCTCAAGTTGGACCAGGGGAGGTTTAGATTGGATATTAGGAAAAATATTTACACCGAAAGGGTTGTCAAGCATTAGAACAGGCTGCCCGGGGAAGTGGTTGAGGCACCATCCCTGGAGGTATTTAAAGACGGGTAGACGTGGTGCTGAGGGACATGGTTTAGTGGTGGTTTTTGTCAGAGTTACGTTGATGGTTGGTCTCGATGATCTGAAAGGTCCCTTCCAACCTAGGCAGTTCTATGATTCTTCATCCTTCTTATTCTTTCCCTTACTGAGGGTCTTTTTTTTTTTTGTTTTGTGGTGGTTTTTTTTTTGGTTTGGTTTTTTTTTTTTTTTTTTAAATCTTTTGGAATGACGTTATCAACTCTCTCCATGATTTTGGGGATTTTGCTTTCCTAGCATGGATTTAATACGATTTACAGGTGCCATTAACAGAAGATTGATACCTGGATGCCAATCCTTCCACCCACATCCATCTGCTTCCAAAAATCGAAGGCTGTTTACAAAAATTCAGCCCCATATGTTTATTTCTAGACAAAATATAAATGCAGATGCCAAGCATATGGGCAGTGGGTTAGCTGCAACTATTTTTCCAACTGTGCAGTTACAAGTTCTGAGCTTGAAAATCTGAACAATTCCTAATGTCAAGCTACAGACATTCATTACTGTGATCTAGAAGACAGCTTCTACAGCTGAATTTCCTGCCAAGTACTACCAACTGAAAGTTCCTTTGAGGCTTACTTTTGTTTTATTACGGTTACAAATAAAACATGTTCCTTAACAGGAGGATGACTTATTCTGAAAAGCACTTTTGAGTCTTATATGCCTTCTAACTTCTGAGAAGTAAAGAAAAATTAATATTCATGGCAGGCCCAGAGAACACCAGTATTACAGAGCTGTTTGGACACTTCAGCCAGATTTTTGAAAACCTCAAAACTTTAAACATACCTTCATAATCTGTTAATATAGGTATCTAGAAATTAAATTTCTTTAGAACATATTTTCATATTAACTTGAAGTAGCTTATGCAATTAAAATACTATTAACTAGTAGTACTACTTGTACTAGTTAGCATAATAACTCCCCAAAATACACGTTAAGATCCAATCATCTTACTGTCTGAGCTTTCTGCTTTTCTTCTCTATCTATTTCCATCAACCTCTGAACAAGATGATCTTCTAGATCCACCTTTCTTCGACGGGCATCCACCTCTTCTCTCATTTCCTTTGTAACTGCCTCTTGATCTTTGATTAGATGCTGCCAAACACACAAATGTAAATTATTGTTGCTAAGCTACTAACCCACATTTGTAATTCTGTCTCTTTAACATTTATTAAAATTTCATTAAACTAGTATTTGAATATATCCACACATCTCATCCCACTACATATCATCACTGTCCAAGAAAGTGATATAGCCCCTGCTGTTTTATCCACTTGGAATTACACTAAGCCTGAGTCATCACAGTGGTCCAGCAGGTTGATACTGATGTAATTCCATTCCCTGGGTTACAGTGGATCATAAAAGCAGAATTCCAACTTAAACGAATTAGATCCATCATGAAAATATTCTACACTTTTACAGCACATTTTAGCCAAAACCTCAAAATGTTTCACAAATATAAATCACGTTTCATGGTACAGGGACTTATAATAAACACATCTGCAGCTTGAATACAGAGATGATTTGCCAAAGTAGTACGAATCAGCAGCAGATCTAGAAATAGAATTTTAACTCTCACCACCTTTTCTTCACATTCATCAGGGCACAGAGTTTCCTGGAGAAGACATAACCCCCTCCCAGGCCTGCAGGAATCCATTGAGCTGTGTCAGCAGGGTACTGCAGCAAAGTTAACATTCACGGCCTTCTAGACTTGAATACAGCCCCCCACTGATGGCAGGAAAGCAGTCAGTTCAGGGCACGGGCTGGCAAATTCTGTCTACGCAGACTCTTGTGGGCAGACCTACGTCCTCAGTTAGTTAAATAATTGCTACCTTTCCAGCCTAAAGAGGATGATCACTGTAGAATTAGTTCCTTGAAACAGCTGACTTTACATGTACTGGAACACAAATGAGCTTAGCCTGGTTTGCGTTATGTAGCCACAATACAGCTGGCTGTGTATTTAATAAATGAATGCTAAAAGAATTTAGCCCAGTTATGCTCTGCATGGGTTATAAAAAGTCCATGGCCAAAAGCTTTAAAAAGCCAAACAGAAGCAGACACATGCTTCAAAATAAGGGTT
This sequence comes from Chroicocephalus ridibundus, assembly GCF_963924245.1. Taxonomy (NCBI): domain Eukaryota; kingdom Metazoa; phylum Chordata; class Aves; order Charadriiformes; family Laridae; genus Chroicocephalus; species Chroicocephalus ridibundus. Next base: position 156,270,812 of record NC_086285.1, on the reverse strand, counting down.
AGCTCTCTGGATGTCCACTTCTACTTGCATTCCATTGGATGGATCTGCAGGTATACAAGATCGGCGCATGTAGCTGTGATTTCTAAACACTTAACTTACGATTTCTAACGGAAATGGACACTGCTAAAGCCTTCCATTGGCAGCCTTGCTTTTCAGTAATTAATTACTTATAACAATTAACTCATATTTAACTTTAAATAGTATTATTGATTAAACCCCTTTATTACTGAATAGTGATCTTTCTGAATTGTAAGTCAGTCGTTTGAGAAAGGAACGGCACATTCCCCACGAACCATCCATTCCTTTTTGCTTAATGATGTTGTTGGCAATTAGACATTTTTTCATCAACTACATCAATCTGCTATACTGTTCCCTCCAGAAAATGTAGATATATCTGGCTACCACAGAGGAAAAGGTGGGAGTTTCTGGGATGAGGAACATATTGTTATAGACTTATTTCTTATTTACATGTTCCTCGCTTCTCTCAACCAGCTGAGCACACGGCTAAAGCCTGCAGCAACCAAATGCTACCTCTGCACAGGAGAAGAATAAAATGGGGAGGATATGGGTATTTTCTACCAGGAAAAAACATAATAGTGAGTTCTACTAGTGCTTTTATCAACAGAGGGTTTATTCTAAAAAAGGTATCAGACAAGAAAAGGAAAAAAAAAAAAAGGCCCCCTTTTTCCTCACAAAGTCTGGTTTAATGAACACAACTGGGTCTGAGAACTGCAAAGGAAGAACCATTAAATATAAACATCTGTATAGTTCCCTAATAATTACCTGTTCAAAAACCTGCCTTTGTGATTCAAGTTCCATCCGTTGTACTTCTACATCTTGAAGAGCAGCAGCTGTTTCCTGCTCTCTCATGGTTGCCTTGAGAAGAGAAACACATGAAACAACGATATCAAGAAGAACGTCCAAAACCCCAAGCCACACCCTACTTCTAAATTCTGGTTAACTTTCTGTATACCGTGAATGATGGAAAGTATTGCCTATCAAAAGTACAGGGCAAGATGGAGAAGAGGCACAGGAATAGTTTTGCATCCAGCCAAGCACGTCAGGGAAACGTCAGGCTTGATCTAGTGCTAATAAACCTGCCAGATGCAGCTCCGAATTGAACAAGGAGTCTCTGAGCCCAGAACGTTGCAGAGGACAGTACACAGACAGGGAAGTGGCCACTTTGCACCCAGCAGAACCTGTGCTGAGCTGGGGCGAACAGACCTTACAGTGCCCTGACTGTGGAAATTAACAGGCAGCTGCACTGCGCTCTGCAAAGTGTGGTGCTGAGACACGAGGAATGGCCCCGCAAAGACTCAATTTGTGCCCACGAGGTTCACAAGCTTCCATTCTCAGCATCTGCATGCCACAGTGCTCAAACTAGTAACGCGGGAGCAGCGCCAGGCCTGGCCAGAGGCCACTGCGGAGCCTCTCAATCAATGGCAAAGTTAATTTGCAATCTGGACATACAGCTCACAGACAGCTGAGAATTCACTAGTCCTTTAAGGAGCTCTACATTTTTCAACACTGCCAATATACAGATGAATCTGGCTTTTCTTGGGAATTTTGCCAGTTAAAGCAAGACAGTGGAACATAGTCAGCGCCAAATAAAACTGTTAAATTATGCATTTACCACTTAAAGCAGTCCATGTCATGCTAAATACACCTCTGGGCTCACAAATCACAGTATATCAACTGAAATTTTAGTTATGCATTTTTTCCTTGTTTATTTTCACTAATAAGCCTTCAAGAAAAGAATTGCTTGAGCAATACTCAGCTTTTCGTGCAATTTCGTCATCAAGACGTTTCAGTTCCATTTGACGCTGATCTTGCTGGTATTTCAGAAAGCGCCTTCTCGAAGCATCTAGAAATTGTAGCTCCTTTACTTTCAGTTCTCTTTTCACAGCAGCTAGTCTTCAAAGTCAAAACAAACAGAAAGAAGGGAATTTGTGTATATATAAGAGGTCAATACCTCTTGAGGTATTGTGCTCAATACCTTGAGAGCACAAACTCCCACTGCAGTTATCCATTAGCTACTATGAGCTAATCTCTAGCTTATAAAGCTTGGGGCAGTTGCTTTCATTCTTGTAAATTGTCCAGTTTTCATTTACGAGACAAAATTAAATTCCCAGACATCCTCTAATGGCAATGCCCCCAATTAAGCTTTGAAGTCCTGTGCTCTGTTTCTGTTCTACTTTAATAAGCACTAGTTTACTACTGCAATGATCCAGAACTGGAAAGTATTCCTTAGAATAATTGCCACTGTCCTGGTACCTCTTTCTGCACAAAATTAGGCCTAAGTTTATTTGGAAAACATCAAACTCTTTCAAGAAACAAAACCACAAACTCAAGAATTAGTTGCAAAGAAAGGCTCACTGCCCTCTTTATTTGAAAAAAAACCCCTTACCCTGTAGGTTACAGAGGTTGAAGAGAAGTGCCTGTAGACGTGGCGCTTTGGGACATGGTTTAGTGTTGGACTTGGTAGCGTGAGGTTAACAGTTGGATTTGATGGTCCTAAGGGTCTTTTACAACCTAGATGATTCTATGATTACTTGTAGTTGATTTAAAAAACTATGGAGATGTTGAAATTCTCTTAAACCTTCACAACTGCAAGGTGTACAAATTAACAGTTCAGCTTCAGTACTAGCACAACCCTTTGCTCAGCAACTGATAAATAAAGCAGTCTGTTTTCTAAACCCACTAGGAATACAAGAATACGTACAGTCACTGATGCTATAAGTGACTCTTAAATTTGCAGAGTGAGTCTGCCCACAGTGCAAGTCTGAAGTCTCAGTGTGCAAACACACAGCAATTGACTGCTTAAGAGCATTCAAAACCTGAAGAGACCAGACAAAAGGCTGGGAGCTGAGACAAAAATATGAGGTGACTTGGCCTCTAATCTGCTGTATTCCCTCAGGCAAAGCACTAATACAATCCAGATCACTTCATTCGCACACCAAAATCTGACCCACCAGACCACACTGTTTTCCCACATTGCAATTTATACAAATTAGTGGCTATTTCTCCTTTACTCATGGTTAAAAATGTAATAGCAGGCTACAGGAGCCAGGCCCCTAATGCTTCTTATATTATAATACCTCTGCCTCTGTTCTGCCAGCTTCTCTTCTTCTTCCAGTAGCATTTTTCGCCTCTGTTCTTCAGCTTCTCGAAGTAATTCCTGCTTTCGATACCAGGCTTCATCTTCTGCTTTCCGTTCCTGTGCTTTAGCTTCTAATTCATGCGCTAATTGTCTAAATGGAGGGAGATCACATGTTAATAATTCAAGCCAAGTATAAAAAAATTATTTGATTACTAAGAAATTGATGACTGTACTAGCAAAGAACTGCTGAAATGAGATGTCACGAAAGAGTGTGGCATCCCCTTTATGTGCTGATAAAGTACAGGAGGAAGAGTTACAATAGTGACTGTTACAGACAACAGGGCATTTCAGATGAGCGCAGACATTTTCCTCCCCACATTCTTAACAAACACCAGCTTCTAAAGGTGCCTTGGTACCATGGCACCCACTGATTTCAATAGCAAGCTACAAACTCCTGGTCCTTCATAAAGTTGGACACTACAAGGTCAACACGGATTCAGGCTCTAACTCATAAGCTTTCAAGTTTGAAGACTTGCGGCCCAATATTTTCTGTGAATCAACAAATATTTTTTGTTTAAGATAAGAATACCAGTTTAGCTTCAAAATGTGTCAAACCAAATAACCAATAAACTTTAGCATCTATTTAAAGTCACCTTCCCGAATTTTCTTAATTGTCTCTCTTCTCAAGCGTACACGTTACAACAGAAAAAGGCAGTTGTGTCCCCCCATCCCTCTCAGCCTGATATTGTCTTCAACTTTCCCATTAGTACCTCTCTCGTAAGTATTCAATTTCATCCTGTCTGATCCTCTCCCGTTCCTGAGTTTGATAATCCACAATGAACTTGGGATATTTATTAAATACAGGGTACTGTCCTTTTGTAAGTGGTATGAAGTCATCAAGCACACGCTGTGGATGGATATCTAGTGGTGTAGTCTCCATAAGATGATAAGCTTCCTTAATCACAACGCTAATGTCCAGGTTGTTACGATGATGAAAGAAATACTGTAAGAGACATGCTTCCATTTACATTCTACAAAAGATTAAGCAAGTTTTTAATATACCTATTGGGGAATAATTAGGTAAATTAGCAAGATCTATATTCCAAAAGTCGATTTAAAAAGGTATTATTAAGTTAGCCCTACCAACTATTAAAATATCACTGTCTCAAATGACTTGACCCAAACCTCTTCAAGTTGTAAAAGTATGCTCTGGTCCTTTTCTTCCTCTTCAAACGGCAGTTGCGTAAGGGGCCTGGAAAGCCAGGTGCGAATTTAGTGTCCAACTGCCCGCACAGACACTCCTACCACTGGGTAAACCTCCCTCGACTTCTGGTGTTCCAACGCGAAGCTTAGGAGTTCCTCTTCTTGAAGGACTATTATTCCCGTCAAAGATCTTATTCACCAAGAAAATCTTTAAATTGTTTATTATTAAACGTAGCAATAATGTTGTCTGTTTGATGTCTGTCAAACTAACTGCTCACAAACACATTTTCAAGGTTGAACTCTTTGTTTGCCTAAAGAGATGTTTTCATACGAAAAAAACCTCCTCCTCCCATGGAAAGTTAAACACAAGGAAACATTTTCATTCCGCTTCAGAGAATGTCAAACAATACTGCCTAATTTTGCAAATCTGAAAGCAAAAGAATGAAACAACATGACAGAATGACTGTGTCTTGTCTCCACTGGCACAAGTCCGTATTAGATCCCCAAAAATGAGGCAAAATTATTTTGTGGTTGATGAACGACTGACATTTACATAATGCCTTCTAGTGGCATTAGAAAGCTTATGAAGGCTTTTAAAGATCTTGTTGCGTGAAATTGCAGGAAATTGCTCAATATTTTACTCATTTATTGTATATTTGCCAGGTAGTAGATGACGTTGTTCAGAACCATGTAATAATATAGTAACGTAGAAATGAAATGTCTCCTTCTAACCTCAGTAACAACAGATATGTTTTATACATCTCTGTAGGTACACTTGCATATGACTGACTTAAATATGAAGACGTTTACCTCAAAATCTTCTATTTGATTACAGTGAAGCAAGGGAGCTCTGGAACATATAATATAGGCAATAACAATCATTAGGAAGTACGAAGGATGGTTGGAGAAGATATTGTCAAAGACTTTGAGCCATTCTTCTCTTGTTAGAACCTCAGAGAACAGTGTTTCTAGAAGAGGCCAAGCATAAACCTACATTATTTGGGAAAATTGACAAAATAATCCATTAGTACAATTTTACCATTCCTTTTAAATAAATAATATGAATTATTCTTGCCTTATACCAAGAATCTATTGATTTATGAAAGAAACCAGAAATAAACCAGAATATTTGGAGATGAATTTTATCACCCACCATAAACATTCAGAATTAATATGGGGTGATTATAAATAAATTTCTTATTTCACTGGATGTCTAAATCTTCTGTTTAGATTTGTAAAGCTAAACTCATTCCTAATGATAAACAGGGATTACAAAATTAAATCATCACACCTATGTCCACAAAACAAAAAAAAGTACATTTGTAATTTGATGAGTAGATTGTCAAGCAATGTGGACTTGAAAGCAAAGGACTTCTAAGAACGACAATAGCATGCATGTGAGATTTATGATCATGGAAACGGAAAAGCTGCAGGAAAGCAATCGTATATTCTTTACAATCTGATATCATTCACTGTTATTTAACAAAAACTCCCTCAAAAAAAGAATTATGTCAAGATAAAAGACTAGTGCACTATCATTCACTGCAGTGACATTTTACACACAAAAGTTAGCTAGAATTTTACCTGTGAAGTTACATTGTATTTTATTAAATGCTGAAGTAGTTCCTTGTCATGATGTGCCAAAACATTTTCCATCATACTAAGGATATTAACTGGAGGATTGGGAAAATACTCAAACCAGTGCTGACAAAGATTAACTGAAAGAGAAAAAAAGCCCAACACAATCCACTGTAATCCACAGTGATAGACTCCTCACAACCTTAAGGTTTGGTTATAAAGGCTATAAATTTAAGAGGTAGTTTTAGGCAGCAAAACCTATTTAGGATATTCCCATCTCTCCTCTTTCCTAGCACTTATTGCTAAACCATTCCCACCGTACACTGCTCTTCCAGCTGCACTGGCATGAGTGTTTGTGTCAGTACACCGTGAACCAGACTGGGGAACTCATCTGGCTCAAAAGTAAAACGAAAAAAAGTCTGTGTGCTGTGGGACTAAGTGGTTGAAGGCAGATGGGAATACTTAAACCGGTATTTCTGTCTCATGAAACTACAGCCTGGATCAAGTAATTTTTAACATACTAAGAATAATTTCTGCAAACTTGGATACTTATTCACTAACAGCATGTGTTTGCAAAGTGGGTACGTATGCTTGGCAGCACGTATCTTCTGGAGACTTAGCAGCAGCTGCAACAACTAATTTAAGTGCAAAGCACTTCAATTTAGAATGTTTCTTCAGAAAACAGCCATAGCCAGCTTTCAGGCAAATGTCTAATTTTGAGTTACCACATGCTTAAGACAACTAAACACAGTAAAACTTTAAAAGAGACCATTCCCTTTTGACTGGGAGTGCGTGAGGGGGTGGGGTGGGTGTGCGTATGACTACTTTTCCCATGTCTCAGAGATTTTAGTCATTATGGTATAATTATGGTAGATATATTTGTTTTTACTGGTTTGACTTTACAAATACTGATAAACTGCTAACTTTTTTGCTAGAAACACTGCAAAAGGAAGTCTAGTATCTTTTTTTTATTTACAAGCAGGTTTTTGTTTTAAGTATACAGTTGCTACATATTAATTGCTGGCAACACCTTCGGAAGAGAGCCCGGTGACCTCTTAGGAAAATACCTCATTCATTTCATCAGGAAAAGCTCTTTTGCATGGGAAAGCTTAAACATGTTGCAGCGTATTTGAGTTTTTAAAATCATTGCTTACCTACTACTGTAGCCACAACTTCAAAGCAGATCAGCTGGTTGTTCTGGAATAATTTTACAAACGGGAATGCTAGCAAAGGAATACAAGGCGTCTCAGCAAAGATAGCAGACCAGTGAGCCAGAGCTGATAAGGTCCTGTATGCAAAGGCAAAATAAGGTACAGAAAACATCGATCCAAAACCAAACAAAAATATAATATGCATTGTAGAACCACAACATAGAAAGATTGGAAACTTCAAGATAGATGCAGGATTATACGAGTTATAAAAACAAAATTGCATGAGGGCACTACTGTTTCATTTTAGAGTTTTCCTTACAGCTGATTCCAGCTATTGGATGCATTTCAGATCACTATATGAAAATAAAAATCTATAATATTTAAATAAATATTTTACCTCTGTAAAACTCTCAGCAGTTTCTGACTTTTGATGGGATACTCATTTTGAATATTCACAAATGCACTGTGGGTACCCTTATCTATTAGGCTACTGAATGCTAAGTGGTTTTCAGGAAGTTGTAATAAGGAACGCCAAACAAACATCCTGCAATTAAAATGCAGACTTAGTCAGGCAACTTCTCTTGCATAGGCCAGTAAACACAAGCAATTTTATTTTGTGCAAGCATGAACATGCACACAAACATACCTGTACTTTGCTGGATATTCTCCAAATCCTTTCAATAAGGCCCGCAGACGTTTCTTGTTTAATCCACCTGGTAATTCATTCTACAAAATAGGGGATCAACAATAAATGTAAGGATTTATCTTTCATGATCTGTTTCCTTGCACTCTAATTAATGATAGTAGCTAAATACTGAAGTTCCTAACGTAATTTAAAAAAAAAATAAATAATGTGTACTGCTATCTCTACATAATCCTAGGTTTTTCAACAACAAAAAAGATAATTCAAAAGATCATTCATCTTCTACTGAACTCAAAGAACAGCTGCCATTGATTTCAGTCAGAAGCAAAGCAGACTCCAACTGACTGCATTATATATAATTAAATGATGGATATAGCCAACCCATGAAGAATATTGACATAAGGAATAGATCATACTGTGATGAATGTTACAGGAGGAGATATATATAGAGATATGTATGTGTATATATATGAGAGAATGTACATACATGTGATACAAGACAGAGAGAAGACGGCACAGTGATGACAGAAGGGAAATAGATGTAACAGTAATGCATCCTCTAAATAATTAATAAAAAATGAAATGGCTTCTAGGTAGACATTTTAGAAGTGCCAGCAGGGAAGCAGATCAGATCTAGCAAATATCCAAATGTGTCACAAGTTGCTTGAAGAACTTCAGAGGTACCCCAAGCTGACTGGAGGCAGCTCTGGCTGTGTCACATAATACAGGAGTACAGGCTAAACAGAGAGAGGGCAGATGTTACTAAAACTCTCTCAATCCCCTCTCCGTTCAAAACTCCAAGTCAATCAGTGCCTGAACTTATTCCTTAAAGTATGTGGCTAAATATTTTTTTGCAAAGAAATTTAAATGCTGCAGACTGGAGCACAAGATACTGGCAACTTCTTCCTACCTCTTTATTTTCAAGTGATGTGTTCACTTGCATTTTTAGCAATCTGCTTTGAATTTTGCTTCCTTTGGATTTCCAAGGCCGCTCTGACCTTCCTGAAGTCACTCTCATTGTCAGTTTGTTTGCCGCTGACGTGCACTTGGACCAATCTTCTACTACTTTGAACGTGGGTGGTGGAGGCTAATATTAAGTGAAAATAACTCAGTTAACATCTTGTAAAACAGACTACCACCATAACTTGATGTTTACTCTATTTTATATGCCATATTTTTGAGCTTGATGGCTATATCAAGAAGAACAGTGACGCGTTTATGCCATAAATAAATATATATGGACTGTATACTCCTGAATAAGTATGCCAGTGAATAAATTGCTGTAATAAACTAGAAAGACTGTGAGAAGGTTTATGTAGCTTCCAAACCAACTCAAACACCATGCTATTTCCCTGTTTAGCAAACACTAAAATATAATTGGGATAGTATAAATGTGTATCATGTACTATTCAGGTTATTTACTTTAGTGTGTTTCTCAATGTCACTAAAATATTTTGCATTTCTATAGCACCAGTTAAAAAGAATACAAAAGACCTTTACAAACTTTAATTAGTATTCAGTGTCAGGGAGGTACTAATTCAATGTTGGAGATTGGGAAAGCAAGTAACAAAGTGGATATCCCAGTTCATGTCAAACCGGCAACAAAAGTGCAAATGGAATGCACGTGTGACATCTTTCCACATCCCTCCTCAGCTTCAACTCCGTCATTATCCAAAGCTGGTTACTGTTTACTTCAAAGACGTGGTGATTAAAGATACATGGAATTCTGGATTTAGAAACCTGACTCTCCTTAATAAATTACTTTAATAAAATAAGCACTGGTATTTAGAACGTTTGTTATTTAGGAAGGATTAGGAGTGTGATTGTGCAATAATGATGGATGCTGGTATCCAATAACACAATAAGAAGAACAAAATGACAGTAACAAAAACACCATTCATGCCCGCAGTTTAAGACAGCATCAGTTGCGAAACATTTCCTATAGGAAACGGAACAGAAGCAGCGCAATTATGCTATTTCCATCTCCCCCAAAAGGTCATTACAAAGAGAAATTGGTCCATACAAATTGCTGTAGAAAGAAATACCATCTCCCCCGCCTCCCAACACCAGAAACACAGTGATATATATACTTTAAAAACATCGTATTACCTGACAGCCTGGAGTAACTATTAAGGGAACTCTACAAACCACTTTTTCCATATATGTAGTGCTAAATATGGAACTCCAACACATGTCTGCAAACTACTGCTGAAACACAAGTTACGTAGACAAGTATCAACTTGAATGGGATTTACTGCTGTTTTAAGAAATTTAAAACACTCTACCTGATTTCCCTCTTGAGTCAAAGCTTGGACACTGTATAAATTAAGGCTACCGTTTTCCATTACTGATGCAATATACCGTCCATTGGGGCTAATTGCTGCTGTGCTGATTCCCTCTTCATGACTCCCAATGTCAAAAAGAAGTTTGCATGTTTCTATATTGATAAATCTCATAATATTATCTTGACTTAACACTCCAAGAACCTATAAGTTAAAAGGATTTATTAATTGATATTGTCAGTGTAAAACAAAGAGGAACACCCAATTCAGCAATGACATTCCATTAAGCTAAAAGAGCAACTGAGCAAATATTTAGCACAGTAACTTTCCGTTCGTATGGTATGGGCCCATATCCCCAGTGTCCCCCAAAAGCCCTCAAAGCGTACGTGTTGAATCAATTAACCAAATACTCCAGTCTCAAGCTCTGTAAAAAAACTGACCTGATTGGAGCCCCCATCAAAACTGTCAGGGAGGAATTCCAGATGACGGACAGCTCGTACTTTTGAAGGCATCTGGATTATTCGTATCAACTTCCTTGATTCTAAACACCATAAGTGAAGCTGATTTGATTTTCCACCAGCTACAAAAATCCGTCCATCTCTGCATCACAGGTGAGGCAAAGTTTCCATCAGAATAGTATAATCTAAGTTAGCATTAGCTAAAAAGAAAGAGATCGTACATTTCCTTCTATGCCTTCAAATAACTTGTGAATCTGTCATTATTCCTGTCAAACTCTCCTGAAAGAACAAAATAGCTCCTGAATAATAAAATTTGCTTTTGTAAAGGACAGTTTAAACCTTATTTTAGTAGTCATTAAAAATCAACTCACTTTATTTCAACTGCTATGGGACTGTAATAAAAACTGCTATTGATCCTTGCTGACAAAGTATCAGTCACAGCAGAGTTCAAAAGCTTATCATAGTATATAGCTCAATACTTCCACAAAACATTATAAATAAGGTAAGAAAACCTGTTTTAAAACCACAATTTTTGTAGTCCACCTTTAGAATATTTAAAATAGCAATTCACCTGGTAACCGCAAAGACCTTATAAAGTAACGCAGAACCTTCTACAGGCGTTGGCAACTGGTATTTACAGTGAAGAGTGTCGAATTCCCATGCAAAAACAGAATTGTCTTTGAAACAGCTGAGGATGGTGTTACTCAATGGAAGAAAAAAAACCTGGAACAATATGGAAAAGAAAGGAAATGGAATATGTTGTCAAGAAAGTACCCTTTAAGTTGGACCAAGGGGCACGGCAGAGTAAAATACAGCACGAAACCACGGCAGTATGGCTATTACTCTAAGTGCGTAACGCAGCTGCAATGCAAGGCTTACATCTCGCAGGCAGCGGGGCCCCTTCCCCTCTCACAGCCCAGCCAGGCGGGCTCTCCCTTGCACTGGTTCACAACTTGTATCCTTTGCTAAGCCAATTTAACTCACTGAAATGACACAAATCTTTATCTGTGTTATTTTTATGATTATTAAACTGCCCTGTGGAGGTTTCTGATGAGTGCCAGAGAGGACAGGATATAAACAGTGGGAACATGAACCCAGGAGCAGGAGGGACTGTGAGACATGACTCAGAACTGCTCACTCAGCAACCGCTTGTTGCATCTTCTACAAACAAGCTTCAGCATTCAAATAGTACCAAGAAACTGCAAATGCACTCTATGAAGCATTCATTTTTAGACTTAACCTCCTTAGTTTTACGTACAACTATTAAAAGTAAAAAATATTGTAGAAAGTTTAGCAATATATTCTCCAAATGTGAAATGCAGATTTTACTGTGAAGATGAATGAAGATAAACCCAAAAAGCTTGTAAATATATTTTTTCAATTATTCTGATCATTTTTATTGTTCATTGTGATCTCTTTCAGTAAGAAAATAAAGGGATTGTTTACATTTTTGGATGTCATCAGATACATTCTTGCTTAATGACAAATGATTGGTTTAGATCAGAGGTCCTATTTTGGCAGCAGCACATGCAGCTTCAGCAAATTTCCTGTACCTATAATTTTGAAGGTTAAATTGAAAATGTCTTATGGTATCTGAACATTGAGGGACTACCTGAAGTACTCGCTGTCTGAGATTAACAGTCAGTACTACAAAGTTCAGAGTTTTGTCTGAATGGTCTCTTGGGGCCTTGAAAATCTGTGAATCTGGATACATGGGATGGGATTCGTCTTGCGGAACGTTAGTAACTGAGGGTTGGATGTTCAGGCCAAATTAGTCATTTGACAGAGAGCAAAAGTTACCTGTGAGGAAAGAGTCACCTCACCTCCCAGAGTCATTTATCCTCAAACAGACTGAGCTGCCTGTCCTCCTTCAGCGACCTTGAGGAACTCTAGACAATGAATTGAGAGCAGGTGCTTACCATGCAGATGGATGAAGTTTAAATTTTGGTAAACTGGAGTACTGAACAGTTCCTCATTTTCTACTTTGCCTTAGAAAAAAAAGGTCACAAGCAGCTCTTGAATAAGCAGTGGGGCTTTGAAAACGGTGATTACAGATGTCTTCTCTTAGCTCTTTCTTATTTTTTTCACCCACTGTTCTTACAGTGTGCAGCTCAGTTTCTGTCTTTCTAAATTAGCTTTGCCCAGTACCAACTTAACAGAAGGCATACGTTGGACTGCAAACTGGGCTTAAGTAAAGAGGCACCAAAAAGTACACAGCAGAGATTGGTGTGACACTACTATGATGGCTCAGACAGCAAGTAAGAATCCAACTTTGGACAGCGAGTGTCAGGGCTATGGTCTAATAATAAATCTGATCTTTATAAAAACACTTATCTGTATGTCTTAAATTGTGGCATGGCAGTAAGGATCATTATCTTTGTTCTAAATACAGGAAAATGAAATCCAGATAAATTGGATTATTTGCATAATGTCCTGTCAGAAACGGTAGAATCAAACCAAAAGTGCAGGCTCTTGATTCCCAAACAGTGATTTATTCATTCAACCATACTCATTATTGTTTGGATTTAAATGTTGTTTCCATACTGTAACATCCTGATCCTACCAAATTCCAAGAGCCGTTTATCAATAAGAAGTTCCTACACGTAGTGTACACAAAGAAAAATACTGAGCAGTAGAAAAATCTTGTCCACTAAAGAAATGCAGCCACCTTTGGAGGGAAGACATGATAATTATTTTAGCAACGTGCACTACACAACAGTTTTAATAAAACAAACAAACAAACAAAAACGTATGCGTGATCTTCCACAGTAATTGCTAGGTGACTATTTCAGGCTGACAAAATTTCTGCCTGACCTAGAACACGGTGAAGCCACTCAAATGAATAGCCTAGTTCTCTGCAAAATCAGCATGGCTTTTTAGTGACCAGTCTGATGAGAACTTTGGTTTGAAGTGGTGTTTGTAAGACTATTCACTGCAGGGCAGCACGTGTGTAACCAAAGCTCAGGCACTGTGTTAGTACTTTCTGCAATATTTATGCCAAAGTTTGACATTTGGTGGCGCAGGCAGACCTGTTTAAAGCACTGTAACACTAAGGAAGACCTATTTAAACCACTCCCCGACACAAACATGTCATCCTTCTCATCCCCTATGTTGTTCCAGTATAAGTGTCTGTGCAGCAAACCGAACCAAAGAAACCACTAGGCTGAAAAACAGCAATTTCTTTTTGCTGAGTTACTTTTCAGCTTTGTTTGGTCCCACATTCAGTGCTTAGTGTTTACAGGAAGAACACCGTCTTTGGAATAAGCAGCTGAATGGGGTAGGTGGTGATTACTGGTTTGAAGTTACCATTATGACACCAAAACTGTTTTTTTCACAACAGCTTTAAATCCCAGGATCATTCAGGTTGGAATCAATCTCCAGCGGTCCTCTAAGCCCAACCCCAGGTCACAGCAACAGCAGGATCAATCTGGAAGATGGCTTCAACTTCCAGGTTAAATTGGGTTAGTCAAGGTCATATCCAACTAAGTTCTGAGTATCTCAAAAGATACTCAAAGATGGAGGTTCCTTAAAAGTTCCCAGCAGATCTCTGCAACTACTGAGCCATGATTCCAGTAGTCTGGGTGACATAATAGGATGACACTTACGGAGATATGCCCAAAGAACACAGAAAAGATTCAGCTGTATTTTCAAAAATATTTTCAAGTACTGTGATTTCAACATGGGGTGTTACTCCTACTGAGGTATGTTTGTTTGCCCTTCAGCAATTGCTCTTTACTCACCTTCTGGATACCCACAGACTGACGAACATTCAGCTTTCTTTTTCTTTGAAAGGTGTCCAAGTCCCACAGTTGTGCTGTATCACTGGATGTAGTGATGGCATACCTGCCCGAGCCATGGACAGAGATGGAAGACACTGAAGAATCATGTCCCCTCATCCAACTAACTAGCTCCTTGGTTTCTGCAGGAGTTGATGAAAAAAATTAAAAGCATATGAAAGCCATTCGAAGTGAAATAACCGCTACTTTACTCTTTATTGCCAACACCGTGCTGTGAAAGAGACTTTTAAGCATACCTAGTATATGTACCACCACAGCCCAACAAACAAGAAAAAAAAAGGTATCAGTCTTCAGGTAGTTATTATGCCTTAGAGAAACATAATCATCTCCTTTTCTCCAAGTAACAGATTTCATAAGTTATTCTCAGTTCTACACAGAAAGCCAGCTTGCACAGACTTGTTTAATTTAGACTAAGAATCAATCTTAAAGTCATGAACACTGTGATCAGGTGAATTCGGCATTCCTCATAGGCAGATTATCTGATGTGACCACCCACAGTAATCTCTAGAAGTTGAGACGGAACGTTCTAGTTAGAATTCTCCACTTGTTTTTACTTGTGGACAGTATGTATGAATGATTACGCAGCTATTTACAGGTGCAAGGAAGAAAGGTTTAATGACAACGGGCTATGACTATAGAAAAGCACAGTCAGAACACACCACCTCATTAATTCTTCTAGAGTCCAAAACATTTTTGTGCTGTGTATTGCATACTGAGGAAATGGTTCCTCTGACGACTTTGTCTCCCACTTGTGACTGCGTGACCACTAATCTTCCCTCAGCAACCAAACTGCATTTGTGGCAATTACACTATTTATGTTGGGCAGTTTGCCTGACAGCCCATGGGGTGGTTCCAGCTGACCTACTGCTGTGGCATCAAAGACGGGAAATGGCTATAAAGCAGCTCATAAAGCCTAACAGTCAAACTTTCTGCTGTGCTTACAGACAATTGAGTACTTAAAGCTATTGTCCCATGGGAGGATGACCTGGGATTACAGAGTATGGCTTCCAAAGCAATGGATGGAGCCCACCAACTATGTATTATCTAATACACCTCTAAGGATAGTTTACCCAATACTGACTTATCTGAATAACATTTATCTTTTAAAATATTCTTCATTCTTGGTATACAGAAACGGCATCATATAAACATGCTCTGTGGAACAATGAGAAAGATTTCTCTAAGTGCATCCAAAAACTAAGTTTGGTCTCACTATGGTTGAAAGGAGGAAAAAAAGCACAGGGGATTTCAGACCTTAACTCTGACTCTTCCTCTATAGTGGGCAACAGTGTTACATTAAAATCTTCATGGATAATATCAGACTCAAACCCTTAAATTGCAGATGATATGAAACACTACAACTGCACTTTTTGATAGGGTTAGATTAATTTATGAAGAATGAATTGTCAATGCCTTTCACCATTTAACTTCTGATCAAGACAAGAGACACACAAGTGGCCTGTGAAGTTAATTTTAAATATCACTTTTGAACAAGGATACAGATCTACTTGCACACTCAAAAGTATTGACAGTTCTTTTAGCATATATTGCCACTTTGGTCAAATATTTTACTGTAAATACAGTTAATAACTGTTCCAGTTGCAAACTAACATACTGCAAACTGATTTTGGTTTGATTTTACATAGAGAACCTCATTCTAAGCAAACATATACAGAATTGCTTTAAAAAAGGCAACACACACAACTGCGATCCCGTGATAGATTTCAGTGGAACAGACACCTGCGTTACTCAGTGGGAGCAAGAAACTTTGACAAAGCAAAGTGTTCATTTACCCACAGGACTATAACCCACACGGGCCCAAAGTTTTCTTTTTTGGACAGATAGCATGAAATACATAGTAAGATTTCCATCAAAACAACTTACAAAAAAACTTGAGATCAAAACTAAAATGATATAGGTTTTCATAGCAATCCAGATAGTGAGCCTATAAATTTCTCCTTACCTGTATCAAAGCACTTAATGGAATAATCTGCCAAAGCCACCAAGAATTCTGTCTTTCTGCGAAGATTAAATGCCAAAGCAGTGCAAGCCTGCATTGTTCGCTGAACAAGGTTGAACCTATTTGAAAATACACACTCCCATTGTGTTAGGAAACTTTGGTTCATAATGCCAAGTGGAGTAGTAACTTAATCAGTTTTAATGTATTTCACTGAGAGAAAAAACAAATTAACTCAAAAGAAGGGAGCAAATAAATCATATCTAATTATAATAAATCTAAAACCAGTGTTAATATTTTAAAATTCAGTAGTAGAAAGTTGAAAAGACTGATTAATGTATTTCTGCAAATGACAATACTAGTCTAGTTTATTGTAAATCATGGCTCATATTATTAATTGATTGGTACCGTCCAAAGAATAACTTCTTGTGGCAGTATTTAATCACTTAAGTTCTATGAAATTGCTGTCTGTTCAGTTTGGAATTACAAACTTCTGATCTTTTAGAGTAGCTAAAGTAATAAAATAATATTTAAGGAGCCTACATGAGATACTGGATTGCAGTTTCAGCTCTGAGCAAATGACTATTTTCACTTTCATGGAAAACTGTGGGTTAAAACCAGACCTGTGGCATGCTGTCCAGGCAAGTTCCATAGCCCTGAATGTTACAGATGTCAAGACAATTAAAATATCTTGATAGAAATATTCTTACCTGTTTCCATTCAAGTCAAAAACATATATATTCCCTTGGTGGTCTCCAGCGAGTAGAGAATCTCCAGAACTGTCAAAAGCCACATTCAGAAAACGTATTGTCTTTGAATGGTATCCTTTGACACTGTGAATTATGTTTACTATAACTCTGTGAAGAAAGCAAGCAGAACCATGCTTAGAATCGTTTCATTGGAACATGTTTCTTCAAGACCTAGGATTCAAATGTTCCTAGCTTATGGTTTTACAATTCTAATAATTTATAGTGTTCTGGGAAAACTCTTATTCCATAAGAAACACGTATTTCTAATATGAAAATACACTAAACAAAGAAAGCCACTCACTATTTGGAAGGCAGTTAGAAAACATGTAAAGCAGATGGGGGAAATCCACCATTCATGATCCTTTTATGTGGCTCTTAGTTACCCAAATTTCATTTATATTGTTAATGAATAACACTAACATATATGGTGATGTATGACCCACCGATGTATCTGAAAGCCTAATTCAGCACTCAGCAAGCAACACGGCTCTTTGTTATCACTGTAAAGAAACACACTAGAAAACTGAGAAGCTATGAATTACTGTAAGAAACCACTTGGATTAGACGGGGGTGGGGGGAGAGCCACTTTTAATACCACTTCTTTCCAAAGTCTTCAAAAGCATGAAGCAAGCCATTTTTACCATTATTCATCTGAAATATTATGGAACAAAAGTTGCTCTTTTTTCACATTCTATTCCTGTACTATGCTATTAGTATAAAACGGAGACAGATGCAGAACCAAATCCCAGGTGCAGAATAAACCATAAAAGGAAGGTTTTCCAGGAAGCAGGAGATTAAGATTTGGGAGATCTGCTACACCTGGATTTCTTGGGTAACACTGGGCCAACCAATTATTTTCTGTCATCAGATGGATGTAAATTTAGAGTCTAAAACTGTACAGCATATTGGCAGGCTGATAAAGGCTGCAGGGTACTTGCAGAAGACTGTGACCATGGCTATTTAAGATGCTGACAGCTATCTGAGACGCCAGTTGCCAACAGAGCAGAATAAGCAAACCAGCGCTGGCATGCAGCTGTTGGCATATGTACAAAGTGTGAGTGAATGTCGGAAGAAGGGTCATGCAGCCACAGTCCAGACTAGAGACAAAACTAATTTTACCTCATCCTGCTCAGCCTATTCTTTTCTGCAATAAAAGGGAAGGGCCATAAAAATGAAATTAGAAAGATGTTAAGCTAATTTATTTAAATTATAATTAAAATTTAGTGATGCTAGGCTCTTCAGGGTCATAAAAAAGACACAAGGTCTAAAAACACCCTGAAATGTGACTACTTTTCAGTGTAGTTACAGCATCTCCCAGGACTTACTCAGCACCGCTCTTGGTTTTTCAAAAGTTCCTTTATCACTAAACTAACCCAGGAGAATAAAGTCAGGAGTTCAGGGAGCTGCACCCAGGTCCCCCATGTCAAACGTTACACCCGGACCCCAAAGTAGCATTCGTACTGCTGCTCTTCAGCTTGGGCCAGGCAATATTTTCCTAGTATTTAACACTTTGATTAAACTCTCGTGGGAATTCACCAATGGTATCTCATTCAATTAAAATTAAATAAAAAAAAAAAGCTAAACTGGGAGAGTTGCCCAGGCCCTTGCCCAGCCAAGTTGTGAGGGCCTCTGAGCACGGAGGTTTCACAGCTTAGGGATTTGCTCCACCTTCAAGGGCAACGTTTTCCCCCGTTATCTGCCCGGGTATCCCCGCGCTGCACCTCCAGCCTACAGGAGCTCAGGCGAGCTCCGGCCGGCCCTGTCCCCTCTGCCCGCTCCCCGATGCCCTCGGTCTGCCCGCTCCCCCGGCCTCTCCTCCGCGGCGCAGCGCTGGGGACCGGCCACTCAGCCCCGCCTGCGAGCCGAGGCGCTGAGCCCTGCCGCCGCCCCCCGGCCCCGCGGCGGCCGTTACCCGCGCCGCGCCGCCGGCCCGGGTTTGCGGTGCCAGATGGGGCCCTGCTGGCGGCCGCCCAGGTCGGAGCTCTCCATCCTCGGCCCGCCGCCGCCGCGCTCGCCACCTCCCCTCAGGGCTCCTCCAACGGCCACCGCGGCGGGAGGGGGGCCCGCACACATGGTACGGCCCGCTCCCGCTTCACCGGTGGGGGACAGGGGAAAGGAGGCGGACGCTCCCCCCCAACTCCGATATCGGCCTGGAACCGTCCCGCCCGGCGGCCCCGGGGCCTGCCGGGAGTTGTAGTTTTCCCTCGTGGGCCTCGGGGAGAGGGGCCCGTTGCAGGCCCGGCCCGCGGGGACGGCGGCGCCGTCACTGGGCAACGGCGGGCGCCTCCACCCCGGAGGCGGGACTTCCGGCGGGGGCGGGGACGAAAACGGAAGTGGCGGCGGCTCAGCCGAATTCGGCGGCGCCACGTCTGGCTCAGGGTTCCTCTCCCTGCCTGGGGCGGCGGCAGCAGCGGGCGGACCCTCATCTCGCCTCTCCGTCAGCGGCCGGTTCGTAGCGAGGCTTCGGCGGCGTCCGGGCGCAACGGCGGCGGCGACATGTCGGACCTGGGGGACTGGTTCCGGAGCATCCCGCTGATCACCCGCTACTGGTTCGCCGGGTCTATCGCGGTGCCGCTCGTCGGCAAGCTGGGCCTCGTCAGCCCCGTCTACCTCTTCCTCTGGCCCGACGCCTTCATCAACCGCTTCCAGGTACGGGCCGCACTACCGGTCCCGGCGTGCCCTGCGGCGCCCGCCCCGTTAGAGAGCGCGGCCCGGGACGCGCTCGGCATGCTGGGAGTTGTAGTGCGCGGTTGTTGCCCCCTCCCGCGGCCTCCGCGGCCGCCCGGGGAGGGAATGGCGCTCCGAGGGGACCCTGCAGGAGCGACGCAGGCCGCCTCCAGTGGGAAGCCGGGGCGGGCCTCAACGCTTACCCTCCGTGAGGCCTGCGGGACTCGGGTTTAGCCGGTGCTCTGCCTCCGCAGGCCCCGGGCTCCCCACCAAGGTGACACAGGCTGTGGTGCCCGGCCCTGCCAGCGCCCCTGGCCGAGGCAAGGCGGGCTGTGGCCCTCGCCAGGCCCAGTAGTTCGCCCGGGGTCTCGTTCTGGTGCAATTTTTTCCTACGTTTTTGGGGGGAGTTGTTGCACCTGGCCCCGGTTGCTGTGCTAAGGCACTCTGTAACAATAAAACCTGTGGCTGTGACTTCAGGTGGTTTGGCTGGCCTCCGCTGTGCGATTGTGTGGGCCTGACGTTGGGAACAGGCACGTGCAAGTGTCCTAAACTGCAGGTGGGTCTGGAGATATTAAAGGAAAGCTCAAGAAGTGCATATTCTGCATCTTCTCTCTTGGAGTTTGAAAAAGCTTGTGTTTGGGACTGTCAGCTTCTGTGCCTAGGTGTGGCTGACATAAACTAACGACTGAATTCCGGAGGTTTCAGATGTACGGTGTTTCTGGGTGCGTTAGCAGTGCCAAAAGAGGTCACAAACTGGACATAGTCTCTTTCCTTGTACTGGGAGGTTACAGGCTCAGTGTTTTGGTGTGAGGGTGTGTAGGGGAGAGCAACCACTGGATGAACTGAAAATGAAGAAAAACATCCCAATCTTTAGATTTCTATTATATGTGCTCATTATATCTTCAGTGAAAAAAGCTGAATGCAAAAAAAGATAAGAAGATAGCTCTCTGTTTCATGTATTGTCCCCCAAAACTTAGTAGCTTAAATGACTGGTTTTTTCCTCTAGTTCCTTCTGGAACTGTGATGTTCAGGATCGCAATACCTATACCAATACTCAGTATCAGTGTTGCCGGTTAAAGAGCTCGTTCATAAATGGCCAAACACTTTCTGTACTTGCTACATGCTGCCATGCTGGGCCCAATATTGATTGTTGGGAGACTGTAAAGCAGATTCCAAATTCTCAGAGCAGCCTGTGCTGTCTGCAACAGTACACTAAAGGCTGTTGTGTGAATTCTTTGGCCTTTGTTCAATAGGTGAGAATGGGTTCCTTTTTGGATACTTTTAAAACAGGGTGGCATCCTTGCAAGTATATCCGTTTTGCACTGCAATAAAGACTCACTACTGCAAAGATGTGATGGAACAGTCTGGGAAGTTGTGTGTAATTTCTGTTGTAATGTTAATAGCTTTGCTTTATCAGATTTAAAAAAACAAAAAACACCAACAACCAAAACTGTAAGCTGCTGAAGCGTCAGTAATTGATACTTGGGCCATTTTTAATCTCCTCCTTGATCTTCCAAGTAATTAATAACAAATGAAAAAACTTAAGCATATGAATTCATTCTTCAGTGTATAAATATATCTTTCTCTTTTGTTCTGGACAGATCTGGCGGCCGATAACTGCAACTTTCTTCTTCCCAGTGGGACCTGGAACAGGATTTCTCTACTTGGTGAATTTGTATTTCTTGTATCAATATTCATCACGATTAGAAACAGGTATGTTATCCATTAAATTGTATGCATGTGGTGAACTCTGCCCAGAGTTGATAGAGACTAAACATTGTCAGATAGAGCTTCTGTTGGGAACGTTTGTGGCGATGAGGTTGTGGCCGTTTCAGACAGAACGGTGAGAACGATGGCTCATCTCTGTGCCTGCTTATGTTGATCAATGAGAAGCTACTCGGAAAACTGATTTTCTGTGCCTGGCTCCTTCCCGTTGGTAGGGAGCCTGTTAATTTAGGATCTAAACTTGATATTTCTTTCAATAGGAGGGTTTGGTGCTTTTTAGTTGCTGGATTTCAGAAATGAGGGATAGAGACTAAAAGATGACGTTACCCTCTGTTTTCTTGTATCTGATGTCCTTTAACATTGAAGAGTGATAGAACATACGCAATAATGGGTATATCCATCTTGAGAAAATAATGATGTTGGTTTTTCCTTTTTTTTTTTTAAAAAGGCAATGATGCTTACCTGCGTTATTCTATCAGTTATGTTGAGTTGAGAGACACCTTGTACAAATGAAGTGTACCCCTCTGTCAAATAGAAATGTGAAAAAGTTAAGGAACGAGTTGGATTTTCAGTTAGGGGGAAAAACTAAGAGTGGAAGAAAAGAGATCAAATAATGGGTCATTTCTCTCAAAAAAGAGATTGTTGTTACAAGGTAGCTTCAAAACTGGTCTCACTTTGTGATGCGTAGTTCATTAAAGCTAGACAAAAATTGTTTGTATTGAAGTAAATAATTAAAGTATTTGCAAAGCCCAGCTCCTCTTGAAAGCTTTTATGAACAAGAATTTCATTGTAGTTCTAATGGAGTCTTAGAACTGATGGTGTAAGTGGAAATGCATTACAAAGTGATGTTTGGGAAGTTCCACGATAGAAGAGAGATCCCCAGTAAACCTGTCATCCAGAGAGTATCATGGAATCTCTTCTTAAGTCATAGGAAGTGTAGCAGGAACAGGGAGGAGTGGTGCCAGATTGTATTTGGTTGTTTTCTTAGTGAAAGTAAGTAGTAGTTTAATAGCTAGAAATGTTCCTCCATTTCTTTGAGCCTTTCTGCAGTAAATTGCGAACACATGGGAGTACTCACAACATTCTACCGTGCAAAGCTATGTGTAGTAAGAGTTAATATATGCAGATTATAAGACATCACTTCATGTACATATACTTACAAAATGTTCTAGTTGTCTATGCTGTGGCAGAAGTCTCATGGAAGCAGAAGTTAATTGTTTCAGTGGTAAATTTAGATTCCTGCTGTATAACACATCTGGATTTTGAAACTGGCAAGTCAGCTGTGTTGTTTGAATCAGTGCATTTCTTCTATATTAGAGTAATTTTTCTGGGTATAAATAAAGTTCTTGGTTAGGCTGGCGCTTCCTTTACGCAAGAGGCTTGAATCCTTTTGAAAGTGGGAGGTGTGTAAGTTGCTGATAATATGTTTACAAGTGAAAATCAGCATAGGTGTATGCCTCCTTTTGCCTCTGAAACTGAGGAAGTGAAACTTCTATTTTCAGGGTTGTACGTGGTTTTTGAGCATACACTGGTATTGCACGCTAGCTTCAAATTTAGCTGTCAAGAATATCCATATGGTTTTGTACTGTGCTTGTGTTTTCCTAACAAGCTGACCTCTCGCTTCCTGAGGAAAAGGAGATTGATGTGGTTTTGTTTTGTTTCTGTTGGAGAAGAACATAACAAATGGAGAGGAAGAATGCTAAGCACCAGTATAGGTTAGGGGTGGACCTGCTGGGAAGTAGTTCTGAGGAGAAAGATCGGGGGTCCTGGTAGACAGTAAATTATCCATGAGCCAATAATGTGCCCTTGTTGCCAAAAAGGCCAATGGAATCCTGGGCTGCATAGGGAAGAGCATGGCCAGTAGGTCGAAGGAGGTCATTCTCCCCCTCTACACTGCACTGGTGAGGCCACAACTGGAATACTGTGTCCAGTTTTGGGCTCCCCAGTTCAAGAGGGACAGGGAACTGCTGGAGCGGGTCCAGCGAAGGGCAACTAAGATGATTGAGGGACTGGAGCATCTCCCTTATGAGGAAAGGCTGAGAGAGCTGGGACTCTTTAGCCTGGAGAAGAGAAGGCTGAGGGGAGACCTTATTATGGCATACAAGTATCTAAAGGGTGCGTTGAAGGAGGATGGTGCCAGACTCTTTTCATTGGTTCCCAGTGACAGGACGAGGGGCAATGGGCACAAGTTGGAACATAGGAAGTTCCATTCAAATACACGGAAAAACTTCTTTACGGTGGGGGTGACAGAGCACTGGAACAGGCTGCCCAGGGAGGTTGTGGAGTCCCCTTCTCTGGAGATTTTCAAGAGTCGCCTGGACGCAGTCCTGAGTGATGTGCTCTGGGCAATCCTGCTTTAGCAGGGGAGTTGGACTAGATGATCTCTAGAGGTCCCTTCCAACTCTGAAGATTCTGTGAAATATCAACAAAGCAGAATATGCAGAGTCCACTCCCCAGCAGTAGGAATGATGAGATTAGGCGTCTGCAGTTCTTCCCCGATGACTGGATTATACCCTGGGCCCTCCTGAAGGACCCAGTGGGCTAGAGCACACCTCGCCCCTGTGCTGAGATTTTTGGCAGTCTGTAGCTCAGTTTTTCTTAGATATTCATTGGAAACTCAGCTTCAATAGCTCGTCTAATATTCTTGCTAGTAATCTTCTAGATAACAAGAAGTGGAAAACTTTAAGGGAATAACATTTGCTTTGATGTCTTCCTATTCTGGAGGAAT
This sequence comes from Chroicocephalus ridibundus, assembly GCF_963924245.1. Taxonomy (NCBI): domain Eukaryota; kingdom Metazoa; phylum Chordata; class Aves; order Charadriiformes; family Laridae; genus Chroicocephalus; species Chroicocephalus ridibundus. Next base: position 156,246,774 of record NC_086285.1, on the reverse strand, counting down.
TCCTGTGCTGGAGTTTCTACAGGGTTAGTCAGCTTTCTCTCTTTATTTGTTTCTATTTGTTGTATGGCAACAGTAAGGAGAAAACTCCGGTTTATGTAGTTCTCCAACTTTACAACTTTCCAAAAGACTTTTTCAAACTGCTTCCCCCCCACCCCCCCATCATGTAACTTGCATGGCTGAACTTAAACTTAAAATGACTAAAATAGCAATTTCGTTTTACATAGGCTGTATGTACTCTGTACTCTAAAAACCTAATGCTTATAAATAGGTTTTCTGTCTTTAAATTTTTGGGGACATGTGAAATAGTTGTAGGAAGCCAAATGGTGCTAACATTAAGCAGTGGCTTTCTTTCTAGGCATTTTGATGTTTAATTATTAGCATGTGATTCAGCTTGTTCGTGGGGCGCTGTGTTTGTCACTGTGGGGTTTGGGTTTGTTTCAGCAGTATTCTTAGGCTTTCCTTGCCTGCATGGAATTGTATGAAAGCTGATAGGAGTCTTGCTCAAATGCCGAGGTCCGTGCCAGCCTTTTAGAGAGTTTGCAAGCTGTGCACCCTCCTTATCTATGTTGATTTTTTTTTGGAGTGTAAAAGCTATTGTATCTCTTGAGTCTGACTAGATGATGCAAAGAGGATGCAATTTGCCTAAGTAAGGACTGGTTTTCACATGACTCAATCCTTAAACTTGGTGTCTCTGCTTTTGCTGAGCAAGTGTATTTCCTTATTGTGTGCTTCTGACGGGTAGCTTCTTACGAAGGATGGGGTCCAGCTCCATTTGGAAGTCTTGTGAAGTTAAAACCACTTATCTCCAGAATTAAAGTGTGTTCTTTTTTAAGTAGAGTTGCTGTGTGCACACTTAATGCAGCGGGCTGGATGTCTTTATTTTCTGGTCCTATAGGTTGTTCTATTATAAGGCCATTTAAAATTAAAAAAAATAAAAATCATAAACCACAGACTGCCTGTAGGACAACTGTTATTAACTGAGCTTTTCTTTTCTTATCAAGATTACTTACTGATTCTTTTTATTTACAGGGGCTTTTGATGGAAGGCCAGCAGATTACATGTTCATGCTCCTGTTTAACTGGATCTGCATTGTTGTATCCTTCTGCTCATCATCAAACTTTTAGAATATTTTGGTTCTCCTGTTTCTGCCTGTTCAAAGACCAGGTTTTAGCAACTAACAGTTTTAAAATGTAGCAAATGTTCACAGGTGAGTTTTTAATCTTCCTGGAAAGGTAGTAAGTGGCTTCCAGGAGAATACTAATAAATACTAATAAGTGTGCTAATACAGGTATGTAATCTGGGGACTAGAGTTCTGCTTGTATAAAGCTCAGCTTGTGCTGCGTGAGTTTCCCTAGTGTTTGCTGTATTGCTTCACTTACCCACTTCTGTGAATTGCCACGTGGGGTGAGGGTGAATTTAGTGTGTTTAAGCTGCCATGTGCAAAGAGGTCTGATCTCTGCCATTCCCTGGGCTAGAAATTCAGGAGTATCTCGTGGAGAGATCCTTTACCTGCGGGGTACAAGTCAGCTGAGTCTGTGACAGCAGCTTTGCCATATCTGCACTGAGCCAATTCCTGAAGAAGCTGGGCTTGTTGGTTTGGGAATGTTGGGAAGCAGTTTTTCCATGAGCTATGCTGTTCTACCTGAGTTTTCTTTAGGTCTTGGATACAAAACTGTGAGGAGTTGCTGATACATCAGATGGTTGTGCTACCATTCAGAGGGATCTTGAGAGGCTGGAGAATCTCACGAAGCTCAGCAAAGGGAAGCGCAGAGTCCTACCCCTGGGGAGGAGCAGCCTCAGGCACCAGGACAGGCTGGGGACTGACAGTCTGCAAAGCAGCTTGGCAGAAAAGGCCTTGGGAGTTCTGCTGGACACCAAGTTGACCATGAGCCAGCAATGCGCCTTTGTGGCAAAGGTCGCCACCAGCTTCCTGGGCTGCATTAGGCAGAGCATTGCCAGCAGGTTGAGGGAGCCGATTACTCCCGTCTGCTCAGCCCTTGTGAGACACATCGGGGGCTTCATCCAGCTTCAGGTTCCCAAGTATGGGAGAGACATGGACATAACTGGAGTGAGTCCAGTGAAGGGTCACAAAGATGATTAAAGGGTTGGAGCATCTGTCACATGAGGACAGGCTGAGAGAGCTGGGATTGTGCTGCCTGGAGAGCAGGAGGCTCAGAGGTGTCTCATCTATGTGGATTAATACCTGATAGGGGGAGGGAGTAACAGAAATGGAGCCAGACTTCTCTCAGTGGTGGGACAAGAGAGAATGGGCACAAAATGAAGCACAGAGAATTCTATTTAAATGTAAGGAAGACCCTTCTTACTGTAAGGGCAGTCAAACACTGGCATGGGTTGCCAAGAGAGGTTGTGGACCCTGCATCCTTGGAGATGCTTCCATTCTGTCTGTGCTGTTGCCACCTCCTTGTAGCAGTTTGCAGTGGGCACAGCATGTGGAAAAAAAGGGAGCGGTGACATCAGTGTGAACCAGATACAGCCAGGAAAGCCAGTGTGTAGAAATGCTGTTGCCTTTATCAATGGATTAATTTATCTGCAGTTGCATTCCACTGTATGGAGGGATTTGCTAATCCTGCTAGGCCTGTTGAGCCGCAGCAGTAACTAGGAAAACAACGTTGTTGTTTAGATGTTGTTAAGAAAACCATCAGCTTCATTGTGGTTGCAGGCTGTTGGCTGTGAGCTATTAGATGAATCTGATTGTGACTTGACTTTCATACTGGTCATTTAAAAGCTTCTAGTTGCTTGTTCCCTATATGATGTAAGGAGCAACCTAGATGCATGATCTGGGAAAATGCTTGATGCCGTTTTATACACATTCGTGAACTGTTAAAAGCATTCTCGTCACAGCTAAATTCTTCAGCAATTGGTTCTACTCAGTAGTTACTACAGTAAGTAAATCCTTTGGGTTCCAGGGTAGGAGAGTAGTATTAAAAGCCTGCATTGATGCATTTCAAGAAAGAACTTATTTTATATGACACAGTGTCAATACATTGATATTTTTTTATGATCTGGTATTTCTTTAGCTACAAACCCAACATTTTAGTCTTTAAAAAACTAATGAAAGAATCCAGCTGTTAAACCTGTAACATGCTTTTATGCAAGGACTGATTGAGTTTGTAGTTAGCCAGTTTCATCATGGAGGGAAAGCCAGTGCATCCATCAACCCTCGGGGTAATGACTTGAGGTGGTAGCTTGAAAGGTTACTGAAAACCAATTATTGAAGCTAAGTGTGTAAGCCTCTAGATCATTGGAGGATTTTCATTTTTTCCAGTGGTTAACTTAATGCTATGCAGGAAGGCTGTTTTCATTTTAAACATTAAAGGCCTTTGCATGCGTGTTCAGTGCGTGTGCAGCTTCTTTTTGTCATTCTAGTCTATCAGGTTTTGCTGCGTTTTCCTTAATGGTGCAATGACAGATAACTGGCTTGGCGATGGACATGCAGGTAAGTGCCGTGCAGTTTCTTAAGTAATAATCTTATGGCACTTTCTGACTACTTAATGACTTTATAGAGAGCATCATCGGCATAACTGCAGAATGTAGTTAAGTTAGGCTGGTTTAGTTTATACCAAAATAGATTGCTGTGTGCGTTTTGTTAATTTTTTTAGTTTGGCTTAGCCTCAGCTAATGTCACAAGCCTGTATCTGACTCTGCCACTCCTAACCGAGTTAGGGAGTCAAGGAGTGAGAATTGGCTGTTTGTGCAGTCAGGAAGTGTTCGGCCTTTTACTAAAATGGACACAAGATGTCACCTATGCACTGTTTCTTCTAATGAATGTAGATCTGCATTCTTACTTTTTTATCTAAAAATGATTCTTGGGTTCATTAGTCTTCTCAAATTTAGTGTGCCTTTTACTTGCCAACAGAAGAACTTTTTTTGAAATATGCAGCTTCAGATTTAGATCAGAACTGTGCAGTGCAAAATCCTCACAAGAATGATTAAAATAGTCATTTAAAGAACCAGTTTCAATGAGGTAGTTCTGATCTCCCCAAATATTAAGGGGCGAAGTGGGGAGCGTTTCTTGGACACAACAGAGTATCAGAGAACTGCAGGTCTTCAGCCTGCCTCTGCTGTTCTCTCCTCATCTTATTCTATCCTTGTCACCCAAAGCCAGCACCAATATCCCTAATATTCTCTAAAATATTATCTTAGCATTTATTAGATCACTTATCAGGCTTCCCTGGTAGACAAAAATAGTGATCGTGCATCTGCTGTCCAGACCGAGTTCTACTAAGGGCTGTCCATAACTTCGCACTTAAACTTTTTTTGCTGTGGGGAAGATGCCACAAAATTCTTCAAAAGCATGGTGAAGTCATCCATATGTTGTATGAATTTTAGACTGACTGTGTTGGATTGTAGCTTTTTAAAAAGGTACTTAAAATGGTTTTATATCTGCACACAAAGTACTGCTTAAAATACGGGGTTTTTGTTCGTGTTGAGTGCTTTGCTTGAAAGTGAGAAGTTAGAGTAGGATAGCTGGGCCTCTATACCCATGTCAAATACTTTCAGAAATTAGATGTTTCTTTGTTTTCCAGTAAAATAAAAGTGGTTTTAATAAAGACCCTAAGGTTCTCGTGTGACGAGTCAGACTGCTGGTGTGCTGCAGGGCTCGGGGGAGGCTGGACTGATGCCCACGTACCAGCTTTAACGTGGAACCTGTTGAATAGTGGCACCCCCGAAGGGATGAGTTTTAACCTCTCTTCCAAACACACAAGCTGGTTTGTAGTGTTAAACCAGTTCATGGAAACATTGCTGGCACAGTCTGTCTTCAGTTCAGAAATCAGCAGATGGCTAAAATAGTGCTTTATATTTGTTTCACTAGAAATAGTCCAATCAGCTAATGCACAGTCACAGTAAGGAGGTATTTGAAACAGTCTCATCTCCTGGCGTGGAGCAGAGGTTAATTCTTGTGGTGCTCCGAGGGGGACATAGCTGGCAGTTTGATAGAGTAACACTTCATCTGGTGTATTATCTTAGCCCCAGGTGAGTATGGTTGGGTTAGTGCCCTGGGTTGTGAATGGAAGTGATTGTGGCACAAGTATGTTGCTGACTCTGCTGTAGGTGTGCTACCAAGCAGCTGGGAGCAGAGGGGTTCGCCACAGCTGCTCTTTCACTTGGGGCAAGTTGGAGCCCTTTGCTTTGGCATCATCTTGCAAAAGAGAATAAGCAAGTTGGTTCTCCTGCTTAGCTTTCCTAGCAGGCTTTGAACAGATCCATGACAAGTGATGGCAAAGATTCTGGGGCAATCTTTAAAGATTTTGCTGATATATCATGCTTACGAGCCATTTTTGAAGCTTACAGCTCCTGCTGCCTATTTAAGTTTCTTGGTTTTCTGTGAAAATGATGGTAACTTTTTGCCTTTTTTTTTTTTTTAAACATTGCAGTTACTGATGATTCCACTCATCATGTCAGTGCTTTATGTGTGGGCCCAGCTGAACAGAGACATGATCGTATCATTTTGGTTTGGAACAAGATTTAAGGTATGTCAGACCTTAAATCTGGGAAGGTTTCTGCCCAGAAGATGCATTTGGAGTGGGTGAGGGGCAAAATATAAATATTTTCTCTTATTAAAGATGTCCCATGCTTTGACATAGCTATATACTCCTTGAGATGCAGCAAAGGCAAAATTTCTTCATGGTCTTCCATAAGATGTCACTCAGTGTGGCTTTACTGGAAAGATGTCCTGACAATTGAAATTCATTGGTCTGAAAAGAGGAAAAAATTCATGATAAACATTAACCTGGATAAAACCTGAATGTAGTGACAAAATGTTGATATTTGAAATTGTTCTTTCCTGTGCAACCTTGTCTGTTTTTGCCAGATCTTGTAGTGAAAACTCCTTTGATCATCGTTTCCAGACCTTTTCAAAATCAGAAATATTAGGACTTGTTTCAGATTGTGAAACAAAGCTTGCTGTGGAACATAGAGTGCGAAAGACACATCTACTTATAATGCTTAATTCATAGAATCTTCATGGTTGGAAAGGACCTTTGACATCGAGTCCAACCATCAACCTAACAATGCCAAAATGAGTATGACTTATCTAAAAATGTTAGCGGTCGCTCAGTTTGGAGTATCCTACCTTGTTAGGTAGAATCTGCTTAAGTTAATAAATCGGGATTTGTGTAATGCCTAAAATATTGATATTATAATCGTGCTTATTAGTGCAGTGGGAGGTTGAGCAGGTTTATGTCCTTAACTCCTACTTACAACTTCTCCGTCTCCATTGCATTCTTTTTCAGGCCTGTTACCTTCCATGGGTTATTCTGGGATTCAACTACATCATTGGCGGATCGTATGTATTTACTTGGATGGCCAATTTGAAGTTATAAAAGCCTTTACAGCTATTGAACTTACTGCTGAATTTAGAAGCAGTGTTAAAATAAGAGGCTTAAAACTGTATAATCTGACTGATGATGCTCAGTGTCATATCGTGGTCATTTAAGATAAAAGCAAAGAGGAGATGTGCGTGTGAGATCTAGAGAGTGTAGGTGAGGGGAAAGTAATAAGAATTTGGTTTATTTTCTAGTAAATCTGTGCATTAGGCCTTTTCCTTACTAAGAGAGTACAGCCCCGTAAAGAAAGATGTCATCCCATATGACCAGCCATCAGTACTGGTTTTAGAAACAAATGTAACTTGACTCTGATAGTGCTGCTACTTCTTTCCCTCACAGTCTTGCCCAACGTGATGGTATTTTCAGCTTGTGAAACAAAGGAAAATGGCAATAACAAGCCCACAGAGCGCCATATTAGCACTTGCTGAATTCATTGGTCTGTCTTGGGTTTCTTTGACTAAACTGCATGATGCAGAAATCCCCTCTGTGCAGGGTCTTTCCCATTGGTGCCCTGCGTCTGTTGGGGCCTCTTGGTGCCGCTGTAACATAATTAGTGACAATAACAAATTATGTGGTTGATTTATAAAAGGAGGAGGTAGTACAGCAAAACCAAATTCTCTTTTCTGGCTGTGCCTCCTACTGACTCATCCGTCACTTGAGAAAACTGCTTGCTGTTAGATACCTGCTGTTTCTATGCATGACGGAAGATACTCAAGGGCCTCCATTCAGCAGTGTTTTTGCAAAATTGGGAACAAAACAGTTCAGTTCAGCAGGAGACAGGTTGTCCAGTGAAAACAGCAGTAACTTCTCAAACTCCGCAGACTATTATTTTAGACACTAATAGCTGTACGGTCTAATTCCCTGATGTAAACAAGTATTTAATTGCATTTTCAGTACAGACTGTAGAGAAGGCTTGGAAGGGAGGGTGGAACAGCCTGTTGATGTGTTGGCACTGAAGGTTGGCCCTTCTAAAGAAGTGGCTGCAAAATGCTGAGGGAAGGGAAATCTGTGTCTGACAGCCCCGGCAATGCCCGTGGCAGATGAACAGTAGTAACTGGCAGAAGATGGGCACTCGTTTATTTTCAGAGAGGACAGAATGTGAAACGATTCTTTTTCTTTTGCCTTGCAGAGTCATCAATGAGCTGATAGGAAATCTGGTTGGCCACCTGTATTTCTTCTTAATGTTTAAATATCCGATGGATTTGGGAGGAAGGAATTTTCTGTCCACACCTCAGTTCCTGTAAGCTGGCTTTATTCTTTAGCTCGCTGTTTGTTTGGTCCAATTTTCTGTATTGTTTGTCAGGCACGTATTTGCTGGGATTGTAAGGTGTCAAATACTTTGCTAAAGCAGCCTGCTTTAGACTTACCATATTGACTGTGCTTCTGAGTCATCAGAAATGTTGAATTTCTTGTAAATGGCCCATGTGAGAGCTCTTTGTTACCCCTGTGGATGGCTTGTGTCCTTTACCCACTCTTAAGAGTGAGAGCGAAAGTCATAGTTCTGCTAGTGAGTTGAGTTGTAGTAAGGAGAACTTCTAACAATTATCAGATGGTATCAAAAAATCATTTTCTTCTGTAAATGATCTTTTATCTGTATTTCCATGTATCATTACAGTAGCTACCAGTTCAGCAACTTGTAACAATAGGAGTTGGTTGTAGACTTGTTCAGGACTATAATATATATTCTGCTTTGCAGTTTGCACCCATCACCTTGACTGAGACTGCAGGTCTTGGTTTCTGAAGTGCTTTTTCTTGCGAACTGTTTATTGTTTTGGCATTGAAATACTAGGATCAGAAGCCGAAGTCTGTAGCTTCAGTTGCCCTTGTCCTCATCCTTTTGGGCTGTAAATATTCTTCCTCTACCAAACTTTAGTTAGCAACTCAGTTAACTCTTTTTATAGCATAAACTGTTTATTAGAAGATGCAAAGTTGAATTACAGTTCTGCTTTCTGTACAAGTTTTAATGAGTAGGAAAGCTTTATATTCTACTTTTTTGTTTGCAAGCCCTTCTGGTAAATCTAATTTTCCATAAAGATTAGAAGACAAAATGTTTTTTTAAAATGTCTTTCAAGGTAATGATAGCTCTGAAACTGCCATCAATCTTGTTAGTTATGTGCAATTCTCTTGCTTCTATTTAATTGATTCTATTTAATTTTTCTCTGTATTTGAGAAGCAGAAACAGAAGTACTGCAAACATTGCTACAAATGGATAAATTTTGCCTTTGCACTGTAATGTTTTGTTTAATGTGGTGAATTGCAGATACCTTTAATATAATAATGAAGAACTTTTTCTATACGGGATCATTCTTCTTGGGTTTCTTCTTGGGAACCTGCATTTTATGTCTGCACCTCAGATTTTAGCGGTCCAATTCAGCAAGGGATTTGCAGGAGCTCAGTGTAACTATTGTGGAGCTGAAATGACTCTGCATTAATGGCAGCCCTTGACGAAATGCAGAAGCTGTATTTTAATTCACTCTATTTGGGTGGTAGCCTAAGTTGGATGCTAAAGTCGTGCAGCACTGATTTGCTCTGGCCAGGTCACTCGAGCTTTGATTTCCGACAAGCTAGTTGCTTAAGCCTGTTTCCCTTAGTCTCTTCGGTCCTCAGTTCCTCAGGAATGCTTACTTGGAGAGCAGTGAGGTGGTTGGATGCTGTGATAACAGGAGCTTTGCAACTATTGAAGAGAAAGAGGTGCTCAGAAGTGATTTGGAATTTTTTTTTTTTATTTCCCCTGGAAAAAAAAGGAAGAGAAGTTAGGGGAATTAAGTTTGTATCACAGCATTTATTTTCAACAGTGAGACTCCCTTATGTGTGTGTTTGTGTTTTTTGTTTTTTTTTTTTTTCCCCCCTGCCCTGTGTTTGGATTATTGTATCTAACCATATCCCAGAGATGGAAGTTCCCCAGAATTCACATTTCTCAATGTGCTGAAGGCTTAGATTTGGAAAGAATTCTGTGAAGTGCTGCTGTGAAAGCCAGTTTTATTGCAAAGTCTACCAGCTTAAAGGAATCGCATGGAAAAGTAGTCTGGCATTTACCCCCAAGGTACAGCTCTTTCTCAAACTCTCTCCTTCTCTTCTGGCTTGTCCTTAGGTACCGCTGGCTGCCAAATAGGAGAGGAGGAGTGTCGGGGTTTGGTATCCCACCCGCTAGCATGAGAAGAGCTGCAGAAGATCAGCAGGGTGGTGGAAGACACAACTGGGGCCAAGGTTTCCGGCTAGGTGACCAGTGAAGACCTCCTGCCCTTCGAAAACAGCAACTCTTTGGTTTTAATTGGATGTAGAACCGACCCTTCCTGGTGCAGAGCATGCTTAGGAACTGAGCTCTCTGTAGTACTGTTGGATTTCACTGATTAGAAAGAATGTTTCTGGTTCAAGAGAAAATGAAAAACTCCAGAAGGGAAAAATGTAGATCTTGCTCCAGGTTAGCCAGTAGTGTCCAATTTGATTCTGCCATTGAAAAAAGCCTTCTTTATACAGTATTTTCTGTCTGTCGCAACAGGCATCCATTCTGCTGTCTTGTTCCGTGATGTGATGGGACAAGCTAATGGTGTTCTGTCTTGCCTGGTATGTTAAAAGCTTGGTTGACCATGGTAAGGGAAGAATCCAGTGTGAGGCAGATGGATCAAACTAACCCGAAAGCTTAGGAAGCTGACTTTTTCCATAGCTGTGCTTAAGTCCCAGGATCTCTGGAAATATTATTTAAGTGATATCTCTCTGCTGCGTTCATAAAGCAAAGTGCAAATGTCTCGTTTCCATTATTAAACTGTGTTCTGAGGGGATTTTTTTTTCTTGCTGTGCAACATTTGTCCTGCCTGCTACAGAATGGGCTGGGCAAGACTAAGGATAAGAGGGCTTTCATTTGAAATGGCAATAACAGATACTCACAGAATTGAAATCTCTGAACCCTTCATGGCATGTTACAAGGCTTGCTCTGTTTAAACTGAGGTTGTCTGGCTTCCCTGAGATCTGTGAATTCTTGGCTTCAAGGTTTCTATCTTGATTGCAAAATTGGGTAGCACAAATACTACTTAAACCAGAAAATGTAACGTATCCTTGTGGTTAATGTAAAGGGTACTGACTGCAGCATTATGTTTGTTAACTGCATCTTCAACTTCCTCTTAAAAGCTTTAAGGCATCAAAGAATCAAAGCTGGAAATAAACTTTCCCAGGGTCAAGATACAATAGAGCAGATCGCTTTACTACAGGACTCTTTCATTGTCAAAGAAGAAATGACGTACACTGTTTATTAGTATCTGTACTTTTTGGGTAAAACTTTTTGACATGGAAAAGGGAATGATTCTGTACAGTAGTTTTTCTTGTACTGGGCTCCTGTGGGCAGAGCACAGGGCTAAGCTCCAGGAAGCTGTAATACTAACTTGTTACTGACTCACCGCATGGACTTGAGCAAAGTTCTTACTTATCTCAGTTTTCCCAGCTGTAAGGAGGACTCATGCATGTCTCATGGCATCCTTAAAAGGTAGCTGTCTCCGGCTCCCCTAGATGGGAGCTGACAGCGAGCGAGGTAAGGCTTAGCTTCACATAAATGACAACATTTTAGCTAGGAACACAATTACTCTAAGCTTAACCAAGACTTCCAAGTTGGAATATAGTTACTTTTTGTTTTATAGTTGGAAGAAGAGCATCATCACTAAGATGAGATTCAAGTCTCTGAGTTTCCCTTTAGCATTTGTCTGTCTTTTTATTGGGTAGGTAGGGCACAGAAAGCTGTTCTGCCCCAACTTAGGTTTCTCAGGTATCTATAAGTATGTGAAGTGAATCTGGGCCAAAACATTTTTTGTTACTACTTTGTTTCTTCACTGAACCTGGGTTCTGAAGGTTTAAAAACTTGTAAATACTACGTGGTGTGAAACTGAGAGGAAAATAAGCAGTCAGACTGGAAGTTTTCAGCTGGCTTGCTTGAAAAGAAATTGCATGTTCCATTTCTTCACTGCAACTCAATTTTGTTGATTCAGCTTGTGGAAAAATGTAGAAAACTGGTAATGCTCGTATTGTGTGCTTAGGTTTTACAGCAACGTGGAGTTCAGAAATCACCTGCCACTTTTGTCTATTGAGTGATGAGTTTTAAAGATGCTCTTGTCTCTCTCTTTGTATAAAATGGTAGGTAGAAAAGAGGACTGCAGTGTTCTAAATACTGATCTATTGTTGACTGACAGCTGTTACTTGACGCCAACTAGAACAGTCTGAGAACCATCATTTTTGTAGGAGTCATGATGCATCCGGTCTTTTTAGACATAGTAATATCACTGTCTCCAAAGCATTTGTCTTCATTTTGAGTCAGGACCTAACAGTTAAGTGAAGATGCAGTAGTTTGTGACTTGGCTAAAACCCTGGCACACTCAAATTGCAGAACAACTTTGGACAGAAGGCCAGAAGGAAGGCGTGAGTGGGAGGAAGCATGGCAAAAGTCATTCATTGTCCTGGCCCAGTGTGCTTTGCTGGGTCTTGCTTTCTAGCACACCCTCCTTGTCTAAGGAGGAAAAGGTTTGCAAGGAAAATAGACTTCTGGTAAGTCTTGATTAGCTTTTGAGCTGCTTCAGGTCAATTTACTTTGGTTTATGGAAAATTCACTTCATAATTCCATTTTACGAGCTTAGTTTGTTCATTTCTCACTTGCCACTTGACCTGAAGCACTATTTGTTCTCCAGCGTACACTGACAATGACAGTCTCTTGTTAAATGAGTACCTCCTTTCTTATTTTGTACAGATAATTTCTCTTTTTGTAATCAATTTTTGTTGGCAAAGTTTTAAATTAAAGTTTTAATCTCTGTTACTGTCTCTGTTTTGCTGAATCTTATTTCAGCTCAAGACAAGCCTTGTGATCTGCACGTCTCCGAGGACTGTCTGACAGTTCACTGTGACACCACCTCCTGCTGTTGATAAAAGTACTCAAGAAAATGACCTGCTTTTGGGTGGGAGTCTTGTCTTCTCTGATAGGTTGCAAAATCGTAAAGGCATTTTCTTTGTTTATCACCATGGGCTTTGACAGTCTGTGTCCTTCCTGGGCTGTTACCATTTTACAGCTTTTTTTTTTTGTGTGTATACTTAATTATTCATCCTTTATTGTCCTCTGGGAGGAAGTATGCTTCTACTCACCCTCAAACTTTGTGAGATTGATAAAGATCACTTACTCTTTCATGGGTAAGCTTGGTATTCTGCAATACCCTCTCACTGTCCAGCCAGATGTGCACAGCTGCCAGACTTCCTTTTGAGGCTCTTACCTCAACAGATTTGGAGACACATTGAGCATTCTCTGAATGACTTTTCTGGTCCTCATCGTTCATCTGACTGCACTTTTCCTGTTTGTTACCATAGAGGCACCGAAGAAGATCGTGGACTCGGTACATAAGGCACTGTGTGAATCTGTTGTGCTCCTTGAACTGGAAAGTCTTGGTCCATACTAAATACACCAGAGGCAACAGCATGGCAAGTGTGTGCCTTTCGATTTTGCTCCAGCTGCGTAAAGAGTCACCGGAAGAGCCAGGAATTTGAAATCAAAAGCTTCTAAAATGCTTCGTCTTTCATTCCTATCGCTCTGTCTGACAGCTCCTCTCTCGACACCACTCCGTAATGCGGTGTGGCCAGTGACTTAATGAGAAACCGGACCTGTTGCTTCATTCTGTCATCTAATTGTTGCATTAGGAGAACTGAGAGGCTTTAAGTTTCAGAATAGCATATTGTTTGCTATATAACGTAAGATCCTTTCTGTGTTTATATATAACTGTGTTACCTTATCAGGGAGGAAGACAGCTTTGCCTTGATGGTTAAGGTAGTGAGCTGGAGAGATACGTGCTAATTAACAGTCTGAAGCTTCTGATATTACAAGTCACCTAATGGCTTTGTAATCCTGTTCTGCATCCATAAAATGAAGATGATTCATATTTTCCCTTGTTCTGTGCTAGGCTTAGGATGATGGATCAATTTGTACTTGCCGTAGTATGGCAGAGTGCTACTTTTGGTGAAGATGTTCTTAGCATTGCCATTGCCTGTGGTAGTTAATGGCTTTTCTTGTTTTGTGTGTGCCTAGATTCTTATTTTGCCATGGATGATAGTAACTGTGACTTGAAATTCAGAGTTGAGTCTGTTGTCATGATTTTATTAATTTAGGTTAAATATGTGTTCTGCATATCTGCATATTAAGCAGAAGTACTTACATCTAAAAGGTGATGATGTGCTGTTTTCTGTGATTGAAAAGATGAAAAGACTTCAGCTGCTTGTGTTTTTCAAGCGCACTTTTTTGGTGATGAAAGGAGTTCTGTTCACAGCAGTGGCTCACCCTTTTATCATCTGAAACGTGATCTAGGAGGAGTGATTACACCACTTGTGAGCAGAAGTTGCATGAAAGGAGCTGTAACTGTGGGGTGCTGGCAAGGCCTCTGCAGAATCCTGTTGATGTTGGGGGGGGGGGGGAAGTGATGATTAAATCTTAATTCTGGTGCCTGAAGGTAGTTTAGATTTTAGTTTTGTTCCCCCACACCCTTCCCACAACCCCCAAAGGACAAAGTCCTTGCAAAATGCCATTAGAGCTCAGATCAGCTCTTAAGGCCAAATTTCTCTGGACTGGTAACCAGCCATAAGTCTCCCGCGACGGAGATCATGGCAACTGGAGGCAATGTTTAAAATCAAAATGACCACAAGCAGTCTTCTTGCATCTGAATGTTTACATTTATTTCTTAAAAGGGATGTGTGTATTTAGTCCCAGGACTGGCCATGGATTAACGGACAGCAGGTGGATCCCTGTATTAATGGTTTCATTGACTTACTGTAACCAGAGATGTGAGGATGCTGCCTGCACCGACCCTTGGGCTTGCCAAACTGCTTGGTAAATCTCTTCACACTTCTTTGCTGTAATATTTCCTGTTGCTTTCAAGAGTATTGGTTAGCTGTAGTTAACCCAAACAGACCCCTCAGCCTGTTTAAAAATCGTTAACACCCTCAGGTACTCTGCTACGGCACACTTAGTCATACGGTTTAGTTTTAGGTATTCCTGCAAGGAGCAGGGAGTTGGACTCGATGATCCGTATTGGGTCCCTTCCAGCTTGAGATACTCTATGATACTCCAACTGGAAAGGCTTTTCGTAGCACTTGCCTTCATTAAGACTTACTTGACTGGGACCGCTCAGCGCTGGTGCTGTAAAAACTCTGGCAGGCAATCGGGTCAAAAGCTCATTTCACAATCATAAGAGGGGAGAAGATTAAGGCGTCTTCCCGTTGCCCATCCCTCCCCGTGCAGAGGGGCTTTTCCTCCTGGATTAGGCTGAAGGGGCTCTTGTCTTCTTGCGGTCCGTATAGAGCCCGTCCTGCATAGTGCTGCTCCTATACACAGGAGAAGGTCTCACATCAGTGCAACCAAAGCTGTCCAGGTTGCCTGATGCTCAGCAGGGGTGTGTGCCAGGCTGTGAGGAGTGGATACTGCGACAGAGGAATGCGACTCAGGTTCTGTCATTGCTGCCTTTTTTTTTTTTTTAAATGAAAATACTGTATGTGTATGGTGTTGGTGGACGCGTGAGGTAGAGAAGCCTAAGGTACTGATTTTTGGAATAAAAAAATATTTTAAATTGGTCAGGAAGGCATCTAATGATGCTGATAAATTGGTTTTTAACTGGGATCAAGAATGGGGAAAAAGGATTCTATTCATTGTCTGATCAAAGAATGGTTTTCAAAGTGCTTTTTCCCCAACGTGGGCTCACAAGTGGCAATTTCTGCTCAGGGTGCAAAGAAAAGCAACTCCTGCCTCTGTCCTCATCTACTGAGTCCTTGACCCCACAGTGGGGCCTGGGGGCAAGATGAGACGCTATTTAGTATTTGTACTCGCAACTGGACTCAGCGGATAAACCTTTCACCAGAAGGAAGCCTTGAGCCTGTAACGCTGCTTTACCTGTCTTTTTAAACAGTTATTTGTTCATTCTGAACTACCTGTGCTTGTTGCTCTTTGGAATTTAAGCAATTGCAAAAAACCAAAAACGCAATGTGTGTGCCTTGGGCATTGGCCTTGTTCGTTTTAGGGGCTCGGGCGAAGGAGTTAACTTGTAACTGATGTTAAAGTTTCAGTATTTTTGCTCAGGAGCTTTTACATACAGAATTCATAGAATCATAGGATTGTTCGGGTTGGAAGGGACCTTAAAGATCATCTAGTTCCAACCCCCCTGCCATGGGCAGGGACACCTCCCACTAGACCAGGTTGCTCAGAGCCCCATCCAGCCTGGCCTTGAACACTTCCAGGGATGGGGCATCCACAGCTTCTCTGGACAACCTGTTCCAGTGTCTCACGACCCTCATGGTCAAGAACTTCTTCCTAACGTCCAATCTGAATTGACCCATCTCTACTTTTAATCCATTCCCTCTAGTCCTACGTCCTAAAAAGTCCCTCACCAGCTTTCTTGTAGGCCCCCTTAAGATACTGGTAGGCCACTATAAGGTCTCCTTGGAGCCGCCTTTTCTCCAGACTGAACAACCCCAACTCTCTTAGTCTGTCCTCATAGGAGAGGTGCTCCAGCCCTCTGATCATCCTTGTGGCCCTTCTCTGGACATGTTCCAGCACGTCCATATCTTTCTTGCAGTAGGGGCTCCAGAACTGGACGCAGTACTCCAGGTGGGGTCTCATGAGAGTGGAGTAGAGGGGAAGAATCACCTCCCTCGACCTGCTGACCACGCTTCTCTTGATGCAGCCCAGGATACGATTGGCTTTCTGGGCTGCTAGTGCACACTGACGGCTCATGTTGAGCCTCTCGTCTACCAGCACCCCCAAGCCCTTTTCTTCAGGGCTGCTCTCAAGCCAGTCACTGCCCAGCCTATATTGGTGCTTGGGATTGCCCCGACCCAGATGGAGGACCTTGCACTTGGTCTTGTTGAACTTCATGAGGTTGGCATGGGCCCACCTCTCCAGCCTGTCAAGGTCCCTCTGGATGGTGTCTCTTCCCTCCAGCGTGTCAGCCGCCCCACACAGCTTGGTGTCGTCAGCAAACTTGCTGAGGGTGCACTCAATGCCACCGTCCATGTCGCTGACGAAGATGTTAAACAAGACCGGTCCTAGCACTGATCCTTGAGGGACTCCACTCGTCACTGGCCTCCACTTGGACATGGACCTATTGACAGCCACTCTTTGGGTGCGGCCGTCAAGCCAGTTCTTTATCCACTGAATTGTCAGTCCATCAAAGCCATATTTTATCAGCTTGGAGACCAGGATGTCATGTGGGACAGTGTCAAAGGCTTTGCTCAGGTCCAGGTAAATGATATCAGCTGCTCTCCCCTTGTCTATTGATGTTGTGACCTTCTCATAGAAGGCCACCAGGTTTGTTTTCATTTTCTTGGAGGCTGATTCAAAGCCCAGATGATAGAAGGTTTGGGTTTTTTAATGTATGAACGCGTAGGAAAGTTAGTCTTGTCCTGTTCTCTGCTCTGTCTCACCCTTCTTCCCCGAGGTATGTAATTTAAGATAAAAATCCAATTAATGTTGAAAAAGTACAGTAAAGATTCTGGGGCAACATTAAGAAACTTGAACATCCCAAAGCTTTACGCAACGGATGGCATAAAGAGCTTTTATTGGTCTTTCATCCCTTGTGTTGTGTAAATTCAGAAAACAGATTAAATCTTGCAGGAATTCATATTCTTAGAAGATCCTGGACAAGATCTACAAGCAGGAGCGCAAGAATTTTGAAAGAGTTCAAAATTTTGCTGAAATTCAATTAAAGAAGCACTTTGTATCATGTGGTACGGCTATATTTACTTTTTTTTTTACTATTCTGCAGCTCTGCATTCTTCAAATGGAAGCACAGTCTTCACTTGTTAGTGGGGAAACGCGTGTTCCTCTCTAGGTGTATTAAGGTCTGGTTTGGCTTTAGTAGTCCGAGGTGCACGTAGCCAGGGGCTCCCCAGGGGGACCAACACACCTAAACACACACAAAAATAATAAAGCTGTGGGAAGCGAGTTGAGAGGAAGGAGAGGAGTGTCAGGGGTGACCTGGCAGTCAACTTTCTCTATTTGACTTTCCTCGGTTGGTTGTGTTGGGCTGCTGGGGTTGCACAACCCAGAAGGGAGTGGGAGAGACAAGGACGAAGAAGTGGCCGGGCTGTTTCAGGGCGGCCCTGGTTGGGCACCTCTTGGGCACGGCCTTTCCCAGAGAGTTTCAGGGAAGTCTCCTGGGACCTAAACTGCTGCTCCTGAAGGGTGGGGAAGGGAAAGGCAGCTCCTAACGTGAAAATAAAGGGGGGAAAACCCCGGTGTGTGCGGAGGGAAGGTTCCTAACTGGAGAGCAGAGCTGCGTGTGGTTGCAGCGTGTGCTGGTTTCACTGGAATTGTATCGGAAAGAAACTATGTGTGTGGTGGAAGCAGATTTCGTAATGTGAGAATATTTCATTTGGATGACATTGATGAGGATGAAGTATTTCAGGTTTTCTTTTCCAGAATGACTTTTCAGGTAGGTTAGAAGATACAATGGGTTTTTCGAAGATACAATGAACTTTTAGAGCTCAAGTCAACCCTTGTAAGCTGAAATCGGAGCCTACTGTTTTGACTGGGGAAAAACACTTCTGCAGCCTTTATTTCCAGAAGTGATGTGGTCGTGGCTTGTCATTGCAATAAGCCAAAAAAATCATAGATTTGTGGCTCTTGCCTGAGACAGGGCTTGCATGTTGGAAAAAGGTCTAACTTGGATCATTGCGATCAAGCTTCTGTCTCCTTTTCTTTGTGAGCAGGGCGTACCTGGGGAGGTTTAAAAACTTACAGCTTCTGGGTGGAGGGTTTCTGTGTTCCTGGTGAAAGCTTCCTAGCATGCCTGCTGCTCCCATTGGGGTAGTTTTTTATTTTTCCTGGATATTTTGGTTAGAGCAGTATTATTTCATTTAAATCTCCCTTCCCTCTTTTTGATCTGAAACTGCACACAAGGAATTAGGTCCAAATTTAAGGTTTCGCAATAGCACGGGAGGAAGAAGGAGGATATTCATTCTCAGCTCTACTGCGTCGTACCTGCCCCCGCTGCCTGTGTTCTGCAGAGGCAGGGAAGACGTACAGGAATCGTCAGATGCACCTGCAAAATGTAAATCCTCCTCACTTTAGAGAGCCTGAGCAGGCTGTAACAGGGACTCCTCATCCGTTGCCTGCCATGACAGCCGTCGTATATAAAGATCTCCAAACCGTTTTCAGAAATTGAGTCTTGATACTTAAAATCATGTCCCCAGTAGCAATATTGGTTTTATAGCAATTTCTAGTCTTTTCTTGCCTCCTCTGTTGGCTGTCATGCAGACAGTAAATTACCAATATAGCACTTTTTTTTTTTCTCCCCTGTAGGTGATAACCAGTTTAATACCTCTTCCCTTGCTTACATCCATCTCTCTTCTCCAGATATCAGCTACTTGTTCTCCCAGATGGTTTGATGAATGTAACTAGTTAAACTCAGAGTAATTCTCCTCAAATGCCGTACATGCTTTTGGAGCCTGCTGCTGCTGTTTCAGAAGAAGAGCTTTTGTGCTTGCAGTCTTACCTATTTTTTTTTTCCAGCTGTGTTAACTGTCTAATGAATTCTTCAAACCTTCTTGTTTCTGTTCCTCATAGTCATCCCGTGAAGAGGTGTGTAGGCTGTTCTGGGAGCAGAGGGGAGGGTGAGGGGCCACGGCAATGGCGTGTCATTGCAGACGTACCAGTCTTCCCGAGCAGAGGGGATGCTGTCGTTAACCGGTGAGCTCCGTCTGCTTCTGGACTGTCTGGTGCTGGAAGGTCTCAGCAGGCTGTGGAGTCCTGGGTGGGTTTTGCCTTTGGGTGGAAGGATTGCCTTCACAAGAGATGGATTTTGGGGGTTCACGGAGCCACCCATTAAGGAACTGCTTTTCTCCTCTCTAACAATGTGTTTATCCCTCTCTTGCACCACCTACTTTGTCCTCTTCAAATAATGGCTTCTTTTGTAGAATACATTTTTTTAAAAAAAGAAGAAAAAGAGCAACTGATACCAGTTGATGCCATTTCACCTTCCTGGGCAAGGTGACAGTAGCATCGAAGGGAAAAAATCCTCTATCAGCGGTGGACATGGTGTGGTGATATTGCACTTGAAGGTCTAGTAAATCTCTAAGAACTGTATCAAGTCTAATTTCGTGACAGCAGACAGATAACAACAGGCCCTACAGCTGCATGATTTGGTTGAGTAGGTAAGTGGATAGGGGGATGTTTTAGGGGGATGTTTTAGCTGGATGCAATCCCTCTGCTGAAGGATCTCCGATAGCTCTGTAGCTGCTATTAGAGCGCAGCTCACTGGGACCAAATAATTACTGTATAATTTAATGCCAATGCAAACAACATAAGCTAATGCCTTCGTCCCCCTGTAGAAATGCTTTGTCCTCTAAATCTGCTCTTTCCAGTTCCTCAAAGTCATCCTGCATCTTAAATGAGATGAGGAACTTCCTCGGCTGGCTCTGGTGGAGTGGCTTGCTCCACAGAGCTGCTCTCTGAAGCCGAAAGCAATGCAATCCTGGGGAAATCCTGCTGAGTAAGGAGAGTTTCTGTTAATGTGTAATCGAGTCGTGATAAGACCAGCTAATAAAGATAAGGTTCTCAACAAGTGGCACAGGATGATGAGCAAGGAAATGGAGCATGGAAAACTCTGTCAGTAATCATGACCCCCGGCTGCATTGTTCAAAGAAAAAAAACAGGCTGAAGAGGGTGCGTGGGCATGTTACAGGACGGGAGGGAGAGCAGGAGGAATCCAGGGAAAAGAGCAGCAGGAAAGCGATTGTACCTCTGTGACCAGGAAGGCGGCACCTTGACCCCGGGGGAGGCTGTCTAAGAATAGTTCAGTCTCGATGTCCCCATGGCCGAAAGGACAGAGGGAATTAAATCCCACTCGTATGGGTCAGTTTGGCTTTGGAGCAGGGGCATGGGCTTGTTCCTGGTCGCTCTCTGGGGGGGGCTTCAGTGGAACGCGAGGTGCCGGGCAGTGGAGGAGCTCGGGAGGAGCACTCTGCACAGGACAGCCCACCCCACCTCTGTTTTTGGTGATCTTTAACTCAGTGTTACAGCCACCTCCAAGGTCACTCACGCTGGATATGCTGCTATTTATTTTTTGTTTTGACCCAAACTACATTCCCTAGGTCCCTTCCAACCTAGGCGATTCTATGACTCTGCATTTATCTGTGGGCAAACCAGTAGGGCCAGCGCTCCCTAAAGCTTTACAGAGCAGATAGCGAGTGAATAATCTTTTTCCCTTTCAGAGGAGTATCTTAAACTTGCCAGCTGTGCTTTACTTTATAAAGCATAGAATCATTTAGGTTGGAAAAGACCCTTGGGATCATCAAGTCCAACCATCATCTCCACTCTACAAAGTTCTCCCCTACACCATATCCATTAACACCACATCTAAACGAGTCTTAAACACATCCAGGGATGGTGACTCCACCACCTCCCTGGGCAGCCTATCCCAGTGTCTGACCACTCTTTCTGTGAAAAATTTTTTCCTAATGTCCAGCCTAAACCTACCCTGCTGCAGCTTGAAGCCATTCCCTCTTGTTCTATCACTAATTACCTGTGAGAAGAGACCAGCACCAACCTCTCTACAGTGTCCTTTCAAGTAGTTGTAGAGAGCGATGAGGTCTCCCCTCAGCCTCCTCTTCCTCAAACTAAACAGTCCCAGCTCCTTCAATCGCTCCTCATAAGATTTATTGTGCAGGCCCTTCACCAGCTTTGCTGCCCTCCTCTGCACTCGCTCCAGCACCTCGATATCTCTCTCTTATTGGGATGCCCAAAACTGGACACAAGACTCAAGGTGTGGCCTCACCAGTGCTGAGTACAGGGGGACAATCACCTCCCTCCTTCTGCTGGTCACACTATTTCTAATACAAGCCAGGATGGTATTGGCTTTCTTGGCCACCTGGGCACACTGCTGGCTCATGTTCAGCCGCTTGTCCATTAGAACCCCCAGGTCCTTTTCTGCCGGGCAGCTCTCCAGCCACACTTCCCCAAGCCTGGAGCGATGCATGGGGTTGTTGTGGCCCAAGTGCAGGACCTGGCACTTGGCCTTGTTGAAGCTCATTCCGTTAGCGTTGGCCCATCGGTCCAATCTATCCAAGTCTCTCTGTAGAGCCTCCCTATCCTCATGCAGGGCTTATTTACCCTTGGATGTTCCCTGCTGGGCAGGGTGCAATGGTAAACTCTGTTGCTGTTATGGTTTGAGGAACCCACAGCAATTTATTGTCATTCAGACAATCATTCTAATCACCCCAATGATCCCTCCCCATCTGGGAAGGGGAATCGGGGAAAAAACAAGGAAAGCTGAGGGTTGAAATATAAACAGACCTAATAGAATAAGACTAGATAGTTAACATTAATAACACTAAAGAACCAGTATCGATCTCGATACAAAATATACAAGGATTATAGTGGGACAATTCTCTCAGCAGGGAGCTGTACACTTGCCGCAGGGACAGCCAATGTGGGATGCTGTGAGTGCTGCGGCTCCAGGGGGAAGGGAAGGGCTCAGGGCTCCGGCAGCGGGGCAGGGAGTTCTCAGGATGGCAGCCATTGTAGAAGAGAGAGAACTTCTCAGCAAACTTTCTAATTTACATTGAATGTGACGCTCATGGTATGAAATAACCCTGTTGGCCAGTTTGGGGGTGCCCGGGTCTCGCTCCTCCTCATCCCCGCACCCGGCAAGGTTTGAAAGCACCGAGACCTTGAAACACGCATACCCTAGCTGGCTATAAAGTGAATATTTTCACAAATTCAGACACTAGTGTCTTCTAAAAGTGCAGTTTTCCCAGCCATTAGAAGAGAAATGAGTCCTGTGTCACTCAAACCAGGACAGTTGCCCAAGTGAGGGCAATTCTGCGGACTTGCATTTATTTCTGGCTGTGCCACTGTGTGTCAGGCTTCAGCTTTGCCTTGTGTTTGCCAGCAAAGAGCCGGGGTCCGGTACTGCAACCCCAGGAAAGAGCTGGGGAACACAGGGGCGGCAGGGGGAAAAGACTGGAAGAAAGAAGTATATCGGTGCCCTGACCTGCAAGCCCTCTTTCTGAACAGCAGCAGCAACAGATAGGATGCAGCCATAATTTTTTTTTTTCCTCCACCCCCTTATATCCGTCTTCCCACCCGAATGGTGATGGTTTTAAGAAGCTGGTAGTCTGGACTGCGTTTGAAGCATTGATCTAGTGGTGACCAAGCATAAGTGTCAATTAAGAAATTGCTCTCTGCACATGCTAATTCAGGAAGAACGTAATTCCAAAGAAATGCTGATCTTTCTTGTCCCTGAGTTTGTTTCTTGGCTTGCTTAGGTGCTGGTGGCTGTGGTTCAGGAGCAGCAAATTAAAATCGGTTATGTATGTGAGGTGTGGGAAGTTGGGCAGTTCCAGCTCATGTCAAGAAATGGCTGGTAAAAGCCTGATGAGCTCTGAGTAGCTCTTACATTTAATCCTATGCTTGTTACATTAAAAAAAAAATAAAAATGCGGTGATGATGAATTAAGAACGTCACTGTGTAGGATGCTGAGGAGACATTGATTTTGGCTCTCCCAGCAGAGAACTGGGATGAGGTTCCCTGAGCGTTGCTGAAAGCATCTGTTACAACAGGCCCGCAGGAGCTTTCATGTCAAAACTGCCCTGTGCCCGCCTCCCTCAGCTCTTTTGCAACTGTTTAGGCAAAGCAGCAGCTTTTGTCAAAACGTGGGGGTTAGGAGGAGAGCCGGGAGTTACGACTCTGGCAGGCTGAGGCTGCAGGTGGCCACGCACGGTGGCTCTGGGAGAGCTGGGAATCGCTCTTTTTCAGAGAGGGTGTCCACGCTACAGTGAAAATTTAAACACCGTGTGATTTTTTTGGTTGCTTGTTGAAGGTCAGGGCAGCAGCATCTGCAGCTACCCCGAATTGGTGGGTGGTGCTTTTACTGAGTGAAACCATTTCTCTCCTGCCAAGGGCCACCTGGAAGTTATTTGTGAGCAGAGGAGGAAAGCTTCAGCGACCTGTAAGGCTGCAGGTCCCCAGTCACTTGCATATAAAAAAAATAATCTCCTTCTAAACGAATAAGGGGGAGGTGAGAGACCGAAGAAAACAATTCAGCCCCCTGAAAGGCCAAACACATCATCAATAAGCCCGTTCCGAGGCACGACATGCTGCTGCCTGTGTGAGGACAACGCGCTGAAGACATCCTTCAGTGCCACCACCCCGCCGGCCTGCTCGCTCCGAGGGGCGTACTTCCTCTTTGTTCGGATGCTGAAATGCCCTTGAAAGCAAAATCCCCCGGGGAGGGAGGTGGTTTGGAGATAAATTTGCGTTTGGCAAACCCCCGTCCATGCTGCGGGGCCATGAGGTGCCGCGGGGCCTGCAGCCGCCGCTCCGGGACAGTGCTTAATGCAATTCCACCATGGCCTTTCCTGGCCAGCAGCTGATGCTCGCTCCAGTCTCCTTCCCTCTGCTCCTCACTCCTCCAGTCTCCTTCCCTTGGACAGCATAAAACCAGTGTCTGTGAGTCCGAAAAGAGAGCGGCGCTGCCCAGGCTCGAGCGTAGGCCAAGTATGAAGAAAACCAAACAAAACCTCAGCAGCCTCCTGTGATTTAAACGGGCAAAACTCCTGTGCCGGAGGACAAAACCGTGCTCTTCGGATAAGCGCTTATCGTTCTCGAAGCTGGCACAGCAGACCTGAGCGGCCCATGCTTCAAAAAGCAAAGTAATTAATTCTCCTTGCTCCCAGCCGCAGCAGTCTCCGTTGTGCAATGCTGCATCACAACTGGGCATGGAGAAACTTTCTTTCCAATCAAAAGAAGTATTCTGTTGTTTTTTTTTTTCCTCTGTCACAGCAGGGTTGGTCTTCCTTTAAATATTACTGAAGACAATGTCTGCCTTGCCTTTCCATGACCTTCAGCGTGTGGCTTCGTGTTAAAATTTCCATCCCCCCCACATTCAAATGCTGGCATTAAAAAGAAAAAAAAAAAGAAGAAGAAGAAGAAAAAAAAAGATTAAAATTCCTTTTGTTTAAATCCCTACCAGGGAGCCTTAGAGCCTGCTGCCCTTCAGAGGCGGGGATGGGGCTTGGCTCGTGCTCCTGGCTCTGGGCTCTTCACCTGGGCTTTGTGGGCTTCCTGGAGAGCAGGTCAAACCCACAGACCCTCCCCACCCCAACCCAGGTCCTCTTTGCCCATTGTTTGCCCTGGTGGGAGCTGAATCTGGGCTGGAGGACAGATCTGGAGCTGTGCTTCCCAGCCTGGGGTTCTTCTGCTCGCCTGCTGTATAATGGTGCCAAAACCACTGGCATCCTATTTCTGTCGCAGCTGCTCCAGATGTGTCCCCTCGCACTCAGCGTGGGCAGTGCCTACCTCTCTGTCTCCAAATGTGTCACAAGTAATAATTAATAACGATATCTGTTGATTAAATTTAGTGCTAATTTGAATTCCAGGAGCCTCCCTGGCTTTTCAGGGCCAGGTCCCCTGCTCAGCATCCTCGGGGGACACACATGGCCCTGCAGGTGAGGCACAGATGGGGCTCAACGACTGAGGCTACGGCCAACACAGATGAAGCCAAATGTTCCAAAGTGCCTTGGGAGAACCTGGAGCAGTGTTGAAGGCAACAGAGGAGCCAAACAAGCTTGAATCTGTGGGAAACCCTGGCTGCAACGAAGAGGTTTAGCGGTGGGGGGGATGAGACGTGGCGCTGCTGTTGAATGGGCGCATTGGGAGCGCGGCGAGGCAGGAGCAGAGTCACATATTTCCACCTCGACGGGGAACTGCGTTGTCCTTCGTCAGCATTAGCCGACGGCACCAGCGCCGGGACGAGAGGGGCTGCGGGGTTAGAGGGTGACAAAAAAAGCAAAACCCAGATTCGAGCATTTAGGTACAGATGTCTTTTAAATGCTAACATGGGGCAAAATGCCTTTCGGTATTAGTGACCTTGTGTGGGTGGCTCGGGGAGGCCGAAGAGGTGGAACGGTTCCGTTGTTCTCAGACTGAGGAGACAGCAATGCTCTTAATACCCAGAGGGATTTAATCGCGCATGCATGCTAACGTGTTATAAAGCACCCCGGGGCACGCCGTCAGCTCCTGCTTTAAAGGGAGGAGAAATCCCCCCTCGGTGGGGGCCGGCAGGTCACTGGAAATGAGAGATGGAGGAAAGATGTTCAGGGAGAGACTTAACGGTGGAGGGAATTAAGGCAGGAAGCTAACAGCTTCGCCTGGAAAGCTGTGCTGGGGAAGATGGATGTCCCGGTGGGATTTGTGGGATGGGGGTCCATGAGGAGCCCCAGTCCCGGCCCACTCCTTTCTGCCCTTGTGTCTTTGCCTCTTGGAAAGGGAAAGGCTTTGGGTGAAAGAATAAGAAATGCCAACGAAACGGCAATGATTTGATGATACAAATATAAACCGAAGCTTCCTGGCTGAGAAGTCAAGACAAGGCCAAGCTGAACTCCAGCTCTTGCCTTTAGCACATTTATTCTGCGGTCTTCTGAATAACTACATACATCTCTCTGTTTCTCTGTCCATAAACTCGGGTAATGGCATTATTCCTTTAGCTATCTCATAGATGTGTGGCAAAACCAATGATTTTGGTTGAATTTTAGATGAAGATTGCTGCACATTAAGTTTTACATGATATATTGCACTGGGATGATCAGACTTTTAAGAAAGAGGAGAAAAAAAAGAGCAAGGAGAGGGTGCGTTTGTGTCTGAAGAAGCTTCATAGATGTCCCATTTACTGTGCCTGAGCCAATTTGCTGGCTGTGTGCTTTTCACAGTATGCTTAAGCTATGATAATTAGATGATTAGGTAATTAGAACTACCATTTTGGAGCATCATGTCTGATGGAATTAAGAAAACAATGGAAAAACCCTGCTTTTGCTTTACTGCTCAAGACGTGTGCGGTGTGATTAGGTCTGACAATTACCCGGTCACTCGGCTCTTACCTCCGTCCTCGCCAGAGCTTGCAATAATCTGATTGGGATATGGTTCAACTGCATAACGCTCGGGTTTTATGCTGCTTTTTCATACCTTCGCCACGTCCCTCACATTCTCTTGCTCTCACTACATCCCCTTTTCCTGCTGTACAATGAATATTTTCAGAATTATGCTCAAGAGCCACAGGCCCCATTCATAACCGCTTTCCATTAGTTACTGATCATATGAACGCAGCAGTCCTCCCTTTTGCTGATCTAAATGGTCTCAGGTCTCCCTTTTTTTCTCAGGAGATGATTTAAAAAGTTCTTTTCCATCACTGGTGTGCTCTTTCCTTGCCATCAAGATGCCAAACGGACTTCCTACAATGTTGCCTTATGTATCTTCGAAATTAATTCTTAATAAGCTTTTAGGATGTGGTTTTTTTTTGCTACCTATCAATATCTGAAGGCTACAGGAAGATGACAGGGAAACTTTCAGTGCTTAAATTTCTGCTAATCGTGAATATAATGCATAAATGTTATTTATCTTGGTTGCTGGTTTACCTAGATTTTAAGTTATCACCACCTAATCATCATTATGCTCATAATCACTCAGATTTCTTGCATAACCCAGCGCCTCCCCCAGCCTGTGATGGTCTGTGTGGTGGTGTGACTCCCCTTCTTCCAAGAGTGATCCCTCTGCAGCGATGTGGCTGAAAAGCAAAGAGCTTTTCTTAAAAAAAAAAAAGAAAAAAAAAGCGCTCTTTGCTTTTCAGCTTTTTTTCTTAAAAAAAAAAAAAAGAGAAAAAAAGGATTTATGAAAAATGAAACATTTGGACTGCAGAGAGGTTTGTACACGCTGAAGTTTCTGCTGCCAAACTTCCCAAGGCCAGGCTGGATGGGGCTTTGAGCAGCCTGGTCTAATAGGAGGTGTCCCTGCCCATGGCAGAGTGTTGGAACTAGATGATCTTTGAAGGTCCCTTCCAACCCAAACCATTCCGTGATGCTGTTATTCTCTGCTGGCCAAGCGGTCTCTCACCATGATCACATTTAATAAAGCTTTTGTCTGACAGGTCCTAAATTGTACCTGTGTTACTCCGTGCTCGGAGTCCCCGGCTCTCTGACTGCAGTAAGGAGTTAAGGGCAGCTCATTTACCGAGAGCAGCCTTCCAGCGTCGTATGGACCAGGCAGAAGTGAAGCGTGTATATAATGAAAACCCATCCTCTTGTCAGCATACAAGCAGCCTAAATCACGAAAGCAGAGGTCACCTAATTCAAGTTGTTCCTGGCTTCTGTGATGGGTATTTTTATTTCTACAAACCACATTAAAAAAAAAGTGTTGCGCAAGTGCAAAAATTTCATTTTTTAAATTTTTTTTTTTGTGTGTGTTAACTAGATTTCTTCCGATTAGGACATTTCAAGAGACTTGGGTTAAAACACATTGTGAGAGATGTCAATCAGAGCCTGAGGGCCAAGGACTGCTGGTGCCGGGGGTCCTGCCCGGGAGGGGCTGTCCCAAGCCATCTCCTCACCGTGGGGCTTTGCCCAGCCACGCACCGCGGTGCAAACGCCAGGCTCCTGCCCCGGGAGGCAAGGAATTGCGGTGTCGGCAGCCTGTTCTCGTCCGTCTGCAACCAAACCCCATGGCCAGGGCCGTCCCGAATGGCCGCCGTGAACAAACAATGTCCTGATTGTGCCTCCCCGCTTGCGCTCTCTGAGAAACGCAGTCACTGCGTCGGTATTAATTAAAAACAAAGCCTGCTTGCAACGCCCAGTTTGTGAACCCGGTCCAGCAGCCACACTGAAGCAATCTTTGTGGGGACCTGGGTTGATTTAAGCCAAAAAACCAAGGGGCCACCGGATCGGCTTTCCCTGATGAAAGCTGGTGCCTGAAGGTTCTGTATCACACCACAACCTGCCTGCACAACCCTGCCTGGTGCTGCCGGGGCCGGCAAAGGCCGTGCCGGTCTTTTCCCAGTTTGTTTGTTTGCTGCGGGAGAGCTTCAGCTTCTTTATCTGCGTGATGACAGACTCCAGGGCCGCTGCTATTGTTTTATTTGAATTGCAGAGATGTTAAAAGTGCCCCAGTCCCGGCCCTTAATCCCGCCGTGTCTGGGGCTGCACCAACACAGAAAACCCAGGTGGGTCTTGTTCTTCCGAAACCTCCTGCTGAGCTCCCTGGGAGCGCTGCTGGTGAAGCAAAGTAGGTCAGGGCTCCAGACACACAGCCGTGTGCGCACAGCAGACAGGGGAGACGCAAACTGGAATATTAAGCCGCCAAGTGGCTGTTAAAAACTATGCACAAGGGCAATTAAAATATTAGCATCCTTTCATGTAAGCAAAGCAGACAGAAGTGGCAATTAGTTTCAGTTACAACTCGGGAGTCCTGGGGGAGCCTCCTCGGAGGCATTTTCCTTTTGGCCACCTGACGCTTGCATCCATCGGTTTGACAACCCACGCGGGGGGTACAGACGCAACTGTGCAGTCACCCAGAGGAGCGCGATGCACAGCACCACGTGCGATGGGACACGAGCACACACCCCGTCCGGCTGCCGTCGCCCACGGAGGAGCCGAGGTTGCTCCCCAGCGCTTGCCCTTGGCCCCTGACACGCAAACGCAGCAAGCGCGAGTGCTGCCCCATCCATTCACGCCTCTTCATCGATGAACCAGACAGCTTCATTGTGAGCAAAGTCACCAAGCGCTCGCCGCCGCCCACTGCAGACCTCCCTCCACACTTAGACGTTGTGCTGATGATTAACAAAAATAATTCCACAGGGGTGAGTCATGGGGATGGTTTCATTCATTCGTTCGTTAGGTTGTGACTGCAACTGAAGTAAAGGCGCCTCCCAAATCCCCGGTCCCAGGTGGTATCCGACCCCCTCGCGCAGGGAAGAGCCATTCAACACCAGGGGAATAAACATCAGTAGTTCACCCAGTTCACCTTAATCTGGTTAGTGTTTGCCAAGCCGATTACTGCAAAAGCAGCTAAAACCCTAATCGTGGCTCTAAAGACACTGAGCTCTTGTGCAGCAAGGAGAGCTGGTGGGGGCTGAGGTTGGGTTTTAAAGGGAATAAAATAATAATAAAAAAAGAGATGAGAAAAAGGTTACCAAAATGTTTAGCCTTTGTTTTATTGAGTTACAACAAATGAGCAACAAGTTAGAAAAGTTGGATTTATTCAAACTCCCTAGCATTGTATTTGTGCAGCGTACTGAAAGGTGGGTAAGTTTTCCGAACCCAGCTCGTCAGAGGAACGCACCGGACGGCTCTTGCACCTGCTCGTCTACGTACCCACGCTCCGCTCTCCCTCCTCCTCCTCCTCACACGTGCACGGACAGACACCCCCACACAAATCCAAATTAGCAGTATTTGAAAAAAAGTGCACTCGGGAACCTAAGATTGATCTGAAAATTTAGTGGCAAGGGTTAATCAGAAATTTCTGTTGTGCACTACAACATCTAAAGCTGGAGGGCAGACTGTCGATTACGGTGTCCATCGTTGTACCAGCTGAAGAAACACAAACAAGTTCGGATTATGAAGCATTTTAATTTCCTCTCTACAACCCCTCTGGGGGTTGTACTGCATGTTTAAACAAAAAGTGCTAAAAAAAATACCCAACAAAAAAAAAAAAAGGCGTTCTAGCCAGATCTTCAGAGACCCACGGCCGGGGCTGACTTGTGAAAAGTGAAGAACAGGAGCTGGAGAAGACTCGCTTTGTAGGAGCACGGAAAAGCAGAGATTTAAATACTTCAACCAGTAGCAGGTGGCCATAAAACAAAACAAAAAAGTCAAAACAACAAGAAAAAACCCCAACAAACCCCAACCACTCCAGAACGACCCTCCCCGACCCCATAACTCATTTAAGTGGGCTGAAATGTAAACCGGGATGGGGACCTGGGCTCAGGTGTTGATCTGCACCAACAAGACTCCAAAAGATTACAAATCTCTCTTAAAACGCGTCAGAAAAAATTCTCCTCTCCCTCCCCTCCCCCAAACCAACCCCCAAATTTTGCAATGGCATTATATGCAAGAATAACTTGCACCTATTAAAAAGTTAACAAAATTTCCACGTTGTACAAATCTGTTCCAGTAGAGGAAGAGCCTGGGCAGGAAAGTGGGTGGGAGAGAAGCTAAGGAGAAACCTATGTACAAGGACCCTTTTTTCTTCCTTCCTTCTTTTTCTTTTTTAATGCAGTAGTAGGACTTTGGCACTATAAACGATCCCATGATGATGCTCCACAAGAGTATTTCTCGCTGTGCCTCCGCAAGTGCGGTTGGAGACTTGGAGTCGCAACACGCTATCTCACCCCAGGCAGGAAAATAGTTTTCTTCTATTTTCAGACAGCATTTCTCCTTCGACGTCAGGACAGTGCAGCTGAGGAGTACCCCTGGAAAAAAATTATAAAAGCAGCATATGATTTTTGAAGGCACTGCGAACAACTATTTGAGCCGCCAACACAGTGTCCAGCTTATACCCTTCCACACACGGCAGCACTGTATTTTGTATTAGCCATACCCTGAAGCCTATCCCTATCGCAGCCCGACGCTGCGGTAGGGTGCTGGATTTTTGTTGTATGTAACACCCAGCCAACAACCCCCTGTAGATTTCTACCAGGGACATACAGCCCAGCCTTCACTCTCCTGATCCCTCATCACTATACACCTCGGGCAGACCCTCCGGCTGGCTCAAAGATGATGTGCACACGGGTTAGGGACAGAGGACATTAAAGGCAAGAAGACTTCAGGTCTTTCTTCTCCTGTAAATCCTCTCATTAAACACTTTTTTGGCATGATTTAAAAAAATAACTACACAAACCGCAAGAGAATGGAAAAAAATTTGCATGTGCCTGTGCTCTGCAGAGCAGCTCCCTGACTACGCTACGACTCCTGCACCTACATAAAGGCTGCACCATGGACCAGTGATTAGAAAATAACCCCAAAAAACCCCAGCCTTCAAATACTCACCCACCTACGCATATCCCCAGTTCCCAGCACAGAGCAAGGGCTCTAAGATAAGATTATGTTCAATGTGTTTTTCCCCACTGAAGCGTAAACATGCAAGCACCTACTCAGGCTGGAGCTGCACACAGCAGCACGAGGTGGCTTTCCCATACCCTCCTCCTCACCCATCCTGCACCAGTGCTTATCGAAAACCTGAGCTAACCGTTATTTCACACCTTTTATGAATGTTGCTACCAGGTCTGTTATTTCCCACAAAAGCAGCGAGCTCTGTCTGGCATCTGCAATGCAGAAACCAATACGGTCCAGGCCACTAAAATGGCATGGGCTTGCACCAACTCCAAAGGCAAAAGTCCTCCTCCTCCTTGTGACCTTTCCTCAGACAACCCCCTGCTCCTCCTAATTCACTGGAAAATTTTAATTGCTGCGTCGTGTAGGAGGACTTCCCCCTCCGAAGTCCTTCATTGCGTTACAGCTTGGGTCTGCGACACACCTCACTGGTTTCAGGGGAAATGGCAACTCCTCCGTACTTCGGCCTCACTCCCTTAAATGCTTTAGGCTGACCCAAGTTCTACAAAAACCACTGGTCAATCCAACACTGATTTCAGGATGGCGCCTTGGAGCCCAACACCAGTAATGGGCTCTATAGCTAAGCTTTATGGATGAAACCCTAACCACACGAAAAATAAGAATTTGGAGAGAAAGGGAAGGAAACACCAGTACTGTTCACGTTTACCGGCTTCCAACACCGAGGAATGCAGTGGGCCACCAGCAACTGAGTGTTCTCAGCTCCCGGAGTGGTGCAAAAGGGGTTGGAGGCACCAAGAGGACCCCGACCACCTCCGATGCATACAGCAGAAGTAAGGGGTGACTTCCTTTGGACTCTTTTTTTTTTCCTGGTGTGCAACTCCCAGACATGGTTTTCCTTTGACACATCTCCACACAGCAGTGGTCACAGCCATCAAGAGCCAGGGCATGCATCTTCTGAGGTGTCTACCTACCTTGCTCCCACTATGAGCCATAGACACTGTGCCTACATCTTGCAGGGCTTGGGCTTAAAATGGAGTTCATGAAATAACTCTAAAAAAGAGAGTTTACGGCAGTGAAGGTGGTGGTGGTGAGAAAAAAAAGTATGCTTCTGAGAAAAAAACAAAAGCTCTGGGCTGAGGAAATACTGATCTTGGGAAAACCCCACGGGGAGACAATGCTGTGAAGAAAGCCAACGGCAGCTGCCAACCACTCTGGCACACTCTGGTCCCGCTCTCATGGCTGAGCTGCAATTTGCTGTATTTAATTTAGGACCAGTTTCTGTTTGTCAGGCTTGCGCAAATGGGGACAACAGATCTAATTTTGACCCGTGCTGTTGGAAGGCGGGAATATCGCTATTGACGGAAAAGGAACTAAAGCACTCTCTTGACAGAGCAGTTGGGTCTCACTGCAAGAGGGACGTGAGGCTTCATTACGCAGCATCTGGAGCACTTTCAGTGATGGCTTTTGTGCACCCTACAGCGCCCACTCAACATCTTGAAGGCCCCAGTACCCTATGGGGACAGGCCTCCCAGCCTCACTGTTCAGAGCCTTTTCTTAGCCCAGGGATGGTACTTCAGGGCCTGGCGTGAATCCTGCTCTCAACCACAGCCAGGCACTCATGAAGCTCCCACTAGCTGCAGCAGCAGAGCCTGCCGAACACAGATCAGTTTTGAAAAACTCGATTCTCTAAGGCATAAGGTCTGTCTAAACTGCAGCACAAATACTCCCTAATAGTTTCAGAAACTCCTAAAGCTAAACACTGGAGCAGAGAGTGACCAAGATGGTCTTGGAGTGACCAAGATGGTCACGTTTTAAAGAAGCCACACACAAATTCAACCAGCAACAGGGGCATGGAGACTGATCACTGAAAAACGTCCACTTTAAACTACGCATATCAAGCTGAGAAAACAGCAACACCACGAATATCAAACGAGCGCGTTTCTACCCGATGTAGGGTTCAGCAGTGAAAGTTTCACATAATGACTGTGGCTGTGTGAGAGTCAAGAGGAGAAGTCCCTTGTCAGCTCTTCAGTCTACCTCTTGCGTGCAGCCAGGACAGTGGCACAACCCCTCTACGGTACCGAGGGGTATGACGTTAGGAAAAATCAGACTTTTATATGACAACAGGCAGAAACCAGCTCTCCATCAGGTCTTACACAGTCTTTGCTTTTGAGCCATACTCTGGATCTTACCTAAGATAATACCTTGTTAATTTAACACCAAACTTCTAGTTAAAAATTGTAAGAGATAGGCTTCCCAAAGATAAGAGCAAAAGCTTATCCTGAAGGAAAAAGGAGCCAGCAGCTGGGAGTTTTCCACGGGTCCCATCAGTGTGGGGTATGAAGCTTCCAACGCCTGTAACAATGCCTCCACGCGGGCACCGGAGAGCAGGCACTTCCATTTCTGGGCTGAGACGTACAGGGAGAATAAAGGAAAATGAAAAAGACTTTGGGCTTTTGTCAAGTCCTCAGGCCAGCATGCTGAGATGTGGGCAAAGAGCAGAGGACGAAATGGTTCTCTGATCTCACTGCATGGTCTTCGCAGCAGAAGCCCTGTTCCAGTGCACCTCTTCTCAGTAAGTGTTTTACCACCAGCCACCAGAAAGGTCCTCATCAAAAAGATAACACAGGGGAAGTTTAAGTGAGATCAAAGTTCTTATTAAAATTCTTCTCTGATAACACTTGAGCACCTCCACAGCCCTGGAGCTTTATGGTCAGCATCTGTGCCAGCGCACAAAGGCGGGAGGTTCACCCCAACGTACCTTACGCTGCTTGCAAGCACAAAAATGCAGGCACCAAACCTACGCTGCTGGAAGAGGGTTGTTGCAGAGCTCGTGTTCATGGTGCAAGAGGTTTGTAAGAAATAGTGGTTTCAGGCAATGTCCCCCCCTCTCCTGCCCTCCTCCCCATTCCCTCTCCTAGCCCCTGGTCTGCTCCCTCTCCTCAGTATGAACGTTGATAGGTGGAAGGGGGAAATGATCTGGAATAACAATCCTGAAAAAAAAAAAATAATAATCCCACAACGCATTTATTCATCACATATTTGATTTTAAAAGGAAGATCAGATCCTGGCTCTCCTTTCTTATGTGGCTGCACAGCACTGGCACCCCAGCGTGCCTTTGGCTGATGTTCCCGTGTCCTTCCTCCTTTAATCGCTGCCCTTGCCACACAGGTAACAGAGCCTGCTCCTCACATCCCTACATCCCTAATTACCAACTTCCGCAGGCGTAACGCGGGACAGTGCCTTGCATTGCAGTCTGGAGCTTTAAGATACTTTGCGACACAGATGCCATGATAACATTTCTCAAAATTAGCCGACACAATTCGTAGTTCAAAATAAAACCACTGCAGGGTTTCCCTTTTCAACTCACGAGAAAATGTCCAGGAGCCTTCTGGACAAGTTTTGCACAAGGAGAAAGCGGAGGGCCCTAGGCTCGCCAGCAGGGCTTGCTAAGAAAAACCGCACCTCTGCCACAAAGAGTAGTTCAATTCAAGTACTGCCAGCTGCAATAGTAAGTCTTCAGTGCAAGCGTGGAGGGACTTTCTGGCTTTTGTATTTCCTTTTTTTATTTTTATTTTGAATATTTTTTATATATATGTTTAAAGAAACGCCGAAGTATATTATACCTATTAGATATCGGAAAACTACTAACTCTTTCTAGAATAGGTGTTCTCCCACTCTGGTTGTTAATGCAAGGGGCTGAGCTTTCTGTGGGATAAGTTCTAGCTTAAGGAGACTCCAGTTTGGAAGAGACAGACTGGGTTTTCACACAGCACAAAATGTTACAGGCTCCAGTGAACTCAAGAAATGCAAGTCAAGGAACGCTGATGGTGCTTGCTCCAGATTTATACCCGTGCAACTGTAATCAGAAACAGGCTTTGGCTCTCCACGTAAGGTCCTTTCTCACTGTGAAAGATTGTATAAAACCACCTTAGATAAAGGCCCTGCAGCTTGCTTTTAAATTCAAGATCCTGTGAAGAAGAGCTGCGAAAACACCCACACAGCTTAGTCTGGGGCATTTCCTAAGCCTCTAGAGTGAGCAAGCGGAACAAAGGGAGGTTGGAGACCGTTCTCACCTGCAAGAGGAAGAGAGCACATTTGCATGAGCCACTTCAGTCCCCACAACATTTTTTTTGCTTGCCGTTGCATAAAGAAGCATCTTTGTCCTGGGCCCTTCCCCCAGTGACCTTTTATTCTGAGCAGGGCAGGATGCTGCAAAGGAAGGACCCGAGGTGCAAAACCAGGCACAGCCTCTATTCCCGGGAGATAAATGACCTGTTAGCAAGGGGGGTATTAGCAACTCGTGTTACTTACTATTTCTTTGCGTGGCTCAGCTGGTGTCTTTTACATCGAGTGCTGCAGAGGTTACATAGGTCATTTAAAGGCAGAAAGTTTAATCACTTATTGCCAAAAAAAAAAAAAAAGTCTCCCTTATCCAGGACTTGACCCGCAAGCAGACAAGAAACAAGGCAAACGGCACTAACCCCTCCCCTACCATGCAGTTGCTTTAATTTACAAGCAGGATGGGTCTCCCTTTTGTTCAGGCATCCAGCAGGCACAAGGATCCGTCACGGATGGTCTCCAGGGATTTATACTGAAGAGGGGCTACAGGATGCTGGAAGCACACCCAGACAGAGGCAGGCTCAGAAAAACAGGGCACCATCAGCATTACCTGTCTATACGTGGGAATTGTCTCCAGATATACTTTCAGAGTCAAAGTCCGCCAGCTCTGCCTGGCCTTCAGGTGCCGTTTGGCTCCAGCTGTCTGTACAGTCCGATGCAGCGTCATCCTCGCCCACCGTCACCTCCACCCAGTTGACCTCCGCTGGCTCCTCGTTCTCCTCACTGCCGTGGCCGTCGTGGCTGTTGCACTCCAACCTGTCCGTACCCTCCGCTTGATTCCCCAACAAAGAGTCTTTCAATGGTTCGCAGTCTCTTTTTGCTCTCACCACCGGTTTCCCCCCGTTCTCTTCATTCAGTTTTTTATGCTCCTGGTAATGCTGCCGAGACACCTCATTACCATTCTTTGGATTCTCATTGTGTTTTGATCCCTTTTTCTGGCTTTGCTCGTTATGACCATCAACAACATACTGCTGCTGGTACTGGTCAATCCATTTAAGTGACCCCGATCTTAGTGAAGACCGGTTTTCCTTGAACCAGCGAACTATTTCAGTTCTTGTGAGCCCAGTCTGAGAAGCTAACTGGTCATACTCCTGGGGTGTTGGCCACTGGGTCCTTGCAAATGTGCTTTTCAGTAGATGAATCTGCTCTTGGGTTTTCTTAAACGTGGTGGAGGACCCAGATAAAGCACCGGGGAGCTGAGAGCTACTCAGCAGTTCTGCCTGGCTTATTGCACCATTGGGAGTTCCTTGTTCTTTAATTTTTCTGTATGATCCCATTGAGTCCAACACGGCTTGCTCCATGCTGTCCCTTATCTTTCTCCGCTCAGAGAACCATGAATCTATTTCCCTCCTACTCAGCTTAGTCTCCACTCGAAGTCTGTCCAATTCTCCTTGGGTAGGAAAGGAGCATCTTAGGAAACTCTCCTCAAGGGCCCTAAGCTGCTCTTGGGTTTTCTCTTTGAATCTCTGGGGAGTAAAATCTGTGTATGGGTGAAACGAACGTCCGTGTCGACCAGCTGAAGGTGCTATTTGATCTTTCCCTAAAGCATCCCCAGGGATGTGCACAATGCCCCTTTGACTTCTGTACCTGTGGTCACTGAACCACTTCTTGATCTCGCTCCTGGAGAGACCCGTTGTCTCGATCAGCCGGTAGACTTCTGCATCATCAGGAAACTGGCTTGCCATGAAACTGGCCTTCAGCTCTGCTATCTGCTCCTTCGTCTTTTTTCGCTCACTGGCTGGTGTCAGTGGTACAGCAGTCAACTTGGCAGGGATCTCAGGCACCTGAACTACATGAGGACGCTTGGCCTCTGGAGCATTTGATAAGGTCTGTATTGTCCTCTTTTGCCCCTGGTTTGGGGCAACAGCAAGCGTAATTGGTGAACAGGAAACGGTTGAACCATTTGACACTGGAGTCAAAACCAGACCAGTCTGGCCCAGTATCTGACAAGGCAATGCTGTCTGGATGATGGGCTGGGGCATTTTTGCAGTTGTCAAAGGAGCTGGCAGGACGGTGATGGTCTGGGGAACTGCCTGGATAGTACCGTTGAACATCTTTTTCCTTGCCTCCTCCACTTCTTCAGGAGACCAACTTATACCGTGCTTCAAACGTTGTGTAGCAAACCAGATTCGGATTTGTTCTTCTGGATGTTTTGATGCTGCTGTCAACCACGACAACTCTGCTTGCGTTGGATAAGGAAATTTATTGAAGGAGTTGATCATGGTTGCATTAGTGTCCAGTGCAGAGTTGTATTTGGTACTGTTCAGAGGTACTGGGACCTTGGGGACAAGATTAATATTTGGTGGCAGCTGTACAGAGGGCATAACATGGGCTAACACATCATGGAGAAGGTCTCCATTTATACAAGCAATAGCTTCAGTGGCTTCAGTTATGATGCGGGGTAGTGCGCCATCCACGTGGTTTTCCGTAACTCCCTCTTCTGGCTTTTTGGGACCCTTCCTGGTTTCCCCTTTAGGCTTTCCCAGTTTCATCATTGGTGTTTTACTCGCACTGATTCCCCCATGAAGTGAATCATCACACTCTGCATTTTCTAGCCCACCGCTGGTGACAGTGGCATCGTTAGCAGTGGTCTCAATGGACTGCTCTAAAACAGTCTGATTATTGCGTTTAATTAATTTCAGTTTAAAGTTAGTCTCTCCCGGGTGGTATTTTGTGTTGTGGTCAGATAAAGAATCGTATTTTTTGGTTGTGAAGTTGCATTCAGCACAGACATACAGGGGGTTAAGAATGACATTTGGATGCTGAGTGTCAACATGCTCTGTAAATTCATTTAAGTTTTGTGTTGAGTAAGGGCAGTATTTGCACTCGTAACCACCCTGGGGTTTCTTAGACTGATTTTCAGCTGCGGGCTTTGCCTCAACCACTTCGCAGTCTTTGACTGAGCTTTCTGAAGGCCGATTTTTTTTAGAGTCCTGCTGTGGTGTGCCAGCCCCCTTCTCTTTAGGAGCCTCTACGGCCTCAGCGCCTTCCTGCTCCATGACTTCAGAAGTTCGTACCATACAGGGAGTCGTTGACTTTCTTTTGCTAGCCATGGCAGCTGCTGGCAGCGGGCTGTTGTCCCAAACGATGACTTTTTTAGACAGGGTGAGCAATCAACTCGACAAATCTTGCAAGCAGCTCCAACCTTCCTTGATTATTTTACTCTGTTCTGTTTAATGAAGAATTTCCAGCCCGGCTATGACCATCAGCTCCGCCAGCAGACCTGTCAGCTGCATGACACCTGTGAGACAAAGCACGCATCGTTAGGCACTGATCTATGAAACACAGATTTAGCAGAAAGCCACAGCTCAAGATATGTGCATTTAAAAGGCCGGTTTGGACAATGCTGAACTCTTCCTCCTCTCTGTCATCAACTCGAAGAGTAAAAATCTCCTCACAAAGAACAAAAGCAGTGGATAATTCGCAGTGAAGTGCGCCACAGGTAGACAATGGCTTTGCAATAAATAAAAGGAACAGACAGGGGATTTTAATCTCCGCTAGACTCAATGCATTTAGCTGGAAAAGAAAGAAGATACTGCTATAAATACTGCATCTTTTTATAGAAGCTGCAGTTTCTATTAATTATTATTTTGAAGCCTGCAGATTTGAAATTGAGTGCGATTTATATTAAACTTAATTACTTCCCACTGTCACTTACCTTGTAAATATGTCTACTAAATGATTGTGGTTACTAATGATGGGTGATTTCTAAATAAAGCTATAGGGCTTGCCTAGGTTGTAAAAGTAAAGGCAGAAAGAAGAGTTAATATAAATCAATGTTTTCAAAGGTCTGTGTCTTGAGAGGTGGGTTCAAAGAAACTGCAGCAGATCTATGGAGGCCTATCAAGTCATTTCTGGAACAGAAGTTTCCTTAAAACACCATTTTTCACTCAATATTGACAGAGGTAGCCAGCAAAGGTCACAGAAGCCCTTAGATACCCTTTAAACAGGGTCCCTTCCCAAGACCCTGCGGATATTCTCATCAAGCGCTGATTTGTGCACTTCACTCCCTACAGAATTTAAAAAAAGCCATTTTTAAGCACGATTCATATGTCAAAGTGGTTTTGGAAGTTCCCAAATGCAAGAATTCTGCAAAACATATTTTTAAAAGGATCTGAGGTCAACATCAGTCAGAGCAACCACAAAGAAACACGACACCAGCTGTTTTAGGATCTACCCACACTCATCAGGAGTGGGTGGAGGGAAGGAGGGAAATTTAGTTGTCAAAACAGTTTCACTAATTGAAAATAAAACAATTAAAAAAAATCGCTCTCCTATTTGACAAGATGCCTTTTCTAATCAATCCTTGACTCCAGTTTGTAACTCCTCCTGATCAGATGGGCTCTGGATTTGTAGTACTTCCAGTCCTCATGGAAAACTCATCTTTTACAATCAAGGAGTCCTTGGGATGGGGTGGGGGAGGCACTGGACTCCACAAACTGGAGGAGGGTGGAAAGTGGAGATTTGCAGAGTGGGTAAGACCTGCATTGACTTTGTAGAAGCATATTAAATGGAGAATCTGAACTAGAGATCTAATGAAAGATGTGCCGTGGCAGTGGGGATGGACTACATGATCTTTAAAGGTTCCTTCCAACCCAAACCATTCTGTGATTCTACGATCTCATGTCTAACCAAAGGCAGATATTCTCATTGTGAAGCCTGTAAATAGTAAGATGCTTCCAGTGCCCATGAAGATCAAACAAGATAAAATCCCACTGCAGTTACATCTGGACAGATCCAACATCAGCAGACAGTTTATAACCACCTCAGTGCTGTCCCTGAACCTGCTCCTCTCCCTTGCGCATTGGCACGAGAACCAGGAATAGTTGCTCCAAAAGTAGACGCTAACTTCTCAGTTCTGTTTGCCGCTGATGTATACTTTGCAGGTCTCTAGAGAATATTTCTGCTACTCTGCCCATCACAGATCATACCACTCCTGTACATATGGAAACTCAAAATGACATACTGCCAGAGGAAGCAGCTCCAGCTGCGTGTAAGAGCAGGGATGGCAGCTTCCAGCTCTATGTACTTTAAACCCAGCACAAAGCAATTCTCCATACACGAAGCGCTTCATATGCAAATTCTCCATGAAGCACCTTTGCAGATAAGGCAGTTGCGAAACACAAGCTGTGAAACACTAAACACGCACCAGAGAAAAGACGCTGCGCAGAGACACTAGTTGTTGTATTGCAGATGCCCCAGAATAACAACATGGTGCTCTGTGTTCCCAGCCACCGCTGCCTCTGAACCTCCCAGCCCTGACAGATCGGGGCTGCTCTTGCACACTCACTCCAATTCAGTGAAGCACTGGACCATCTGGTTGACTTTCACCGGTGCACTTAAGCTCTGGATGCTTCCCTGGGAAACGGAGCATCTTTGCTCAGCCACATGAAACAGGGATGGGCTGCCCGCAGGCTTACGGCTCTGCCTCGGTCAGGATGACACAGTGCCGTTTCCCTCTAACCTGGGATCACCAATGTTGTCACCGTCACTCCCCAAAGTATTAGTACCTCTGAGCCAACCTCTTCTCTTCTGTTTCCTTTTTTCCTTCTCCCTTTTAGTAATAAACAAGCAGATGAACCATGGAAGAAGCGATGCCTGGTCTTCTACAGATTTGTGCCGACTGATCTTTAAACTGGATTACACTGAATAGCCTCTATTATTTCCACATATTCCTTCAAAATTCCTTTCTACTTCCCCTCACAATCATCCTCCCACAGAGTATTTTGGCTGTGATCTGTGGCTTGCTGCATCCCACTGCAGGCTGGATCAGAAGCTAGAGACAAACATGCAACTATCCGAACGTCCATCTTCCTGGCCACCCATTTTTAATGATGCTTCCAAAAAATTAGTTACCTTTGATGCTTCTTCCCTCGTATGCAATTTGGCTGAAACAGGCCAAAAAGTGAGACAAGGGGGCAGAATGGCCTCTGTAAGCCCGACTGCTGCCAGAAACAGGGTGAAGGTGATCAGGTCACCTCACTTTGCCCTGCAGATCCCACCGTGCTCGTGATGTTGACTTTCATAGATGAGGGAAGGGAGGCACAAGGCAGTGCCCTGGGATGGTGGCGGAGATGAAGATGGAGCCACAGCTCCTGGGATGCTGCTCCGCGACTCGCTCTCCCTCACAGGCCTCACAGCTGCACCTAATGGTCTCCTCCTTTTCTGATGTATGACCTTCTGCAAAATTCATGTGGCAACATCAGCAAAAGGAAGAAAATTCAAAAGACATCAAAGACAGAGCAAGGCTTATTTATATTTCACTGAATATCCCACCCCCACAAAGGAAGAAAGAGGTAAGAACAAAAAGATAAAGGAATGTAACGGAAGAGAGAGTGGAGAATGAGAAACATCTAGGTTACAACTTTGAATCAATCAAAGGTTTCTTAAAAGTCAGACTAAATGTTTTGAATTCTCCACTCTCTGGAAGCTCAGCAAGCTGCCTTGAGTTGCTGTGCTGAGCTCCCGTCTCTCATGAAAACATGAGGATTTGCCCCAAGCAAGGATGCTCTGATATGGAGGAAGGGCCAAGGTCCCTCCAAAACATATATAAATGGGTGGACGGATGAAAAATTCTGTCTGCTACAGTTTCACTAGAAAATTGTAGAGATTGTTGCTTCTCTTCTATTCCACAGAGTGGTTTTCTGCATGTCCAATTGCTGGTTTGCTACTCTACACTTCGAATAGTTTTTCTGCCACTTGAGAATCACTATTCGCCACAGAAATCAAGCCCAAGTCAAACGCTTCTTTTTGGAGGTCAGTAACAAAACCACTGAGTTTCCGTCTAAGATGTGCAGTTTGGGGGGCTCACGACCAGCCAGAGACTGTCTCTGTCCCTTCAACCTGTGTCCTGAAAGAGGGGAGGGGAACGAGGCCAAACACCTGCATGAGCGAGGAGAGTTTATTGGGACCTCCAAGGCACGGCCCCTCCAGGACCTCACTAAGGATGTCATTTGGGATAAATCAATGCACAGTTGCCAAGAAGGACAAACCCCTGCCACGGCACATCTCCGGGAGCTGCATCACATACGTTTACAGGGGCTGCCACGTCTCATCCGAGGACATCAGAGGAAACACCAGGAGCATCTCACAGCTTTCAAACACAAGCTGCTTGCCAGAACATCAAAGCCACAGCGGACAGCTTTAAATACACGGTGTTGCTCCTGACAAAGCTGCTAAATGACCATGCTTCAGCTCCTCCAACTTAGAGGGAAGAGAAGACACCCCTCAGCAACAGTCAGGGCTCAGTAACCAGCGCATCAGGATGGGAACACAAGCCACACTTCATCCATCACCTGCCCAGGGCATATGTGTCACTTCAAGGGACAAAATTCACATCCAGCACTTGAGGAATGGGGCTGCACCAGGGACAGGACAACCTCTATCCCTGAAGCTGGGTCTGGCTGACGCTTTGTGCTTCATTACGGATGGGACCCTGAAGGGACCCCGACCTCCTTTTTGGGCTGCTGCCGTGGTGGGGTGGCCATAGGTATGGGGTGCAGGGGTGCTGCTGGTGGCTGCCCCATGAGCAGTCCCCAGGTACGGGGAGGGAAGGCAGCCCTCACCCCTCCAGCTCACCTGGACCATCTCCCGCTTGTCTTCCATGCTGTAGGAGGTTGGGGGAAAAAAAAAAGCCACCTAATGTTTAAAAAAAAAAAAAAAAAAAAAAAA
Source organism: Chroicocephalus ridibundus (assembly GCF_963924245.1). Lineage (NCBI taxonomy): Eukaryota > Metazoa > Chordata > Aves > Charadriiformes > Laridae > Chroicocephalus > Chroicocephalus ridibundus. The sequence goes on along the minus strand of NC_086285.1, from coordinate 156,203,797 downwards.
AAAAAAAAAGTAAACACACAAAGCAGCAAAAGGCAAACAGGTAAAAAACAAAAGCGCTCGGCTCTGAGCAGGCAGCTGCCATTATGAACAAGGTCCAAACCAAACCACAAAAGGCCCGTGTGCAGGAACAAGAGCTTTCGATTTCCTTTGCTTCAGCAAAGCCATCTGGGACCAGAGCACACAAGAAGCAACATATTCTTTTAAACGTGTCACTCCAAAAGCGTGTCACAGCAGTTACAAGAGAGGCCCTAGTCTGGTTTTGTTTAATTTCTGAAATTTGTTTCATTTGTTTAATTAATGAAGTAACTCAGTCACACTCCTCTGATCTTTCAAACCCCTGTTAAAATGGCTCTGGAGCATCCAACGTGAGAATGACTTTGGCGACTCTGTGCACAATTGAGGAAACGCCACATTTCCCACCCGGTCACCTGGCCCAGAGCAGGGAAACTGCGGAGAACCGCACAGGGAAAACAAACCATGCTTTTAGGCCTGGCTGGCAGTGGAAAACGTTTGCCTGTGTAGCAATGCCACCTTCCAGCAGCAAAAGATAACTGTACAGCGCAAGCAAAGGGATGGGAAAAGGAAATCAAAACCACTGAAGTCTTTTCACACTCTCCTGTCTTTTCCCTTGTGCACATAGCTAGTTTTATACCCCCTCCCCAAAAAATCCAAATATTTGGGAAGAGACTGAACTCCTTTTCTGCAGTGGTGTTCCCACACCGGCTCCTGTGAGGTGGTGGTAGAGTGGGAATTTTCCATGGCAGCTGGGACAGCCCAATCGCACAAAGCATTAGCCAAAACCCTGTGAGCCGTGGCTGGGGAAGTGGTAGGGCAGTGGAGAGACAGAACGAGATGCTGTCTGTCTTCTCTCGTACCCTAAAAATATAAGTCTTAAAAAGGCTGTCCAAAGACAACCAAATTAGAAGGGATGTCAAATTAAAAAGCAGGGAAAACCTTAACTTTAGCAGAAAGGGAGAAGCGTATCAGAAATATCAGCACTTTGTGCTGCATTTTGCTTCCAGCCAAGGGCTGGAAGAAAGTAATACAGCAGATGCTGAAACAGGTTGAACCCCCCATCCAGTGCAAAAGGATCTTTACTTTTCACAGGTATACCCTGCCTTTTTTTTTTTTTTATTAAAAAAACCCAACAAACCCAACCAAAAAACCACAAATGAAAACACTTCAGTGAAGCTCGTGTGATTTGCCAATAAAATCTTTTCTTATTTTTCATCTCACTGCATTGGTTTCCTCTGCTCTGTGCTAGCAGAGAGTTCCCAGCACCTGGCCTCACTCGAAAATGAACAGCGGGAAAACCACCACCGTGAGGATACCTGCAAATAAGCGGGAAGCTTCAGGGGCTTCATTTGCAAGGGCCACCTGATGTTTAAAGAGGGTAGGAGCATTTTATTGCTTTACTGCTTAGGAGCTTGTTCCCCATGGACAGCATCCTCTCTGCTACATAGGACAATCAACAGTAAATCATGCCCTTGTAATTTAACATGCTCCCCGCCAAAAAAAAACCCCAAACCCCACAAAACACCAAAAGCAAAAACCCCTCCCTCATGTTTGAACATGATGTTTAATATCGCAAAGGTACAAACTTCTCCTTACAGCTTTCCTATGCCTCGTCCCCAGCTGGGGGATGCAGTAGGAATAAACAGAGGAGGTGCGCAGCGTCAACCACAGCTCATTAGCAAGGACTTGTCGGACACAAGTCTTTCAGTCCCTGGGTTTTTTTTGGGATACTATCCTACTTTGTCATGCAGTAAATGGATCTCAGCGAACCTCAACACGGATGCCATGCTCTGCCCTCAGATACCCGCCAGGCCCTGCTGCCCACCGCCTTGCAAACACCACAGGCTGCTTTTAAAGCAGAGACACCACCTGCACCACTTTTTTCCTGAGCTGAAGAATTTGCCACCCTTTCCAGGACGTGTGACCAGCCACACCACAATGGACCTTCGTGGGTCTGCTCATTTCTGACTAGCTTCAATGATAGTCCTCTCCCTCTTGTAACCTTCCAAGCTTGCGGGTCCCTGGCTCCCCCAGGATTCAAAAGCACGTGTCCCTGTGAGCATCTCTGCTTTTAACACTTGACTGCAACCTGCGTGGCTGCCCAGAAGTCATGCCCATAGAGTTCAGAGCAGAGCAGAAACTAACTGATAGTCCTTGACAGCATCATAACCCTCCCAAGACCAGCTACTCTTCCCCCACGAAGGCTGTGGCAATGCAAACCATGCAGCACAGGGCAGAGCTACCATCCTGCTCCATATCAGAGATACTGAACTCTCATTCATTAATGTTGTGGTAATGTTATTCTCCTACAAATCCAAGGATGAGAGGTGAGATGCACATTTCATGGTGCTAAAGAGGAACATGCCTAGGGTGATGTTCTTCCTTCCTCACAACTGTTTTTAGCAGGCAGCTGCTACAGTAATATCAAAAAGCACATCAGCTAGCACAGCAAAAAAAATGCTGTTGCTCTCCAGTGTGATAAAACACTTAAAAACATTGCTTAATTATATGCAGGAGAATAAGCAGAAGCAAACCAGGGAAAATAATTCCTGCATGATGGATCAGGACCGTAATGATTCGCAAAAGAAAACCACAGAAAGGCAGGCAGGTTTTGTGAACTAGAGCAGAGCTTTTAAAAAAGCAAGTCAGAGCAGCCTAGAGCTCCGACACTTCTGCAGTTCTCTGCAAGCTGAATTAACCAGGGGAGGTATACAGACTGTTACAGCAATAATTTTTGCAGACATGCGAAAAGATAAATTTGAAAGTGCTATACATTTTCAATTCGCTTATGTCGGTGTAGACATTTCTAATTAGAAAAAAAATCACCATTTAGATGTTTGTAGCAGGGCGCTGTGGCAATGAATTTTTGTCTACAGAAAAGCAGCAATTGATAATTTTTCTGTCTTTTAAGGACGAGAGGCCGACACCTTTCAAAGGCGATCAGCAAACCAAACTGCCTCCATGACTCCCGACTTCCCCAGCAATGTGAAACTGGATATCAACACGTCTGTTAACGAGGGCGGAAGCAAACCCAGCGCATATCCCGTCTCTGCCTCGCACCCCTACAGCACCGTCATTGAGAGACTCTGTAAAAATACACAGATAAAACAAAAGTGAGGGGTTTTGGTGGAGATGGGCCGAGGGTTGGATAAAACAGGATTTCAAAAGGCACCAGCAGTAGTAGAAAACCCTGGAGAACTGTGTGCCTGAGCCAATCCACATGAAAGCTGCCTCTTTACATTAACAGCTCAGCTGCGATGTGACCACTGTATAGACATAAAGAAACTTATTCTGGAAAACACAGATATTCTAGAAAAAAAATCTATTCTAGAAAAAAAACCCCACACCTCTGTAGGTTTTACCAGAATAGATTGTGTCAGGCAGTACCGTGCAACAGGCATATTTCAGAGTACACTGCTCACAGGCTATTCCTTTGAACTAAAATGTTCTCATTCACGCTGCTGCAAAGCCAAAGAGATGGGGAAAATGGTGGGGTTTCTGTGCTGCACGTTGTACGAACACAAGTGGCCAACCCCTTCCCAGAAAAGGGGAAGTTGAACATCGTGTGCTGTGAATTTTCTATTTTAAAGTACTAATCTGCAATTGCTAGCTTATTCCCCCTCCCCCCTTCCTTTTTTAAATGCATGCTTAAGTTTAGTTGCTAAAATATGGATTAGGCCTGATTTTGCCTTTTTTTTTTTCTCTCTGGAAAATAACAGAATTATCTACCCAGGATGAAAAACATCACCCCATGGACTAGTTCATGCCCTGAGCCAATATTTATATTGTAGCAATGGTCACTTGTCCCACCCAAGACAGGGTCCCTCTCCAGGAGGGCATGCACCCAAGTTGACAGGGTAAGCAATGAGCAGGAAGGAGAGCACCATCACAATGGGATGCGGACAAAATCCAGGTTTTCTTGCTTCCCAGCCACTGCTTTCTTCTCTGGAAAAAGGGCTGGCAACCCATAGCTTACACACTAAACAGGGTGCGTGGACAACTGCAATCGGCCCAAAAGGACTGCAGCTCCCATTGGTTTCTGAAGTTGGCGCAGTTTGGGAAAAGCTTTTTTCCTTGTAGTGTGGGCTTCTGCCAAAGGTACCTGCTTTGGTGTCCTGCTGAACACCCGGTTTAGCTGGTGCCCTCCACCAGAGTCGCAGATGCTCAGGGGCAGAAAGAGACCCAAAGTCCCAGTGGCACCTATGGCTATGCCCACTCAAAACTCAAAGTGGTGTGTTCCTGGGGCCTCGCTCTTTCCTTTGGGAAGGAAAAATATAAACTGACCTCTTCCAAGCAAGGAGATGTATGAACCACCCATACAAGATACAGCCGGGTACACCAGCAGATGTTCTCAACACCCGCAGGGGGGCTGAACCTCTGTCCAACGCCCTCCATCAATGGCTTCCAGGGGCAGCAAGCTCCAAAGATTAGTCACGTACCCTGTCAAAATGATCTCCTTTAATCAGTGGTGTGTTTACTTCTAGGGTGGGTACTTGCATGTTCATAAGAGAGAAATAAAGACCAACAGATTTCTTAAGAGAGGAATAGAAACACTATAAAAACATTCATTCTAATTAGTTTAATTACTTGTCTGTGCAGCTCACTGAATCCTCATCATTGGACTGGATTACAGTCACTGGATTTAACTAATTCTTCATATTGAGTTTTCATCCTGCACCATGTGATGGGAGGACAAGAGACTCACAGACACAAACCACAAACTATCTGTAGACACTATCTTCAGCTATGTGGGTAAAACCTGGATGTTTCCACCTTTGATTTTACGCAGGGAAAAAAATAGTTTATTCTGTTTGAATGTTCAGCTTCTTTTCTTGCTTTTAAAGAGTGATTTTTTTTTTTTTTTCTGGGAAAGGTGGAGGTGTTAAAATAAGTATTTTTTTGTCTGATCAACTTTTAGTAATCATTTCCCATTTGTTAAGATCAAGCATCGTAACGGGAACATCTGGCCCCCTTTCTCCTTCGTGTCATCATTCCATGACACCGCCACCTAGACAGGGTACAGCTGTATACATTTTCTATGTTACTACCTATTTTTGATACTATTACATATACTCTCTATTCAGATTTATTGTTATTATAGGGACACTATCAGTTAAATGCCTCCAAAGCAGAAAGAAGATGGGCTATGACAGAAATAAGACGTTTGATTTCTTTATGTGCTTACAAAACTTAAGCAACAGTACAGAAGTTTTCCTGCTTCGGTACTTCTTACACCTCTTGTCTCCCTTGGCAAACTTTTCTGCTCTGGGAACCACAGCACCCTGCCTTTAGTCAGCTGAGGGTCTTTTTTTTTTTTTCCCCTCAAGTAAAATTATCAAAGCACTCACAAACACTTTTGTGGGTGAACTGTAAAGGGGAAAACAAAATAAAAATCACATGCACATTCTGGGAGTCCCTTTTGCATGGCTGCAGGGTAGAAATAAGCTCTACGTTTCTCAGAAGCAGCTTTCACTTCTCAAGAAGTAGGCCCCGAAACTCCGCATCTCTTGGCTCAGGCAGCACGTGGCCCACAGCACAGCACGAAACAGAGAGAAAAGCGCCCAGAGGACCTGATGGAGGGGAAGAAGCGAAGGCTGAGGCCAGGAGGCGATTTGGTGACCGCTTCTCAGATGGGTTTAGATTTGAGGGAAAGAGAAAGGAGAAGAAATCAATGTCATTAGGATGTCAGGTCTGAACGAGATAAGGAATATGTGCAGACGTATGGGGATGCCTGGCCATCACTTTTTGTCTGAGATGGGGAGCATCCCTTGCATCAGCCTCATCCAACACAACAGCAGCACTGAAGGAGTCTACGGAGTTCCCAAAAGAGACGAAGGAGTTCAATAATTAACACAAAACATTAGTAACCTGTGTGTGTCTATAGCTGTACACCTCCCCCTTTGACTCATTCACGACGAGTTAGAAAAACGCAGATGGTTTGTGATTTATAAAGCTGATGAGTCACTGTACCACTTTCCTTCCCCCCCCCAAGGGCTTCTCTGTGTATCTCCACATTCCCCGATAAGGAGTACAGATGAGAGGATAAAACACTACAAGCAGACTAGCGTAACGTCTCCCACCCACAGGATGGTTTTAACCGTGCCCCCCAAACACTGCTGTTCTTCTCTCCTGCCCCCGTTTCCCTCTCCACTCGTCTGTGCTTCAGTGAACACAAAGGCTATCGCTTCAAGTCATCCAGACTGACACTGCTTACACAGTCTGAACCTTTGCACCACCAGGAAAAGCTTCAGTACACAATAATTTCCCCTTTTAAAACATTAGATCTGACTTATAACTGCAACACCTAAGAATATTCACTTCCTGAACGGAAAGTCTTGAGCCATGGTGCCAGATGCTATTGAAGGAAGCCGAAAAGCAGCGTCTGGGGTACAAAAATGCATCTTAGAGCCCACCACGCTGAATACCTGCACAGCGATGCAACGGAAACATAAACCTCATTTCCAGAAGCAGGAATTTCAACACACCTCCTTTGAAACCAAACCACCCCTGTAAACTGCCAGATGGGTTTTCACAGGACCTGAACACACACCTGCAAACTCAACCAGAGGATAGCAAACAAATCTGATGTCCAAGGCACTTCAGGACAGCTCCAATTTTAAGCACATGAACAGTCAGCCGTTGGCCTAACTCACACGCTTCAATACCCTGATGAACCAAGGAGGCAAACCTCAGGCGTCCCACAACAAAATGCCATGTTTCTGTCTGGGGGTGCAAACAGACCTCCATGCACGTACTGCTGCTGGCTTGGGGGAGCACGCTGCAGACATCCAGGCTGCCTGTGCCCATAGCCAGGTCAGGTCTCCTGCTCACTAGCCAAATTCAGATGAATGACCTTAAACTGCTGGCAGATGATGCACATTGTTTCCTAACCTGGATGCCTATTTAGGAGACTTCTATGATACAGATGAACGCCTGTATTGCTGGGAAAATACATCCCTTCCTCAAACCTGACACAATTTCTTCCCAACCATAGCTGGTGCCCACTCTCCAAACCAAGACAGAGACAAAAAGCAGGTGTCTAAGGTCACCAGGCCACATCTCTGCTGTGCCAGCATGCAGCAAAGGTGGCTGTTGCTGGTTAAGAGGAATGAGGTGCTTGGAAGAGTATGTACCCATGCAGTGCTTCGCATCAGTCTGACCTCCTCCTCTCCCTCTGGCCCTGGTGACGAGCAGATTTGGTTCTGCTGAGGGCCTTTGCAAGTATCTTGGTGTAAATAACATTCACTCTCACCTTGTCACGTTTTACATTAAATTTTGTTGTGCTCTACTTGCTTAAATTAAAGACTGTTTCAAAAGTAGCTTTGTATCAGACCATGAAAAACATACTTCAACATTTGGAGGCTTTTTGTCTCTAAAACCAGTGATGTGACTTCCACCGACTATGTAAACCAGGTAACTTTTCTAAGTCCTTTCCCCTCATGGAGGAGTCTGCCTTAGATAGTTAATGACCTATGGTGATCAGAGGATCCTGCTGGCCCGGTATTCGGAGGTTTTACAGCTATTAAGACACCTATCCTCACAGCAGGCCTGTGAATTAAGGCACTTGCTATTATTCCCATTGCTCAGATGGGCAATTAAGACACGAAGAGAGCGTGGCTGAGGCTTCATTAAATGGACAAGCCAATTTACAGCTTGCTGCCACCAAAGGGATGGGGTAGCCACAGTGCAAAAATCATGCCTTACCAAGGTCTTCAGCAGGGCTGGAAACAGCATCCAGGTTTTCTGTGCTACAGGCTACTGCTCCATCCTCCAGTAAATTCAGGTTATTCTCCTGGCTCACAGGTTGAAAAATATTTAAAAGCCCCTGCAAAAGGAGCTGGTACACTTTGATTAGGTCCCAGCAAACAAGCACCAAAGTCGCGAAACCACCACAACTCTCACTCACCAGCAGGCTCATGGCAGGAAGCAAAAGTTTGAAGATCAAAGGTCTGAACTATCTGCCTTCCCTCAGAAATCGCTCATCAGGCCAGGTGCATGTACACAACAGAGAAGCCCGTCTGCTTCTGATGATGCCAAACCTCCCTCTGTCCTTACACACGCTAAAAGTTACTTTCCTCCGCAGCTGCAGCAAACGCATTGCTAGCAAAGCCGCGCCAGTTCCTCCTGGTCTTCTTTGCCTCAGTGCTACAGTTCAAGAACTCTCCTCTTTCCATTTTTTTTTGGCCTAAATTCTGGAAAAAATGTAGTACTGTAAAGAGCATTTTCATGTGATGAAGACCTTCTCATAACAACCTCATCTCATCCAAAGTCTGTGGGCACCATCAATATACTTGTTCTTTTCTTTCTTCCTGGCTCTGGAAGAGTTGACCCTCACCTCTCAGTCAAGGGCATATTTTTTCCTGTTGCTGGTAATAGAAACTGAGTGTTCCTAGCATGCACATTGCCCCTTCATCAGTTCCTTGGTCAGCTCTGAGGTCAAATACTGAAAAAGTGACCCCCTGAAAGATGCTTAGCTACTCTGTTTTCCATCACATGCTGTGTCTGCTGAAGTTGTTTTTTTACATCTGCTGTACTTCATCTCCTGCAATTCCCACTTAGATCACCTCTGCACATCATTTCCCCCTTACTGGCTTCAAATTTTATCTCAGCACTTTGTTTCCGAAGTGTGTTTAATTATCTATCCTTTTCCTAGTAAGCGCCTAGACCTCATACCCATGCGAACCACCCTGTTTATTACAATCCTGTAGACTGTGTGACAGAGGACCTATGTTCAGCAGAAGAGGCAAAGAGACAACAAATAGCAAGGCCAGCAAGATCCTTCAAAACACCTGCATGCTTTCCCTTCACTGCAGGTCACAAAACACTTTCCCCAGCATACTGGGCATTCAAGGCATCTAATGTAAGACCAAAGGCCACCAACTATTGTCTGTCAATGGGAAAATAGAAGCCAGCTGAAGCATCACTGATGTTCCCAGTGTCTACACCATCTGAAGCTCAAAATTAATAGTTGTTTGGACCTGAAGTTATTCACAAAATAACCCTGTTCTAATTTCGTCTGTCATCCAACAAATATGCTCCCAGTCAAATACTTAGCTTCCTTTGGAAAAATCACAGATTATACACACAATTTTTAAATTTAAAAGAAAAAAAAAAAAAGGAAGAAAGAAACAGAAAGCCTTTCAAAACTGTGCTTGCTTGTGGGGAAAAGGCCTGTCTAGCCACGCGGTAGGCTGAGATTTCAGGTGGATGTGTACAGTTCATTAAGTGTCCCTACAGGCGCATGTTAGGCAGGAAAATGAATGCATTTTGCCCCTGGGGATCACAGGACCGAACGTGCTTCCTCTTCCTCCCTGCAGCACCCGCTGCTGCGATTTGTCACAGGGCAGAGGCACTGCCCTCTGTGCACAGTAACAGTTTTGCTGTTGGGAGAAATTTGGCACGGCCACAAAGGACCTTTGTTCGTGCCAGAAGTTGGGCACACAATGCAATCCTTCCCCCTTGTCACACAGAGTTGGGTTTCCATAGCCGGGTTAGAAACACTCCCCGACGACTGCAACCCACAAACCCAAACACCGTCCCCCTCCCCAACACGAGATCCTTCTTCCCTGCAGTACGTGACATGGGAAGAGAAGACAGGGGAGCAATCACCACTCTTTGGGGCATTAATTCCTGCAAACCCTAACCTGACTTGCAGCAAAGATGGGTCTGAGGGACTCCTGGAGCTCTGCCCTCAGCGTCTCTGCAGGACTCTTGCGACCTGGATACTACAAGACCACCTGAACAGAAGGCTCTCCAATTTCCAGGTATATTCTTGTCCTCAAGAGGCCAGAAACTTGGCAGATAGATCTAACAACATGTGATTCCTTTGTGCCACACTTCCCCGTCTGCATTTTATCTGCCAGCCTCTGTGTGTGTGTGTGTGTGTATATATATATATATGTATGTATATATATTTATTTTTATTTCAGCACAGCAGCTCTGGGGCACTGCTCTGTAACCAGTCTGTCCCACCTTTCCCTCAACTGGCCCTTGCAATGAGGGTCCCCAGGCCAGGCCAGGAGCTGCCAGCACCCAGAAGCTCCAGGAAAGGATGCCAATATCGGGGGCAGGGGACAGAGGGTGAGCACACGCTGACACGATGCTGCTGGAAAAGAGTGGGGTTTAGAGGGATGCCCATGTCTCTGCATTTTCATTTCACCCAGGAAATAGAAGGGGAGACAATTACCGGATCATTCACAAATTATTTAATATCCCAGTTCAAAAGAACCGGTGCTTCTTTTGGAAACACACAGTGAAAGAGAGTGAAGAGGATCTTTGGAAGTAAATGAAGTTTCATGAGACCTGATTATGTATTAAAAAAAAAAAAATAATAATTGACACACTCATAAATAAAATGAAATTAGCACAATCCATGCCTTTGCAGACTTTTACAACGGAGCATACCACAAACGAGGACACATTTTGTTTCTTCCACTTCTCATTTTAAACATCAAGGGATGCAGAACAAACCAGTTGCTACTTCCAAAACTGAGCTTGATCTGGACCATCCAAAGCTTGGATGCTTTGGCATCCGCCTGGAATGCCCCCTATGCTCCCAAACCACAGAGGGACCGTGTTTCACCCAGACAGATTATTACTATACTGAAGAATAAACTGCCAACAACAACAACAAAAAGAATTGGAAAAACCTCCCATTCATTTATTTCTTACCAGTGGAAGCGTTTGCCACCAGAACACCTTAAAGCGTGACAAAGTACTCTTGTCCATCGCCTCCTCCCGTCTCCTCCCACACTTTTAATCTGGGCATACTCACTATTCCCGTGCAGGGCCGGAGTCATTGCAGGCACCAGCCTCTTTGTCTCCCTGGTGCCTGGATTCCCCCCGGGGGCTACTTCATAGCGTGTCCAGATGAACAAACTGTAACAATGATGCTTGAGCAATACTTGAGAAATGCAGAAAAGAAGGAGAACTGCTCCTTAAAACAGTTTCTCACTGAAGGGTATTCATCTAAATCCTTTTTTTTTTTTTTTTTTTTTTTTAAAAACTGTATTTCTTCTCCCGTTTCTGGTGAGTAGGAGGGATCTCGCTTGAAAAAGCAAAGGCTGGTTTATACACACGAAAAACATCTCCCTGGGGGAATGTGTCTTCGTTGCCTCTCACGAGGTCAATCAATTATTTCATGTTGCCTTTTGGTATGTCAGAAATTGTTGAGCAATCCTGCTCCATTAAAAATTATCGGGAGAAATTATGTTTGAAGAGTTTCTTATACATAATTTATTCCCCCCCAAAAAGTAAAAAAAAAATGAATAGCTACTATCCAAAAAGATTACATCCAAATGAGTGAAACATAACACCGCAAAGAAGCCATGGCAAGCCAGAAGCACAAAACTAGAAGTCAATGCAGAAGGTGGACACTCTCTCCACTATCTAGGTCAACAGAAGGAAAGCAAGACTCAAGCTTAAGTTTGTAACATCCCCGTAAGCCTCATTAGTTCAGTTTTCCTCTTATTTCATATGATTCATGTTCCCTTCCGAACCTGCCTCCTCCTCCTGCTTTAAACCCCAGAGCTCTGCTGGTCTCATGGATGATCTTCTTGCTAAATTATGGAAAAGGCCAAAGGGAAAGTGGAAGGAAAGCGTTAACCTGTTTCTACCCATGCCTGTCACCGGTGCGGGCTCCAGCCCCGCTCGTCTGCCAGCACGGCCCGGCGAGGTCCGCAGAGGGAAGGTGTTACAGAAGTGTTAAATCTCACTGCTTCCGAAAAAATCCTGTCATCCAGGCGGCCTGTGCTGCCTCTCCAGCCAAACGGAGCTGGAAATCCTGCAAAGCCCCGAGCGTAACCACCACAGAAAGCGTTCAGGAGCGGCTCATGATATGTTAGTGCCAGGAGAACCCCCAAATTTGGGATCAACTGTATGGCGTGGGCTCAGAAATCACCTCCATGCAGCCCATGTGCTCTTAGACCCAAGTTTTACATGAAGTTCCAAGGCCCACCTCCTCCGACACAGTATGTTAATAACCCATAACACTGCCTGCCAGGGCCACGGAGCACGAGAGGCACAGAAAGAGCCAGGACCAGGCCTGCAGCAGCGCGGCCAGGGTGGACGCTCGCTCCCACCCGCTCCAGCAAACCCTCCTCCTCCTCCCTCTCTCCTCTGTGCTGCAAAACAGGCTCCAACCAACCAGTCATCGACATCCAGCACAACACTAATATTCAGTATTTGTTTGCCAAAACACGTGTGCTCCTTCCAAGGGAAGGAGAAAAAGAAAGGAAAAAAAAAAAAAAAAGATCCTTAATGATATAATTTCAAGAGCCACTGATTTTGTGATCAGCTTGTGTTAATTTAGCTTGTCTCCTGATTTTATAATGTTTGTGAAAATTTCTCTCTTGAAAAGAAATAACCAAACACCCCACTATGAACTCAGTGCAATGTGGCAGCTCTTCCCATGGCAACCCACCAGCACCGAGCCTGCTTTTCTGCACGGACCTCGCTGCATGACGAAGGAGGGCAGGGAAAGAGCCTGCTGAAAAGTTCCGGCTGTTGACGCCAGCCTGGCAATCCTGCCACTCCGGGGAACCGAATACACCGGGGAAAGGCAGCACTTCCACAGCCTCACTGCTGAAACGCGTCTCAGCTCCAACTGTTAACCAGCTGCTCGGTTGGTTGGTTTGCTTGCTTTGTAAAGCACAGTCAAGGCATTTTGTTTCCTCAGCTGCACGGAAAATTACCTTTGTAGTCCCAAAATCACTCTCCACACCAGAAGGGAATGGAATTAAGGCAACTGGGCCATGCTCTCAGATGGTCTCCACATGCATCAGAAGGATGCTCGCTGCAGGTATCTCCTTTTGGAGGACAGACAGAACGTGCGTCGCTCCCAGAACTGGCAGGACAACCACGCTGGGCACACCACTGCCACGGGCAGCCCGGCCCGTGTGGAGGGCAGGCAGCAGGGTGCTCGCGAGCTCCCTCGCTACCTCTGATAGCCATCACTGGATGTTGCACCTGATGTTCTGCTAGGACCAACCTGCCATTGCTGCAGCACCAACTAGACGCAGGCTAGACTCTCAAGCTTGTCCCTACAACCACAAATTTTCCTCCAAAACACCCCCCTGCCATGCTCTTTGACGAGTACTTTAGAAATTCAGCATCCCCAGACATGTGGGAGCCAAGACCTCCAGGCACATCTCGTCTTTGGCTATTCTTCAACCTAGCCATGTATCCAAACCCTTTGTGCAACTGCTAGGGGAGCCAAAGCTGACAACAAGCCAGCTCCCAAGGATTTCCCCCCCATCCTCCCTTCCCAGCAGCATTCCCTCTCTGTCTTATCACCTGCAAGACTCTGCCTTAAGCACTACAATTACCCAGACTGGAGCAGTCCAGGGTTATTTCTCTTGAGGCTTTATGTGAAAGTTTAGTTGCACAACAGTTTCTGAGGTTTAGGAAAAACCACGTTCCACAGCTAGAGCTGAGGTTATTATTTGAAGTCACCCGACCCCAAAATCCAAATAAGAAGGGGGGAAGGGGAGAGACAATAGTCCCACGGGTAAGGCTGGGGATGGCAGACCTGAAACCACATCTCAGAGGAACCGTGAGCTCAGAGGAGCTACCAGCTATCACCTCTCTCAAATCCAGCCTGGGCTTCAGGCCTCTTTCCTGACAAAAGCATTGGCAAAACGCACATTTGTGTGAAGAGCTTCAGTTCCAGCAGATCGGCTGCCTTCTGACAGGGAAATGTTTGCTCGTGAACGTTTCCTGAAGCAACTCCTTTCTCAAGACTTTTGTGATATTCAGTGAACTAGATCAAGACTTACTGCATGTTCCTCACCTGAAAGAGGAACCCAAGAAGAAAAACTGAATTCTTTAATTACTTTTGTCTTTTCTCCCCAAAGTTCCTCTTCTCTTCCTGATTCCTCTGTCTTGTGGAAGTGATCCGATTCCACTCTGATGCCTTTTGGCTTCTCCACCCCCACCAAAATGTTCAGGGGGTGAAGGAAGCTCGGGCAGAAGAAACCAGACAAACTGTTCACATAGCTCCTGATCCGTGTGGCCTCTAGAAATGCTCCTGAGAGGCAGTCCCTGTGGAGAAGGGCTGCTTCTGGCACAATATGACCCAATGCACTCAATTCCCCTGGAACCTCCTGTGGCCTCGCAACAGTAAATTAAAGGGTAACAATCAGAGGGGAGAAAGAGGGAACAAACAAGAAACCCTTAAAATCCCATCCCGCTCATGCGGGCCATGGGCCTCCACCCTCCTTTTGAAAAATTAATTTCTAAAGCAAAGTTATCCTGTGCGAGGTACTGCAAGAGAGGAAAGACAGCCAGGGAGCGTGAAAAGGCTGCAGAGCCTGTAATGGAAAATCCTCACTCAGTCACCGAGCAGTCCTCTCGTAACACTTATTAAAATAAAGCAAATATGATGAAACACAGCCCAATTGCACAAAAGGCTGCTGAGAAATTGGATCAGGCTGCTGAAATAGTCTCCCAAACCCCTCCTTTCCAAATACTGGCGGTTCACATCAGTTAACTGCATCCAAACCACCCCCAGGGCAAGAAGGGAGAGATGAGACAGGATGGGGTCACCCCACGTTTGATTCATCTGCAGAATGGAGCGGTGTCTAAATCTTTGCTGGTCTCTTTTGTCACTTGCCAAGGTTCAAATGTGGCATCTCTAGCTGTTTCCTAATGATGAAAGGTGGCACTGAATAAAATAGTTCAAGGGTGATGACGTCCATGGGACTTGGTCTTAGCTGTTGCGTTAGCAAGTGAGAAAAGGAGCCTTAATATTAGGTCTAAGAAGGCAAGTTAAAAAAAGGCCTCTCTCTTTTCTTCTCATCATTTGTTTTTAATTCTAGATCTTGTAAGTTCAAAACTGAATTCAAACAAGAATAGACAGTTTTTACTCCTTTTGTGGAATAAATCAGCCTAACTGCTGAGGTCAGTGTTTTCAGACCAATGCATAAAAGCAGAAGACCTGGCTGAGGAAATTCAGTGCTGGCTGATTCATCCTTTAGGACGAACATCTTTAGGAAGAATAGCTATCCTGGCATGTCAAGTTTATTCCTTTGAAGGTGAAACAACCTAGTGTTGGTATCAGATGGCAGGAACTGAAAAAAAAGGACAAAAACCCCACCCAAACCCTTTCCACACTGCCCTGAGAGATCTTTTCAGGGCTTCAATGCTGAACAACGGGACAGACCCCGTGGTTCATCAAGCTCGCAGTGAACTGAAGTGATGTGAAAAACATCTTTCCCTGTTCACTTCTTGGCACGGTGGCTCAGCACCGCTGCTCAGCCCGTGTCTCCTGCCCCAGACATGCAGAGAGAGAGACTGTGGCACCAAAGTGGGAGGAGAACCACAAATTCTTTAACCCACAGAAAGGGTCTTCAGATGGGATCTATGCTTCACGTTTCAGAGGAACCAAAGCACTGCCCGAGGCTTGCATAAACACAAACACCATCACCAGCCCCAAAACCACAAAGTAAACACCCACCAAAAGCATACTATGAGAGAAAGAGTGGGGAAAACTGTGTAATGAGATTTCATTCAGATCTGAAGTAAGAAATCAAGAGGGTATTAGTGGGAAAAAAGAAAGTCTCTCCTCCTCGGACAAGCGCATTTCAAGATGCAGGTGCATACACACACGATGTATATCAAGCTATACAAAACCAGCACACACCATCTCTGTTTCCTTAGGGTGTAAATAGCACCAGGAAAGAAACACCTTTGAACTGAGCCCTCTATTTGCTTCCAGTCCCGAGTGACTCAAAAGAAGGGCTGTCTGAAGATGCCCAGTAGCGGGTCAATCTTTCCCAGCAGGTAATAGAGCTATAAATCAATCGCTTTAAAATAAAAAAAAAAAAAAAAAAACCAACAACAAAAAAACCCCAACAAAACCCCCTGAGGCTTACTGGGAAGAAGTAAAATTGGGGGGAAAAAAAAGGTAAAGATGAAAAGCACCTGTAATCTCTTTAATGCAGCACTGAAGTTCTTATGAAGAGAAAGCACAGAAATGATAAGAAAGAGAAAGAAAGGAAAAGAAGAAAGCGGCCCATTGACACCAGCTACAGATATATTTTTTTAATGGGGATTAGGTCAGCAGGGCATTTTCCATCTGTCCAGCTTAAACCAGAGCTTTGATGATGTTACATGTGTGATTTTAATACAACATTTATCCTGGTGGGCCCAGAAGTTTATTTTGTGCGTGTGCGTGGATGATAGCACAGGGTTTTCCTGAGGGGAAAGAAAAGAAGGACAGTGATTTGTAGGTAAATGACAAAACCAGCAGGTGCTGGGTTGCACCTCGACTGGTTTTAGGGTGGCTGACAAGGGGAAGGGGGAGAGGAAGGAAGAGGCAGCAGCAAAGAGCTACAAGAGCTCGGAGAGAAGGGAAGAGGTGAACAAATAAGAAACAGCTTTGCCCTCAGCCTCCTACAGTCCTCCTGAATTCAGCTCAAAGGCCAGCCTTGCTCCTGCCAAATCCCGACCCCCAGGGGCACCCTCCCTCTACCAGCAGAGCCCTGGTGAGGGGCTCCAGGCTTTCCTCTGCCATGCCCAAGTCACAGGAGCTGCAATGTACCCCTCACTCCCCCCCAGTTTTTAGCCCAACCTACAGGCACGGCCATCTCAACTCTGAAGGCTCAGCACGTTGACCAAGGCAGCAATGATAAAACACACTTTTTTGCTGTATTTTTGCTAGCGATTTGTATCTCACACATAGATGAAGACACCCCAGGCTTCCTCCTTCAAAAAGGCTACAAAAAAGGAAAGATCATGAATCCACATTCTGCTTTTCTTTCAAATTCCACAGTGCTTTTCCAATCTAATTCAATAAGGACTGTGTAAACAGACTGGAGCCCAGACGAGTTCGCAGTGAATTAGCTGCTTGACTAACATGGTGGAAGTTAAAGAAGGTTAGCTAGAAGCTGAAGTCAACATTTAAAACACAGACTAGGGACAGACCGAGCAGATTTGCAAGCTGGCTTTCAGAAAACCCTACCCTACAACCTTAACGATCTCTTAAGTTTAATTGCCTTGGTTTTAGGACAGGTTACCACAATTGGACTAGACTATACTTTCTCCTAAAGTGCAAAAGATCCCTGGAAAACACCACCATTTGTGCCGGCACTGTTTTGCTGTACACTTAACTGCACGCAATACACTTAACTATGCGCAATGTCTTTTAGTTGAATATATCCTACAAATCAAACAAGCCCAGAGAATCTTTGTCCATTACGGTACATGCAGCAGCGGTGTTACCCAAAACAGCCATTGTTTCAGGAGACCTGAGGACTTGAAGAACAGCTGCCAGACATGAAGAACAAAGAAGACGACATCCGTATCTCTATGGGGAACCTCCATCACAGACAGCACAGGTGTAGTGATGCTACAGATGGATGGTGCACAGATTCATTTTGCCCTTGGGCAGGTGAAGTTGGGGTAGGAAAAAGGTACTCGAGACCCAACAAGAAGTTTAACATTCACAAGGTGCTGTAAGAACAACCAAAGGGTTAAAAATTTCCAGTGGTTTTACTTTACAAGGGGCAAGATAAAAATGGGAATACATTTTCAAATTTAATTTTACATTCCCTGAGGATTATATTCCAGGAAATTACTCTGTTATGTGAATATTGTTACTCCATGACATTTTGGTCCCATTATCTCAGACTCTTTCTGGCATGTATGTCAGATGTGAGTCACCATATGTTTAATGACATGCAACACACTGGTTCAAATATATCCTACTAATGCAACAAGCCAAGAGGACCTTTATTTTCTTATGCTTCAAGTTACAACTTAACTCAGAAATGTCTCAGTCAGTCACACAGTCCTCATCCAATTTTAAGATCTCCCATGTAGATTTATGGAACTTTAAACAACAAAAGAAAACCTCCCGAGACAGATAAAGCTGCTTTTCATAAATTTGAGAAGTACGGGATACAGTTTAACTGTTAGCACTAGAAACGTCCCAATCCCAATACCTTCTCCAGCATTTTTGAGCAATCCATGTAAAGCGGTTTCTCTCTATGGTTACTGAGCAGGAATTTTACAGCAAGAAGGTTTTCCCAGATGAACAGTTCTTCCCCAATCACAACGTCAGTGCTACAAACCCAAACAAGCCCCAATCCCTGTCCCGAAGAGCTCACACACTATTTCCTCCCCTCGAAGGGGAGTTAGGAGGATTATTTGCTGTGAATTGATCTGAAGGAAAAAAAAAAAAAAAAAAGTGCTAAATATTGCTGTCTCTGTAAGTTAACATATACTTTTCAAAACTCTCTACTAACCATTTATACTGTGATAAAAATAGCCTTTTTGAGCAATAAACTCTACAATCAGTGGCTCAGGAACAAGAAACACCAAGCATTACTGTCTCTGACAATAGCCCCTTGCAGGCAAATATGTTTTAAGGTTAAACTGAACAAATTTCAACTCAGAGTCAGACAAATTTTGTTCAGTCCCCTCAGTCCAACGGAAGCGAAGAGCTGAGTGTGCATCTACCCTGCAGAGGGCAAAGACTAAGTGGTGTCCACCAGAATGACATCAACCTTTGCGAAGAGGGGACCACCCTCCTGGCCTTCCTATGAAACACGGCTCACCGCGAGTTAACTGCTGCTGCGCTGAAGGTGCACAAAGCAATTTGGCACCCAGCTTCTGCCAAAGAGGGTCTTGGATAAGGAGCAGCAGAGGAACGCCAGGCACCTCCAGTAACCCAAATGGGAAAGGATGCATAGGCTGGCAGTGTGTATGGATCCAGCCACGCTACCAGTCATCCTTTTGACCAAGTAAGAAAAAAATCCACCAAATTCACTCACAGGAATACAAAGACCCACCCCCCTGAGCTTTCAACTGCCTGGAATAAAACCCAGCCTTTGTAAAGCAGCCACAGACTAGTTTTCAGATGTGTCCAGTACCCAAATCTCTAAGCAATTTAATGGGACCCCCAGGAGTTGTGTGTCCTGGAGAAAAAAACATGGAAGCCCTACACATTTCATACAAGTATCTGACACAGCACTGGCACTTAAACCCTGGCAAATACACCCACTATGATGTTACTTGCGTCTGTGCTGCCGTCCCCAGCCAAGGCTCCCACAGCAGAAGATCCAGGGGAAGAGCCAGGGAAAGCTCCAGGACACACACTGAGGTCTTTACATAATGCCCCAGCTAGACTTGCTGAAGCAAACAGGTGGTAGCTAAAAAGGACAGCACAGCTAATTACATGAAGTTTTTGAATGTCAATATTTCCTGAGAGGTGACACTGGGGATCATCCCTCCTTTTAGAGATCTGAAGACTGAGCGTTTGAGGAAGAGCAGAGACACAGAGCAGCACTGGACGGTGCCAGCAAGGCTAATCCTGCCAGAGCCTCCTGAAAAGCAAACTGAGTTGATTGATAGCAATCGATGGGGCTCCACAAGAGGGTGGTTTCTGCCCCAAAGCAGACCTGATGCTGGACAGTCGTGGTGATGACACAAAATGTGAGCATGTTGTAACACCCCTGAGCCTTCACCTGAGCGGATGCTACACTGGGACCAGGTGAGGCCAGAGATGCGCACTGCAGGAGGCAAGAACTGATGCATTTTGAAATTGTCATTTATTGCAAAATTCTGGGGTTTGAAAACAGCCTTTCAGGCACACATAGGCTGCTTCTCACCTACTCGCCAGTGCTTTCTCCAAGTGCCTTGGCAGTATTTTTAGAGGGGCTGATCCTGGCTCACTGAAGTCCTCCGAAATTTTGCTACTGACTCTGGCAGAAGTAAGATCAAAGAAGCAAGCTGCTCCTTCTCTGCACTCCTCCAGTATCAGAGGGATAGCCTGCCCATGGGCACTCAGCAGGCTCTTTTACTTAAGAGAAAACCATCGGAGAGCAAGGTCACACCAGGATGGGGATCCACTGAATGCTTTACAGCAGAGCTAAAAAAATTGCAGTTCGTCTTTGTATTTATATAGTATATAATAATTAGTTATTATTAAATATATACTTACTATATAAAAATAATATAAAATATATTCATATACAACATTAATAACAATAAATGCAAGGCCATTCCCCATCCTGCCGGAGCTTGAGTCTTCTCCTGTAGTAGATTCCAAGCACCTCACTCGTCCTTGCCCTTCCTACGCACGCGGCAGCATATGAAACCCAGCCGCCCCGAGCGCTGCAGGGTTTGATTCATCTGTAGCAAGCCTGGCTGGATTTCAGAGCGCGGCAAATGCAGTTACAGTTTGGTTTGAGGCGTGCAAGCAGAAGACTGTGCTTGGAGAAGTGCAGACAGGAAACATGCCAGATTGTTTATACCTGAGTCATGACTAATGTTGACAGAGAAAACGGAGACAACTCAGAGACCACTACTGTGCTCAGTGCACATGTGATGCTCTACCCTAACTTTACCAACAGCAAAATCAGGACTAAGCACACATTACCCGTGCAGATATCACAGTTGCATTGTGCAAAACTATTCCCAATGCAAAGCGTGGGGGACACGCCCCCGTTGCCCTTGCCAGGTTGGGAGACAGGAGTGTCTTCTCCAACACACGAGCAGACTCGCAGGTTCAAGTGCTTGTGCTTTCAGGATATCAACCCTCCCTGATTTCCAACAGACGCCCTAGTGAGAGGGCAGCCACTCACAAGACAACACTACCAAAAATGACAGACAACAGCAGAAGATAAGAAAAGGTCTGGGACAGGTGGAGATGAGAAGCTCCAGGAAAGTTCACTGCAATTTCTGTAACTTCCCATCTCTCTCCTTTCAATTCACCCAACTCTGTATTTCATCCCTTGATGTTCTTGCTTACCAGGGAGACACAGAAGTAGAGACACAGAAGTAGCAGCATACGTTTTAAATCAACTGGGACTAGTGAAGAGGAAAGCAAGCAAAGCCTGGGTTAGCTTTAAGCATAGGGAGAGGGTGAGGGGAAGAGATTCCATGATCGGTTACGTGGGGATTTGGGACAGATCACCGACTTGCAATAGAAGGTGTGCGTACAGATCCTAAACCACCATAAAAAAAAAAAAAAAAGGCAGGCCCTCAGGCTTCATTTTGGGGAGTCCTTGTTACTGCAATATCTCTGAGCACTCGCTCTGGAGAGATGTGCCCTTCACTCCCACGCAGGGCTTTCTGCCAGCTTGGATCCACCCTTATCCTCAGGGGAGGGAAAGTCAGACCTGCCAGACAGCCCGTCGTGCCAGTCCCAAATTACTGAAAATTTAAAATCTATATAGCATATTACACCCATACGGAGAGGCTGAGTAGCTGAGGCTGAGCTGGGGACCCAACAGGTAAACTCATTTACACCAGTCTGTGTAACGGAGCATTTATTTCCCCTTGCAAATCTCGTTTCAGCTTTTCGAAGTACGACTCCAGCGTACATCTTCCCAAACAAAAATATAGGGGTCTTGTCTTCTACCTTTTTCCCCCTCCTGACTAACCTGATTTCTCCCCTTGGGAACTGTTTTCCATGGCAGATCTGACTGGCCAGACCTGCCACCCATCATGGCACTCGGGAGCAATATGCATCAGGGATTCCCCAAATCGCTCACAGCCGGGTCTGCTCCACCCCACGGGCTCCTGGCACGGCCATCCCTCCTCAACAGCCTGCTGCTCACTACCGTGCCACCTCCTCTGGGGACGGCGGTGCTCCTGACCTTCCCTGCTCCCCCATCTGCTCTACTGCCTGTATTTTGGCTATCTCATGTTCTCTCACCTGGAACCTGGGGGCATTTCTCTTACACTCCAGCATGTAGCCCAAGCAAGATCGTTATCCTGCAGCATTTTTCTCTGTATCCTCAAAATTTTGCTGCAGAATGAAAATTCCAGGTAGAAATGTTATTTCTCTGCCTTCTCACCACTATTCCCATTTCAGCTGCATAACCCTTCACCCTATAATAGTCAAAAGCATCGCTTCTCAGACCCCTACCTGTACTAGTCACCATCACCATACCCTTCCCACTTCTTCCCAGAGCGCATCTCCGCAGGCTCCCCTTGGTCAGGATACTTGGTTCAAACCTCTCAGCCCCCCTTGCCCCTCTGTGGTTGCCTGATCATGTTCATTAACGTAGCAGCGCTCGCCTCCTCCGCTCCAGCAGCAATGCCAGCTCCATCCATCTGCTTGTCAGCTTCCCCCACAACACTCACCGCCTGTCCCTCCGCGCTGCCCCTCCGGCATGGCAGGACCTCCTGCCACCCGTCTGCAAAGCCTGTCCTGGCTGTGCCTTGCAAGCCACGCGGAGACCCACGTTTGCTATGAAGCCAGGCAAATTTTTGCACTACATTTCAGTTCCTTATTGGTACTAAATAGAAAAGATTCCTTCCTAGACCTCTCAGGAATCAGCAGTTGACCCAGGTGGGCGCGAGCGTGTGCTCCTCTGTGTTTGTCATTATCCACCCAGACACCCTGTTCCTGTCACAGCTCCCAACACATCCTGAGATCACCTTTGGACTCCTTGAGGTTGCCATAAGCTAGAAGAGAGGTTTAAATAGAGATCAAAAAAACTTAGCATACCAAGAACTATGGTATGCAACTCAGAAGGATGCTTTAAAGAACCACGTAACACACCCGTATGGTTTGCAATATTCTAGCAGCAATAATATTATCACTGTAATTTTCATTGCAACAGTACACCTCCAGCACAAACAGAAATCCTTTCTCTCTTCCCGGCTTGCTAGAAGAGTTCAGCAAAATCTTTTGCACCTCAGTTTACACGCCTGGGTACTAGTTTGCATCTCTCCGAGCTGTTCAATCCTGGATGCCCACCTGTGAGCAGTGTGCAGCAGAGATTAGCTGTGCTGCTTTGGAAAGGCGTCCTGACACCACTGTGACCAGAATAGTGTTAACAAGTAAGGACATCCTCCAGCTGGGGACACCATTAGGGATCTCCTATAGAAATGAGTATAGAAGATCTTCGGTGCAGGGTGGCACCTCTCTCACTTCATTTTCCCCATCTAATTTATGGCTTAAAGGGACTGGGGAGAGACCAGCAACTCTGAGGGCTATACGTGCAACACAAAATCACAGAATGGTTTGGAAGGGACCTTAAACATCACCTAGTTCCAACCCCCCTGCCATGGGCAGGGACACCTCCCACTAGACCAGGCTGCTCAGAGCCCCTTCCAGCCTGGCCTTGAACACTTCCAGGGATGGGGCAGCCACAGCTTCTCTGGGCAACCTGTGCCAGTGTCTCACCACCCTCACAGTAAAGAATTTCTACCTGATATCTAATCTAAATCTCCCCTCTTTCAAGTTTAAAACCATTACCCCTCGTCCTAACGCTGCACTCTCTGGTAAAGAGTCCCTCCCTGTCCTTCCTGTAAGTCCCCTTTAGGAAGGGGCAATAAGGTCTCCCCGGAGCCTTCTCTTCTCCAGGCTGAACAACCCCAACTCTCTCAGCCTGCAACATGCCTCAAACATCTGTCATAAAGCAGGGTGAAACACCTCTGCAAACAGTGCGGTCCCTCAGCTGATCCCAGAAGTGGTTAGACAGCTACCATAGAATAACTGTGTAACCTACAGGCAGCTGGGGTGAAACACAACCTAGTCCATCTCTTTAGGTCTACCTTTCTCCATGTATAAGCTGGGATAACAGCACCATCCCAGTCTTCTGGGAGAGCAAGAGGCTGAGTGCATCAATCCCAGGGACCTAGCGAGACACTACGGTGATATGTGATGGAGGCACATTTAGTCTCAGATGCCTCAGCATGAGTCAAAACACTCAACAACCTTCCCATCCCTTCAGGAAATAAAGGTGTTACTTTCCAAATAAGGTTTCCGTACAATATTAAGGGATGCAATGTGAACAGAGACAAAGCATGCGATACTGAAGTTAATCACAGAAAATAGGGGCTGGGAGGGAATCCCATGAGAGCGACACATTTATTTCATTATTATATCACAGATGACATTAAGTATCCAGCAAGTCCCTCAAGGCAGGATGCTTGCATAAGAAGCATCCCCTTTTACCAAGCACGATAGAACCTGCAACTGTTCTATAAATAAAGGGTATTTACAAAGAGAGCTGTTAAATATTTATTTTTCTCTGGAGACCGAGTTCTCTGTTCATTTGTCTCCGTTGCAGAATCAGTCGGTATCAGGGAGCAGCAGAGCTCACCTAAAAAAAGACTAGGAACCAGTCCAGAGCCTGATCCGGACACAGCACCAGCCTCCTCTACAAGCTGGCGAGGGAAAAGCATCCAACCTGACACAGAGGGAACATGAAGCAAACAAAACGGGAATGATCTCATCCGGCAGGCAAAGGTAGAAGAAGGAACGCCAGCGACAAAGCAGCAATTAATGAACGCTATCATACCCCTCTGTCCTTACGGAGCTGGCTTGGCACTATACCTTTCAGAAGTGACAACCTTCAGTTGCGAAGGGTAACTGCAGATTTGCATCACATTTGCTTTGTGTCTTGGGAACAAGCACCCGTTTCTCACAACTAATGAATTAGTGATTTATTTTTTTTTCCTTTTTCTTTTTTTTTTTTTTTTTTGGAAGCTGACAGTTCTGGGGGGGGGGAAACCCAACCAAAAAACCATGGCTCTGAAATACACTTCGCTGCTAACCCTTTGTAGTAGCAATTGTAATAGTTCTTACTCCAGCTTGCCAAAAGCTGAGTTTTAATTAAATATTAAAAAGCTATTTGTTAAAATAACGTTGCCATAGCAACTGGAGAAAGCTAAAATACCCTGGCGTTTCTGACTCACAGCATATTAATCAACCACCAGCTATTATATAATGAGTCCGTTCCCCCCCACCCCAGCGCCAGTGGCAGCCGTGGCACCCAGTGCCCAAAGCCACAGCCCCCAGCCGGACTCTGCCCTCTGGGTGCTCGCTGCCTGCCCCGGCTTAGGCACGGCTGCGTAGTTATCCAGGCTCAGTGCCCAAATATTTTGGGGAAGCCAGGCTGGAGCGCTCGCGGTCAGTACGGCCTTGTAGGGGCACGAAGGGGGATGGCATTGGGCAAGGGGAGGTTTTGGCGAGGGGTGTGGGGACGGTGGCTCCCCACATGTCCATGGCGGCGAGGGGTTTGGGTGGCTCCTTCCCGTCGAGCCCTGACCAACCACCTCCAGTGCCTGTCTCGCAAATGCGGCACTTGCACAAGATCTATTTCTGTAAAAAATTTTTTTAATTTATTGGAATTATTTCTTGCAGCAGGTGCCTTCCTACCATCAGGCCAACTGTGCGAAACTCCGAAGGAGCGGAGATTAAACCTTGCAAAGGCAAGCCAGCTCTGCCACTCACCCAGAAGAGCTTATTTTACAGATTTTAAAAAAACAGAAAAAACACCCAACAAAAAAATCCCCATCACACCTCATCCCCAACCAAGCTGAAAACACCCTTCTACACCCTCCATTCATGCACTGCAAGGACGGCAACCGCAGCCGTCCAGCAGTTGAAGCCGGCTGACCCACCGCTACTGCTGGCACTTGCTGCCAGCCCTTGGGAGGCTTTTCCCTGGGGGCACAGCTTGTGTTAGAGGCGGTGGGAATTCTGCCATTGCCTTCGTCCATGCTGTGGCATCACCATGTGGTCTGCAGCGATGGGAACGGCTGCAGGAGGGAGTCCAGCAGTTGAGGCCCAGAGCAATGTTGGTGTGGAGGAGGAGGAGGACGACTGGGAGGGAGAAGCACAGTTGCATCGCTCAGGCGGAGTTGGGGACAAACTTCCTACCCCTCAACAACTCAAGTTTGTGCTTTTAACACCCCCTCCTCTTTTATTCAAATGGAAAATAAATACCTAACTATGCAGTTATTAACTGAAAGGAATGCGATGAATATTACAGCATTTGTATGCCAGCTTCAGTTTCCTGCTGCTTTGTTTGGGTGTCACAGGCTGTGACTATGACAACCGCAAGCAGTTATTGGACTGATGTAATTTGTGACATCATGCTTAATGGAAAAGAAAAGGAAGAAGAGACACTACCAAAAATAAGAATAATGGAACAAAACCCGCTTTTGCCTCTTCAAGTGCCATCAGCTCCTGTCTATGAAGTAAGGTCCCGAAGGACAACCACGCTGGGGCTGCTGGAGAGCCAGGCAGCAGCAACTCCATCTTTACTGAATCCCGGGCAACACTAGGCACTTGCGAAAACCTGTCCTCCTCCCTCCCCTCAGTGGCAGGACGAACGGCAAGTTAGCAGTCACACGGAAGAAATCTCCTCACCCCTTCCCGGCTGGGAACCATCGGCATGATCCAAAGCCTAAGCCTGGCTTCCAGGTCTGAGACGATGGCAGCAATGGAGGCTTTTGGCTAAGCCTCACCTCTCCTGGCTAAGTGTCTCCTGCTCTCCAAACAGCTTCTCCTTCCCGTCTCTATTCTTCAGTTATAGCAAAATTTTCCCCCCTTTTTAAAAATAAAACAGAGTCTGCCCAACATTTCCAGACGGTTGCCTGACCAAGCACGGGGGAAATAAGCATTGATTTTGTGAGGAGCACACTGCTTAGGGAGATGGCTTTTCTGGTGACAAGTATAAGTGATGGTTCAGCCTTTGAGAGCTGCCCCAGCTGGAGCCAGATGTCTCGCCCCGTATAAGAGCAAGGAGGCAGCACCACTGCTGCATTTCGCAAAGCCATTACCGTACGTAGCGCTGGCAGTCATGGGACACACTGCTGTCAGAGCCTTCCTTTGCTTTCACAGAAAACGTTTGCAAATTCACTGCTCCAAGTAACAACAACAAGAAAAAAAAAAACCCAAATCCTGAAGCCCCCAAACCCAACTAAATCTTATCTGGTAGAGAACAGTCCACTGCAACAAGCGTCTCACTTATCGTTACACATCCAGAAGCCTTGACATAAAGCAGTTCATTTTTCCAAGTTACTTTTTCCCTAAGTTTTTCCCAATACATGAAAGGTGCTTCTCTGCCTTCCGTGCTCTCCTGCTGGACCTGACATGCCTCCGCAGCCCAAGGCCGCAGCCTGCCGCGGGGCACCCCCGAGGCCCCACCTGATCTGCAGCCAACCCACCAACCTGTCCTCACACACAGCATCCTGGGGTGGGACGCAGCCACACCACTGTGATACAGCTGAAGATGCTTCTCCTCAAGCACGTACAACCTGAAGGAAACCCTCCCCCTGCATCCTCCCAGGGCTTAGTCCCCACAAAGAGGCGGCTCTGCCTTGAACTGCCCAGACAACAAAAACCCCATGGGGGGAAATCTTGCCCATAAAAAAAAAAAAAAAAAGAGGGTATTGCTGTTAAATAACGGAAGAGAGATGCCACTTTACAAAGGGGTGGTGGATTAAAGCCTAACAGGTGAAGCAACTGCTTGCAGCTCCCTGCTCTGCCTCTGCTCATCAGTGTCCCCAAACCCACTGGAAGCGGCAGGAGGTCCCCAAACCAACACCATCCCTGACCACTTATAACACAGCACACTAGCTCTTGGTTTAGCTTCCCTCTGCATGGGCATCAGTTGGAGCCACCCCAAACCACTCCTGCACCCCATGCTGCCACCCCTCGCAAGGGAGAACACCTCTGGGAGCAGCTGTGGGCCTCCTTTCCCCCTCTCTCCATCGAATCTCTTCACAATGAACACCAGGTACTGAAACATTTTGCAGGACAATACCAGAAGGGGACGCAGAGAGCCGCTGTACAGGAATTGAGCTCTTTCAGCTCTGGTTTCTCCCTGAGTTTCTTAGTAGGACGCGGTTTCTCGGTTGGCATCACCCCCCTGCAGCCATCTCGCGCTCCCCAGTTCCTCATTCAGGCTTCTGCCACGCAGCCGCACATACACCACAGCGGCAGGAGGCGGGTAAAGGGGAATTTACATTCTCCTTTCACCGCTGAGCAACAACTGCATCTCCCTGCAATAATTTCAGGGCCATCTGAGACCATACATGAGTTACCTGGGGCAGCTTCCATGCAGCCTGCTCGTGTTTTCTCTCTCACCCTCTTACCACAGCTCTGATGTATCAGAGGCACCTGTGTCCGTGTGCCACCCTCAGCATCACTGCTTTGCTTTGACTTAACAGCACAGATAACATCTACCTGGGACTAGCAGTCCACCTTTAAAGAGCAGGAACAGGTCTCCTTCTTTATTCCTTTTGTGGAAACAACCACCACAGTGGTGCATTAGGACACAGATTCATTAGGACCTCAGAAACACTTGCCAAATTTCAACGCTGCCTACTTATCAGCAAAAAACCCAAGCAAACTTTGCTTTTGAGATGACCAAAGAGCTTTTCTAGCTTATCGATATACTTTGAGAGACGTAGTATGGACACGTGGCATCTTCCTGCTGAATTTTCTGATTTTCTTCACCTAAATCTACTCGTCATTTCACTCCAGAGCCAATATGGCTTTAGAAAAAAAAAAAAAAAAAAAAAAAAAGAGGGCAGAACCCATCCTGTGCAACGCTTTGTAAGCGATTGACAA
This sequence comes from Chroicocephalus ridibundus, assembly GCF_963924245.1. Taxonomy (NCBI): domain Eukaryota; kingdom Metazoa; phylum Chordata; class Aves; order Charadriiformes; family Laridae; genus Chroicocephalus; species Chroicocephalus ridibundus. Next base: position 156,175,458 of record NC_086285.1, on the reverse strand, counting down.
AAGCTAAACCCCTCAGCTCAATTAGCAGTTCTTGTGTGGCAGTTTAAACACAAAGGAGTTAGGAGAAAATGTTTGTGATTCAAAGGGAGAATATGAGCTATGGACCCTACTGAGGGAGGATCAATGCAAAACATTGTCATAATTTCACATACTTTTTCTCCCAGTAACCACACTCATTGCTGCTATTCTTCACAAAAGGCTAAAAGGAGGATTCCCTATTCATCCTTTATGCTTACTAGTTTCTGAATGATTTTTAGGTATTTATTAAGGAATTTTTAGCATGTCCTTACCAAACACTGATGGACTTGGTTTCCCTCCTGTTAACAAAACATAACCCTTTCTTTCTTCCAGGCTGATTTCAATTCGGGGCTTTGTTCTGCTCTAGCCCAAATAGGTTTGTGTTGCTGTAACAGAACACAGGCTGTAAGCCACTGAAATAAAAATGGAAACAAAACTCTGCTGATATCCAAGTAACCATAGATTTCCATCACTGCAGAACAGTGTAAAACCGGGACAGGAGTTTGGCTGATTTAAACACAACCCCCCAACCCCTCTGCTAAGAAAATTTACTTACAGAAAAGCAGCAAAGCCCAAAGCAATGGCATCTGAACCCACAGTTGAAATTTTAGCTCTGTCATGCCCCCCAGCACCAGTCCAGAGGAGCTGCCCCAGGAGCACACGCTGTGCCAGGCACACGGCCCAGCGGTTCCAGCCAGGGTTGCCGAGGTCGGTCTAGTGCAGCCCTGGCTGGTCCACCTGGAGAGCTGCAAACCAGCCACAGCTGATGGGAAATCACAGCCCAGACCCTTTAGCAATGCACAGGAAAAGGCCACAGTGCAGCTGCTCGTTAAATGTATTTTTACATATATATATATACACACACATGTATACATATAAAAGCTCCTGGCTGAGCTGCTTTGAAGCAACGGAGGGAGCCAAGCATGTGGGCATCTCCTGTAGTGTAAAAGCTTTTCCAAAGCTATTTTACCAGATCAGGGAAAAGCTCAATATTGGAAAGTTTTCCAATAGGGCTGGGGTGCTCTGCACACACACAAAAACAACCTCACAGCAAATCTGTGCCCTCCTCCCCTTTCGGAAGAGGCAGGCTCTCTTCCTGAGGAACGCCTTGCCTCAACTCTTCGGCAAGATTTTGTCTTTCAATGGCTGGTAGGGCTTGGAAACAACAAATAAGCTTCAGATGGTGCTAATGGTCCATTCTGCTGACCATATTCTCAGTTAAATGCATTCATGTGGTTCATATCTGCAGCGAGATAATTATTCAGCCTATGAGGTAATACAATGCTGACTTTATTTTGTGGGTTGCGAAGAGGTGCCAAAGGCACACAACCGGTTCCAAAAGACTGGATTTGCTTGCTGTAAATGTTTCTTAAAGTGTCTTTTTAAAAGAAAAACTGAAAAATCTTCCTTCTGTTTGAGCAAGCTTGGGTTTCTCATTTAAAGGAAAATAGGAAAAAAAAACCCCCTACTCACAGCACTGCATTTCTTACATCCTGGGAATCACAGTACTTATGCCTCTTCGAAGGCGAGCAGGACTTCTAATACCTACAAAAGAGGGAAAAGCCACGTAAGTCAGGGAAAAAAGAGGAGAAAATAGTAGTCATCTCTTCCACTCTCTGACTGGCAATTCAGTTTTTTTTGCCAGCACCCGGGAATGCCGACTGACAGGAATTGCAGCAATTCCCTTTTCCACTGACCACCACTGACAGATGCAGAATTTGAAAGATTTGGTGCTCCAGCCCTGTTACAGTAACACGACGAATGTGGGGGACCTCTTGGGGGGAAAAAAATTCCACATTTCTAAGGCCGAGCAGGCAGGGGAGAGCACTCACACGCTGATGTCCTAAGATACCACCGCTGCGGTTTGGACCAGAAATACCCACAAAACATCTGCTGCAGCAGACATATACCAGAACAAGTTCTGTTTGGCTACTGGCAACTTCAACAAAATGCCATCAAAATTGCCTTTCTCCTCCCTAAAGGGACTCACCTGCTGTGTCCCAAAGCTAAAGTTGCCTTTCCTCATTTTTGCCTTTTTGTTTCTCCCCTAAAGAAATGGGAGAGGAAGGTTTAGCTTCAGTAGCTGCAACAGCAGAACTGATATAAAAAATTTCCCCTTTGGCAGCGGCTGTATACACACCTGAGAAACACTGTGCCTGCAGGCCTGCAAAGAACAGGTAAAGCGAAAATAATAATCGGTCATGGGACCGCTCTCAGTAAAAGAAATACATGCAACAAAACACCCTGCTTCTCCCTCAAGAAAAGAGGCAGAAGCTTATCGATTGCTTTAGCAGCGCCAAGAGCACAACCTGTATTTTCAGCTCAAGCTGAAGAATTTGAGTGTGAAACTCCATGCTCTTGTTATCTGGCCAGAGGAAGGTCAGCTGGCAAACCCGAACGAAATCACCTAGAGTCTTTTGCTCCTTCCCAGCAGGTTAGGAAGGTATTTTTTTTGGCTCTTTTCAAAGGAAGATATGACTTGATTTCCTGAAGGAGCATCACGGCTACTGGAGGAGCTGGGAGGCCAGGTGCTGTTACACAAGCAAACCCATTTTTTAAGAGCTTAGAACAGAAAAAGCTGCATGTTTATTCATAGATAAAAAGGAAGCTGCTTCCCGCTTTGCTCCCTCTCCGAGTACGGCAAAAAAATGCTAGTTGCACTGAATTGTAAAAGAGAAATAAACACATGGGATGGCTGCAGATTTTGTGCTCTTTACACCTCCACCCCGTTTTGGACCCAGCAGGCTGCCTTCTGCTGCCCTTCCTCCCTCTTTTGGGTCAGATCCCCCATTCTCCCATCACAGGCTGCAAGCTCAGGGCCTAGCAGTTTCTTTATTTAATGGGCTTAGTCCAGTTATCTTACACCAAATCCACTACCTGTCCTGCCTTTTCAGTGCTGTGTCCAACGTGCAAAAGTGATCCTACATCTTGCCAACAAGGACCAAAACCACACCTATGAATAAAACGCTTTTAAAGAACAACAAAATTGCCTATAGTGCAACACAGCTTAGAAAGTTAATTAAAATAAATACGTATGTATGGTGCCGCTCCTTCTTAGGACTGTATAACGAGTCTCGTAATTTTTGGTGCTTTTCCTAAAGACTCAGCTGCTGAAGTTTCTGTAAGGATCTATCTCTGCTTTCAGAAACATAAAGTAGGAAGAAATCTCCAGGGTTATTAAATCCAGTCCCTTGCTGTTGTACTCGTACCGCACAATCCTCTTCAGAAAGTATGCAAAAAGTTTTTACCCCTTGTGGCTATGAGAATATGATTTGGTTTAACATAACAGCTCAGAAACAAGTTGGTAATATATGTATACACATATATATACATACATATTTCAGATCTTTTAAACAATTTCATGGTTCTGGGAGATCTGCTACTGCTTTTGAAAGCCTGGAGTTAGGCAATAGTGAAATGAAGGTGCCACAAACACGTTTCATACAGAAACATCAATTTTTTTGCAACATGTAGGTAATTACGAATGAAAAGAAAACTCTTGCCTGAGTTTGTTCGTCCTGAGCATCCCTGCATGGGCAGCTCTTGAGCAGCCTCCCATGGGGGCATGCTTACTCCAACCCAGCATCGCTTCCCTGAAACGCATCACACGTCTGGGATCAGGCGTATTCAGACCAGACCTCCCCACTCCACAGGAGGGCATTCATGCAGGCGTCGCGTCCTCACCTGCACCAGCCGTGCCACGGAAACACCAGCACACTCAGCACCAAGAGCCAGGGAGATCCCTATCTACTGGCTCCCGTGCAGTGTCCCGGTGAGGACATGTGAAAAACAGGGTGACGGTGGTTTATGAGTTACCACACACCACCTGGTTCACAGGAATTGCCCACGTGTGTGTGCGTACGCAACCCGCAGCACACAGAGGATAACTCCTGCTACCCCAGCCATCCTTCATTCTCCACGCACCGAGCAGGAGACTCAGCCACCAGCTGCTTCGTTATTCTGGATGCTTTCCAAAAAAAGGAACATCTTGTGGCAAAACAAAAAACAAAATAAACAAAACGATTTAAAAAATACTTCTCTAAAGTATGTAACTTGATAAACACCAGCACTCTGTACAGTTCCTGCAACCCAAACACTACAGCACTAACCACCTGAAAATGGGATTAGTTTGCTTTATTCGCCATGAAATTTCTTTCAAAAAACAGATTGTCGAGGTATCTTTAGTGAACTAAAATGTAAATCGCGAGCTGCTGTTAGGGCAGGGAAGAGAAATAACGGTACTTTTTAGGCGCTTGACAGAAAAGTTCCTTTGAGACTCTCTCAACCTACAGAAATGATCAATTTTGCACAAGAACATTTTACAGAGAGAAATGGAGTTGGGAGTCCTGAAAGCACTTGCTTTCCCCAGCTGTGCTCTAGCCAAAGAAAAATAACTTCCGAACTCCCCCAGACCTCTTTTCCTGAAAGCTGCCCACTCGGTGGCTTACACCCTGCTGCCAGTCTGACGAAAGCATTGCTTTGGAGCGGGTTGTGCCCGTAATGCGAACCCTCCGCAGCCCCACGAGGCTTTAGCGCTTCCCACTGGCACTGCTGGTGACCCGTTCCCATCACCCGCTTGCCCCAACGCCCAAAATTTTGTGGGACAGGCAATAGGTTGGGGCCACTTTTCCTTCATCAACCTAATGAGCCCTGGTATGCTGCTGCCTCAGCAAGGCAGGAATACAGCAAGGCTGGGGCGCAGGCTCATCCCCGCTCCTCACCCCCCGGCACCTGTAAGGTACTAGGCATTTATTAACATTTCAGTCTAGCTCATACCTAGATTTCCCTAAAAACTACCATGATCAAAATTACTACCGTAGCGATCTGAATTACTTCTAACACTAGACTAGAAATGCCTTCTATTGAATTAAATACGCACAGCTGTGTCGGAAATGGGGGGTTTGCAGCCCGTGGATTGCAGACTGTTATTACAGCATGATTAGCAGATACAAGCGTTCCTGAAAGTCGTCTGCATCCACACGCTGAAAATCCCAGTTATCCCGGCAGATCCCGAGTACACCAACAGTTCCCAGCTGCTGGGCTGGTCCTTGTTAAACATTCACCAAACATGGCAGATGTCAGCGCAAGGGAGCAACGTGGTCATGAGCATCCTTCACCAACACCTTTTAATAAAGCTAATAACATTAACCCATCCCTGCCTCCATCCCTAAGACAAATGCATAAAACACAAATGCAGAGTTTCCATTAAATACCTATATAAGTGGTGAAAAAGCCAATAAAAAGCCCAGAAGTGCTCTGATATCTCTGTGTACACACACACCCCCCGTGTGGACGGTGATGCTCGGAGAGGCTCAGGAATATCCCCCGCAGCTTTCCATCCCCAGCGGTCTTACCCCTGCCCCACTCAACTGTTAGCCACCTTTCTCCAGCCTTTTGAACGAAGCTGAAATGGAGACGGGTATTTCCACCCCACAGCAGCTGCTGACGGCAGCCCTGGTGGTTCCCCTGGAATGCCACCAGTGCTGACCTGGAAAACAAAGGGTAGGAGGCTTCTGCCAAGGGTCATCTTCCCCACCTCAGCAGTGTGACACCTACGTGCACAAGGCCTTAATCAACGCTGCACCATTTGCAGGTACCTGTGAGCAGAAGCTGCCCCAGGGAGTCACTCCAAGGCTGCAGCATGCTGCAGCTCTCCAGCCTTTGCTTCCCCCAGGAAAACTTCTATAAACTACAGGAATGGGCAAAACCCCTTTTTGCAGTGCCTTCTTAATGTTACCAGCTGCTTTTGGAAATATTTGGAAGCATAAAAATAAGCAAAGAGCAGATAACAGCAAAGTAAGAGTAAATAAGAGCAGAAAGCAAATAATCTTGTCTCAAAAAAAAAAAATTAAAGGAAAAAGTTCTGTAGGTTTAGGCAGATTTCACTGTCACAGAAACTATTCCCCCTCTCTCAGAGCTTTAAAAGCTTTGAGAACACAGGCTCTCTATCAGGATGAAACCGATCTTCCTACATCCCACCAGGGAGAAGCACGAGAGCGATGCTCCAGGGTGGTGGACATCTGAGCCAGGCAGCCTGGGCAGCCACCAAGGCCGCCTTGGCCCAACCAGTGCTCCCAGGGGACTGCTCCGAGCCCTCGGCCACAGGCTGCTCGGGGCGGGGGCTGAGATGTGTCTATCCATAGTTTTGCTTGAAGGCAGCACCTTCCTGTAAGAAGATGTGGTTTGGCTGCTGGCAGCAGCCGTGGTTGGCCTTGGCTGCAAGGCAAGGCAGGGCCTGGTGAGGGTCCTGGCATGGCTTCCCCGGCACTGGATGGACAGACGGACCGCTTCTCATCTCAGCACTTTCTTTAAAAATGTGCAAACAAACAACAACATTAACCCCTGCGGCCCCAGCATGGGGGGATGTATTCCCCCGCATCTCTGCTCGGGTCATACAGCCTTTCCACACCTCGCTTTCTGTCGTTAAGTCTAGTTCGTCGAGAACCAGAGAACTAAACAAAAATGAAAGAGAATGGGAAAGCACTGCTCAAAGCAGATTGTATTTACTTTTCAACACATCCCCCAGCTGTGGATGTCAGCGCAGAGAAAGGTATATTACTTACTTTTCTATCTCCTTAACTGTTCCTAGTTTCCTTCAACGAATCAAAGTGTTTTCTTGAAGGGTGAGAAATCTCAGTCTCGTATACTATTTTAAATTGGCAGCAAGAGCTTTAAAGCAAGAAGACTTGTTTGATCACATAAGAAAATTCAACCAGAGAGAGCGCGATGTCCTGTAGGGTTCTGGCCAACAGAAAGTTCATCATTAATTCATTTGGCTTTTAGTAGAGTTAAACTATTTCACATTATTCCTCTTAAACCCTGCATTTCAGACTGTCACCCTCCAGTTAGTTACCTACGAGACAGGGCACTAAAGGCTTGCCCATAGTAATCAACGTGTTGGAAAACAGTTGTCAGACCCTCCTCTGCCAGAACCATGATTGATAACTGTTTTCCAACACAGTGGTTGCTACAGTAGCACTGTTGTAGGATGCTTTTGCTGCCCAACATATGTACAGCAATAACTTTTATTTTATTTTTAAACAACCTAGCTGCCGACTGTTCATCCACTAATTAATTTTCAACACCACGGGATGTCCAGTCCCTGCGTTCAGATCCATCTAGGTGTCACTGTACGAGTTTGCTCAAGAGACACAGCGTATGGTGTACACAGGGGACCCAGCCAAGAGTCACACACTCCTTCCTCACCCCCCCAAATACTCAGTCTCATAACAACAGCAGTGCTAGGGAGGAAAAGACCAACGAGAGAGAGAACTGAAGTGAACACAACACAAAAGCACACTAACTCATACCAGTCCCCAGGGTCTAAATGCATCTGCCAATTTGGAAAGGATGGGGGTCATCATTTGAGAGCACCTACAAGAGGTATCAAGCAGGCAGGTGGGGCAAGTGACGTGAGCAGCAGCCCATCGGCATCCCTTCATGTGTGCACAACACTCTTTAACCTAGACTGCAGCCACAAACATCACTGGCTATTTTTGCCGCTCAGATCCGCTGTCAGAGTGACACAATTTGAGGCCTCCCAGTACCGCTGTTAGGTTTGGCCCGGTCTCTCCAGTTTCAGCCTGATTTCCTCACCACATGACACAGCCCAACAGCAGACACTCTTTTCTCCTGCTCTTAATTCATTCTCTCTTTTGTTTCCCTCAACCCCCAAGCTGAAAAGAAAAAAAAAACAACAAAACAACTTTAAAGGCAAAAAAAAAAAAAGACTGATCAAGGCCAGCCAGCAACTACATTTTGCTGTTATAAAAATAAATACAAGAGGAAGGGGTTTCCCTTTTCCGGCTGTTTAGACCATTCCTACTTTTGGCTGTAAGCACCAGCGTGTTTGCAAATTCCTGCCAAACATAGCAGCCGTCAGCGCAAAAGTAGTACAAGAAACGAAATGAGCACGGGGTGTAAATATAAAGCAAGAAATCACTGCACTCTGTTCAAATAATGGTGCTAGTGCTCCATTCGCTCTTGAAGACCAGTGTTGTTAAGTGTTATTGAGTCTCTTATTTTCAGCAAGAGTGTCCATGTGTCTATATTTCGAAAGTTAAGTGAGATGCACCTGGGTCAGCAGCCCCTATATTCATGCAAGGTGACCTACTTGCAGCTACTAGTAATCAAGGAGCAACAAAGAGACGGTAGGAAAGGTTGCCCGGAGTCCCCTACACATTGATATACGGTCCCGCTTGGTGCTGAGCTTCAGCCGCTCTCCTCACTGCAAACTCCCGGAGCAGCCTGTCTGCGGTGAGCATCTCCCGGAGCATCTCCCTGCCCTGCTGCACTTGCGCCCCGGACACACAGCGCCGGCTCACGCAGCCTTTCGAAAAGGGACAATCTGCATACACCGAGCACTGAAAAACAGCATCCAACCCCAAGAACTGGAAAGGCATGTGGAAATCCCCACGAAGCAGTTGCTTTTGTGGCCTTTTCTCCCTATCCTGGGGAGAGCCAGCACAGCCTGGGCTCTGCGTCTGCTTATTCTGTTAAGAATCAGTAACTTCAGGCCCACCCTTCCCCTCCAGCTAGAGTTTAACATTTTTTTTAAGGCCGCGAATACAAAGGGCTGGAATGAAACTTTCTCCTCACAGCCTGCCAGTCTCGTGGTTCCACAAATCTGTCCTATCAATTTATCACCTTCACTGCGGCGACGCCTGTACTGAATGCTGATTTGTTACGCCTTCGGGTCCACAGCCCTAAACAGCCTGGGACGTTCCTGGGAGCCAAGGCAATACAGGTTCAGACACTGAAAGTCTGATTCCCGCAGATCTAAGTGCTGTATTTGAATCAAATTAAGATTTGGATCCTAGTTATATTGGAATACATCTGTTGCAGCCGATGCTTTTTACAGCTTTCTACGTGAATCAGGATCCAGGGCATCATTACAATTCTGAGAGTGAATCCTGCTACTACTTGGATACACCTTTGCCGCTTACTCCAGTAGGAGCAGGTTTGAACCAAGGAAGATAAAGTGCAATTCACATCCTACTGTGAAGAGCTCTTCAGGAGAAATGCACTTTCACCCTTTAAAAATCAGACAAAACCAGATTTCATAGAAAATTGATCCTATCCTTCCACATAACCAGCAACATGACATTAATTTCTTCCATCTCACGATATATTTAATGAGGGGGAAAAAAAAAAGTACAGGTGCACACCCCTTTCTCTGGTGCTCCTTGTTATTCTTCCAGAACAATTCTTCAAAGCTGCTGAGATCACTGTATGTTACCTCCTTTTTGAAGGATCAGATACATTGCATCAAAAAGCATGCAGGAAAAGTTCTAGGGCATGAAACCAATTTTTGCGCACTTTTATCTGGGTCAGCTTTTCTATTGATTCTGCAAATACCGTATCATTTTTTTAAAGCTAAGGTTTTTTTAGTTTAAAAAGAAGAAAAAGAGAACATCAGAACTTAAGTCAAACATCCGCCTGAGCCAAGGATTAGTTTTGTTGGGTGACTCCAAATCAAAAAGGTATTTTTTTTTATATAATAAAGTCTAACGAACAGTGAACAAGCACCTGGATTGATTTCTAAATTCAGTAAATGCCCTCTTCCCATACTGCTTCTGTTTTTATTAAACACTATTTAACATCTTTGCTATTAGGTGTACAAGACAGCTGACAACATCTAGGAAAGCTAACATGATGAGACAAACACGTTAGACATACTCACACACAAGTTTTACCACTAATTCACCCCTCCCTTTCTCTGCCCACCTGCCAAGTTTTGCTCCATGGTTATGAACTATTTGGCACAGCCTCCAGCTTCGCTTTATGTCGTTTCATCAACCTGATGTGTGTCTTGAGGCGCTCTGAAATAGAAATAATAAATAAGAACTGGCCTCGTGTGACAAAATGCTGGATCCCGTGTTAGGAGGAGGTCACTTGCTGCAGGCATCTTGAAGGTCTCGTATCAACTTCATCTGCACACATGGGTGGGAAATGGAAAGAGGACACTACCAGAGGATGCCTACCAACGGGTGACAGTTTGTAACAGGAGTCACTCAGAAAATTTGCTTCCATCTCCAAATGACAGCAGAAAAAACATATAAATAAAGTAGTTGGGAAGTCTAATTAACTCTTGGTGAAAACAAAGCACTAATGAACTGCCTCTTAAGTGCTTTTCAAGGATGGAGTCCTTTTACTTCTGAGAGATGCTTTTTGCATATTTTGGTGGTGGTGTGATGCTGGGAATAACAACACATTGCCCAAGAGCCTGATTAGCAAGTGTGCTACTGCTGGAACCTGGGTGCCCGCTTTGGCAAGACCTCGTTTCCCAGGGACCCGGGTAGATGACCAGTGGGGCCATTTGCACGCATGCTCCCACGTCAGAGCTCAAGAGGGGTCTGGCTAAGCCAAGCACTTCTTTCCTGGCTCTGGGACGCCCGCCTGGCACGCTCAAGATCCAGAGGATTGTCAGGACGGATCCCTCAGCCTTTTTATATTCCGTTTTCCCCGTCTGCAGAGCCGAGATGGAAAGATGAGTAATCGTTTCCACCACATCAGTTGTGTAACACAAACAAAACCCCCAGCCTAACAGCTTAACGGTTTCTGATATGCAAATGATTAAACCCCAACATGTTCTCGCCACGATTTTACCCAATTAAGCCTTGTCTTCATTAGGGAAGCTGTGCCAGTTCCAGACTAGGCTGCTGGATGCTGCCTTCAGTGTTGCACAACTGCAACCAATGATCCACAGAGGACCAAGCTGCCATCACAGAGCGACCCTTCTCCCACCTCCCTCCCAGACAGCACATCCCAGCACTTCCCTGAAAGACGGACTGATGTTATGGCATTAAGGAATTCACCGGTAAATTCCACACTTATTTTTCATAGGCCGCAGGTCCCCTCGCCCAGGGGTGACCCTCCTGCACCCCACCACTCCATACTCCATCCACGGCTGAAGTCCAGTTCTTAATATACTTCTAACTGCAGGAATTATTGCTATATTACACCCTGACTTCTCTCTTCTCCCATGCATGAACGGGTGGCTTGGAGCTTTGCAACCTTTCAAAGAAAACCCCTTGAAAAATAAGACCGGGGAAGCGCACGTTTAATAGGGAAATGAAAACGGCATTGCTCGCTGCCCCGAAAAACTAGGCCAGGCTTCTCTCGGCCAAATCTCCAGGTACCTCTGAGGCAGTAACAGTTGGCACAATTCTTAAAATACGCACAGGCTGATTAAAGGCTGGCTTACGGCACTTGCTACACTTAAAGCATTAGCGGTGAATTTTAAAACCAAACAGACATGATGATTTTTGAAAGAAACCTTCTCCAAACGCAGGGCTGCTCACTGAACCCCCTCCCTGCCTTGCTCTCCCACCTCAAAACAGACCGAGAGGTCACCTAGAGAAAACCAGAGGTACCAAAACTTGGTACCTACAGAGGTACCAACACCTTGGATGTTGGTCCAAATTCAAACCAGTGGCTGTCTTAGTGTCGAAGCACGGTTGCAAACCCCAGCTTTCTGGAGCTGGTGCCCATCAGCCGCCATACTGCCCTCCCCAGGGAGGCGCCGGCCGGGCTGGGAGATGTGGTGTGGAGGGCAGAGGGGAAAGGGGAGGGCTGATGGACTTCCATGGTGGTAGACACAAATACATATCCCACCCTGACAGGACACCTTCCCTGGGGGGCATTTTTTTTCTCCCTGTGCGCTACATCCCAGGCCCTCTCCTTCATCTGCTCCCATCACGTTGAAAAAGCTTCGTTAGCGGAGAGGATCCAAGCTCTGCCCGCACTCCTCGCCTCAGTTAGTGACCATAAAAAGCAGGACTGAGTAACCAGCAAGTACCGTCCCCTCCTCTCCCTCACACCCAGGGAAATGAGGGCTGCTTTCCTTCAGCTGCCCTCCCCGCCGCCCCATCGAGCCTCAGAGCACCCCCCCGCCGCCGTAATGAACTTAATAGGGGAAGTGTTTTCATCCTCCTATTACGGACGAGGTAAAGCAAGACTGATAGCTTGGATTTATTTATGTTACTTTGGTTTAAATTAGGGCTGGCTGTGGCTTCGCAAGACTGCAGATCCGGCTTTGTTGCGTCCATTATCCGACTGAGACCACCAGGTCCCAGCAGAGCAAAGCTGGTCAGACCCCAGCTGCTGGCGGAGGGTGTCCCCGGCAGCCCATCGCCCCTGCCATCGCTGCTGGCTGTGATTTCTGTACCGGGCCGAGGGCTGTGGTGCTGCAGTGCCCCTGGGAGTGGGGTGGGCTCGACTCCGATCGCCATCGGGTCACCCCAAACCACCCTCCCCAGTCCCACTCACCCCAACTCCCAGACACGCCTTTCAACCTGCGTACTGCTGGCATTAACGCCTCTGGATTTAAATATTCAGGCCACTTTGCAACAAACATAGATGCTTTTGTGCTTGTGCTCTTGCACGTGGACTTCAATAAACAGGTTTTGGCTACCCATCCCATGGCGGGCTGTAATACGTAGGGCGGTTTATCCTCTTCAACAGAGCTGTCAGGCCAACAGGTTAATGTATAAATATGCTGAACCTGTATGGACTCTCTCAAGCTGGATTCAGAAATGACTATGGGCAAATATAGTCAGAGGTCACCAGAGGAAGTGACTGGTAACGCTCAGATTTATATACCACCTCTCAGTGACGGAAACAGCGGCTTTGAAGTATCTCATATAGAGCTAAGTAAGTAAACACCTTCAAATAAAGCTCAGCAATCCTCCAAACCCATGCAGAGTAGTTATGGCTCTCTTTAGCCTGTCCTTCGTGTATCTTCAAAGCGGTCTGTGAAATCGGTCACAACTTTGCCACTCGATTTCTTTCCTTTGCAACACTTCATGGCAACTTTCAAATAACTGGGAAGCAGCCCAGCAGCATCGACCAGAACATCCTCCACTGTACAAAGGTAAACTGCACAGCTTGGATTTAATTGGTATTTATATGCTTGCATTTTCCAGATTAAATGTGTGGTCTAAGCAAAAACGTCAGCCAGTCTCCACTGCCTTCATCCAAACTCAGCCATGAGCTCTCACATGTCCCACTGAAACAACCGGGACCCCACTTGGGCCCTGAAATCCATTTTATTTACAGCACTTTGCCCTATAAGGAGCCCTGTAACGCTCTCTTCAAAGATCAACAGTGCTCAGAAATTTTATTCTTGATGGAAGCTGTATTTAAAATGTTTTTCTACTGTCCTCAGTGGGGTTTCACATTTTGCATGCGTGACAAAGCAGACATTGTCTTCAAGAAGCTGTAAACCCTGACTGCACAAAACTACCCGAAACCTAGAGCATCCACGGAGGAAATCTGACCCCTAGAATCAAGATGCTCAAATCTCCTCTGCTGCTAAAATGAAGGTAGAATTTGGTCCTGGAACCTTAAGGTCACTCCTCCGTTTGCAGCAGAGCCTAACTAGAAATTTGTCAAGTTTCTAGTCCACACCTCAAATAGCCTTGTCGAGTCATATAATCGGCAAGAAACAGCCAAGGCAGGGTTTTATTGTCAGGGAATGTAAACAAATAGCAGGCAGTGCTGCTCATCTATCTCAGGTTGGTGCATATAATTTTAATTAAAGCATTTATGTAAATACAGATGCAAATTAGGTTCAGTATAGCATCTGGCAAATTACTATCAGAGCCTTGAGGCTACTGGCAAATTATCAGCATGAGCTTGCATGATGTGAAGGTACCAAATACAGTCTTGGTCCAGACGCTATATATTTTATTTGGCTTAAATTGGCAGTAAACCACCATATTGGTACATACATAAGAAGTTAAACAGTCTTCCATTTGAAAAAGAGCTCTTAGGAAGTAAACCAACATCATCAAAATCCATCCTTTAGACAGCCTATGTCTAGCAAGAAAAAAAACCCCTCTTGCATTTCTGCAACACCTATCAAAGGAACTCAAAGCGCCTCTGAAATGTTAATTAATCCATACTCTCCCCAAGGGAGATCTATTTTAAAGATGGTTATATGGAGTCTGCATTCATCGCTCATTTGCCAAAGGCTCACAGGAGGGAAAGCCACAGAGATCGAATCTGGACCCAGGAGCCTTGATTCTCTGCTCCTCCACGTTCTCATCACAAGACCTCCCTCCTCAAAAATCACAAGAACTCGCTCACACCAAAGAGGTGCGAACCTCTTTGGCCTAGATATCACTGCCTCAAAGTGGTGTTAACTTCAAAACCTTGTTAAAACTGCAAAGGCGATTACATGACAAGAAAAATAAGGGAAAACAAATCACAAGGGGAGAAAAAAAGCCCAGCCAACTTTTGAAAACTGAAGGAATCTTTAGATCATGCCGAACAGATCTTATCTTTGGAAAATGAAAAGGTATGACCAAGATAATGTTCACAGCAATATCAGCATCAACTTCTGCTGATTATTCCTTCCCTCAAGGTACACTTCCATCTTTAGGGCCTTGCAAGTGGAGATCAATTCCCCTTCTTTCAGAACCCTCCATTAAGATCAATGCTTGGAAAGAGGCAATAGCTCCTAAGGCTTAAGAGTACACTTAACTAGATCAACATCAGTGATGCTTAAGCACATGCTTAACATTTTCCCTGCAATACCCTTGCAAATTTCCCAGGGTATGAACTTCCCATCGTCTCTGAATGAAGTGAAATCACATTTCCAATTTATTCAGAATGGGTGCAGAAGTTGACTAGAAACAATCGTTATTGCTGGTGACAAAGAACAGGAGAAAGAAATGCAGTAAGGTTTGGAGTCACATGGATGCATTCACAGTGTGACAAAATGTGACACATACGTGACATATCATTACTATGACAACATTGTTTGGAAGATGTGTGTAACCAGCATTTTGTAAGCATATGGTCATACACTGGCCCCTTCCTGTGCTCAAAATTAAAAACAAAACAGAGGGACAGGAGCTAAAGGCATCCAGCCACAGACTGGCCTGTTTGCATTCCTTTGCCCTGATACCAGTTATAATGACTGCACATTCATTTAAATGCTTTGCTTATTCACTTGTTTATTTTATTTGTGTTTAGCATTTTGCTTCTAAAAAAAACCCCCAATAAACAGGTAAAATAGCAAGTGTTGCTTTTGAACACTGGGATGCTGGCGTAAATTCCTACAATAACAGTGAGTTCCCGGCTGCAGGGAGAGTGCGGAAGAGGGGGAACGAGGAATGGAGATATAATTAAGGAGATTACACTGAGGTCCCGTCTCCTGTGATGTATTGGGACAGGCTAAACATGAGAGCTTCGTGCCCTGGGAAGCCGGGCATCCCTGCTCTCCATGGCTATGAAGAGAGCTCTCTCTATATATATATAAACACACACACACACAGACACACGTATAAGAGCTATATATACATAGGAGACTTGCTAGAGAGCAGTAACATTTCAGTCTCAGCTCCCCCATAATGTGTTTGTATCTTGACCAGACCCTGGTCTAGCAAAATCATTTTTCTGGGTCCCCTTTTCAGGAAGAAAAAATGCCAAGTTTCACTGGAAGGGGGAAGGAAGACTTCTACAAAAGATGAGACACTTCCTGTTCTTATTTTGGGAGAAAACCAAGCCAAAATCACAACCTTGCCACATATTTGTTTCAAGTCAGAACCCACATTCTTCATGGAGGCCAAGTTGGAGATCTCGATGCTTTCTTGCTGATAATCACATCCCAATAGACTTTTATCTGATCAGAGACTTAATTGGGCAATTCCAATAGACTGAATGATTGCATTAGTTTTGCCAAAGGCAGTAAGTAACTTTAAACGTACGAGCAAACAGAGAAGTAAGAGACCTGCAGGTCTGACGTGGCCTTTGCCATCTGTGGCACTCAGCTGGTACATCCTTAGGGACCCGTTCGGAAATCGGTGTGTCCTATACTGTACTGAGAAGCTGAGCTATTCAGGTAGCAACTCATAAACCAGGGACATGAGTGCACCAGATGAAAAGTACAGGCAAGAGGGTATGGTCCCAGCCAGGCTGTGGGAGAGGAGGTTTTAATCCTCCACCTGAACTTGTGTAAACCATTTTTATTCCTCAGTGCTTCTACACCTAATTCTTGTAACAAAACTTTTCTGTAGCGCAAATACTGGGATGGAAAACATGCAAGCAGGTAACAGGTGCTTGTATTTTAAGAGACATGGGATTAAATAAGCACCAATAAACCGCTCTCTTCTCTGCTTCTCCAATGAAGCTGGGGATGACGACCATGAGGTGTTTTTCTTGAGCGAAGAAATGCGTAACTCTAAAAGGCTGGGGAGGAAGAGAGGAACAGTATTTTACCAAAGGACCTGTAGTAGCGGTGTAACAACATAAGCTCTTGAAGAGAGACAAGGAACAAAACTCATTGTAGAAAGACAGAGTAGGTGGTAAAAACCCAACGAAGTTATCTGCCTTTTGAGACTCGGGGGGTGAAGCTGTGGTAGGAAGAGGGAAGGGGGTTGCGCTGCCCAAGAGGTAAAGTTGGGCCTTGTTTCCTCTGTCTGCCTAATTTTTCACTTTTTATTTTTGGATCTTGCAACATTATCCAGCATTAGATGGCACATAACTAGAATAACAGCCGCCGTGCCCTGCTCTGGAGCGTGGAGGGAACACCAGAACCACCCCACAAAGAAGGATGATGAGAGAGGACCTGCAACATTAAAACACGCCTTTCACCTCTGTTTTTCTGAGGAGGATCTAAAAACACCCCTTTAAAAATTTCCAGGAACTAAGATCCCAGAAGCACTCCAGCAGCAGATGAACACCCATGTAACCTTGTCAAAACACTACATCGGGCTATTGCAGAAAAGCCCTGGTCTACAAGAACCCAACACAAGTCCCTCGCAGGCCGGCAAAAGGGCGGCTTCCCCAGCGTAGGCACGCCATGCCTCAGGGCTGTGCCAGCGCGGCCGCGTCACTCAGGAATCACACCTCTCCACAACTGTTGGCCAGGACAGCTTTGCTAGCAGAAGTCTGTAGTGTAGGCACAGCTTAACCCCAAGCCACCTTCAGAAGGCATCAAGATGCCAGCTGAGTTCCCAGCATAAATTACAACCTGTGTTGTAATACAAAATTCAGCCTTTTGTGTCCTTCCACACAGAGCTGTTCAGGCCATTGGAGGTGGGGACCATTAGATGCCGTCAAGTAAGAGTCAAGGTGACGATGCCATGAAATAAATGGTTTTATAAAAAGCCTGACAGGACAGTTTTTATTGATATGCAAACTCTAGCTGAGCACTGTTCTGGGCCCCATCACATCACATTAGTGCAGAAGGACCCAACTACATGAGCATAGCAGTCGCAAGGTGACTTTGTACTCCTTAAGCCAAGGCAAGCACAAGACATAAACAGCATCAGTGGCAAAAATAAGAAATCAACACATCTCAAAGGACGATTACACTCTTTTGAAAAGGCCAAGTTTAGCAGGTCTTGTAGGACAGCTTCATCCCAGACTCAACCAGGAGCCATTTTATTTGGCTGGCTGACCTGTTCCCCCATTTCTACCCATGAACTGTAAGGCTGGTTTTGCCCTTTCTTCCTCTTAATTTTAGGCTTAGATAACTTTTTCCTGAGTCAGAATTTACCATGAACCAAAGCGGCTGCTGGTTGGAGTACCCAGCAATCTAAATGCATGTGAAAATTTAAGCTAACACTTACAAATCCAAAGACACAAGGCAAACACATGTATAGCTAATGAATAGCTGGGTTCTACCAAAAATGCTGGAGACCCACAAGTTCCAACGAACTACTGGTACCCCGTTGATCACTTAGATGCCACGACACCTCTTTAAAGGCTAAACTTTAAAGTCTAGCCTTTAGAAACCACTATTCGTAAGTGTGAGCAATCATTTTTATCTTGACAAGACAGGCAGAAAAGGAAAATCAGTAATGAGTTGCAGCATCCTCTGAAGCACAGTCCAGTCCTCAGTCCGAAACTGCTGAAATCAGGGATCTGCCCAAGAGTGCAGACAGACACGTTTTTTCCTTGGGAATGTAACCCGCAGCTGAGCAGCACGCAGAAGACACATCTGGAATTTCTCTGCTGCCAGCAGCTCTTTTAGTTCACGTTATGACACCAAGAGCTGAATGTTGATATTTCTACAGAAAACCCCTCCCTCTTCCAGTTATTTCATAGGATACAATAAGTTTGTACTTACTGAAAGTGTTACTTATCGCTGTATTTTCTCACATCATTGATTCTTGATCATTGATGCCTTTGACAGAGATAAGACACAGTCCCCAACATTTTGAATTACACTGGTCTTCCCTGTGCTCAGGAACAGAGATTTTGCAACATCCCTCACCTGTGATTCAACCTGTGATTCAACCTTCCTCAGAGAGGAGGAACAGGGTCTGTTTTGGGCAGACTCGTCCTAACTAGCAAGGAGGAAGCAAGGAAAGGGCCCTCAAAACTTAGGTGGAGCTTCCTGTCCTTGCTGGGATGAGGGGGCAGATCTTCCACGAGGAAGAGTGCAGCTCTACAGATGGAGACATAAAGGCACCATTGGTAACTAAAAAAATAATGACAATCTGCTCTGCAGCCTCCATTGCCACTGTCTCTGGAAGAGCTGCACCAGCCAAAGGACAGGGACTCGATTCCTGCATCTACCCATTTTCTAGCTTTTGGAGGAATTGCTTCAATAAAGAGTGACAAGAGTCACTCAAGATCTGGATGGTATTCTTGTAGCAGCAGAGTCACAGAAGTCTTCCCCAGAGACACTTCTGCTAGTTTTGAGGGCAAAGCCAGATGGCATTCAGCACACTGCTGGGATATTCCTAAAGATCAGTGTGACAATGGAGGCCCACCAGGGTCTGCTGTGGTGATACAGGGCACATGACCATGTTCTACCACTAAGTTGTGGCTACCACCAGGGTACCAGAGCTGGCTTTTCACCTTGTCTTAGCAGTATGAAATTAAGCTGTTAAGACAGACCCTTAAACACTACTGTGGTGAAGGACAGGGCTTTGAAACTCTACCCTGAATCCAACACAACTTTGCTCCATCAACTAAAAGGAATGGCTCCAGGAGAGAAACCAAGCATGCCTTGTAATTTGATATAATGTGGGATAAAATATTCACACTCTGTAAGAAATAATAATGAGAAAGCTGTACCAGGGAATGCTTCTGATATGGATCTATTTTTCTGCCTGGCTCCACTCCGGCGCTACCCGCAAGCCCAGAAGCTCAAACAGTATTAAAGGCTGGTCATTCCTGACACACCCAGCATCTTCCAAACGCACAGGAGCCTTTTTACTCTAAAGGCCAGCTGCATATGGAAAAGATGTTAAACTTTGTACAGACCAGTTCCCACTCCTGGAGTCATACCTGTTCTCTTTAAAGCATATTTCCTTACTTCACCAAAAAAAGCCTCCCACGTGTATTTACACTGGTGTTTGCTCTGCAGATGGCTGTGGGAAAGAAATATAGATTTTAATCTGCCTGGCGCACCACCAGCCGAGCTGCAATTGGGATTTAGTGGACAGACTCTTTATTGCCGGTAGATGTAAGCGACGGGAAGAACACAATTTTATCTCCAAAATCTGGATGGAGGGGAAAAATAGCTTCCCGGCTGCTTCTCGGTACTGGAGGGAGCTACAACAACTGGCACCTTCGCAGGGAAAGCACTACCCCATGCTCCTCTCTGCGATCACGTAGGGTATCTGTTTAGAATGGGACGGGAATGACTTGTAGCAATGGCTTCAGAGGAGGCTTGGTGAGCGTCCCCCTCTTTCACACTAACTAGATTTAATCAAAAGTAACACAGTTTTGGGCAAAACCATTTCCATCCTCTACTGGCTTCCCATTACTCAGCTCCAGGCACATTGTTCAACTTTGGTGCCTCAGTTTCCCCATCTGTTAAACAAGGATAATAAAACCTCCCCTGCAGGTGTCATTTACAACTTGGTGCTCGCAGGACACTGTGCAAAGGAAAGCACTACAGCAACTACAGATCCTAAGCAAAGCAGCCAAAACTCTGCTAAGAAGGCAGAAGACCAGACACTAGACTAGGTTAGTCTGGTTATGAATCTTCTGTGTTACAGCAGGTTGTCTGGAGTAATGGCTCACCAAGGGACCATCTGAGCCGCCGATGCACCAGCGAACCACCAGCCCATTCGACCCCTACAGCCAGACGTGCAGCACAAGCTCAGAAAGCCAAAAAAAAAAAAAAAAGAGAGAAGCTGCCAGCTTCTTCATATTCATGAGCTCTTTAATAATGCTCAACAAAACTTGGAGGCATGTTCTCTGCTGTTGCTCTTGCCCTTTTGCACAGCGAGCAAGTCATAAATATTTCAGGGGAAGAGTCCAGAAAATTTGCAAGATTGGTCCTAGCCTTTTACAGCATTAATGAGCAGGCCATTAATAGTTAATGAAGCAGCTGCTGGTGATCTCAGAGGTAAAGACGAGAACAGCAGTGTTTGCCCATTCACTACAATGCCATAATGCAAAGGAACGGCTTGATCCTTTTATCAAATCTTCCCCATCACGGCACGACCCAGGAACTGATCACAGAACCTCCAGTAGAACCACACCTGACCCCCCTGCCCCACTGCTGTCACCCAGCAGGGACAGAGACCACAGCAAAGGGTCTGAACCGACCATCCTGATGCTCTGGGAACGTCCGTGGGAGGGAAAGGGCCTCAGTGCTGCACCTCACTTCAACACAAGTGCAATGATCTAAACACTTACCCAGGTAGGACCACACAATGCATGTGTGCAGGTGCATGTGTGCACCCTGTAGTTGGACTTATGTAAAAATGCCAATAAAAAGAGTGGGGGTTTGGGCCTTTTAAAGGTCTCAGCTGCTTGTTCAAAGCGGTACCCTGAAAGCCAAATTCACAATACAATTAGGCAGCCAACTTCAAAGAACAGCTCTTGTGATTTCAGCCTCAAATGCAGTGAGGACTCTAGTGAAAAGATATTTTTGCTGTACATACTCTTTCATACCTCTGAACTGGCATCCCCTTGTCTGTACATTTGCAGCCAGGAAAGCACATCGCCTTTTGGTAACTCCACTTGCATGGGGCTTTACCGAGGAAAGGCGTTCGACATGGTCTCCCACAGCATCCTCATAGGTAAGCTGAGGAAGCGTGGGTTAGATGAATGGACAGTGGGGTGGACTGAAAACTGGTTGAAAGACAGAGCTTAGTGGGTCATGATTAGGGGCACAGAGTCTAGTTGGAGGTCAGTATTAAGTGGTGTTCCCCAGGGGTCAGTACTGGGTCCAGTCCTCTTCAATATATTCATCAGTGACCTGGATGAAGGGATGGAGTGCACCCTCAGCAAGTCTGCTGATGATGCAAAATTGGGAGGGGTGGCTGACACATCAGAAGGCTGTGCTGCCATACAGAGAGACCTGGACAGGCTGGAGAGTTGGGCAGAGAGCAACCTTATGAAATTCAACAAGGGCAAGTGTAGGGTGCTGCACCTGGGGAGGAATAACCCCCTGCACCAGTACAGGTTGAGGGCTGACCTGCTGGAGGGCAGCTCAGCTGAAAGAGACCTGGGAGTCCTGGAGGACAACAGGATGACCATGAGCCAGCAATGTGCCCTTGTGGCCAAGAAGGCCAATGGCATCCTGGGGTGCATCAAGAAGAATGTGGCCAGCAGGTGGAGGGAGGTCATCCTCCCCCTCTACTCTGCCCTGGTGAGGCCACACCTGGAGTACTGTGTCCAGTTCTGGGCTCCTCAGTTTAAGGACAGGGAACTGCTGGAGAGGGTGCAGCAGAGAGCTACCAAGATGATTAGGGGACTGAAACATCTCGCTTATGAAGAAAGGCTGAGGGATTTGGGTCTTTTCAGTCTGGAAAAAAGATGGCTGAGGGGGGACCTTATAATGCTTATAAATACTTAAAGGGTGGGTGTCAGGAGGATGGGGCCAGGCTCTTTCCAGTGGTGCCCAGTGACAGCACAAGAGGTAATGGGCACAAACTTGAGCATAGGAAGTTCCACCTAAACATGAGGAGGAACTTCTTTCCTTTGAGGGTGGCAGAGCACTGGAACAGGCTGCCCAGAGAGGTGGTGGAGTCTCTGGAGACATTCAAAACCCACCTGGACACGTTCCTGTGCAACCTGCTGTAGGGGAACCTGCTCTGGCAGGGGGTTGGACTAGATGATCTCCAGAGGTCCCTTCCAACCCCTGTGATTCTGTGAAAGGCACCACAGGGCTGCTGAGAGATACTCCAGCCCTACAGCCCAGGTAGGGGCAAAATGAAAGGGGGATGGCAAGTAGAATTGGGTAAAAGTTTGGACATTCCTAAACTCCATTTCCTCCTTTTTATCCCTGCTGGTAGCACTGATTTTTAAGGGATTTGTGAGGTTGGTTTCCGGCTGCCTCCACGTTCATGTGTATGTGGGTCTATCAATCCCAGCACATCCCCTAACGTCTGTCACACTTGACAGAGGTGAAAATCTTGAAGACAGTAACTTCCTACCCGTCTCATGAAAACAGACACGCTGTGAAGGAGAGGCCCCATCACTGGTGCCATCGAGTGGAGAGGGGTTAGTCTGGCCCTTCTCCCAGTGCATGCAGGAATTCAATCTCGTGAGCGAACGCGCTGGAAAGCGGTTTGCATCGGTCCTGCTGGCCCCAGGAATAATTAGTCTCCTGGATTTCAGCTCACATCACATCTGGCTTGTCACGGATTAAGCTTTTTCTGCTCAATGACTGATAGGGGTCTGCACAAAAAGCAAGGACTGGTATCAGAGAGACTCTCTGAAGACCCCCAGGTGGACAGGGACAGCGCAGACCCATCTTCTTCAACAGCAAGCCCATAAACTGAGTGGGGTTTGGATGCAATCTGAATATCTCCCTTTTATGTAAATGTCCTTAGCACAGAGTGCAAAAGTCTGCACGTCATCTGTTTGGGCTGTAATGCTCAGAGCTGGCAGTCAAGAGCCTTGAATTCACTGGGAAGAAGAAAAGGCAAAGAAAAGCTTAATTTCAAAGTTGTAGTCTTAAATTCCACCCTCCAAACCAGAGCTGTCAAGTAGCGCAAGAGTCAAAGGCAACTCCAGCATTGGGCCCTTTGTTAAATAATTAACTACAATTCGCCTAATCTATCTGCATGTACTCACCGAAGAGACAAAAAATTTCTCTGTCAACACCCTACTCTCACCTAAACCGTGGGCTTCTGAACAAGCACCTCCTGGGATGATCGTCTTCTAGTTTTTAACACAACTGGCTTTGCTTGCCTTCACACAAGACTCTGCCTGCCTGCGTTCAGTGCAGATCAAAGGTGATCTTAATAGCTCCTCACTGTATTAAGACCTATAAAATAAGTTTATTATGTTAAATTTCAAGTAATTATTTTATTCTGTAATTTGATTAAAAACTATCAGTTGCCAAACATGCCTTGGAAAAAAAAATTACTACTTGGACTTAATAATAAAGAACACAATTAGCAACGAATGTACAATGTTTCCCTTTAAAAGCCATAGCATATAACATTCCTTCATGCTTTAAATGGGGAGCATCTTAAAGTCATTATAAACCTTGATTTAAAGACTTTACTACCTTGAACTACTTAAATCACATTAAGGATGAAACTTCACATATGAAGAACCCTGCCAAACCGAGACGTGCATTGGGCTGTTCCTCACCCCCACACCATCTATTTTACATAATTTAAGAATGGATATTTTAAAACCGCAGACAAGTAAAAAAAAAGTTTAATGATAAAAAAACCCACCCAACTTCAAATGTTTCTTAATCAGCTTCCTATTAGCTGCCTGCTTCATTTAAAAAAAAGAAGAAAAAAACAAGTAATAAGATTCTTGATACTTTTCCTTCTCCTCTAGCTACAGTGTAAAAGTTTCAGTACCAAGTGTGTGTTAAACTTGCTGTTTTGAACTTTTTGAGCACTTATTTTTTACTGATTTTAAAAGACCGCAAAGGGACAAGGGCCTCACACACTAGCCAAAAATTAATCAAGCTGCAACCCCAACCAAGCCAAGTGGCCACAGCAAAAGGTGAAGAGTGTTTCAAGACGAGTAGGTTGTAAAAGGCAAATCACAGTCTTTCTATGCTGCTATGCAGACCAGCAATCAGGAATTTGAGCGAAAGAAGGGTCTCCTGGCTGATCTATGCCAGAAGTCTGGCACGGGAACTCTTCTGAAGGATGCTACGGCAGCGCCTTAGATGCACAAACCAAACCCAACCTGACGGGAACCTCAGGACACATGGTCGCAGCCTCCACCCAGAGATTCAATAAAAAGGTCAGGATGAGAGTGAGAAGAAAGAAAGAAGAAAGGAAAAAAACCATTCCATCTACACAGGCGTGAACAAAATACAGGCAGATTAAAAAAATAAAATAACAAAAGCACGTCAGATAAAAACGCGAGCCAGTCTGAGCGGTCCTGTGGGAGCTGCACTAACCACAAGGCACCTCTGTCAGGGAGAGGCAAATACGAAAGGCTGCGTCAAGTCCAAGGCAGCTAACAGAAAAATGTGATCAAATTCCAACCTTGGCTGCAGAAATCAATACAGTGAGGAGGCTCGGGTAAGAATTCAGCTTTCCTGTGCAAATACACCATTTCCAAAATGCAGCAAACTGGACCTCACACCATCGCACACAAAACATCGAAAAAAAAAAGCTAAAATCTTGGCAGAGACTGGGCGGAAATCCCCATCCCCTCTTGCTGCCCGATACCTTCTGGAAGTAAAGCTGCCCGAAAACAGACGACAATCATTTGCCATACAGTACCACATACTGTTTACACCACCACCAATTTTGTGACGCAGCAGTGCTAACATTAAATACCCAAATATCATCCTTGCAAAGCACCTCGCATATTTTTCAGGGGGTGCTTCACATGTAATAGCACATTTCAAAGCGGGTCCCTCCCTCCATCAAGCCACCATAAAAACTTTTTCCCTGTGGATGGAAAGGAGCCTTCCCTGCCCGGCGAGCACCCTGCCGCGGCAGGCTCCCTGCTGGGATGCGGATGTGGACGGAGCCCTCCGAAGCGACGGCAGGGTGGGAACAGGCTTGGGGGGGAAGAAGGGAAGGAAGAGGGTAGAGGGTACCACAAAGCAATCAAAAATGCAAAACATGCTGTCAATAACATACTTCCTCCTAAACTGGGGACAGGGTGCAGACAGGGGTTTGTGGCTTTTTTTAAAAACACATATTTAAGTCCCCTAGAAAGGTGCAGAGAGGTGCAGAGGGCTCAGCAGGGCATTGGGGCCAGCCAACGAAGGGTGTGCGGGTTCCGGGTCGCCCACCCGCACCCCAGAAGTGCTGCCTGGAGCTTGCAGACTCCGAGGCTGAAAGCACCCGCTCTCCAGCACTTTGCGGGGAGAACACGACCATCCACCGCTCGCCAAGAGGCACGAGCGGAGCAAACAAAAAGGAGTTCCGATTTCAGGAGATTCACTTTAAATCCACCGACCTGGCTCTCTGATCTGCCGCTGGAGAAGAGACGGGGCTGGAGCTAAGATCATCCCTACGTACGAGCTCTTTTCGGCATAAGTAATATCTTGTGACACTCCTCTCCTGGCTCGGATACTCCCCGAGTGTTCACACGCTCTCCCGGATGATCGCACAGAGGGTAAACACGTAAAAATAAGGTAAAACATGAAAATAAGGTACTTCTAGATAAAGGCTAAGATCTGGGGTAACAGGACAAGCAAAGAGAATTTAAGGCATTTCAAGTATATTTAGGTTTGAAAGCGAAATACTTTAGAGTGCTAACATTTTTTTTCCTGTATCTGATTAACTGTGGATTTTGAAACTTGTGTTTGCCTTGAGCAATATTTCCCAAACCACCTCATCCCCTCGACATAACCGCAAGGCACGCAGACGAGATGCCAGCAGATACGCAGAGGGGCGTCCTGGAAAAACTGTTTTAGCAACAGCAAAATTACAAGGATGCTCTAACTTTAAAGGAAGAGAAGATGCCAGGTTAAAAGTGGTGAAGAAAACAGCACCCTCCAAACACATCGCTCTTCCTCGTCACTCCAACTGCTCTAAAACACACGTGGAGCCTATTCCTTTCTTATGCCAGAGGATCCCAGACAGACAGAGGGAAGTAAAAGCTTCCTAAGGCAGCAGTTTCCTCTGAATTTATTCATCACCATTTGTCCCTGGAAACCTCCTACCCACAGCAGTTGGGCAAAATCCTGCAGGTTCTCAGTGGCCACCAGTCCCTGCACCCAGCAGCCTGGCATGGCCGACTCTGCCGTGCAGCATCCCCAGGCACTTTCCTTGGTTCAAACCCCCCACATGAGGCTTTCTGAGCATCTTACCGCTGCTGACTTCCCAAAGAAAATTAAATCTAACCCTCAAAACGGCAGCACAGTGGAGCTGGCACCTTGCTGGCAAGATGCTTGTACCTGAGCACAGGCTGGGGAAACTTGTGCCTTAGGTTAAAGCCCAGGTAAAAGGGCTTCTGGCTCTCAGAGCCTGAAAAAAACCCTGGCTGCCCAGTCCCGAGGGACGAGGAGCAAATCCCAAAAATTTGCAACCACGAGGTCACAACTCCTCCCAGTACCGAGCACTACAGGACAGTAATGGAAAGTGTCATCATAAAAGTGACAGGCTGCAAGAGATGCCATGGGGATGGCAAGGGTGACAAGGAAATAAATGAGTAATAAAGGACTCCGAAACAACCTTTGGCTGAGCAAAAGGAGGGTGCTGGTGCAGTGGTCCCACAGGTGGGAGCAGTGACAGCTGTGTGGACACCCAGCCAGGCCACCCAGCGCTCTCCCCAGGAGGGAGCCAAGCGTTCAAACAACGTCCTCGCCTTTCAGTCACGTGGAAAAAAATAGGTCCGACCCAACGCCGCTTTTCTCAGAAGACCGAGAAGGGGAATATTTTTGGAAAAATGCAGAAAAAACTCAGCTTCAGGGGGCACCATGATCCTCTGGGATAACCCCATCTCCCACAATTTTCATGGAATCTGTACCGAAGCCCGGAAGACGACAAGCACCAAAGCCTGTAACAGCAGTGTGCTCCCAGCATATCATTTAAATAAATCAGTTTCTGGAGAGACAAAAGACAAGGAAAAACTCCCTGTGGTGCCTGACAGTTTGTGCTTAAGAGGATGCTGAAAAAAAAAAAACCCACAACAAAACATATTTGCTTTAGAGGTGGGAGGCGGGAAGAGGGGCGGGGAAGGCATCTCCTCAAAAACACTTCAGGCCAGAAACATCAGGACTTTTCTTTTATTTTGTGCGAGAGTGAATCAGCAGCCCAGCAGCAAAGCTCGGAGATGCCGGCGCTGTCTGCTTCGTACCGGCTTCCCCCGGCAGGAGAGGACGGAAAACCTCCCCGCATCGCTTCCCCAGGGCCTCCGTCCTGGCACTCTTGGAAATCCAACAAAACTTCCTACCTCCAACTGTTTACTCTTGGATTTGCTTCTTGCAAATAAGATTTTAAAAAAGAACAAGTATTTTCCCACTTCTGCTATCTGAGTGAAGTGTAACATGAAGTAACTGAAACTAATAAGCATGAAATTAGGTTGAGGGAGATAAAAAAAAAAATGTCCAAAGCTTGGAGAGTGAGAAAAAGGAACAGGGAAGGGGCACAGAGTTCTTGAGAAATACTGAGATTTTATTAAACCCCTCTGAGACTGCCTTTAGCAGCAGCTCAGAACCTGCTTTTTAGGGTGCTATTTAAAATAACCCACAAACAACTAGATTCTGTTAAAAAGAAAGGAAACGCATTTCTCCCTAGACAGCTTTGCTCACAGGACTTCTTCCTTCACTCACCAGACTGGACAAGAGGTTAAATAACCCTGAACTTGAGGCTTGCTTAGTTACGGTCACTGACTCAAAACAAGCGAGAAAATCTCTTTCCATTTGGTTATTATTTTTTTTTTTTGGTTTTAAGCTCCAGCAAGTGAAATACGAAGTTTTAACACTTACTAGAGAATCGCGGGAACAACAGAAAATTAACAACAAAAGAAAAGCCAAAATTGACAGGTAATTTGAGGTTGCAAGTTTAAAAATATATTTAGTATTTAAGAGGGGAAATAAGGTCAGGACAGGAAGAATGGGAAAAAAAGAGAGAAGGAAAACTAAGATTTCAGGCCTGTGATGGAGCACGGAAACCAGCGCGAGAAGTTCCCATTCCGCCCCTCTCACTGCTCACACAAAGTTCATCGTCCCCTGCATTGGTGCCAGCTGGGACCACGCTGTAAATCACATTGCCAAACTGCTGCAAGTAAAAAATAATACTTATAGATATCTATATCTATATCTATATATATCTCACTTAAGAAAGGAGGGAGTGAAGCAAGGGTTGCTTCTCACCAAGATTGTTTCTGTGCAAACCCACAGCTAAGAGGACCGTAACACAAGGGAAATAATTTTGTTTTTCAGCTTTGCCACATTTTTCCAGGACAGAAGATGAATTTCAGGCTGTGGAGGAGTCTCCCAAGTGAACTAAACTATGCCGTGGTCAGACAACACCGGTCTGGAGGAAACTCCCGTGACGTGCACAGAGTCCCTTGTGTTTGGGCCAGGATGCGCCCGCTCCTGTGGCCTGGAGCCTCCAACGCCTGCTCCTGCTGGGAGGACTGGGCTTAACTCGGGCTTAACTCAAGCAGCAAAAAGGTTTCCCAAAGAGGAGCGTTGCTGTGCAGACAGCAAGGGATGAACACGCACATGGCAGCAGACAGCTCTGCATGGGAACGTCTTATGTCAGGTCCGTACCACAAACGCTTTCCAGGTGGCTGTATCAGCCCAGGGCAGGACATGTCACCCATGTCGCTGTGCTGGCAAAACCCAGGAGCAGAAAGGCTGTTACACCAGCCAAGGGGTGATTTTTGCTGATGCCGCTTATCAAACTCATCGCGTGGGGTTAGAAGGATAAAGCCACGACCAGCAAATTCACCCGAGGAGCAAGTTCTTGGTGTGTTCGTGGGACGCTCACCCCACCACAGCGCTCACACACTCCTAGGCTCTGGGAGTGTAATGAGATATCAAGTAGCCTGAAATGTATGCGTACTTGCTTTTTGCCAAGGCCTGCAGTGACAGGACAAGGGGCAATGGTTTTAAACTGAAAGAGGGTAGGTTTAAATTGGACATAAGGAAGAAATTCTTTATGATGAGGGTGGTGAGGCACTGGAACAGGTTGCCCAGAGAAGCTGTGGGTGCCTCATCACTGGCAGTGTTCAAGGTCAGGCTGGATGGGGCTCTGAGCAACATAACCTAGGGCTAGACGTCCCTGCTCATGGCAGGAGGTTTGGACTAGATGATCTTTAAAGGTCCCTTTCAACCTGAACCATTCTATGGTTCTATGATCCTACGGATGCTGGGGCTGCCCTTCGAGCCAGAGCCCCAGGAGGTGCACAGCCCGTGGGCTTCCCCCCGGCTGCCAGATGAAGGGCCGCAAGAGAGAGAGGAGACCCGCATCACTTCAGAGCTTGTCAACGGTGTAGATGGCAACTGACGGGGGCTCAGGGGGCGTGTGGAAATCTGCCAGTTGCTCCCAAAATATCCGCAAAAGTCAATTTGAGAGATAAGCCAGTGGTGAGCAGGCTTGGCTTTGCTAGATCAGGTCCCCGCTGGAAAAGTCTGCCCAGGGGCCACAGCCTGGAGAAGATATAAACTGTAGATGTAGCCGGGGCGGCTCGCTGCCGGAGAGACATTGAATTCCTCTCACGCACCCTGCTTTCACCACCCAGCATGTACCCCGTGCACCGGGACGACTCGCAAAAGGTTGTCAAAACTCGCTGAAATCACGCCCCCCCCCCCAAAAACCGCTCCCAACGTGCGATTTCTAACCACGCAGGCGTTACAGATCACCTTCCTCCCCATTTGCTTCCCAACCCTTCCTCCCTCCTCCGTCAGCCCTCCAGATGGCCAACTCTCCCCTCTGCCAAGCGCCGACATAAGTCTTCCCACCACCAGCCCTGCTCGGGGCATCGCAAATTCACGGGGATGTGGCACCATAACCCACGTCCTCAGGACCAGAATAAAGCCCCACAGGAGGACCTTTTTTTAAGTCACCAATGCCAAATCCTCCTCTGCTTGCCTGTGCCGTTCTCCCTCCGCTCACTAACAAAACACAGACTTTTAAAGGTTTTTCAGTGCTAAATACAAAAAAATCATTTCACACGTCTCCCTGAAAAACCCTGTATCCCTCAATTTGACCGGATCTCCCAGTCGCACCAGCAGACTCACAATACTGGCCGTTCTATGTAAACTCGTTTTACAGAAAACTCAGTTTTTTCACTTTAGAAACAGGTTTTGGGTCTCAGGGTCCTGAGGAAAGCTTGCCAAGTGCATTGTCTTATATCCAAACCCGCAGCGTTTCTTGAAACAACCCCGTGTGCATCTTTTTTTTAAAACAAAACAATCAGTCCAACAAACCCTCCTGCCTCGCAAAGGCACGGCTGTTTGGGGGGGGGGGGGGCTGTGTTGGTGGTTTCTGAACTGCCTGCGGACGGCAAGCCTGGAAGTGAGCTCTCTTCCCTTCCTCTTCCCAAGGGCCCGATTCACTTCATCCCCATTTCGCTACACCTTCGCAAACCAAACTCTCAAATACCACCCTGTATGAAAAGTATTTGTAACATTCTGGAAATCAACAGTTTTTTGCAGATAAAACCCAAACTTATTGCTACCCTGGGACTGAACCGTATCATGGCACCCAGTAAACTTCAGACCTACCTATTTTTGAAGGGTTGAGAAAATAAACTAACACCACAAATGTTAGTTCCAGCTGAAGTGACATGTGTAAACACAACTTGACAGCAATTACTTTAAATGGCTTTAAGTTAAAGCCTTTAATAGATTATCATAATGCCTACTTCCGTTTATTACTTATTTTCAATATGAACAAATACCGTCATGCGGATGTTACCACCTTCAGTTTGCAGTAACTTTTAGGGAAAGAACACACTTGCTGAATTATCCGCACGCTTCAAACAAAGTCAAAACTACAACTCCACACCAAAAGCAAACGCAGCTTTGCTGCAGCCTCACTGCCATGCTAAAATCTCCAGGAATTCAGTTGTGATGCTGTTCATTTCTAAACAAATCCTAATCAAAATACTATTTTGATTTATTTTCGGTGGATGTTTTCATTCCTTAGGTTAAGTGGACATGCAGGAAAATAATTCAGATGTAGGCCAAAACACCCTAACCAAAAATAGGCTCCAAATAGTATCTCTGAGGATCACCCTAGTTAAAGCAAAGCTAAAAGGAACAAAACCCGAAGATGTCGCACATGCAGATACAGTGATGTCATGCCTGGCATTAAAATCTTCATCTTGTACGAGGATGAGCAAAACCTGCTGTGTTCTCAGTCCAGCCTGCAGCGGTTTGAAACTGGTTTGGAAATGTAAAAAGAAGCAAATAACTTTTCTATATTTAATGTTAGCTTTTTTTTTTTTTTTACTTTTAATAAAAACCCAATAAAACGCCATCCCTAACAAAAAAAGAACCAAAACGTCAGGCTGACAACTTGGGCTGTCTCATACAACGGATCACTGATTTTACAGGAATTATAACTAGGGTCAAAAGGGGGGAAAAAAAAGTATTACTTTGAGAGAAAGCAGCCGATGGCAGAGATGTCCTGTGGGACGTAACTCTGACAGGAGAATTTTTGGGGTGGTCAGGCAGGAAAAACCTCATTTTGGGAAGGTGAGTAATCGCATGGGCTTTGGGTTGGAAACTGAGCTACGCACATCTGTAAGTGCTTTCCGGCACCGAGTTCATCACCGGCACAAGGAGAGAGAACCAACGCGGGACAACTCTTGGCCGTTCATTTCTGCAGATACGCAGCAGAAACCCGCACACGGGTGCAGAGGTAAAATAGGGACCGGCCAACAACTTTAAAAATGCATGGGCTTTTTAGCATTTATACTCTCCCCCACTGCTGGCCAGTACCTTGCTTTCCCTGACCCGGAGATCAATTTGCAATTCTGGGTTTCAAAGAGCTGCTGAGTTCATACAACAGACCGAAGCCACATCTACATTAGAAAGGCTTCACCGGGACAGGAATATATTACACTGGCAAAGCACTTCTGACACAGATACCTCTAAAACAACAAAATTATTCCTCTACTGGTCTAACAAAACACGGCAGCACACAAGCCGTGTTATTTCACATGGCATTTCCCAGGAAGTTTACATGCGAGGTGTTTCTGCCAGAGACTTCGGACCCCTGTGCCAGTCACACCTGCGCCTGCACGACTACCCCAGCCCCGGCCGGGAGGGACAAACCCCGAACAAAGTTTGATCTGTAGCTTTTTTAAAAACAAAGACAACTCACTGACCAACCACACGTGGGTTACTTGTAGGTGAGCTGGATGACGAAGCAGAGAGCGGCAATGATTTATCATCATTTGCTGTAGAAGAATTACATTGAGGCATCTGACATTTTAGTTCTCAGCCCCAATCTGAAAAGGGTTTTTTTGGGGGGGGATGTCTGTCACTGCTCCACTAAAGGACATGCTAAAATCCCTTCCTGGACTGGGATCTTGACACCTGTGGGACAAAAAAAACCCAACCAGGAAAGACCAGTTTTGCCAAGCTGACAGCCTTACGCTGTGACCCCAGCACTGCTGAGGGAGATCCCCGGTGCTGCCGGGGGTGCAGCGTCACAAGGCACCGCAGGCTCCGTCACCCTGTCCTGCTGCTCCCCACGCTGCCACCTCGGGACCCGGCTGGCAGGAGGTGCTGATGCCCAGCAATCCTCGGCATCCTCTCACCTTCCCACCCAGCCAGCGTCCTCCTCTTCCCTCCCATTCCTACCTCTTCAGATGCTTTTCCCCCTTCTGCTCTCCACCTTCAGATACAAAACTTTTGCTGAGTTCTCCTGCATGGCAGGGCCCTTGCAGCCTCCCGGGGTTTAAGAGGAGCACCTGCCCCGAGAGGATGGGGAGCCTCCATCGGAGAGGTTCCCTGGGGATCCCGAGGGAACTACCGGGGCTGTGTCCCCTCACCAGGCTCACTCCCTAAGGAAGGATTCCCAGGCGCAAAGTGAACAAAAGGGCTCAGGAAAGAGGCGGGCAGAGGGATCCCCCAAAGTCAGGCAGGCACATCCCAACTCCACTTCCAAGTTTTATTCCTAGCAAAAAGGGGGAAAAAAAATCTGTGGTGAGAGAGAAGGGGAAAAAAACCCACGACAGCTCTGTGATGGCTTTGGAAACCCGCTAAAACAAAAGGGAAAGTCACCTCTCCTTAAAAAAAAAAAAGTGGGTGAAACGTGCCAAAGGCCGAATTTCCCCAAATCTCCCCATCCCGGGAAAAATTAAATGCCAGAGGAAAGGCAGCGACTTTGGCGAAGGCTGGAGGAGGGATGGAGCGGGGCTCCCGGGCTGCCCCGCCGCGCTCCGCGGGTACCGGCAGCGGCGGGGCGGGAGGGGGCGAGCCCCGGGGGAGCAGACGGGGGCGGGGGGGAGAGGGGGGTGAAGAGCTAAAAAAAAAAAAAAATTTGATAAAAAAATTAAATCCGAAGAACCGCTGCCAAGTCCGGCCGCGGAGCCACGCGTGGCGGCGGCGGTACCCGGGGCCCCTCCTGCGCCCGCAGCACCCCCGGGGCGGCTTCTGTCCCCCCCCCGCCCCGTCCTTCCCCCTCCCGGGAAGCCAGCGGCTGCTTTTTAAAGACCGCACTGACAAAATCGCCCTGCTCGCCTCTACGTAACGCCCTGTCGAAAGCGGACGCCATATTTTGTGTTGCTGATGTCGACATAGACAAACGTAGACATGTTTTTTCCTGCCCCCCCACCCCCCTCCGCCTGCCTTCCCCCCCCTTCACCCAAACTTGCGGTCGGGAGGCGGCGGGGAGCGGGGAGGAGGACGGGGGGCACGCAGGCTGCGTGGCAAAAATTATATCTAAAAAAAATAATTAAGAGCTCACCCCGAATAACCCTCCCGGCTCACACCCCCCCCGCCGGTCTCTTCCCCCCCCCCAACCCCCTCCCTTTTCTCCCGGCCCCCGCCGGAATCCCGGGAACCGGACAGTTTTTTGCGGCAGGAAAAGTTGGGTGCGAGCGGCCGGGGCAGCGCCGGCGAGTGCATGTGTGCGGGGAGAAAGGGGGGGGGGGGGGGGGGCGGTGCGGAGGGGTGCGCAGCGCCGCGCAGCTCCGCGCCCGCCGGGGGTGAGGTGGGGTGCCGGGGGGGGTGATATGGGGGGGGGGGGGGGGGAGGGAAGCCCCGCCTGGGAAGTTTCCTACCTGCGCCCAGGGCGGCGGCACCGACTGTCCCGCTGCGGAGCGGCACCGAGGGCTCCGCGCACCGCTCCGCGCCGCTCCGCGCGCCGCCGCGGCAGCCCGCGGCCGCGGGACCCCGCGCAACGGACACCCCCCCCCCCCCCCCGCCCCCCTCCCCCCCCCCAACCCCCGCCCCCGCCCGCGCCCGTCCGCGGGGAAACACGCGCGCACCGCCACGCGCGCACGCACGCACACGCCGCGGTGCAAAAAATAAAATGGGGAGGGGAAAAAAAAAAGGAAAAAAAAAAAAAAGAAAAGGAAAAAAAATGGGGAAAAAAAAAAAGAGCCCTCGATCGGTGGGGATCTACGCCAAAACCCACATGATCTCTGACGTCAGCGTGCGTATTTGCATACGATACCACCGCCGGCGCGGCCGCCGGGGTCCCTCGGCGCGGCGGAAAGTTGGGAGTGGGGCCGTGCCCCCCCCATCCCGCCCGGCCCCCGCCGCTCCTCCTCCGGCTCAGCCCCGCGGATCTTCCACGCATCTCCCCCCCGCGCCCCGAGCTGTCCACGCGTGGGCTCCGCCGTGTGGTGTCACCGCCGGCCCCTCCGCCCGTCCCCGCCGCGCCCCCCGTCCCGCTCCGCGGCAGGAACGGCGCGGAACCCCCCGATCCCCCGGGCGGAGCCGGGGCTCGCCCCCCGCTCTCCCCCCGGGGGAAGGATGGACCCTCGGTTCAGGGGCTGGGGGTGGGGACCCCTCGGTCCAGGACCCCGTGGGCTGGACGTCCCCGCGTGGGGATGGCAGCGGGTGGTTGTAGAACGTGGGGACGGGACCCCCGCCTTAGCATCGCGGGGATGGGCCCCCCGGTATAGGGACGGCGGGGTTAGATCCCCGCTGCAAGGACGGAGTGGGGGCTGGACCCCCGCTGTAGCGGCGGCGGTGGGATGATGAGGGGCTGGATGAAGTTCCCTGAGGTTGCCCCCCCACCCCCCCACCCCCACCCCCCCCGAAGCGGGGCAGGTTACCTGGGGAGGTGGGAGGCATTTCTTCATCCTTGGCTTGGGATGGAGGTTTTTTCCAAGCCACCCCAGCTCGGGTGGGCTTCAGGCGGCGGTTGGTTGTTGCTTTGAAGAAGGTGGTGTGTATTTCCCAGGGATGCTGCAATCTCCGCTCCTCCGCTGCACCGCAGGAATCCTTTCCCCCACTTAAAACTGTCGTTGAACTCTTGTGCCTCTTTGCCTTTCTTCCAAAGAGATGTAGACAGATAGGACCCAGGCTATTTTCTGTTTACTTCAATGAGATAATTAAAAGAAATAATTTACCGATTGTATCTTGCTACCAGATAGCAGATCTTCCAACAAGTCCAACAAGGCTAATAGGACGTACGAGTAGCATAATCTCTCGGTGACTTCAGGGGTGTGCTATCTACGATGCGGTATCTTTGATTAGATGGCATTAAATCGATATTTTAATTGTATACTTAAAGCTCCAGAGGTTTTGAATCTCCCCTCGCTTCGGCCGGCCCCCTGCCCCGTGTCACCGGCGTTGCGGCACGGCGAGCCGGCGCCGGGCTGCAGCCCTTAACCCCCCTCAACAAGTTCGGTGGGCAGCGTTTTCATTCCCCTTCCCCGTGCAGGTTTGGGACCGGCTTCTGTGAGAGTGTCAGAAGAGGAGCTCGAAGTTATTGCAACTGAATAATCGCGGAAGAACGTAAATATGTCAAAGCAGTGTCAAGAGATTTCTTTGCAGGGATACCCTTATCTGAGTAGGCGTGTTTTTGACTGCCTGATTGAGTACAGTCTCTGCAAGTATTTGATAACAGAATGGATTCTTTCCTCTCTGCCACCAGCTTCGAGATTTGTGCTAACTTTTCCTCTTCTTTCTGGATTTCAGCTGTTAGGAAGGGGCAGGCGTGGGCATCCTCTCCGTGATCGCTGGAGACACGGAAGGTGACCATTAGAGCTTGCTGATGCTCATTGAACTTTGGTTTTCCTTCCTAGCGTTTTGTTTTCTTTTGTTTTTAATGGAAATTCCTCTTTCTGATAAATACTACTGAAGATATAGTTTGTTTAACTCTTCAGTAGCTGATCAGCCCTGTAAATGTTTCTGAGTTTCGAACGCCTGGGGAAAAAAAAATAAAAAAAAGAGCTATTTCTATTTTAGGGGGCAAAAATATTTCCCCCCAGGATATACTTTTTCTTTTCCTACTGTCTTAAATTCCTTTTCTATGATTCGGAAAAAAAAAGAAAAGCCAAAGTGTTTTAATAAGACTTCAATGCTTCTGGATATAAAATATTCTTGAAAGGGCAGATCAGTGGAAAAGCAGGTGAAAAAATCGTCTGCTTGCTCTTGTCCTAATTCACACTTACTTTAAGGCCTCTTTAACGTTTTTTGCCTTGCCAAATGCAAAAGGCTCTTTGATTGATTGGGTGATGCGGCGGCGGCTAATTCTGCCTTTCAAGTGCAAAAAAGGGCCGTCAACGGGAGCCGGGTCCGGGGTTTCAGACTTTAAACCCGGGTTGTAACAAAGAGAGTTCTAACCTCAGGTCAGAGCGGTGCCCGCACCGAGTAAGGCCCCCAGTGAGGCTCATCTGCCTTCCCCGAAACCCTGGATGATGTCACACAAATTAGAAGCTGAGGGGTCGTTAAAAATGGGGCATAATTCACTGTATTTAAGGGGAGGAGGGTGTGGGTTTAAAACTGTAGCAGCTGGTATTGCCGTCCTAAAAGAACAAACTAGGGACAACTTTCTGAGCACTGTGTGTTCAATGTTACGCCAGAGAAACTGCTCAGACCACGTAGGTACGTCTAAGGATACCTGCTTGCGTGTGACTTTGCATTTTCCCACATCAAAGTGCAAAATATAGTGCACGGCGACCTGTTTTGTGGATGTTTTTCAACTTGGTCATCGAATTCTTCCTCTGAAGCTTGAGCAGTGGGACCGGCAGGCTGTGTGGCTTCTCCGCCCAGATGCTGTCTTTTAGGAAACTTGTGGTTAGTCAGTTAGCTCCGATTCTGTCAAATTTAATTGAAGTTAACTGAAGGGATCAAAAGTTTACTGAGGGATGGGAGAGCAGTGTTTATGATTAGAGTTTATAATTACAAAAGCCTTGATTCCTTGGGAAATCAGGCAAAAAAGGAAAAAAAAAAAAGAAGTAGCAGCGATGAATGCAATATGAATACTCGCGCTAGCTCTCGGTATGTAACTCATTGATAGAAACCTAACATTGGAATGATGCAGTGTAACACAACAAAATGGAAACGACTTTTACAGAAGATGCAAAAAGGAGATTTGCAATTTTAAATTTCTTTTGAATAAGGCCTCTCTTTTCAATTAATAACACAATGGAAGCTGCACTGGTTACAAAGTACGTGTGCCAAATTTCCCAGGAAAGTGAGGGCAGAGCACTTGTGTGCTTTAAATCTAGTGCCATCTCCACTTCCTCTGTGCACTTTCTCTAGATTTAAAGTGACATCTGCTCCATAAAGCCCTCAGATGAAGTTGCAAGCTCGCCTGTGAAATAATACCTTGGTCAGAGATAATGAACTGTGTACTGATATGTATATATATATTTTTTACGGTGAGGAGATGAGCCTCTGACATATGTATTGTCACATACATTTCAGTCTTTTTTAGTTTAATGGTTTTTTTCTGACTGTTTAATCCTGTGAAATTGCAGGCTGAGTCAGCATTACAGATCTAATTCCCTCTCTTGGAGGTGCAGCTCCGAATTTCGCTCTGAAGTGAGTGTGTAAATATCCTCGAAGGGAATGTGCATCATTTACGAGCCAAAACAGAGGCGTGTAAATAGAAGAGAGTCATTTTCTGTTGAGTGCGTGGCTACGTGTTGCTCACTTTTATGTTGGCCTGACACTGTGAGATCAAGCGGAGCTTTGCCTACAGGGTGCAGCAGCAAATGGGTGGGCTGGGGGCTCCAGGACGTGTTGGCTCCTCCCAGGCGAGGTGAAGCAGCCCTGGGTTGGCGGGCCAAGCTGCCGCCTTAGACCTGGATTTGGGAAGAGCCAGGCTCAGCTTCAATTGCTCATTTTACACCTTGCTCCATTTCCACCCCGTTCTTCTTACCACGCACAGGTACGGCGATTCCCCGGCTCCCACTTGGTCTGTTTGGTGATGGCCCAGTAGTGGAGTTAGGCTTTCTGTGCCGTCAGCAGTAGAAATTAAGGTAAAATCAATTCAGAAAGAAGTCAGCAGATAAATGCTGTTACTTTTCCCTCCTCCCTCTTGGGGAGATCTCGATCCCTGTGCTGAGGGCAGGAAGCGGTGCTTGGCTGGGGTCAGCGCATGTTGTGCAGACCAGTGGCCGAGAAACAAAGCTCTTCAGCGTCGTGTGTTTGTCACTCTCTCCCCAACGTGGGTGGTTTAGTTTCTATCACCCCAGCAAAACAACTCCCCAGATCAAGCTTTCCCCTTTGCTAAAATGCTTTGTCGATGCCATCAGTGCTCTCAATCGCCGGGGTGTGCAAACGCAAGCTGAGGTAGTGAGCACCGATCAGATGCGCTGTCTGCAAAATGAGATGTTAATATAAATGCACAGAAGAGCAAAGCAATATCAAGGTCTGATCCAATTATAAGGGCTGACCTTATGATTTGTAGTGCCCTTAAGCCAGGGGAAGCTGTCAGAAGGCAAGATGCCTCCCCTTCAGGACGCAGGGCTGACGGGGAAGATTAGTTGCTAAGCCTGTATGGAGAGAATCCCCTGAACGCAACCTCCCTAAGCATTTGCACTCATCGCCTGAGCTTAAGATGGGTCCTGGCAAGAGGCACGCAGGCATCTGTCTTTTTCTGTTTCAAAAACTCCAGGAGAGCTGATCACTTATCACGGGAACCATCTGGCTTATTCTTAGAGAGATCAACAGTTAGTCACTGAACGAACAAGGAGCATGCTGCATTGAAGTCTGCTCTCCCCATTAAAAATGAGGACTCAGCCCAAGGTCCCTGAAACACCGTGTGCGTTGCCCGCTGCAGCTGGAGGGGAGAGAGATTTAATTCTGCCTTGAGGTTGCTGAGCTGCTGCGGTGTGGAAGAGAGCTGCTGCGGCAAGCTGGGGGATGCCAGCCTCTCTGCAACGAGCTGTGGTGGCCACGGGGACCTGAGGCTCTGCTTCCTCAAGGTCACCTCTGCCAGGGACGGAGAAGCCTGAGGGGTAGCAGGGCTGCACCGTGGCTATCTGGAAAGCTTGACGCCGTCTGCTCTGCCTCTGTTGCTTGCTGTCGATCTCAGTTCCCAAACGCAGGGGCAATAGGTGGGACTGGGTTATCGCTCCGCCATGAGGATGCTGAGGATGCAGGGCAAGGCCAGCGTAGGATGCTGTGTGGGTCAGTGCTGTTGCGCTGTGAGAATTAGGGGGGCCACGGGGTTGTACTCTCATCTCAAAGGGGTAACACTTCGAGATGCGAGGGCAAACACACCAGTGTGACCCTGGGCTCCTCACGTG
This sequence comes from Chroicocephalus ridibundus, assembly GCF_963924245.1. Lineage (NCBI taxonomy): Eukaryota > Metazoa > Chordata > Aves > Charadriiformes > Laridae > Chroicocephalus > Chroicocephalus ridibundus. Next base: position 156,135,954 of record NC_086285.1, on the reverse strand, counting down.
CTGTATTAAAAAGGGCCATAGAAGTACCTAAGCCAGCTCCTTGCTAAAAACTTCTGAAGCCAGGACACTCCACCTGCCCTTCCATTGGGCTTTTCATGTTTTAATAAAGGCTGTGGCCACCTCCGCCTGCCCTCTGCCATTCCCACCAGGCCCTTGCGAAGGGCGGCTGGCCGGGCGCCAGCATGCTTTGAAATGCACTGGTGCGCGGGGGGGCCTTCGCTCGCCCACCGCTGCTCTGGGCCTCCTGCAGCCGGGCAGGCTCCAGGCTTTTTTGGACCCACCAGTTGACCCCAAGAGCTGGGTGAACTCGGAGCAGCAGCTCGGCCATCCCCCCCTGCAGACGGCCTGCAGGTCCCACGTGAATCCCGCAGCCTTCACTGAGAGCGGCGGTTTGGGGATTTTTCTTTTCTTTTTAATGTCTTTTTCTATTGCTCTTGCTAATTACTAAAGCAATTTTTAAAATTTAAATGAGGGCTTCCTCCCTCACAGCCCATCTGCTGTGAAATCATAGCGCACATCCTTTGTGACAGTTCAAGCATCGCCATGGCAACGTGCTGTGATGTGATCAACCCTGAGTTATGACCTCACTGCGGGACCAGGCAGGCCAGGCTGCTTTGGCAGGAGAAATAAAAAAGCAGCTTCTCTATTAACAAAAGTGGGATTTCTGCTACAAGCCAATGGGATTTGTCCTGGAGCAGACGGACTAAAGCCCTCCCCAGAGCTTTTTACAGGACTTCAGTGCTAGGGCTGGGGGAGGGCATCCACTTGAGAAATCACGTACTTCTCTCCTTAGAGGAAGTTGCTTTCTTTGAGAAATCTTTTCCACCAATTTATGGTATTACTTCAGTAGAAATCCTTGGAATTTTTAAGACTTTTTTTTTCTTTTTTTTCCCCCCTGTGCATCCAAAGACTGAAAATGCCGGAGACCAAACTCTCTTTTTCCTGTTTGGAGGCAGGTGCTGCATGGCCGGTGGCAATGCATACTTCACCTAGGCTCCCCCGTGGCTTTGCCCGGACCCCATCTAGAAGATAACAGGGCTGGGGGTGAGTGGTTTGGCTTTTCGAGGCATTCATCTCTCACCTCCCCGCTGAGCCTGGCGTGAAGGGTGACAACTGTCGCAAGCCTTTGCGGACAACTGGAGCGGATTAGTTACCAAAGAGCGCCCAGCAGGTGTCATACCCAGTGTTATCCATTTCCAATGAACCAAAGACCTGGTTCAGAGCCCCTGGTTCAAAGTAAGGGATTTTTTTTCTTACCTTTTTTTTTTTTTTTGTGATTCCTGTGGATTTTGGACCAGATTTTAACCATCAAACTGAGCCTGCTCCTCTAGGAAGCTATTTGCACATGTAACTAATTCACTGAGACAGCTTGTATATTTATCTGTACTTTAGTATGTATTTCAGAATGTGCCTTTATCTGTCCCTTAGATTAGAATATAGCATCTTTAGACTGCTGGTGCAAACAAAATTGATGGGGATATTTGGCAGTTCTGGAGAAATTGGTGGTACAATTTGCCACCTCTCTGGGGAGCTGGAAAGTTAACAGGCAGCCTAGTTTGGCTGTTTTATTTGTTGCTGAATAGACGTGGTGCTGTTTATGAGGACTTAAACGATATGTGCCTATTAAATGATATGTGTTAACAAAGCTGAGAGGTGTTTGGGGAAAAGGAGGTGAGAATCTGGGGAAAATGATGCGGTTCCTCAAGTGGTACATTGTACAGAGGAGAAGTATTAGACTTCCATAGCATTAGACTTTCAAATATTAAGACTTTGTGGCAACTTCTATATGATGGTCTAGGGGACCACAGTGGATCTGCTGTGCCACGGTCTGTATGGTGACAGAAGAGCACACAGCCCTGAGCTGCTATAGGTTCCACTGTCCCTTATGGTGGAGCTGGCGTAAAAGGTTTACAGTCCTCACGCATCTGTTCCTCCCCTGTCCCTTTTTGAACATACAGAATCAACATAGCCCCAGTGTATTACCAATCAGGCCACTTCATTTTGCACTGATGACTCTCTGCTTTACCCGTTGAGTGAGAAAGCTGGCAAATGGTTGCTGCAGATTTGTCTTTAGGTCATTTTGGAGAGACAACCTTGAAGACCTCCATAATTTTTTTAGGCTCCCAACCAAAACCAGGGGTGGGGGGGTAGAGGGGGAGGAAGGCATCATAGAATGGTTAGAGTTGGAAGGCACCTTAAAGATCAGCTAGTTCCACGCCCCCTGCCATGGGCAGGGACACCTCCCACTAGACCACTAGATTGCTCAAAGCCCCATTCAACCTGGCTTTGAATCAAGTATAATGATTTTCTCCCTCCAAAACTGGCTTGTAAAATACTCCCTGACTCAGCCTCTTTATGCCATCTTACAGCCTCCAGCAAGTTTTTACAGCCGAGCTACTTCCCAACCCCAGAAAATGCAGCACAGCCCCCAAACTATTGAAGTGCAAATGGATTGACCGTAATCTAGGAAGATTCAAGAGAAACAGGTCAAATGTTACACTAAACACTTATGGCAACATATTTTAACAGCAGGAGGATAGAAGCATGTTTACCCTGGGCCGGTTTAATGTGAGAAGATTAAAATCTTCTCTTTTCTGAAGGTGAATTCAATCAGTTTACTGGTCTTTGGCTGTGCATGCTCAAAAATAACAATACTTCTGTAGCTCTGTCCATACCAGTGTCTAAAGGTGTTCAGAAGATTATAATCATAAGCTTTACAGCGCGCTTATGTTATCAGCCCCTATGGTTATCCCAATTTATCGGTGGGAAGCTGAGGCTTGGGGAAACTGGGGATGGAGCTCTGCAGTGGCTTTGGCTGCAGCCAAGCACTCATGAAAATCAATGCCGGCGCTGGGGAACTTGCGACTTTTGCTGACTCTACGCAAGGAACCCGTGGCACAGCCAGACCCCCTGAGTCTAAACCTGTTGGCTTAGCTACGTGCCCCATCGCTCGTCCCAACAGCTGACACCAGCAGAAGTGCTCAGTTCGGCTCGTTACGCGTTGAGGTAAATATTTATAGGACTGGCCTGGATCTCAGCAGTGGCAGTAGGAATTTTCCTGCTTTCGAAGAAAAGTGTGCCCATACCACTATCAGAAATATAAAAGTGGTATCACAGTGCTCACGGAAACAAATTGGAGTCTTTATCCTACCAGAGCTCAGCCAAGAGTTCGTATCATCGTCTTGGTAAGAGATCTGCCCTTAGGTCCTCAGCGCATAGATTTTCCCTGTGTGCTGGGGCAGCGAAACCTTTGTTGTGCTGCAAGGCCGTGCTAGTAATAACTCCTGTAAGTTTCGGAAAGCTGGATTTGCAAAGCTAGCTGCTGGAGAACATGCTAAATTACAGGCTAGGCTATGGGTATTTACTACAACTGAAGGGAAATGTTTTTTTCCAATCCTGAAAATCCTGGAAAGGCAGCCCTATCAGTGCAAAATATTTTGTCACAATAGCCACCTTAAATGTCACCCTGGTTCAGTGACAAATTTATGGTGACATTTTTCCACAGAGATGGTTAAACTCAACTCAAGTGCTGCCTGTAAAATGCTGATTTTCCTGCACTCTGAGAGTGTCTGGGGGAAAAAATGATACTGTACGTAAAATTTGATTTATAAAAAAACTTGTTCCTGTTGCTTCAACCTCTGGGTGCATTTACATTACAAGACACAAATTAAATTTAACATCATGCCACCAACAGCTGTGTTTCATCCAGGAGTGAGCCGGCAGGATGGGAGCTAGGAGTTGCAATACATGGGCGACAATACGGGGTGCAACTTGGAAAAGGCAGGGAGGGGACGCACCAAGAGGGGGACTGATAAAGGCATATACCTTTATAAAGGCACAGACATGCATCTTGCTGGCTATGAACTCCGTAGAGCCACCTGGTTTCAGAACTACTCATTTCGATATTAAAAAATATGAAGATAAGGGATCCCCCTTCCCCGAACCCCTTGAATTGACTTGCAAGAGTTTTTGGAAGTTAGGAATAGAACGAAAAACAAGTGTAGAAATATCAGTGAATTCCTTAACGCCATAATGTCGGTGCAAGTCTTTCAGAGAAGTGCCGGGATCTACTGTCTGGGAGGGAGGTGGGAGAAGGGTCGCTCTGTGTCCAGGTCCTGCTCACCGCTTTTAGTTATGTCTTAACACTTTAATGAAATACATTGGAAAATAAATGCTATGCTAAGGATGGTGTGATGGATGTGGAATTTGATGGATAGTGATACAAATGCAGATTAATATTAATCATATGTGTATAATTTAATGAAGGATATAATGCCACCTGCTGTGTGGTAAAAACAAATTACTGCTGCTTTGGTTGTTTTTGACTAGTTCTGGAATGAAAATGAATTTGGACCGAACTAATTTCCCTTTAATGTCTTATATGTATAATTAAAGATTCACGTGTTGCAACTAAGCATAAATACTGTGTAAAATCACACACAGGGGAGGCCTGCAGCGTGAACCCACCACTTCCCAGATGGCACAGCACCCCAGCGTCTTCTGTCTGAGTTCAGTAGTAGTTTCCTTTTCTTCACTGGGGAGCTGGAAGACATCCTCATACACCTCCCTGATTTTTTTGCAGGTGCAAAAGAAATCCCCATGGAGGCAATAATGAACTTTTATTCATAGAGCAGTGCCAGATAGAAACGTATATTCATATGCTTAGTGTTGGAAGGGCATTTGACCGGACCGAGCTCAGGGGCATGCTGTGTTGGTACATCTGCTTGGGGATGCTGATCCAGTGGCTCTGAAGCCAGGGACGCACCAGGAACCCAACGAGGAAGGGATGATTCCTTGGACCAGGTGCCTCTGCTGGGTGGAGACCGCAAGTGGCACCAATAGAAGGCGTTAAAACCCGGGCAGTGTCTCGGACCTGTTGCTGCTGTGGACCTTTCTGAGGTCTCGGTGGGGTTTTTGGCTAATGGGTTGTTTTGCGTCTCAGAACGCCCAGTCTAGCCAGAGCTCCCTGTGCCGGACTGTGCTGTGTCTCCTCGCCATCCCTAAAGGCTGAATGGCCTAGCTGCTGGATGGCATATTATGTAGGGCAGACTGACAAATGGCGGTAACAAAATAACTTTGTCCCCCAACAAAGTTAATTGAATGAGATTTAACGTTGCTAAGAGATTTGGACAGCATCCCTCAAACTTCAGGAGATTAGGCTGCCGAGCAGGAGGCACTGCAGAGGGGTTGGCACCGCGCCAGTAAACAAAGCTTTATCAGGATGATATGTTAATATTTGTGTGTATTGTAAAATTAAAAAAAAAAAAAAAAAAAAAGAGGGCAGGGTGGTGGACTGCCTCATCTGCTTCTCTGGCATAGCAATTCCCATTGAAGCTGATGGTAAAACACTAATGCTTCAGCAATAAAGACAAGTGATTTCAAACCAGCTTGATTGCAATGGAAAACAGATGCCTAATGCAGACAGTCCACCTTCATCTGTGGTCCCAGCAGATCCTACACGCAGAAATGTTTGCCTTATGAGAAGGCCCAGATGCCCCAGCTGAAATCAGAGCTGAATTCAGCAAGGGTCTTCTTCAGAATGCAAGGATCCTGTCTCAGCGGGTTGTGGGTGGATACAAGCTCTCTCTGCCTGGACACCAAGCTGACCACGCATGGGTTCACCATCGTTCAAAAACCGTGTAACCACATTACTGTGAGACTGCACATGAGGTAACAAACCATGATGAAAAACTCAAATTACAGAAAAAAACCCCAATGAACCATCTGGGAAGTGCAGGCAGTGGTGAGACTCTTGCTGTCCTTCATCTGACACAATACGGACAGGGGAAATGCTGAAAGTGGATCTTGCAGGCTGAGAAGGTGCTCCTGAATTTCATCTGAACTTCGGACAATTAACACATCAAAACTAATGTCAAAGTGTATTTTTGTGAGTTAATTGCTGGAATGAAGTTTACTGTAGAAGATGGTGGAGCAGATGCTGAAGATAAGAAACGACAGGATGGTTAAGAAGGAATTTGCTGTTGGTTTTGCTGTTGATGTGCCAGCAAGATTAGAAGAAATGTTTTCTGAGCGTGGACGTGTGCGAAAGGTTTGAGGAGGGCCCCTGGCAGCGCTCCTGACTTCCTCATCCCTTGTAGGTTCGCACCTCGGAGATTTGGAGAAGGTGGATCTGAGTGCACTTGGTGCTGGAAACACACACAGATGGGCATAAAAGGTGTCACCACTCCAGCTACAGCTGACCTGAGCCCTACCAGAAACTCGAGCGGTATTTTCGTCTGCGGACCGCTACAAGCGTGGTCCATCTGGTGATCATATCAGCAAAGTGTTGCATGTAGTTTTCTCACCATACAAAACCTGCAGCACCCGCAGAGGGCATGGGAGAACGGGGGAAACCTCGAGCTTTTGTGAGATGGAGGACAGCACAGTTTCTACCCACAGACCTTTGTATTTTCAGCTGTGATTGTAACACAAGAGCTACGGCTCTCCTTTATTGCCAGTAAACAGGTAGGGGCTGGGCTGCCCAGATGACACATTTTTTTTCCTCCCTTCCAACCTACTGCCTGCTTTCATAAGCACTTTACCTGGAATCCTGGTCTCGGTGAAGCAAAATGGCAAATATCTCATTGACTCCAGTGGGACAGGCACTAATTGTCAGATAGAATGACGTACTAGCCCTACGCACTGGCTATGCTCTGAACTTACACACCCAGAAGTCACATAAAGACAACACTGAGGTCACGGGAAATCCACATTTTCTGTATAAAGCACGGGAGTACAATTTGTGGGCTAATGCAGCTTATTTTTAGATCACTGAGGGGATGGATAGGGCTGGGGAGCCTTGGGTAGTTCAGATACAGGTTCGAGCCTGATTAAAAGTTGTCTGTTGTCTCCGCAACGTGGTTCAGATGTGTCTGCTTGCACTTTAGTAGACAAGTTTTACACCTACAAGATGGTCTTTGCCAAAGCACCCCCTGGCATTGGGGTGAGGTACAAGCGTGACATTTGCACTGTTTCTACAGCTGGGCCGCAAGCAAGCCAGTTGCTATTAATATTCCCTAAAAAAACCCCAGACTCCAGGAGGTGGAGACAAGAAATGCATCGAGCATTTATTGGCTATGCTGCTGATAACTGGGTGAAGATAAATATTTGTGCAATGGTGTGTCCTTGTTATTTGGCTTTGGGAGTAAAGTTATGATTCAGTCCAAGTGCTTTATCACAGCTACACATCAGCGAGGAACTATACAGAAAGCTTATCTCAGGAGTGTCTTGGCTTTTGCAGATCTGAATAATTATGTGGATCTGATTAGTTATAAGTTTTATGTTCCTTTAATGAGGCTTTCCCACCTGAATAGTCAGTTCTTTGCACAGAAAAACTCCTCCCACTTCACATTATTTTTTCTTGCCCTGGGCTGCATGAGTCTAATTCACTCTTGTATCCCAGAAATAGTCTCTCTGGTTATATTTTGGGGGGTTCATCTTGAGTTAGGACCTGCCTTCTTGAGTGCTGAGGAAACGTCCAGGTTTGCAGGAAGCACTCTGTGCTGCAAAACAACAAGAGTAACTAGGAAGGCTAATGCTAAACTCAAATTCATCCTTGTGGAAACTTTATTGTGGTGAATAAACCATACCACTGAAGAAAAAGCTGGGTTTACCTCCGAATGCCACAACTCCCAACTCCATAGGAGTTCAAATGAGCTAATCCTAGCAACTTTAAGTGATGTAAGGCGACCTTCACTCCAAACGCCTTTTCTCCTGTTGATTTTCTCCGTTCGGGTGTCTTTCTGTGCTCAACTGGCAGCATCAGCAGAGTGGGAGGAAAATAATAATCACAGCAATCACTGCCAGAGTGGAAAAGAAAGTGTGCAATCTTTTTTGTATTGTCCAGAGGGGGAAAGGCTATGAGCAGAGAAACCTGTGTGCTGAGTTTAATCTTAACGTTCCTTCTAATAAGCCCTGATGTTGTATTAAAAAAGAAAATGAAATGGTGGAAACAGGCCTAATACTAAGAGTATTGTCCCTGGTTTAAAAAACACTGGTGGAAAGTGCTTTTGTTCATATTTTTCTCTCTCTCTGACCTGCAAGGATTGGTTCGTCTGTTCGAGCATAGTGCAGGTAGCTGAGACCACCACAAGGGCTGACCCCTCGAAACCAAAGCTCTTCATTCCTTCCCCGTGTAATCAGCTGGGAAGAGGATTGTTGGCCCCGTGGGGAGCTTGGTCCACCACGAACAACCTCCTTCTGCTCCTCCTTCTGCCTCCTCCTCTGTCTGGTTTTAATGTCACTTACGAAGGAGCTATCGGAAGTTCTTAGTTTCACATTTTGATCTCATTTCCCATTCGGCAGCTTGGTACAGATGTGGATTTTCCAAGCCATCTGATCTGTTTGGATAATAAAAACCCGCTAGGTCTTTTGGGGAAAAGCTCATATACAGTTGCCAACATTTTTGTAGATGTTTTCCAAGCACAATTTTCCAACTGAACCCCAGAGGGTGGGCAGGCTGGGAGCTGCTGGAGGCCTGTGTGCTCATTTTCATCCATTTTTAATGTGCTTAAAAAAATAAAGAAAGAAAACAATGCCCTTTCCTAGTGACCAGCTTCTCTAAAATGATACAGTTTTGGGGTTTTCATACTGAAGAATTTATTTTCTAATAAAGTCTTGATTTATATCTTTTAATCTCGATTTCCATTTTCTGCCAAAACACTAAAAGAGCAGCAATCTCCTCCACATCCATGTAATGATGAGAGATCCTCACATGTTCTGAATCAGGAAAAGCATATTAAAATCCTATACCGTGTTCTTTAGAAAGCACTTAGAGCTGTCAGTTCCCTTTGAAATCTGGTGGTGGTGGTGGTAAACGTGTAGCACTTCTAGAAATAAGGTCATGGATGCTAATCCACAAGGTCCCAACATCACTTTCCTCTCCTGTGTTTTATGGGCTTCTCCCAACGAACCAAGCTGGTACTATGGCATACATCACCTTGATGAGCAGTCCTGGAGCATGTTACATTCGTCTTTTGGGACTTGAAGAGCTGAGAGGCTCTGACCTCTTTTCCGGCATGTCTGGATATATTTACAAGGTAGGAAAGAGTGAGTGTTGAGAATAAGTGTGTTGGCTCTGGACACCCTACTGCTGGGATGCTCCTGGGTCTGGTTCTCAGAAGGCCCAGCTGGTACCTCTGTGGAACACCTATGACGTGCTCCGCAGTGCACCGTATGCCACCTTGCGGACCTGTTGTGGGATGGGTATTGGGCCAAGGAGATGTACCCTTGTCCTCTGTGCTGCGCATCTGCTTCTCACTCCCTTCTGCTCTTCCGAGTACCTTTACTCTTTCTCTCAGAATTATCCTCTTCTTCTGGAATTGATCTTTTTCCTTTCAGGTTTCTTGTCTTCCTCTGTTTTCTGTAGTCCTACAAAATAAAATGAAGGAATGTGAATTCCTCCCTCATCTTCTCTCTCTTTTCTTACGATACCTTTTCCTGCTGAAAGCGTAAGTGCAGTCTGCTGCCAGGTCTTCATGACTGCTGTGCATGAGCTGGAGAACTTGCATGCCAGGCTTTGCATGTGGATCTAGAAATCAGCACGACAAAATGAACCCAGGGCTCGGCAATACAGATTTCTCAGAACTAAGACTGAGGGCACCATTGCTTTATAAAGCTGCGTGCAGTGAGAGCCAGCAGAGAGCTCTCATTGACCTCCGAAGGCAAATGCGACCCTCATCTCAGTAGGGCAAATGGCATAAAAGCAGGCGTCTGCTCTCCAAACCTGCTTTGTTTTCCTGCTACGTGTGAGCTGGAAAGCCTCCTGTGCACTACTGAAGAAGGAAGATTTATTTGTAAAAATTCTAAGATTTTTCTCTTAGAATTGAAAAACAGCAAAGAGACTTTAAACAGCAGGCAAGAGGACTGTTACAGGTGATCCAGCCGTAATTTACAGAGGCAGTTTAATCAGCACAATAATGTAGAGGATCATGATGCTCTGTCCTTCTTTTCTTCCCTGAACTGCTCAGTTAATGGTTGGGCTAATTGGTAGCTGTCAAGCTTGTGCTGAACGTACCAAAGGTTTCTGCGATACTGCTCTGGCCACTTGAAGGCAAGCCGTATAGTTGGGGTTTCAGAAAGATGTCAATTAAAAAGCAATTTCCATGCATTCACAGCTTACTCTAAGTGTTGTAATTTCGCCTGACGCTTTCCATGCTGCTTGCCCTTCCAAAGCTGATCTATTTATTTCTGTTATCTGCTTTATCGTAAACTCCCAGAGAACAGACTGTCTCCTTTATTGTATGCGTGCAACGTGCCCGCCAGAGTCTGGCTCTCCTTCTTGCTGAGACTCCAAGGTGCTGCCACAATTGGATGGAAAGTTTGAATAAGCTCCTTGTAGCTGCTCTGAGCGATGAATGTCTGTGAGGAAGTCTCCTAGGATTTTTTTTTCCTATAATAAAGTATTATTTTGCACATTAACGATTCCAAAATAGCCGAACTTTGACTTGGACTTTTCGGTGCATGTTTCCCAGAGTATGTGTTCACGAAACTGTTCTGCTGCTGCGGGTGAAATTTTGGCCCCTGCGAGCTGTGCACAGTCCCAGGGAGCTGTGGCCAACCCACTTGTCTCTTGCTGCTTGATTTTGAGGAGCGGATCTTATATCATTTTGTCTGAGCCTCTATAAACTTTCAGATCACACTGTAGCTTGAGCACATCCCTCCAGGAAACGTTTAAAAATACCTGGTTTTGAAGATGTATCTCAGAAATAGGTATTTTTAATTGGGTAAGGAAAAAGTGCTTATTAAAGGACAAACACTGTTTTTACAGGTATGTCGCAGTGGTGGCGGTTTAGAGATAGAGCTGGTTGAGGTTTGTGGCTTTTTAGCTTCTATTGCAGTTTTATGGTGAAGATAAGGCATTGGGATAGGACCTTGGAGAACCGGGCTCAGAAAATAACCTTACCCCATATTTTTGGGGAAAATCACTCATAGCCTCTTGCTACCTGAATTTCTTGTCTGTAAAGTGGGGACTGCAGTTGGGGGGGGTGCCATCCCAGACTGCTACTGCTGCTTCTGAAACTGCTGTTCCACCCTGCCCTGAAGCCAGGAGTTATACAGGTCCTACCTGTCTGGAGGAGTGAGGGGTTGTGAACATTTACCAGATATTTTCTAAGCCAGAGCTTGATAAATGGTGAACGGAGCTACATGGTATGTCTGGAGAGGGTGCTTGATGAAGGTCTCTGCTTAGTTTGCAACTTGTCTTACCTGCACAGTGAAGCAGCTGATTTCAGCAGGTTTTGATGCTTCGTTAAAACATCATCAGTGCAGCATCAAGGTGCAATACGTTGGGTGTCTCTTGCAACTATTATCCTCCCAGCGCTTCTTTCTGAAAGTATTCAACAGGGACAGGAGAGCACAGTGGAAATGTGGGGACATTTGAGAGCTGTGGTTGTCCATACAATTCATTCTCAGCACCCATTTAAGTGTTCCCAAACTGTGCCTGGATCCCTCGGTAAGACCAGTGTAAGGGGTCCAGCTAATCATAGAATAGAATCATAGAATAGTTTGGGTTGGAAGGGACCTTTAAAGGCCATCTAGTCCAACCCCCTGCAATTGAGCAGGGACATCTTCCACTAGATCAGGTTGCTCAGAGCCTTATCCAACCTGACCTTGAATGTTTCCAGGGATGGGGCATCTACCACCTCTCTGGGCAACCTGTGCCAGTGTTTCACCACTCTCATTGTAAAAAATTTCTTCTTTATATCTACCAAAATCTTCCCTCTTTTAGTTTAAAGCCATTACCCCTTGTCCAATCGCAACGGGCCCTATTAAAAAGTTTGTCCCCATCTTTTCTGTAGACCCCTTTAAGTACTGGAAGGCTGCAATAAGGTCTCCCTGGAGCCTTCTCTTCTCCAGGATGAACAACCCCAACTCTCTCAGCCTGTCCTAATAGGAGAGGTGCTCCAGCCCTCTGATCATCTTTGTGGCCTTCCTCTGGACCTGCTCCAACAGGTCCATGTCCTTCTTGTGCTGAGGACTCCAGAACTGGATGCAGTACTCCAGGTGGGGTCTCACCAGAGCGGAGTAGAAGGGGAGAATCACCTCCCTAGACCCGCTGGCCACTCTTCTTTTCATGCAGTCCAGGGTACGGTTGGCTTTCTGGGCTGTGAGCACACATTGTCAGCTCATGTCCAGCTTTTCATCCACCAGTACCCCAAGTCCTTCTCGGTAGGGCTGCTCTCAATCCCTTCATTCCCCAGCCCATGCTGATGTTGGGGATTGCCCTGACCCATGTGGAGGACCCTGCACTTGGCCTTGTTGAACCTTATGAGCTTCACATGGGCCCACTCCTTGAGCCTGTCCAGGTCTCTCTGGATGGCATTCTGTCCCTCAGGCCTGTCAACTGCACCACTCAGCTTGGTGTCATCCGCAAACTTGCTGAGGCAAAAAAGTTTTCGACTACCTCAGCCTTCTCCTCAGCTCGCGTTACCAGTTTGCCAGTCTTGCTCATCAGGGGGACTACGCTTTCTTTGACCTTCCCTTTCTGGCTGACATACCTGTAGAAGCTCTTATTATTTTTTGCATTCCTTGCCAAGTTCAGCTCCAGCTGCACCTTGGCCTTCCTGACCCCATCCCTAAACAACCGAGCAGCATTCCCATACTCTTTCCGGGATACCCATCCCTGCTTCCTTGGCAGTGGAAGCCATGGGTGGGGTTGAATGAAGCAACTTGAATGTCAACTAGTACGTAAAGTTTGGAAAACCTTGGATTAGGTTATGTCACTAGGATATGGCTTAAATCACCAGATATGAGGAAAAACAAGTGATATGTAATGAGGACTTCCTTTGTGTTTGACTTACCCTGCAGGACTCTCAAAGCTGTGGGTGATCATGCAAACCATACATGATGCAGAGAGGACAAATCTGAGTTACTGGAGAGAGGGATTTGCTGTTCCTGGGCTCTGGGATCAGGGCTCTTCACCCACATTAGCCCAGAGAAATTTTTTTTCTTGGTATAGAATAAAGATATACTATAAAAGCCAACAGATGCTTAACTGTCATGTTATGAATGGCATCACTGTAATTAAATGCTTCAGCTTGTTGCCTTAAACAAGTAGTTTCTTTGAGAATTCATTACTGCAAAAAAAAAAAAAAAAGAATGCTGTATTTTGGAGACGGCAAGGGGGGAAACTTTACTTTCCTTCCTCTTAATCTTGATTCAGCACCTAAACTTCCCCCCTTCCTTTAGCAGGACCTGCTGCCTCATGTGCAGGGACAATGTGGGCAGCTTTGCCTGAACTCAAGCCCCATGTTCACTCCGGAGCTTTGCGGAGGGGAATGCACACTGTGGTCCCCCTTTGCAGATGGATGCATCAAGACGGAAATCTTTGGGTTTGACACCACGACTCAAGTGCTGCATCGCAGTGTACCTGCGAGCCTTGTTTTTGGGTGACCTGCTGTCCTGTGAACTCACACCTCCCATTTGGGAATTCACGGCGGGCGTGGGAGCCTGAGGCTGGAACTCGCAGATGTCTGCCCAGGCGGTGGGAAATGCCGAGGTGTCGAGTTGTGCTCTTGTGGGAAGCCTCTTTCCTCTGGTAGCTCCTAGCTGTGAGTGAGGAAGGTCTCAGCCCTTTCTCTTGACATACACAGAGTGCTCCTCTGGTGCATGAAGACTCTGGTCCTTGTTTCTCCTGTCTGCCCCACCCCCTTCCCCAAGACAGGCACCGACCAGCGGGACTGCAGGGCAGGCTCAGTGGTCACCTTGGTTTCCATGATGAAGCTGGATGGCTCCATGCCCTCCACCTGCCTGCACACGGCATTTCGTCTCCTGCCAAAACGCCCCTTGCAAATGCAAGAGGTGGGGGAAACTTCTGGTCTGGAAGTCCCCTATGAAGCTTCGTCCCCATTTGGGGGCTATTTAGGGGATGAGTGCTTCAGCTGAGGCAAAGGATGCGTGAGTGCCAGGAATGCCAGAATCTTAGACATTGCCACTAGAAGAAGTAGGTGAGAAGCTTTCATTTCTTACAAATTTATACCCAAAATGACTTCCCCAGGTGAGGAAGAAAATAGCCAGGCTCAGGGTTGCTGGCAGGTGCAGAACAGCTTCTTGATTTTCCTCTTCCCAGCATTTTTTTACTCCTTTTTTCTGTCACTGTTCAATGAGGGCCTGACCCTTCCAGCTGCCCCGTGGTGGGCTGCCCTGAGTTCAGCTCTTGTGCTAGTTGAAATCAAGGGTTCTCAAGCCAAGGACCTCAGCTTGAGACCTTCGAAGTTATTTAGAGTCCCAGTGCCTGAGATGAAGGATGGTTCCTTATCAATGATGTGCTTGGGAAGGAAGGGCTTTGGCACACGAGAGAGTTAAAACTTTGGATGAGGGGTGGTGAAGCACTTGGGCAGGATCTTTGGGGATCATGTGAGAAAGTGCAATTTAGGGAAGGGCACCTCGCCTGTAAGTCCCACAGCTGGTCAGTCCAATTTCCAGCCTCTCCAGGTCCCTTTGAAGAGCAGCCCGCTCTCCAGCGTATCCCACTCCATGGTTTGGTGTCTGCAGTCTTGCAGAGGCTGCACTCGGTCCTGCCATTAGGGGAGACAAGAAGCAGTACTGGTCCCAGGGCTGGTCTGAGGGACACAACCAATTCTTGGCTACCAGCTGGTCTTTGCACTGCTGGTCATACCTCCTTCAGCCTGGTGGCACAGCCATTCACCGTATTGTCCTCTTATCCAGCCTATATCACACCAACCTGATGATAAGGACACTATGGGAGACTGTCAAAAGCCTTGCAAGAGTTAAGGTGTCCAACATCTACTGGGCTCTCCTTGACCAGAGCGCCAGTCACCTCATCACAGAAAGCAGATTTTGACTAGCTCAGGCATGGTTTAGCTTAGACGTAAGTTCAGCCAGCTTTGCACTGCACTCCCTCCACCCTCCAGGACGTGGTGTTAGTGGGGATCAAATGCGTTCAGTCTCCCCTGGAGCTGACATACCTTTAACATACACTCATGCTGCTGCAAAAGCAATTGAACCCGGTACTGAGCGACCGAGTCCCAGATACTCCCTCCGATTATCCAAAGCACTTGTGCTCTGTGAGAAAGTACAGATGATGACATTCAAGACGGAATAATTATCTAGTGGAGTCTTGCAGTATTTATGTGAAGGGTTATTACGCCAGAGCTCCAAGTGTTAGCAAAATCACCCCAAGTAAACAGCGTGCAGGGTTTGCACGTCCATCTCCCACTCTCATAATGCTCGCTCATGTTTATGGGCAGGCTTATATGGGTTTTTATTGCTAACGTCTTTCTCATTAATAGCCCGCTTGAGTTTCATGGTATATCTTTTTGGCACAAAATCAATTGAGGGTTTGCAATTACGTTTCCGGATAGGAGGTGCTGTTTACATCATGTTGCTCTGTAGGTCTTGGACAAAGAGATCTATGTGGGAGCATCAGGCACGGTCCTGGGCCAAAGACACCAGAGGGTTATTTGCAGGACTTTTATGGCCAAGAGGACAGAGTTTGCTGCCAGAGTTACTGTGTCTTCCCTCAACTGGATGCAACAGCACGACCGGAGCTGCAGAAAGGAGGGGAATTTCGAACCGGGTTTACCCTGAGGCACTGCGGGCTGGGAAATGCACAAGCTCCGTGGGATTTCTGTATTTAGCTGAAGAAGGGCAGGAGCATTCCGGGCAGTGATGTTAATCCTGCCTGCCCTTGCAGAGGTGGGACCTGCCTTAGTGCAGGGCTCTTCCTGCGCACTTGCGAGGCCTCGTATGGGCACACTTTGTGCAATGTTAGGCAACATGCCACATGAATCACTTTGCAGAGGCTGGAAAAATGTAGCAACATATGGAGCCGAGTTTGGGGAAAGAATTGAAAACAAACCTCATAACTTGAGCGGTTTCCTCCCATGGCAGCTGTTCGCGTGTGCTCTTGATGCTTGATATGGGCCTCCCTGCTCACGGGGGAGATACCTGGAAGTCATCAGCGGAGCACTTGCTCTCCAGAAGCCTTTCACTTTCTGGAAAGCACTTGCTTTCCAAAAGCTGTTTGCAGCTGCTTGGGATGAGGAGTGAATTCTGTACTGACCTGAAGAAAATGCAGTATCTGCTTCCCTGCACAAGCTTTGTGAACTTCTCAGATGGCATCTCCACGGCTTCTGAGCTAGATTACATCTAAACGCATCAGCTATCAAATAATCTGCACTGAGGGTGTTCAGCATCACTTGATGAAGAACCTTATAACCTGGCTGGGACATACTGGAAACCAGTTTCTAGTGGACACAGCATAGCCACAACCACATCTGATTAAAGTACCATAACTTTAGTTGCTTTAATGCAAGCCAAGTTACATCACAGCTCAACTGTCAACTTGCAGTCCAAGCTGGCATCACAGCTTCCACCAGGAGATTCAGCTCTTTCACCACAAAAGAGCTCAGCCACAAAACTTTGCAAGCCGAGTAGAAACCAAGTGGGTGGCAATCCTTGCTCTAGCTAGGATTCTGTGAGGATAAAGCATGGGAGGAATGGATTATGTCTGCTGCTACAGACTTCACGTGTGACACTGGCTAGCTGGTGTCTTTGGATCTCAGCTCTCCAGCCATAAGAGGAGAGAGGAACAGTGCTCTCTGCCTTAGCTGTTTGCACTTTGACTTTTACAATGAGCGTGTTACCATCCCCAAGGAGATCCAAGTCTTACTCTGGGGACAGAAGCTGCAAGCAAGTGAAACCATCTTAGAATAAAACAACTTCAGTAGAGAAAGATAACACAAGAGTTACAACAGAATAAACTCATCTGAAATCAGGAACTCAGCGAAGGTCTGATGGACTAAACCCACCGCATTGCCAATGTTAAAGATGTATCTGTTTAGGGCTGTCAAGCAATTCCCATTGGGGCATCTCCTTCGGCCAAGCTGCCACCCAAGATGTGGTATGCACATCTGGCTCACTTATCTCCAGCCTGGAGCCCTGGAAATCACAGAAGCAATCCCTGTGCTGTAGGAAAATCACAAACACTTCTTTTCTTTGCTGTGTTTTGTATCCTCTCTCAGGGCATTGGCATTGCACCAGGCGCTGCATCCCCACTAATGAATGGGGCTGGTGGGTGGTTCGTCGCCCTCTCTCTCGGGGGCTAGTATGACGCGTGGGTGTCCTCGGGAGTAAGTCACTAATTTCACTGTTACTGACTCAGTGCTCTCGGGATGTAGTTTCCCTTTTTCCTACGTGGGACCCCAGCACCTCCTCAGGTGGTGTCCTCAGGATGTGGACACCAAAATGCAGAGCTATGATACATGGTGACATCCCGTATCGTTTCTCTATCAGATGGTACTAGGGAAGGAAGTTTCTGGGACTGCCACAGTGCCAAGGGATGGGAAAAGAAGATGGGAAGGGTGTTCTCCATCTCAGCGCTGGGTGGCCAGTACAAGGGGACAGAGGTGTCTCCCAGGCTCTGCTGTTGTCTGGGGGCCCTCTTGTGGAGGAGTTGCCTTGCACATCCAGGGACAGGAATAGCTCCCATTTGGGACAGGGCTCGCTGGCTTCTCTTGAGCTTCAGGTTGGCTTTTATTCAGAGACAGGGATTTTTGCTCAGGTCGCTCCCCAGAAAGAGGTTTGGCAGCTGCATTTTTAATGGTCCAGCACAGCGGTCTTCATTGACCCTCACAGCTGGGTTGGGTCTCAGCTCCTCTGTAAGGGCCTGGGGGGATGGACAGTCCCTGTCTTTTGCAGATAGGTGGAAGGATTCATCCCCTAAAGACAATTTGTCTGCTCTGAGCTGGCCCCTATACAGACAACTGAATACTACTCAATGGGTCCTATGATGAATCCCCCCACAGATCTCTAGAAGACATCAGATGAAGAGCAGCTCAAGAACACATTATTTTTCTCCACTTCCTATAAAAGGAGTTGAAGGTGATGAGCAGATGTCAACACTTGTATTGGAAGGATCTGCCATTTGGCGAAGTGAATGAATCCCACAGTTGTGCCTGAGACCTTGGTGAGGGCTGAGCAAACTCTGCTCCTGGCCTCACCCTGAACAAGAGGCCTTCACGCGAAGTACTTCATGATTAAGTACTGATTTTGTTGGCTACTGCTATATCCATGACTATTCTTACTCATTAGGGGCTCTGCTCCAGCAAAACTGTAGTGTTTGTTTAATGCCTAAATGGGAGGGGGATAAATATGGACTTAAAGTTATTTAGTAAATGCTCTGATGGAGCAAGGGGCGCACAAGAATTAGCTGCAAAGTTGGTTGTGGTAGATAGAAGCCAAAGTGGAATCTGGCCAGGGATTCTCTCACTCATTTCCTTATCCCAGAGCACTTCACTGAGCTTAATGGGCAAAATATGGCCAAGACTATTCTTTCCATAGCCTAAGTTTTCAACTAAAAATATCTGTACTCCAAGCACTTTTTCCGGTAACGCAGATAGGCTGTGCCTTCTGCCATCTGGGACATGCACCAACCTGGTAACTGTGATCATGGTTGTTACTTATTTTCCTTTGTTTGTCAATACAAATTTTTCCCCAGTCACATTCTGTGTCTGAGATGAAAGTTTGTGCAGGAAGATGTTTCTCCATGGCTTTTTGGGATAGGGCAGAGCTGGCCCTTTTGGTGTCCAGCTTATTTTCAAACAGCTGGAATGACTCCCACCGCTTTTTGCAGGGACGGCTCATCCATCCATGCAGCAGCAGCCAAACTGCCATGAATTACAGTACTAAAGAAATTGAAGCCATTTTACTGCAAAACCCTGTGTCGCAAGTGGTGGTAGTTTCATTCTCAACAGCTTATGAAGCAGCTGCTGGAGCTTCGTTTGCCACCAGAAAAGGTGGTCCTGCTTCTTCCCCACCTCTGCCGTGCAGCACCCTGTTTTGCACTGAACATGCCATGGCTGCAGAAGGGCAAAAGCCAGCAGAGACCTGACCCACCAGAACTGCAGGGACTGTTTTTCTGATGAGTGGACAAACATCTCATACCCAACAACGGGAACCGATCTGATAGACAGTGGGGTCTTAATTCTTGTGAAAGCAAACCCGGCTTGCGCAGAGCTGCCTCTCCGCGTTGGCCTCAGGTGTCAATGCTCTGCCGGTGTAAAATGAATAGTTATTGCACCAGAGGCCTTCAATCTGCAAGTGCAAATGTGACATAAATGGGTCTAATGTGCACGGGGCTTGTAATGGGTGACAGCTTAAGAGCTGTACTTTGAAAATATGGTCCTCTGTGTCCCATTTTCTTTATTTGGCTTTCGTTTACTTTCTCATACATGTGGGGGAGATTAAGAATGGAGCACTTACTACTCTCCAGCAATGATGCATTGCTGATCCTTTCTCTTTCTACACTAAAAGGAAAGCAGGGGCTATCACAGAGCTCCGCCGTGGATTAGACGACATACTGCAGGAATGGCAAGGAGATTCCTGGTTTTCTGCAATGCTGCAAGTTGGATCGGATGGTGTTTATCATCACCCAAAGTCTGAAATCTGTGCACCTACAAAACAACTGTGAACAGTTTTGAATGGTGCTCTGCATATACTGTGTGACTCCCTTTCTATTGACTTTTGAGCATCAATGAAGGGAGCGCTGAATCAGAAGGGCCATGTACTCAAAGTGTAAGGTTTTCTGAGTACTGGAAACTGCCTTTACTCTCTGCTCCAAGTCTTGCAGCAGGCACACGATAATGCTGTGCTTTAATATGCATCTGGAGACATTTCACATGAGGAAGGGGAAAGAGCGAAGTGTATTTCCGTGAGCGCTTTGCAGGTGCGAGAGAGGCAAGAACAGTATTTAATTGTTCTTGCCCTCATGTCACGTACTTAAAGTTACTTTTCCTTTTGAAAGACATAATTTCAAGCTGTCACTAGGTACGCTTTCCTAGGAAGGCCATTTTGCTGAAAAGACTGAAGCTATGTGGTGCCTTTCCACTGATGCCAGAACAGCTGTTTCTCTGATTGCCAGTCCCTCCCCTGCCTTTTCTTCTTGCAAAAAAGCAAACACAAATATTACAAGCTCATATTACTTGCAACCAATGAGACAAATGACTTAAGAAGGGTGGTATTGCTGTTATTTCTGTGTATGTTAGAGCTGTTGATGCAAAGAGAGTTGTTACCACCTTTCTCCCAGTACAGAGGGAAACATGGACCTATCCAGGGAGGTTTTTCTTTCAGAGGTACTATTGCCCCTGCTCCCATCCCCCTGGTCCCCAGTCAAACATAGAGCCGGGCAGAGGAGGATCAGGCTGGAAGAATGGTCTGGCTGTGCTGCCATTGAAGCAAGGAGTCACAGGCAAGTTGATTGCATGAAGTTCTGGAGGTCTCTAGTCCTAGCTCCTCCTCAAAGCAGGACAACTTTAGTCCAGGTCAGCTGTGGCTTTGCCTGTCTGAGTCTTGAAAAACGCCAAGGGCAGAGGTGCCGTGACCTCTCTGGGCAGCATTCGGCCATCCTGCCTACTGTGAAACACAGTCCAACCCGATCCTTCCAAGCCTGTCACCCTTGTAACTACCCATCAGGTAGCTGCTGACCTCTGTTAGATCATCCCTTAGACTCCTTTTGATCAAGCTGAACAAGGTCATCTCCCTTGGTGTCTCCTTCTTCTTCCCTAAGCTCTTTCCCTCTTCAACCTGGGGGGCCAAAAAACAGACCCAGCAATCCAATACCCAGTAGAGGAGGGTAATGGCTTCCCTTGATTTGGAGCCTTGCTGCTCCAAATATAACTAAAAACACAGCTTGTCCTTTTTCTCTGTGAGAATATGTTGCTGGCTTATAGTGAGGTGGTGTCCCCCATAGCCCCTGGGTCCTTTTCAGCAGGGTCCCATCGCTGCCCAGTTAATGATGGAATTGGTCACTACATGGAAATTGTCACTCTTAGCTAAACTGTGACAAGTGGTTGTGCATGTGCTACTGGGACTCTGAGGCAGACCCCCATGACAGGGAGGTTGGACCAGGTAATCTAGTCCTCTAGGAAGGACCAAAATAATTCCCCCTTTTCTACAGGAACATGGCTAAAAGCACTAACTTTCTATGTATTTAGAAACCTTTTGTTATTCCCATGCAATAGTAAAATTTGTGGACTACAATCTGGTATAAAACTGGAAGCAAAAGTGCTATTTGATTCTGTATTTTTAGGGAATTGTGTTTGGCTTAATTTGGTGTGATAAGTCTGCATCTTCCTGGTTTAGAAATTTAAAAAGAATCTCTCTCTCTATTTTTTGTTGTTGTTTCTGCTCAGTAAAATTAATGTTATTAATTACATTTAAACAATGCTTAACTTGCCATTCTCCTCAATAATTATCTCTTGTCCCTTGGGAGTACATAAACACACACATTTGTAATATATAGAGGCCCCTGCCGAACTTAGATGAGTAAATCAAGGAAAGCACAGCGTGAGCTGCTTTTGCTCCTAATGGCCAAAGGATTGTTCCTCTTAAAACATCTCACACTCACAAAAACATCACAACTGGGTCTTGCAATAAGCTCTAGGTACTTGTGTTGAATTCACTTCCTGGAATATAGAATTTGTTAAAGTGTCTTAAATTATTTATTTACAGATTTCAGTTCAACATTGAAATGCCCATTTTGATGAGCTAGTGATGAGATGTCATTACTTGTTCCACTGCCAACCTCCCATTCAATAATTAGCCACCCCACTCATAACATATTTGCTTGATCCTATCAAGCGTGTATTCACTTTGATTGGATAGAATATTCATTGGCAGAGACTGCGAGGAGGCACGTAATTCTATTTATGTTCATCCCTTAATCTATTTCTGCAGTTTAAGGGATCTAATAATTCCAACTCTCTTTCACCCATGATTGTAACTTAATTTAGTAAATTCTCATGCTATATTTTGTGAAAAATATGAAGACTTTCACTCCTGAAATGAGTTGTATTCTTTACTAATGAGAAAGCATTCTGCCAAATGAAAGGAAGTCACAACTTTTTTACGGTCAAGAATATTAAAGTTTAAAACAGCCATGCAAAAATTACCATTTTTGGTTTTATACAGGAAGAAAAAAACTCCCCAGGAAAAATCCTGTAATATGAGGAAATGTGCTCCTTGGAGCGTTTCTCATCTGATCAGATGTAAGATGTCTACAGCACTAATGTCTGTATCTGAACTCATCATCTAGAGCCTCTTTACACTCGATAAATAGCAATAGACATGTCCGTGATGTGATTCGTGTCATCACAAAGAACCTGTCTAAAGTAGTTGGTGTGAACTGCTATTTTCTCTCCAGTGACTATAAAGGGATGTCATTTGTCCACACGTATGCATCAAGTGCCATTTGAGATGCTGTAGTGCGTCCGACACACCTGCATGGGGCTGGCAGATATGGTGTAGGACCTAAAGGAGTCCTGTCCCCTTCTGGAACTGTAGCTGGAGAATGGCACCTCAGGTGGCACTAGATGCCTGTGTTAGGCGGCCGAATCAGGACAGCCTGCATAAACATGGTCCAAGGTGTTCTGGGATACCAGCTTAGAAGATCATGCTTGACCTCTGATGCTGCTCAGGGAGGAACTGGACATCTCATAGGTGCAGTGCCACGTCATTCAGCCCTGGGCAGAACTCCTGGATCCCCTGGAGCATACCAAACAACACTAGACACTTATATTTGTTCAACAAAATCAAGTCCTGGAGCTGACTGCAACGTGAGTTTGTACTTCTAATGTGCATGTGGACAGCTAAGTTTCTGCCTATGAATCTGGACCTGAATTCCTCCCCAAAGGTTAGGTACCTCTAACTTCCAATCTTTGTCACAGATGGTTAGTATTCAGGGACAGGTATGAGTGAGGTCCTTTCACTGATCTTGCTTCAGAAAGTGTCTGTTTGCTAGTAGAACTTAGTACAATCTAGCGTTGCCGGCATATCCTTTCCACAGGAGAGATGCCTGCAGTCATTCTTGGGTGTTGACTCCCTGAAAAACTCTAAATTACTACAGTTGAGACAATTTGTCCGCTCTAATGTGACGATTTGGAATTAAATGTCTTACAGTAAGAACAGAAATCCTCCCTTAGGAGCTGCTGGAGGCTCTTACACACAAAGGTATGAATCAGTAGTTAGCTTCATCCCTGGGGAGGTATTTAAAAGATGGGTAGACATAGTGCTTAGAGATATGGTTTAGCGATGGTTTTTGTCAATATTAGGTTGATGGTTGGACTAGATGATCTGAAAGTCCCTTCCAACATAGGCAATTCTATGATTCTATGAAGTGGGCTCAGTGAAGACACAGGGATTTCTCTCTCTAGGTAGAGAGACACTCTAGGTAGCCCCGCCTGAGCAGGAGGTTTGGACAGATGACCCGCAGAGGAACCTTCCAGTCTCAGCTGTCCTGCAATTCTGGGATCCTGTGATTACACACTGGGCTCTGCCTGATTGCAGTGAGGTCAGGGCAGATGGGTTTTAAAATTAGGTACTGGCATGAATCTTTTCTGAATCAGGATTCATCCAAGCCCAAGTGGAACAGAAGGCTTCCACGAACTGATGTAGAAGCTGCAAGGCTGTACCTGGCTTCCATTTGGGTTCTGAGATCCTGCTCATTTCACTGAGATTTCCGTATCTACAGAGCAGTTAGCAATGCAAATGCTTCTTTGGATCTGGATCTGAGATCAGAAATGATGACAGCTGGAGCCTACCTTTCTCCTGCTAATACTGTCTTTATCCATCACTACTAAATTAGTTTCTACATTAAAGTTATTTTTACATATTTTTCTCTCTGAGATTTCAGCAGTTTATTACTAAATCTTGCTCTTTTGGGATAATCCAGTCTTTAAAAATTAGGTTTAACACTGAGATTTAATGCAGAGCTTAGTTCAATCCGTATCTGACTATTGTGTGATATTTTAAAAGGTTTCTTGTGAAGTACATGGGACTTGCTGTGCTAAAAAAACCAGGATAGTGAGATGGGTGGATCACTGCTCTGATCCAGGACAGCAGCTCTAGGACAATTTTTGACCAGCCCACTGAACTCCCTTGTATATCACAATTATATCTTAATATAAAAATGTGACGTGTATGTGGCTCTGGAGTCTGTTTGTCACTTTGATTGGCACAGGGCAGACCGAAAAGACCAGTATCATCTGCATTTGACTCACAGCAGTTTGCACGGGGTCTAACACTGCTCTGGATGACCCCTCAAAGTAAGGTACGGGTTAAGAGAGAGACACCATGGTGACTCCAATGAGAGAGACACCCAAGAGATGGGAGTAACACAACGAATTAGTAAATTAACTCTTACTCTCCTAAATTAACACATACTGGTATTAATATGCCAATAAATAACGACTTCCTAAATAAAAATGAGTGGAGAGTAAAACTAATGTAATCGGTGTATTTACTCTGTTTCACCTGGTAATTTTTTTCGTGCTGACTTTTGTAACGTTAAAAATAAAGCCTCACACACCAGCCAAACCCCATGTTCAACAGAGTCACGACACACTGCAGCTGATGTGGGATGCTGGAAAAGCTGCAGCGGCGATTGGTTTGGACGGAACCCCCCTGTAAGAACAGTGAAACAGGCTGCCCTGGGGGAAGCTTGTGGAGCTTCCTTCACGCGGGAATTTTCACAAATAGGTCACAGAAAGACGAGCTGAGAGGCTTCTTAGGCAGGATTGCTTCTGCTTCAGTGTTGCGTCTCCTGGGTTCCCAAAGCCTCTCTGGGACTGTGATTCTGTGTAGTTGTTCCGTGCAAAAGAGTTTTTGAACTGCGATATTTCTTTGAATTGGGGTATTCTGTAGTGGTGGAACCCTCAGACTGATAACTCAGTGAAGGCCAACAGAGCCGGTTTCTAAGTCCTGTCACAGTCTCAATGTTTAATGAATGATAGTTGACTTACTTAAACATTAAATTCCCTTTAATTTTACTGCCATTGGACTTGAAGTTTTACAGTAGCATGCTGTATTCTTGATTTTTTTTCAATGCCTGCTTGTACTAACACTTCTGCTCCTCTAATTCTCCTTTCTTACACCACTTTCTCCTTCACATTACACTTCTGTAATCATAACCCCACACTGATGATTTTTTTTTTTTATTGCTTTTAAGATTAGGACACGTGCGTGCAGCACCGAGGGGAGCTGTGAACAAGAGAACAAATGTGAGGAGACCCATCGATTTCAGCAGGACTGTTTAACACTAAGCACACTGGGAGCTGGCAGGAACCGCGTGCTGAGCCTGCAAACGCTTTGACCTCGTGGTCTGAGCTTTGCCTGTGGATTCTTCTGCCTCTGGGGACACACTGGCTTGGCAGGGACCTGCCTGGACGTGGGCATCTCCAGGCACGTGCTGGGCGGCAGCAGTGGCCTCTCGTGAAGAGCAGACACTGAGGAAGGAATATGGTCCCCTTCTCAGGCAGGGCTGCTTACTTTTAAGCTTAAAAATCCTTTTTTCCTGAACTTTGAAAGACTCGGGTGACAAGAGACAGTGACTTTTCTCTGCAAGCCGTGTGCCCTTTCCCTGGCACTCCTGTTTTCTCTTTTACCTTGTCATGCTGGTGATGTTTTTTTCAGGTTGTATCCTTTGCATTTCTGTTCCCTTTGATCTCCCTGTTTGCCTGCTTAAAATATGCATGTTCACAGAAGAATAGCAAGTACAACCCTTTTGCCTTTTGTACGTGCTTCTCTTTTGGGTGATACCATGTGCCATGTTTAGGCTGGAGGTGGCTATTATTTCAGCTATCCGTTCACATAAAAGAGCCTCACTTTTTTCTTACAACTCCTAGAAAATCAGGGAATTGTTTTCACAGACTTTTTAATCTAACACATAATACCAAGGCTAAAAGGATCAGTATTGGCTCTTATATTGAAATATAAAGCAATATAAAACAATTTACAAGTTTTTTTTTTCTTTTGTAAAACTCTTTACTGGATTACAGCTACTATGGAAATTAGTATACCTAGTCCAGTGTATAAATTTTAAAGCTTATTTAAGTAGTATAATAAAATACAATAATACTGAGAATACCTTGGGATTTGCAACAAAACCCCTCCAACACATTCAATTTAAGAAGGGGTCACAAGTTTTAGATTTATTGTAGGTGTTTATAGCTCTTTGTGAATTTTCTGTGGAGGGAAGGATGGTTATTCCTGCTTTGCCGACACTGCAAAATGTCAAACTTCGCCAGGGTTTTGCAGAAGTTCCACTTCAGTTTTTAAACCATTCCTAAGTTGTGCTGGATGTAACACTGGATATTTTGTTGTATTTCATTGTTCCTGGGGACTCTCGGTTTGCTCTGATTGACATTGTTGGAATTTCCAACGATGACGTTACAAAGTAGAGAGAAACATGCACAGTGCTGAAGAGGTGATGGATTTTGTTCTGACTCATTTAAAACAATTTTCTTTGCCCTAAAATCTTAGCCTGATTAAAAATGGTGATCTAACTAATCTCCCCAGGAACCGAAATCAGTGAGTTGCCCTGATTTACGCCTGAAAGAGCATCCTTGAGCGCTTGCCATGAGCAAGAGGAAAGTCCCACCACCCAGGATCGTTTCAAAAGCAGATTGAAGTAGTGAGGGAATTTGTCATCATGTAGCTCCAGAGACCTTCTGGAAGTCTCCCCGAGTATATGAATTTTAATCTACTAAAATTCTGGCACATGGAAAATATTCTTGAAATTATCCAGAGGGAAAACCACTGTCCCTCCAGTGTAATCAGAGAAATTACTGACTGCAGCAGAAGGATCCAACAGTTGGTGACAGTAATAAGCTTTTGATTACGTCGGGACTGGTTCTTCCTATGTTAATATTGATCATTTGACAGTCACTGTCACCTTCAACCAGGGCATAGTGCCTGGCTTTGTCATCTTTGACCCCAGTCTCAGTTCAAGAACGGATTTGCCCTTCCCGTTCATTTATTTAGGAAACACAGTGAGTAACAAGCCATCCTGTCAGGAAAACATGCTATGTAGCAGTCTGACTGCAATGGCACTCCTTCTGGTTTGCCTCTTGTACATTGCATGGTCACGTTTTCACTGTCATCTTGTTGGTTACCTCTATTATGGGTCTATCACAATTTCTTTAATTGGTTTAGCTTCTTACTTGTGTGCTTCTCACACCTTTTCTCAGTTATGTGTCATGTGTGTAACCCAAAATGGGACGATACTTGTCCTACTGACACACGTGCCCCACAGTTGCCAGAAGACAGCTAGAGCATAGCTTTCCTGTCTTTGCATTTTGTCAATAGACAAATTCACAGTGTTTGATTTGTCTTTACTATCGCTACCTAAGAGGGTCACTTTAGTCTGGAAAGAGTTTATACTGACATTTTAGTCAATGGAGAAATACTCATTGACTTTACTTGTGTAAGGTTAGTGTGTAAGTGGAGAGTTGACCATCAGCGTGCTTTGGTGGACATGTTTTTGACAGTTTTGTTTCTAGTGAGATCTTCCACCTTTTCCTTTTCCTCATCAGAATAGCAAGACATTTTATTGCTCTTGACTTATTATGTGGTGGTTTCTGCCTTTTGCTGCCTCCTGTTTCCACGAACTGGAGAGCAGGAGCAAGCTGGAGGCTGCTGCTTCTGGTTCCTTCTTTCTGGACACCAATTTCCCCAGTACAGCGAGAAACTGGAAGAGACCTGTGTTTCATATGGCAGTTTGCTGCTGCTTGGGCATCTGTCTGCTTCTGGAAAAGATTAATGAAGGCAAAGCAAACTTGAACTGCATACAGCACTATTTGTGGGCTGTGCATGTGGACACTTAGATCAGCTCAGCTGGGCATGGCAACATGCAATCTGTCATTAAATGGTCCATATTCTGGAGTCTCGGGAAGGTGAAGACCTGTCCCCAGAGGACCTCAGGAGGCTGCGTCTGCATCATGGCATGGAGGTGGGACATCAGATCCTGGCTTAGTGCTAGTCTGGCTGGTCCAGACCCCTGTATCAATGACAGGCTGCAATGTGAGCTGCTGGGACGGGGTCTTGGGGTCCTGTCCCTGTGGGATTCGCACCCCGGCTCCATTTCACCCACCAGGGAGCTGAATGATGTCAGATGATTTGTGTGAGCTAAAAATGGGTGTCAGCTTACTGCTGCTTACTGGCCAGTGGTTAAGTTTGCATGTGTCCCTGCAGGGAAAGCGCTATTAAGTAGATGAAAGGGGACTCTTTCATGGGAAGGCTGTGCATCCATCCACATTGCTTCTCTTTGGTTTCATTGGCAAACCTCTTTCTCTCCAGTGTTGGTTCTACTTCTCCATTTGGAATTTTATGCTTGACTCGGTATATATTGGTTCTTCAGAGTGAATGCTACCTGTTTGTTCCTCATTTTTCATCCAAAATGCAGTTGGAAGCCTGAGGGACTGTCACAATGTGTTTGTGATTCTCTGGAGGAGGAAAAGTCCAGAGCTAGGGAGATGGCTGCAGCAGAGAGCCCTGGCAGCCTGCGCCAGGATAGGAGCTGCTCCATCTACTGGAACTACCAAGGGAGAACTACTGCACTTCTGCTTAAATGAGCAGCTGGCAAACTTTAGTATTTCTATGTACATCACGTGACGAGAGGTCTTGTTTCGTCCGTTTTGTAATTGCTGTATTGGAGTGAAGAGAAAACCTTTTCTTTGGGTTAGGAGGATCCACACTAGGACAGAAGCCCCACTGTCCCAGGCAAAGTACCCACTGACGGCCTTTCCTCACTGAGCCCCTCTGCCAAGGTTGGGAGCAGGCAGCTCGAACATGAGTCTGCAAAAGGCTCATTTTATTCAGGCTGCCATTTAGTTTTTTTAGTCCTAGACTTGGCCCCATGACAACTGCTACCTGTAGTAATGCATTATCGATCTTACCCATACGCACCATTAGAATTTATTATTGCGACTATTACCTTGCTGACTTGTCCATTTGCAGTGTCACACACGACGAGGATTTTGAAAGACAGCAACAGCCTAGTTGGAACGACACAAGAGCTGTATTTGCAGCAGTACGGCTGACATCGCAGTAGCGACACAGCCAAAATTAAATCACCGCTCTGGGAATACTTGGCAGCACAAGTCGAGATTGGAAGTACCCAACAGGCCTGGTGATGTCACAGGTACTTCTTTCTTGCCCTAAACCACTCCAGAATAATGAGGGAATCTTATTTCATAAAATGTGATGTTCTTCAAAGTGTTCTCCTGTGATTCATTTGTTTTGGGTGTGGTAACATCCCTCTGAGTTCCCTGCGTACTTACACACTCATTAATCTTCTCCCAGTGGAGAATTTGCATCTTCCTTGTAATTATTTGGGGATGGAAAAAAATTTTTTGGATACGTCATCTAGTAGGACAATCCCTTACTGACTGAGTAAAGGGAAGATTGAGACTGTAGAGTTTTGACATTTTGTGGTCTGAAGTCTATCGGTGTCAGTGAGTTTATTGATTTCTCTGTGCAATGGATCCAACCTTCTATCCTATCTGCTTTTAGAATTGATATCTTT
Source organism: Chroicocephalus ridibundus (assembly GCF_963924245.1). Lineage (NCBI taxonomy): Eukaryota > Metazoa > Chordata > Aves > Charadriiformes > Laridae > Chroicocephalus > Chroicocephalus ridibundus. The sequence goes on along the minus strand of NC_086285.1, from coordinate 156,106,634 downwards.
AGTAATTATACTTTCAGGATTCTGGTAAAAGTGAATTTCTGAAGAGTGCCCTTCTGAGACAAGTCAGAGTTTCATCACATAAAAGAAGAACATGATCAGTGTCTCCTGATCCAGGGACAATCCAGCCACTCTGCTTTGAGAGATTCTTTAGGGTTCTGGTTCAAACCTTCATTAAGCTCACCGATACTATTTGCAAAACGTTGCTATCTCCTTTTGCCACTGTTGGGTGTGATCAGTCTTTTGGTGCCTAACTCTGTGAAAGTTGGGTGTTACTTTCTGATGTGTTGGTTGATTTGGGGGTCTTCTAATGGAGCAAGGCACTGAGGAAGACCTACCATTTGGATCCACGTGCTCCATTGTGGGATTTAGCCTGATCACAGTGACCTTTCCTCTGTGTAACACAGATGAAACTTTGAGCAATTTTGATATGGTTTTGATTATTTGAAAATCCTCTCCTAGCATTTATAAGCATATTTTATGGCAAATAATATGGGTGGAGACTAGATCTTCTGTTTCACGGAAACTTGGGTTTTCCATTCCCAACTGGAAAGGAAAAACTACCCTTTCCAAGTAAGTGAAATTCCAGGAAAGCAGATAAATGAGTCAAAATGTTTGGTCTTAATTTCAATCTTTTGTAAGTTTTTGTAACTGAATTTTTTTTTTGAAAGTCCATTTCAGGAGAAAGAAAATCAAAACTTCCATTCCAAAAGGACAAAACAAGATACATGAACGTCACAATGTGTTGTTCAATTTCTTTCTAGGGCAAATGCTATCAGAACGAACAGATTTTTGAAAATGCATAAATTATGACAAAGCCAGTTCTTTTTTTTGGCCCCTCAAAATACTTGAATGAAATCTTGCCAACCAGCTGCTACTGTAAGTGTGCCCTTGGGCTGAACATCCAGGCAGATCTTCTGGAACGGGCTTGCCAAATGCACCTGGAGAGTAATCCTGAAGTAAAAGCAAGCAAACAGTAGCAGAGTTACATCAGAACAGGATACTTTGGAAAAAATCCACTGTTTTAAAGGGGGTTCAGCTGCTGTGAAGGCTGGATCCTCCTTTTCAATTTTTGCTTTTGGGAATTGTCATCCTCCAATTCCCTCTTGTAACTTCCCGAACCAACTTACATGGCTGCAGTGGAGTGGGGATTCTATAGCAACTTCATTTATATTGAAGAATGGAGATAGAAAAGTTAAATAAGAAAATGAATAATTCAGTTTTTAGTAGGGTATGCTGTGTCTATTACTGCGAGGTTGCATGTGATATATGATGATCTGTCTGTATAACTTCTGAGACAGATTTTAGTTCCAGGTGCCTCAAACTGCATATCAGAAGCCGGTATGAGCCTGGGAGACAAGAAAATAGGAACTTAAGTCACCTGGATGAAGATGGATACTCTGTTGGATACGGTGTGTAGGCTGAAATTGTGAGGTGGAAGCATGCAGCTTGACTTCTTTTTGTGAAATAGAGTGAATCTCTATGGCTTCAAGCATTAACATAGCCTTAGGAGTACATAAAATCCAAGTCTATAGGTCCTTAAATCCCTTGAGCTTCTTAATTTAGTGCCAGACTTATCCTAATTTTCTTCATGTTTGTGCATGTGTGTGTACGTGACTGTGAACCACATGTAGAATGACAGCAGCAGCAAGCCCAGATTTTAGCTTTGGTGATCAATTTAGAAAATGATTATTTATTTGATAGCACCTGAAAATAAATGAGGTTCTTGGAAGGCAATTGTATGGAAAAGGGGATTACAGTGCAACCAAGTATTTGACAGTTCAGTGAGGAGAAAGTGTGGGGAAGAAAATGGGTTATGGAAATTGGAATATGTGGTTACTGAAGCTAGTGTGGGTGGCTAGAAATAATTTTGCATGTGAAGTGTATGTACATCCCTTTTCTGAAAAGCATGTGAAAGAAGTGAATTTTTATTTTAAGGATAAAGGCTTCTCTTAGAAATGTTATTTGAGATCTGTGTAGATGAACAAGAACTCAGAATTATTATTTACTGAGGAACAGATTTTTGGAAATAGCCAAGTAAAATGCACTCCTCTTGATCACTCATCCTTGTATGACTCCGCAGCTTTTGTCTCTTGCACTGACATTTTCCCTTTCTTTATTGGACAAAAATGTGAGCAGCTGAAGCCAGTTGGAATATTCCTTTGGAACTACTGCTTGAAAAGAAATTACTTCATTGTCAAAATAAAAACTGATGTGGAAAATTCCTGGGTTTATTGAAACAAACAAACAAACAAAACAGTGTAAAAGCCAAATAATTATCTCTGTTTGGTTCATGATAACTAAAGGCCTAAACGTTTTTGACTGTGAATTGGGTCGAGGGCCAAAGATTTCCCTTTTTTCAGTGGAGGAAACATGAATCTTTTTGTGCAAAACAAAATATTCTTTTACTGGACTATTTGTAAGCATGCAAACATTTGGCTGTCCTAATAATGCAAAGTCTTATGCATCCTGTACAGAAACGGGTGGACATGGTCATGCAAACAGATAACCTAGCAACAACTGTGAGTTCAGAGCTTACCTGACACAAATAAATGCTAATCAGACAAAATTCTTTACTAAGAGTTTTGCTTTGGATGCCATAAAGACCGTAAAACATGGTGGAAAAACGCTCAGCTCTGCCTTTTACGTTTCGGCCGTGTTGAGATGGCTTTTGAATTTCAGTGGGCTGTAGGAAAGGAGAGCTTTACGTGCAGAGCTCTCAGATATGCAGCGCAGGTCTGCCCAGGCCAGATAATATTAATTGCAGGTGAGGAAATAGAGATTCTTTTCCCATTTAGAGATCATCCATCATTTTCAGTATTAGGCATCCGAGCGCTTCTCACATGAAAGTTGAGGAAGGTAAGGAGAGTCAGCATAATAGTATGTGATTGGGAGGTAATGAAAGGTGCTGGGGCTCATTACTTAATTACAAGAGGTCTATCTGCCTGCCTGGTAGGGAAAGGTCTTTGGCATCCGAAGTGCTGAGACAGATTGTCTGGCCCAGGAAGCGCAATGCCATTCCCCCTCCGTCACTCATGAAGAGCTCACGTGCCTTGCGGTTAACTGGACCAGAGACAGGGGACTGGCAGAGCTTATTAATGCTAAGAGCAGGGCTGCGTGAGCCTGGGGGTGGTGTCTGCAGACGTGAGTCAGGCTGGGAAGCAGGTTAGCTGTGCGTGCCCCACACCGAGCCAGAGCTGATGAGCCCTGAAATCTCTGCCGTGGGTCTCTCTGTGTGTGCTCCAGTGCATTGCGATGAGGCAGGACTGGCCACAGGCACCCCAGCACCACGTAAATTAGGAAGGCAGAGCTCGGCGGGCTGAGGCGCAAGGACAGCCGGGATTCAGGAAGGTGCACCTTACACAGGCTGAGGGTGATGGCCGTAGGTCAAAATTGCCCCCACATACCTGAGGTGGTACCTGTGAATACCTGCTCTAGAAAATTAAAAATTATATTTCTAGGACTATAGACTGATTGTATCTCAGCACAGACATAGCTGTGAGGCTGATACCTCTGTTTCAGATTTTTACACCTCACTTAACTACTTACTTATATATCTTTGTAATGACTGATTAAGCAGAACAGCCATTTAATGCATCTGTCCAGACTGAGACAATTGCAGAGGCTGCAGCTTTTAGCCCTCGTCCTCAGTGCAGCTTCCTCATGTTTGAAGGTGGAGGGGACACCTTTCCCTTTAGGAGATTCCCAGCACTTTGAGACTGTCCTTCACCTGTGCTGCTCCGGGAAAGCAGAGAGAGCAGAGCAGCCGACCGGCTCCAGGCGTGGAGCTGGAGACCACATTGCCTTTCCAGGGTCCCGCTGCCTTGAGCTCTCCTGCCTGACAGCGTTGCCCCTTACAACCAGGCTAATGCCCAATGAATGTTTATAGCACACAATATCCTTGTTATCACTTAATAAAGGCGAGGATGGGCGCGCAGGGAATCTGCACACTGCCTCCAAAAAGCAGTGTGCTATGTGTTGCACTTTGGGAAAGGGCAATGCTGAGATGAGACCAAATCAAAAGCTTTCTCATCACTGTTATCCACAGTGAAGAGCTTTTTGTTACTTCTTGATGCATGTTGTGCTGGCACTGTTTTAACAGATGTGATCAAACTCCATTTGCCTGAGTTTGAAAAATGCACATGGGTTCATCAGGTAACGGGGTGTAAATCTGTAGACTGTGATGATCTATGTATTACAGATCGGGGCAGGCTCTGGAAAGAGCTAGTGACCCATTTGATGGCTTTTCAATCTCCATCATGACTAGCTGGCTGTTAGGGGAAAAGATTTTGAATTCAGGAAAACAGCGTGTAACACTTCATATCGTATCTGGACATGAAGGATCTTCACCAGTGCTTAAATCTCCCAATAACTGTAAAAGGCAGTATCATTCCCAATTTTGGACACAACTGAGGTATCTGAATAAATAAAATAATAACGAAGAGAGGTTATTAAAAGTAAGGAGGAGAATCAGGGCCACTGTCCTTCAAGAGCTGAGCAGAGCCCTGACAGAGTTGTTACGGCCCCCCAACACCTCATCTGGAGGTTCACTGTCCATGTCGGGGTGAGTCCTCACAGCCCATTGCAATGTGCAAAACAGGGATTTCTACAGCCAGCTGCTGGAAGGACCAGAAATGTGCACCCACACCTGGGCCAGGTACACCCTCTCTGCAGGAACCTGGGAAAGGTGGAAGCCTTTTGCAAGATCTCAAGCACTTGTCTGGTCACAGCTGCCTAAATTAGACAGTGCGACCAGCTGTTAAACAACGAACTGCTGCCACAACAGGTTGTTTTAAAAAAACCCCACCCTCAGCAAAGGATTCTCTCTTCTCTCCTACAGACGTATTGCAAACGGTTGGCCTGTCTAGCTGTTGTGTTCTCCTAACCCTGAGGTTCCCAGCCCTCCTTCTGGGAAGCGGAAGAGCATAGTCAGATCCCTCTCTTTCCTGAGCACTGCCTGCTATTCCTTTGACAGCACACCCCCATCCTCAGCCGAGTCGGAGCAGGGCTCCTCAAAGCAGGGAGATACACAGATTGCCGGAACCAGAGCCAAGAGGCTGGGCAGGGAGGACCGAAGCCACTGGGCTTTAACCATCAGATGACACCAACTCAAAACAAGAGGTGAGGAGAATTAGGGATGCCCAGCTGTTTCTTCCTTGCACATAGAAAATTATACTATTTATCTCACATAGGAAGTGAAGGCTTTGGGAAAACTACTTACTTAACAATAACCTGGTCATTCGGTTCTTTCCTTTCCTGTTCGGTTTCCCACGCTGCTTCCCGCTAGTGCCCAAAATGAAATGATGTTGAACATCACTAGTGATGCTGTTCTTGTTTTTGCTAAAACTGTGGACAATTATACCAGTACTTGATCCTTCTTGCCTTTCTTCTATCCCTCCAATAGATTTAATCCCAAAATTCTTTTCTTTTCTTCCTAATTGATGCTATAATCAGCAGGATATCTAATCTGTTACAGCACTGTGATGTATACACAGGAATATATAAGTATTTTAATTTTACAGGCATAGACAGGTGAAACGACTTCCATGAACAATGCAGCAGCAGGTAAGAAGTCCTGAGTTCTTGAATTTTTACACTCTGCTTAATCCTTCAAATCACAAACCTGCCCTTTTTAATACAAACAAGAACACATTTTATAAGCAGGTGGCCATGAACCTCGTCTCCGGGTTGGAAACAAGCTGTGCCTATTCGTTGTGAGCTACAGTTTTATTATCGACTCGGGACTGATATTACAGGCATTCGGCATGACCACATAGCAATACTGGGTGCCGGGTCCTCTTCTGATTTGCTTTTGCTGACAGGTATTCTAGCATCACTCCGGTTAGCTCAGACACAGTTTGGGGCAGTTTCCAGTCCTGCAGTCCCTTCAAGGTATTATAATATCACCGCAACAAACAGCTTTTCCCTGGCACTTAGCAGTGGAGCACATGCCAGAGATTCATGTGAATCATAAGGAAATGGTTCCCACTACTGAGTACATTAAGTTAAAGGAGAAAGCTATTTCCATAGTAACCACATATGGTAGGTCAGATGGTGACTTTCCAGATTTACCACCAGTGGTTTTGATCCTGAATTATTTATACAGTGAATTTAGCTTCTCCGGTCTTCTTGGCATGTTGCCTGTGAATCTCCATGTTAACATGTGGGAGAAAAGGGAAGTTTTATATGTAGTGCCAGAAAGGCTTAAACTTGATGTTTATATTCACAAATGAAACATTGCTATTCTCATGGCAAGTATCAATGCAAATAAGAGTGGAAACACTTGGGCTCACTTATCTACTTTTTAGTAGAGACTCTACAGTATATACTAAGTTGAACATGTTATAGTTGGAGCTGGTACTAATTGCTATGCCTGTATTGCGAAACATTTTTCCACTATAAGACCTGCTCTTCTCACTTGAAACTCCTTGAAGCTTAAAATACTTCAGCTGAAATTCATCAGTTCATTCTTTGGATTGTGATTTTTGGAAGAAAATTTCAGCCAATTGCAGCCTGAATTTGGGGATGAAGTATTGCTTTGTTCACATCAAAGTTTTCTTAAAATTGTTTTGCTGAGAAACTTGTCTGCTTCTAGTATTGAGAGCAAGCAATTTTAATTGCACAGTAAACTCATCTCAATATGATTAGTCTTCATTTGTTCCCAAGAATTACAGCCAAATGTAGTGAAAGTATACCTTTTTTTATTAATTTCAGAGTAGATTTACATTTGCTACTGCTTTCCCAACTCTCCAAGCTCGTTAGGGCTCTATGGAGCCCAACCTTTCAGCTTTTACTAATAGCAGACCTGGGGGAATGAGGGACATGATATTTTATAACGTTGTAGACATCCTTTGTAGATCCTGCTGTAAAATAGTCCTGAAATCCCTCTGTTGTTGATGACTTTTTCAGAAACCCACTGGCAGAGTAAGGGACGGGTCTGCATGGAAGAGAAGAGCTCCCTACTAATGGGCGGGTATGGTTGAAGTCCCTGTCCCAGCCTGGCTAAGGCATTTCTATAGCTCCCCGCTATGGCAGTTTTTGGCTTTTGCTGGCTGGGAGGTGGTGTTTCGGTAAGTAGGGATTAGCTGTGAGCAGCTCCCTCGCAGGGCAAGCAACAAGGTGTTTAGCATGGTCCTTTGGCAGAATTTGTCACCGTTAAACATGGGTTTCCTTTATACTTTGCCCTATCAGACATCACCTGGGGCCATAAGGACTCATTGCACAGCTCTGGCACGCCGGTCGGTTCCTTTGCCCAGGAGGTTTTTGCCAGGGGCACTCCCAGCCAGACTGGCTGCTCTCTTGTATGTAGGAAAGAGACGAGAAGTCATCCCCTGAAAAGAATAGAGGCTTCTGGGCCATACTAGATCACTCACCACCACGGGCAAAAGCAGTGCAATCCCCATGGAGATCCCACATCCCACTGAAGGATGGACCGGTTTCTGCCAGACAGCAAAGCCTTAGAGCTGGGAAAGTCCTGACAGTGAAGGTACCCTGCAGCAAGGATGCGAAGTTGTCCTGATCGGCTGGGGGTCCATGGTCTGACCCCAGTGTACACCGCTGGCGGTGGCCTGGGAAACGTGCTCCCGGGGGTGTCTGGTCTGTGGCTGTGGGGTATGGGCTCAGGCAGCCTTTGCGTGGTGCTGTGTACCAGGTGCTGTGCTTGCTGGGTGATGAGATGGCTGTAAAGCCATCAGGATGATGGGAAGCACGTAATTGTGGGCAGAAGGTAAGCACAAAAACGGCTGCTGTGGAATACATGTGTTGAGAAGTGTGGAGAACTACCACATGGACATAGAGCTGCCAAGAAATCAGAGATGGACATCATGCAATCGTGCCTCCCTCTTTAACAGAGGCTCATAATAGTGTTTGAAACCAGTATTATGTGCGGTTACCAGCAAGGTCCATGTGCTGCCTTCCACCCCTTGCCATGGAGCTGAGGGGATCAGGGCCTGATGTCAAGCTTTTAGCCAGCAGAATTAGCTTAAAATCCAAATTCCTTGGATGAGGAAAGTATGCTCAAGGCACACCAGCTTCTCTATCTGGTAAAGTGATTGGCAACAGGTTTGCTTACACAAAGAGCTGGCACCCATTCCCCTAACGCTTGGCTTCTGTGTTTTGTTCTCATCCTTTCTCTGATTTCTCCTGTCTTCACGGTCTCCTGTTGCTTTGTCATACCCTGAGTCAGGGCAGAGAGAGGTGGAAAAGGTCCACGGAGGCTGCTGTGTGTTACTAGACGTGTGTGATTAAACCCACCTGCATGCTCAGCCATGCCTTCGTGCTCTCTCAGTGTGAGACACCTTCCCTTCTCCCTTTGGTCCCATGTGCAGGAAAACATGACTGGACAAGGGCATTATTGGGATGAGTGAAGGAAACTGGCTCCTGTCTTCTAACCATCTAAGGACTTTCCATGCCATGGCATGTATTTGTAATATTAAAGGCACTTATTTATGTAGGTAAGGAAGCCCTTGGGACTGTGGTTCTTCTAAGTATTTTGTTCTTGGGTCTTCACTTTTCACACTGTTTTGAAGTCTCAAATATCATGGCTCAGGAAGCTGGTTGGCAGATCAGTGTGATGTTTTGGATAGTTGTACGATTATAAGGACTGAAGTTTACCTGCTGGTGTGTTAAATGCACTGGAAGCAGGTACTCGGATGCTAAGCAATGTCAGATGGAGTCTTTTTCAGTCCCCAAAACAGAAGGAGGGGGGTATTAATTTGATTCATGCTAGCATTTCTTTATTCCATGGCAGAAAACTTCCCTTTCAAGGTCATGTCACCAGCTCATATCACTACTTCGGGATGACCTGGGTAGGGAGCGGCTGTCCTATCACCTCTGTTATTCTTTGCTCAATTTCTGGTCTGTGGTTTTGGTCACAGAGGGAGACGTAACATTTTTTCCTTTCTGCCTGGAGCTGAGTAGATTCTTGTGTCGAAGCACAATCCTGGAGTTCCCCTGTTTCAGTTTGACACTCAACTGGTATGTGAACAACTTGAAACTAGGAGGAACTCTCCTAGTGCCATACGCTTTCCTATTGATGGCCCAACACGTGCTCCACAAGCCTGCAAAGACAGTGATAACACTGCCCGGCAAAATATGGAGCAGCTCATAGTGTTGTACACAGCAGCATCACCAATTCCTTATTTCGACTCAGAGCTTGGTTGGGTTCTAACCCTTGGAGCCACAACTTTTTACTGGGACCTCCTACTCCAGGTTGAATACTTTTTGAAAGGTTTGGCAGAGACTGCTCAGTTGTACATGGGGTGATCCCTTGCCTAAGAGAGGAAATACCCACGCAACCATCTGCTGAGGACCGTCAGCACCTTGCCCTGGAGAAAGGCTGGCCCCGCTCGCTTGGGCAGGCTGCCCGTGTGCTGGGCTGACCGCTGTGGAAGCCTGCCTGTGTCGGGTCATAAAAATCTCAGTTTGGCAGTGCACAAATCAGTGAGTGTTCCTTTTATTTCAGCGGGAGCAAAACCAGGCCTGTATTTCCTAACATCATGTAGTCATAAAATACAGAAGAATGAAGAAGTAACTAGCAAAAAAATAAACACAGAAACCACCTTTGTGTCAAGTAGGTTTGCCAGCAATTTTTTTTCCAAATGAGTATAAACATTTTGCCACTCTGTCTGTGATGCAAAAGGCATTAAGTCCCTGCCTCCACTGCACCCCAAATCCTATTATATCTTCTCTAAACAGCAGCGTCCCTTGTTTTGAAGCACATAGGAATTGTTCTTTAGAGCTGCTGAATTGATGAGAGTGTGTCACTGAATTCTTCTACATTTTAGCTTCTTTCTTCAGTGATGGAGAGATAGAGTGTGATTCAGAACGGATGGGGACTGGGTGGCCATACACCGAATGCAGGTACTTGAGGTTAGGTGGGACGAATGCAGACTGACAGTTGTCCTTCAGATATTGGGTCTGTTCCACAATCTCAGGTGTTGGATTGATCTATTTGGCTAATTTCTCATATAGTCACTGCTCCTTTTCAAAATTGCCTTCACCAAAGCCGGGGCCCAGATGAGTTATTCAGTAGCATCCTGGGTTGTATCAAGAAGCGACCCTCCAGGTCGAGGGAGGTCATCCTCCCCCTCTACTCTGCCCTGGTGAGGCCGCACCTGGAGTACTGTGTCCAGTTCTGGGCTCCCCGGTTCAAGGACAGGGAACTGCTGGAGAGGGTGCAGCAGAGGGCTACCGAGATGATTAGGGGACTCAAACACCTCTCTTATGAAGAAAGGCTGAGGGATTTGGGTCTCTTCAGTCTGGAAAAAAGACGACTGAGGGGGGATCTTATCAACGCTTATAAATACTTAAAGGGTGGGTGTCAGGAGGATGGGGCCAGGCTCTTTCCAGTGGCGCCCAGTGACAGGACAAGAGGTAATGGGCACAAACTTGAACATAGGGAATTCCACCTAAACATGAGGAGAAACTTCTTTACTTTGAGGGTGGCAGAGCACTGGAACAGGCTGCCCAGAGAGGTGGTGGAGTGTCCATCTCTGGAGACATTCAAAACCTGCCTGGACACGTTCTTGTGCAACCTGCTCTAGGTGACCGTGCTCTGGCAGGGGGGTTGGACTAGATGATCTCCAGAGGTCCCTTCCAACCCCTGTGATTCTGTGATTCTGTGATTCTGTTAGAGATGCGAAGCAGAAAATTTGGATTGGAAGAAACCTCTAGACTTCACCCAGCCCAATCTCCTGCCCAAAACAGAGTTGACTTTGAAATCAGAGCACATTGCTCAGGGCCTTGTCCAATCTAGTCTTGAATATCTCCAATGCTGGAGATTCCCCACCGTCTCTAGGTACTTTCTCCACTACTGAACTGTGCTCACAGTGAAATATTTTTACCTTGTGTCTATCACTTAGCTTAATTTATATCAAGCTGCGGTGTGACCTGATGATAAATGGTGCAACAAAGGTGCAGAAATACCGTCGGTTGCAAATTGTGCGGTTCTGTAATGAAGCACATCGCACACAAATTTTGCAGCGAACTTCGGGCTTCTTCCTTTTTCCACTAGAGGGACCCAAATGCAAATAAAAGCTCTAATTTATCAGCTGGGGAAAAGTGTGTGTGGGGTCAAGTATATTAGCACTGAGTGAAAGGCGGTATTTTCTCCCTCTTAGTATTTGTATTAAGGACCTGATTCACCATTGACTGAGTTCAATGTGAAAATACTCAGAGACTTCAAGCTATTTCAGAACCAGTTTCTGAGGCTTGAATATCTCAAATATTAATAGGCAAAATAGCTGCAAGCCAAAGACAAGTCTTGACCATTAGACAGAGTGTGTCCTTTTGTGGGCAGTGCGTATTTAATTTTCCATGTCCGTTTTACCAGTGACCTCTCTGCTGTGGCTTCCTGACACTGCTCTTTTCTGCCAGATGACGGCAGAACATGGTTTCTGTTTCAGCTGACTGAGGGGAGGGAGGGAAAAAAATCACTGCTCATCACTGAGTGTTTGAAAGCTATTAGAAACAAAAGCTCAGAAGGATGAGGATCTGGATCTTCTATCCCAGCACTTTGGAAAGAAAAGCGAAGGAAAAAAGACAGTAGCTGATGTTTTTTGCGTTTCATAGTGGAAAAAGCACAGGATTAACCCTTCCTCCCCCCCCAACCAAATTTAACCACAAAAAGATTTACCTACAAAGGCCGCTTTAACTTCAAAGCACTGCTGATTAGCTCCAAGTTAACTGAATGTATGTCCTGCTTGGAAAACCAAATCTGAACTAGGCACTGGAGGAGGGTGGCACAAAACTTTTATTAAAAATCTGAGTTTTCCCCTTTTTTTCTCACTTGAAAAAAGAAACGGCTAAACACATGAGCATGGCTTAACCTTATGCATCTACTGGCTCTACCAAAACCCATCCTTGAATGTCTTCTAACTGTAAAAGTGTTTAAAAGAGGAACAAAGATTTACCACTGCCTGGGCTGCACAACCAGTTTGGCTGCAGAAAGCTGTGACTGTCTGTCCTGGTCCAGCATGACTGCTCCGGGTTTTTCCTTAGCACATGATCCTGCTCTGAAACAGACTTAGGTTCACTGGAGGAAGCTGTGACCAAAACGCTCTGGGATGGCTGGGATTAATGACCAGGCATCAGAGCAGGCAGGATGGGAGGGGAGCAGGCAGCTGGACTTTTAAGCACTGACTGTTGGCACTGGTGGTTTGTTGCGTCCCTCTTGATGTGCTTTTCTGAATTGCCAGGCTCATATTTGTCCCTTTCTCACTCTTCTGCTGCTGGCAGGTTTCCTCCTGCGCTCCTCCAGCAAGAGCCTCAAAACCCAGCCACTCACTTCTCTTCCGCTCACCCCTTATCAAGGTTAAAAGGGGAAGGCATCAAAGATGGCCAGAAATAGGTCCTCTGGGCTCCATTCTTCCTGTCTGCCATGTTATTAAAACCAACCCCCCTTTCTGTCCATCTTGGCAAGACAGAGAATTTAACTTGGATGGTAACTACAGCTGAAGAGGAGGAGAGTGATGGCCCTGGGACCAACGCTTCAGAGTCTGGAATGGGGGAGACAGATGGGGGTTCAAGCACATCTACCCTGTGGTCAGGCATGGGTCCACCATGCCACTTTTCACCTGCCATGTTGTCCTCACCCATGGACAAACTCAGACTGAAGAGGGCTGGAGCACTCTGAGGGAAGGAGGAAGGGCAATGCCTGCACGCAGCCGCTGCTCCTCTTCTGTGCCGACACCCAGACCCCATGCCAGCACTGGGGAAAGACTGGTGGGGTGGCTGGTTTAGTAAACTTCAGATTTAGAAGCAGACTCAACCAACAAAACAGGTATTTGGGGTTTGCGCAGTTTTCCTAAGCTTCTGAAGCAAAGAGAGGTCTAATATTTTTATGCTGGTAAGATTGCTAGGGCTTTTGCCAATAGAGAAATGCTGTAAAAATAACACCACCGGCTGATGTGATTAAGCTGGAAAAAATGCCAACTGGTGACCTGGCCTCTGTACCCAGACCCACTGCTCCTCCTTTTGTTTTCCTGCAGGTCTGTGTATTTCTCTCCTGCCTTATCATTACCTGTTCTGCACACTTCTCTCGTAATCTGCTGCTGACAGTTTTCTATTAGGCATAATTTCCTGACCATCTTGTGTATAACTTAGACATGCTGTAAATTTGGAGATTTATATGGAGTCGTATGAACTGTGCTCTTGAGGCACTTGAAAGAAAAACATTGAAACGAACAATCTTGGCAGGAAAAGTACAATTGGAGAGCTGTAAGGCCAATCCGTAAGAGGTAGTTAAAGTTAGTCAGTGTGAGTTGATTAAGATGAAACAGGCCTTCAGCTTTGTCACTGCTTGGGACTGAGCCATCAGTGACTGTAAGTGCTATGATGTGGACTCGGGTGGATGCTAGACAAGAAAACCCCTTGATTTGCAGCATATTCTTGCTTGAAGCTCACCAGTATCTGGAAGCCAGGTGGGCTTAGAGAATCCCTAGCAGCCAGGCCTTTTCAACAGTCTGGCAGAGCTGAAATGATACCTTTGAGTGACAAAAGTGAGCTCTCCTTCTGAGGCATGCCTGCCTTAAAACTGGCTCCCGTCTCAATTAATTTTTTTTTTTTTATTTTTTTTTATTTCTGAAAGTCTGCTGATTTGCCGAAGAAACTGAACCCAGCAGTCACGGATGTACAGGCAGCCTGATTCCTCACCAGTAAAACCAAGCATAGTGGTTTTGGGATAGGACTCATAATCCTAATGACCTCCCCAGATCTGCAGGGGTGCTTGGGGTAGTCAGTCTGACACAGTTTGGTACTGCCACAGTCCTAGCTAGCGTGCTAGGGCTGGTCTCGCCTGATCTTACAGCAAAACACTTCCCTTGCAGCTGGACTGTCTCAGCTCTTGTCCTCATCTGGTCGGTCCCCGCTACCAGCTCTGCTAACCCAGGCAGAGAGAGAGTGGAGGAGCAGATGGGCCTGGCGACTGTCTTTGTCTGTAGAGTCTCTTTAGATACTGTGCAAAGGAAAGCAGTCTCCAAAAGGGAAGAGGGAAAAAAAAAACATTTTTAAAGAGGAAAAAAGTGTTAAAAAGAGAGTTCTTCCCAAGAGCCATGGTCATGCAGAAGCCTTCATTGCCCACAGCCTGGCATCTGTGCCCTTGCTGGGCTAGCATAAACCCAAGTGGGATTATGGAAAGAGTCTGCACCTAATTCATCGATCAGCCATCACTGATCCTGCTAAAACAGAGCTGACAGAGGTGCAAGAAAGACAATCACAAAGAACTCACTTGGTGTGACCTATGGGTCAGTTCTAACACATGAAAACGTAGTCAGCTCACAGACGTACTGGATGTACAGGGTGAAAGCTGAGGTTGTGGCCTCCTACACGATGTAGTGTAATTTGACAAGGCAGGGCTCTCTCTGACTGTGCTGGTGCCTGCCCTCCACCGTGAATGAAATACCTAAGATACTATATCTCTAGCTTTCTGTAGCATCTTGGAAACGAAGCTGAAAATATCTATTGCTAATCCACTCAAAGGTTGCTGCGGAAAGCGTAGCGTATTGAGATGTTTAAAGGCTTGGAAGGCTTGAGGTGACTTACTCCTACTTAGGTCTGTGTTATGAGTTAAATATTTGGAGTAATTTTCATGCTTGTGGTGAAATAGTCATGCTGCTGCTTCATTTGTGGGCTGCAGCGGGAAGTTTTCAAAGATCTGTAGGATAATTTACCTTTGTCTCAAAACTCTAGATAATATATCTTTGAAGGTTTAGTATGACAACTTCAACATACCTGTGATTGGTTTGACATTATGGAGCATTTTGGTCAAGGATAGGGGTTTGACTGTTTTTTAAAAAAAGATCTAGACTTCTTCAGACATCTTTTTACAGCAGGGAAGATTCAAAACAATCGGACCATGGAAAGAGCAGCAACTCAAGACACTCTCTGGACAAAGACTTCAACATTAAAGTAGCCAGTTTGTAACAGAAACTCCATTGTCAAGATGCCCATATTTCAGAAAATGTATATCCTCTGGTAAACCTCATTGTTTTCCCAGTGGATGGTCTGTCATGGAGGACAGCAAGACCACTTCTTGGGGGAGGTAGACAAACCCTGAAGAAGCAAGTAAGCAGGAGTCACTACATTTAGATTTTCTAATGTCCATCAAAATGAAAGGTTTTCTATTTATAGTGTTGTCGATTGCCAGGTATTTACAGTGGTTTTTATTTAATGGGGTTACTAGTATTCTCTCTTTTTCAAAGGTCAGCAAATGAAAAAGGAATCTTTAATTTTTGTTTTGTTGAAACGAATTTTGAACTCTCTCTTGATCTTACGGAGAATAGGGTGGGGTCAATATTAATTCCATGTGATAAATTAAAGAAGACCGCTATGAAAATTATTTTTTTTTCTGAGGCGACTGATGTGCTGAGGTCAGGATCATTGTATATGCTATTCGTTATATCCCTTATTGCCAACTGAAAGCACAATGGTATTCCCCTTCTTGAGATCCTTTGTACCTAACTGCTATTTGTGGACAAGGAAAAATTATTGCAGCTTCTCATAACTGAATGCCAGGAGAGATATCAGAAATTTTCATTTTGTTGCTGCTTTAGATTACAGAACAAAATTAGTTGCATATGTAATAAGGCTACTGATGCCATGAGAAAATGATTTGTGACTCATGAGAAAACTTCTTAGCCAAAAATATACAAAGCTAATTGGGAAATGATTTTTTTTCCCCTATGTGGCAGGACATGTCAGCCATATATTTCTCACCACATAATTGGCAGGAAAACAAAGCAATTTTATAGTCTTATATTGTGCTACAATATGTTGGTTACTGTAAACCTTTGCAGTCACTCAATTACAAGGTACCAAAGAGAAATGAGATTTAACAACAATAGTTGAGGACTCTACTGAACTCCTAAGTATCTCCAAAGCTCTGAAAGAATCCCAGTTTTCACACGCACACATCTATTACTTTTCTTCTCTGACAATGGTCAGGCTAAAAGCAGTAGGTTCAACCCAAATGTATTAGGTTTAACTGTGCATGCTTAGATTGACTCAGCATTGCACATCCACTGCCGATTTGTCCAGAAATTTCCGTAGATTAAATTGTAGTTATTAAATGACTTTAAAAGTACTAATCTTCCAGCCCAGACATTGGAAGATGCATTTCCCATATTTCAGTAGAGTGAGAAGAGTCTAATCTACCTCTTTGCGACAGCTGACCTCTTAAACCTGAAGGAAGTACCAGCTCAGTGCTAGCGTTGACAGTCTTTGGTTGATGCAGGAGGCATTCTCTTTCCTCCAACCTAGGAACTACGCTTGGGTTCTTAAATTTTTTCCTGGCATTGCAATGCTTTCCTACCTGAAATGATGGCATGTTCTTTCATCAGGAGGATATTCTGATGATTAGCACCATAGAAATGTGAATAACAAGTAAATAAGATCTGTATGATGCATGTGTCACAGTGAAAGCTCAGAACTTAATGAGATTTTCATGATTTAAATTTACAATAAAACTAGTCAGTTTGACAGTTATGGCCAACTGCAGTGACATAGCAGGCTTGAAGTCCTCAAGATCATCTGTTACAAAATTCAAACCATGTTTTCTCTTATTAGAATAGACATACATAATTATTTAAACTCACAGTAATAAAGCTATAGTTCTCTGGGCTGGTTGACAAAGGACCCGTAATAAAGGAGAACTAATACGTCTCGGAAGAGGGATAGCTAGCAGAAAAAGATTATACCCTATCATATGTTATTTCTTTTGATGAATCCTTGCTACATGCAGTGCGTAGGGTGAAAAATGTTAATTGAGATGGTATGGGACCAAGGCTATTGTCTGTAGAGTCCCAGCCTCATTAGCTGTAGAATTTGGAAAGTGGGGAGGGAGCAAATAAAGGGATTTCAGAAAGGGAAAGTGGGGCCTAATGTTTAATGCAGTCGAATACCACCCTGAAGAGCTGGATTCTTGCCTAGCCTCTGAGCTCCTATGTGACACTGAACTGAGCTTTCCACGGGGTGGGAAGCGGCCTTGCTGCTGGTGTAAGAGCTGGCTGGTTGCTCGCCAGGAGATGGGATCCCTGGGCTCAGGTCTTCCTGCTACATGAGGAATCTGAAAACTGCGCTTCCCTGATCCCAGGATGATGGGCTACTGAAGGGGAGAAGGGAACACTGGGGTCACTTTCTGGTGTTATCCATGGTGTCAGGGCAGCAAGCCTGCTCAGATCAGTGCCATGGATCCACAGAGCATCCATGTTGCTGACCCTGCATCAGGCAAGGACTAAAGCATTGGGGGCAGTGTTTAGATATGGTGAACATTTCCTGATGCCCAAATCTGGGCAGATTCTTGCTTTCTGCAATGCTTTTTGGGGTATCTGACTCTCTCTGATGTCTGGGATCCAACTCAGGTGATCCGAGTCACCAAACTTCCTAATCCTTAGGTGTTGTGGTACCCAGAATCACCAAGAGTTTTCCAGATCTGGGCCAAAGAAAACATTCGGCTTCTACCTCTGTTCATGTCAGTAGTCTCCCTCTGCCACCCCTACCTCGAAGCCGGTGCCACACAAATCCCCATAACTTGACTCCCCAATACTCTTCTTTTGTTATATCTTTTAAATGCAATATGTAGCAAGACTGACAGAGAGCACCTTAGCCTATGGAAGCGTGTGAGTGAAGAGAAGGTGAGCTGAAGTGCTAGAAAACTGTGGAACTGTAGCTCAATCCCCACAATGATGCAGCAGAGCTGGGAATTGAGGTTAGATGCCTGGATTTTCCCTTGCCAGTCCTTGGAAAGCGAATCCTTCCTTTGAAAAAATGGTTTGTGGTCTGTGCCCATGCAGCACCTTGCAGTGGACTCAGAAGTGCTGGTACTTCACCCCCTCACTACTGACACATGAGCATCTCTCACCTGACACAGCAGGACATGTAGTCTTGAAGGCTGACCACCAGTTACGTCTGAAAAACCCTCTGCTCTGAATTCTCCCTCATTCATCTGAGTAAATGGAAATTGTGCTCCTCAGATTGAATATTAATTAGGCCAAATAAATGCAAACCAGAAGGGAAACAAAAAAAAAGAAGTGCTAGTAAGGATCATCCACCAGTCTGTGGTTGGATAACATGCTTGGAAAGCACTGCTCTCCTAAAAGAGATAATGAAAGACACCAACACACCATTCGTGACTGTGGCTGTGTACTGAGCATTCAGCAAGCCCCCCGCTATGAATTATTCAGGAAAATCCATGGGAGCAGTGGAGAAGGGGAAAAAGAAAGAGCAGCCTAAACTTTTAGTGCCAGAGTTTTTATGCCTTCGTATCAACTCCAGGAGTCTTCTGGATGACACTTGCAAAATTCTTTGGATACACCCTGATGTTTCTTCCCTCTCAGCCCAGCATCACAGGCCTTGCACCCACCTGTTTTACCATGCCCTGCTCCTGCCTTATCTTCACACCTTTTGACTCTCTCCTGCCTCTCCTGACTTTCACCCACCTCCATGATAGACCAGGCCTCCTTAAACAAAACAGTCATGTGTTGGTTTTTTTGCTTAACACCTTGTCCTGTCGCCCACTTGTCCAGTTGCGCTCAGGTGTCACCTTATTCTGGTTTGCATGGGACGTTCCTTCTCCAAAAGCCAATATACTCTTTGAAGACTGATGTGTTTTACCTTAAATTAGGTACCCTCTCTCTGGTGAACTGAATTGCTCAACCAAGCATGTTGTCAGGAGGTCTCTGCAGGCGCCCACACACAGCTCTTGAGAGGCACCTGATACTTCAGGGAATCGCTTCTGGTCTCCATCTGCCTGTCCACTGTTGGTCCTATATCACATCTACTAGCACTTTGCAGATATCTCACATATGCTGTGGCAACTCCCTTATTGCAAGATCCCTGTGTGTAGGTAGCTGAGTGGAGGTACGATCCTACAACAATGCCGTAGGATGCTGGTCTCCAGCTTAGCCACAGCCCTGCCCAGCCATGGGCCCTGCTGAGCCCATTCCTACCCCTATGGCCCTGCTCAGCTATTCCAGAGTTCTGTCTGATGCTGGTTTCCCTCACTGGTCCTGGTCCTGACGTCAGCCTGATTTTCCAACCTGGCCTTTGTCCCATGGAGGTGTCAGATGCCTGGGGCTGTGGCCTGATCCCAGCTTTCCCCCACAACCTGACCTTCTTTCCTAGTTAAAGTCTTTGCTAATGAGTTCTTGCATGCCCTCTGTCCGGTTGGTTTAATCCAACGTTGGGGTCCATGTGGCAATGAAAATAAGCTGTACTATAAATGGCCACACTAGAAGCTTTGGCCTCAAGACAAGTATCACAAGCAGCTTTAATCACAAATCACACTCAATGGGGCTGCACAGCAGCCAAAATGGAGATAAACTGAGAAACTTCTGAAAAAAATTGAGCCATTTCAATTACAGCAGCTGATTTATTATTACTCATTTTCCATGCACTTCATTGAACAGATTTTTCTGTTTATGAATTCTGTTTCAAATATTTCTTTAATACTGGGAAACAGGCCTGACCCAATCCTTATACTCCAACGTTCCCACAATTTTAGAAGTGTTATGAATCTACATCTGATTTCTAGTTTTCCAAAAGACCCCATCTTTCCAGGGGAGGGAGCCAGTATCCCAGCTCCATACAGCCCTTAATCCTGAATTGTACCATATTTTGAGCCAGATCTGAATGCGACTACTTTACAGCATAAGCCCACCCATCTTCTTTTCTCTTTTTTTTTTTTTTTGTGTATGCATGCATATGAATACAGTCCAATGAGGTGTAATGAGGTTGGATTCCTTCTCTAGCTGAAAAGCCCTGGTGGCATTAAGTCTGGGTGGCATTAAGTCAAGGTGAAGGGCAGGATTGTTTCATAACATGTGAGATACTCTTGAGTACTCAAGATGCCTGGATGGATCTGCAAAACATGGTCCTAGAAGAGGCTCAGGCTGTTCTGGATTGGTGCCTGAAGGTCGTGTGGAATCTGCTAGGACATTTCTAATGACATCAAACTGAGCCCTACCATTACTGACTGCAATTGAAACTCAGATGTCTAGTGCGCATGCAGTCACGTGGGCACATCTGTCTTTAGGTGTTTCAGTTTGGAGCTGAATCTGCCCATTTGTGCTAGATGAAGTGGATTAGCAGGACACAGACTGGGCCGATGTGGTGTGATGCTGCACAGAAAATGTCCAAAGAAACAGCCCAGCTGTGGAGAGGAGCCTGTGTGAGTCCCATGCTCAGCACAAGAGACTTGACAGGCCTGTAATTCATTGTCATCTGGTATAAGCATGGAGGTGCTTTGAATATGGGCTGTTGCAACTACTTCAGGAAACTGTAATATGAGTGCAGGCCAAGCAAAAACATCAAGTGATGTTCAGATGAAATTGATAAACCATTGAATTGTCTCTTTCTGCGTCTAGAATGAATGAAGCTTAGCGAATAATTTTTTAATGGGAAACATATCCATACATTGCACACAGTTCTGAAAATAGTCAGGCTGGAGGCCAAGCAAAATAAGTTTTAGGATTTTCTCAGCTTCATAATTGTGTTATTACATTGTATGATAGAAATTGGGCTGTGGCATTAATTCCGCTCTGCGGCATTAAAAAGAAGAGGAAGCATTTCTTCTTTAATTGACAGCTAAAATTTCATTCATGGGGTATTAGCAGAATTAGCTTTTTGCCTACTGAACTCTCTGCTGTGTTTCTGATAGTACGATTTAACTTTGGCATTAAGGAATGCTTATTTGTGAAACACTGATCTGTATCAAGCAGGGAAGAGGAAAAAATCACTTATGGGAGGTAGGGAAGAACTTGGATGTTTTTAAACTGAAGGGAGAAATCTGTAATTTAAATGCTCTGATTGCTCTATCAGTATCCTACCTGAAAATCCATTTTCAAAAAATTGCTGACCTCTGCAATGAATATTTGGAAAAAGCAGCCCCTATAAAGGCTACTGGCATTGTATGGTCTCCTTGCCACCAGCTTCAACTGTTTGCAGATTTGCAGGGTCAAAAGTCTGGGATCTGATCGGATGGGGAGCTAGACCTGTTTGGGATTTTCCTGAAATCAATGGTAAGAAGTCTGCTTGTCTGGGGATCACTGCTGGATTGGCGCGTAAGTCTTATCAGCAAAAACCTCTTTCCCCTGTAAGCTAAATTTAGTGCACCCATTTATCACTATTTTCATTACTGTCTTCATCTATACACAAACCCCTATGTTTGCAGTTTTGCTTTGTCCAGTGAGGGAAAAAACCCCCACAAATGGCTGAGGAATTTTCTCTTTCCTGCTATTTACAAGGTAAGCCAAGGCCTCTGAAAGATGTGGTGTGGATCTTTGTCCTTTAGGAATTTGGAGACTTTTGGAAAATATTTTTGTGAACATTTCACACCATTTCACAGAATCACAGTATGGTAGGGTTGGAACGGTTGGTATTTCAGCGGTGGCAGGAGGGCCAAAGCACCTTGAACAAGCATAGGTAGGTCTCATCTCTCAGGCACAAGAGTTGTGGGAGAACCTGAAATTTCCTCCACTCCGCTGCCTTAATTGATGGCCCAGCCTTCTGAAGGTTGGCCAGAGGAGTCCTTCTGGCATGGACAATGGATGGAGAGTCTCTCTCACAGTCGATGCCGTGGTGTTGATGGGTTTGGTGGGGAACATGTGTTCACTCCTGAAAGATATTGGCAGCACACTGAGATTATTGTATGATTTCATGAGTGCTGCAAATTGCTCTGAAGACAGAAAACCCATTTGTCTCTTCCACCCTTGGAGAGAAATTAACCTGGAACGTCAAAGCAAAACCACCAGAGCCTCTTGGCGAATCCTGTCACCAGGCTGATTCCTTGTGTGAATTACGAAAGCTGTTGCTCCTTGGTTTTATTTCTCACTCTTCCTCATTGTTACAGATTGTCCATTAAGAGGAAAAAACACCTCACGCAAATGCATTACAATGGTTTCCTCTTCCATCGCACTGACTAGGGATAGCAGAGAAAGGTACCGACAAGTTGTAGAGCATCTGTTCTTGTTCATAGAGTGCTCAATCACAGCTGAATTGCTTACCAGAAAATATGAACTATACTCCATGGAACTGAACAATCCTAGAAAAAAAAAAAGATCATCTTTGTTGTTGTTACTCATTCAAATATACTGTGGAGGTGAACCAGAGCTTGAGGCTTGTTTTCCATTTAGTGTCCCTATTCTTTCCCTTCAGCAGAGGTAGAGACAAATAATTTAGCAAGCGTTGGAAAGTTGTGTTTGCCAGGGAAGCATATGAATATGTTGTGCAGATGAGCAAAGAATAATCCTTGCTTTTGATGGGTTGTTACCAGAATAAAACATCTTAGCGTTTACTCTGTCCAGGGGGTGTGAGTGCTTTTGAGGCAGTGTGGGGCTGTGTTCTTCATCACTCTTGGGCAATGAAGACATCCCAAGGCATTTTGCAAGGGACATAAATTCAGACCCAAATTCAAGAAGCATGTCATGTCTCACTGCATTTTGCTTTGTTGTGTAGCCCTTGTTTAGTTTAAGGAAGCGATGTGCCATGGTGTGCAAGACTGAAAATGGAAAAAAAAAATTTGAATTACAGGAGTTTCATATAAGGTCTCAAAATCCAGATTTCATTAACTAGAAGCAATTTTTCTGCTTCTCGATCACAATGAGAAACCAAGAGTTTCTAGTAAGATCACTAGGAATTGCTGAGCGTTGCTGTTTAGGTGTATTCAAGTGAATTAGGAGTTTCTTTCCAGACAACCTTTTCTGAGAGAAACGCTGACGATGGCTCTTCCCAGTGAAACATCACCACAGAAGGACAAGCCAAATTCCTGCAGTACTTCCCATGTCTTATCCTGAACTATTTTTTTCCTTATTTTCTTTTGTGGTTAAACAGCTGCCAGGTTTTACCAAAGAAGTAACCGCCAGTTAATGCAGGGTTATGGGATATATGTTTAAGTGTTTGGGGGGTCTTTCTTACTGTAAAGGACATTGAAATACAAGATATTATATCTGGTTATAGAATAGCTCTGAATGTATATCAGTTGTTCCCCAAGACAATAAACAAACAACAACTGGCGTAGTTTTAAAATAGGCATACAAATTTATCTACCCCTTACGTTTTGAGGCCCAAGCTGAGTGAAAAGCCCTGCATCATTATATAATATTAATTCTTGCAAATAATAATTATATTTCAGTATCATATTTATTTTGATTAAATACTCGTTGAAATTGACATTGAGGTTCTGACTTGAATAGGGGGAAAATATTTTCAGCAGGAGGAGAGTCAGGCATGGGAGCATGTTGCTGAGAGGTTGTGCCATCTCCATCCTGGGAGATTTTGTAGAGACCTGACTGGATAAAGGACTGAGCAACCTGGTCTAGTCTTATGAGTGTCCCTGCTTTAGGCAGAAGGTTGGGCTAGAATCCAGCTAAGGTCCCTTCCAACGTGATTTCTCCTATAAGCCTACGATTCTGTATACTTTAATGGTGCATTAAGACTTCAGTCAAGCAGGTCTATTTGTGCTGGTGCTGTCAAATACCATCCACAGAGGCTTTCCAGTCTAAAAGATTAATTGTAATATCTGGACCAAGCAGGTTATCTGGCCTGGGGTTTGGGACCCCAGATTATTACTTAATAATAATCTCCTAATCTACAAATCAGTAGATTAGTTTAACAGGATGCACAAAACTCTCAGTCCTTTCTTAGCGCTTCTTTCCCACATCTCTCTGCACACCTGCTCAGCAGGTTAAAGACTGCTGGGTGCATGCTGGAGGGATGGTTGGGGGTTGCATTGCACTTTTTGATCGGAAACTTTGCCTGCTTCTTGATGGCAGGGCGAAAGAGTATGCAAGATATGGAATTTATGGCCCATGTGACCACAGAGTTCTTTTTTTTGCCCTTGCACAGAAATAGGACCATTAGGGATAGTGGTTCTGAACATCTAAAAATACTGGTGCACTGAAGGGCTTCCTGGAGTAAAGGGTGATGGGGCTGTTGGCATTGGCAAAGGATCATAGAATATCAGGTTGGAAGGAACCTCAAGAATCATCTAGGTCAACCTTTCTTGGAAGAAGCATGATCTAGACAAGATGGCCCAGCACCCTGTTCAGCTGAATCTTAACAGTGTCCAATGTTGGGGAATCCACCACTTCCCTGGGGAAACCATTCCAATGGCTGATTGTTCTCATCACCAAAAATTTTCCTCTGGTGTCCAGTCAGAATCTCACCAGGAGTAACTTGTACCCATTATCCCTCATCTTTTCCATGTGACTCGTGGTAAAAAGAGTGTGCCCATCTTCTTTGTAGCCAATCTTTAAATACTGGAACATGGTTGTAAGTTCTCTCCTAAGCCTTCTTTTCTCATGGATGAACAAACCCCGTTCTTTCAGCCTTTCCTCATATGGCAGGTTTCCCAGGCCTTTGATCATCTTTGTGGCCCTTCTCTGAACCCTATCCAGCCTGTCCACACCATTTTTGTATAGTGGGGACAAAAACTGAAAGCAGTATTCCAGGTGTGGCCTGACAAGTGCTGAATAGAGTGGGATAACGACTTCTTTGTCTCTGCTGGTGATGTCCTTGTTGATGCAACTGAGTGTCCTGTTGGCTTTCTTTGCCACAGCAGCACACTGTTCACTCATATTGAGCCTGTTGTCCACCAGGAGTCCCAGGTCCCTTTCCACAGAGCTGCTGCCCAGCCAGGTGGATCCCAGCCTATGTTGCACTCCTGGGTTATGTTTTCCCAGGTGCAAGACCTTACATTTGTCCTTGTTGAACTTCTTAAGGTTCTTGTTAGCCCACTCTTCCAGCCTATCCAGGTCTTCCCGCAGGGTGGCCTTCCCTTCCCAAGTGTCCATTTCCCCACTCAGTTTGGTGTCATCAGCAAACTTCAACAGGGTACACTTGATCACACCATCCAGATCACTTATGAAGATATTAAACGGCGTTGGGCCCAGTATTGATCACTGGGGTATCCCCCCTTGTGACAGGTTACCAGTTTAAAAAGGAGTTTACCTGTGGAATTTACCACCACACTCTAGGTGCGGCCTGTCAGCCAGTTCCCCACTCACCGCAGTGGTGCGTTTTAGTTGATCTTGCAGTAATGGATTGGGTTGATAGGATGGGACAACATTTTGGAAGACTTTTGAAACAAGGAATCATAGAATCGTTTAGGTTGGAAAAGACCTTTAAGATCATCAAGTTCAACTGTTAACCTAGCACTGCCAAGTCCACCACGAAAAAGGAGAGAAAGCTTGTGTTTGATGAGGAAACAAGGGTGGAATATGGCTAGAGAGTTGTAATAAAACAATAGAATGAAGAAGGGAGATGCTCTTATTGGCTGTGTTTCAAATGGACTCCCAGAAGTAATCAAATGTAGCTGAATATAACAGAAAAAAATCTGCTGGCCTCCTTTTATTTATGCAGCTTGCGTTTTTGGTGCTAGTCCTAGGAAAAGGATCCCAGTGTTATCTGAGGATAAATATCAGGCATCAGTAAAACCCTTGAGTGATGCAAACATGTCTTGTCAGAAATAAGCCACCAAATCAACAGGTGGAGAAACCTCCGGCAAACCCTACAACCCTACACTCTATTGGCTGAGGAGATGCGTGTTTTTTTTTTTTTATTCACTTGGTTTTTCGAAAGCACCTTTTTAGCAGATTGGAGAAAAAATTATCCCCCTCAGATGTTTCCATTCTTCTCACAGTTTCCCCATACTCCTGTCAATTCCTAAGATACTGTTTTCTTTAGTATTTGCAGCTGTCTTTCCTGAGTGAAGGAGAGCCAATGCAGGGAAGATGTCAACACCAGGGCACTGCAGAGGACATAGTTACTGTGATTTCCTGTCCTACGTAGCCCCCTTTTTCTGGAGAGGTCACAGATCCTTCCTGTTCACTTTCTGGCTGCACGATGCTTCTCACTGTCATCTAACTCATGAAAGGTTGGCACAATTGGCAGTTTTTCTTTTTCCTGCAGCCCAGATGGATTGTCACTTTTATGGACTATCTGGACAATAAATTATTTCCCATCATTAGAGGTAATCTTGAATGGTATTCCAATATCATATTTCTGCATGTGGTATTAAGAACCTTGTTGGCTATAAGTAAAAAATAGGTACAATAGGTAAAAATATTAATTTTTACAGAATCTGTTTTTTTTTCTGGCTTTTAAAAGTAGGTGGTCCTCTTATGCATCTGGCCAAAACATGCTTGAAGGAGATATATATCTCTTTTCTTGATTGGATTACTTGGCAGTGACAGTCCCCTCATAGAACCAGGAATAAGGTCCAGCTCTCTTAAACCTGAGCCCTAACCAAAAGTGTCACTGATGCAGTCCTTGAGCCTCCTGAAAAGTTTTTCTGTAAAGTCACTGAGTCCACCTGCATAGATCTCAACAGATAAAATAAGAAAGCCCATTCAAAGTAAAATTCTTAGTTTTCATATATTTCAGATTGCTCTCCAATAACAATTTTCATATTTCACATTCTCATCCCAACCCTCGGACAGGTCATTGAAAAGTTGGGTGAAATGGTAGAGTCCAAATGGGTGCCTGTGCTCCCCTGAAGAGGTACAGATGGATATAGCAGTGGGCTTGCTTCTGACCCTATTCTAATATCCATTTAATTTTAGCAGTTTTCACTTCACCACTTGCTAGCGCAGGTGTTTCCCAGAGAGCAGAAAGCTTCAGAAGCCCCTGGAAGGGTGCTGAGGTCTGATTTGTATTTCCATGGTCTACAGCCAGGAGGATGTGGCAGTCAGCAACTTCACGGGGTAGATTCAGGGGCAGAGCTCTTGGTGTGGAGATGCTGCCAGACCCACTGTCCACTGGGAGAGCTCGAGACAAGGTCAATGCCAAAGGACCATGCCTACACCTTTACTTAGCGCTTGCTGCCTTGGCCCTGTGAGTGCCCATGCAGAGGCACACAGCGTGTGGGTGTGAGAGCCGGGGAGCGCGGCTGCCTGCCCACAGCCCTGCCATCACCGCCTTGGGAGGGTTCCCCTCTGATGTGCTTGTGCTGCTTGCAGACCCACGCTTGTCCTGGTCAGGACCTTTTCCACCGGCTCACATGGTCCTGGCCCCAGAGCACCTGCACTGCGGTGGAAACACAAACCCAGTAAGGGAATGTTGCTACAGGGGACACTTTTTAAAAAATATCATTTAGGGAGTGATTTGATGCCCAAAGTGTCAGCAGAATTGGTTCAGCAGTTGCACAGTTTGTCAGCAGTCAATGCTGCTCCTAAGAGCCTGTTGACAATAAATACTGAAATTACTTTTTTTTTTAAATTTTCTTCTGCAGGATAAACTTAGCTTTAAAACTGCATTCTGATATGAGGCTAGCCCTTTTTTCCAGCTACCCCGCTTTGAGTTCACTACTGATCTTGGACACAAGTAATGCATACATTTCTTGGATTTCACTCCAGATTCTGGTCATTTACCTTGACTGACTTCGGAAGAAGTTCCTGATAAAAATGAAGGTCACCAAATCAAAAACAGGTCTGTGTACATTAAAATCCCTCAAGCACAGCGTTGACTGCCAGGCTGGCTAGAGAACAGTGCTGGTCCTTGCAGTTAACTGGACAGTTTCTTCCTCGCTGATGCTTTTCCAGAAGGGTGTTAGCACAATGGAACATGTGTTGCTGCTGCGCATAAACACTGAGCACCAGATGCAATGAGGTTCCTTGATTTTTCTCTCCCCCAGTGTGTCCTGATGAGTTCAGAGCGGAATCCAGTAATTTAATTCATCATATCTTTAAGATCACTGCAACAACTCAAAAGCTGTGGACAGAGGCAAATAGTATTTTGTAATGTATTTACTGAATGGTAATGCAAGCTAGAGAAATGGATAAAGAAGGGAGGCAATCATATTCCATGTCTGTGAAGGTACTGAACTGAATTTTAAACCAGAGAACCAGACTTGGCTGATACTGAGAAGGGAAGGGGGAGCGTTCACCCGACTTTCCCCTGAAGAAATAAATTACTGGTGAGACCACACAATATTCTTCCAGTTTTTTGTCCTTCTGATCTCCTTTTACAAGTAGATATGCTAACATTTTGATGATCTCCCCCATTTTTGGAAGTATTGCCCTTGATAAAGGTTTACATAAGATTCTTTTATTTTTCTCCCCAGAGGACGAGTTGTTCTTGCAGCTGAAATCCCTGCCAAATAGTCCTACCCTCTGATTGCTTCTTGTACGTGGAGAGTAATAGGACACTGAGACAGCGAAGCTGTTTTTACTCTGTGTTAGGCAGCAATTTCCCTTCGTATACCACCATCGCTGCTGAATAGCATGGAATGAGAAAAGGCTCAGTCTCTGAATGAAGTCAATAGCTCCTCATCTGAAGAATAAGAGGGATTTCAGCCAAGAGAGCAGAATGACTTGCTTTCTCTTCATTTCTCATTATAGTTTCTACTTTGTGTTCCTCAACACGCACATTACCCCATTTTTGCAGTCACTGGGGGATAAATTAGTCCAAGATCCTGCTTACCACTGCTTCAGCACTTATACCATTTCTGATCAGCCTATACTTAACATGTAACTTATACCCTTTCTGAATTTGTCATAAAGATTTCCGTGGGAATTGTGTTCTCCAGATCATATTCTGCTTTGTTATTTCAGGTTAAACCCCCTGCACTTCCACCGAAACCCTACCGTTTTGTATCTCTATCCACATCTATGAAATTTGTGATTCCCTGGAAGTATTCTGGATTTGCACTGGAATAACTATAAGTTGAATATGGCCGTAAACAAATTTATTGTGAAGATTTACTGCACCAAATAACAGCAGTAGTTATAAATCTTTTAAATTTCAGGCAAAATGAATTTATATTCTGATGCCGGTGTTTGAAGGCACATGCTCTGGAAGCTGGTTTCAAATGGATCTCAGGATTACTGTGATATAGATTTTGCTTATTATTCTTTGATTGTAATAGGCAAACTAAGATTGTGTCTTCTGAATTTCATGTCATAGATACAACTGTATAGAAACTTTACCTTTGAACAGAGGGGGCCCTTCTTCTCTAAGGGATATGGTGTAAGGGAGAACTTTGTAGAGTGGAGTTGATGGTTGGACCCGATGATCCCAAAGGTCTTTTCCAACCTAAATGATTCTGTGATTCTATGATTCTATGATTCTTGGAGTAAGAGGAAGCAGAAGTTACACGTAATGACAGACGAGAACATTCAGAGAGTTTCTAGCATTGTCATTCCTCAAAAGATCAAATTATCTGGATCAAATGGTTAAACCTCCCTGAAATGTCCAACAAAATTGTCCTCCAGAAGAACTGCAGTTATCTGCTGATTAATTTTATAAAACTGTTCCCCATTCATTTTTCTTACAAATGCACTCAGCTAAAGTCAGATTAATTTAGGCATATTTTAAGGTAACACCTATATTTTAAAAGGTTATAATTTTCTCAACATTCTGAGGAAAACCTTGGACAATAGAATAAGCACTCTAAGTCGAGTTTCTGTATGTGGTAGAGTCAGGTATATTAGTTTGTGGTAATTTTATATTTACTTTAATTGCTAGTCTCTATGAGTACCAAAGGTGTTCTGAGGCATCCTCATGCTTTGTGTATAATTTTGGGAAAGTGAGTTCCTGGAGTCATGTTGGTGGTTGTGTTTTCGGAAGACAGCACAAACTATTTCAGGTGAAGATGGTGGGCCGACAGCCCTCTTTGGCCCCAGACCTGTGAACGCAGCATGGTTTCTGCCTCCCTTGATATTTTTCTGGAGGGATTGTCTCCAGGTTTTGACCCTGACCCTGCCATCATGCTGTGTTTGCTCTGTTTCTTACTGTAAGGTACATCTTTGCTTTATAAAGCCTGATCCTCCAAAGCACAGGCACTTGGCCCTTTAGGAGGTACTTACCACTTTAACTTACGCTTAATTTTTTTGTCCCATTGATTCCATATGAATAAAATGTAAACATATATTTAAGCATTTTCCTGGATCTGGCCCAGAATTCTCAAAATTTGAAACTCTGGACCTGTTTTCTGTTACTGGTGAATCACCATGCTCATAGTTGGTACAACTCACGCTGTGATGATCCTCAGCCCCTGGCATGAGTCACTTAGAGGAGAGGTCAGCGAGGATGATGTGGACTTTGGAAACTCAGCCCCCTGGAAGGACAGTCCCACTTTATTCCTCCACCTGTACTGCACTGACCAGCATGGTGTTTAAGACCACACATGGATTTGGCACGGGCTGCTGAAGAGTCAGAAAAATGCAGTGGTCAGGGCTGAGCTTTCTCTAGCTGTGTCATGGTGCTGTGGCGTTGAGCATTCTCCTGGAGAAACTGGCTGCTCATGGCCTGGTCCGGTGTACTCTTCGCTGGGTAAAAAACTGGCTGGATGGCCGTGCCCAGAGAGTGGTGGTAAATGGAGTTAAACCCAGTTGGTGTCCAGTCGCAAGTGGTGTCCCCCAGGGCTCGGTGCTGGGGCCGGTGCTCTTTAATATCTTTATCAATGATCTGGATGAAGGGATCGAATGCACCCTCAGTAAGTTCGCAGATGACACTAAACTGGGCGGGCGTGTTGATCTGCTTGAGGGTAGGTTGGCTCTGCAGAGGGATCTGGACAGGCTGGACCGATGGGCTGAGACCAATGGTATGAGGTTCAACAAGGCTGAGTGCCGGGTCCTGCACTTGGGTCACAACAACCCCATGCAGCGCTACAGGATTGGGGCAGAGTGGCTCGAAAGCAGCCCGACAGAAAAGGACTGGGGAGTGTTGGTTGACAGCCGGCTGAATATGAGCCAGCAGTGTGCCCAGGTGGCCAAGAAGGCCAACAGCATCCTAGCCTGTATCAGGAATAGTGTGGTGAGCCGGACTAGGGAAGTGATCATCCCCCTGTACTCGGCACTGGTGAGGCCCCACCTCGAGTACTGCGTTCAGTTTTGGGCCCCTCGCTACAAGAGGGACATTGAGGTGTTGGAGCGTGTCCAGAGAAGGGCTACAAAGCTGGTGAGGGGTCTGGAGGACAAACCTTATGAAGAACGACTGAGGGAGCTGGGGTTGTTTAGCCTGGAGAAGAGGAGGCTGAGGGGAGACCTTATCACCCTCTACAACTACCTGAAAGGAGGTTGTAGAGAGATGGGGGCTGACCTCTTCTCCCTGGTGACAAGTGATAGGACGAGGGGAAACGGGTTCAAGTTACGTCAGGGGAGGTTTAGATTAGATATTAGGAAACATTTTTTCACTGAAAGGGTTATTAAACATTGGAATAGGCTGCCCAGGGAGGTGGTGGATTCACCATCCCTGGAGGTGTTTAACAAAAGGGTAGATGGGGCACTTAGGGACATGGTTTAGAAGTGGCTCTTGTCAGGGTAGGCTAAAGGTTGGACTCGATGATCTTAAAGGTCCCTTCCAACCTCAGCAATTCTATGATTCTATGATTCTATGATTCTATGGTGTCCTGCTGCTGCCGGAAGAGCTTCCCCGCGGAACGGCTGCATAGTAAATCTCCTCACTCCACAGTGTCTAAGAGGCAGCACTTGACTTGGCATTGGATCTCATGGTTATGAAGGAGTATTCTCCTCACTGAGGAGAAGTCTGGGTGATCCTGAGACTGATGTGTGACGAATGCACATTTGAAACCTCTTTCCATTTATTTGTCTGTTATTTCATAGTAGGCTGTGTAGGTTATATAAGATGGCCAGACAATGACCTAAGAATACCTTTTTTTCAAGTCCAGACATAGTTTGCAAATACAGCTCTCTGACTGAAAAAAATGTGGGCAGCCCCAACTTTCCTGTATCTACCGGCAATAACTCTCCTTCCACTTTGTCTTGGAAATCTCCTGTTTGCAGCAAGGTGGCTGGAACTCAAAATCTTTTGCTAAAGCTCCCTGTCCCTTACAGCTTCTGGTTTTCAGCTACAGGTGAAGTATTCTGGTCACACCAAATCCAGGCCACATAAGCCTGGCATCTAAATCCTCATTTTCTCCTCGATTTCTCTCTAGTGTTGGAGGTTCCTGTGCTGAGTTGAAGGGATTAGATTACTTTGATATCTAGGCTAAAACCATCAGGCCAGAGGCTATGGGGGGGTATGTATTTAAATTGCTTTGTTTGAAAGGAGTCTTGGGAAATATCTGCATATCCCAGGACAAGACCGTCTCTGATATGAACGAAGGCAATATGAACCATAACTGAATGCAAATTGTATTCGAAAACAGTCAAGGAGATGTCCTAGAAACCTGTGAAAGAAATTCAAAGCTTACCACTTGGCCATTAGCAGAAAATCTTTGAAAGCACAATTTATGCACGGTCCCCAAAACGGTTAAAGTACTTTTTAGAGCTCTCATCTCTGGCATGGCTTGGAGGGAGCAATAAAATTAGACTCCTGGAAATGAGGAGGTGACCTGTATTAAACTTGCTTTGAAAGCCTGATGCAATAGGAGTTCAGTTCCTGAGAATATATTTTAAACAGACCCTACCCCTAAATTTGTGTTTCCTGGTAGAAAAAGCTGGCAGAATTGAGTCGGATTTACAGCGAAGTTGTGTGTTGATGTAATTTAAGCTCCTGAGGGCAAAACTATCTTTGTAAACCTACTTCGGCAGAAAAAACTTCTTAGTGCTCCATTGTTGTTATTAAAGTGTGATTGCCCTGTATGTGGTTAAAAAAAGTTTCAAAAAGGTACAATAATCATGGAGATTAGCAGACAAGAAAGAAATAGTTGTATGTTTGCTTGTGCATGAAAATGCTCCTTTCCGAAAATCTTGCAACTAATCTTTTTAGCCATGGCAGAAATAGGCAGAACTGTAGCCTTGAATCAATACCTGTGGGAGATGATGACTAACAGACTCAACGGAGTTTTTTGTTTGGAAGGGAACGCTTAAACTTTTGGAGTTGGTACCAGCTGTTCCTTTGAACAATGCTGTACTTATGATTCAGACCAGGGCGGTTGCGTTGTAAGCAAGCAAAACTGATTATTTCCCTTCGTAAGCTTACTAAAAAAATATTTAAAAAAATGGAAAGAAACTTTAGGTGGGCCTGAAAGATAGAGGAGCCTCTAAAGTACTTGTGAATCAGTTTTCCTGGTATAACTGCATCCACATGTGAATTTATTAAAAACACATGTGACTTTGATAAAAGATTACATTTAAAGAAGGGGCTAGAACTGGGCTACAGACAACAGGGTACTGTGTTTCATCAAACACTGAGCTACACATTTTCAAATGTTTCATGTTAAGAGAAAATGTTTAGATGATTTTAAACAGTGCACTACTCCATTTCCATTGGCTTGCTTATCACAGACCCCTTATGAGTGTTTCTGTTACAGAATAATCCACCAAGGCCATTCATCTGGTTGCTTGCTTGGGGGAAGAAAATCGAGTTACAATATGTTTACTCTAAGGAATGGTATTATGTATTTGTAGGTTTAGAGCTGGGTGAGCCATCTGGGGAGAAGAAACAGCAAACACAAAAATTCCCTGAGGTTCATTATCATCATTAACTTGCCCTGCATTTTCAGTATACGAACTCATAATAACTAGTATGTACTGCGATTCATACTAACCAAATCTCTAAAAGAAGCTGATGTGAATTCAGACAATTACGTATTTTAAAACAGCTGAGATAGTTTCAAAGTAATTAATAGACAATAGAGAACATGATCCACTTTTGGGAAAAAAAAGGTGTTTCAGATAACCGAAACTCAGGTCATGGAAACTGCACTGTAAATTGTATATTAGGGTTTAAGCTGCACCGTGTTTT
The DNA here is from genome assembly GCF_963924245.1 of Chroicocephalus ridibundus. Taxonomy (NCBI): domain Eukaryota; kingdom Metazoa; phylum Chordata; class Aves; order Charadriiformes; family Laridae; genus Chroicocephalus; species Chroicocephalus ridibundus. The sequence goes on along the minus strand of NC_086285.1, from coordinate 156,072,995 downwards.
TACAACACAAATGAAAATAGTCTTGGGGGCGGCTTCAGCTTTCCCTGTGTACACAGAGCGCTCGAGTATATTATATATAGCTAGATTCCTCATGGGTTGAATCCGGTGTGAATTCAAAGTCTCTCTCCTGCCATTCTGACTTTCATAATGAAGCTTAAAGTCAAAGTCTACCCAAGACCTTTGGTCTATTATTGGTCCAGACAGGTCGGGTGCCGTAAGTAATCACTTCAGGAATAAAGCTTGAAATACATCTTTGCCTTTGACTTATGCATCCCAGTCATGAAGTGTTTCTTGCTGGGGGCAGCGGTGTTAAGTAGCCTGCAACAAGGCCTGAACTCCTGACTTCAGTAATTCTGTTTTGCTACTGTGCCCTACTGATAGTGGTGTGTGTGGAAATTTTACTCCAGAAATGCAAGATTTTAGATCCATGAACAACAGTGAATGCCGTCAAAATCAATAGGAAATCTCATTATTTTCAGTGTTGTGTTTGGCAATTTATTCTATCTCCAGGAGGTAATTCCCACTCTCTGAAAAAGCTCCAATGTTCATAAGATCAGCACCTCAGGGTCCTAGGCAGCCTGTTCTTTGCTTCATGGAGGTGAACTGCACTCCAAAGTCTTTGTAAGTGGAGGATTTTCGCCTCCTCATAAAGCACTAAATCCAAGAAAAAAGTTCCAGTTATATTAGAGCCATTCCTGTCCCAGATAGGGACATTCCATATTTAGGGACCTTACTTGTGGCTTAAGGATAGTACCTTATTGTAAGCAGTTCCTCTCTTTGGGCAGAAGGTTGCTGCTAATAGTTGCATCTAGCAATATCTAAAGGTGGCAAAGATACTCCACTTACAAAGACTTTGGAAGGAGCTGAGCAACAAAGAGCAGTTTTGTCCTTACAGATTCAGAAGAAATCAAATCCAGCTGTGAAAGGATCATGCGAGCATCTCAACAGAGCTCTAGACTGCCAGGGAATCAAGCAGATTTCATTCAACTGCTTTCATGTTTTTACCCAGTTAGTTGCTCATCTACCATGTGAAGAAGGCTGAGGTCTAATAAACACCAAGGGGTATTCTTTAAGGAGATGACTAGATGCTCAAAGGGAGTTCATAGGAGCGGGGACATGGACTATACAATGGACAAGTTACACAATGGACTATAAAAAAGGCAACTCTGATACTCATCTTCTGCTCTAAGCTCCACAGTCAAACTACTGTTGATGCCACCTGACACGGTAATATGAAGCGCAGGCTGCTCTCTGTGATTGTCTGATAGCAGTGGGTCAAGTGACACCATTGGGGGTGCTCCATGCAGGTATCTGCTTCACTCAATTACTGCCTCATCTAATTGGGGGTAAACATCTTCCTTTGAACCGGACCTGCCTCGATCTCCTAATCTGCACAGAAATGCCATGAATGGCGGGAGCATGGTAGCTGTGTTTCCTAAGGATTTCTGTTTTGAGGGTAAGTGCAGTTGTAGATTCTCTGCTGTTTAGTAAGGCTGGAGCTCATAATGCCACCATTTCCATAGCGGGAGATTAATTGTTTCAATAGACCTGTCTGTCTAGTCATCTGAAAATTACAGGAATGTAACAGTTTTGAGATTTCTTCCTTCTGTGCAATTTGGCTCCTAGGCTTAGAAGTTATTAAGGAGCATAAATGATGATATCATAGCATACATCAGTCTAAAATAATGGTTACCTAAATTAGATGAAATACAATGAACAAAGTTGCAATGCACTGATAGCTGATTTGTGAAGGTTTGATGTCTAATAAAAACTGTGGCACAAATGTAGATAACTGAGAGATTTGCGGCAAGAAGAAAAAAACCTTCAAGTCCTGAATTTCAGCTTTCCTCTGAGCTGGAGGAAGGGAACGATCCACATATACAGCGCTTGATAAATTACTCCCTTCTGCTTATTGTATCAGTTTTGTTTTCAAAAAATGTGGTTCATGATTATTTGTTTTGGATAGCAAAATAAAGTAATTCCTGACTCTTGAAAGCCTCCAAAGTGTTTACCATTAGCAAACATAATGCTCATTAGAAGTCTGTCTTCAAATGCAGAATGAATATTGAGGTTTTCCATTGACAAATGAAGATGCTGGCTTCAGGGCCTCAGTTTCTTTCACAGTCTGCTTCCTTGACCCAGTGGGCTTGAGGGAGTTAATTTTCATATCTAAAGAAATAATCATAGAATCATAGAATTGCCTAGGTTGGAAGGGACCTTTCAGATCATCTAGTCCAACCATCAACCTAACTCTGACAAAAACCACCACTAAACCATATCTCTAAGCACTATGTCTACCTGTCTTTAAATACCTTCAGGGATGGTGCCTCAACCACTTCCCTGGGCAGCCTGTTCCAATGCTTAATAACCCTTTCAGTGTAAATTTTTTTCCTAATATCCAATCTAAACCTCCCCTGGCGCAACTTGAAGCCATTTCCTCTTGTCCTATGTATGCATAATAACAGGCATCTGTAAAAGGCCTAGAAATGATTAAAGGTATATTAGACATTGTCATCCAAGCCTTCTCCTTAAAAGCAAGGAAACAAAGGGAAGGACTTGCATGTCTTTTACATTATCACTGTGTGTATTACCATCGTATCTACTCTCCCTGACTTTGTCCCACTGGCTTCTGAGCATCAAGTCTTGTCATATCTTTTTCTGCCTAATTAATAAGCTTTCTATTGTCTGTGGAGATGTCCCACTGGTACTTTTTGACTGTGATTTTCCCATTAGCATCATTCAGTGTTGGGCACGTTTCCACACCATGAGATATAGCCACACAGCGTCCTGCATGGTCTTGGCTGCACAGTATTGGCCCATTTGGAAGTGTATGTTTGTTTGACAGGGACAGAATTAATAAAAAAAGAAAAATCACTCTTTTGTGTGGGTCCTGAGGAGCCCCAAGCGTGCTCTTCAGTGGCTGACAAGCCTGGTGTTCCTGCCCAGAGCTCATGCTCCAGAGGGCTGCTTCTTCGTTGGGCTCCAGGGCTGAGCTGCTCTGGGAAAGTGGGACCAGGATGGAGACATATTTAAGCATTGTCTACTTTCTCCCCGCCAGCATGTGCTGCTCCTATTATTTCTAAGTTTCAACCAGCCTTTCTGGTGTCTGTTGCTAGGGGATGTTAAAGATCCTGCACATAATGTGGTCTACAAACAGGCTCAGTTGAATTTTTCAGCTTTTGATTTCAGAGAAAATCATTGCCTTATATTCTGGCTATTTTGGCTATGTCTATACTAGTAACTAAACTAAATAAGACCGGAGCAGAGGGTGAGCACTCTCCTACAATAGCCTGTATTGTGTAATTGTTGGCATGCTTGTTGGCATGGTGTTGGCCCATGCCAGCTAATATTCTCCCAGACAGAGCCCTGGCATGGTTCAGGAACAGGTCAGAGACTGTTTCTAATAGGAAATTCAGATTAATTTATCTCTTTTTTTTTAAGGAAAAATCGTGTAGCCATATGGATGCAAACCTTATTGTGCTACTGTGTGCAATGCCAGAAAACAACCCTTGTCCATTGTTTTGATTTTGGATAGATGTAGCTTTTGATGCCTAAGAAGCAGACAGTTGCAAGCCATGGAGCATGAGCCAGGCTCTTTTTTGACTTCCTTAATCACAGTGTAATGTGGCATTAACTGAAACTAGGTGGAATATCACATTTTCCATCAAACAAACCTGGAGCGAGTTCTATCACCAACAGATTCTCACATGTGATGAGCAGCCTGGTGTAATCAAACTTGCACCTAAGGTAGAACTCCATCAATAATAGCATACAATCTATGTTTTATCAACAGATCAACATAATCAGTACTGTGCTGCCCACTTAACTTGTGATGGTTAAGATTAAACTATCACTGTATCATAATACCCTTTTACATTGGTCTGCTGAAGGTGTAAATGGAATAGGAGAACTATTCTAATTTGCATCAATCCAACACTTGACTGGTAAGCGTAAAAAGGCCCAGCATTTGCTTTCTTCCAGTATTTGGGCATTCCCAGACACCGTGATCAGTCAAATATTATCAAGAGTGACCTCACAATGATGTCTGCTGTCTCCCTCAGCACTCATGGGTGCATCCTATCAGGGCGCATGGTGTTGTGTATGTCCAGTTTGCTTAAGTATTCACTGACCTTATCCTCTTCCAGCAAGGGTACATCCTCCTTGCTCCAGCTTTCCCCCCGTGGTTTTTGAGACTCGGAATTCTTGCTAGTAAATATTGAGGCAAAGAAGGCATTCAGTATTTCCACCTCTTCCGTGTCCTGTGTAACCAGGTCCGCCACCTCATTGAGCAATGGGCCCACATTTTCCATAGTCTTCCTTTTGTCACCTAGGTACTTCCTGTTGTCTTTAACATCCTTCGTCAGATTCAATTCCTTTCGGGCTTTAGCTTTCCTAACTTCATCCCTGGATGCTTGGATAATTTTTCAGTATTCCTTTGAGGTTACTTGTCTTTTCTTCCACCTTCTGTATGCATCCTTTTTGTGTTTGAGTTTGGCCAGGAGCTCCTTTTTCACCCTCACAGCTATTTTTGCCTGACTTCCTGCTCATTGGGATGGAGCTCTCTTGAGCTTGGAGGAGGTGATTCTTGAATACTAAGTTGCTTTCTAGGGCCCCTCTTCCCTCCAAGGCCCTATCCACAGGAGTGTTCCAAGCAGATCTTTGAAGAGGCCAGAGTCTGTTTTCCTGAAGTCTAGGGCTGTGAGCTTGCTTGTCACTCTCCTTACTGACCTCAGGGTCCTGAACTCCACCATCTCATGGTCACTGCAGCCAAGGCTGCCTTTGACCTTCACATTCCCAATGAGGTCCCTTTTTTCTGGTGGGTTTGAGGTCCAGTACAGCACCTTTCTTTGTTGGCTCCTCCATCACTTGGAGGAGGGTTATTATGAATGTACTCCAGGAACCTCCTGGATTGCTTATGTTCTGTTGCATCCCTCCAACTGATATTGGGGTGGTTGAAGTCTCCCATGAGGACCAGGGCCTGCGAATGTGAGGCTGCTCCTACCTGTCTGGAGAGTATCTGGTCTTCCTGATCAGGCGGCTTATAGCAGACACCTCTATAATATCACCTTTACCTGTCCTCTCTTTAATCCTCCCACAAAAGTTCCCACTTGGCTCCTTATCCATCCCCAGCTAGATCTCCATGCACTCCAGCTTCTTGCTCACATAAAGAGCAACTGTCCCTCCTCATCTTCCCATCCTGTCCTTCCTAAAGAGCCCTTATTCTTCCATTGTGACACTCCAGCCATCGGAGCCATCCCATCACATTTCTGTTCCCAACAGATCATAGCCCTACAACTGCACACAGATCTCTGACTCTTTATTTCCCATACTGCGTGCATGAACATGCAGACACTTTAGAGAAGCACCCAGCATTCTGTGTTCCTGGAGAGCATTTCAGGTATTTCTCCATAACAGTGCATTGTAAGCACTTCCTTGCTTGCATACAAGTGCTGGAGGTCACCCTGCTTAAGACCCATTTTGTTGATTTTGTGATCCTTTCCTGTCACATCACCCTATCCCCTTCGCTCAGTGATCCCGTCTGTCACTCCCTCACAGGACTGATGGTTACTCTTTCCCTCCTCCATCATTTCTGGTTTAAAGGCCTCCTTATGAGGTCAACCATCCTATTGGTGAAAATAGCTTTGCCCTGCTTAGTGAGCTAGATCCCATCTCTCCCAAGCAGATGCTAATCTGCAAATAGGGTCCTGTGGTCATAGAACCCAAATACCTGTTACCAACACCAGTTTGGCAGCCAATTACTGACTTGTCCTATTAGTATCCTTCTCCTCGCACCCTTGCCCCTCACCATCAGGACTGACTACACCACCTGGGTTCCCCATGGCCTTCATTACTGCCCCTGGAGCTCTGTTGTCGCTTTTGATACTGTTCAGGTTTCCCTTGACAGTATCACTTGTGCCCACACGCAATAACAGCAGGGGACAGTAGTCATAGAGCTAGATGAGCTCCCGCAATGCCTCCGCAATATCCCAGATCCTTGCTCCTGGCAGATAGCAAACCTCTCCAGATGACTTGGTTGGGTCAATAGATGGGTGCCTCTGTATCGCCCAGCAGGGAGTCACCCGTGACAGTGAATCGTTGTTTCTTCCTAGTAGTCTTGCATGGCTTAGGGTTAGGTGGACCAGGTCCTTTTGCTGGTCCACCTAACCCTAAACGTTTCACAAACAAAGGACTTACAGTTTTCTGGGTGCTATCTGGCATGCCAGACAACTGGCATTTTCTTGTTAAAGGTGACCCATGCCTTCTATTCTGATACAAACAGCTCTGGGGTGGTAGACCTTACCACAACTTGTTTCAGGGACATAATAGGAAAGGTCCTTCTCAACTAATTTTTAGATTTAGAGACTGAAGTTGATTAACAATCATCATTCCATAGGCAGCGCTGTGCTTTGAAATGGGTATTAAAGAAAAGGTGATATTTTCATTCAGCATAAAATATTTTTTCTGAGCAGGGCATAAGCTTACGGGGGAGCAGATGTGGTGATAGGAACCTTCCAGCACATGGAAGTAGGTAATCTGAAATCTTGGAATTAAAACAGAAACATCTAAACTGATGATAGAAACAAAATACATCAAAGAGAGAAAATGAGCCCTGTAAGGCAGAGTAAAGAAAGGAACCTCTAATATAATTCCATTTTTCCATAGCTATGAGGCAGGATAGTGAATGAGAAAAGGCCGTAAGACAATTGGGTAAACTGCTGTGGCAATTGCTATAGCAAGCTCATAATGAAACTCTGTGAAGTGAAACTAAAGAGGGTCCCAGTCCTACTTGGCATTCCCTTTGCTGATTGCCTGCATTTGTTATTCATTTCAGAAAACTCTTTGAATAGAAATTAAGAAACAAACCAAACAAATCCTGCTGTTTATTCCAGCTAATATATAGAAAGTCAGCGGAAGATTTAGGAACATTATGAATGCCAAGTTAGACATTAAATTAGTAGTTTAGTTGGCTTTAGCATTTTGGAAGATGACATTTGAATGTCACATTACTTTAATTTAGGGCTGGGAGCCTATATTTACAAGAAGGCCTTAAATAGAGCATTCATTTTAGGTTTAATTAAATCTCTTGCTCTCTATTTTTTAAAGGAAACAAAACAAATCACTGACTATAAATTCCCATTGAAAATGTTTGTTTTGTTACTTTTTGTATTGCTAATGCTCACTCTAAATACTGCTTCTTTCTACTGCTGCTTTTGAAAGAGGAAAAAAAAGAAAAGATTTAATTCCTCAATGCATTAATTTCATCTTTCTTACCGTAGTAGAAAGTTTAAAATGAAAGGCTCATGACAGTCCTCAGGTTTATAGTCTCTTTCCCAAGCCCTGGGAGAGATGGCCTCATTTGCATTGCTTAGTCAGGTGAGTAAACTCTTGCCATGAGCTCTTCCAAGACCCACCAGCGGTCAGCTAAGAGTTAAGATGGAGTGAGAAATGGTATGGCTGGGGTCCCGGCACACTGAAATCCACCCGTCTAATGCCAGACTTTTGCTTTAATGCTAGCTTTACCTTAAAATCATTATCTAAAGGGTGGGAAACAAACTCTTCAGCTTGTAAAGCAAAAAGGTTGGTTGGAAATGAAATCCAAGCCGCTTCAGTAGGCCTGATTTAGTTGCTCTGATTCATCAAGTGAAAACAAGCCATTTGCCATCTGGTAATCACCTTGGGGACTGAGGTGTAAATCCCAGTTCCTTAATCTTCCCCTCTTTAAGAAAACATTTTCTCCTAGGTGGTCCAGATGGTGAGAGGCCTTCAGACAATGCATAGAGGTGACCAGTGATGGGTTGCTCCAGCACAGCAGGAGGTCTCCGGGGCGTGCATGTGGAGGGAGGGAGAGGTCTCCTTTCCAAATGGTTTGTCAGGCAGCTGACAAGCGCCGTGTACATGTGTGTGAGAAAGCTCTCTGCGGGATCACACGGCAATCCCGCGTGAAGCGCCCCCATCCCTAAGGTGGTGGAGATGGTTGGCCAGGACAGGACTTGTTACCAGCAGAACCGACCGACATGGTTATTCTCCGTCTTTCTCTTTCTATTTATTTATGCATCTAAACTGTGGTTGAAATGCCTCTCTCCAGTGGTACTGATTAAATGGCAACCGTATCGATCCTTTCCCCCTTGGTTCAAAGAGAAGCGCTGTGTTTTCTTTAGAAATCCAAGCTAAAGGCAAGAGACCTCGACCAGGCGTCTGAGCTGGCCATCAGAAGAAAGAAGAAACAACATTAGTTTAGAGGCCTCTTTAGTTAATGGTATCTGCAGTGCGTCCCTCCAAGAAAGATACTCCTCCTTCTCCTCTTGTGACTTTAAATGATCCAGAGGCTAAATTAGGCTGCTGGGAGAGGGAGGCTACTGTTTCTCAGACTCTGACCCGGGTTGCTCACATGGTCCTTCGCAGATGCCAAATAGCTCAGTATAAGTTTTTAAGCCTCCTTTTAATCGCAGCTCGCTGCGCTGGGCGTGCAGGGCTTCACCTGGGGGGTGCCGCCTGCTCCACCATTGCTCCAACTATCGGGCAGTGTAAATTCATCAGCTGTAAAAAGGAAGAGCGGAAGCAGGTGGAGCAGGGATCATTTTTTTTCCTACACTCATCTCCCCTGTATACTTAAGGCTTTAATTTCCCTTTCTCCTGCTTTCCGACCTGGAGACAGTCACTATACAGGCACCAAAGATGCAGCACTGGCATGAGCTTACAACTGAACTAACAGGGAGGCAGATAAAAGTATTTTGGAGGGCTGCCGCCGTCAGATAGGAAATCAAAGCTCCTTGACTTCATCAGGGTGTGGATCAGACACTGCAGTTGACCCAGCCCTCACATAATCCACCCTCTTCTAAAGGGCCTACGATTGAAAAGAAGTCATCAAATAACCTGCACCCACAGATAACCTTCAGATAACCTCCATGCCTACAGAGCTGCTGCACGAAATCAGAGATAGGAGAAACAGGGCATCTCAGGGCCTCTCTCAGGGGAGAGCAACAGGAGCAACAAGCAGGACCTGGAAAACAGAGGGAAAAGAGAGGGAAGAGGGGGCTGAGGGGTAAATTTCTGCTCCCATTGCCCACAGACAGGTATAATCCACACGGTGGAGAAAAGCAGCTTTCCTTACAGCCATTAGACTAGTGCGTGCAAAGACTTAGTTAAAAACATTGCTTGAAAAGAGAGTTAAGGTCCAGGGAAGCTTCTGCAGCTTTGAGGTCACAATGGTGTAAAGATAGAGGGCTGAAAGGTGTGCCCCAAACTCATTGCCCTTTATGTTCTTCTCCAACACAGCTTCAGGTACCCAGAAAGACAACCAAGGACAGTCAGACAGACACTTCATCCCCTTGCAGGGGTCCTGGCAAGGGCATGTTCTCCCCTGAGGACTTTGAGCCTTTTTGGAGATGTCTCAGTGGGTTTACACACCGAAGGTCAGCCAAACGGTACCATTTTTGGAGCACTTGAATGAATGGCTTCAACTGGTTTTGAAATGTGCCTTTCATGCTCAAATAACATTTTTCTTGTGTGTTTCTCACAGATATGTCATATCAGAGCTATTTACGAAACCTGGACAAATCCCAGGGAATCAGAGATGTGCCACACAGGAGCCTTTGCTTACAGTGAGCAAGTCCATTGATTTCAATGGGGCAATCCACACCATCCTGGGAAAGTTATTGACTGACACAGTTGAAAAAAATAATTAAAAATCAGCTATTCTGACCTTTTAAGCTGAATTAGAAGTTGCTATTGTCATCTCTTAGTGTTTTTGAAAATAAATTAACAAATTAGAATACCATCAATTGTCTTCTATGCAGTACGCAAAGTTTTTAAAGCAATTCTATCCTGCGTGAGTTGATGCTGAACTTAGAATGGTCTAAAAACAAAAGGTATTTTATGAGAGGTAGGCAACAGGAGGCAAATTTAAAGCTGTGCTTTCAACTTGAAAGCTTACAATTTCCTGACTTTGCAATGTTTCCTCTTTTCCTCTCAATTTGAAGTAATGCCTGAGGTGTTTTGTTTTATTTTTCCTCTTGTGTGATACACCTAGAAGGAGTGGAATATTTCCAATCCATATTAAGTTTGATTGTACCTTTGCTAAAATCCGTAGACGATTCTATCAATACATTCAAATACCAAAGGAACTAAATTTCCTAAACCTAATTTTAATTTCTAAATATATTTCTGTGTGTATAATGCTAAGGAATGAGTTATCTCAATTAAAATTACTTAGGACCACACGTATACCTCTGGTTAGACATTGACATCTGAGTCTGGCTGCACTAAGTCCCTAAGTGATAAACTTGCTATTGAATGAAATGTGTGAGTACTGAATTTTTGACTGGTGATTCTAAAAATCAATCATTTTTTCTATTCTCATTGCTGTGCCCGCATTCTTTTAGTTTGTTTGAGAAACAAATACGTGGAGTATGGCAAATGGTTTACTCCTGTTTTTTCCTCCTTTCAAAAACCTGTTTAATTAAACAGGTTTAATTAAAACAATATTCCACAGTGAAGGGTTTAAAAAGGCTAATTAAAAAATGCTGAAAGAAACGGTTATAATTATTGAGAAATTTTTACAATTGTTTTTTGCCAAAAAATGAAAGCTTGAATTTAGCTGGAAAACTCTATGCTGCAATACTTGGCAAATACATTAGATGTCTTTAAAATTTGCCACAAATCCACTGTTGACATGACTGCCTATTCCAATAGCACATGTCAAAATGAATTTTCCCTATGGAATATCAACCACTGATTTGGTCTGATCAGCACTAAGTCTCATTCTTCTGTCACTTACAGTGTCTTTGATTTTGAGCTATTCCAGCACCATTACTGGCGTAACATTGGATGCATGGTGGGTTTTCAGGAGGTGAGTTTTAAATCACGGGTGTCAGGAGGTGTTCTACTTTTACGGAACTCCAGCTTCCCCGATGGGATGATGTTATTTCCCTACTCAAGATTGTAAAGCTCTGATACACTAGAAGATGTCGTTATGACTCTACTCAATTCCACCCACTTTCCATGTGGACTTTTGGTCAGATATATTCGCCCTGACCTCAGCATCTAGAGTGTGAAAATTATTAGCCAAATTGATGCAATTTCATGAGCTTGTCTCTTCCCAAGTACAAAAAAGTTTCTATTGATATTTTAAAACCCCTCCAACCCAGTTTCCAGCAGCCAGCTACGAACTCAGTGCTCATGGATCGGGATCTTTCTCTTCCCGTGCAGTGTATTTGTTGCTGCGAAGGAGCAGTTTTGTCACTTTACAAAGTCCGTACCTTTGAAAGTGTAAGAAGACACACACGCACTTAGCTACACTAAAGATGCGTTACAGACAGTTAGTAATGCAATGCTTATCGCTTGGATTATGAGTAATTTTAATTTTTCTACAGAAGTTTTGCAAACCTTTTATCCTCCTAAAAGGATCACACAGTCTGAACTGAAGAGAGGGAACATGATATTAACCTGAATGCTTGTTAAACTGCACTGTGGTTATAAATTTTGTGGAATTCCTTTGTATTTAAAGTGACTGCCAAAACAGATTTAATCCTTTAAGGCTTCAAGATGGACATTTCTTGGCTTGTGTGCTGGGACATTTTCATACTGGAAAATGATGTATATTTTCCATATACACTGTGGGCTTCTTAGAATGGGTAAAATCTACTTACTTTAGGGATAATGTAAAGACTGAGAAGCCAGGAAAGAGAATAGGAGTTCAATGCGGTGATCAGTTCATATCCCAGACATTGGGATAGGGACTGGGATAAATCTGGAGACCGAGAGTTAACAACTAAGTGCCTCTGAGGCTTTGCCTGAGCACAGAAGACTTTCTGCTTTCCCTACAGCCAGGTAGCTACAGCAGACTAACAAAATCATTTTGGGATTGACTGTATTCCTGTAAGCATGTTTATACCCATATGCAACTTGTTATGGGGCGTTTTAAACATCTATACATAAGTAGAGTGATAGCAAATGCCAAGGGATCTTCAAAAGCTCAGAAGTAGCGAAACAAGCCTCGTGCAGAAATCGAAGCACGGAAGGAAAGGGGCACTGAGGTAAAAGGAAGCTGCAGGTTATTAACATCGTTACTGTTTGTGGATTAAGATCTGAAGGACTGACTGTGTATTAGAAAGCACTTTGCAAGAAAATAAGTAAAGGATTTGCAATGCCTTTTTTTTTTTTTTTCCCCCCCAACTTGGTGAGGGTTAAGACTGATTGAAACATTCACTTTTTTTTTTTTTTTAAAGGAGAGGAGGTTTTCACTTAAAAAAAAAAGGCACAGAAAATATTGCCTTTTACTCAAAAAACAATTGATTAATTTCTGTATTTAAATTTTTATTTTTTGCTAATTATTTCTGTTGATTCCACTCTGAAGATGATCCCGTCTCCTGCTGGAGTCAGTGAGAGTTTTGCCATTGACTATACAGAGCATAGATGCCGGATAGACATTTGCATTATGAATCCAGGTTGTTATAATTAAAAGTGAGTTGAAATGCTGGTGTTCTACTCTGCATCACAAGTTTCCAAAAGTCTCATATTGTCTGGAGCTGTGAGTTTGGTTTGGGCCCACCTCCAGGGCAGGGAGAGGCTGATTAGCTGTAGAATCTGTCTGAGATCTTGGTCAGCGATATTTTTATATTTTTGTGGTTCAAATGATGTATGCTGTACTAGGAAAGGAATACTTCTCACTCATTAATCATATTTCAGAAAATGGGAAGCACATGATAACTAAACAAACCAAAGCATGAAAATGAAGACAAGAATTATGGTAAGTTCGCCAGTGCAAAAACCTTTATTGGACCAAGAGACACAATCAGGAAGAAAAAGATTCCTGATGAAAAATTTCACAGGCTTTTTGTTCTTGTTGATGCTATTTTTTTTAGTCAGAGATCTTTATAAGTTATTAGCCTATAAATATAATAAAATATTAGCTATTACTTTTTAGTAAAAATAACTAAGAAAAGGAACATTCTGTTTCTAAAATCTTTGGAAGAAAACCATCTGCATATATTAACAATCTTCTTACAACTATGTTGATATAATAAATTGTTCAATTGAAGATGACTATTATTTGTTTTTTAGGGATTTCACAACATAGGTAGAATATCTGCTGTTAAAGGACTTAAAAGCTAAGTAACTGAAACTTTGCCTCTACTTACCAACCATAACTTGAGTTTCAAGTTTTGGGTTTTCACCGATTTAAAAGAATGTGGAGTATGTATCTCCCACCACCCTTTGATGACAGAAGCAGCTGCTGCCCTAGAGAAAAGTAAGTCCTGACTGCTCTTTTATGTGATTCTTTCCATAGTTTATCCTCCCTGTTTCCCATGGCCAGCAGACCGAGGCTTCCTACATCCAAGAGAGGACGATTTTTAGCAGTTATGGATAGCTCCAAGAGGTTTGAAGGGTTCTGAGGAGCCAGTTAATCCTTTTAGGTTCCACAATCCTCTTTGGAAGGAATCCCACGTTGTGCTTGTGCACTCGGTAAGAAGTGCTTTCTTCAGGTTTGCTTTAAACCTGGTGCTTGCTGGCTTCCTCAGGCACCCTGAAGCAATTGCATTAGGAGAAATAGACAGCATTTGCTTACCTTTGGATATTATAGACCCTCATTCATAGACTTGTCCACTGCCAGTCAAGCTCTAGCTCAGGCTCCAGCACCTCTGTCGTGCTCGGGAAGAGACGAACTCAATATATCTGCCAGGGAATGGGGCTGTGGTGGGCTCGGTCCTGTCTGTGCCTGAGTTATGCAGACCAGGTGGAAAGAAACCATCAGGTGTGCGTGGGGCTTTGCTTTGGGGAACTTGGGAAACCATCGCCATTTTGTAGGTAAAGTATGTAGATGTGGAAGAGTCAAGTTTAGGAAAAAGGGCTTAAACTTTGCACTTTGCAGATGAGCGTACTGCAGGCTTTGTTATCTAGCGATAGTAAAAGCCGCGTTTTTAAAAGGCGGATGTTGCATTTGTTTGATTTCCATTTTGTTGCTATACTCTCTTGTCTTTGGTTGTGAGCAGTAAAAAAATCCACTAAATCTACTCAGAAAAAAAAAGGAAGGGGTCACTTTTTGAGAGGCTCCTAAAGGTTGAGAGAAAACAACTTCTAGTGATTTAGTGGGGAGGGAAAGCCTGGGTAGGAACGGAATAGATATACTGCATCCGCTGAGAAATGGGGGTGAACAAAGAAAGCCTTAGATGGAAGGAGGAACTGTGACCATGTGTGTGTGCACGTGAATCTGTAAAGCAAAACTCTGAGCTCCAGGGTGATTTATTTATTTGCAAACACTTTTCATCTGGAAAGCCTCCTGAGATGCCCATCTCATCTTCACAAGGGTCTCCGCCCTGCATGTAAAATGAAGAACGATGTACAAGGCTGTAAAATGAGGAAATAAATTTCTTTGCAAAACAAAGTCTAGCCAGGGTGCCTCACCTAGCAAAATCACAAGGACAGGAGTCACCAGGAATATGTCCAAATCATCAGGAGACAGCAGGAACCTTGAAGTGCCAGGATGGAGTGGTGCACAACATTTGGTTAATAAGCAGTCAAAGCATAACAACAACGACTTTTCTAGGGAAAAAGAAGTCTTAAATTCTGTGTGTTGGATGGATCAATGGTCATGGTGAATCTAAGCCCTAAGGCTTTAGGCTTGCAAATATTAACACATGTGTAGCTCGGTGCACAAGCTAAAAAATTGTAGGTTGCTCTTTGCTAGATTGTGGCAATGGGGTACCATTTTCATTACTTCTGTGACAAAAAACTATCACTTTTAGAATTCGATTTTACTGTCATAAACCACTGGGAAGAGTGACTTGTCATCATGTTTTTTCGCAGTTATGGTTGGACTTGATGATCTTAAAGGTCTTTTCCAACCTAGATGATTCTATTATTCAATGATCACATTTAATCAGCACATTTACACTTTTGCAGTATAGGTGACACGTAAATTGCGAAATTCACTTTAACAATGATTGCATGCTAGGGCAGTTTTGCCTTACAAATTTAAGGCTATCCTCATATTTTAGAACAAGAAAGCGCTTAATAAAGCTATTCCATTAAATCTTGCCAAACATCAAAACTGGCACCCGAATTTTTGACTTGCAAGGGTAAGTGCATACAAGTATAATTTTGAAAACCTATGCAAAAAAAATTACAGTAAGATATCCCTTGGATTTTATGAGTCTGAAATCCCATTATTCTGTGAGGTAGACTAATACAATTACATGTTTATATAAAAATAGAGTAGTTATTCTTTCACAAGGGTGCTTACTATATTTTTTCAGTGATTTCTTTCCAAAAAAATTTTCAGCAATTATGAATATCTGGGCTGAAGTTTTCCCCACGTAGCAGTTGTATTTTGCAGTGCTACAGACTGGCTCCAGGGAAACCGCTGCGGTTTCTCTATTCCCAGGGTTTAAAAGCTCTATTGATATGATAGACCATAATGATTCAGAATGAGGATTATGGTCTATCAGTAAATAGCCTGGTATTATGCATGTACCATAATATAGTTACTATGATTTTTTTATGACATATTCCTGGAAGCCTCATTCATCTGTGTAATAATAACTCACCCCAGCATAACTTGTGTGTAAAAAGAGTAGGATTATGCTTTGGGAATGCAAATAGGAGTTGCTTCAGTGCAGGTTGGAGATGCAGAAGAGCGGAAAGCAGAGGCTGCATGACTCTTAGTGGGAAATGATGGCCTGTGCATTTTATTCCGAGCATATCTTTTTGTGTTCTTAAGAGCACACTTCTGTTGCCCTCCAGAAATTCAAGCTATGTATAAATATGGAGTATATAGCAAGGTGCAAGCCAAAATGAATTGCCAGAGTTCCTTTTCCTCCCAACTTCCCTTTGCTCCGGGGAAACAGGTCACGAAACCAAATTTAATCTTGTCTTACTCATATTGCTATTGCTTCTCTTTGGCTTTCATACTTGCACTGAATATAATAAAGAACTTAATTCCAGGTGACTTTTTCCAAATGGGTACAAATTTCCCCTTTGAGAAGTCAGAAGCAAAACTGTATGTGGCAGATGGTGTCGGTGGCTTAAGTAGGATTTAGTCACAGTGAAGGGAAGGTTAATGTTCCTCGACCAAGCAGAAGCTCTAGGGCATTACTTTCATTTGTAACATCCGTGTATATCACTGATATACTTTTGGGAGTGATCTCATGGCTCATTGACACTAGTTGGAAGAGTTCTCTGATTTTAGTTTTTAAGGGTGCTTTCCTCCATAAGGTGGGAAGTGTCTGGTGATGCACCAGAGGGGTGTGTTTTACAGAGAGGGTATATAGCTGTAGTAGAGAGGTCAGGAAAAAGGAAGCTTCAACAGTTCTTTTTTCTGTTCAAAGAAAGAATGAACAGGAGGGCTGACTTACTTGGTAAAAACGAAAGGAAGGACAATTTGAAACAGAAAATAATTGTAATTGTGGATGAAATAAGGATTCTGGCTGGAGCCATAATCAGAAAGCAAGTCAGAGCACAGTGCCATGAGATTGCAGAGTAGACATCTAAGCGTACACAATGTTTCTTGGTGGCTGCAGTCACTACCAAGCACTAGCAAGGGAACCTTTCTTACCTTCTAAACCCCACTGGCTCTTATTTCCTTCTAAGGTCAGAAAGAAGCAGTGTTTTCAGAGTCTTGATGCTGAGTTTCCATATACAGAAAGAATAAATACTTATTTTCAACCCACATAAATTATTGTATAAGAAGAAACTCTAGAAAAAAGAGTATGATGTGCAAATGAGAGCTCAGCACTTACGTGTGTCTTGTCTGCAACCCTCTGCCCAGCACTGGGTAAAAATATGGCTGTTGCTGCCCTTGGCAGAGATCTGTATAGAAAAGAGGTCAGCCTCACATCTCAGCTCTTAACAGGCTCTTAGACGTGCAAACAGTCTTAATGACTAGAAAGCTAAACTCACCGCACTCAGTTACAGTTCAGCCAGAGAGAACGGTATTCCACATGATTTATGTGACATTGTGTGTGGTAAGGGAGTGTGTTAATGTATTTTTTCACTCCATATTTATTGCCTGGCTAGACTTCCCTTGTTCTGACCATGTGCTCTTCTCCGACAGATCGGGAAAGTCATAATAAGCAACTGCTCCTTTTCTACAAACACTCTTGCATTTGGAGCCTCGCAAGATCAATCTTCCCTCTGTTTCCCTTCTCATGGAACAATGCCACGAAGGAGGAGAGATGGAGACCATCAGGAATTGTGTCCTATTTTAAAGATGTTGGAACATAGTGTGCAGTGTTCATCCTCTTTGACGGAAAATTCTCTTTGGTTTTCCATAGGCAATATTTCTACAGCTGAAAACAGACACAAAGCAAAAACTGTTGCTGTGGAATGCTAAATTGCTTCTCTGGAGAAGCAGCTCATCAGCTGCTGCAGCTAATCAGGAAGCAGAGAAGTGCAAAAGAAAATCAGGATGTCTGAGCCTTCAGCTATGCAGATCCAGTCATTGGAGTCAACAGAAAGGGACAACGACCTGAAGAGTGACAATCTTTGCTAAACTGATCATACTCTGAACGATACTTCTTAGGGTAAAGGCTGGGCCTTGGATTCTATATTGTGGATTTAGGTTGGATCTCCTATGAGAGAATTCAGCACTAAATCTTCTACTGAAATCATCCTGAAATGTTTGGCTGTAATTAAATTGCGTTTAACTTGAAACCGCTGTGCAGTGGCAGCTTACTGCCATAGTGGCAGCACGGACTAAAAATAAAGATGCAGTACGCTAACTCAGGGCAATCAACCAGACTGATTAGATGCTATCAATAAATATGCATCCACTCTTCTACGAGCATGGAAAATCTGCTCCCATGTAGGTGTTATCTCACTCCTAAAGTCCTCTCCCATTGCCCCGTCTCATTTACCATTTGATGCTGACAGTCTAATGCGCCTTTGAGAGACGGAGGTGGTGCTTTATCATTTGTAATCAGCACATTTATAATATTCTGTGGACACACAGGCTACATTTGGGAACATCAGAGGTGAACTCATTATCAAAAACCTTTGGGCCACCGTTACAGCGTTTCTTTGGATGGACGTTCACCACCAAAGAAAGACCTTCTGGGCAGGTTTCTACTCAACATGAAAGTATGTAGACTTCAACGTGGATTTATAAGTGAAGTGTCCAACTACTGTTGTAGGAAACTGAGGGCAGGAGTCAATTGCTTCTTCAAAGGGTTTTAGCATACCTGAGATGTCTAGGGTACCCTTGGTGTATGGCTGGGACTCTGGATAGACACAGATCTGTTCATCATCCCTGTGTGGATGTCTCAGACACCCTGGGACAACTCCAATGATGACACACACTTTTGCTTATGCAACTGCATCACCAACGGAGTCAATTCTGTCATTAAACTTTAGGGCATCATTCATCTATCTAGCCAGTAGCTGTTTCTTTCATGATAAGTTAAGCTGTTCTCTAAACTGACCAGAGGTGTCACTCATTTGTTTTAAATATTAAGTATTGTTTGAGATGCCCTCAGGCATCATGCCTTTGTCTGGGCCTCCATCTGTCACTCAAAGCGGGCATGGGTCTCCTATAAACTTTGTGTTGACCCTCCAAGCCCATATGGGGCCAGATACAGGCATCTTTGATCGCAGTAAAACCCAATGTGTAGGCAACTGAATCGATTACTGGATCTCCAGTGACTATAATGGAATTGCTGACTCACGAGTAGGTATCTGTATTCAGATGTCTGGTGTCTTACTCTTGAACTGCAACCTGCCCAGAGGGTCAGGTTTTGAGCCTTGTTCTCCCAAGATATGCTATATTTCAAACTGGAGCACACGGACACCTGGGAATCTGTAGATTAGTCCTGAGAGATCTGTGTAAAATGACTTAGCAAAACAGGTATACGTATGCCAGGAAGCTGCACAGGTACGTGAAACTTTGACAGGGTCTACATCAACACTGGAGATTCAGCAGAGCTCCACGTATTGAAGTGTTTACAAAACATGGATTGAAATTTTAGACATCCCAGTGTGTGTGTGGGTGCATGCTGCTGCCTTTTCCTACCAGGGAATATACAAACTTTTGAAGACAGGGTTTTTTTCTGCATAGAATTGTTTTGCTAGTCTTAATTAACCATGAATAGTTATAAATGATAAAGGAAGAAATACCATATTTTTTAGACCAATGGTCATTCTAGTCTAGACTTTCATCTCCAGCAGCAGCAGAGAAGGTGCTTTATTGGGAGAGTATGTAAGTCTAGTCCTCTTAATAGTCCTTTTAGTGTCACTTTATGGACCTGTTTTCTATAAGTTTGTCTAATCCCTTTCTGAACTCCAGTTTACTTATTTCGGTCTATACCAAAGTGGCTGAAAACCATTTATCAACACACTGTAGTCAGCTGAGACCTTAACAGTCATGTGTGTTGATATTATTTATACTAGTACTTAAAATTCTTATTTCAGGGCTATCTTCTGACCTTTAGAAGGTCATGGACTTAGGGTAGTAGGCACTGTAAAAAGCTGGACTGTCCATAATAAATCTGTTGTGCAAGGGTTTGCTGTTTTTTTGCTCCAGAAAAAAATTAACATTTAAAAGGAATGTTATCTTTGTGCTTTGGCTTAATTTTTTCCCATTGATAAAAAGGAAAAACATGAATGCTTTTATTTTAAAAATATTTGAGTGGAACATTTGTTAATGTTGTGAAACAGCGGTAACTTTGAGTCACTGAGTCGAGATATTATACAATCACAATTTGTATCAATTCCCTCCTGTTTTAATTTTTGCCTGCGCCCATTTTTCATGTTGACTGTGACAGGATCAGGATGTAGTCTTAGAAATGCAGCATTTATCTTACGGTGATAAAGTTCATGCCTTTAATGTTGCCTTTCAAGAATAAGAGAAGTCTGACAAATTGTCTGGGTAGTTTCAGGGTTTATTTGCTGTAGTGCTTGCTGGTTAGGAGTGTTCCCCTTTTATTTCACACACCTACTGAAGTTCCAATTCATTAAAGCAATGTAGTCATATACATTTCAACAGGACCAGACAACTGCTAAGAGTTATGCATGTGTTCAGATGTTCTTGGTCTTTGCCGGGAGAGCTGTCAGGGACAACCTGTGGGAACTACTCAAAATGACTTATGATCATATCTAAGTCAGATCCCTACTTGTACCGAATTATTTCGATATGTACGTACTACCCTATGTCATACATCCTGCCTCTGACTGTCTACATCCTTGGTATTTGTTCATAAAAGCACATTCAAATAAGCAGACTCCTCTCTACCCTCGTGTTTTTAAAGTTACTCCTACCTGCTACATCTTTTGAGTTTTCCTTTCTTGTTCTATGAGGTGAGGCCTGGCAGAATTTCACAACATTCAGCCAATATCCATGGTAAGTTTTGGGAAAAAATTGATGTGTTCTTCCTTTTTCTCATTTCAGCTTAACAAAATCTTTCCTTGTGCAAATTCTCAGCAAATGACAATTTGACATTTGCCAGACGATGCAGGGATAAGAACTGAGGATCTGTTCCTTCTTTTTAAGAGAAAAAACTCAAGTAAAGGCAGCTGGGAATTTTCCCAACAGGAGCTGGACCCCCACAGATATGACTGAGTGAAATGGGCAGAGGGCAGAGAAATGCAGCCATACTGCCAGAGAGGCAACCAAAGGGCCAAACCTGAAGAAGAAGAGCCCGTCCCCTAGTCAAAACTCAGAGGTGGTGAGCATGGTTTTACAAAGTCTGCTCTCAGCAGAGTATCTGAAGGGCTTGCTCAGGTATCTTGCTGAACTGGTAACTAAGTCGATGCCTTTGAAGGAAATGCTGATGTTCAACAACATGCTACGGTGTTGGAACATGACTGTCTCAGTGAATCTGCCTCCTGCCTTCACATATTCATGTCGATCTGGACAGAAGGCTCATGGGGTGATAAATAACTCGCAGATGAAGCTGACGTATGTCAAGCTTAACTTGAATAGGCCCTTTTCTCTCTTTCCTTTTCTTTTTTTTTTTTTTTTTTTGCAGAGGGTAAAGGATGTGGCCTTATCTTGGGCACTCCCTGACTTCTGTCAGTTGGTGTCACAGCTGGAATGTTATTTAAATCCAATTTCTTTTATCTGAAAGTATTTATGTGAGCAGATAAAGCATTAAGCCTTCATCCTAAAGTGCCCTGGCTCCACTTTAGTGCTCCAGATAACTTTGACTTACGCTGGAGCTGCCGCTCCGCGAACAGGAAATCAATTCTCTCCCCCGTTCTCCACTTGATCTTCTGTGGTGGATAATGGGGATGTGTGTGTGATGCTACTGACAGACTCCAGGATGCAGTCCATTAAGAGGTTAAAGGGAATCTCCACTTCAAACTGTAGGAATCTGTTTTTTTTTCTGCTGGAGTTTTATTTATTTGAGGTGGGGAGAAGGGTGGGACAGTTCAAATCTGTATTTACTGCTTTTCTCTGACTTGAAGCCTAAGTTTAAAAGCCAGAAGGTCTCCTCTCACTCTTCTCACCACTCATAAACAGCTTACTCTAGTAGACCCGTTACTGTAGCTGAGAAAATGTACTATTCAGCATGAGTGAAAGTGTCAAGAATTGTCCTGAAGTGGAATATATGAGATTTATGGGTTTGAAATGCAAAAAACAGGAACTGAAATGCAGTCAAGTGCTTTCTAAGACTGCTGGTAGAGCCCTTTTTAGGAGGAAGCAGAAGAGTTGGGAACGAAGTAGTGAAGTTGAGCCTGGAAGAAGGGGAGTGAGGGGAAAGGTATTTTTAGTTTTGCTTTTGTTTCTCACTATCCTACTCTATTTTTTAAATGGCAGTAAATTAAACTATTTTTCCCCAAATCGAGTCTGGTTTTCCTGTGACGGTAATTGGCAAGTGATCTCTCCGTCCTTTTTTCAACCCAAGAGCTTTTTAATCATAAATCTCCTCCTGCCCTGCTAAGGAGGGGGAGTGGGAGAGCGGCTGGGTGGGCACCTGTCAGCCAGCCCAGGTTAAACCACCACAGTCACCCATGTGCTCTCTGATGTTAGTGCTAGCAGCCTCTATAAGAAGTTCTGGAGACTTAATTGAGCTTTATGGACCGGGAGACGGGAATGATTAGATTGGATTAGAGTGTCATATGCAAAAAGTCTTCTGGACACAGATTCTTATAGCGGTACCTGATTTTTGTGAGCGTCCCTGATGTTGCAGAAAAAGGGACGTGTATCACATGTCTTGTTTAAGCTCTGGTAGAAACACAAAGAGGAAAAATGTGTAGGCTAAATGAGCCACATGTTCAAGTATAGAAAATTGGCAAGATATGGACCAGGAATTGGCATGAAAGACTTGAACTGTCCCCATGAGCCTGCTTTTCAGGAAACATGCCACAGAGGAAAAGGGGAGGGAAGGTTTACCGGGTCAGAGGGGTAATAAAACTGAGAAGAAGTTGTCACATGCATCATTTTCCCTGGGAAACCTGTGTACTGCAATACAGAAAGTCCATAAATACTTACGACACTGTGACCCAGAACAGCACCAGCTAGGAGTTAAGCTGTGGGTCCTAAATACTTCATATGTCAAGGACAGAGGCGGTATGTGTTTTTCTGATGGATGCATCACTTCAGAGGGAGAGTGTCCTGGACTTCAGAGCTGGTAATGATATCTCCAGAGAAGCTCCTCCTGGCTGAAGGCAAGTCCCTCTGCACAGCTGCTCTGAAAAGTGCATTTACAATGTGTCACGGGCCCTTTATCCACTTCATCATCTCTCATGGATTCGGAGGAGGGGAGAAGATGGCAGCGCTCAAATTTCCTCATGAAGGATTTCTGCAGATATGACTGACTCCTTATGCATCCTCCCAGCAGCTGAAGGGAAAATCAGTGACTCTACAAGGGACTAATGCCATCTGTAATGGTTTGATGTGGAGGTGACTGTACCTTTTCTCCACTGCTTCAGGTAAACCCTTTTGCTTTGGACACATCAGCTCTCCAAAGGCACGTACCAAGTACAAGCCACCTGGACTCTGGGCTTGTAGTTAGTCATAGTTAGGGTCACACTTCGTTCCTATCTAATACTACTTTTTTTCTTCCCTTGCGTATCATTAGAGAGTAAAGTATCAGCAGTTCATAGCAAGGCCTAACACAAGGCTCTGGGCAGTGAAAGTAGCTCATTAAACTCACTGTAATTGACAGCTGGATACTTTGGAGGTAAATCTGACAATGAGCAGAAATATTTGTAACAGTGAACACTGGACCTGGATGGTTCATTTCCTGACAGTCCAAAGGAGCCTCCTGGTCCTCTTGGAGAGCGGTCCTCCAAACTGCTCTATTTGGATAAAAGGAAGCCAATAAATTAGACGAAGCAAAACTGTGTGTAGAAATTGTGGTTTAATTGCTTCACTCTTGTACCCCATTTATGTCAATCTTCCTGTCCTCTGGAGTACTCTTCTGTTTCCCTCTTTTGCTATACCAGCTCCTATCGCTCTTGTAGTTCTTATGACTACAGGGGCTAAATAGAAGCCCAACTGTGCTTGATGGCAGAGCACTGGAACAGGCTGCCCAGAGAGGTGGTGGAGTCTCCAACTCTGGAGACATTCAAAACCCACCTGGACGTGTTCCTGTGTAACCTGCTCTAGGTGACCCTGCTCTGGCAGGGGGGTTGGACTAGATGATCTCCAGAGGTCCCTTCCAACCCTATGATTCTATGATTCTATGATTCTATGACACTTAAGAATGCTTATGAACACTACAGATTCTGTAGAAATCCAGGTGTGCTGCTTTGGATACTTCGAGAGCTTCATCTTCTACCGCAGCAGTGACTGACTGCCTCCTAGGACCATCCTAGGAGCGGGTGTTGTGTTGCCATGAAGTGACTCCAAAGGCGAGATGCTGCTGGGAGGTGCAGCTCGGCTCCATTCTCCTCACTCTGGCGGCGAGCTCCCACCACTCCCAGCGCTGACAGCTCACTCTGGGGCCCCAGACAGCTTTACGGTTGATCAGCCAGCTGGCTGGACGCACCCTGTGGTTGGAGTGGTGCTAAGGAAGGATCAACCGCAGCAGAGTACAGGCAAGAGCTCGTGGCCAGGCTGGGAAAGCAGAACCACTCAGCCCGAGCCAGCTTAATGTAGCTTCGGCTCAGCTCCATGTAACTGTCTCCCTGCGTGGGTCTATACATGCACGTGTAGGAATTTTTGTAGTCTGTAGTTGTACAACTTTTTAGATGTAACTAGTAATCAAAGAGAAACAGTTAAAAATGTCATCGTATGCAATCACAAGCTTAAGAAATCCCTTTAAGAAATGGACACTGGCTCATCTTTCTTAATCATCTGAATGGTGCGCATGAGTGCCCTTTCAAGTCAGTGGAGAGAAAGAAACATTTCTGGTGTCTGATGAATCTGATCTACCATTTGGAACAAATACAAGGAAGCAATTTTTAAACAGTGGGTAATGAACCTCTGGCAGACACTGCTGTTGGAGGGCACGTAGTGTCTGCAAGCACAAAAAAGACTGGACTTCATGGACAAAATAGATGTTACAGGGAATGGACAGGGTTGTATCTGCCACTGTTCCTAATCCAATGACCCTGGACATTGGCAGGGTACAAGGGCAGTGGCTTGCAGAAAGCGGCCAGGGCTTTTCCTAACAGCATCACCTACTGCTGCTGCAGCAAGCAAAGCCCTGCGCCCAGAAGGATACGTCTTCTATCTGATACTGTCTACAGCCCCAGATGTTACTCTGTTTCTACCTGCCTCTGGACACTGCTTCCTCACCCTCACAGGTCCAACTGCACTGTACGTGTCACCCTGAAAAATTTAGAGACTGGGACATGAGGACAGAAAGGTGAGAAAAGATGGACAGACCATACTAAAGTATAGATACTGCGTAATTTTTTGTCTATTACTCCTCGGATAGTCTCTGAGGATACTCTGCTTGGAGAAACTAGGTGTTGTTTTAATCAGTTACAAAGAAATTATTTTTTGTTGAACTGATAACTGGGAAAGTGCTTCCTACCTAACAGCCTTGAATATTGTACTCAGCCTTGAGTGTCTCAGCCTTGAATATTTCTTCAAAATAGTTAATAACCACAGCTCTTATTACTAATGCTGTATAAAGAGCAAAGACCCACTTAAGGGACACTCTTGTTTCATGGCCAAAACTGGAATAACTAGAGCCAAACGAAAGAGGTCTATTTGGTTGGAGTGGAAATAAATCTGAAATAACCCAGACCACAGAGACCATACATGCCAGCCTCTGCTCAAAGGGGCTGCAGTGCAGCTGGGTAACTCCTGTTGCCGCTGAAGAGAAAATTCTGCAGAAAGGGCGGGTTAAAAGGGTGGTATTTAACTCACCTACCTTGAAACATTGACACGTTGGAGGAAGCCATCTGAGCTAGTTGCTTAGATGCGCTTTTTAACCAGCAGGAGAAATCAGTGCTTCTGGGGTCTAATTCATCCAAGGTACTTCACACTTTTCTCCTGGGTTGAGACTTGTTGAGATGCAGATGTCTGTCTCAGGGGTACCTACGGTTTGGCCAGAGAAATCTCTGCCCCAGGGACTGAAGACAACAGCGCGGGCTGAATATGGCAAAGAGTCTCTGTCAAAAGTGGGGCGAGGCCAGGGGAAGTGGTCATGGAAAATGGCAACAAGATTCCTTTCCACGTTTTGAAAATTTAATTTTTGAACTTGCCATTTTCAGGCAGCATTTCCATTTCAAAACAAACATATGTAGAAAAGGGTTAATAAAAAGAGTGAGATAACCTTACTGAGAAACAATGCTCTACTTTGGATGGAGCAATACTTTTCATTTTGATCCAAAGATCACTTTTCTGATTTCATTTATTCTAATAACAATAAAATAGTCTTCGAGTTGAGCCACACTGAGATGCTTGCGTGGGCTTAATCATCCAAGCAAAAAGAAAAAAGAATCCCAACCTATTACTTGCCTTTAGACATTAATTTTCCCACTGCCGTGGAAAATAGTTGTGATTATAATGGTAATGTCTTTTTTTCCTTTTCTTTTTCTTCTCCTGTTATAGATTGCCATGTTGGGGACCAGAGATCACCTACAAAACCCGTCTGCATTCAATGTGCTTGATTCCTCCTTTTCACATTACTTTGTGTGTAGATGTTGTCACACTTGAGCCTGTGCAAGTGCAGGACTCTGAGAGACGAGGGTGAAGCTCTGGAAGGATTTTTAAGAGAGCGGACATCAGTTGGTGACAGCAACTTTTCCCTGGGTTTTCTGATTTTGCCTATGACATGGGAATGAAGGTGTAGTGTAGCAGAAGTCCTTGGCATATTTTGGAACCTCCTGACTTTCAACACAAAAAGCAATCCTTTGCTGGCATAAGTAAAATAAAGGTATATCCACTTGCCAAACATTGGTTTTGCTGATGTCTTATGAAATTAAACAGAAGAATCCTTCCTCTGGAATCTTTAGACTAAACACACTATACCCTGATGAGAAGTGAGGTTTATGTCGATTTTTTGGCAGCTAAATATTTTTAGGTGCATCTCGGGAGCAATTTTCTTGCCAACCTCTCCGGAACGGAAATATTTCTTGACACAATTTTTTAACATTGTGTTCTCTAGAAAACAACTTTTTTCATAAACCCACTTCCTGAAAAAAGAAGAAAAAGGTATTTTGTGTTATTGCAAAACCCAGAAATGCATTGATTCAGAAATGCTGCTTTGATGCCTTGTCAGATTTTGTAGCTGAAATGCGTGGTTTTTCCTTCCGTTGTGAGCTGAGCTCCCCTGCTGGGCTCTCTCTTTCCTCGCTTTCCCCGCAGGTCAGAGTCCAGTAAGCCATTGCCTCCCTGAACCCAAAGAGGGTCGGGGAGGAAGAGGGTCGCTGTGAGGGATGGAGGCTGGTGTGTGTGTAGGAAAATGTGGTATTAAATTCATAGGACAAGGAGCCTCAGCTACATCAAGGCTTTTGTAAATAAAACATTTCACTCTTCAGCAAAGTATTTAATTTTTTAATTACTAGCTCAGAAATACGCGTTTTCCCCTTTTTTCCCTAGCTCCGTTTTCAAGTCATCATTCACAACAGAGGCTTGTTTTCCACTTTTAGAATCATAGAATCTCAGAATTGCCTAGGTTGGAAGGGACCTTTCAGATCGAGTCCAACAATCAGCCTAAGTCTGACAAGAACCATCACTAAACCATATCTCTAAACACTATGTCTACCCATCTTTTAAATACCTCCAGGTATTTAAAACCTGGTATTTAAAACCAGGATGGTGCCTCGACCACTTCCCTGGGCAGCCTGCTCCAATGCTTGATAACCCTTTCAGTATAAAAATTTTTCCTAATATCCAGTCTAAACCTCCCCTGGTGCACCTTGAGGCCATTTCCTCTTGTCCTATCACTCGTTACTTGGGAGAAGAGCCCGACCCCCACCTGGCTACAACCTCCAAACAACGGGGAAAGCAGCACAGCACTGTCTGGGGCTGAGCAGGAGCCTGTGTAAAAGATTATTCCTGTCACACATCAGCGATTATTCTTTCTGCAGTAGTGAAACAGTGAACTGCCTTCATTTCTCCACGAAGAAATGTAGAATAACAACAGTCTTTAAAACCCCACAGGCCTTATGAAGTTTATGCTGAGCTCTGGTGAGAGTCAGCCGAGGCAGTTTTATCTGCATCAGTCACTGATAGCTCTCGTAAGTATAAATGCTTTGCAGGAAATAGGCCAGGGCCAACCCACCACGATTTGTGATGGCCAGCCAGGCTTCAGCTCAACACAGAAAAGCCCAAAGAGCACCTTAGTGCCTGATCTTGGTTCCTCAGAAACACCAGGTGTTTTGCATTGACATGGAATAAATTTTATGATGTGGCTCACTTTTTAAATCCAAGTCTCTTTGTGAATTAGTTTTATGAATTTACCCATACAAGAATTTACCTGTTCTTAATGCCTCATGCTGCAAACTTTTGTTGATTTAGGAAGTCTTTGGGA
This sequence comes from Chroicocephalus ridibundus, assembly GCF_963924245.1. NCBI lineage: Eukaryota > Metazoa > Chordata > Aves > Charadriiformes > Laridae > Chroicocephalus > Chroicocephalus ridibundus. The sequence goes on along the minus strand of NC_086285.1, from coordinate 156,045,129 downwards.
GAAAGGGATAGTTTCCTTCAAGTTAATCTGACTCCTAACTCCAGGTGGAGGGTATCAAGGATCAGCTCCTTAATATAGTTCTGGTTGTTCTAAGGTTAATAAATGCCCTTAGCAAACAGTATCATTCCTTCATTGGAAAACTAGTGGTATTTGTGGATAACCCAGAGAGGTTTGCCGAACGCTTCTACATTTTATCCTTTTCTAATTAAGAAATTTAAGGTGTGCTGTTTCTGCATGACTAAAGTCAAGAGACCATTCAATATCTTATGTACATTCTTACCTGTTTCTCACTAGACTGATGATTCCAAGAGATGCTTTTGACTATTATTCATTGCCTACCAGTTGTCCTTTCAGCATTTTATTACAGTTTGACAGACTAAACAGCTGTTTAAGTACAAGTAGATATTTTTCTTGGTCTTTGTTCAGAGTTGCTTTAGCTCTTGTGAAACACCGATTTCCAGCTGTGAGCCAAAGCAGTTTGAAATGTCTGCAGCAGACAGCTAAGGATACAGTTTAATTAGCCTACTTTGATCTTTGCTATGGTGGCTGATGATTTACTACAGCTTGCAGCATGGTGAGGCAATTATATTCATGGTCATTATGACAGCATCCTTTGAGCCAGAGTTATCGTAGAAGTAAGATTAATTATAACGGGATTTTGTGGGGCCCAGAAGCCAAGATAAAGTAATGTTATGTTCAGAAGACTGCAATAAAGGAGAGCTTCATAATCAAAATATTGGGCAAAACCCTGGCCCAGCTGAGGTTAATAGCAAAACTCTTTGTAACTTTAGAGAGTAATTCACTTGTAGGGTATGCCAGACGTACAGTAACTTGGGCGATTTTCTGGAAGATCTTAACTACGTCGTCTTTCTTGGGCTGATGCCACCCTCAGCCCAGGGTATGGTATCAGTGTTATTCTCTGTTCCCTTCAGCACTATAGTCTTCCTTCTTCTCGAAGCACAGGAGAAAATTTTGCAGAATATAGTTAGGTACACTGATAGCTTTAAGGTTTTTCTTTCTTTGCCCTTTGTTTTTTATTTAGAATACTTCTCAGGTTATTGCCCTCGGGTCCTGTGCAGCTACTCTGCCATGACAGGGAAACATCGTTTAGATGAATCTATGCAGCATAATGGAGTGTGTCAGTGTTACGCTTGTATCTGTTCAAAGAAGACTATGTTTTGTAAATATTACGGCTTTGGTAGCAGTTGTTGTACGTCAGGAGAGCTAATAACACTGGCCGCAGGCGGAGCGCAGCTTCTTCCAGGTATTACCTGCCAGAGCCTGCTCATCCTGTATTTCTGCCTCTTTCCTTGGGCCTGCCCTGGCACAGCGCTGTGTACTGTTAGCTTCACTGTTTCTAAACAATCTAGCTGGTTTGTACAACAGTTCTTCAGGGTTTCTCAGCAAGAGAAACTACGCGGGTGAGTTTGAATGTTGTCTTAATGCAACCTTGTCTGTTCTGCTTCTTCAGGAACCTGTAAAAGCCTAAGGACAGCTTTTGAGGGGTCAAACCAAACGTTCGGTTAGTGCAGTCTCTGATTTGAAACAATAGCCAAGGCAAATGTCTAGGAAAAATTGTAAGAGAAGAAAAAGTATATATCAAATTCCCCCCAGAATACCCTCCTGGCCTCCAGCAGCCTGTCACCCAGAGGTGCGTATTTGCTGCTAATCGCTCTGATGGGCTTTTATTTAATGAATTTTGAACTCCTATTTGACCCCATGCAAACCCTTCTTACTATACCTTCCTCCTGCTCAGATGTGCTGCTGACCCATGCTTTGGGGGAGGACCTTCCATGCCAAGAATCCCAGCATCATTCATTTTACAGATGGCAGCAAGTCCAGGGGAAAACAACATCAAACCGCAAGACATCATGCAAATTTCAGGTGTGGAAGTGCTCGAAAAGGGGAGACTTACTCTCTAAAGCCCAGCTTTAGGGAAACTACTGAAATTAATGGGCTAGATAAGCCTGTAAAGAGGACCATTGCAGTGATTTTTTCTCTGGATTTTTATATATTCCTCTGCCGCTCACAGGAAGGTGAGGACTTGCCTTTACTGCCCAAGGGAAACAGAGTACGTGATTTAGTGCAACTCCTGGCTTTGGTTGTTGTTTCATCCAGTCTTTCTACAGCTTTCTTCATTAAAGCATGTCGCTGGCGACTGCCAGACGTCACCTTGGTGGCTGTGGTTTGGCTGCTGTGCCGGCGTGTTCTGTGCCTCAGTACTGATGTGCGAACACAAACCTCAGTGTCTTGCAGCTTTTGCTGCAGTTGGACCCAGCTATTTCCCTCCCTGTCTCCACAAGCTCTGCCAGCAGTTCTCAGCAGTGCTGTCGGGCACAGGGGGCTTGCTCTCCTCCCTCCCCGCTGGCTGCTTATCGGCTGTCGGCTCCCCAAGGTGAAGCGTTGCCTCTTGGACCTCGGAAGGGAGCTGGCCTCACAAAACACACTGTTTTCCCAAGAGCTGTTGCATTTTGTGGTTTCTCATCAGCCTGCTCCTCTGTCCTCTCTTAGTCGCTGATAACGGATGGCTTTGGGGGATTTAAGGCCATAGATTAAATGGCCATAAGGGGTGAAATGCAGGAGTCCCGCTGGCTTACTGCTCAGGCAGCGGTGTGCCAAGTTTTGTTCTCCCACCGTTTGTGGTGGAACGGCTACATTGCAAACTTTTTGGCTTCACCCATTCATAGTGCTTCATTCAGAGCAAGCGAAAATGTCAAAGCTTCTGCCTTTGACTGCTTCCAATTAAAGGCCTGAGAGGAATCCTTTGTCTTCAACATTTGGGACCACGTGAGCAGTCATGGGTTAAAACCTCCCTAGGTAGACGGGAGCTGCTAGAGCCGCCCCAGCCAGTGACCCTCGGATAATGAGGTCACCGGGAGATTTCAGAGCCATGTGTTTGTCCCTGCCCAGGTGCTTTGAGGATGTGTAGACATGTGTCAAGGATATGTCAAAGCTCATGGACACTTCCACAAAGCTCAAGCCTTCCCAAAGCGACCCACTCACCGGGCACTTCCCTCCGGCGTGTCTGAGCTGGGTTCAGCGTGGCAGCTCTGACGAGGCTTGCTGAAGGGCTTTTATTTAAAACCCGGATCTTTCCTGATCAGTTTTAAATGTGAATTTTACTGCACTCTTGCTGTGGCTCATCATTTAAAAGATACAATTTTTTAAATTATTATTATTATCATTATTATTAACAGCTAATGATTGCCATTATTGTGCTTTTATTGTGGCTCCAGGTAATTTCAGATGTCTGTGGCCAACATTATCTTCTTTTCCTATCAGCTGTTGATGCAGACGAGTTGCTGACTTTCTCAGTACAGAGTTATACTGTGCTGCATTGTGTGGTGGCCCTTTTGTTTTCTCTGGGTGTTACTTTTGTCAGACTTTAAAATGACAGGAGCCCTCTGTGCACAAGGGCTGGTATTCCTATTTTGAGGGCAGTAAATACAAATTAAATGCCCTGTGATGTGGGCAAGGGGGCTCTGCGGACTCTGCAAACACACTGTCTGCAAGTGTCACGACTCACCTAAATGTCTCCAGCACTCAGGGCTGCATTTTTAAACACAGAGAGGGCCTCCAACAGACAGGATTTCCAAATGTACCCCGCAATCAATTTCTACTGCTTATAACACAGCCTTGGAAATCAGACCCACATTGCTTAAGGCCTTGGAAAGGTCTCCAGCCTCTAATTGCACCTCACAGGGGTGGGAGGGAGAGATTCACATATCACCCTATACTTAATAGCTCCTATCAGTTAACTTCAGGCAGCTCTCTACACCACTAAGTGCTCAGGCTTCTGAAGATGTCCTTTGGTGTGCCTAGATATCCCCTGGCCCCAGAGGAGGTGCCTAAGTGCCTGACATTGGTTTTGGGTATCATTATGGGGATTGTCCCTCTGACAGTGTGGCGTTGCCCGGGATGGAGGGTGGTGGCGTGTGACTACTTGCCCAGCCTGGACCCAGGACCCCTTGCAGAAGTGGTGCCTAACTGGCTTTGAAGACTTTGCCCTTTACAAACAGAAAAGCAGAGGGAGGTTTAGCAAGATGGGGCTGCATTGACGTTAGTGAGAATTTTTCCAGAATCACCCGGAGGTGGGATATGGACTATTGTGATCTCCACAAACACGCTCTGCCCTTGCCCTGCTCCAATGACAGCTCTCATTTTTCATGCTGACCACTCCTTGGAGGCAGGGTGGCCCTCAGTGTCCTCCATACACTATTTGAAACCCAGAGATCTTCCTCCTACTGCTCTGTCTCTTTTGCAATTGGTAACTTTTGCAAGAGTCTTGCAGATCCCTATCTTCCGAGCCTACTGCCAAATGTTAGTTGGAGACTGAAACTTCTCATGCAGGTACCAGTGAGGGAACATGGTCTTGCAATATAATGATAATAATTATTCTTCAAATTAGACTTTGCACTCTGCAGTTTTGCTCATTGCTTTGCCTCTCTGTTGGCTGAGTGCCTGAAATAACAAAGCCAGAGATTGTCTGCAAGGCAGTACTACATCTTATTTTAATAACCATAACTCATCGCTTTATTTTTTTTTTTTTCATTTTCAGAGAAAACCTCTGAAGAACCCCCTGGTTTTGACCATATTTTCTAGTTCTATTGGATTGCAGAAGGACAAATAAAAAACATTCATAGGAAGGTGTTGTGAGAATGGCTAACTATTACATGCCTGCAAGGTGACAAATTCTGGCTACTGTGTGCACATGAAAGGAGTAGGAAAAGAGCCCGGAGACCTGTCCAAGAGCAGGAATGGGAACAGGGCCAGGTGGTTTTGCTTGCTGCTTGGGTAGCTCTGCAAAGGGAAGAAAATTGTTCCTTCTGGCCCCTGCCTAAGCATTTGAGGTAGTTTGGGCCTTTCATGTACCAAACCCTGCTGGAGGGGGACACGGTTGCAAACATGGGAGGGATGGGGAGAGAAGTACTCTGGAAGATGCTCCCAGTCAGGTACATCTGGATTTATGGGGTGATGTACCATCTGCTAAAACAGTGCTGCCAGCAGTTCATTTTATGGGGTTCGGCGCTCGAGCAGAACTACCTCTAACCAGTACCTTGTAGGCACCTGAAAGCAGTGAGCTCTACATTTCTCTTCACAGAGGATTACTGTTATGGATGAAGCATAAGCAGCCTTTTGGGTATAACATCCCCAAACCTCCTCGCATCAGGCCCATCTTACAGAAAATTTCCTAAATCACCTGAATCTTTGTAGGTCCAGCATGCAGTCACCTTTATGTGAGATCCTTGCACCTTCTTCTTCCACAAAGGGAGCTAGCTCCAGGCTGTCTGATTATCCCAAAAGCTTTTTTGAGATCTTAGGTTATTTTTGTTTGTTTTTTTTTTAAAGTCTTCCATGTAAGTTGTTAACTTGGTTTCTGAAGAGGAAAAGGCTGTGTAATTACGCTGTCTGTGTCTGTAATTCCTGAAGCCATGAGAGCTCAGTCATGGTCTTTTCTGCTTGGCAGCACCTGGTTAGCAAAGTGGCAGGTATGGACTGGGGGGCTCCAGAGCACCCACAGCAGAGGCTGCTTCTGCCTGAAGAGTTGGTGCAGAAGAAAAGGACATGGAGTTGAGATTTAGGGTGGAAATACAGGCTGTAAGCTCCTTAGCACGTCAGTGAATATGAGTAGGCGAAAATAAGTGCCTTAAGGCCATTTTTACTAAAAATAGGTGTAGAAATACCAGAAAGGATATGACGATGGAAAGATAAAATAAGGAGAACAATTAACTCTTCTCTATTTTCTCCTTTCCTTGTGTTATATGCTACCTTCTCTTCTATGATAGGATAAATGACTTCCCGCATCTGGTACAGAGCTTCTGATTTTTCCAAGAAGATATTATAAAACCAACATCGGCTAATGACTTGTGCAGTCTGGGCTGTTTCAGACAATGAACACTTGGCAGTTTAGTGGAGGTGCTGGGGCTGTAACGATCAGTGAATGAATTCCAGCAATGTTTTGGATGGGTTCCTGCTTCCAGTTGGCATTCGCTCTCCTGTCTGATTCTCTGCTCGAGCTCTGTTGCATACGAGTAAGGCATCAAGCCATCACTAATTTTTAAAGCTGGTTCCCTTTGGCACCAGTTGCACTTCAGCTGACTCCTGCAAACAAACAAAACGTTTTTCAAAGTTTTGTGGAAGTTTGGAAGGAGTCTCCCGTTCCTCGCTGCCTGCACTTTGAAAATAAAAACACTGCTGTATTTCCCCCTACCTGAATATGCACAGACTTCACCTCTTCTGGAGCTGACAGGGGTTTCCTACATGTGATCCTGTGTGCGGGTTGCCTTTCAAACTGTTTTCCCCTGTTATTGGATAGTTTCCCAGTTCTGAAATAATCAGAAAGACTTGTCAGACTGATTTATTTCTTTGCTGGGATAGAAATGAAATTAAACAGGCACAAGCCAAGAGTTTCCATAATCAGGAGATTAATATTAGGCTCTGACATTTTTATTTAGGCTAATAAATAAATAGGTATGAAAAAATGCTGAATGGCTCCCAGCAGCTGTGTTTGGGGTTGATGGTTTTGAGTGCTCAGTTCTTAAGAAAAACTGTTTTACCTACATGCATAGATCAGAAAGCAGAGGTCTGTGCTGAGTGTCTATATTTAAAATTCTGGCCATAAAGTTGTTTTATTTCACACAGTCTAAGAGGTAGGCATATTCCAGTTGGGAGGTTCGATGCCAGTGTCACGAGTCTGATGCTAAGCTCATGCTAAAATCTTGGCCCAGAATTGCTTCATTCCAGCTCTGTTCCAACAAGGAAAGCAGGAAATCATCGTTGCTTTCAGAGCTCCAGCTTTCTGCTCAGTTTTCCATATCTTCTTTTAGTTGCCCAAGTGCTGCACATTTTCCTGTAACTATTATAATAACGGCTTTTCATCAGGGTGAGAAGAACTCAATCTGACTGCAGTCCAAACTAGAAACCTGTTTTACCCTGCCCAGCAGGCAACCCCAATCTACCCAAGACTTTACGAGCTGCCACAATTGTTTCATGGACAGAGCTGATGGGAGTTTTGGTGTAACTGTAAAGTGTTGTGCCATGGTGCAAATGGGATGCATGTGGTAAAGTTCTTGAAATTCTATCTTTTTTTTTAAAATAATATTTCCTTAGAAAATATTTGATAGAAGAAAGCTAGGGCATTGATTCAGAAAGGCTGAGATTGTCAGATGTCACAAGATTTTGCTGTGCCATGAATTTTTCATGGAAGACTTCCAAAAAACCACGGTCCAACCAGTAACATGTGATTGCCTCCCGCCTGAAGGCATAAACTACTGATTCTGGGTCCAGCTTTTCTTCCTGATTTCCAAGCACTCAGACAGCGGTGTGGGCCAAATCGTTAAGGACTGAGAAGCTATTTTAACGAAGATCACAAGCACAATGCTGAGCCAACACAGGGATTGTCAAAGAGTGGTATGTCAGATGGAAATGTGCACAGCCTGAAGGAGAGGTGACTGCAAATATGCGGTGGCTTTGGAAGAGGTAGGCTGCCTAGAGAGATCGTGGGTTTTCCATCCTCTGGAGATACTCAGAACTTGACTGAAGAGGACTCTGAATTCAAATTTGAAGTTAGCCGTGCTTTGAGCAGGGATTTGGACTAAATGATCTGCAGGTGTCCCTTCCAACCTAATTTATTCTATCAATCTCCTTTTTTTGTGTGTGTGTAACTTCCTAGGTTGTCTAAGTTGCAGCCCTATCACATTGGTCAGTAGTAAAGTGCCACCACAAAGCCACCTATAGAAAGTATAATCAAATATTCTCCATAGCGGGTCTCAGATAAAAAGGAGATATTGAAATGGAAAGGGGAAGATTGTAAAAGTTTTTGTAAGTAGACAGTTTGGAGGAGAAGAAAAGGTAACTGAAAGGGACAGACTTCTGGAGTTATGTTGCCAGGTTCATTCCCTCATCTTTTTCCTATCACATCTCCCCTGTAGGTCACCTTGATACACAGCACCCATGATGTAAGCTAACCAGGGCCTTGGGAGAATGTATGAGCTCAGTATTTTTCCCAGCATATTTTCTCTGGCATTGGTAAAAGAGGGGTATTCCTACAGATGATATCTCCACTGGACCTCCACGCAGCAAAACAAAACATCTTAGTGCTTCAGGTCACTAGGGCTATTCGTTGCACAAACAAATAACAGCTTTATGAGCTTTTCCAGGACAGAAAAGAGTAATTGGCTCTATTTGTTTGGAAATGTTGACAATTATGTTCGTCAGAAAGTCAGAGTGACTGTTGAGAATTATTTTTTCCTTTTTTCCTTGACGTTCATAGGTTACAAGGTTGGAAGGGACAATAGTGCTAATCTAGACCAATGTCCTGAGTAACACATGTCGCAGGACTTCCCTCATTTCATTCTCATTTGAAACTTTCTCTTGGGAAAGAAAAATCATGATGGAAATGTTTCCGGAAAAAAAAAAAGCTGTAATCTCTGGGTTTGGTTTTTCAATAGCTACTTGTCTTTCTGGTGAAAAACCTGGGTATTTGTTTTCTAACTTGCCCATTAGACTTTCAGCTATTAGAACTTTGTTAAATGTCTGTGGAGCTTTCCATCATCTGCTTTTGTTTCCCATGGAGGTAGTTCCTAACCCAATTAAATCATCACTTTGATGAGCTGAACAGTGGAAACTCTATCCTGCATGATGCCAGGACCCCTTCAAAGTTGCACCTTGTAGATGTCTTAGCCTATGTATACATTTTCTGTCATTGAATATATGGTTATATGGTGCAAGTATCATGTGTTACTTATATAATATTCACTCTGTACCAGAGGCTTGTACTACTCATCTGCTTTTATGTATTTTTTTTTCAAACTTGCGTGCTCAGTACATTTTTTTTTAAGAGGTTTTCATTGATTTCTTAGGATGCTTGTAACCAGCAGAGCTTACAGAAATCGGAACATACTGTAACTGTTTTTATTCCTGCTGGTATTGGCAGTTAGAGCGGTTGCAGTGCGTATAGAAAGGCAAGGGAGCTAACAGGAGTCAATCCCTGCACTAATGCCATAGCTGCTTTTAAAGGTGTAAGTACATCCTGCTAAATTTCTTAAACATCCAGGCCTTGACCAAGCTCTACTCAGATCTCATGACCATCCTGAAAAATGGCCATTGGTCTTTCTGAGGCACCTGGAAGTCCAGTCTTTGGGAATCACTGGCTGAGCTCATGGCTCTCAAGCAAAGCAAAGCTGGATGGGAACAGGGAGCTGTGTGAGCTTGCTCTCTTACTCGGGTCTGTGTTAGGACATGACAAGTGTCTGAAGATTATTTTTTCAATGCTTCAGCCAGTTTTCCAGATCCATTCTTGGAGCTGTTATCCTAGTGGTAAGGATAATACATTTATAACTGTTTTCATTCTTTTCAGAGGAATCAAAGTAGCCGTAGTTTATTTTTTCCATGCAATTCCTTTAAATTTGCCTTCTGGTCTTGCTTATATTTTTACTGTGAATTCCTTGAAATTTGCCTTCTGGTCTTGCTTAAACTTGCTTCTAGGCTTGGAGGAAATGAAGGGCTATTACTTTTTCTCTACAAAGAAACACAAGCAAGAAGGAGGAGAAACCATGCAGGCTGAGGAGTTGTTACTTCTTGACCAGAGAAACGTCTCCTTTGGGATATAAAGGGCAGGGCTTGCATGTAGTTGGTGTAAGCGTTCACCCCTGCCTGAGTAAAGCTCTGCGAGAGGTAGGAGGGGGCCCAGCAACAGAAAGCTGGAAAAGGTAAAGTGTAATTCTTTGAGAAATGCCTCTGAGATCTTTATACTGGTGTCTCCCCATTCCCTGTGCGTTTTTACTTTGCATTTTTTAGTAAACATAAGATATGATTAAAAAATCACTGCCAGATGGTGAAATCAGCACCCTAAAGAGGTGTCAAGTGAAGAGAAATGAAGGGAGTGAAAGGAGGGGAGATTCTTATTCTGTGTTAATTTATCCAGGGAACGTGATTGAGATTATTGCTGTCTCTTTAAAAATATGATGTAATTCTTAAAAGCCCTTTTTTTTTCTTATTTGCTCCGTTGCAGCTATAGGGGAACTCAAAGATGAAACCATTGTTCTTATCAAAAGTGCTCTAGTAGCAGTATTTGAAATAACTTTGGAATTGGTCTGTTTTGTTGAGAGTTTTGTAAGAATATGGTGGCGGGTCATATACTGAAGAAGGGTTTCTTGTTCGTGAGAAGAGTCACTGGTATATTCGGAAATTGCATCTCTCATACCAGTTTTGTGCTTGCGTTCTGTGGTAACAAATTTTTTTTGTTTTGCCCAGAGAAATAACTATGTTTTTATATTTGCTTTGTTACAGAATTAAAATACTGTCGTCTTATTCCTTTGGATGATGTCATGGAGTGGAACAACGATGGCACAGCCTGGCATATAGTAATTTAAAATAAAGTCTGTTCCCTGATAGGGTTTTGTTAATGTACATGTGAATAGGTGTGTTGAGCATTATAGAAACGTTGAACGTTATTAGGTTTCATAACCTATAGTAGCACCTGAAAGGGAAAAGAAGTGACGCAGCAGCAGAGATGATACAGAAAATATAGACAACATAGGGAAAAAAATGTCAGGTAGGAGGGATGTACTAGAGCAAGTGTGGTTAATCTGGAGTGAAGGCAAATGAAGAACAAATCCTGCCTTTGGAAGGAGTTTACCTTTAGGGTTCCTAAATGCTAATTATGATTAACAGGGATCTCTTATTAGCCTTACCCCAAAACAGTAATTGGTAGTTTTTCAATGGGAATCTCATAGGTAAAATGGATGTTGCTATCAAGTCTGAACTCCCAGATACTGAATGATCAGTACCCAAGACCCTTTTCTGGCATACACTTCTTTTAACTGTTATGATCACAAAGTAGATTTCCAGGTTCAGTTCTATTATTTTACCTAATCTAGCCCTCCTTTTCCTTAGCACAAAAGTTGGGTGTGGTCACAGAGGAGAGAACAAACAGTCCTGCGAATTCATACTAACACAAGGAACAGGGAGAACTATGGGAACGGGAAGGCCTCACTGCAAAAAATCTATGACCTTGTCAGCAGATCCAGAGGTGTGTATGTGCCTGAAGTGAAGCTGTAACATGTGGATGCAAGTTTAAAAAGGATCTTGTGGGGACCAGGAAAATAAAAGAAAACACAAAAAGAAAGCTGCTGAGGGAAAGAGGAACAAATAACACAGCAAGGCTGTGCTGGAGAGGAGCTAAGACGCCATACTTGGCTGGATGAGGAGCTTTAAGCAATGGGTAGCTCTTTACCAAAATTCTGCCAAGCCCCAGGAGGGATTTGCATATCAAAGTAATGAGAACCTTTAGATGGCTCAATTACGGGACTATTCTGCTACTGAGAAGCATTCTTTGTTTTTTCCAAAGTAGGGAGTATACCTGAGTATCCAGGAGATGGCCTCCCTTTACCAATGAGGCAGGCATGATTGTGAAAGCTATTTGGATTAGGGAATACTTGTGTAATTTCAACGTCTCTTCCTGGGAAGGGTACAGAAAGAGAAGGAAGGTTGTCAGGTTAACAACTTTATGCAATTGATAAAGAAATGGATGACATTGACGCTAAAGACCACAATACTTGAGCAATCGATGCAGTTATCGCTAGCAGTGTGCCCAGGTGGCCAAGGCCAATAGCATCTTGGCTTGTATCAGAAATAGTGTGGCCAGCAGGACCAGGAAAGTGATCTTCCCCCTGTTAGCGGCACTGGTGAGGTGTCAAGTGTTTTCAGTTTTGGGCCCTCAAATACTGTGTTCAGTTTTGAGCCCATCACTATAATAAAGACATTGAGGTGCTGGAGCGTGTCCAAAGAAGAGCAACAAAGCTGGTGATGGGTTTGGAGCACAAGTGTTATGAGGAGCAGCTGAGGGAACTGTGATTGTTTAGCCTGGAGAAAAGGAGGCCGAGGGGAGACCTTATCGCTCTCTACAGCTACCTGAAAGGAGGCTGTAGCCAGGTGGGGGTCGGCCTCTTCTCCCAAGTAATAGGGAATAGGGCAAGAGGAAATGGTCTCAAGTTGCAGCAGTGGAGATTTAGGTTGGACATTAGGAAAAATTTCTTTGCTGAAAGGGTTGTCAAGAATTGAACAGGCTGCCCAGGGAAGTGGAGTCACCATCCTTGGGGGTATTTAAAAGACACGTAGACGTGGTGCTTACGGACATGGTTTAGTGGTGGACTTGGCAGTGTTAGGTTTACAGTTGTACTTGATGATCTTAAGGGTCTTTTCCAATCTAGATGACTCTATGATTCTATTATATGATTCTGAAGTGGAATAGCATTCCTGGCTTGATACTAAAGAAAACAAAGTGTTCAACAAAAATAGAAATAAAGGTAACTATAGAATAATGCATGATTTCTTACAATCACTTGGTCAAATAAATTCTTGGGATAGTGGTGCTGTGTTGGATCTCAAGGGTGAGAGAAGGGTATCAGAGATAGCAACAGGTATGGGTAGATACCATAACAGTGTTAAGGCGATGCAGACTACTGAGGATTGTGTTAAGCTCTATGAGATACTCTAACTTGTCTGGTGTAGGCTGGAGGACAAGTGGTACTGATGACAGCAGAGTCCAGGTATTCCAGTGTGTGAGCAGTCACAAATTTCTTTGTTGAAGTGACAGAATTCTGTATTCCAGCCATGAGGAAAATCTTACAGAGAAACTTTCCAGGTTTAGTAAGATAAATAACTGCCTTAAGAAGGAGATTAGAAAAGAGAGATATATCAAAAAGTGGAAAAAGGGCAATCAGCAGTCATTGAGGTCAAGATGGGGTGGAATGAAGTGCAAATTGCCAAATGCCAAGCTGAGACAGACCTAGTAAAGGATATTAAAACAAATAACAGAAAGTTCTTGAGTCATATAGGAAGAGAAATGAATCTACTATGCAGTGAGAATTTTGTAAATGTTAAGGATAATAAAATGTGACACCAAAATAAAATTAATACTTAGATTCAGTTTTCAATAGCAACTATGGTACCGACTATGGGGTAAAGTCAAAACAGCCAATGGGAAAGAAAATAAGAGAAGAGTTACTATTAATATGCTACAGCTCTAATAAATTGAGGATGGGAGAAAATGCAGCATGGATTGGGTCATGTACTGTTAATCTTCTAGACCCAAGGAAAAAAAAAACATAAAGGTAAAGCTGTCCTAAAAGGCATTAGAGGAAGTATTTCCATCTCACTTATTATGTATTAGAATCACAGCAGAAGATGCTGGAGAGACCTAAGATGGGATACTATGTTCACTTCTGTCCATGGACTTTCAGAGATGATCTGTAGAGAAGGGCTGCTAAAGATAATTAAGAAAAGGATCATCTTATGCAAAAAGGCATAGAGAAATTGTCCTGCTTAGTTTAAAACATTGAAAGCTTGAGAGAGGACAATCCATAAACATGTAAAAGAGAGAGGAAAAAACCCCACCACACTCTGTTAAATTTTAAGGCCTGTAAATAGGGGTAAAATGAATATGATGAATACCTCTTTCCTGAAAAATGGGAACAAATTCCTGACTCTGAAAAATAATTTAAAAAAATGAATTACTTTTAAGAGGGATCTGGAAGTTTCTGAAATGTTTTATATGACACTGCTACATACAATAGCAAAGGATTTGCTTAAGGACTCAGAGATATTTGTCAGTTGAAAATCTGAAAGAAAAGATGAGAGCATCTTGTACACACTTGCTACTTTTTATATCTCTGAAAGCTGCCAAATCAATCAGAACGACAGTGAATACAATTAATTCCTGTATTTTTCCCATAAGTTTGAGGTATTTCTGAAGCCAATGTCAACAGTTATGCCTAATTTAGTTGAAAAGTGTGCATTTAATAACTGAAACTGTGCGATGCAAGGAAAGAATGATGGATAACGTTTCCTTTTTCCAAAAATAAGACATGATATGGTGCAATGCTGCTGGTCATCATTACCAGCAATAAATCTCAACTCATGCTTAATTATTCAGTGATATTAAATGTTGTCTTGTACACACTCTGCCAGTATAGGATTGCTCTTCATTTTTTTTCCGTCTCTTACAGAGTGCCCTCACCATAAGTGTATATGAGTGCTACCATATCCATTGCAGTGTTGTTTACTAGCTGCTTCTCCTGGTGGAAAAAGAATGCAAAAGGGAGTGTCTTAATTTTATAATTAATTTGATAGGTTTTTATGTTTTGCTTGCTTTTCAAATACGTATTTTGCTTCTATATACAAGAAAAGCAAAGTCAGAGAATCTTGTGAGGGATGTGATGGTCTTCTGTATCTGTGGAGATTATTTCACAGTATGGATAGCCCATTAAACAGCTGCATCTCCTAAGTCGTACCAAAAGCTGCTGTGGATCATAGAGAGTTTTTCAAGAATTTCTAGGAGAGGTGCATTAATATATCTTTAAATGACATAACTCTTATGGCCAGAGTTATAGCTATCCTGTACAAGAGAGCAAGGAACATAATGCCGAGAACAATTTTCCTCTTACTGGCACAGTTTTTTCACAAACAGGGTGGGATTCATCACACCTTAGAAGAGACAGCTACCTTTTGTATCTCTGAAGTTGGGTGAGATATTGAAAGTGCAATTAATTTTGTCAACAATGTCATCTTTGCAGTCAGTGACATGTCCCCTGAATGACTCATTTTTTTGTCCTAGTGAAACCACAGATGCAGGGAACATCTCAGGGGCAGAGTTAGGAAGAAAAAGTGGGAGCAGAGAGAAAAATGAAGGAAGAAATGGTGCAAAGTGAGGATGGCAAGATCAGCAGCTTCTGGTTCCTGATGGCTTGTGAGAAGGCATGTTTGAAGAGGGAGCAGAAGAGAGCCATTAGGAACACCAGTTTCCTGGAGATAATGTTGGCCAACAGCACATGACGCAAAAACACAAATTGTCAAAAGAAGAGTGAGGTACAGTGTGATTTTGCACAAGGGAAAAAAGATTTTGTTTTGAAGAAAGAGCAGAGCCGGGATGGCTGGACAGAAGAAGGAACAGGAGAGATCCAGGGCAGCAGTAGAAAAGGTTACACAAGTCTCTCAGATGTGGGAGAAAACGCAGATTAGAAAGCATATGACAAGGGGAAAGGAACAGCAGACACAAGAGAATAGTCCCCAAAGGAGATAATGTAATAATGGAAATAATAAACGTATATATTTCTATATGCTGCCTGACGACAGGATTTGTGTGTGTTTATGCTCACTGGAGACAGGAATGAGCAAAAATGTAAAAGCTGAGGTTCTGAACCAAGGGTATAAAGAGAATGTCCAGGTATAGTCCACATTTTGAAATGCACATTTCTCTGAATTTCTTCCTTTTTCGGTTTAAAGTTCACCCATTAGCTGGCATGCATTGATATTTGCAGTTCGACAGTATGACCAGCTGTGTTTTATCAATTCAAAAGGGAGGAATCCATGTTAAATCTTGTGGAGAGGAAAAGCTATGAGGAAATCACATCGCAGGAGGCAAAGAAGGGGAAAAGTTTGCTTTTCCTCTGTCTTTAAAGGGAACTAGACATTATGAGCACAAAATTTGCAGTAAGCATAGTCAGAAAAGGAAGAGCAAATACTAGCAGGGAATGTCCCACTTGTTAAGGCTATACAGAGTTTTTAGAAGATGTGATATGTTATGGGCCTACAGGTAACAGACAGATTAGCACTTTTTCAAAAATTACGGGAAATCTTGTAGGTGGAAAATCTTCAGAACAACATTTTAGTTTCCTGAAAAACTTCTGCTTCGATGCTTTCTTCATTTGTTTTGTTTTTCACCTAAAAGTGTGGGTAGATGTGCATTTTTAAGTCATGTGAGGTTCAGATTCAATAACCAATTTCGTCCCATCAGGTGCGCTGCTCAATCCTAACTGATCCATCTGAATGATAAATTAGAGGTAGGATGCTTTCCTCAGTAACAGTAGAGAATTAAAGTTTGCCTGAGATACAAAAATTCTTTGAAATTGAGGAAAGCATTAGTATATTACCCCCTCATTAAAAACAAAAAAAAAAAGCCAAATGATTGTTCTTTGCAGTTCATGTTTCTTTGCTTTATCTCAGTGGTATAAGCTTTCTTCCTGATCTTTTTGTCCTAATAATCTGCCTGCCACTCTTCAAAAACTCCTGTTGGAATAGGAGTTTCCACACAAAATTATTTTAGATTCAAAGGCTTCACTCTCTTCCTTTTTGCTGCAAGTTGCTGAGTCTCTCATATATATTTTTACCTATTTTTATCTCCCAAATGAATTTGCTTTAATTTTTCTATATCAGGAAAGATTATTTTACCTCTGCCCCAGTTTTTTTTTTTGCAGACAATTGTAACAGAAAGGCTAAGGTTGGCGTGAACGGGGAATGACCGGGTGTGTTGGCACCTTACAGGGCCCACAGCAGAGAGGGGCTCCCAGAATGGCCTGTGTTAATGGCATCCAGATTAGCAGTTCACCAAGACCCCATCACATCCACCTGCAGTTTCATGATGTGCTTGGAAAATCCAGCTTGTAGGAAGGAGATCAGTGCTATGCGGTTCTGGGTTGTTATGTTTAACGATTGTTTCTCTTGCTTTCTAGACCTGATGAGATAGTTTTGGGAGCAGGTCCAAAAACAAGGCTTTGTTGGGGTTCGGTAGGAAAGGCTCTGTATTTCACAATGGGGTTTTGTTCCGTTATAAAAATTTCAGAAATTCACAATAACAGCCCCAAATCATGCTGCACACAGTATGATTTTCGGAGCTCCCTCTGGGAAGACCTTTGCATGGTTTTGCTGTGGCAACCAGATAATAGTGAACAGCCCACGCAGCGATTGTTTCTGCAAACTGTTGACACAGCTCACAACAATAGATATAACTGCTCACTTGTGAAAGATGCAGCACCCGGCAGCATAAAGGCAGGAAAAGCTTCAAGAAATATGGGGTCATTAGTCCTCACTGTAAAATACCCAGGTAAGGAAGGCGTTATTGGTGAATACACAGTAAAAACCTGCCTTTAAAAATAACTCTGGCTTTTAATAAGTCTTGTTTCAATATTTATCCTCTCAGGAAAATTAATAAGCCTTACAAATTGAAGGAAAATTTAGGTGAGACTCAGGCAGGTGTTTTTTTCATGCTTGTAGGCTAAAATGAGACCTGGCTGGTATTCAGCTATCCAGAAATACGAGTGGTTCTGCTGGCTCCCCTTCACTGGGAACGGGTGAACTCACTTGGGGCTGGCAAGAGCCAGGTGTCCATCAGAGGCAAGAACCAGGTGTCCATCAGAGGCAAACACAAGGCAATTGTATGAAGAACTTGGCCAACAGTACTTAGAGGAAAAGGGTGAACAAGCAACCCTGGAGCATCTTCTGTACTCCCTGGAGTAGATTTAATCCACTCCATTGATTACAGCATTTCCAGGCAGCAACATGAGTCTGAAATCAGTATAACCTTTACTTTATCTCACCACAGGCGGTGGTCTCAAGTGCCTCTTGTGTGAGATAACCAAAGGCTCTGAGAAGGCAGCTGGTGGGAGGTCACGCACTAAAATATGGATAATACAGGTTGAAAGCTGTCTGCAAATAGCCCAGAGGCAGCAGCAGCAACTGGATGCGGTATTCCAAATCTAATGCATTTCTAATTGTCGTTTAAAGGGAAATCATGCTGCTTCTCTTTCTGGTGGATCTCATCATGTTTTCTGTGCAGTTTAAGCCAATTACCTGTCTATCTTCAATACTGATAAAACCAAAAAGAAGGTATGATTGCTGTTGGACTCCTTTTGGAGATCTAGTTCGGCTGGGATGACATGTTATGGAAACATTTTTTTTCAGTCTTGCATAATTTCTTGCACAGTCCTACAGACATTTCTCCTGACTGATACATTCCTACAAGAAACAACCAGGAGTGACTGGGCCACCTCTCGGGCAGAGCTGTGGCACGTTGGCAGCAGCTGTGGAAGGCTATTTCCTGTGCCATGTTATCAGACTTGGCACTGGATGAGGGATGGCAAATTAATTTAATTGAAAAAGAAAAAAGTAATTTTTCAATACCAGTATCAACCATCAAGAGGGTAAACTCTCTCTTCTTCATTTCATGCTGAGTCCGCCAATAAAAACATCCTCAGCTGCATGTTGTCCTCGTGGTGCCCTCCTCTTCAGCGAACAGCAGAGAGATGTCCAAACACAAGTCAATGGCATAAGGAAAAAGGAGAGCTGATTTGAGTGTAACAGGCTGTGATTTTTTTTCTGGAGGGTTTCAATCCCTGGAAAGATTAAAAGACAATTGTATCTCCACTACAGGATTGCAGAAGGGTTTAAGGGAATTACAAAATAATTTTTAAAAGTAGGCCTTTCTACAGAAGGTTTAACAAGTTTGTGATATTTCTATTATTTTATTCTTATCACATGGTGAAATACTTTTCCATTAGAGAGGAAATAAGATCTTTTCGTTACCATTTTCTCACTAACTCTCAGCCAGACTGTCAGTTCAAACAGCAGGGCAAACAAAAGCACAGCGCTGCCTCTGGGAGGTCCCTCATCTGAGAGATATCTGAGGGATTATGAATCAAGCAAGCTGATTTACAGAACAAATCAAATTATTTCTCTCATGAAAATTTCCGTCATAATCATTAGGGTTCCTTTTACACAGTGGGAGACCAGGTAGGATTTTAAGAACTGTACATTCTGTCAATTTTGGCATCTCTTTTTAGCACTAATTTCAATTTATGTTAGAAGAACTTTTCTTTGCACAGCTGATCTCAAATGTTAACAAAGTCTACCCTGCAATCAGCTCTGTGCTGCCATAAATCACGTGGTTATTGCGCCTCAGGGATGTTAGAAGCTCAGTGCCTGTGAAGACACATTAATATTTGAAAAAAGACCAGCACTTTAACAGGCAATCTGACAGATGGATTCTGTCTCCAGAATTATCAAGTAACCACTCCATCACTTAATAGTTTATTATAACAATAATCACCATGAAAATTTCCCAAAGGGAGGCTATGATTTTTCACATCTGAAGCCATACTGAAGGAACCGGGTCTGATTTAAGTTTTCATGTCTTCTCATGAACTGTTCTCTACATCTTTGTGCTCACAGATGGGCATGAATGAAAATGAAATGAATGAGTGCTTATAAAAAACCCAGACTGGAGTAACATACCAGAGGAGGGGGGGGAATTAAAAAGCTGTCCTTGTAGGCTTTATTTGGAGAAAACTCTCAGTGACTTCTGGTAGCCTGAGAAACCGGTGTGGGATCAGGCCCTGAATGCATTTCAGTGGTACCTATGCTTTTTTATCTGAGGAGAAATTGTGCAGATAATGTTTTCTTAGTTTTAATTTAATTTAATTTCATAGCAGTGAGCTTTTACTGCTCTACATAGACATGTGCATTGCAGTGCTGACCAATAAAGACAGCCTGGACTGAGCTGCAACGTGCAGGTCACAAGCTACTGTGGTGCCATTTACTCATTCAGGTGTTATTTTACAACGAGATGAAGCTTGTGGATCTTGTGAGTGCCCAGCACGTGGTGGAGGATGCTTGGGGAGCCACAGGACTGGGTTCAGAGATGCCTTGAGGCACCCGGGATGGTCCTGTGCCCCTCCACAGCTGCTGCCGCTGGGAGTCCTGGTCCACGTGAGCTCTGGGGACGCTTAGCTTCTGACTGCAGGAGAGTGAGGATTCCTCCCTCCCTGGTCCCCCACAGGCCAATGAAGTCACTTGCAGGGTCCACAAGTCCTATGGGAAGTGGTGTTGCCCATGGGAAATTTCTTTTTCATGTGGAAGATTAGCAGCCAGACCCTTAAATGAGTTGTTTGGTGCTTGGCCAATTCTTTTATAATACCTGGGTAGTAATACAATCTTTTTCAGCATCTACTGTCTGTCAAGGCCACCTCACTGCTTCAGAGCACCATTTCCAACCATAGCATGGGGTCAATGTCTGTTGTCACCACAGAGAAAGACAAATAACCTTAATTTGATCTTTTTGCTTTGGCAACCAATGTCTTCTATGACTAACTGCCTTTTTGGAATTTGATTTTTGGAAGATTGTTTGTGTGAGTAGAAGAAGATAGACAGACTCATCCTGCTGACTCATTTGTTCTCACCTGGATGGTGGCTGTGGGAGAGATACAGTTCTTATCCCTTGTACTGGTGTTTCAGCTCGCGGGGGTTCACATGCTGTCAGTTCACACTGGAAACAGATTTGTGCCCAGTCATTTAAATTTTAAAATACTTGGCTTCAGCAGGAGCTCATTTTGACAATCTGTTTGAGAGCAGATTAGGAAGATGTTTTTCTCTCTTTCCCTTTGCTTCCCTTGTGTGTCGTCTGATTCATAAGTTGTCATTAAAACCCCCCGCCTTACCTGCTCACGGAGAGCTCATTTCCTGAGAATTTAAAAGCCACTAAAGACCAGTCACGCACTGTTATTTTATTTTTATGTTTAGTGCAGTAGAGACTGAAATGCATGGCTTTTCCCCCAGAAATTTATTATCCCATTGTAAAAGTGAAGTTGAGTGAAAGGAGCTATTAGTTACAAAGACTTCAACAAAGAAATCAGAAAATTGCTTAACTGAAGGGAGGTGCTGCCAGCTCTCCCTGGAAGCCAGCTGGAAGCCAGTTCTGCTCTGTAATGGGCTGGTGAGTCTCTGACGGGGTCCTGGTGCCTCCTACCTATGACCTCCTCCCAGAGATTTGACTTCTGTGGGGCTGTGTATGGTGGTTTGTGCCTGATGGCTCCTAGCCATATGAAGCTGTTGCTGTGTAGCTTGTGGGGCCAGGAGGATTGGCTCTTCTTAGTCTCCGCATTGCCAACTCCCTCCTCTACATAAGATGTAAAAGATGTTTCCTAGCTTTAGTCAAAGCTTGCAGGACGACCTCAGTGGATGTAACTTAATGTAGTGACAAAAGCATCAATTTTCACCATGCTCTTATCTTTAAAATTCTTCAGTTCTGGGATTATGGGAACTAGTAATTTTGATTAAAATGCATAGCATCAAATTACTGAAAACCCTCTTTTGCTGTGCCTGGAAAAAGGGCAGCAGGGAAAATGAGGCTAAGGGAAAACAGGGTCTACCTGTTTCCAGCTGGAAAAACGGACCGTTAGACGGTTTAAAATTTGAGCCACCAGGCTCAAATGGTGTTAATCAATGGCTCAAAGTCCGTTTGGTGAGTAATAAGTCAAGTACCTCAGGGGCTGGTGCTAATAGCTTAGGGATTCATACTGACCCTGAGACTAATCGTATTTTCAGCTCTGCATGAAGAAACAGAGCACACTCTTAGCAAATATGTAGATAACGCTAAAGTAAAGGGAGGGATTGATGAGCTAAATGGAAAAGATTTGATTCAAAAGGAATGTGAAGGATTTTGAGGATTGGCTTGACAGAAACCTCACAAAGTTCAACAGAGGCTCTGCACGTGGAGCAGAATAATCCCCCGCACCATCTGACCTGACTGGCTGAAAAGCCACCCTGCGAGAAAGGACCCAAGGCTGTGAGGGACACTAGGCTGAATATATTAGCCAAAAATGCACTTATACAGAAAACAAGGCAAACTGCCCACTGGGCTCCAGCAGAGATAACATGGCCAACAGATCACGGGGAATCTATGCTCCCCTTTGTTTAGCACTGGACACCCAGCTGTGGGCTCCCCAGTTCAAGAGAGTTGCGGATGAACTGGAGAGGCTCTACAGCAGAGCTCACAAGGTGGTCAGAGGCCTTGAGGAGATGCTGGGATGCGTGAGAGCTTGGTTTGTTTGCTCGGGTGAAGAGGCGGCTTCAGGGTGATCAGCTCGCAGCCCACAGCTGCTCAATGGGGAGTTACGGCGACAACAGACCCAAACTCCTCTCTGATACAGCAGAAGGAATAACAGCACTCAATGCCGAAAACTGCCTCAGGGAAGTTCAAATTCGGTATGAGCAAAAACTTCTTCACCAGGAGGGCAGTACAGCAGTGGAGCAGGGACCCAGGGATTCATCATCCTTGGAGATTTTGAAGCTGTGGCACACCTGACATAGTGTTATCTATAGCTGTGCTTTGACAAGAAGGCTGGATTAAGGATTTACTTAAGACCTGGGATTTGATCTTGCATTTAGTGAAGGCAGTGCTAAGGCCCTACCAACCAAAGGACTGGAGGCTTTCTCAGCTTCACCTCTTAGCTCAACTGGATTTCTTGCTGTTGTTTTGGCTCATGTGTAAAATGACTCTAAAATTATTTTATTGTGGTTGGGACTGAGTTAATGATTTTTGGAGTAGAGGGAAGAGGCAGGTTAAGGCAGGAGAGGTAATGAAGTGAAGGGGGTGAGCCCTGGCCAGGGCAAAGGGTAAGAATTTATAGATGAGGCATAGCTATAAAGAGTTGGGATGTACATGGGGCATAAACAGGGAAATGATTGCTCTGAAACAATCCCGTGAGGAAAATTGAAGGGTTTAAGGTGTGTTAAAAGCTTTGCAACCTCATATTTATGGCCAATGTGGAAGAAGGAGTTTTTTTCTTCTGTATATTGTCTCTTAGTAATTATTGATGTTTCTCCACATTTGCTGGAACCATTCATATGTAATGGTATGTTGCAGAGTTTCACAGGGATCTTGTGAAATACACTGTGGTATCAGATTATGCCTATTGTAAACCAGTGTTTAATGCTGTCTTGAGGAGCATTAACCTGGAAGTTTGCTCGCGGCTATTGAGCACCAGCCTCGGTGAGGTTTCTGAGGGTGCCGTGGCATCCTTCTTGGGAGAGCAGCCGTAGTCGGCGAGCTTTGCAAGGCTGCTGGATGGGGAGAGACAAAAGGGCTGAGACCGTCTGGGACAGGCACTGTCCCAGCACCGTGCCCGTCGGTGGGGCTGGGATGCTCCGCGCAGACCGAGGCCTTGGCGCGGGGTGGTGGCGGTGGCTGTTGTGCTCTGTGAATGGCTGCTTCATGCTGATCAGTCTGCGGTGGCTATTTTTAATCCCAGATTCGAACATGCGGGTTTTAGAACAGCGCATGTCTCAAATGTGAAAGAAACCACAGAGCGACGGACTAAAGGGCTGTTTTGAAAAAAGTCTGGAAGGGAAGCCACACAGACTGGAAAGCTGCCCTGCTAAAACACAGCTTGGAGGAAAAAAACCTGAGACATCTCCTGAATAAAAGGGAATAATCCTTTTGAAAACTGCCAGCTGGAGTCATGGATTCAAGGCTGGGTCAGATGCTTGGGTTGATCCTAATTTTGTATGCCAATGTTACATTTTAATTATAAACTTGTTAACCCAAGATTGCCTTGACCTAGATGAATAAGGAATATAGCACAAAGAGTGGTTAATAAGAAGTTAAGAATAGCTAACCGACACTATGTTTTTTTTAGAGCCAAAAGAGAAAGCTGTAACCTGTGCACAACTTGCACGTAGGAGAAATTCTTCAGTAGGTGTGTAAATGACTGTGGTCCTGACAAAGCAGCATTTTGTAAGTGGATCCCTTACTCTGTCCTGTTGGCCAAGAAGCTCTGAAGCAGGCTGAAGGCCCCTCCCCCTCATTATAATTTATTAAATATTAATGACCGCTTCACATCCTTGCAGAGATCCACCGTTTCCACTGGTGCTATCGGGTGTTACTTGGGAGAAGAGACCGACCCCCACCTGGCTGCAACCTCCTTTCAGGCAGTTGTAGAGAGCGATAAGGTCTCCCCTCAGCCTCCTTTTCTCCAGGCCGAACAACCCCAGCTCCCTCAGCCGCTCCTCATAAGACTTACTCTCCAGACCCCTCAACAGCTAACTGTGCAGTGGTGTTCACAAAAAGACATTTTTCTTTTTTTTGAATGGATAGGTTGGCAGAAAATTTATAGTCATGTATGCAAGAAGCTTGACTGAGGCATATCTGGCACGTATGTGCTAGTCAGGGGCGTCTCGGACTGGTGCAGAACTTTCCTATTTACAGTAAAGGAGGCCTTGGCCCCAAGCGCTTACTAACAGCCTTAACGAAGGGTATAAATAGCAATTACTTGGATAACTCATTCAGACCTGACTGTACTGATGAGCCTTTAATGTTCCTTTTTTCTTAATTCTGTGGGATTTTTTTGTATGTGACATCCCAAAAGAAGGTAAAAATATCCTATGCTTAATATCGTGTAAACATTACTGATTAGAAGAGCCTTTTGTCATTAAGATAAAGAATTTTCCCCTTCCCTCCAGGCCTGGGGTAATCTTTACCTCCTACAGGTTTGAATCTGTTTTTTTTCCTAAAATCCCTTAGTGATGTTAGTCCAGTATTTGATGCCCAGACTTAAGATATTATTGCATTTTACATTAAAAGAAAAGAAGGAATTATTTTTTTTTTTTCTTGTTCTGAAGAGCACGGTGGCAAATGGGACTGCTTCAAGGAGAGGTGGAGATTAGTGCTAAAAAACCAAGCTCATTCCTCCTTGCTAAATGGAAATGTCCCTTGAAGAAAAACTGAAGTAAAGGAGGCATGATCGAAAGTGTGTGGAAGCCACAGAGCTCCATGCATTGCCTTCACTGGGTTTGATTTAGGCTCACAGAGGGTCCGTTACATTTTTATTACCCTTTCTGGACACATAAAATGTTGCTTTTATTGTTTAAGAAAAAGAAGTCATGAATGACTTTAGCATTCACTGGAGTGAGTCATTGACTTGAGCCAAGTGTAGCGTGACCCAGGGGTTCAAAGCAAATCCCTGTCCTGCACTCCGCTTTATGAAGCTCCCCTGAGCAGTCGCCGTGCCAACCCTGGTTCGCAAGCAGGGACCTGCAGTTCGAGCAGAATTGCTCATTGCTGTGTGTTCATACTGGGGCATGATGGGTAAGAGACAACACAACACATTCCTGAAAAACATTTCTGTTGGTGACATACAAAGCCTTTTCTCTGGTGACCTCTGCAATCATGAATCCATCTCATAGCAAACATGTAGGAGTCCAGGAGTGAAATCCCATTCCAGACCGATGGTTGCTGCCAGATGAGCCTGTGAACATGGGATTATCCCTTGAACTGGATTTCCTGGAGTTAGACTATTGTACGTAGAAATTAGAACCTGCATATGTGGGTCTTACCACGTGCATTGCCAGTAGTCACTATCGATAGTCACCACATTGTCTATTGACTCCTACTGCATGGCCATACTCCTTGATGGTGGCTTGCTGCACATTTGTTGGGCACAGCAAGAAGTAATGTGGCCAACCTGAAAGAACCATGCTGAGTTACCACTTCCCTTAGAAGGTGAGGAGAGAAGGAGGGAACAAACCTCCCAAATGCTTGCTTTCCTACACCGCTGCACATCTGATGTGCTGTTCCTTGAGGAAGAGGGCAACAGTACTGGGAGATCTGAGAGCTGTGGGGTCTCTGCCCACCACAGAAAGCTGTTGACTGCACTTTACCTTCCGTGGAAGGCACAGTCAGATCCCCAATTTACCATAGTGTTATAAGGTTTAGCATGTTTCCCCATTGCTCCTGATAAAGGAATGCCAGAGTCAGGGTTTGATGGAAAGCCTACACACACCTTGTAAAAAGCCCCCTTCTGCTCTGTTCATGAAACATCATAAAACTACCTTTGGTGACAGCTGGAGCAGGAATGACCTCAGACTAAATACCCTATCAAAAAATACTTCCAGCTCACTGCAGTTGGTTCATGTGTTTGGGTGTGACAGTGACCAAAAGCAGAAGTGCTGAATATCTTGTCAAAAAAACTTCACAGTGAAACTGAAGTTAGTGGACAAATCTGACTGTGGATGCACAGGCTTTAATGGGTAGAAACTGCCATAGAACCATAGAATAGTTTGGGTTGGAAGGGACCTTAAAAGGTCACGTAGTACAACTTCCCCTGCAATGAGCAGGGACATCTTAAACCTGATCAGTTTGTTCAGAGCCCTAACCAACCTGACCTTGAATGTTTCCAGGGATGGAGTACCTACCACCTCTCTGGGAAACCTGTACCAGTGTTTCACCACCATCATTATTAAAAAATTCGTCCTTATATCTAGTTTAAATCTGCCCTCTTTTAGTTTAAAACCATTACCTCTTGTCCTATGGCAACAGACCCTGGTAAAAAGTTTGTCCCCATCTGTCTTTTAAGCCCCTTTTAAGTACTGAAAGGCTGCAGTTAAAGTCTCCCTGGAGCCTTCTCTTCTCCAGGATGAACAACCCCAACTCTTTCAGCCTGTCCTCCTAGGAAGGTGCTCCAGCCCTCGGATCATCTTTATGGCCTCCTCTGGACCAGCTCCAACAGGTCCATGTCCTTCTTATGTTGGGGACTCCAGAGCTGGATGCAGTACTCCAGGTTGGGTCTCACCAGAGCGGAGTAGAGGGGCAGAATCACCTCCCTTGATCCGCTGGCCACGCTTCTTTTGATGCAGCCCAGGAAGCGGATGGCTTTCTGGGCTGTGAGCACACATTGTCAGCTCATGTCCAGCTTTTCATCAACCAACACCCCAAGGCCTTCTCCACAGTGCTGCTCTCAAGTCCTTCTTTCCCCAGCCTGCATTAATACCAGGGGTTGCCCCAGCCTAGGTGGAGGACTCTGCACTTGGCCTTGTTAAACCTCATGAGGTTCACATGGGCCCACTTCTTGAGCTTCTCCAGGTCCCTCTGGGTGGCATCCTGTCTCTCAGGCCTGTTAACCACACCACTCAGCTTGGTGTTGCCTGCAAACTTGCTGAAGGTGCACTCGATCCCACTGTTATGTCGTTGATGAAGATATTGAACAGTATTGCTCCCAACACAGATCCCTGAGGGATACCATTTGTCACCAATCTCCATCTGGACATTGAACCCGCTACCCTCTGGGTGTGACCATCTAACAGATTCCTCATCCACCGAACAGTCCACCCATAAAATCCATATCTCTCCAATTTAGAGAGAAGGATGTTGTGGGGGACCATATCAAAAGCCTTACAGAAGTCCAGATAGACAATATCCATCACTTTTGCCTTGTCCACTGATGTAGTCACTCTATCACAGAAGGCCACTAGATTGGTCAGGCAGGACTTGCCCTTGGTGAAGCCATAGCAGCTTGTGGGGCAAAGTAGAATTGTTGCTGTCACCAAATTTCTCTTTCTTTATGTGGTAGAGTCTTCTTTAAGTTCTCAGAGCTTTCTCATAATGCTCTGCTATGAGACAACTCTCTATCCTGGGGATATTTAGTGTTTTAGCGGAGCTCAGCCATCCTTTTGCTTGGGGCTTATTCTTGTTCAATTTATTTTTTTGGTCAATAATTCTAGATAGTCTCAGGAAGGGGTTAATGGTTTGTTATTGAAAGGACAATTCTGGCCTGCAGAGAAATCCTGAGGTTATTTGTCAGAAATAAGCACCCTATTGAAAGGTATTAATTTTAATTGAAAAGGATAGAGAAGTGAAGGGAAGTCACTGCGCTGTGTACATAGTTAATTCTGGGCATGGTGTGTTATCATTGTAGTTCCCTGTCCCCATCGCTGCTGCAGGGGTTTGTCACACCCCGTACTGTTCCATGTTTGGATATAAGTTTCTCATGGTAGTCCTTCTCTGTGTGCCCACCATGTGCCTTGTCTAACAAAGCCCATCCCTTAATTATAGTCTCATACTCCTGCTCTTATGTTCGTGAGATGATTATGGCCTGTAGCCAATGCAAAAAACTGCGCTCTAAAAAAATACAGTTGATTTTTTTCATGATAGAAGTACATCACAAGACGGTGTACACCAGACTAAACATAGCTGTGGGGGCTCTTGTCCCCGTTTCCGATCAGCAGCCCCTGTTGTGGTTTCTTTGCCATATGATAACACCTTTGATCCTTCCCCTTCATGATTACACCCGCTCTTGCATGTGCCCAGGAGATGGTTAGGCTGGAGTACTGTAAACCAGGGGCTTGTGGCGACCCCAGACTTTGATCCAATCTGCGGTCTCACTGACAGCCCAGCTTTGCTTTTCCCCTGGGCAGGTTGGCTGAGCTGTTGCAAGATGATTTATAATCATGGGAGAGACCTGCAGTGTCACAAGATGGTATCAACTCCTGATGGATACTCGCATGTTAGGTCCCTAAAATAAGTGCTTCTCTGTCACCCTTACACAAATATGTGTTTACATTGACATTTATGGTTGCAGAATTGAAGTGCTGCCAGACCACTGAGCTTATTTTGGGATGACGAACACATGGTTCCAAAGCTTCGTTGTTACAACAGTGGCATTAAACCAAACATTGTCTTCTTGTTTTGTTTGTTTGTTGGACAGTGGCTGGGAGCATTAAGGTGGTATCTCTAACCATTGCATCCTTGAATTGAGAAATACCTATCCTTTTACTTCCTTCCTTTATTTTTTAATGCCATTCCAGTATTTTTAGAGATTTTCTAAAGAGTTGGCTGAGTAATGGTTTGTTGTTTTTTTTTTTTTAATTGTATCCTCTGTATTTTAGAGTTTTAGATACTTATGATATTTGCAAGTGTCTCAGTCAGTCTGTTCAGTTGTGTTCATGTGTTCAGTTGACTTGCAAGAGGAACTACGCATGGTGCTACGCTAACTCTCTGAGGTGCTTTTTGAACATACAGGTCCAGCCTTCTGCTGTGCTGCTTTTCAAAACCTCCAGCACTTTCATCCCGAGTCTGTTCACCACCTGGGGCTGGTGTTTATAGGGCAGAGGAGACAGAGCATGGTGGAAGGCGGCATGGCTTTACATGTGGATAGAGTTGTGAAATAACGAGCACTCGGATTAGGCAAACACAGACAAAGGCCTTTTAATAGTCCCGTCAAACTCCTTTTGGACACATGGAACTGGAGCTTGGCCTGATCCTGGCTCTGAATGAACCGATGAGGGGCTTGCAGGTAGCTTTGCCTTGTGTCCTCTGCAAGGGGGACCCCATAATTGCCCAGTCCCAAGAGCAGGATTTTGCATGGTGTGATCAAAGCGATCTCCTAATCATGCCGTTCCCCAACACTTTGACTGAAAATAACAAACCTATTCAACCTGTGAGGAGTGAATGCGTGAGAGATTTTCACCTGCTTATGGAGGCTTGGAATAAAAGCACTTGATTGTACGCATTATGGTTCAAAGCTGGCTTAAAGTTTTATCCTTTGTTTGGGGGGTGGAGGTGCCTCATCCTGCCTTTTGATGGCTTTTGTGTCCAGCTCTTCCCATTATTTCGCTAAGACACATGAGCTTGGTTGCCCTGCTTTTATCTGTGCTAAATATAAATGGAAAAACAAACTGAACACAGCAAGGTAAATAAAGATCAGGAAGTGTAAGACAGACCTCTTGAGATTTTCACTATTCCCACATGTTTTACATTACAAACCAGCAGGCGAGGACCGGCCTGCCACACAGGTGGAAATGTGTGTGTGGAGGCCACTGAACGCTGAATATTTACCCTGTATCAAATGACAGAAAGGGCTGAGTGAAATAGCATTGTGCCGAAGTGCTGTGAAAAGCTGTGAGGTTTCCAATATTCCCCAAATTTCTCTAGGGTGGGCTGGTGTTTGCATAGTTGCTTGCAGTATAAAAACATAGAGGCTCAAAGTAAAGAGAAAGCTGTTCTTTACATTGCTGGTAAATAGAGGTGCTGCTGGAATCTGATGAACTTTTATTACTGGGTAAGAAATTATTAAAATTAATATTATTTTAAGATTAATAGCTCTCTCCTCCACCTGCAAGGACAGGCAATATCTGACATTAGACCAGTTGATGCAACTGGACAAAGGAGCCAGGGCACACTCCATTTTGCTGACAGGATCATCCAGAGCATGTCAGTAGCTGGCTGTTAAATTTTTAAAGGCTCTCTCCTAAAGGTTGACACAGCCCATAGAAAACTGGTTACCTGAGGGAGGGGCGGATGAGATTGTTAGTGGAGCTGGGAGCAGTGGAAGGTTGTCAAAGGTTGAAGAAAGATGCAGGTGTTGAAAAATGCAAGGGAAGAGGCAGCAGGGGGTAATTCACAGCATCACTGGAAGTTTTATTTCCCAGAGTATGACCTGCTGTCAGTGGGAGGTGAAGGCCTTCAGCGTTTGGCAGGTTTGGGCCTTTAGTGAAGGCTTCTGTGTTTTTACACAGGCAAGATAAGACGCAGACCCGATGTTGGAATATTTTCATAAGCGTGCCTTCTCTAGAGCAGGTCTGGAAGGGGGACAGTCTGACATGGTAGAGGTAGCAGTGTTCCTGTGTTCCTAAAAGGAGAGATAAGATGTACAATATCTTACAGGCTTTTTCAGATGTCCCTGTTTGTTCTTATCAGTTCCTGTGAACTAACGGAGGATATTTAGTTTTGACAAGTTAACATCCCCAAATGCAAAGCTCAGGCTTTGACAAACCCAGAATCTTACATGACACTTGCAAGTTTACTCAGACCTATTAATTGCAATGAAGGGCTGTGAGTAAAGCTTGCAAGTTAAGAGCAAACCCCTATTTGTTTTCTGACAGTGGGAGGTGTCCACCCTACCTCTGTGGGTGCCTCTATCTGTGTGTGTGCTTGGAGACGCTCCTGCTGCCACTAAGTATATAATCACCTATTAAAGATAAAAGAAAGGATGATTATCCCCCCTGGATAGATGGGAAATAGATACATAGGGTGATATTCACCTCACCTTTTTGTAGATATCTGCAAGTGGGGGGCTCTACCATGACCTGGTTGTGTGGGTCCTCCCAGCAGCCAGTGGTGAGAAAAGGGAGGTCCATCTTGTACCTCACCATGAGGGTCACCATTTCACCATTGAACCTAGCAGGAAGGTATGTGTCTATCCTATATGAGAGGAGGGAAATGCCACCCTCAGTGACTTGCCCAGCTTAACACAGTTGCGGGAGATTCAAGAGCTGAGCTGAGTGTCTTTAGGAAGAAAAACAGAGCCTCCAGCATCTATCCTCTGTTGTAAGTCATCCTTTCTGTACATCAGTCACAGTAGGAAGTGCCAATAACAGATTTCTGTGAACCTTAGCAAGTTCTCACACAGATATGACCTCCCAGAACGTGGCAGGCAACTCCAGGACCTTAGAGTCCAGCCTGCACACACAGCTTGGGAGAAGGGGAAGAGCACATCACTACACAGGTAACCAATTGTTACACTACAAGGAGAGAAAAATTTATCATGTTAGAGATCTTGGTGTTGGCATAAAATTGCTTCAGATCAGGCAACTGACATTGTATGTGCCACTTAGTGTCTGGCTTGTTCCCCAGATCAGCGGTGGGAAGATGAAGGGAGTGTTCCAGGAAATGTCCACGAGGATGTTTTGTTTATCATTGCTCGTCTTTCTCTGTGGTGCATTTTTTCCCATTCTTTCAGGAACTGTGTGTGGTACATACCATTCACATTACATTACACTAACTATAGATTGCTAGGATCGTAGCTGGATGAAGTATTATTAGGGAGATGATTACATACTGTGGGTAGCTGTCAATGCTCCTGATAACATACTGCTGAGGAGTTCACACAGAGCACAAAGCTGTGTGTCACGGCCTTGTTTCCACAAATGGGTTATCCACACAGAGCGTCTATTGCCTTGCAGTTAAGGTGACCGGAAAAGAGATGGAATTGTGCCACTTTTCTATGAAATCCAAGGAAAAGCCTGACTGTTTTGAATGACTGTTCTCTCTTTTTAATACCTTTGAGGTTTGGGTCCTGTTTGACTTTCTTTTGTGGGAAAATTCCTGAAGTTTACTGCAAAGTTGCTTGTTTTGACACCTTTGTCAAGGATGTGAACCTGAGCAGACGAGGCAAGCAATTTATGTTCTGGAGTGTCTGAGGATTGTTCTCCATGCCATTTCTGCACGCAGGCAGCCGGGGTCCCTTGGGCTGGAGGGTGACTTTGCACCCAAACAGAGCCGGCACAGAAGCCAGAGCTTGGTGAGGATGATGGTGGGGCAGGTGGCCCCCCATGTCTGGCTGCTTTCGTGCTCATGCTGGGTACGTTGCAGGGTCGCCGTACCAGAAGGTGGCACTCCAGACCCTCTAACATATGTCCCGGGCTGTGTGGAGCCCCCTCACCACCCCACAAAGGCTTCCGGCGTTGCTCGTTGTGTTGGTACAGACATGTCTGGGCTGGCTGGGAGCTGAGAGAAGTTTAGCAGCAGACGCATGGAGCTCTGCCTGGGCTTATTCCCTACACTGGGAAGCACAAGTACATCCCTGCCCCTGGATGTGCCACTCCTAAACTGGGGTTCAAGCACTGTATGGGACCATCTTGCCTGTGTGCTCCCTGGAAGAGCTTTGGCCGGTGCCTGCTGGTGTTGTCCAAGCAATGTCCAGGCAGGGTGGAGGCAGCGTCCCAGCCAGATGCTCTCCGTAACAGGCCTTCAGGATGAGACCAAGTTGGTTTTTGGAAGGGAGAATTTCCCATTGTAGAGGCAAGTCATGCTGTGTGCTCCTAGTCCTCAGAGCCAGTGAACCAGCCTTGCTTTTTTTTTTTTTTAATTTGGTTTTACAGAGGGAACTGATGAAACTGCTGACCTTGCTTGTGCGCTGGGAAGAGCGGCTCTGGCAGGTCGGTCTTGCTCTAATAGGCAGAGGAACATGGAGATTTTGAAAGCAATTACAAAGCGGGCTGCAGACTCAAATGAATTAGTGGGCTATTAAAGATTTGAACTTAATAACAAGCTTGACTACTTCCCTACCAAAACACTGTTCCCCTCTCTGCTTTTCCCATCCTCATGCGCAATTAGTGCTGCCACCTTTACACTCAAGGGCAACGGCCCCTGTCTTTCCCTCCCATGCCCTTCCTGGCAGTGCATTCTCAGCTAACGTGGACATCTCAGCATTGTTCATTCTGCCAGCTGCCAGCATGTGGAAAGACTGGCCAGTTAGTGTGTCCATCAGGTGAGCCAGTGCAAGGATCTCCTCTGCAGCACAGAGCTTTGTGACTTAAGGTTACACAGGGTCCCTGAATTTCCTAATCTGTCCGGTTATTTATGGGGTCATTGGACGGCGTGTGCAACAGAAAAGAAGATTTTTGCAGCTGAAGTTCAGTAGTTCCCGTTTATGCACATTCCTTGGGAACCCAGAAGAGTTGTACCTATTCAGCACTTTGTTGTCACTGAATTTTTCAATTGCTCTGATGCTTACAAGGTGCACGTAGAGCTGATATAAATATTTTCATAATTTCCTGTTAGGGGTATGATGCAGATACTTGTCAAAAAGTCTTTAACAGCAGCCCTCATAATGGATTAAGTTACGATTTAACCCCCACCCTCCCCTCCGCCAAAGATGAGTGACTGACCCTGACTTGCTGGAATGTGATTAAATGAGGTATCTCTGATAAATCTCTACATGTTCCTCTGGAAAGCAATTTCCACTTTGTTATATTACAGTAGCCGGTGCCTTATGAAGCAAAGGAAAACATTTGTCCAGCAGGACATCATAAATTTCGTGACAGACTTTAAATTTTCTTGAATGAAATGTTTAAAGTGGAGCAGACTGATGTTCTAAAAACACACTGGCCTTTCCTGAGTTCATGAGAAGCTGCTTCGTCTCCTCCACTCAAAAGTGTGTGAAATCCCCTCTGCAGAGGAAGCCTGGTGGTAGACGGAAGCAATATAGGTGTTGGCTGGATTTCAAATCCGGGGAAAACCAACACCATCTGAAAGCCTGTATTATAAATAATTAGTCGGGATCATTTTTGATAAGTTGATTGTGCCCCATAAAAGAGGGATTGTGGAACCCACCATAGCCCCAGCAACTTGGACATAATCCAGTTTTTACAGTGGAGCAAGATTAAGTTAAATCACTTTTCCAAATAATCATCATTTGTTTGATTTGCTTTCAAGAGGGCTTTTGGTTATGTCAGTAGTTGTCAGATGCAGACTGACGCTTGTGATGTCTTGTGCCTTTCAACTCGAGAAAGCCGTATAAACTTTGCTGCCCTCCAGTTAGAAGGAGCAACGGTCTTTTGAGAATGAATGAAATCCTTTAGCCCTCAGCCCTGAAATGTGATGCTTGGGTCAGCCTTCAGTGTTGCAGGAAGTCTGTATGGTGATGTTTTATGCTGTAAACCTACCTTCTTCATATTAAAGGCATACTGAGAGTGGCACTTAAATAAAGAATGACTGAGAGCCTTTATGTGCAGCTGCTTTCTGAATCGCTGAAGGAAACTTTTATAAAAGACACTTAGGTTCATACACGTACATCTCCTAGTGGTACTTGGAAGCACAAAAGTTGATTTTTGGTGCTAAGAAGTGAGCAGGGTTTGGTTTTGAGAACCACAAGCTAAACACACTCATCAAATTTTAGTCTTGACATACATTTCAGTGGATGAGCATTTTCTCTGCATAAATTACCATGGTCCAAAGATTTTTCTTATTAGGAATGAATACTATGGCATGCCATGAGGTACATGCTGCCAGGAACAATGTGACTACAATAATAATAGAAAAGAAAGCAAAATAAAAGCTCATTTGAAATGAATAGTTGATATCTCAACAGCAACAACAAAAAACAGCCCCCACATCATAATAAAATAGAACCCAGAATAAACCAAACACTTATTTCTTCCAAATAAGAAACATTTTGCTTCAGGCAAATGTATTTTTGTAGTAAAGAAATGAAGGCTGTGAGATTTTGTGAAGAACAATTTGCAATGGAGGAGCATTTTCTAATAGAAATTAATTTTGATTAATTTTTTTACAGCAGCTGACAGCTGATCCAGGTTTCTGATCCCACCTGGGTCTTCTTGGCACTACTGAAATCCAACTAATCCCTTGTGATGCTAACAATTTACAGGGCATATGCTGTAAAACTGCCGATTAACCAAAGGGTCCAAAATGTGGCCAGTCTTGCTCAAGCTTAAGCAAAACCAGTAAGTCGTTTTTTGTAGCCCCCCACCAAAATTGTCTTTTTAATAAAAAAAAAAAATAAAGAAAAAGAAAAAAAGACTCAAGAAATGTTCCTACAGAGAAGTACTGGAGATTTCAAAAAGCTACCAGCAAATTTTTGTCTTGAGGGTCTTGAGATGTGGGAGTCCCAAGTAAAATTTTACTCCAAATGCTGTCTGGGCACTGTACATGGATGACTGCAACACATTCGTTTTGCCTTTATTATTCTTGCACTGTAACCTGACTTTGGTTCAGGAAGAGGAAATCCATGGCCTTAATTGAAGCCAATCAGTGAAAGGTCATGGGGTAATACTTAACAGACAGGGACAGGGGAAAGGAAAAACAAGGAAAAGGTAAGGTCTCCACTTGCTTCAAAGACTCAGTTGGATCCCGGAGACAGAACACACCTGGAAGAAGAATGTGCTTGGACCCCAAATATACACGTCAACTGGGAATCACAAAATTAAATGGAGTTTGTTTAGATTATTTGCTCCCCGTTTCTCCAGTGACCTGTGCAGCAGTAACCTTGGTGTAGGGGGGCATGGGTGCCTACTACAAACGTTCAGGTGCTTATCGCCGTGGTGTGACTGTGCTGATAGGAGCCTCAGTGTTTCCATTAAGGACCAGACATGGGGTTCTGTGGTTTCAGGTAACCCAGAGGTTGAATTTATATGAAATATTGACAGACACTATTACAGAGTGTAGTTAGTTGCTTCTGGCATTTAATTTTTGTCATTTTTGTTTTCACTGAGATCCACTAATATCACCACTTTCTCTGCGTTGTAGGAGAGTATAATTTGCTCTCTAGTTTATTCCAGGGCTTCAGTAGCCCTAAAATCAGAAAGTATTTTGTGACACCTAGAGATATATTTCCTTGTGTTTTTGAAGTCCGTTGCTCCTTCTCTAAGCTACACTGGACACAGAAAAGATTTTTTTTTGTTTGTTTACTTTCTAAAGCTGGTCCAAGTCTAAACTGGTCATGGTCATGATCTTTTCTGGTCTAAAATGGACATGGTCATGGTGTGGTCTAAGCTAGTCATGGTCTAAGTTTGCTCTCTTGGTAGTCCAGCATGAACTTTATCATGCTAAAGGTTTATCTGAAGACATCCAAGTGAATTAGGTGCTTGCTTAGGTTAGCAAGTATGCACATATTCATAGGATGAAGTAGTTAAACCAGATTCTTCATAATCTACTGGGCTTAATCTACTGGTCTGTTTACTGTGTGTTTGGTATTTCTAAAATTCACATCATCTTTTTATGATCTGAAGTAGGCTTCCAGAGCTTCTGCTGATCTACGAGCAGCTAATCGAGGTGTTGCATCTGCCCAGGCCAAGAGAATAGTGAAAGGTCCTGGCCAGCCTCAGTCCAGAGATGACAGATCCACACTTTGCTTCAGAACTTCACTTACACAGGACTGCACAGAGCAATGTATAGAATCATGGAATCATAGAATTGCCTAGGTTAGAAGGGACCTTTCAGATCATCTAGTCCAACCATCAACGAAACACTGACAAAAAACATCACTAAACCATATCTCTAAGCACTATATTTACCCCTCTCTACCTCCAGGGATGGTGACTCAACCATTTCCCTGGGCAGTCTGTTCCAATGCCTAATAACCCTTTCAGTGTAAAAATTTTTCCTTATACGTAGGTATGCTTCATGACAGACAATAGATGAAAGCCATTTTTTTGGAACACGTTTTCTTGTTACAAATATCTGTGATTCAAATCCTTAGACCTGAGCAGGCTGTTGTGTTTGTGGTGTGAAAGAAAAGCTCTTACAGCTGACCTGAAGGATAAGTCTTCATCCTGGCTCAGCTATGAAGACACTGCCATAAACAGTGTTGGGGGCAGAATTGCTGCCTCTGTGCAGACAGATACATTTACAGAGAAAGTCCAGGACAATGATGTGTCCTCCAAAAATAGCTCTTGCATATGTCTATGTAAAAAAGCATCTGTTTTAAAATAGCAAACATTGAGAGATTCTGCGAGTCTTAGAAAGCTATTTTTAAATGGTTGTGAGGGATAAACAAAAGGAAATGTGCCATACCAAGAATAACTAACTTCATTCTAAGTCCAAGGCCACAACACCAATAGGGCAAAGTCCTTGTCTTTTCCCTACAACTGGAAAAGAATTTCATATTCAGCATTTCACCCCGTGTAATGCAGTCTCTGTGGCCTCCTTAGCTAAACTGCACAGCAGAATTAAGAGTGCAATGTGTGGGTAGAACCAGGAGATGTTCCAAACGAAAAAAAGATTGAGAAACATTTTTTAGTTCAGAAAACTATGAATAATAATTTTGCTTTTCTAAAATATTTCAAATTTGTGATACAAAGGAGAACCCTGTCTTCACAGCAGAGCTCCTGAGACTCCCCTTTGTTTTTGGAAATTTGAATATTATGGCAAAGTTACGGTTATTTCTAGGCACAGAAAGGTACATCTATAATTGTTATAACTCCTATTGCTGCTATTCTTGGTATCACAGTTGTGCCCTATTTCTTCTGTGCTACCAGTAAGTTTTTCCTAATTATAGGATAGTTTATCCTAAATGTGAGGGTTCACTGGATTGATTGTGCATGGGATCTCATCCTATGGCTGGCATCTGTATCAGATATTTTAAGCAGAGTATATCTTTGAGATTGCATTTCTAGACTTTAGTTCCTGATTTGTGAAATTAGGATAATAGTTTTCTTCTCCTAGATGACACTTTGTGAAAAAAGCTTGGAACAAGGTTGTATCTTTCCTTGCTGCATACCATGGTAAGCTGAAACCGTGAATATTTAGGATAAAAACCAATGTTTTGATCTGCTTTTGTTCCTGATGCTGCCGCCGCACCACTGCACTTGCAGAGACTTTAGCAGAGATGTCTTGAATCACGCTTGTATAAATAGGTAGAAAGCTGGATCCATAGTATCTTCCTTTTTGATGACTCTTTTTGTGATTTCCAGTGAAATTCTCACTTCCCGTATGAAACCTGTGTAAAAAGCTCAGAGAAAGCCCTGTCTGAGGTCTATTTTTCTCCTTTGATTACAGATGAGTTGGATTTCTTGTGCTTAGACATGCTGTTTGCAAATATTCCTCCAAGTCTCCCAAGTTTCACGCTAATGTTTAAACTTCTAGACTATCCTTCTTTGTGTTCAATTAATATTAATTGATGTACCTTTGAAAAACAGCTTCAGATTTTCAATGTTTATATAACTGACTACCCTTTTATTTCTCTGTGCGACTGCACTACATGCTGCTGTTTCCAAGTTTGGGGAATAGCTTAGAAGTTATCCCTACGGCCTTTTGTTGCAAGTTTTCTTCAAATCTTAGTGTTGCTGCCACAGAGAGTGAAAAATTAAGACAGTTGGTGAGTTCTTTTTCAAAGCCAGGGGAATTCATTAGCCAGGTATCACTGGAACAAACAGGAAAATGCTTAGTGCAAATCCTACACAACCAGGAACACTCGTCTGCAAAATACCTGTGTTCTAATAGGAGCAAAACCACAGTGCTGCTCCCGTGTTACAGTGCGGAGTGTAACTATCCCGTAGACATCCCTTTAAATTCCGCAGTGGGTAGATGGGTTCACAGGGCTTTGGTGAAGGAGTGTATAGAAGTGGAAAAACTCAAAATAACTGGAACACAAAGCAGTGACAACAGTAGCCTCTAGGGATATATTAAGCACTGAGAGTGCTTACCACAGAAAATTTCTATGGACGTTTGCTTTTCTTGCATTGGCCAGGACTTATGGTTGTCATTTCGAGTATTTATTAGAACAATACCACATGTTGATTGCTTACATTCTTTGAATTAATTCCCACCCAATGTAGTGAGATGGAGCTCTGAGTCTTTTCAACAGTTATGTATCATAATTTCACTTACTGCTGTCATGATTATGGGATACTGCATTTTAATGATAAATTTTGTAGCTGTAAGACCCTCATATACCCACAGAGTGATTACAAGGAGGAACAGCAGAATAAGCTGGGTTTTTTAGAGTAGACTCTGCTCATGCAATGCAGAGCATGAGCTAGAAATCACAGAGCAATGGTTTAGCAAACCTGTCCAAACCAGATCGAGTAGGGGGTCTGTGTGAGCTGCAAATGGGGAATGGGAGGAAGTAATCACTGGCACTATTTGCAGGTGAGACGTGGAAGACCAAATTAGTCTCCATTGCT
The DNA here is from genome assembly GCF_963924245.1 of Chroicocephalus ridibundus. NCBI lineage: Eukaryota > Metazoa > Chordata > Aves > Charadriiformes > Laridae > Chroicocephalus > Chroicocephalus ridibundus. The sequence continues at coordinate 156,006,321 of NC_086285.1, read as the reverse complement.
CTGAAGGCAGCAGAAGCTGTGGTCTCCACCAGCAGACATATCCTCTTGGTAGGCGCAAAGTCCAAAGCACTTGCACATCCTGTAGCTGCGGTTCCTACATTGTGTACCCCATCAGTGGTCATTTTTGGAGAGTCCAGGGTGGCAGGTTCCTAATAGAATTGTCATGAATGCTTCTTCACTTTGATGAACAGATATCTAGGACCTGGCAGTGGTCTGAGGAAAGTTCTTTCTCTTGAACTCATCAGCTTAGATGCCTACAATAGCCCTGCAGGCTTGCATGGCATGATTTTGACCACCTAACTTGAAACGTCTGTTAGAATGTCCCAGCTAGCAACCTAAATCAACCTATAAGTCAAGGGAGTGTGACTGTAGTCTTCAGTGATTCATATTGAATGGATTTTCTTATGAAGGTTCCCGTAACTACAGAGGGAGAGTAGGCATAAGCACAACAGTTACGTGCCTAATACGGGAAATATGGCCTCAGTGATACGTGAATAAGCATGGAAGTGGCCTCAAAAGGCCCCCCTTGTGTTACTGTGTTGTGTTGTCTCTTTTGTAGTCTGCTGTGTCTGCATGACACACAAGTTTCTGCCCACACTATTGATGGTCATTACCAAGCTTTTGTGTTCTCACAAAGCTTGTCACATGTGTTTGAAGTTTGTAATCTGCTTTTTATTTTAAAACTGATCTTCTCCCAGAAAACAAATTTCCCCATATTCTGTCACTTCCAGCAAAGTTCATTAGAGACACTGTTGGCGACTCTGCTCTTTGGGTGGAGCTGCACCCTTTCTGTGTCAGGCCAGAGTAGTCAACTATTGGGTTTTAGCCCTGATAGGCAACTAAGCCCCACACTTGCTCACTCTTCTCCCAGTGCGATGGGGGAGAGAACTGGGAGAGTAAAAGTGAGAAAACTAATGGGTTGAGATAAAGAAGTTTGATAGGTAAAGCAAAAGCTGCATATGCAAGTGAAGCAAAATAAGGAATTCAGTCACTGCTTCCCATCAGCAGGCAGTTGTTTAGCCATCTCCAGGAAAGCAAGGCTTCATCATGTGTAATGGTTACTTGGGAAACAAACACCATCCCTCTAAACATCCCCTATTCCTCCCTCTAACCCCAGCTTTTATTGCTAAGCACAGTGTCATATGGTATGGGATATCCCTTTGGTCAGTTGGAGTCATCTGTCCCAGCTGTGTCCCACCACATCTTCTCGTGCACCCCCAGCCTACTCGCTGGCAAGGCAGTGAGAGAAGCAAAAAAGGCCTTGACACTGTGTAAGCACTCTTCAACAATAACTAAAACATCAGTGTATCATCAACACTGTTTTGGTCACAAATCTAAAACATAGCACGATATGAGCTACTATGAAGAAAATTAACTCTATTCCAACCAGCAAAGCGGAGTGTGCTGCTTGGGTGCCAAACTTGGCTTGCGATATGCTAGTAGTAGTGGAAAAGGTTGTGATGCTTTATTGTCCCAGCGTGGCACGTAAGCTAATGAGCTAATGATGTGTGGACCTTGTAATAAGGCAAGCGGAGAGCTTCTCAGAGCTCACAACACTACACAGCACAAAACGGGCAGCAGCAGAGTGATATCTCTGTGCTGTACATTGGGGTACAGGGCAGGCAAGTTCTTGGAACTGGCTTCCAAAATTAGAGGTGACATAAGTCCTTGGAGAAGGTCTGTGTTTCTCTTGAGGGACCATCTGGGAGATGGGTTATATATACCTGCCCCCCAAAGTTTGAAAGCAGCTCTTCAGGCAACATCCTCCATCGAGGAGAATCATTGTCTGCAGCATATTGTCAAGTTTCTTGTCTAATCGGGTCCTGAATACTTATGGAAATTTTTCTAACTGGTCTGGGGAGCATATTTAACAGTCTGACACACATTATTGTATGATTTTTTTTTTTCCTGAGATTCAGACTAAGTTTTTGTTGGCTTAGGTTTTACCCTGTTGTGCCTTGCTGTATCACTTGAATGGCCTTGAGTAACATTTTTTTTCTTCCTCTAAACTTCAGCCTTGGTAATGTTTCACGTCATTATTAATAAGAAAACTATGCAGATGTAATTTGTGGGGCCCATACACAGCAGACTACACCGCACAAAGGCCTACCAGTTTCAGAATGGAGCCACAGGCCTTTGTTTCCGGATGATGACTTCATCAGCTTTGGATCAGGCCCATGGGGAGCCACAGTTAAAATAATCACTTAAATAACCAGAGTTAATGTACAATTCTTTCAAATCCCAACAGTTTTTAGAAGCTAGCTTACTACTGTCTTGGCTGCTTTATTCATTGCTGGTTGTTTTCTCTCCATTTGGAGACGATCTGATTTTCTGAAGATCTCGTTTAAAAAAGGCTCAGTGCAATTAATCAATGCTGTTGGGCTGGTTTTCTGGAGTGCTCGTTACGTTTCAGTTATGCTGAGCACTTTTCTGTAATGCCGTCTAAATGCATTCCAGATTTAGCTTTCTGTCTCCTTTGCAGGATCTGTTACCCTTCACAGACTAGGCCAGATGAGGTAAGTTCATGTAGCGACATTGGGCTAAGTGCGGTCATGAAGGTCTACACCAGATGAGGACTGGGCTTCTACTTTTTTTCCCTACCAGACAGATCATCTGCATGGTCTGTGTGGACAGCAAGTCTCCTCTCTTCTTGGTACTCCATTGGCATTAAAGAATAATAATGCTATAATAATTTGAACCTAGGAGCACATGGACCTTCCCATGCGCCATGTGCAAGGTGCCATATAAAAAGAGAAGAAAATGGAAAACATACCAAATAACTTAAATTCGAAGGCAATGAACAGATTTGGATAAACAAATGGAGGTAGCAAATGGAAATTCAGAGGCAGAACAGGTCATCCTGACCTGCAATGCCCTTGCCACATCACCCGACCTGGCTGTTGTCAAGATACTTTGTGGGAAGTCACCATTCTTAATGTGAAAAAACTCAGACATTCTTCTTGACTTACATCTGTAGTTCTTCTGCATGAAGAGAAAACTCCAACTCCTGACCCAAGGTATGTAGCATGGCTACGTAGTCATCACTGTTTGAATAAGCAAGTCAAGTGTTTCATGAGACAAAGTTTCCTCAAAGGGAGGGGGCCATGGCTAGCACAACATCTGGCAAGGCTGACATAATCTACTGTTTAATTCACATCATCTGTTGCCAGCCAGAGACACCGAGAGATGCAGCATTGTAAAATGTAATTATTCTAAATTCTGCAACAAAATTTCAATCTGAAGGTTTTTGGAAAGTCACTTTTCCTGCTGTGCACATATGGGACACCATCCTTCTGGCTCAAACTGAGTGTCAATGTCATGTGATTTGGCTGAACATCATATCATATTCTCTGACAGGCATCTGAACTGTGGCTGGAAACCATTTTTCACCAAGTGAGTTAAATGGAAGATTGCTGTAATCCTGTTTACTCGGAGACAGGACTACTGTTAAACGATGACTGGGTCAGTGAATGGGACATATTTTCTGAAAGCTGCTGAACTCATTGTATGTGGAAGCATCTCCACTGATTCTGGATGGCCTGTGTGAAACACCCATGAGATGCAGAAGCCTTTCTGTGAATTATTGTCCTGCTTCCACTAGCCTGCTGGTTTGCATACATGTGATGCCATGAATTTGATCTTCCACCACGTTTAGGGAGTGGGGCAGATCTGCTGCCTTGGGGAGGGACTGACACAGCATATCGTGATGGGTTTCTGAAGGATTTTCGGTTGCCTTCATTATGAAAAGTGGGGGGTTAAGATCATATGAATTTAAGAAATATTTGAAAGCTGTGATCTCATAAGTGGTATGACAGTACTGAGAGGAGGCTCAACAAGACAAACTGCATAAAGGAAACGTGGATGCCTTTGAAGGAATGGTCTGTAAACAGAGGTAGGGAGTTGCTGAATCCTAACCTTTCAATCAACCTCATGCCCAACATTGAACACTGGTTATCTTTAATGAAAATTATTTAGTTTTTAAGGAAGGTTAGCTTACAAATACCCAATATTTTTGAGGACATGATATTACACCGTCTCTCTTTGAAATTGAGACCCTTGAATCCTTTGCCAGTGCTTTATTCTTCTTGATGTTCAGTTTGGAGTCATGAATCTTGTTTTTCCGGGAAAGAGTAGATAAAGGGTATCTGGACTGACGGTGTCTAGCTTATTTTTTCTTGAAAATCTCCAGTGCTTAGTGTAATAAAAGGCTGTGGGGGTTGTGTAGTTTCAGCCACAGAAAGAGCAGCTTTTGCATTGGAGTCTGCTTTTCAAATCCTGCCATGGCAGACCTTTCAAATAACTGATGGCCTTGCAATTGTCACTTCTAAAGAGAGCAGATAGAGTACATCTGAAGAGAGGAAGAGAAGTATTACCTAGGCTGGGGATCAAAGTACACTTCCACTGGGACCAAATCCAGTTAATGCTATATTTACTTTAATAACCTCCAAGGAAGGGTACCTATCCATTTCAGTCTCACTATCATTTATGAAAGCCACCGAGGAGGAAATTACAGATTCGTAAAGTCAGCTGCAGGAATTCATCAAGTGCCTATTCAAATAATGGCTCACTGATTACTGAAGCTTTCATTTCTGAAACAGAAAAGAAAATCTGCTCTTTGAAAGCCACGTGGAGGCATATGAGATACAGAAGAGCACTTACGGGTTCAGCACTGATTTAGTAGGCTCTTTAAGTGGGAAAAATATTCTTCCTCCTCCTTGTCAGCTTCTCAGGGCACCTCTGACTATAACATCCGACTGTCCCGGCCGTTGCTGCTAGTGAAATGCTGTGTGCTGTACATGTGGGGTGTGACATACATGCAATGTGGTGGGGACTGTAGGAGCTCTCCAGAGCACAAATGATGCCGACACAGCAACTGAACCCGACTGTCTAGTGCATCTGTAAACAAGTTATTCATTCCAAATACACTTCCAGAATAACTTTGCAGAGGACTGTTGTGTGAGCTTAGTGTGTTTTTATGGTGTCCTCTGTGAAGAACAAGTGATCTAATCATTCAGCTCCATTTTAGAGGTAGGCTATGAATGAAATGTAGGTAGGAAAGCAGTGTTCTTACCCCTTGGGTACACCTATGCTACTAAAGACAATGAGTTAGGTATGTTCTCTGACCTGGGCCTGTCATCACAACATGGCTCATAAACCTATGACTAAACTCTTCCCTTGAAATGAGACGGGTCAAAGCTGCCTCCTGGGATGAATCCTCCACTGCGGCCAGAACCATTATTTGGAGTTGATGGTAAGGGTGGCCATGAGATAGCACTCCAACTCGTGCCTTATCTTGGTTAAGTGTAGATGTAGTCAGAAAGCCAAGATGGGTTTCACCCACTAGTGTTGAAAGAATTTGACTGTGCTGTTGACAATTAGGGCTCTCTGGTGATGATATCTGTCCACCTCCGAGAGCACTCCCAGCTACCACACCGAGAGGAGATCATGCTGCCAGCATGCTTGTGTGGAGCAGACACTTTCTGTTTGAAGACATAGGCTTCATGGGCCACAGGAGGCAAGTGAGGTGTAGTCAGAGAGTTGCACCACCTGTGCTCAGGTGGTGTGGAGGATCCTGCGCCTGGCAGAAACTGAGATCTTGTTTGGGGTACCAGCTTCTCCTCACTTCTGATGATGGCAGTAGTAGCTGGCTGCTAAATGTTTCACTGCAGTGGTTACTGTCTGTCACAGACTCCTCCTTCACGTGGCACTGTTCAGGCACAGAAGAAGGGAGAGTTCTGAAACAGGGCAGATTACAAAAACATTTCTCAGGAGTCCGTGTTGAGGGTTGAATTCAGGTCCCGATGTGTCCACTGGAGCCAAAGGAATCTTGTTGAGGACTTCACCAGAACAACTGAAATCAAACATTTGGTTAAATGAGGCCTTTTATTATTTTCTCTTTTCCTTTCCCAGTCATAGGTAAGGTAAGTATATAAAAATACTTCCAGCAGTAATCTTCTCCAGTTTGTGGTGTTAGTTAAAATCATACAGCTGTGCGCAGAAGAGAAATAGGTTAAAAGGTATTATATATACATATATAGAGACAATGAGTGAAGTTACACACAAAGCATATGTGGGAATAGACAAAAATGTGGGTTCTTACATGTTTTAGCTTTCTTGTGTGGTCACAGCTGGAACATGTGCACAAGAACAGTCACTCTTTTATCAACAGCTGGTACTTCACTGCATTCTCACACACTAACAAAATGTTGGCATGCAGGAGATTTGATGAAGAAGACCTGCTGTTCCTGCCACTGCAATTAATCATGCTTGTTATGGCTGAAGATTAGAGAGAATATAGTAATACTTAAGGATCCATGGGTTATGGGAAGTGAAATGTTTCCTATTTTTACTCCTCCCTGTCAAGAGGGAATTGCCATGTATCTCATTTAAAAATCTTTAAGTGGATTAATTTTCTTATTCCAAGCTGAGGAGTCTCAGGTCTCATTAACAAAAATTATCAGGTCAGGAAGTGATAATAGGAAAAATCCCGCTTTAAGCGGAATTGGCTATTGCAGTGGATCCTTGTAACAGACAGTAAAAATCAGCCCCTTTTCAAAAATTCACCCTCCAGCTGGACTTTTGAATCATAAAAAGCAACAAACAGCAAGGTCCTGGTGGAAAGTGGAAACGGCTTTCGTCTGGGACTTGGGAGACGTGTTTTATTCTTGGCTCTTGGGGAAGTTGCTTCGACTCCTGACTTCATTTTCCTTCCTCACTTCTTTTTCTGCCTGTCTTGTTCCTGGGAGGATCTTTGCTGTGTGTTTGCATGTCTGGAGGTTTGCTGGGGTTTGCTATTGCACTGCTGGCAGCAGCTATTTCCATAGCTAGAGCTGTAGCCACCCATCTGGTGTATCTGGGAGTGAAGGTTTGTCCAAGTGCTTGTTAGCTGCTATCTGACAGTTTATTGTTCCATCGTTTTTTATTCAAAGAGTCTGGTAACTGTAAGCCTGTTTGGAACAATGCTTTTGTTCTGCGGCACTGTCTTCAAATTTTGGCACTTGGTGTTTGTATCCAGTCCTGAGTTAAAATTTACCTTGGATATTTCAGCTGGGAAAAGGCTTTTGCTTTCTTTCTGGAATGCAGAGTAACAGTGACCAGGGTGGAGTCAAGAGTACGTTACCTAGAAAAAAAATGTTTTCACTTTTCTTCCACATGAATTCCCAGTTTTCAAACACCACTGAGCTTTTAGCCAATTGTGCGTTTGTGGGGGGATTCAAGGAGACAGGCGTGACATTGAAGTCTGCCACTTAGACTATTGATAGACCTTAATGTGAAGCCCATGCTATTCAGCACATACTTAAGTCCAGTCTGTGGGAAATGGAGACTCCCTTTGCATTTGTCTTTTGGCATCGCTGGCATCAGATAAAGAACAACCCAACCACATGCAGCTTCCAGTTTTCCTTGATGACTGGACCACAAGCGCCAACGAACACGCTGGAGATGAGAAGAACAGATTTTCCTGGGAACTAGCTAAGAGGATAAGCAACAATACTACCAAAAATATTGCTTAGTCCTTGGAAAATAGAGGTCTTTGGCCATTATTTTTGTAAAATGAAGTCCTAGACTGCTGTTTCATCTGTATCCCTGCTTTCTGCACCTTTATTGATCCCCACACACCCATTAGTGAGCTCCCACCAGCTTCTGCATGGTGAACTTGAGGAGCTGTTTAGCTTGAATGTTGCTTCCAGCTCTTCTAATTCCCTCCAGGCTTGCTCACCATATCCCACGCTCGCTCTCTGATTCTCCTTCCAGCCACTGGCTTTTCCTATGACTTTCTTCTTTTATGCCTTCTAACACCCAGAACATGTCTTACCTTTCCCCAGCCGCCTCAGGCTCCTGCCAGTCCATTGCCATTGCTCCACAGCCTTTTCTGTGGGCAGTAGCACTACCCATGGCAGCAGGAGCTAGTGGGGTGTGATGGTGCCTAAAATCATGCCTTTCTTTGGAAGGGACACCCTTTTCCTAATTTTGCTGTTGCATTGCTGCCGCAACAGGCATTTTGGACAAAAGTGGCAGAGTTAAAGGGATGGCACCAAGCTGCTGGTGCCTGCTCAGGACATGGGAAGGGAAGTGTGTGGGGCAGAAAACCTCTGGTTGTCAATGGGCTGAAAGTGGGTGAACAGAAAAGTGGTGAACAAAGTTAGGGTGCATTTAAATGCAATCCCAGGAACGAAGCTGGCCTGCATAATATTTCAAGTATTTTCCCTTACTCATATGGCTAACCCAGGACAGCGGTTTATTTATTTAAGTGGCAATTAAGAAATCTACTCAGGAAAGTGTATAGACTAGGGGTTCGTCCACTGGCACAGATTCTTCTGATGCTACCACTAATCACAGTGCTGCTTGTGGTGGGCGGAATCTTCTTGTTTCCCATGGATTAGTATCTGCCTCAGTTCTGTAGTGCTCTGCGGTGTGTGGCAGGGTGGTTTATGTGTGGGGGATGATGGCAGTGCTGGCTGCTCATTAGCTTCCCTCACTTTCTTTGATCATAAAGGGTGATGCAACGTGCTGAACTCCTCTAGGGCTGATTCAGCACCACTTACATTGATTCGGCACCAGTTCTTCACCTCCTCGGCATGTTCACGGACAGTGCAGCTCTGTGTCACTGGGACATAAGTATCTCAGTCGTACTATGATCAATGAGTTGATGCACTGGGACATGTTTATCTCTCTAGATTCATATTTTAATGTGCTTACTCACCTGTCACAAGCATGGTTTCAAGAAAAATCACTTAAATCTTACATTTGGAGAATGGTGTATCTGAGCAGCTTGCATAGGTGCTATGCAACATTGCTTGAAAGCCACGTTCAAGTCTCTTACCTGCAGCCTAAAACTGCAGTTAAGGAATCTGTTCAGAAAAGATTGCATAAACCTCTGAGATAGGGAAAATCTGACTAATTGCATCTCCTATTGCCACTGGGCTAGATGGCCCACTTGGCTGACTCAATGGGACATGTCTTCAGTTCTTAATTAAAGAAGCTTGCTGGAGAAGATTGGGAAGGGGAGGTTGGGAAGATGGAGAGGGTGACTGAGGGGGGGTCACATGGCCCAGCCTTGGCAAATGTCCTGGATAACATGCTTGTTAAGCCTGGGAATGTACACAGTGTGTGCGTAGATCAAGTACACAAATCTGGGAGGGTGGTTGCCCAAGTATGCTAACACTAAAGAAGATGAACGTCAGCTGGATTAAACAGTAGCTGGGCAATTACAAAGGCTTTTCTTTTCTTTTAAACAAAGGAGTAAGCTTGAAACGAAATAAAGAAGAACAAACATTTGTGATTTGGGGAGAAACCCCAGAGAGGAAACGGCTGCAGCAGCCTGGTACCCTGGTTTGACACCACCATGGGTCACCTTGCTGCCCCAGCCAGACTCAGCACTTTGCTTTTTTCTTTATTTGGTACTGAAGCAGAAGATCGTCCCCCTACACCTCCTTTAACAGCAACACCTGAAAGATTAGGCATCTAGTTTACGCCAAATTCTGTAGGCAAAACCCCCAAATGGGTTCCTATGGGGACGTGGGGTGGGAATGATCCCTCTTCCAGCAGTTGGAAAAGCGTCAGTTGACCCCACTTGGGACAGTTTTAGGGTGTAATGAACAGCCCTCTGAAAGTGTCAAAATCTCCTTGCTGGGAGAGATCTCTCTTTTTCAAACTAATGTCTATGCTAGTGCAAAGCCTACCTTCTTACCTCTCTCCCCACTAAATTCTGCTTTTTCTCCATTTGAGGGTTTATCCAGTGCATCCAGACAGGTACAGACCCACCGACTTTGCTCTCTGAAAGATTCTCACAAGCAACCTCTCTCTGGATGGTGTCTTTAAAAATACCTCCCGGTGTTATACAAAGAGGCATGATTGCAGATGGAACCCCATAGCTTAAAACTGCTTTTCCTTTCTCTTCTTTGTCGGTACTATATGTACTGTCTGTACTATCTGCACATGAGATAGCTTAATTTAGCTGGAAGTATAAGGGGTTACATATGCACAGAAATTTTCACTTTTACTATATTATACATTTAAATGAACTGTGAAGAAATTGTTCGATATCTATTTTTCGCATCTGTGTCAGACATAATGGTACTTAGTAGTAGAAAGCAATTACACACATGATTTTAGGGGATAGAAAAATATGCATGTTGGAGTATATTTTTGTATGTGTGCAGGGAAGTAAAATGGACGAGTAAACATCAGAAACCTTAAATCATAGAGTATATAGAGACCATATGGAACTGATTGCTGGCATATTACGCAGTAAAACAAAAAAACCTCCATGAGTAACATTTTTTTGGACAAATTATTTAGCTGTAAAATGATTGTTTCAAGAAACCATGTTTGAAACAAACCAGCTTATACGAGGGTTTTATTCAAACTCTTGCTCCCACCATAGATTTGTAGCTAGGGGATCTCGTTTAGAAACGGATTCTTTTTCCAACTGAAGAACCGCTGCTATGTTAGTGCAGTGAGTTCCCCAGCAAAGAGGAGGGTTTAAATGCCACATTAATACACCCATAACTCCTTTCCCAAATCTGATGTAGCTGCTCTAGAGTGCTTTGATTTCTGAGCATTAATGTAAACCATCTTTAACCTCAGTATGTGTCCTAAGCACAGATGTACATGCGTATTGCTTGTTTATTTTTGTTGTTTTAAAAATATACTTGATATATTTAATTTAATAAATAGCCTCCCTGAAATAATTCCTCCAACAAGAAATTCAGGATTGGGTCTATGTGATTCACTCATGGCTGGATGCAATCTTGAGAAGGTGTGAGGAGCACTGACACGCCTCCGTTGTGGGAAAGGGAAAGCTGAGGACTAAAGTCATTGGGTCCCCTCTTAACATCGCATCATGGTGATGCACGGGGGCATCATTGAATGGAGATCTTGGTGATAATTTCTGTGATGAAGAGAATGAGATGCTCAACAGAAACAACCTGAGAAGCGGCAGGAAGAGGGGGAAGGGAGGGGAAAACATAGTTGATGCCCTTCTAATTTGGTCCACATACTTTATTCTTGGCTATACCAAATATATCAGAATTACCACTGCCGTATACACAGCAGTGTTCACTTAGTGTATTGCTTTTGCTGATATGCAGGTAGTCTAACAAAGATCACGTCCAGTTAATGGGTATGGTCAAAGGGGCAGAAGTGGTCAGAAAGACAAAGAACTGCCGGTTAAACTCCTATTCATGAGAGAAATTTCCATAAAGAAATAGCAACCTAAGAGAGCCAGATCATCTCTTCCTTACAGCTTGTTCTCTGTGTTCTGGCAAAGCCCCAAGGGTGACAACAATGAATACCATCACCTGTGAGCTCTGAGGTACACCAGGATTGTGACGGTAAGACACAGGAACCAGTGAATCCCTACCAATTATATGCTGAGCTGTGTCGGAGGAGCTACATGCTGTCACTTGGAATCTCTGTTTCATGTGGGATAAAAGGGAGTTAGGCATATGTGCCAGTTCTTGCTTTGATGCTGATGTTATTGTAATAAAACTCTTATTATCAGTGGGTTTTATTGGACGTAACTTACTAGGCAGCATTGCTCATGTTATGGTTACAGCAATAGCACCGACACGCAATATCTCTGTGGTAGTGAATGTTTGTTGTCTTATTTAGCATAATCCTACTGAGGGAAAATAACAATCAGGATTTTATGGTTATGTGTTTTAATGTGATGCCTAGAAAGAGAATTAGATATTTGCACATATTCTGCAACTATATTTGGCTCAATGATGGATGTTACTCCAAGTATTCATATGACAACATAACCTTTATTTCAGTGCTAAGTCAAGAGATATTGCTATGTTCTGCAACCGAGATGGGCCTGAAATATTTGCTCTACACATGAATGTTCCTAAAGCTTTTGTCCCTGGTACTCCTTGACACTGTGTCAAGGAGGAGTTAAGAAATTTTAATTCTGTTTTCAGAGTTTTCCAAAGATGACAGTGCTGCCACCTAAGATTTTAGTGCATATACACCTCTCTAATTTTCTTTTCTAAGGCTTAAAAGGAATAGGTGCTAAGACGCTGAAAACTTAAGCTGTTATTAAAACATATTGCTAAATATAGCAGACAGCCCTTTTCATGCGTATCTCATTTTCTCTAAAGCCAGCTCACAACTGGTGTTCACACATGGTTTTAGACAAAAGCTACAGGGAGAAGTGAACTGCTGTTCCATGAAAACTTGGCCAGACGACAAAGATAACATGCTTACTGCCCTAGAGGTCCTTGTCAGACTGAGCCTTTGCCACCGCAGTCTACAGGAATTTTTCTCCACACATGTTATTTGATAGGGAAATCACTGCAATACCTCCTGTAACACATATCAATCTTCTGTCAAAGGGAGCCAGAGACAATGAACAAAAAGAGCTGCTACGATGACTGGCGCTGACTGGCTAATGTTTGGACATGTCAACTTTTACTTATTTTTGGCTTGGAAATAATTTACCAGTAAGCCTCCTCATATGCAAACTTCTTCAATGTCTGTATTGTATGAGTATTTTTGCTTGCAGATATTCACACTGCAAGCTGGGTTGTCAGCTATTTTGACTGTTCTTCCTGGTGCAGTGTATGATCTGGCAGATTATTCTATTTCTGATCCACGAGGGGTTTGTCGAATAGTTATTTTTGTGCAGCTAGGAGGAACTGAAGGAACTTTAGGGATTTATTAAAAATATTGTTTGTTTCAATATCTGGACCTTGCAAATTACGGACAAGATTTGTAGTAGTTTGAATTAATAAATCAAAATGATTATAGTTCCTCAGCCAGGAAATCCCATGCTGCTCGAAGGAACGGTGGGGAGGAGGGGTAGAAATCTCTCCAGTCATTCTGAGAGCCTAAATGTGTCTGATCGTGTATAACCATGATCTCCGTGCAACCAGAGTACCCGTGGCTCTCTGTGGTCCATACATGGGGTGAAAGCAGGGCATAGCCTTGCAGCTCACAGTGTACAAATGGAAAGGAACAGCTGATATTCAACCTTTAATAACAAACCCAGATCCCGTCAAAGGGCAAATTTGTGCCTCTCGTAAGTACCACAGAGATTCTAGCAGTTCGTGGCTATCGAGTCTTTAAAATAATGCTTAAACCATCTTAAATAGCAGGGCCAACTCTGCTCCCGTCTGCTCCCAAGAGGGACCACTGACCCAGTCTGTTCTATGCTCATATGTAAGGTTCTCTCCTGAACCAGTCATCTTTTCTAGTGCTGACTGGAAAATCTTTCTATTTTCCCTTTTAACTGAAGAAAATTTTAACTTTTCATATACCCGAAAGAGGAAGAATCCAAACCAGAACCTTTTTTGCTCAAAAAATCTTATTGTTTTATTATGGAAAAGCTAAAATATTCCATGGTAGATAGATATTTTTAGAGAAAAATGTTCATATAACTCAGTTTTCCGTTGAAAAAATTGTGTTGACTTAGCTGCGCATTGTTGACCAGCTGTAATCCTAATCCTTGAATCTGTCTCTATCCTGCCTCTGCGATGGAAAAATGCTTACCAGGGTATATTTACTACTTTGTGTACCCAAAGAGACTAGAGGATTTACAAAGGTAGCAATAAGCGTCTTAAGTTGGTTCTTAACAGATTTACCATTAGATCCTTTGGAAGCTGGGTCCACACATTTACCTGTCCTGGTGTACAATGCGGCAGCAAAACACAGCAGCAAAAGCCTACACCTTAGAAATGGTTACAGCCCAGGACTGATTTAAAGGCAGCTGTCATTAGAGTGTTTTCCTGCAGTGGAAACCTCTACCTAATTACATATTAAACATGGCCCATCTTGCAGCCCTCTGAACTGCAAAGAACATTTTGAACATTTGTGCCAAACCTCCATAAAATCAGGGTCACTGTGTAGCAGATAGGACCCATGAATCAGGTCATGCATTCGACACGGCGCGGGGCTGCTGGGAGGTGTTCATGGTGACATTTAGGGAGAAGCTAACACCACCCAAGGGGTCTCTCTGTCTGGAAAGCAACAGCACTGTGGCAAGAGCCACCATGCCTAGAGGTATTTAAGATGTGGCACTTCAGGGCATGCTCTAGTGGCAGAGATCGTAGGTTGTTTGGGTGGACTCGATGATCTCAAACGTCCTTTCCAACCATGAAGATTCTATGATTTTTCTATGATTTTTCTATGATTCTATGACTCAAAATCTCACTTTTCGCTCTGCTCTGGGTAAATAAAATAAAATAAAATAAAATAAAAAGAAACAAAGTCTTCCCTCATCACCATTGTCAGAGGACCGTTCTGAAATAAAAGGGCCCAGTGGAAGGTCAGGGGATACAGATAACAGAATAAGTGGCACATTATAGGAAACTCTTCCAGCAAAGACTGAGACAGTCTTGCAAGCAAGCAAGGTCCCAGAGCAGCTCTTGTCTTTGGTCTGAGCTGAGGGTCCTTCCCATTGCTCTCTTTCCAGGGCTTGCTCCGCCAGTGCCGCTCTGCTCTGTGTTGTGTCTCCAAAGACACCGCTCAGATTCAGCACAAGACCAAACCAGCTCAGGAGCTGCCGTGGGCTCTGCCATGGAGACCTGGACAGTCTGAGTGGGGAGACAGGGTCAATTTCTTTTCCACTGACTCATTTGCACAAGAAAAGAGCCTCCTTCCACCTGTTTTCTTCCACATAGGGCTACTCAGCTGTCTCAGATTTTAGTACAGGGGTGAGTGTATGTGTGTATATATATATGTATGTGCATACATATATTCAGCGCAGCTCTTGTACTGCATATATACTGAAAATAGTCATTCTAATCACATTATGATATTCTCACAATGTGGTAAGAATGGCTCTCTTAGCTTCCTCTCAAAACTTAATTTTTACCTTCAGGAACCAAAGTTTCATGGTGGAACTGTGGGTGTCAAAAATGCCAGGGAAGTCAACTCTTTCTTTTTCCTGTGACACCACAGAGCTTTGTTTCTCCAAGTGTCATTATGTGCTTAAAACCACTGCATTCTTCACATACTGCAGGCTGGCAAATACATATTTAGACCACAGTGAGGTCGAGTTGTTTCTTCGGATGTGTAATTAATGCTGGGCTGTGCAATGCCAATATACATACCTAAAGAGAACAAGCCTTATGAGAAGTAGCTGAGGGAACCGGGGTTGTTTAGCCTGGAGAAAAGAGGGGAGACCTTATCAGTCTCTACAACTGCCTGAAGGGAAGGTGTAGTGAGGTGGAGACCGGTCTCTTCTCCCACATACCAGGTGATAGGACAAGAGGAAACGGCATCAAGTTGCAGCACTGGAGGTTTAGATTAGATATTAGGAAAAAATTCTTCACCAAAAGGGTTATAAAGCATTGAGCATTGGGACAGGCTGCCCAGAGAAGTGGTGGAGTCACCATCCCTGGAGGTATGTAAAAGACATGTAGATGTGGTGCTTAGGGACATGGTTTAGTGGTGGGCTTGGCAGTGTTAGGTTAATGGTTGAATTTGATGATCTTATGGGACTTTTCTAACCTAAATGATTCTAAATAAGGTTGTCATCAAAGAAAGCCATGGCAAGGTACCGTCTGGTTTGCTGTAGTTGTCACTCTTTCTGGTGGTGAAATCTGAATTTAAGAGCTGTACTTCACTTGCTCGTTTTGAAAAGTTTGGCCTGTGCAGTTGTATAATGCCCTTTTATGTATTTGTATGACTGTCTTCAGGGATCTGCCTCTTTCATTGTACGTTCATTTTGCATCTACAGTGTTCATTTAAAAACATAACAGATGATGAGTAACTCAAGAGTGTTTGAAATGATGTGACTTTCAGCACTAGGAATGAATGAAAGACTGAATCAGCAGGCCTTAAAGAGTCACTGGAATTAATTTGTTCAACAATATTTATTCTGCTATGTATGAAAGGGAGTAGGAGTGGCAGAAGTTCTTCCTGGCCTCTGGTCCTGCCCCAAAGACTTTGTCAGGTATTCATTACTTCACCCCAGTGAGAACTCTATTTTGGGGGCTGTAAAGATTTGTTTTAGCTTCTTTTCCTCTCTTATCTAATTACTATACCACGCAAAGTGAAACAACTTCAGGAACTGAGAATAAATGTAGCATGTAGGAGCCATCCTGGGATGTAATGGCACAGATCCCCTTAGGCAGCACAGGGAAGCGAACCTTGATTTTTCTCATTCTGTGTTTTGCCGTTGATCCATACCAGTAATAGTACCCACAGGCTAGCGAGGCTGTAACACATCTCTTATGCCTGGTCTTGGATGTTTGATGTCCTAAGCATACTGTAAGAAAACCTACTACACTGAGTGCTGGATGCATGACTAAGAAGGATATGTAGATGTAGAAATAACTCAGGCTTAACAGGCAAGCCAAGATGCTCAGTGCCGCCAAGACAGAGGTGCTTTCAGCATTGGAAACCTCAGTGCCTAGAAGCCGAAGATCTATCTAGGAAGAGTGTGCTGCTGAGTGAGGTTTTTGATTTGTCCGACAGGACTAAATATCTAAGCTTGTGTCAGGGCCAGTGGAGAGAAAGAGATGCTTGTTGTCTAAAAACAGGTGCTGCCCTCCACAAGTGCATTTTCTTCCCGTGGACTACAGAGGGAATCTGGGTGATTGGTCACCTATAACACCCACACCGTCGGTAATAACACCTGACGACGGAACCGGTGCCTTCTTTCCTTCTTTGCTCTACAATACTGAAATCAAGCTTCTGGACCTCACCTTGGCGTATCCCACCCAATTTAACCTTTCTACATTGCTTGATTTATTTCTTGTCTTCTTCATTTTCTCCCTTTTTTTGGCCTTGGAAACTGTTTCTTTGCTAGAAGGAAATCTCAGCGCTCATGGACTTCTGGTAGCAGATTCTCTAGAAATACCCACAAAGGTGCAGATCAAGCATTTCTGCTAGCCTTTCAGAAAAATGCCACCACAAAGGACAGCCACAAGCCACCTCGGTATTAATTTTCACAGGACACTGCTGTTGTGAATTCTTGAGGTTTTTAGCCTTTTTCACTCTCATTTACAAAGAAGTGGTAACTTGCGGTCTCAGAGGAATACAGCCAGTTGCCTTAATCGAAAAGAAGAAATGTACTGACTACAGTAATACATGGGAATTTTAACAACAGATCCTCCTGCTTGGTGAAAACTGGCTGGCAGCAAAACACGTTTTAGGGATCACCTGCAGAAACTGCCAAAGTAAGAAGAGCAGGGAAAACGTGGTGGCATAAAAGTATTTTGGGGTGAAACTGAAAACCCCAAAGCTCATTTAACCACTTTTGTTCGGCTTGTCCAGTTATAATACTGCTGCTACTGATTCAGGCTATGCAAATGTTGCTTTGGAAGCCAGTGTTGTAACTCCCAGCTACTTAAGTAGAAAGCACTAAGCTCACAGAATCAGGGCATTGGATGTCTAACCCAATCTTAAGTTCTTCAAAGCTCCAAGTCACTCATGAATCACATTGCTGATATTTCAGACACCACACAGGACAAACCATTTTCAGTTTCCTTTAACCTTCAATTCAATAATGAATATTAATACTAAAAGAGATAAAATCTGGTTATTTCCCTGATCTGTGTGAAGATCCTGGCAAATTACAGGGACCCAGGACAAGTTTCAGGCTTTACTCAATTGAAACAGGAGCCCATATCAGGAGCCCTCATGAATATTTGAAGGCTATTTGTGCAGACGACATGTTTTCTTACCTGCTTGCCAACCCATTCCTTGCTTGCTTCATGAGACTGAGCACAGGTCCCGAAAGTGGTGCTGATTTATGTCCAGAAGGAATCCGGATTGACACATCTCACTTGTTCAATGGACTAGGCAGGTGGGTGAATGGCACTTTATAAGGCTGTTGAAAGCCCAGTTAAAAGCACATGGTGTGTGTAGGCATCAGATCTCACCAGCTGAGCCGGCTTTGCCTGGGGCGGTAATTGGAAGGGAGACATACAGGAAACGTTACGTGC
This sequence comes from Chroicocephalus ridibundus, assembly GCF_963924245.1. NCBI lineage: Eukaryota > Metazoa > Chordata > Aves > Charadriiformes > Laridae > Chroicocephalus > Chroicocephalus ridibundus. The sequence continues at coordinate 155,988,424 of NC_086285.1, read as the reverse complement.
TTCAAGACATGATACGGCTGTGAAGCAGTAATTGACCCAAGGTGCATTCAGCACTGCCCGCAAGGCGCTGCTCAGGGTAATTCGGAATTAAAAGGCCTGATCAAAGTGATTGCAGCCCGAGTTAAATAAAAAGGAAATAACTTTTAAGAACCTTTCCGACAATGCAGCAGTTATGTGCTTGCACAAGAGCTAAATGGAGAACTAGTGTGCAAGAAAGAATTGCACTATGGTTCTTACAGAATTTGTCACTCGGAGTAAGCTCCAATGTCTCTCTGAGGATGATATAAAGTCTGCTCCGTATTTTCAGTGGGAGTTCAGCTGCAACCTTGCTGAGGCTTTAATTTCCTTCTATTTTGGTAAAATAAATTGATGAGGTTCTGCTCTGCTGCGTAGGGCTGGACTGCAAAATTGAGGGAGTAATTTAGGAGGCCTGCATTGATATGCTTGGCTTCAGCAATATTTGTGTGAAATAAAAAGATTGCAAAAGAGGTTACAGGAGTTAAATGGCTGCCTTCTAATGAACTCAAGTGGTACCTGGTGCCAGTGGTCCTTAGGCTGTTTTCATAACCTTACTGTCAGCATTTCATGGAGGATGAAATCCAGGATTCTTTGCCTTGCTGCTTGGGCAACACTTAAAAATCAGTGTGGGAACAGTTGTTCTCAAAAGAGAAACTGAAATAATGGTATTACACGGGTAAGCATTACAATACAGAAAGAATGACAAGAAAAGCACAGAATGGCATAGCTTAATATTGTGAAGCACTAGCTTAACATGTTTAATGAAGAGGAAACACTTTAAAAGCAAAGTACTTAAAAAAAAAATTAGAAAAAAGACTTCCCTTACAAAGAAAAGCTATCAAAGAAATGAGTCATCTAGGGACCAGGAAGGAGTTTGGGAAACAGATGTTCTTACATTTAGGACAGATGTTTTATGATAACAGCGCTTTGATAGCAGTTGCAACAAGAACCTACTCTAATTGAAAAATGTTGTGGTATTTCACAAGAGGAAAGAAGAGGAAAAAAAAGCACCAAGTTTCAAACGGACCTATGAAGACAGATTTTCACACTATTGTATTATAGTGATTATGTCTCTGAAAGGGCACAGACCAGTGAAAGTCTCGTTCAGTGGAAATACAGAGTAAGCACTTGTAAACTAGGGTAATGGGTTAGGCTCTCAGAAAAAGCTTTCAAAGGGTTAGGTGAGAGGTGAAAAACTAGACTGAGACTAAATAGGGTAGTGATACTAATCATCGACTATGTTGCCAAAAGATCAAATGATAGGTGCTTATTACCAATAAAACAACTTTAGTGGGAATGAGGTTAAGGAAACTGTTGCTTGGAGTGAGGCAGGCAGCATCACTTCTGTCCCAGCCATTTGAAGGCATTGGAAAGACTGTAGGCTTTGAATTTCGCCCATCTGCTTGGAAGTTTGGATAGATGTTTGTGAATGTGGTAGAACAGAGAGAAATGTCATCATCTTTGATTAATCTTTACTTGTTCTTGTTACCTGTTAACAGCTAACATTCATTAAAATGAAAGCGTGTGTGTAGAGGGTGGTTCTCATCTCTCCTTTTAACTCCTAGAAAGCTAATGCAACAAAAAGGGAAAGACCCTTAAGTAGCCCCAGTTTAACCCCCGGAGCATATACAGCCCTTGGAGAAAATTGACGTTTTAACAAGTAGATCTCCTTGAGAGCTTCACTTGGCCCCAAGAGAACTTCTCATCACAATCCTCTGAACTTTTTTGCAGGATGAACCCTAACTCACCTACAAAGTCAAACAGGAGATTGGTTTCTTCTCAGACTGTGTATCTTGGAGAAGAGGTTTTATTATAAGAAAGAAGGACAAGTAAGTTGCCAGATTCTGTTACTAGCTCAACATCTCTGCTGTCTTCAAACAGAGACAGAGCTTTAATAGTTTGGGTGCAACTGAAAATAAAGGCTCACAAGATTTTAAACTAATTTTATGCAAAATTTGAGTTTATGTTTGCATATGGTAGAATATATAATCCATTTTATTTCGGACTACTGTGTTAGAACTTGTTCAATAAGGACAGAGTTTGCATTATTTTTCTGGAAGCAAAACCAACAGCCATGAAAACAGCAGTGCAGATGACTTTCAAAGCTTCCTTTCCAGATGCTTATTTTTTCAGTGTCCGTTTCTGTAACCAGAGACACTGTAAATACAGTCTAAGGGCACTTTAAGCTTAAGTGGCAAGGCTCAGTTAGGGATTCTCTCTTACCTTTTTTTGAGGTCAGGAGAGCTATTTCTTTTCTGCTTGTCTGTCCATTACCAGTCAAAATGCTTGCAACTATCAATTCCGGGCAGTTAATTTTTCTGAGGATAGCAGAGTCTTTAGAAGTACCTTTTGGCAATAGCCACCAGTGTCCCTCCCAGAACTGGGAATCCCCTATTACTCTTCTCCCCCAAAGCCTGGCATGCCAAAGTGAGAGCTGACCTGGACTGAACTTCAGTCATAGGGTGTAGTTGGCTAGAAGTTATCCACTAGTTATCCTTCACAGTTGGTACCAACGTCTGAAGAATCCCTTATTTCTCATGTCATATTTTTTCTATTGTGTATTTTAGTTTTGTCCTCCATGACTTTTTCCAACCTACAGGCTAGTGGAGGCTTGCCACTGAAATCTTTCTTCTTCGTGTTTGGGTAGGTGTGAGCACAGAGGAACTGAATGGGTAGAGATCAGCTTTGCTCCCCAGATGCAATGATCAAGACCAACAGACTCAAGCTAACCAAAGGTTTTAAAGCAGCTATAGCAATTTACTGCTATAATAGTCCAGCAGCAGATCACACCTCCTGCAGGGTTATCATGGGCTTTCTAATGAACTTTACAGAGTCTCCAAGCATTTATCTTGTTTGACTTTGACAACCGTGTCTGTTTTCCAGGAAGCAGTCCTCCAGATTTACATCTAACTGACATAAGGCAGAATATGGCGTCTTAATTTTAGAATATACCTTTCATTGGATGACCTATAAAAATATTAAGGAAAAACAAATGTATTATTCCACAAGACCTGAAGAAATTTCCTGCTGAATGAAAAACCCTTCCCCACTGAAACATTAGATTAAATGTACATATCAGAAGAGCTTTATAACCCTTGGCTGTTACAATGTGATGGGTCATTAAACAGAGTAGAGGAACAGGAGGCTATTGTAGAACAGACAAATTAGACGCTTATTAAAACCTGGAGTCTAAAGACATAATCTTTTTCCTTAGAAAATCTGTACCCTCTGTAAACCGTTTAAAAACTTTTTTAAATGTAGCTTTTCCTAATCATTTCCAGGAGTTCTCTGGAAGTTTTTCGGAAGTGACTGATGTAATACAATTTTAGTTAGTGACTAATTTTTGTATGCTCTTAGACCAAAATGTAGTGAGACTGGAGGAAGAAAGCTATTCATTCAAACTTGTCAGCACATGTCTCTAAATTAATTACTCCCACTAACCTATCACGGTTTTCTGTTGGTAGAATAGAAAACTTTCTGGAAGACGATGGTCAATTCAGGGTTTGCTACCACAAACATACATCTCATAGTTGATTCACATTTGGTGTAAAATGTACTAGTTAACTGTAACCAGGTAACTGAAAACAAAAGAAAGAGTTGAAGTATTCTATGTTTTGCAACAGGTCCAGGTCATCAGAACGTGGCTTACATTATTCTAACAATCAAAAATATATTTTTTGATTCTAGAAAGTGCTTTTGCATTTTACTTCTCACAAAAAAAAACGACCCCCGCCAAAAAAAAAACCCAACCCCCCCAAAACCCCCAAAAACACAAAAGGAAAAAAGCCAGTCCTGTTGCCTGAGTTGAGAAAGGTTTTGCCCCAAAAGAAGTACCTTAAGCAAGGAGACATAGACGTGCAGATGTACACTAGCCTCTGAAGCAAGTACTGGTCTTGTTTATACTGCTGTGAATCCACAGTCATCTCTTGGGTCATGCAGTAATAAAAGAAAAACTTGCCATAAATAAGAAAAGGTTGTCATGCCCGTGGGCTACTAACTCACATGGGCTCCATGTGAACAGGAGGGGTGAAATCCTGTACCTGAAGTCAGTGGTAGAATTCCCACCAAATTAATTGGGTCAGGATTTTTCCTGAAGGGTGTGGTACAGAGCCCATTAAGCATTCCCAAAGAAAAGACTCTACATTTCAATATATTTCTCTCTCTGATCTTGTTTCTTTGGCTTTCCCAGCAATAGGATTTTTCCCATATTAATAAGAAGTACTCATGGACTTTTTTGTAGGCCAGGGACTTTGGTAAGTTTGCCAGCATGGGTGCCAGGTACTTCTAAAGCTATTGATGACTTGTGAGAAGACACAGGCTTGGAAACTGAAATACCCCAGTCCATTTGCAAGATACTATCCAGCCAATGTTGGGGATCATTATTTTGCCTCCACTGATCCACAGTTGGATTTGAAAATTAACATGTTTTAATGCACTTTTTATCTTGTTATTGCTAAGAGCTGCTAATGACCCCATAATTTAAATGTATATGTTCATATTTTTTATTTGAATAATTCTTTTGGCTGTGAAAATGTTTCCCTCAACACAAGGCTGATGAAAAACCAAGCCATTTCATGAATCAGAAACAAGCTGGGGGAGGTTTGTGTGTTTAATTGAGGAAGAAGAGTATTTATAAAAAAATAAACTAAGTTTTCCTCTGCCTATCAGGAAGAATGGCGCAGATTTTTAAGTAATAAATCCAAGGTATGTATCCACCAAGGGGACTGCATAACAAGGTGGTGTAATAAACAATTTTTGACAGAGGTCAGAAAGGTTACCAGCAGTTTGTGTGACTTAAAAATTTGGATAACAGGATTTAATTTTTACAGGATAAACTAGATATTGGCTAAGAATAGGTAAGCATGTGCACAGGATTGTAATGAAATGGTAATGGAAAATCAATAAGATCAGAAAAGTGGTTACTTTGGAAAAGAAGTAGGGATCCTACTGTCTAGAAAGAAAAGATGTGGAGGTGCAACAGACCATGAAGTAAAGACTGAAGGAATTCCAAACCAGTAGGTTGTAGAGGAAAGAAGTAAATCTAAGGTTATGTCAATGACTGAATTAAAAATAAACATTATGTTAGTCTTAATAGCCAGTGGCAGAAAGCTTCTATCATATCATTCTGGTTGAAAAACCTTTGGAAGCTGGCAGGTATATAACAGCTGTCCTTAATTCAGGATAAATGTAAGAAACAAATACCATCTTTAGGGAATTAGATAGCTGCAATGATGGGAAACATCATCCAAAAATAAGGTATATGCAAGGCTAATCAGTAATCAAATCTGGCTTGAGGGTTTTCACTCTGAATTAAATTTATCACAAAGGACAGGCTATTGCTTCCATGGATTGATGAAGATGTAAGTAGATAAGCCAAAAATACAAAGATGTTACAAAAAATTACCTGAAAGCCAAGGGCATAACAAATCTGAGCACTGGGATTATAACCAGGAGAAGAAGCCTAGGGAAACTTTTCCATGTGGTAGCTGAAAAATGCTTGGATCCAGGAATAAAGAAACAGTATCTTCACAGAAAGCTTTCCTGCCTAAAGAGGTGCTGGACCCCACCGTTCATCTCTTTTTATATGAGAAACAACCTGAAGAGTCCCACAAGTTGTGGGACGTGTCTATAATGCTGGTGTCCCAAGTTGTAACAGCAGGTGAGATGGACAAACTGAAGGAAGATGATGTCTCTTCCCTTATTCACCAAGGCTGTAACACCATTGTAGAAGGTCACCAAATTCGTCAGGCATGATTTGCCCTTAGTGATGGTGGTCACTGATCACCTCCTCATCTACCTGGATTTGTGGAAGGCATTTGACACTGTCCGACATGACATCCTTGTCTCTAAATTGGAGAATCATGGGTTTGACCGATGGACAACTCAGTGGATAAGGAATTGGCCAGATGATCGCACTCAAAGAGTTCCGGTCAACAGCTCGATATCTAAGTCGAGATCAGTGACAAGTGGAATTCCTTAGGCATTGGTATTGGGACCAGCACTGTTTAACATCTTTATTGGTGACGTGGACAGTGCGATTGAGTGCACCCTTAGCAAGTTTGACGATGGCACCAAATGGTGTGGAGCGGTTGACATACTGGAGGGAAGGGATGTCATTCAGAAAGACCTGGATGCTGGGCCCATGCAAACCTCATGAAGTTCAAGCAAGCCAAGTGCAAGGTCCTGCATGTGGGCCAGTGAAATCCCAAGCACACATACAGTCTGTGTGGTTTGAGACCATCACCGAGGAGAAGGACTTGGGCATGTTGGTGGATGAAAAGCTGGACATGAGCCGGCGATGTGTGCTAGCAGCCCAGAAAGCCAACTGTATCCTGGGCCGCATCAAAAGAAGCATGGCCAGCAGGTTGTGGGAGGAGATTCTCCCTCTCTACTGCACTCTGGTGAGACTCAAGATCCTGGAGATCCTCTGTGAGCTGTGGGCACTGCTGGGCTGCTTCGTTCTCTCTCTGGTCTCTGCTTTCCCTCCAGTGCTCTCTCAGTTCTCACACCACTTCCCTTCATCCTTTGTCACCTGTCATTAGTATTTTTTCTCTATATTCTTTTTCTTCTAGGTTTTCCCCCAACCCAAATTGACAGTTTGACTAGGACTCAGCTAGTGCCTGGTCCTTAAGGAAGACGTCAGAAGACCTGGCTTGTAGGGGAGCACTGCTTCCTTGGGCAGATGTCTTATGTCATATAGAGATAATCCTATTAACTGTATTGCCCTTGTTTTGCTGTTTTGTAACTTGTAACATGTTACTTGTATTTTTCGGATACATTCAGGACAATCTTTGACTCATTTCCTGTGAAAATTTCCTGCTGAAGATGTCAATTCTTGACATTGACATCGTATTTGTCCTTGGGTAGAAGGAATTGACTCCTTTGGAATTGCACAAAAGTTGTGAGAAAAGAGACAAGACCCAGCATCCTTTGGGAAACTGTTGATCTGTAAAATGAACAGGAAAAGTGTCTTCCCCTAAATTAGCAAAGAAATGTGACCTAAAGAACACACTGTTTTCTTAGACCCTGAACAACCTTGGCCCTCTGGGTGTTTAGGTCAGTGAACTTTTACAAATCAAGCTTATTCAAAATCCTGGGCTAGTTTGTGAAACTGGAGATTTGCAAACACTCCAGTGCACTCAGGGGTGTACTAGCCACACAATTGGTTTTAGTTCCCCGGTTCAGATGATTGTGTTTCTATAACGAGCCGATGAACACCCTGTACAGCCTTTAGTTTAAGACTGATTATAGCTTGGCAAACTTCAAATTTCAGGAGTCAGCAGGTACACGGAAGGCCACAGAAAGCCACACTTGAATTTACATATCATTTCTTCGCATGTCTTACTAAAAAACATGCAAAATTACTGCTGAAAGTGTTAAGCCATCTCCATGAATTTGTTAGGAATCCTGAGTTTTAAATATATGTACTCAAATACCCATGATTTCAATTCAGCCTCCCATCGTAAACTTTTTCACCAGGCCGTGGGTGCAATGGCAGTTAACATAAAGTGGTAATTCTTTCCTGACCATGTGGGACTGTGCTGATATAAATTGGTTAAGAATTTAGCATATTAAGCACTAGACTTTGTGTCTTTCTTGTGCAGCTTCAAAACTACCATAAATGTACTAGGCACCAGTACCATGGGAATGATGATAGCCACATGCTTGAGTTGGTGAGTACTTCTGAAAAATAGTGCTAGAGAATAGACCAGAAAGCAAACAGTTAAGACGGTATTACAGAAAAAAAACCCATGAAGAATTGAATTCAGTCAAAAGCAAACCACAGTAAACTGGGCGTATTTGCCTGCAATTGAATGAATAGGAAGAGAATCATGTTTAAAACTCTTTGTTTATGATCATAAAGTCTTTGTGTAATTCCATCATGTCAAGAGTAAACGCTCACTGTCTGTCCAGGACAACAGCTTAAGTTCAGTTTGTAGGACAAACACAAAATGGCAGTGTAAGTGAGCCAGCAAGACCTTTTGCATGTTGGAGACATGCAGTAGAAGACCACCCACAAAATCTATGTGTGCCGACCCAAAAAAGGATCCAGTGCTTCTTCTGTGCCTCTTACTCCTGAAATAATTAAAATTTGGAAGAGATGCATATGATCGGTATAACCAAACATGTTATTTTGTAGAGCAGCATCTTGTGATGATTTAATTTCCTGGTCCTTTTCAGCGATCATCACTGAAGTCTTCTTCTCCCACTGAATTTTTTTTTTCCTACCGTCTTGCCTCTGTGAGTGTGGCCCTTCAAATTTGGCAAAGTAAAACTTGCAGCTTTGCCATGGTGATTTTGTAATCAGCAGCAACACTCCTTTCCAGCTGGTAAAAATGTGTTATGTATTGCCTAAGGCTGAGAAAATGGCATCCTCTCACACTGTATCCTTTTTCTTTCATCCATGGTAAATCCATTTTCACCTTCCCAAGAGGATTTCTTCCTGGCTCTCAGTGCAGGAGGATGTGGTATTTCCTCTGCCTTCCTTCAATGTTTATTATAGCTGAGACATGCCATTTTTATTTCTGTTGAATATTATATTTAATACTGTTTAGTAAAATCAGCTTAAAGAACCTAGCTATTTGTAGATTCTACACACAGAGTTTCTCCAAAACTTTCACCTGGAATAAATCAACCACAGGAGGAAAATGGTTTGCAATGTAAAAGTAGCAACAGGCATTTTGTCATCATTGCTAACAAACAGAAATCTGTCTGGACAACCACTGGAATTTGAAATATGGGTCGTCCCAGCTTCCTTGCCATACTAAATCCTATGAGAACTCTTGCATTTTCAAATGTAGTATCACCAGTAGAGTGCGTCAGCAAAGCTGCTTTAAAATATCTTCTTTACTCTTTCATTAGGACTAGATCTAGCTGAGGAAATGTCTGTAGCCTTTCATGAACTGGAAACTGTTAAAGCTTCATCTAAATAGGGGAGAATGAAATGCAAACAACTGTAAATAGAAGTGAACAGGAAATTCTTTTTCCAGCTATTAAGAATGCATATACCTCTTACTAACATTAGGTTCTGCCAAAATAAAATTAATAAAAGTGTTTGAATTTGGGGCTGGCAGTAAAATGCTGCTAATCTTAGGCCAATGGCTCTAAATGACCCTGGCTGAAAGAGCCAGGAGCTGCTTAAGAAATCACAACGCACTTTGCTTCCTCCTTTATCATCACCGACTTTTTTGAACGAAGTCATCACATCCTGTAGCATTTCTGCATCTGTAGTGTTGATCCTCAGGGACAGTGCACTAACTGCCACAGTTAGTGGCATCTATGCATACATTTTCTGAATAATAATTTGAATAAGACCAACACCTGTGTAAGTGACTAGAGGAAAAGAAAAAACAGATTTGGTGCATAGAACTCAAAATTAAAATAAAATGATATTTAAAATCTTTTTTTAACAGATCCAGGAATTTTTTCCTATGTGCTGCATAAATTGACCTTCTGTTGAATTTAACCGCCTTTTACATACAGAAGCATACTGCAGAAACCTGGAAGCTAATTTTGGAGCAATTCTGTGGCACCATCACAATTTCCAGGCAGCGATTACTCAATGGTAATAGTTTCCCCCTGCTTCTAGCAGATGACTCAGGATCAAGAAATGCTTGACAGTATCCCATTAAGAAGCAGTGAGGAATATTAGTTTCATTTCACCTTATATTAGTGCAAATCAGCTCGCCTTTTAAGGGCATCACAGATAACGGCTGTGTATTTTTTGTGCATTTCATGTGTTCACAGTCACAAGAATCTGTCCATTTTCGAAACCTTGAGAACACATACACCTCCAGCAATGAAGGTACATGCTCTTACATCCATGTGCCAGCCAGACTTGCTCTCTGCCCTTTTGGCATTAAATATGCAAATCATCTCATACGTATGTGAAAATCAAGACCTTGTTTATCTGAGTCTCTCTGCTGCTTGCTGTATAGTCTGGGCTTAGAATGCAGTATATTTCACCAGACCCTTTAATGATGTGAATAGCTTTAGCTTGCCTATTAATAAAGGCAGCTGGCTCTTTACTGCTCCCCTGGTCTGAGGCCACAGTAAGAGCTGACTCTTCACATTTGAAGGTCCTACTCAGCCTGAAACATCACCTAATTATGTGATTTGTGTAGTATTTCATGTGGTTTCAAGTGAATGATGTGGACAGAGGCAAATCTGAAATCTTGTGACCGATAATGGGGTCTATTACCCTTGACCAAGTAGGTTTATACTGACAATCCGGAGTGGTTATGAACACAGCAGAGATGTTCACAGCAGCTTTTCCGCCTGAACCAGAGAAACCAAAGCCATTGTATTTGTGAAAGGGCAGTAAGGAATGCAAAGGTCACAAGGAGAGAAAACTTTTTTCTTTTCTCCAACTGCAGTGTTCTTATGACATTTGCGTAAAACTGGCAAATGGCAAGCTGTGGCTGTAGGTACCTAGATGGAGTTGCTTTTGGCATGTGGGGAACAAAGCCGACAGTCAGCCGAGCTGGCAGGCTGTGCAGATAGCAGTGCCAGTCATCTCCCTCCCTCTCCCCGAGATGTTTGGCTTCGGGGCTGTCTTGCTGCAAGGGAGGTTTTTCACTGTGGGACTGGGCTACCAGTGCAGCAGCCCTTCCTGGTTCCCAAGCAGGGACCATATAACAAACTGAAGACCCACCTAGTGTTTCATAGTCCCCCTCACTCCAAAGGAGTAGAAAACCCACTGGTAGCCCCTGCTAACTGACAACACGATTGTGGATCAGCCTGCTGCTTTGTGACAAAGAAATGAAGAAAATGACTGAAAACACCTCCAAAATTGCATGTGGCCTGAGATCTGAAATTATATTCCCCAGCTAAGACCTTAGAATAAATAATCCCATGGGTTTTGTTCTTTTTTATTGAATGAGATTTTCCCACTATGCTTACGTGATTTAATTTTATTTTGCTTGGCAGTAAGTAGATGGTCTTTAATATGTTAATATTATTAATAAGACTTGGCACGCAGCTAACTCCTTCCATCAGGCTCTCATGGCCCTTGGTGAATGAAAGCCTGAAATATTTCCCTGAGACAGCAGGCATTAGCTCAGTACTGCACAGAGACGCTGTGTGGGATCTGGGAACATAATCCTGATCGCTGACTCCCATAATTTACAGCTAGATTGCAAACTGGATTACATGTTCAAGCAACAGAGAAGAAGCAGGAATGCCCTTTACGTCCCTGTCTGCACAGTGGTCGCTGCGTGGTGGATAACGATTTACTGCTTATTTGGGACCGTAGCAAATTAGTATCCTCCATCTGGCATGAGAACGGAGAAGGGGGAAAGAGGTGAGAAGCAGATACACCACCTTGTAAACCAACATATGACACTATTTTCTTGCCTGAAAATCATGCTCTGACCTTGAAACCAAGGCCCTCCCGATTCCTTGAGAACGTACCTCTGTCATTCACTAATAACTGCTTAAAGCCTTCTAACTAGGCCAGGGAGACACATGAACACATGGACAAGTTATCACATGCCACCTGATCCACAGCAACTGCATGCACATGTCTCTTGGTCACAGTGACTGTGAGATCCTGTAGCTCATTTCTGCAAGTAAGCAGACTCGGGTCACTTTGCAGCGTTGGGGCTTCAAATGCTGCACCGAGGTCACTGAGGCAAGTGACTTCACGAGCTAAATTTGGAACATAAGACTGATGTTGCTGATTGATAGTAGTCTGAATTAAATGTAACGTGATTTTTTTATTATAAGACCACTTTTTAATGAAACCTCTAAATGTACTTGGACGTTTTCACCAAATAAACTTCAAAGAAGAGTTAGAATGACCTTTTACCTGTGTGGTGAACTGCCCCTTGCATACAACATCAAACTCTTCCTAGGTTTGATGCTATCAAAACCTGGGACAAAGCTACGAGTCCATCCATGTCCGTACTTCGTGCAAGCTTACGGCTATAACCACACGTCTCTCTTCCATGACTTGTTGAAAATTAGCCAGCTGTCTCAATCTATTTCTAAAAGAACAAGTGTCTACACTGAGTAAATAAATAGCAATGTAATTACTACTGACACATGCATTTTGCATTGCTGTCGTCACAGCATTTCCTCTCTAGGGCTTTGATGCAGGAGTTATTGAGCCAGACAAACACTTGATCACACCCTCTGCAAACAGGTCAACACACGCACAGAACGGCTGTGTGTGGATGTGGTTGAGGAATTAAATTTAGCCACTGGATTTACCCAGGAATCAATTTTTCTAGGAATCAAATCTTGTTAGTTAGTGTATAATTTAGAAAGAAGACTAGAGAGATTCATACCACAAGGTGGTTTCAAGATAGATATTGTACGTACCTAGACTCTAAATAAAATTGTATGGGTTTTAATGGAAACATATAAAGACATAGCTATTTTAAACACCTGTTCTAGGAACTGGGGATATTTCAGTCCTTTCCATATAAGCACCTTTATTTTTTGTTGCACCTGCAAAGAGCATCAGAAGATCTGTGTGAGGTCCTCAGAAAGGCAGCCCTGTAAACTTGACAAACAGCTGCAGTGAAGAGTCATTTTAACCTATGTTTGACACATCATCTTGCTTGTATCTTGTCAACTGAGAAGGAAAAAGAATATCACAAGCCCTTTGAATTCATCACAAGTCAGCAAAAAGTTAAGAGTTATCTTCAGGTGTCTCCAATATGGATATTACAGACCTGTGTGTCTAGGGATGCAATCAGTGCAGATCCAGTCAGTTGAGCTGACAGAGTTCAGACTGCGATTCATGTCCACCAAATATTGACAATTCAGGATAAGATAAATTGCACCAAGAACTCCATTGACTTCACTTTGCTGCACTGACAGCAAAGGGAGGGCAGGATGACTTGCACATAAGCGTGTGCCTGGGTGTAGCTAGAAGAATCCTACCACTACAGTGTGGACAGTAGTCTTCATCTTCAGGTCATTCTTTCCTGAATTATTGTTGTTAGACACCGGTATTGCTGCTGTAAATTATTCATTGTGGAAAATAAAGAAATAAGGCTCCTAAGGTTTTAGAGACTTAAATACATGCTTAACTCTATTTAGACTGATTGAAGTAAAGGCTTTTCAGTCTTAAGGTTCACTAGAAATTGATAATTATTCACTGTTACAAATATTTCCCCTGCTCAAAAAAAAAAACCCAAAAACTGGAAGGTTTTCTATGATTCTGCCCTGTCCTTTTAGGGTTTGGTCCATGACATTCAAAGGCACGGGGGCTGCATTACACTAATCACCAATGAAACACGACTGAGTGAGGATTACAGTTCCTTATTTTCAAAAGCTGTTTTTGAGATTTCATCCAAGGTTTCTCTGTGTGGTCTATTTATTCACAAAACTTAAGGGGAGGGAGGTTGTGGGAAAACATCTCAAAGTGGAAAAAGGATAGTTAAAAAAGTAAGACTGCATGATGGTGTCTGAAAATATCTCTTTTCCCTTATGGTCAGTACTTTATTGCTCATCGCTGAGGCCGGTCTCTCAAAGAACCCTCTGTGCTTGTGTCACTGGAGTATGTGGGGATCAGGACAGTCATCCGGCTTAGTTCCAGCAAGACCCTGCCTTGATGGAAACTAGAAAAACAGCGCTGGCCTTGGTTTTTCTTTTTAATTATTATTTCATAGATAGGGATCTCTCTCATTCCTCACATAAATGCAAAGTGATGTAACTGAAGAGACTTGAAGACAATGAAGAAAACACAACGTTAAACAAAAAGATTATATCATTCAATTGCTTAGAGAAAAGACACGGTTATGGACTTGTCTTTGTTTCTATGAAATGGTTATAAAATGCAGCTGATGCCTTAGTATTTTATAAATCTTCTCATTACTTTCCATTGACCCCAGTTAAAAAGCCAGTTAGACTTTTTAAAGTCATTTCACACAAATGCTTCTTATTAACATGTAATTTTTATGTGAATTGTTTTCTTTTTATTTCTTTTTATGTTTTGGCATAGATAATCATTCTAACCACTTCATTAAAATGACAGTAAAATTTCTGTGATAGGGTGTATTATTGTTCAAAGAAGGACTTTGTGGGACGTATTGGTGTTACAGGCCAGGAGAATCACGTATATAAATCTTCAACAAACACCTATAAGACAAAACTCCCAAGTGCACAGTGGTCTTTATTAATAACGCCCATGCCTTACACAGACGCAATGAGATACTGCAGAATTTCCCCATTATTAGAGAAGAAAATAATACCATCATTCACTGGAAACAATGCAAAAATAATGGCTTTGTTTTGTTAATTCTTGTCTGTAAAATTGCTGCAATGAGTATAACAAGGTGGCCAGCTGTTGCTAATAAGGCTGCAATGTTCAATGTATAGCTAGCAGTCTGTTAATGTGTGTTGTCATTCTTGCTCACCTTATCTGATGATTTTGACATTGTCTGGAAAAACAGGCAGAGGTAATTTACTTTCCAGTCCTGCCAAGAATTATGTGTATGCAGTAGAGAGGCTGAATGTCACTATAATTTCTCCATGGGCTTATCTTGGCCTGACCCATTGTGTATTGAGACTTTAAAATTATTATAATGACATCTGAATGAAGCTTCTTGTTTAGGGAAAAATCATGCAACATATTAAAGTCTTATAGAACTACTTTTGTAACTCAGGTGGGGGTTTCTGGTGTCTATCCAGGTGCCTACATAGAAGCAGCCAGAAAATTATTTCATAAATTAGGATAAGACAATGTTTAGGCAAGGATTAAGAAAATTCACATTTCATATCATAGCTCCACAACAAATTTTTCATGAAGTAGCACATGAAAGACTTGCTTGACAAAAGCGTTTTAAAGATATGTTTACATTTTAAGTATATTAATGATTTTACTGACATTGGTGAAGTGTGTCTTCAATTTCAGTAGAAGGAAAGAAAGAAAATTTTACAGTCTTTGGGCTAGATATAGCAACTATTTAATATCTTGTGTCTGGTGGCCACTGATTGTCTTAATACTATCACTGGGCAATAGTGTTGCATGTCCTCATGTGTAACCTGCCAAAGGTGGAGGAAAGATTTTGCTGCTCCTCTGCAGAGAGACAGAGTCTCCACAGATGACGTGCCAGGTGGGTTTCTTTGAAGACACAAATGACAAGTGGATTTCTATCTTAGGGGTGTTCTTTCTCCATTGCAAGACTGACCTAGTCATCATGTACAGGATGAGAGGCTAAAAACAATTACGAAAATGAAGATACATAAAAGGGCAAAACATAAGCTCTGTGCCTTCTCCCACATTCAGATCACATGAAGTCCTGTGGAATGACCAGGAAAACATATGTCGATAGCTGTGTATTATTCCCTGTGTGTGACTGAATAAAATACATGACCTGGATAAAAGGTCCATACATTTGCTAAGCTGCGGGTTTTGTCACTAGATGGCAGAAAAAGATGAGTTATGTTGTATGATTAAACTAGCTTTTTAACACATGATCAGGGTGAACTAAGTCTGTGCATTGTACTGACCAGAAACAAACCCCGCTTACTAAACTCTGCCTTGCTATTGCCATATTTACAAAACATAGTCTAACATCCTGTAGGTAACATGGGATTACGGTGCCCTCTTCTAAACCTCCTTCCCAGCTATGATCATTAAAGCTGAAAGAAAACAGTGTAGATCCTTTCATGTAAAAAGTGGCAGAGAATAGAGGAAGCATATTTAATTACTATGTGTGGGAAAGCCCATTGCTTGTATTTACTTTTCTGGTTAATATTGACATTGAGTAACTGGAGGACCACTGATTCCTTCCTTGCACATCCAGACACCCCTCTGAGTTCAATGGGAACATGAAATGTGGAAGATCGGGGTTCTATCCAAAGCACCCTCAAGTCAAGGGGAAGATTCCCATTGACTTTTCCAGGGCTGGGATTAGTCCTAGCGAGGAGCGGTCCTTTGAACAATAATCATTCAGCACTGAGTAGCCAGCACAGGGTGCTGGGGGTTTGCAAAGCACTAAATAAATAAATGACACACATTCCATTTCTCATTTGCCCCAGGGTTACACACACGTGCCGTACTTGGAAAAGATCAGAGCTTTTCCCTGGGAGGCCAGCCACACAGACTGAGAAAGCCACACTAGATAATCTCTGCTTATCCTTTCCACCAAAAGAGCTCAGCTGCAAAAGCTTCTTCACATGCGCAAAGGGTGCAAGAGCATTTTGGGGATAGGATTTATTTTGTGCCCATCACTGGACTTCTCCTGGATGTTCGATGCTTCACATCACCCTGCCACGGTCAGTTGTCATTAGACAGCACAATACAGTAAAGCTTGTCCTGACTGGCACATACACAAAACAGTATGGGGCATCATAATGTTATGTGCCTGCTTCAGTAGTTCAGAGAGATGCATTTTCCACATATCCCTTAGAGATCTATGTGGCACCAAGGGTTCACGGAAGCACTCTCACTCCATGGACTGGTCTGTCCCATCTGGCTTCAGTTACAAGTACCATCCAGGTTATCTTGTAAGTTTAGCTCCTAACAGACTTTCATGCATGGTCAGAGTTACTGGTGGGACAGCCAGATTTGGTGGATGACCAGTTGTGTGGGTTAGGGAGCTGTAGAGAGAAAGGAAAGAGACATCCCATGAAACTTGGGGTGCAACCAAGATATAGAAAGTTTGCACTGCACTGGCTGACCAATGGCTGACCATAATCAGGTTCACAACCAGGCCAAGAATCTAATGCAGATGTCTATTTTTTTCATTTTGTATTGAATAAATGAGCCTTATTAAAGCTACTAATAAATGAGGAGCTTTACAACGTCAGTCAGCATATGCTATGACTATTTTTTTCTTTTACAATGGTACTTGTGACATTTGCGTTCAGGCTAGCACAAAACAAAAAACCTGCTTATAGTCTTCGACTAAGATAAGGGGGAAACTAGTACTTCAGTGAATGTGATGGGTCCCAGGCTATGGAGCCCTACAGAAAGTTGCTGTTTGCTATGGCAAGCAATCCCAATGCATGAATACACGTGCCATTTTTTTTACTGCAGTGTTTTGGAGAGCAATTACAAAAAATACTGAGTACATTCTTCCAAAAGAAAGCACCAGTCATAAAAGGAAGAAAAATCAACTTTTTAACCAGAATTTTGGGCCACAGTTAGGGTAGATATAATTTTCTAGTTTCATACTGAAACATTATAGTTTAATGCCTCTTACTACATTTTTGCCATCTGGTTTAACAGTTGAAATAATCAAGCAAATGAAATACAATGGCAGGCAATTTGGGGGGTTTAGATGTAGGAAGGACACAACAGAAGTTCATATCTGGTAGTGAAGACCTGGTTGCTGCTGGGATCATACTGCCTGGGAACCTGCACTGTTATTGGGTAGGGATGTTGTAGGTATTTCTGAACTGGTATTACAGCATCTCCCTAGAAAGAGGTAACTATTTCAGGGATTATAATTCCTCTGATGCTTAAACCATACTAGTGCAGAGAAAAAAAGGTCTTACTACTGCTTGCACCTGTTGTGTCCTAAAACACTACAGCAGTTCAAAATTAATTTATTTCCATCCCATAGAATCATAGAATGGTTTGGGTTGGAACAGACATTAGAGGTCATCTAGTTCCAACCCCCTGCCATGGGCAGGGACACCTCCCACTAGACCAGGCTGCTCAAAGCCCCATCCAGCCTGGCCTTGAACACTTCCAGGGATGGGGCATCCACAGCTTCTCTGGGCAACCTGTTCCAGTGTCTCACCACCCTCACAATAAAGAATTTCTTCCTGATATCTAATCTAAATCTCCCCTCTTTCAGTTTAAAACCATTACCCCTTGTTCTATCACTACATGCCCTTGTAAAAAGTCCCTCCCCATCTTTCCTGCAGGCCCCCTTTAGGTACTGGAAAGCTGCTATAAGGTCTCCCTGGAACCTTTTCTTCTCCAGGCTGGACAACCCCATACACTTCTCCTCCATAGAGGTGTTTTAGAAGTGGGGTTAGGAATAATATTCTGGCTCAGACAATAATATGCTGGCCAGAAATTAATCCTGATGTAATTCTACAAACATGAAGAAAGATTTAGTAGAGATGCTTTTGCCTGCTGTGGGGAAGAAAAAAATAATTCATTTAACAGGCATGGCTACATTGTTCTTCAGAAACTGAGGAGGATCCAGCTGGAAGATCTGGATACTGACATGATACTGTGAAGCAAACACAAGTTGAAAAACCTGTAGTAGATCTGCAGCGCACCACTGCCTCTTGTCTCTGCTCTCTCTCAGTGTGGATTCCTTTTGGAAATGACAGCCACAAGCCTCACAAGCCACGTTCTCCTAATTTCAAGAACACCTCTTGGAGTCTACCTTTTCCGAGCAGAATGGTACATACCTTACAAAGCACAGGTTTAAGGAAAAACCTCTAGTCCTCCTCCAAACCAGAGCCTCGTTCCTTGTCTTATTCTGCCATTCTCCTAAGCAGAGAGCAGTCACAGCGCGTGCTAGCTGGCGGCCGTTGCGCTGCTTGAAGGTCCCCAGCCCCGTGCCTAGAGCAAAGTACAGATTGGAGAGGTGACATTGCTTAGGTGGTTACATCAATGAACATTATGCTTATGAAATTTGCCATTGTGGAAAATAAGCAATGGATCATTGCAGACCAATTTAGCGAGTCTTGGTAACTACACGGTCTGCTAGGCAGTGATCTGAATCCACTAATCCCTTGTTTGCTGATAAAGACAATTTTTTTCTAATTTTTTTTTGCCCTGACCTACCATTTCAGTGAGGCAGAGACATGTAACTGACATGAAGATCTAAAGCCCTTTTTAATACTTACAAAAAGGTCTGTTAAGATGGAGCCATAATAAAAAGCACTAATGTAAAATCTTGTTTTGTCTCTTGATTCCAGTGTTCTTCTGGGTGTTCTTTTGTTCTTCCAGGGTGTTTGAAGCTAAAGCTTTATCCTCTGAAACTGCCGGAGAGCAAACGCTGCTCTCACTTTGCGCAGATGTTAACAATTAGTTTATACTTATTGGCATTAATTGCTATGGTAGATGCAAGGAGAGGGTACGTTACATGCTTTGTGTGACACTGTTTAAAGATTTTGCAACCTTTTTAGTCATACTCAAGCTACTCTGTCCAAAGGCCTGGAATCCCTGGTGGAAAGAATGGTTTCCTTTGCCAGTTCTACAGAAGCACGTACACTTTGCCTCTCCAGCTAGTTAAAGAAAGGCCGAATTTTATTCACACTAATACATTTGACAGAAATGGTGTGATTTTACTCTTGCCTGTTAGAAAGGCATGCAGGTAAAGGAGTATTCTGCTTGTCTGTGGGCTGTCTATTATGCTTCTGATACTCAAATGCTGGCAGTTCAAAGTGATACCTTGTCTAAATAATTTATTGATTTATAAAACAGGAGGAAATTTCACCAACTGCTCCAGAGGGTGTAGAAATAGTGGGAAGATCAGACTATAGTCATAACAGTAATTTAGATAAATTGCTTTTGTTTTAAAACAAACTCCAATAACTGAGAGACAAAATAACTCAGAGCCAGACAAAAGAAATAATAAGTTTTGTAGACATTTCATGGCAGGACTGACTTGTGTCAGGCTTCAGAAGCTAAGGCGGGTTGAGCCTAGCCTGAGTCTGCAGTGAGACCTCCCAGGAAACATATACACAACCAAAAGCATTGCTGTTGATTTAGTAAATGTTGTTTTTCTCACTGAACCCTGGTGGATCCCCAGCTCAGGCCTGGTAAGCTGTGAGGGGAGCCTTTGCTCTGTAATGAAGCCACAGGCTACTTCTGGGCCTTTAGAGCTCCACAGTCCCTTTCTAACATTTCCATCTTCTTTGGCCCCATATTATCATAGGCAACTGCAGTCTCCTCCCACTGACTCCCTCCAGCTCCTCCAGCTTTTACTTTGAATCTCCTGTGCCGCCTCTCATTGTGTACAATCGCTTTTCTTTGAGAAGTCAGCTTTTTTGTCCAGCAAACCCAGGGTATCCACTCAGACAGCAGGTCCAGATCATTTTATTTTCAAATACAGATGTGCGCTGCTGTTTCATGTTTTTTGCCCCTGGCTGAGACGTTTCCAAATACTCATGCAGATGATTCTTTTCCCTGTTTCAGATTCTTTCTCGGATCTTGTCATTACAAAAATTCAGCCATGAGTAGATTTTTGGTGGCTATCACACTGCCTGATGCTGCCCGTGGTTTCTTTACCCTCTCCCAACTGTTTGCGTCCATCATCTGCCTTTAGACTAAATCTGTTAACATGTTTTAGTTCTGTATGTGTGTTGGCAATAGGGCAGGAAGAATCTGTATCCTCAAATTAGGTATTGGCAGGAATTCACAAATTGAATCAACTGGATCCAAACATATAAGAGCAATGGGATATAAATGGCCCATGTGTCCATTTAGCTTGGGAACGAAAAGAAGTTCTTACAATCTGTGCAGAGGGACTCTGGAAGAGTTTACAGCCCAAGAAATGAGGAAAAAAGAAGAAGATGTATATTTTTATATAGGTGATTCTGATGATTGCAATAAAAGTGTCTGACCTCAGCAGTGTCTACCAGATATAAGTTTCTGCTCCTGGATTTTTGCGTGTCATAAAGATCTAAAAAAAATATAATCACATCTTCTAGTTTTCTTTCCCTTGCTTGTAGACAGTAACTATGTCTAAAGGCAGACCCGAACTCCTGCACCGGAGCTCCAAGTACTGAGGGCTCTGATGTGAGAGCTGTGTAGTGGGAGCTGCGTGTGAGGTAATAAGGCTTTCTGAGAGTCAGGATATATTATCCAGGGCACAAAGTCTGCATGAAGTTAGCTATTAAGCTTCCAGACTGGGTTTGGTTTACATCTGACCAACTTCGATCGTGAGCAGGGTAGCTCACGTCTGTCTTCACCCATTCCCACATCCACATTGGAAATACACACACAGCATCCCTTTCTGCTGTGCTGCCAATGGGGCATTTGTTTTTATGAATAATGGTATACATCAGGTCCAATCTCTCTTTTCCATCAGCTCATGTAACAGAGCTTGGAAACCAACCAGATCCTGCTCTATTGTCTGACTGAGGCCCTGTATATGAAAGGACTGCATTAGGAGAGGGACTTGCTGCAGGACCGTGTTTTCTGGCTAATGGAAACCATCAAAGCGAAAATGCTCATAAGCTTATTTCTGTTGAAAAGAACAAATTGCTCTTAATGGTTTTCAGCTTTTGATCAACTTATGAAGCATTTTTCAAATTAACCCAGTATGGTAGGGATTTGGCGTGCAGAACTCTTGCTGTCGGGCCTGAACGCAGCAGGCATGGGACAGTCAGGAGTCACAGGTGGATGGCACTGAGACTTTCCAGATGCTTTTGAATATATTGCCTCCTGAGACATGAAGAAGAAACATAAATTCATGGCTTAGGAGAGGATCGTTAGAATGTTAGAATGGCACCCACATTGGATATTCTACAAACACTTCACACGGCAGAGCAGAAGAAGACAAAATATCTCAGAGTTAATTATGGCCCTTAGATGGCTCAGATAAAGACAATTAACCCTTCTTAATGATTTTCATTAATTAGGACACTTTTCTTTGCCTGGCAGGTAAAGAACTTCATAGAAAGAAATAGAAAAATAAAATTAAAATAATAATTAAAAAATAAAATAGAAAGAAAACAATCTTTTTAGGGCAAAATGTAATGATTAACATCTTCTTTCTGTATAAGAAAGAGTTTATTTAACCAATAGATTAGAGAAAGACTGCACCACAGGGGCATTATAGTGTGAAATACATATCACAGTCAAAAGTATTTGCTTCTAATCTACTTTGGCCAGTAAGGAAATACTTTCATTTTCATTATCTTGTGAAAGATGAGTGCGGTCTATGCCTGAAATAAAAGGAAAAGTGTGTTTGCGTGGAATGAATATAGCACAGGGGAACCACTCGCTCCCTGGCTTAATAGTCTCACCAGGGTGAGATGCCTTTGCTGGACAGCATCTGTTACTCCCAGATGTGTTGTTCTGGAGACAATGATTTTCCTAAAAGGTGCCCGCTGAAATACAAATGGTGTTTCTTCCCTGGATTCACCTGTGTGCCAATTTGCTAGTGATCAGTTGGAGATTACTCCAGTCACACACGGGTTTTACGTACCTTGGCTGAAATGGGCATCACAGCTGTGTAAGAACCAAGTCAGGAAGAAGTCCTCCATGCTAGCATTCACGCCTGTCGATATTCACCACCCCCCCTCCCGTCGAAGTCCCGGGGGTATGTCCTAATTGCCTTTGCAGGAATTGCTGTACTGCAAATAGGAGACAATATTGTGTCATAGCTATAATAGATCACATGTGGTGGACTCCTTCACTTGTACAGAGCCTTTTTTGGAAACTTGTGTAGGGAAATGTGAGAAGCCAAGAGTGGACAAAACCCCTAGATCTAGGAGACATAACTGGTTGCATTTGTACTTCCTTTGTAACCATGTCTTAATTAATTTAAATAAGACTTCAGAGGGATCTCACTTAGGTATGTATGATTAGCCTAGTTTATTTCCAATTCTATTTTGAACACTACATCAACATCTTATTATAATTTCTCCTAGCTGTGTAATATTTTGGTTCAGAAATATCTAGAATAATGGGCTCAGATATTGGCATTTTCTTTGAAATACTTTTCATTCGTTACTAATTTATAAAGGTCTCATTCTTTCTGTGCATGTATCTAGAAAAGAGGATTACTCTGCGTTATTACGTACACAAGCCATGACAAAATAGCCACAAGCATTTTAAGGAATATCAGAGCACTTAGTAGGAATGATTATGTTGCACAATTTTAGGGAGAGAATATAAAGGATTCAGATGGTCTCCCTGGAATTGCAAAGATTCCTAACAGTCAATGAAGAGGAAAATTAATTCCTCCTTATTAAGTAGAGCCATATGAACACCACATTTTCCAAGAAACAGAGCTTGTAACTGAGGAAGCTAAAATGCTCAAATTGTGTTGGATGGAACAGGAATTTATTCCATGTTATTCCAGGAAATTAAGAGTGGGTTTTGTTTTTGTAAGGGGAAAACAAAGTTTTAGCCATCGGACTTCAAAAAAGAACATGGCAGCCTGGTAGTCATTAACATCAGTGTTTATAGGTTAGACTTAATTATCCAGTTACGGATCATTAAATTTTTTTCCATATGATGTCTAAGCCAATATAACGCTTGAGTGTTAACAATGACATGATAAGAAGAGATTTTGATTAGACAAAGAATTGGATATTATCCAGCTCTGAAGGGATATGATCAGTAAACTAACTGATGAATGAAGCTTATGAAGCCTTCAAATGGTAAGGAAAGTTTATACTTACTGCTGCATAAATGCTCCAAGATCCAACTAACTTTGCTGCAGAGAGTCTCTGGTTTTCATAACTCCTATGTTGGATGGTCTTACTTACTATGTAGTGCATTAAAAATTTCTTTCAGGTACTGCCACGTTTACCTGTTAGCATGCACTGATCATTACTGAACTGGCGCTGGATCACAGGAAGCTCCAGAATATTCATTTTGAAGGACAGTTTCTGGAAGAGGAAATGTGAACTGTGGTACTGCCATGAGAACCTAACGATGAAGTGAAGAGCATTGTGTACTCAGAGTAAGCCTGCAAATGAAACAGATAATACAAGAAAAGATGAAAGAAAAAGGGAGACCATATAGAGACATCTGCTTGGCCTTGTGTGCTCCATCTACATGCAGAATTTTTCTTTTTTTCCTGGGGTATGGGAGGTCTTTTGGTCTGAATATGGACACAAGACACATCCAAATCCCTGGTCAAGTCCATGCGAATTTTCATTTGATTATCAGTCTGTGATGTTCTCGGGTTCTGCAGATCTCAGCTTGCAACATTCACCTTTTCCTTTGTGACTCAGTGCTGCACTTGAGATGTCCTAAAAGGAAACAGAAGGTGTGTGACTGTCCAGAGCTTCAACACATCCATGCTAGAAGTCCAGCAATGCCATACCTTACACCGCTCATGGAGCAAGGTGAAGAATGCAGCACAGTGACATTTACAGGCAGCGAATGTGTTGCTTGTATAATGGTGGAGAGGATGTTAAATTTGTAGCAGTCTCTCTGTAAGGACTTTTGCCTCTCTGCTCTTTACAGCAGACATAGCTCCTCTATATGTGGCCTACAGTTTTCTGTTCTGGGAACGAGTAGAAATTAATTTTCCCTTAGCAAATGTGAACTCTTGAGAAGCTTCAGAGATTCAGCCAGCCAGAGCCAATGGAGACTCCAGAGTCAACACCACACTTCCCCCGATTTCTGCCTGATTGAATCACCCACTCTTCACTCATCATATCTTACTGACTAACCCTAGAGTGCCGTGAAAGCTAAATGTCGATTTCCAAACTAACCGTGCATCTATGTGACTTTCTTATTTCTGAGTGATAAAGCAACTCAAAGAGCAATCCATATCCAGTCATCGTCCTAGGGTAAGATGCTGTTTGGTCTTTACACCAGGTTATAATCACTCAAAGACCAGCCTTCCTTTCCGTCTGAATTTGTTAGCTGCCACTGAAGCCTGTTTAGACCAAGTTAGGACTGACATGGCATGACACTTTATGTTTCATCTCTGTACTGGAATGCAATGAATATCAATATTCCCATCAAAACCTTGTGTTTGCAGTGCTGAGGTGGACGAGCTAGGAGCAGATGCAAGTCCCAGAGTTGATATATCATTTCCCCAAACTCCTGTCTCAATCAACACAGTGAATTGATCTGGAAACAGGAGAATGCTAGTGGACAAGGGAAGCCCAGCAAAGAGGAGAACACCACCACAGAGAAAGTTGATTTGGCCCCTCGTTTTTTACCCTGTTTCAAAAGTTAATCTTTCAGAGGCCTGAAACAGTCCTTGTGAATAAGTATGTTTTAAATGTTGTTCTTTGGGGGTATTTTGCCTACCAAACCAAACAGTGTGTTTTAGTAAAAACTTTTATTAAGTCACTCCAAAAGTTTTTGCTTGTGGCAAGGGATTATAGAAGAAAAAAGAAGAATCTGAAAAAGCAACCAAATAATCAGAATATGGTTGCCATATCTGAGGGTGGCCATAGTGGAGGTTCACCTGACTGTCCTAACAGAGCAGTTAGGAGCAGAAGGATTATATGATGTGGTCAAATACACACTAATTTCTCCTCTTGCCTGTTCCCTTCAGAAGACAATATCTGTGTAAAATACAGTCATTCTGTCCGTCCATATGTCTGTCTATTGATCAGGAAAGGAAGAGATCAAAGATTTCAGAAAAGGTTTTGTAGATATTGTATTGACTTTTCTTTGATCCTACAGTATTTATATATGTAAGTAATTCACAACCTTCTAGAACTGTACCTACTCTTCTATTATATCTAATATTTTAAATCTACTTTATCTTTTTTTTTAATTTTTTTTTTACTTTTATCCCCAAAGCAAATAAATGACTCCTTTTCCCATCTTGTTTTCCCATTGTTTCTCCCTATCCTTCCTACCCTCCACTTGAACTGTCAACACGCCTCCTGTTATTCTTAGCCCTAAGACTTCATTTTCACTAGGGGGAAAGAGGGTATTTTTAAATCAAGACAGAGGACTTAGTATACTAAGATGAAGTAAAATCTTAGGGAAGAAAGTTTAATTCTGATAGATGTTGGCAGAACTGATTAAAGCCTAGGGCAACCCCAGGGTTTACTTTGACCCACTAACCCCTGTGAAAGCTATCAACTACTTTGTCTTCATTAGGGCTAAGCACTGTGGTAGCTAATTCAAGTTAAAAATATATCTTTTTTCCTGGGGAAGATACAACCTTAACATCTCTGACTTGCTGTTGATTTATAACTCATTTGCCATCAAAGGCTGTGCTGCCTGCCTGCCTACAGGGGATCACTCTTATTATTGTGCTCAGTGAGGATTAGGAAAAAAAGGATTAAATATAAACTCTGTGCACATTTCAAGTAACTTGTACTTTCTGTGTTATTAATAGATCGAAGCAAGGGTTTGGATCTGAGCATAGCTGAGGTCTTGGATTTTGTTTCAGTCACTTTTGTGTCTCCAGTGTTTCTGTTTGCATGTCAGTGGTAGATGTACAGCACACGCAGAGAAGAGTTCACATTAAATAGACATTTTGGCAAAAAGAGTGAAGGAATCACGATCAATGCAGTACTGAATTTATGTTTTTAATCACTGGACCATAAGCAATCCAAACCCTTTAGCAATCTGTCTTCCTTATAGAGCGTTTTGGGGTTTTTTAATGTTTAATGTCCTGGGAAGCCAACATTTGCTACACTGAAAGACAAGGCAGATATTTAACACACCAGTAAGCAATGGATTTTTTAATATAAGTTTTAAATTCAAATAATCCTGATGAACTGTAGTGAACAAGCCTTTGACCAGTTCCCAGGGCAGAAGGGGTAGGACTTCATATCCAACCTTCCCCAAATACAGTAGCTAAAGGTGTCTTCAGGGAAAAATAAAAGGTCTTTGGTATCATTTAAATCTCAGTTTAGCCCAAATTTGATAGTTTCAGTGGGATTAAGGAGGTCACTGTCAGTCTGCTGTCCCTTTGGCAGGGACGAGCATCGTGTCCTGACAGAACAATGTAAACACGTAACGTTTATTTTTCATGATTTATCAGATCCTGTTTTGCACCTCTGATTTTGTGTTGGAAATATCCAGCAACCTTGCTCAGCGATGCCAATAACAGGTGAAGTGGGTATCGGTCAGAGCTTCATAGAACCAGTGCCAGATGCTACTTGCTGTTGGACCATTTAGGAAACAACAGCCCATTCAATAAAGTGTATTAATCTCATTTGTTATCTAATTTTCTAGTTTCTCTGTTTCCCCAGAGTGGCATTTTATGACTTGATTACAGGTCAGACTCACAGGTAGGACATCACCTTGTGTTTACACAATGTTTTTCTCTGGGACTAGAAGGAAGCAGAGATGGTTTCACAACCTTTCAGCTTGTTCATTCTTTTTAAGTACAGAGATTGGATAAGTGGAGTTACTAAAAGAATTCCTCACCCCCATAAGAAGTGTGAGGTTGGGAACATGAGCTAACAGTGTCTGGCTGTTTATTTGTCAGAGAACTTCCTGTTGCTAAACCCACTGACCAACTGGGACTTCTCCTCTTGCCCCATGTATTGGATCAAGCAGCTTTCCCACGAGGTGCAGAACTTTTCCCACGAGGTGCAGAACTTTTCCCCTTTGGTTATGAATGACAAGGTGAGCACTGAAGTAGTCAGCATGCCAGCTGCAAACTTGCTTCTCCTATAATGGGACATTTGCGGGTTGTAGTTTTCTTTATGATAAACCTCTGGATCACCTACATACACAGTTTTATTTGAAATGCCTGCAATAAGGTGGGAAGGAATTCTGATGGGCTGTCTTGTACAGATGATGGTTCATGGTTCGTGATATCTTGGCAAATGGGAGCATAAATGATTTTTATGTGGCCTGTGAAAGGTCAGGCAACCTCACTGTCACTGGGCCTAAATTTGCTCTACAGAAGGTGCACCCACATGGCTATTTGGTCAGGCATCTGATAACAGACAAAAGTGGAAACCAGGTGATTTAGTCTATTCCCCTGCCCTGAGGTAGAAGGAACTGCATCAGCATAGCTCCTGACTGAGATTTGCCAAGCTCAGAGCAAGTCTGTTGTGCACAGAACAGTGGCATGCAGTCTTTTGGGATGCATTGTGTCATTTCATTTCTTACTGAGTCACAAAGGTAGATAGGAACTTTTTCAAATTTTGGCACTGAACAGAGAAATATAAGAACAACTGGTGTAAACTGTAACGACAGAAGACTTGGCATGGTCTGTGCTAGTATTTGTGTGAAGAGAGAAGTGTAGCTCCACTGAGTGAAGCAATGAGCTGAAATATTTTGCCTTGTCCCATAGACCAATAACCCAGAATAGTGACGAACCCGCCAGTTGTGTATGTATAGGCTTGGAGCATGCCCCAGCCTTATGACAGCTTTTCTTCAGTTGGCCATCAGAGTCACTAATTAACTTGGCAAAGGCACAGAGGAAGGGCAAGACACAGCTCCTTATCTCAGGGGCTCCTGTCCTTGCTGGTGTGATTCCTCTGAACAGGAAGATTCCTTCTTCTCTCCATTGCAGCAACCAAACCTTAATATTCCTGGCTGCAATCAGCCTCATGCTTCTTGTCTGATGCTGGAGCTTGGATGGTCGAATAACCATTAAAGAACAGTCCTCAAGAGACCTGGCAATTATTTCCAGCTTGTGAAGTGGCTTTGTAACATCTATTTTACCTCCCCATGTATCAACTGAAGGGGAGCTGACTTCTGTTATGAAATTCTTTTGATTATCTACTATAAAGGCCAGACAAACCTCAGTGTCATTACACTTAAAGTAAGTAGGATTTTTGCTAATTGAGCCCTTCTTAAATAATAATTTTCAACTTGTGCCTGAAAAATATCCTTCATTTCTTTCTCACTGTTTAGAAAAGGGTAAAACCTTCCTGTTCCCTAGCACAGGAAAACAAACAAAACTTCCAGTGTGATTGATTGGAAAAACTCAATTAGCTGTCATGGCTATAATTACTACATAAACACAGTCCTGGGGTAGAGACCAAGTGTGCTGGAGACCCCTTCATGAGGCCTCAGTAAACTGGGGTAACCTCCACAGCCAACTCAGTGAGTGATAAATGGTAAAGTGCTAACGTGCGGGTGTCTCTTTCTGTGAGGTCTGTGGGCCCTGTTACACAGTGTGGGCTCCTTGAGAGGGGGGTTAATTCACTGCTCGCAAAATCCCAAAGGACAAAAATGGAAAAAAGCTTGGAGCCATTGCTGCAGTCGGTTCTTATTGTTTCCCTGAGAAAATCCCGCTTCACCTTTCGGATCTCGGCTCTCTTCTTGAAACAGACTTTGTTTTCCCAGCATGTTAGAAAGTACAAATTAGGCACCTAAGAACAAATGCTGTTTTTGATGGGAGCTAGTTACTTTTATACTGTTAAAATACTAAGTCAGAAAGTAGCTTTGGAAACCAACTTTCCTTCCTTCCTTCCTTCCTTCCTTCCTTCCTTCCTTCCTTCCTTCCTTCCTTCCTTCCTTCCTTCCTTCCTTCCTTCCTTCCTTCCTTCCTTCCTTCCTTCCTTCCTTCCTTCCTTCCTTCCTTCCTTCCTTCCTTCCTTCCTTCCTTCCTTCCTTCCCTCCTTCCTTCCCTCCTTCCTTCCTTCCTTCCTTCCTTCCTTCCTTCCTTCCTTCCTTCCTTCCTTCCTTCCTTCCTTCCTTCCTTCCTTCCTTCCTTCCTTCCTTCCTTCCTCCCTCCCTCCCTCCCTCCCTCCCTTCCTCCCTCCCATCCTCTTAAACCTCCCACAAATCCCTTTCTTCACTGAATACCACACATCTCTACAGTAATGCGGCCACAACTGTCAGATTCAAAGCCCCTTTCTGCCAAGTGTTACCGATTCACTGATTTTATCAGCTTTAGATCAGGATCTACATGGGACAAGGTACTCAAAAGTAATTGCAAGATGGATGGCAGAGAGTGTCAATACTATTTCAGGACCATATTTTTCAGTGAGGTACAGTTTTTCCTCACGTATGTTAGCACAGCCCTGTCACATGATAAGGGGTGTTGAGATGTGCGAGGACATCCCTGTGGGAGAGGGGCTGCAACACTGATTTGCAGAGAGCACCCAGCGAAGTTTCCTGAGCCTGCAAAGCGTGCTGAGGCCAGAGTGATGGGTCACCCACCAATTGCTCTGCAAGCATTTGCAGGACACTGCCATTTGTTGAGTTTGATTCTGAGGGTGTGGGGATTTCTCAGGTCGGCGGCTCCGTGATGCACCGCAAATAATTCAACAAACACACGGTGCAGAAGATTACCCTGACTGATGTAAGAGAGGAGTAACTTCCCTGTAACTGAGACGTAACTTACTGTACCATATCAGAAAGCATTGAAATAACAAGCACAGCTGCTCTCAAGCCATAGCTGTTTCCACAGCTACGTGAAGCCACAGTTGATTAGATTTTGTTTATTTTTCAGTTCAGAGTCTCCAAATGTAGGTTAACTTTGAATTTCCAGATGTGTAATGTGGTAAAAAATGCCACGTGTTTTCATCTTCTAGCGTGCAGCTATGTACTGAGCACAGACCTGATGTTAGAAATCATCTTGGTCGCTGATGCAATTGTTAACTGCTGACAAACGACACAGCTTAACTACCTGACAATCAACTGGTCCACGCACTGGTGAGTTCACTAGCCAAAGGGTCATCTTGCTTTATGATTTAGAAAGCTAGAAAGAGTCACAACATCTCCAAATCGAACTCTGGGGTTCAAATCTCACTCACCCTGAAAAAAAAACCTGCTTTGGCTTTGGGTCTGTGCCTGGCCCATGCAACGTTTTCATGTCAATATGCTTGAAGGACCCGGGAAGATCTGTACAGCAGTCACGTGTGAGCTGTTCAGCATGCCTGCTTTGTGGGTTGTTTTAGGATGCTGGTGTCCTGGCTGTGTGTTGGTGTGTTATACGGGCAAGCAGGGATGCTGGGGAGGGAATGGTGACTACCTCCACCTAGGTTTCCCAGGGGGTTAGGGTGCAACTGGAGCCACAGCTAAGGCAAAGCCAGGTTAGAGGAAAACAGTTTACATGGCTCTTTATGGCTGGTGCCTCACCTCTTCCAGTAAGTACTTTGCAACTTGAATTTTAAGATGTTATGGATATACTAAACAATAGGGTGGCTGTCACGGTACCAGTCCACTCCCAGGATAGTCACTGCATTCCTCATCCAGCTTAAATCAAATCGCCCACTTTTTTGATAATGCACTGATTTATAACCAAATATTTCGGCTCAAAGTGCAGACTCCCATCTCTTTCCCCTCCTGCAGATACTCTTTGCACTCGAGAATCCCCCCTAAATTTCCACTTCAGATGCCACATGTGGTGGCTGGACAATCCTTCTGCATTTAAGCAGAGAAAGAATCATAATAGTTAGTTATTAACACAGGGAAGTCACATCCCCTTGCAAATGCAGAGGGCAGGAGGGGATTAACACAGCCCTTCCAGCTTTCGTAAAGAACAAACAGCTTGCATGTCCAAAAGCCTGTCCGTGTCTCTACAGCTGTGTCAACTGGGCTAACAACATATATTCCTTCTCTTTGCAAACCCTGAGAACACAATAGTTGTTTGGGTGATGGGGGAATGAATATTTGTTTTTGCCGCTTATTTGGTTTATTTGCACTGTGGTCACTAGTTAAAGTAAACTGAAGCAGGAAGGGCAAGGGAGTTCCTCTTTCTTATTCCTTTTTTTAAACTCCAATGTGTGTCAACTTTTTTAACTCATTGCGATTTTTTGGTATGAAGAGGTTAAGACCAGACCTTGAAGATCTGATTCTTGTTTCACTGAAACTGGTATAACTAATGACTTTAGGTGAGGTATTAGCAATGCACACTAGTGAATGTTCAAAGAGAATCAGTCACTAAGGCCAATGTTTTCAAAAGTGTCTAGTAATTTTAGATTGTCCCCGTTATTCATACTCAACACTTAAAAGTGGCCAGAAGTTCAGTTGGCAGCAGTGTATGTGCTGCAGTCTCCATTTCTGAAGTCTGTATCTGAGGACTGATGCTGAAAGATTGGAGAAGGTTCCTATGAAGAGTTGCAAGAATTACTCAAGGAATGGGAAGCATGCTACAAACAAGACTCAGGGATCTCCTTCTAGGTGGCGGATTGAAGACAATACCTCCGAAAGACAACCTAGAGAAAATAAATTTGGTTCAAGAGACCTCTACCCTTGGGAATCAAATCAAAACCACTGGAAAAACACACCAAGGTGAAGTCTTCCTGATGTTGTAAAGAAGAACCAGAACTACCTGTTCTTTTCTTATGGGATACGCAGTGGTACATTCATACCTACGGGACCTGAAAGAAATAAATTGGGAAAGTTACTTGAGAGGTGAGACTGTGCGCATCGCCGATTACCACAGAGTGCACTGCAAGTTTGTACCCTTCTTATCCCATTGTAACTGGTTCATCTGTTTTTATCTTTTTAAGCTTAGAAACTGAAGAAAGACACCCTGTTGGCTTAGAGTTATAACTACATCAGTGTAAGAGAAGTAGTCCAATATCCAGGCTATGGTTTATTATTTAAATAGGTAAAAGTCTTTGAGTGCTGTGTTGCCGAAGTGACAATGCTGAGTGGAAAAACCACATAAAAGCACAAGGAGTGGTTTGTGACTTGGAGGGAAAAATGCAATTAGCAGTTTTCCAGGATGGATTCCCCCAGTGGAATCGCTAATGTTGCAAACAAGCATTTATCCAAATCCAACTAAAACACCTTGGCAGTTGCAGAGGGTAAACAAAATTTTTATCACCCTTAGAAAAATGGATGTTATTTAAGTAACTATTAGCAATTTTTTTATGATCTGTCATGGGACAGCAGGAAGCAGAACAGAACTAAGTTAATTTTGCACAAATGACCAGAATGGAGAACATTATGTGACTTTATAAGCACAGCAGGGAGGCTCCACTAGATTTCTTGCAATTGGCTAGGAACAAAAACTACACATTTTTTGACTAGCAGGTGTCCTTGACCTTAGTCAGCCTTAATTTGTAAACATCCTTTCTACAGCTGTGTGAGCTTTGAAGTGTCCAACTTCTCATCACTATCCAAGAGTTGACTTCAGAGCTTTCTCCTGTTCATCGTTGGACTCCTCCAGGAGCCTGACAGTGCCAGTCAAATTCTGTATTCTTGATTTGACATCCTCATCATTGGACTTGTGCTGCAAAAAAGAGGAACAATTATTCAGGGATTTCAGATTGCTAGAGAGCATAGATGGGATAAGATATTTACATCTGCTGCAGCACGTGGCGCAATAATGGCTTCCAAATTAAAAATCATTTCTGTATTTAGAGATGTCTGTGCCACTCTGACCCACAATCTCCTTCTTCATCACGGTCTGTGAGGGATAATTCATGGCGGTCTCCTTTTTAATGTCTTTTAAACCACAGAGGGCAACACTAACGTATTCCAAATTCCCCTGCTTACTGAAGAACTTTTATTCTCAAATTCAGTTCTGAATTAAGAGCGAGAAGGTATTACAGTTGTGCCTGATAAGGAAGGTATATTCCATCAGCCAGCAACATGTTTATTGGGAGAATAAAGCATTAATATCTTCTTGATATATGTACTTCTTTGAGTTTGGGACCAAAGAACACATAGTTTTTCTTCTGTAATGCAGGTATTACATTGAGAGTGATATGTATCCAAGTCAGAAAGACGATGGACCCATTTTTTCCTGCATCAGCCTTTGGTCTCTTCCATTTTTGCTAGAATTAAGGATAAAAATAAAACAATGGGAGCTTCATCACTGACTTGTGTGACACGAGTGTATTGTCCCCATGAGATAGAATGTATTTTAAGGCACATATTTTGCTATACAACATTGTTCGGGGCATCACAAATGCAGGGAAGGACAAAGTAGTACAAAAGGGTCTACCAAGGCAATGGACTTCCAACAAGTAGAGATTAATTTTTTACTCAGTACACATTGCAGCAGGTCACAAAGTGATTACTGAAGAAAAAATAAGCTTCTAATTTATATGGAGGTTGTGTTCATGTCTAGCTTTGTGAGCTATAAAAACCGATTCTGCCTCCAGGAACCAGCTGCAGTAGAGCTGCTAGATCCTCTCCTTCTGCCAAGATACAAGCTAATTGTTGGACCACTTTTGGGTTTTGAATAATTGTTGATTTTGAAATGTGGGTGTTCCTCGTATCTCACTTTGATTTGCCCATCTAAGGTGAGCGAAACTGCTTATGGCCACAGAAGCTGAACCATGGAGTGATTCGGATTACATTTATTGTCTCTCTCAGGATGTTGTCCCATCATGCTGAAGGCACTCCAGACTGTCTTCAAGAAGCATAAACTCAGTGGAAATTAGTATTGCACAGGACACAATAAGTTTGCAGCTTTGCCATGTGCTAATTTCCTCTCTCTTTTTGTTAACCTGTCTTGGTGATAGACGATAAAATCCTCATAATTTGTTTTACCAGAACTCTGTTGCATAGCAACCGATCAGCAAAAAAATAGCTTGGACTGTCTAACTATGACAAATTAGACAATATCTATAATATATGAATTTATGTCAGATCACAGCTGGAAGAGATTTGGCCTGGCTCAGCAAAATTCACTGATAAAATCATGGGCGGTTACCAAATCACCTGGTGGAAACTGCCACCATCAAATTTATATATTTCCAGTGCTGCACCGTACCCACATTTACCACATTTACCCTGACAGAAGTTTCCTCTTTTTCCCTCCCTACCTGCCCAGTTGCAGATCTAGAGGTCGGGCCCGTGATCTGGAAATCCCTGTCTGTGCGGACCCTGTCCCTGGATCATGTTTTCCGGCCTCTGGTCCCAGGACTGGTTGATGTCTGTTGGGCTGCACAGCTCTGACTAGAATCTCAGCATTGTTCTGATAGAAAACAAAGAAATCTATTAAGGGATTTTATACTGGGAGTTCTTGGGAAAGAGATTTTAGAGTTTAGATCTGTGGGATCAGTTTTTGAAATTGATAAACCAGACTTAATTTTTTCCCAGTTGTGTTATTTCAGATGCTTGGATGCTAATTCAACACACAAGAAATCAAAGTTGTGCACGCCCACTTATATCTCAAATCAGTTAAATCTGCAAAATGCCTATAGACATTTATTTCTGTGCAGCAAGTCAAGTGTGAATCTAAATAATATAATGCATTTTTCATGATGAATTTCATAAACAGATCTAAGAGAAAAACTCTTGTGGGACTGTCTGGTATGTAGATTTGAAGTTGTAGTGGTCTGTTAAACATTTGAGATCAAAAATGTTTAAATGTAATTGTTCTGTTGCATTTGTCTGTCCAAATTTTAAATAATTCTTTAATGCATTTCAGATGTAATGTCAGAAAACATAAAGAAGGATATTAACATGAAGAACTGAGAACTTTTTACAAGATACAGTAAAAGAAAGAAAAGCTGTAGGCTGCTATAGTGTTATGAAGGTTCACTCTTCAGTTCATGAGGTTCTGTGGGAAAGTGAGTCTGTGAGTACAAAGACCGTATATCTCTAAACCCATGTTCCAGAAAATACATGTTTGTATTTTAGTAATTCTGACAGAAAGCATGATATCATCCCTGCTGGGCAAAGCAATATTTGTAACCTCTTCACACAGACTGTCCCTGGAGGCTCCATTTTCCACATTGTTTAATTTGCACAAAATAGATTATACCAAGTTCATCTTTTTTTTCCCCTTCTGTGATCAGCTGGTGCTTTCCCCTGTGAGATACTCATTTCAGTGAAAAGCAATTAGCAGATGAGACACTGAAATTTTTTCAAAATTTTCCATGAGCCTTGAATATAGTCAGTAATAATTAAGGTGATTCTCCACTATAAAGTCTTTGATGAAATCGAGTATTCTGTTTCACGATGTTCATCATTCAGCTGGGCTGAGCTTGGTTCTCAGTTTCCACTGAACAAACACCACTGAAGTTTTTTCGGTACTGCAGCCCCATTTGCCCCCAGTTCTGCATGACTGGAAATTTGTACTCAGGTGAAGTCATGCTGGTACCAAGACTTTTCCCAGTGGATATAACTCAGTGTGTGTTTCATCCTGACTAACTTCATCTATCTAAAAGCTTGTCATCTACTCTAAGTTTCTACTGCATTCGGTGGAGACTGCGAGGGTCCTTTAGAGAATAATTCACCCCATCACAAGGCCGATGTCTGAAATAAGCTGGATGCATCTCACTCTGACTGTATTTCTGTACACCCACTGAGCGTGAAGGACATCCAGAGGGTTGCTTTAACTAAGCATCTACACTCGAAAGACTGAAGTTAAGTCAGAAGGAGGTCTGAGGGTCTGAAGACCAGACTACAGGCTTACAATCTGTGGCCACCACAGCTTTCTCAGTCCATGGCTAAGTATCAAACACAGTATGTTTCGTATACAGCTATGTGTTTGTTAAGACCATTAAGTACTTCTTACTTCCGTTCCATGGGTCCTGCTTGTGATTGATTTCCCCCAAATGAGTTGAATACAAGCTGCTAGAAGTGCTCTGAGTTCCTGTCCCACAGGATCCCTGATCTGTCCCGCATCTTCCTTGTGCTTTCTCCACCGTACGTCAGCCCAAATGTGGCTAGGGAGTGAAAGCACAGTACGGATTCTCCTTTGATGGTGATACATGAAATCTGCACATGCAGCCCAACTTGCACCATGTCTGATCATGAGCACCATGTCGCTTTATTACATGGGCTCTAACATGTGCAGAAATACGGCATATAAATATGAAAAGAGTGCTCAGCTTCTAGTCAAATCCTTAGATGGTGCATCATGGCTGATTAGTGTAAGCCTTGCGTTTACATCATCTTGACAACATGTTCTTACTTACTATGCTGGAATGAAAGGATACATCCAGCCTCCACATATGGGGTACATATGCTGTAAAAAGGGCAATTTTGCTGAATTGGCTTCGTTGAGTAAATTACTAAGGCATGACGCTGATTATCTAAAGGGGAATGCTAGCCTGAAAATTAATAATGTAACTTTACAGGCTCATTTGCTGCCCAGGTGAATTTCACTAGAGGGGCTTCAAGCAGTGAAAGTGCACGTGCATGTGATATATAAAATGCACCTGTTGAAATAATGTTTCTTTTCCTAGATGTTATATTACAGGGCCATGGACTAATTTCACTTTTAAAAATCCTACCCCAATTTAAATACCTTTTTTCCTCTCCTGCTCTCCTGTTGATCTTAATAAAAATCTCTTCATTGAGGGGACTGGTTATTAGGGGAACAAATAAACTGCCCGTAGCCAGGAGTAGATATATAGCACTTTTCATCCATACATCTCGAAACAATTTGCAGTAAGAGGGCATGTATCCCATTTTGCACATGGTGAAACCAGAAATTCAGAGACTCAAGAAGAAAGTCATCACAGAAGGCTTAAAATACAGTGCTGCTTTTTTTCAAGCATTGCTTTTATGTACTAGATGTAATGTCTGTGCACAAATGCAATCGTGTAAACAGTGTCCCTTCAATGCGTGATACGTACAGCCAGTGCTGGGAGGAGTAAGAGAAACAGGAAAGAGTGAATGGGTTTTGCTTAAGTTTTGATTACTGTGAGTTCAGTGAGACAATCCATTCCTTCCTCCTTCGGTTCCTCTTTATGACTCTCACACAAGACTGGTTAGAACAAATGGGTTGCTGTCAGCAGCCCGTAGAAATGAAAGAGTAGCAGAACAAATTATTTTTCCACTTGATCTTCGAAAATAATTAATGCTAAAATTTTTATTGCAGCATGTACTTGTATCAGTCTTTGTTGGAAACTGTAATGCATCACATATGGTTTGAACAACAGATGTTGGTCCGTTGCATTAACATTTTCATTGGTTTCTCCTCAGGGCTGATACTTCACGTTTCTGAAAGTTGCAGGATCACCGCCGTGTGCAGAAAAGGCCCCATCTCATCACCTATCCCACGCTGGTAAAACAGCAGGCACGTGTTAGTGGATCCGGCTGTGGGAGGGCAGGTGGAGAGCAATGGGAAGTCTCTGCTTGTTCTTGCACGGTGATTTGTTTCAGTTGCCAAGCTCTGTTAAATAAACAGCCTATGCACCGAGCAGGAATTTCACTTGTACAAGGAGGCTTTTCTTTGAACCTTTCCAGGTGGGAATGTTTTCTGGCACAAGGCTCTTATTTAATGTTCATGCTGCCCAAAGGCCACAGTCAGCACTTCTGTGCAAACTTCAGAAGACGTAATCCCTACCTTAAACACCTCATGGTCTGAGCATGCAGCAGTGCTTGACGCGGAGTGGAGTCAGTCTGATAGGTGCCACCAAGGTGATGGGTGCCTGTCTTGCTAGGTCCGGTTACTTCCTTTATTAATTCCATGGATTTACGGATTTACTTTGGGTCTCTTGTGTCTGTCAGGGAAAGGGCAGGAGGCTGGAAACACCAAGAATGAGGACATGGAGCAGGAGAGCACTGCCAGTGGGAGACAGAAAATGAGGACCAACATAGGAGAAGAAATTGGAGCAGAAATTAAAGTCCCTGTTAATTTTCTAGTTTCCACCACTTGTTTTCAGAGGCAGTGGCATCCATTGGAGTAGAGAAAAAAGGTGGGAGATGTCTCTCTTCAGTTGCATTTTCAGCTCTTACATTGATAACTTTTCTGCTTCCTCCTTCTTGGAGGTCTGAGGTCTAAGGTCTTTTGGGAAGGCTGTGAAGAGCTAAGAAGGAGTCCAGAAGGACAAAATGCAGCTAGCACCTAGAAGGACAAAAAGTCCTCTAGTACTACCAGCATCAGAATACCTGCAGAGACCTCATGTCCCTGAGCTAGTGGGGTTAATTGTTAAGTTTCCAGTCCCTGTGAGACGCAAATAGCTTTATGTTTACCCATTAAAGTACATTATGACCCCTTGTTTTATTAGCTCGTCAGAAATTATTTCTTCTGCCTGTAGTATGACATCTCTCTTGCACGTCTTCCATGAGGAATACCACAAAGAGGTTTGAGCACCAGACAAAACACAAAGAGATAAAGGGAGCTGAGATGGCAACGTGCTTCAGACCAAGTTGACCCTGAAGGCCACTGCCCAGCCTTGACTCTTTTGCTGCAGAGACAGCACACCTGTAGATATGGTCTCCAGAGCTGTCTTGAGCACTGGCTCATGCAGCTGGGTAGGAGACAGCCACAGACACCTGGATGTAAGGCAGACTGCCAGCCAAGCCCAGCATTAGCTCATCAGCTTTACACTGAGACCTGTGAGGCCTGGTTAAGGTGGCCCACACCAGTATTCCCAGACGATGTTCATACCTTGAGGGTGGTCTTTGCCTGCCTTTGTAGCTCCACTGCACAGCTATGAAGTAACCGGCAGAGCCCAGCTTGGGATCATCAGCTCCATACTATAGTGCACAGCCAGAGTAAGTGGGATTCAGCCTGGGAAAGCCATTCACCTCTTGGCTTTCCCTTTTTTCCCTTTATTTTCACTCTCCCCAGGTAGGGATTTTATTGGAAGCAAGTAAGAGGTGAGGGAAAAGAGTGAGGGCAGTCCAGTGGCTCATATAAGGAGCTCCTTCATGACTGTATCGCTGAAAAATGTTACTGAAGTGGCCGGCTCCAGGAGGTACAGAAGGATAAGGATCTTAGCTAGAAGTCTGCTTCCTTACCGATTCCCAGAAGTTAACAGAAATTAGGCAATAATCAAGTACATTCAGTACCATATGTCAGAACATATCGTAACACACAGAAAAGGGGGCCTTGTTACGCTTCGTGCTGCAGTGTCCGAGGCACTTCAGTTCAACGCCTTTCTTTGCTTATTCACATCACATCAGAGAAAGAGTGAAGTGCTACGTCACCCCAGGCCCAAAAGTTATTGGCATTGATTTCAGGGCAGTTCTTTCATGTGGGGAGGGTGTGGTGACCTATTGGCAAAAGCACCCTGACAAACCTTGAGGACATGAGTTCAGCCTTGCAACACACATAACATTTTCTCTCTCCCCTTTCCCTGCATCTGACCCAAGCGTAAAAGAGTACCTGGATGCTGAGGGGTAAGGTGGTGGCTGCCTGGGTGGTGCCTGTGGCTTTTCCTGCTGCAGCGTTGGCTTCTGAAACTGGCTTGTGTTTCCTAATGGTCTGTCTGGGCTCTGTCAGACCTTTGACTCTCATGCTGTGTGGCGTAATTTTTTAGAATTGATGTGCAGTCTCCTGTAGTCAGGACTGTGTTTAACTTCTCTGACAATTTTTAAGCTATCAGAGAAGCTGTTTCGGCGGGGAACTCCAAGCACCCAGTGGACAAGGAGCTACAATTAGGTTCTTCTTTGCTGGCAGCAGTTCTGGATGTTGGGATCACATCTGGGTTATGCCATAGTAGGCATATCATCAGTGTTGGCTGATGTTTTGGGGGATTATATACTCTTATTTACTACAAGCATATCTCCGGGTTACACAAACAGCAAAACCATCCCAGAATCTGTGTGTAACTAGTTTACTCTCCATCACAGACAGACTGAATTCATTGTGGCCAGGAAGAAGAGGCTGAAGGTAGTGACAGTCAGAAGACAACATCTGGATGATCCTTGACTGCTTTTGGCATATAAAGTCTTTAGTGTGAAAACAGATTTTACTTCAAGGGTGGTTTGTGTGGCAAGGTCTTGGTAATGGGGGGGGCATGTGGGTGGGTTCTGTGAGAAGCTGCTAGAAGCTTCCCCTGTGTTCGATAGAGCCAAGGCCATCCCGCTCTAAGATGGACCTGCCACTGGCCAAGGCCAAGCCCATCAGTGATGGTGGTAGCGCCTCTGCAATAACTTATTTAAGAAGGTAGAAAAAACCTGTGCAACAGCAATTGCAGCTGGAGAGAGGAGTGAGAATATGTGAGAGCAACAACTCTGCAGACACGAAGGATGGTGGAGAAGGACGGGGAGAACGTGCTTCTGGCACCGGAGCAGAGATGCTCCTGCAGCCCATGGGGAAGACCATGGTGAGGCAGGCTGTCCCCCTGCAGCCCATGGAGGTTAATGGTGAGCAGATATCCACCTGCAGCCCATGGAGGACCCCACGCTGGAGCAGATTTTCTGGCAGGACTTGTGACCCTGTGGTGGACCCACGCTGGAGCAGTCTGTTCCTGAAGGACTACTCCCCATGGAAGAGTCCCACATTGGAGAAATTCGTGAAGAACTGCAGCCCGTAGAAGGACTCACATTGGAGAAATTCATGGTGAACTGTCTCCAATGGGAGGGACCCCACTCTGGAGGAGGGAAAGAGGGTGAGGAGGAGTGTCACTGCTTCTGCGTCCCTGAGGAGGAAGGAGCAGCAGTAACAACATGCGATGAACTGACCACAACCCCCATTGCCCATCCCCCTGTGCCACCTGGGGGGATGAGGTAGAGAGTTCAGGAGTGAAGTTGCACCTGGGAAGAAGGGAGGGGTGGGGAGAGATGCTTTTAAGATTTTATTTTATTTCGCATTATCCTACTCTGATTTCATTGGTAATAAATATTTTTTTTCCCCAAGTTGAGTTTGTTTTGCCTGTGACATAATTAGTGAATGACTTCTCTCTGTCCTTATCTTGACCCATGAGCCTTTTGTTATACTTTCTCTCCCTTGTCCAATTGAGGAGGGGAGTGTCAGAGTGGCTTTGGTGGGCACCTGGCATCCAGCCAGGGTCAACCTACCACACAGTGGAAATATCGCCTACATAAATTCTACTAAATACTTCCCCTCCAGGACACGATCCCTCATCCTCAGGCCAAGCTGCTTGTGCTCAGACTGCTCAGGGCATTTGACTCCTCCAGGGTACCATCCCCTCAGCTTTCATTTGACTCTGTGTCTCCCCTAGGCTCCGTGTGGTGTCACCTAAGACAAAATTATGGTCTTGCTTATGTGAAGTTTCCATGAGAGCTGTGCTGCAGCTTGCCAGAAATACGCTATGGGATGTAAACAAGGGGTTGCGTTGCATGCTCTGGAAAGTGACATGAGGGTGCACAGCCAGCTGAAGAGCACTGCAGGACTTTGTAAGGCACAGGGAAACGAACCTGCCGCAGCCTTGTCCATCATCCATAGTAGGACTTCGATTCGGAGGGGTCCCTAGTTTCAACTATCTCCAGATCCGCAAGTCGCATGCTTTTTTCTAGCAGGTTCGCTGCAAAACAGAACCAGGGAGTAAAACATCATTTAGGAAGTTTATATGATCGGCAGTCTGGGGTCTGAAAAAAAGCTGGGGAGCTCTTTCTTTCTTGAAGAGCAATGTAAGGTGAAATATGAGCACATCTATCCTTTGCACCAGGCAAGGATTCAGACGTCCTGCAGGGAAGAGCTGGTTGAGCTGCCACATTCACTGTGCGGCAGCGCCTGGGCATCCCCATGAAAGTGATATGTGAGCAGCAGGACCTCTTAGCTCGGCTGCCTGCCTGATTTCCGCGCTCAGCGGTAGCTCTGGGTATAGGTTCTCACAGGCGTTCCCTCAGATGAACAGTCCCAACTTAACTAGTGGTTTTCACTATAAAGACACAAAACCAGATATCCGGGGCCAGAGCAAACAGCAGTCTAGCCCAGGATTTTGTCTTGGATGGTGCCAAATGGACTCAGCTAGGAAACTACACAAAATGTCGCAAAAATAGATATTTTCTCAAATGTCTTCCCAGTCTTCATCAATTTACAGCTCGTCGTCCTGCCAAGCCAGAGGCACCATCTGTATATTTAGTTGCCTTTGATAGATTATGAATCTCTCCAGCCTCCTTGTGAAGATGTGTGATCTTTTGGCACCCGTGACACCCATGGCGAGGAGCTCTGCACATTGAGCAGCTTCTGGTGTGAGCAAAAGTGTTCTTCATTTTGTCTGAACCTGCTTCCAGATAATTTAATTTTATGAAAATTAAATGTCTTGTGTGTATTCAACAGGCAGCGTATATTCAATCTGCATTCATCCTCTGATTTTTTCATCCTCTCCCTGATTTTGTAAGATCCCATCAAATCCCCTTCTGGCTATCTTTATCCAGGATGAAAGCTGTTACCTTTCTTAGGCACTGCTTGTACAGAAAGTGTCCTGTGCAGCTTGATTGCCTTTTTCTTATCTTTTGTTACAGTTTTTTTAACCTTTTCCACTCTATTATATATTTCTGTGGCTGGGATGCCAGGAGACCACACGACACAACTTTCAGGACACATATGCATAGACACACAGTGGCAGAGTGATGGATTCTGATTTGCTTTTTCCCAATAATTCTTAGAACTTGTTTTTCTTTATAACAGACCGTGGCACTGAGATAATATTTTCATGGAACTAGTCAGTTATAAGAAAGCTGTTGTCTGCTCTCAAGACTGGGAAATTTCTGCCACCATCTCTAATTAGTTTAAAATGTCCATTGCAAAATATTATTTTTACACAGGAAATGTGAGATAATTCATTAGTAAATTCACGTTTCTTGTGCAGTAGAACCAGATGACTGAGGAAAGAAAATGACCAACACTAATCAAGCATCAATGCAAAACTACAAATTGCTGGATTGTCGATACCTTGCAACTGAGGTTAATCAAGCAGCAATTAATCAAAACAGATTTCCCTCAACACATTTCTCTCATCTTTTTCTAGGAATATAGACTTTGTAAATTATTTTACTTGAAAAGGGGTGGTTTCTGTGGTGTTAAGACGTGAACTTATGACACATGGTTTTCCAACAAAGGCTCTTTATTTTAAACAGATGTACAGAAAGAAGC
Organism: Chroicocephalus ridibundus; assembly: GCF_963924245.1. Taxonomy (NCBI): domain Eukaryota; kingdom Metazoa; phylum Chordata; class Aves; order Charadriiformes; family Laridae; genus Chroicocephalus; species Chroicocephalus ridibundus. The sequence goes on along the minus strand of NC_086285.1, from coordinate 155,945,255 downwards.
GAAAAATGACCTCACAAACATTGGTTATAGAAGTGGACAAAATACTGGTATGGCTCCTTTGCGTAGCGTCAGAACTGTTTGTCAGAAATCCTCAGCTCAGAAGTCCCATCCTGCTATTCCTGCCTTTCACACTCCTACCGCGGCAGGCCAAATGAGGATGCTTGACCCTGGTCCATATTTCCCTGTATTTTGAAGAAACTTTCATTCCTCTGTGGTGGGAATGCCCCGCACTTTTGATGCCAAGAAGCGTTCAAGGATGGCCGTGCTGCTTCATTTGTGTTATGGATGAAGACATAAACCCTTTTGGAGCATAGCCATGGTCCAGTGGCGTTTCTTTGTGCTCAGAGGGGCAGAGGTACCAGAGCTAGATTTAACTCAGTGAACGGTAGACCATGTACAAGCCAAGCTACTTCAGCAGGTTTGCCAGGAGGAAATTGGCCAATGATGTTGCTTGTTTAAAGCTAGTGCATGAGGCTACAAGCTGCCCTGGGACCTCAGGTCTGCCATGGGGACACCCCTCCAGGTGAGGACCTCCAGGGTCCACACATCCGCTCCAACACACTCAGCAGAGTGCCTGTTTTGCCCATGCTCTCTGCCAGCTGGTGACAGAGCAGGAAGCTGAGTAGCCGCGTTAACGGGATGCTCAACCTGAAGCAATAAAGCCCTGCTGAGAAATAAGGTATAATAACTCGGAGCCAGCATTAAGATAATGGGTCTATAAGGCTTCTGGGCTGCAGCTGGCTTGCATCCGTCTGGCTCGCAGCACGCACAGGGCGGCACGCAGCTGCTGCCATTCTTTGCACGTCGCTTGTATGAAAGGATGTCCAAAAAGCTCAAAATTAGCTGAAGCTCATTGTAAGAGCTCTAATCACAGCTAGTTATGGTCTGGCTTTGAAAGAGCCCTGCTAGTTTTAGCTCAGAATGTCTGGGCACTAAAGGCTCCATCTGTTCAGATATTTTCAACCTTTCCCAAGGGTACAGGGTCCTATGATCTTTTACCCACAGGACAAAGTTCTACTGAGGAGTTCTGAGGCAGGTCTGTATGTGGGTTCAGTCCATGGGTGTCTGCTTCAAACCATCAGTTTGTGTGATAGGAGCTTTGCTCTGTTCCCTGGTAGACGCCATCTCCACTGCAGGAGCAGGTAAACTGAGGCAGGAGGGAGCAATTGGGTGGTGAATCAGCCTGACAAAAGCCAAATTTATCTCAGATAACCTTGACTTTGCTCTTATCTTTCAGGGTCTCTGTTGAACATAAAAAAATGATAAGGCTGTTAAATGGACCATTTGAACTCAGCTGAAAAGTCCACTTTGGTCAGATATAGTATCATTAATATTACTATTGACATCCATTAGTACCTCAAGGGTCCTGTCAGGATGTGCTTACTTATGAAATACAAAGTTCAAAGCAGTCCCTGTTGTAAGAGACCTCTCAATCTTAGCCCTGGTTCCGCCTTACAGCCTGCATGGAAGGAGGTACTGCCTGTCCAGGTATCTGCCTGTACCTCTGAACTGGGCACACACGGACTCTGAGAGAGGAACTGGTTCCTGGTTACAGCCTCGTCAGGAAGATTTCAAAAGCCAGGTGTTGAGAAGCAGCAAAAGCTCTTTGTGCAGAGAAATAGGTACGAACCATGTGGGTAAGTGAGGAGCACCCCCACATCTGACACAGCTCCAGCAGCCTGTTCTGTGGGTCCCCAGTGCTTTTTGTGCAGGGTTTACTGAACAGTTTGGAAGCTTTATAGGTGCTAAATTTATCAATTGCAATTTTATGTATAAGTTACTGCAATTTATAAGGTATTGTATGGTTTCCTGGGTGTTTCGCAAACAGAATTGATAGGTTTAAATGCTTTAAAAAAGCTCTTTAATTCAGAATACCTCCAGTTCTGGTTGTTTTCTACAGAAAGCTTGTGTTGAGGGCACAGAAAGTCTGGCAATATCCAAAATTATCAGCCATATTTGAAATATTGGCTTGTGAAATTTCGGCTGTGGTTACATGGCAAGTCAGTGGCCAAGCCAGGAACTGGCCTCTGCTGTAAACAGCAAATTGCCCTTCTATAAGGGACACGTTCTGCAAAGAGCAATTGCTGCTTTACTTCCCTATTTGGAAGCTGGTTTATTAGGGGAAAAGGGACTCGGAGGGCTGTAGACCTCTTTTCTTCTGCCCCTCTCCTCCCCTACTACCACCCAGCCCCAAGTACCTTTTCCCGTTTTCCTGCTGTGATCGCGCTGACCGGCTTCTCCCTGCGCAGGGTCACGTCACACCAGCCCAGGGCCAGCGCTGCTGCTGCTTTGCATGTTTGAGGGACCTTTACCCCCAGGCAGCTGCTGAGACTGGAGCCCAGGCTTTTGTGTGTGCGTGTCTGGTCTCGTTTCTCCACCCCATGCAAACCTCTAACGAGGCAGAGTTGAGAAAGGCAGAACCCAGGGGACAGTGATGGTGACGTGCCGAGGGCAGATTGTCCTGCTAGCAAGTGCCAGCTAGGTGTGTCACACCTTCCTGGAGATCATCTAAAGCCCATCCAGCGTCTTGGTCGGACAGCTTCTCCCCAGGCGAACGCTTATGGCTGAGAGGGATCATGTTGAGCACGTTTGTAATTGATTCAGTGCTGTTGTGTGACAAAACACAATAGCTTTGTATGAGGCTTTAATATAAATCTCTTGCACTAGCAGAGCCTAGTAATTGAATCAATATACAAGCGAGGCTGGAGAAGCACGATGAAAAAGTTTGGTTCCAGGTTAAATGTGAAACAGATGTTCCCCGACCCTCTCCCCTTCCCGCCCTGCTGCCTCCCCCTTTGTCCCTGCCAACTGCAGGCATGAAGTGCTCCTAGTTTAAAGCAAGAAAGAAAAAGAAAAAAAGGGAAAAACAGAAAGCAATTGCACTATTCTTTGGCAGCGTTAACGATGAGTTGTTGGTGGTTGAGAGCAAGGCATCCCCTTCGTCAGGGGAAATGGCAGTGACATGGAAAGGGTCGGGAGGGGGTGGGTATCGCTGGCTGTGAGGTGATGAAGGAGACAGGCAGAGTCTCCTGGGAGCGGTTCCTCTTGCCCAAACTTTGCAGAAGGGGCTTGGGGAACCAGTAATGGTTATGTCCAGTGCTGCAGCAGCAACACACAGAGACCAGGCTCTACAGCTCCTGGGAACCTTCCCCGCAACCCAGCATAGCACCAGGCCATGAAAGAGTAGCCAAAGTGGAGTCTTCTGCCATGAAGTTGTCCTGTGGTGGCTCTCTACCAGAAAGCACTGGAGGTGACAGGGGACTGTGCTCACCCCACAGAAGATGGATTCTGGCACCAGTCCAGTGATGCCCCCTCCCAAGATGGGGCAGAGGCATCGAGGAAGGATGCAGAAGGATATATATACAGAAGGATATCTGTATTTTCTTCACCTAGAAAATAGACCATTTTACTGAAGAAAAATATAAGATTTGTTTTTTACATTCAACCTTTCATAGAACCATGTTGTATTTCATCCTTTCTTTCAGTCACTTAGCTACCTTCTCTTCTTTTTTTTCCTCCTATAAGTGTAACATACTGTTGAAGTCAGAGTAGCAAATCTATTGTTGCTTAGATCATATTTCTGCTATTTTTTGAACACTGGCAAGAGGTTTCCTACTCTCCACCCATATTTCAGTGTATTTGATTTGATGAATCTGTTAAATATCCTTGTTGGACTTGTACTTTGTGTGATAATTTTCCTGTGTTTCTCCATGGAGACTGTTTTCCCTCTCCATACCCAATCAAGAGTCTGTCCTTGATATGAGGCTTTCCTTTTCCATCCACGTGCTCCGGTCAGTCATTCTGACTTTTTCATCATACTTTGTATCATCTGTCATGTTGAAAATTGAGGCAAAGTTTCATTTAATTTCCCAGGGCTGCTGAGATTATCTTTGGACACAATCTCTAGCCATACTACTACACTGTTTCTTGTTTTTCTTCCCTTACTTTTAATTCTGCTTTTTATTTGTATGGATAATGAAGCTTTCAGTATTGATTTTAGTACCACTGGAAGGTCTAGTTTGGCTTGTATTTTGGCAAAACGCGTTGTGTTTATGGAGCTCTGACTGTCACTCCGCACACAAAAAAAAGTGTGTGCAGTTAAGAAGAGATCTGAAGTCACAAACCACAGTTTCTAAGAACCAAGGACACAAAAAGATCCATCTCTAAGGATATCACAAACAAGCTAGAAAAACAAAGCATATCTCAAAACAGAGTTTATAATCATCCCACGAAAATCACACATCTACTAAGACACTAAATAAACAGATTTCCAGGATCCTGGGCATAATGAAATACATCTGGAATTCACTCAGCAAGTTCAAAAAGCAACCTAAAATGCTCTGCAGAGAGAAGAGAGGAAGTCCACCACAAACAGTCACATTTCGAAACAGCGTCATGGCTGCAGTATCTGTGATCAGAGTGATTCCCCATATGATCAGTCAAGGCTGATTATACATCCCCAAATACATCCGTAAATAACCTTTTTTGTTCCTCGGGGAATATTTAGGTAAATTTCAAGTGTCTCATTCAAAATCCCCATTTCCCTTTTCTGCCTGTATTTCTAAGGGAGAGCAGAATTTGCCTGTCAGTCTTTCTGCGCAGAGGTGGTCTTGAGTTAGAGATATCTTTCATTTTAAGTGACCTGTCCCAAATTATATCATAATGCACTTACAGACTGACCCCCTACTCGGTGAAAATCAGTGATTTTCATGGGGCTTGGGCTCATGCTGTTAGTGAATAAACAGCCTCCAGAAAGCTGCATTAGTGTAATGTTAGGACACTGCAACTTTTGGAAAGCCATGAAAATAAGAAGTCCATCATGACAGGATGAGCAGCACGAGGCCTTCAGTACATACAGCCTGATGACAGGCTCCAACTCCGCCTGAATAAGAAGTGCAGGAGAGCTGTCTGAATAATTTCTCAAGTGCGTTCCCTTCGCTTGTGATGAGAGAAAGGACAAGTTGCTTGTAAAATGATCATGAAATCAGAAAACCACAGTCTTTTCTGTCTCCTGGAGAAAACTTCAGCATTGGCTTCCCATTAAGCAAACAGAAAATGCTAGAAAAAATAAAGTACCAAAAAGACATTCTGCAATAGTCTTGGTTGCCATCATAGAGAAGGTCACAGTAGACATGTAATTTTATAAAGAGATGGAAATAAGGAACTAGAATACCATGTTCCTTCTGAACGCCCATCAAATGTAGCATGTTCCGATGCCATGAAACTAGAAGGAGTTTTACTTTCCCATTATTTGCTTCCCAGCTGGCTTTAAAACTTCTGCACAGCCGATCCAGGGCTTGCTCATCTATAAAAATGTGAGAGCACTGTCTCTTTACTGTACAAGTTCTGTTGATATACACATATGTTCATACATCCATATTGAATCATAGAATCCCAGAATCATTTAGGTTGGAAAAGACCCTTAAGATCATTGAGTCCAACCCTTAACCTAACACTGCCAGGTCCACCACTAAACTACATCCCTAAATGCCACATCTACATGTCTTTTAAATGCCTCCAGGGATGGTGACTCCACCGCTTCCCTAAGCAGCCCTTTCCAATGTTTGGTAACCCTTTTGGTGAAGAAATTCTTCCTAATATCCAACCTAAACCTCCCCTGGCAAAACTTGAGGCTGTTTCCCCTTGTCCTATCGCTTGTTACTTGGGAGAAGAGACTGACCCCCACCTGGCTGCACCCTCCTTTCAGGTAGTTGTAGAGAGCAATAAGGTCTCTCCTCAGCCTCCTTTTCTCAACCCCAGCTCCCTCAGCCGCTCCTCATAAGACTTGTGCTCCAAACCCCTCAACAGCTTCGCTGCCCTTCTCTGAACATGCTCCAGAATCTCAATGTCCTTCTTGTGGTGAGGGGCCCAAAAATGGACACAGTACTCGAGGTGTGAAGACACTCTAGAAACTGATACAGATTGCAAATTAACTGGAAGAACTTTCCCAGAGTGTAATTTCTGGAGGACTCTTATTTCTCACTTATCACCTGAGAAGAGCACACTACTGGGTTTTGTCCGTGTTTTCAACACAACCTGATTGCCTTCCTTAACTTTCAACCTGGCTAACAGAGCAAAGCAAACACGCCTTATATGATTCACATGGTGCTTTTCTAAGCATCTGTTTTAAATCATCTATCTGAGAGTCTGAGACACGGTCCAAAGTTGGCAAGGTGGCAGCCAGAATTGCATCTCATTAATTAATCGACTCAGAGCACGTGGGCGGATGTGAAATCATTCATGCGCAGCATTTTTCAGGCCCTTTATGTCTGTGTGCTTTCCAGACTTGAGCTAAGTGGATCTACAGGAAGGACTAGGACTCACACAGCACCGCCGCACGCAGCACTCCACGATGGTACCGATCCAGACGGAGAGTCTTGGCTGGGGCACTGGCTTGTCCTGAGCTAGCAGAGAAGCAGATCATTGCCAAGAGATGTGGCAAACTGCATTTTTATCAACTCCAAGCAGGCAGCAAGGGAGCAATTGAGAGATTTTTTGTAGTTGAGATGTTTCCCATGAAAAGCTGTTGTTCCTGCTTCCGACTGTTAACATTTGCCACCAAACTGGGACAAGGAAACCCTTGGTGTCAGTCTCGGAACTGACTTAGGAACCACAGGAATCCCAGTCCCAGGACCTCTGGTCTTTACTTGATCTGCAGCCACTGCAGCACTAGAATTACTTCATAACATTTAGGGGAAATTTCTGAGCTTTTTCCTGTGAAATTTCTCATTGTTATAATCTCCAGAATTCAAGACAGATAGATAGCAACTAAGGTGCCTTCCTAGACATGTACTCTCATAACCTCCAGCAGATGACTGTAGGCATTTTCAAAATCTTATGCTACGTGCGTGAATCTGAGCAAAAATGATAAATATATTTGTTTTCAATGGCATGAAACAGCAACTGGGAAAAATATTTAAATTAATAGTGTTTGTATAATATTCAAACCTCTGCTCCTCTTTCAGGAAATGAGAGCACCTGTATAAACATTTGATGTGGAGAAGTTAAAGGTCACATTACCACTACGTAGTCCATGGCCTCTGAAGGTTAAAATATCCTTTTACAAACAAAATATCCTTGCCTTGAAGAGGTTGGGCAGGTATTCCCCTGGCTGCTGTTGCAACCTTTGGCCTCAGTCCTACAAACACTTACACACATGCTTAATGTTAAGCACGCAAGTGTCTCTACTGTACAGCTCAGAGGGGTGTGATGAGTTTCCACTTACTAGTCTTCTTGGGTGCTCTGATGTTGAACACTTGAGGTTTCCCAGTTCTCTGGTTATTGGGATTGCTGTAGACCCAAAAGAAGACAACACAATCCACAGGCTCCCTGTAACCCAAGGAAACCCCCCAGTTAGCTCTGAGATGGAGCTTCAAAGCCATTGACTCTTCCAGCAACTAGTTCTCATAGGAGGTTTTTTCCGAACGTGCCTTCTCATGGTGTCAATTTTTTAAATGAAACACAATGCACTATAGTTAGGAAGTCGCCGTTTTGTGATTAGGTACTGCATACTACATTTTCTCATTTTATATTTGGTATTTTTATGTTCTTTCTTTCTACGTTACTCTTGAGATGTTGGTTTTAGCTTCTAGTTGCACAGAAGCGGCTTTGGAACAGCTCTGCTAATATTTTTAGAGGGATATTTTTCAAATGCCGGAGTAATTTAGGAGTCTATAGTCCAAGTCACTTGGGTGCTAAAACATCTAATTTGAACCTTCAAACCATATTTGAAGTCAGAGATTTGAGAATATCTTTGGATTTGATCTACCTTTTAGTGAATAGTGTTTCCCCTCAAATAATGTTTTGTAACCCTTCAGGTTACATTTCAGATACCTTATACCATCTCATTTTCACCTTCTATAATTTTTATTTCCTCTTGCACATGGCAATAACACAATTATGACAGCTTACCAGATTGCTGAGTTCCTGGAATCAAAACGTTTGTGATACCTACACTGCAGTTCACATCATTGCACTCAACAGGAGTTGAGCTTTCCAAAGGAAGGCAAGGGACCTCAGCAACCAAGCTTGTCTCCTGGCTCAGAGTGGCTCCATGGCATTAACTAAGCTGCTTGGCTGAACATAGGCCAGAAAAAAAGTGGTTTGTTTTAGCGGAGAGAAAAAACTCACAGCTGAGGTCATTCCCCCAATATTTGTAAGGCCCCACTCTGATGCCTGAGAACCCATGTCAGCCTCGTATCATCTGCCCTTCAAAAGGGCATACCAACCACCTGGAGTGGGTTGCAGGTGGGTGCCCACACCGGTGCTGCCTCCAGGGCAGTCATATGCCATCAAGAGATTTCTGCTTTGACCTTATTTAAATCATTTATCAGAACAAAATAAACTTTTCTGTTAAAATGCCTGATGATGGTTTCTTACTTTTTGGTACCTAGGTGGAGTGAGCTTTTTAAAGATCAAGTTGGCAGATAGCTTCAGTGCTGGCTAGGTCCGGGTGTTTCCATAGAGCAGTTGCTGAAGCAGCTGGGCTATCAGTGCTGGATACTGCAGTGCGCTGGTGGAGAGTGGAGGTGAGACGACAGGCTTGAATGCTTAATAAGATGCTGCTAGGTGGGAAGGAGATGAAGGGTGGCTGCTCTTAGTTTCACTGGTAAGCTGCCTCTGGCTATTGCTCCCTGCCCCGCGCTCCACACACACATTAACGTCTGCATAATTTCTAAAGGACTGATATTTCAGCAGTATAAAATGTACCGGTGGCATGAACTCAGCTTGTCTTGGGGCTCTTTGCGTCTGTTACTGCACATTCAGGAATGATCTTGCTATCTTTTTTGTGGTGTCTCTGCTACCTCACGTTCATTGCCAGGAAAAAAAACAAACCCAAACCCTACTCTGGCTGACTGCAAACATCTGCCTATTCAGTGTTTGTTACTGAGCTTCATAGCTTCATATTCAGCTTACTGGTGCAGTGAAGATCATGCCGGTTCATTCTTTGATATCTTGAAGGGGTAAAATCAATTTCTTTGCCCTCTGGGGCACAGTTACATTATTTGCATGGAGATTCCTTTTTGGCAAGTGGAACAGTACATCCCCAAAGAAATCACCAGTTCTAGTATTAGCTGAATTTTCTAGTTTGTAAGAATCTGGCAGTGAAGATTTCCTGTAAACTACAATTTTCGTCTCAAAAGATGACAGATTTGAAAGCCACATGCATGTCTCGATTTGGAAGGCACAGGCTCTCCTGAACACAAGATGTAAAATACAGAGCTATGATTTCTAGTCCTCTTTCTACACATTTCTTGCATTTTTCTGAGATTCAGACAGGAGCTAACAAGTTACACATTTTTAAGAGACAACCGTCCTCTCCTGGATGGGGTGGTTCAAAAAAAGAGTTGTTTAGATTTTCTAGTCTTACAGAACTTTTACTTTCTTTTAGCTTATAGAATTAAAGAATAGAAGTTAAGTTGATCATTTAATGAGGCGGGGAAAAAAGAACAGTTGCTAGAGACATTGATTTAAATATATATATATATATAAGAAAATGTTAAGGGAGAAAAGGCATATATTTAACCTTGAAATTTAGTACAATTGACTAAAAATACCTAAACTTCTGAATCTTGAAAAACCTTGGCCAGCCTGAAAAAGTTCAGAATTAACAGGTTTGGTGGTGTTTCTCATCCTCTGCAGAATTTAACTGGCGTATCTTTTGGAGACTTTGCTTACAGAAGTAAAAAAACCCAACTTTGTGGAACCATTGAGCACCAGTTTTCAACAGTGTAGAGACAGAAAAGGAGAAAAATAAATACAAGATGGTACTTGTAACTTTCTGTATGTTAACTTTTATCTCAGTGGTGACAGATCTTCCCTTCCTTTTGTAAATTCTGCTCAGATGCCAAACGCAAAGGAGCAGAGAAGCTGCTCTGTGCATATGTATGGTGTCCCTGCGGGACCAAAAAAGGCAGCAATGAGTTGGGGAGCAGATATTTGTTAACATATAGGACTAGTTGGAAAGCCAATGAATCAAGCCTACTATTTGGGATGTGTTTGTGCCCAGCTGGTTGGCCAAGGCCATGAATGACTGATACAATCTTAAAGACTAGGGATGTTTAAAGTGCATAAATAGTATCTGATCCTCCTGGTATTTCCAGACCATTGGATTGATAACAATAAGGCAGATCAGGCTGTTAAGAATTATGGAAACCTGATGTTTTTTTTCAATTCATGCTACTATCTCCCTGTCATTTGGTGGACAGGACCATGGGGAGTCATTATCATCATGTAGTAATTGAGAGGGAAAACCTGCTCTTCATTAAAGTGATGTGGAATGAATTTTGCGGGCAATGATGTATTTGTGTTGGTAGCTTCAGCAGCTTCTCTGCCTTGTAATAACAATGGTGCCTTAAATAGCTCTCTGAGCCACAAAGCCCCAGAGTCAACCCACACCAGCACCTGCTGCTCCAGAACATCTCCCTGGGTACACTGAGTCCTGCTCACGGATAGCTGGGCACTGCTGCACTTGATTTCCCTGTTTGTGTTGGCTGGGTGCTGTTTTCTCATAGGCCAAAGTTTTTTCCATGTTACACACGTGAAAGCACAGTCACTGAGCTATAAATGCTGGCAGAGAAGGGACAGTGCACCTCCTTGTCTTGGGCTTTCTGCTTTTCCTAAGGGGGTGATTTTCCAGAAACGCTGAGCATAACTTGCAAACTGAGCCTTTCTGAAGGTCCTTACTCTGGGAAATCCAAACTCACCGCTGTCTTTGAAAAGAAAACACTGCCTCTAGCTCAGTGCTTCTGAACCTTGCACATCTGACACTGAAAATTAGGCACCTGATGTTAGCTTCCATGTAAGACCACCGTTATCTGGAAACCCAAGTAACCCCAGACACGCCAGGACATGCAGTCAGCCAAATGCCACGTCTGTGCAGAGGCCGAGCTCCTACCCATCCACAGCTTTCCCAGAAAATCAGGCACACATTTACATAGCTCAGAAAGATGCTGTGTGATAGCAGGGTCTGGGCTTGCACATGAGAAAACTCCAAAGGGTGCAAAAAAAGCAGAATCTGGATTTAGAAGAAAACCTTCTGAATTATCCCGTGAAGCATTTGTGATATCCCAGATGGCTGGAGCCATAAACTGGGCTTGGTAGCATGTTGGAACCTATTTAGCAAAGGACAATGACAGACTAAAAATAATAATAAAAGTAAGGAAAAGCATGTGCCATATGAAGATGTAACAAATGGTTGGAGCAGATAATTTTGAAGACGTCTGAGAAAGTTAATATATTTTACATAGTTTTAATACAAGAAAGGAGTAATACTTCTAATTAGAGTATTCGACATGGATGTAGCTGGAGAAATATTTCTTGATGCTCAGAAAAGCAGATTCTTCTCTGGCACATCTCCAGAGTGGCCCCATTCAAGGGAAATAAACGAATTCACACCAGCTCAAACCTAATGATGTATCTGCCTTCTTCAGCTTGCGCTTGCAGTGCTGAATAGGCAGTCATAAGTTAACAGCAGATAAATTGCCCTTGGTAAATATCAGTTTGTGCTTTCAACTGCCAGCTGCGGGTGGTTTTCCTAATCCCCCTGCCATTAACATCAGGGAGAGCCGAGCTGGTCCTTTTGCCTCCAATGGGACTGCAATTTATTGGGAGTGGAGGGCAGTCAACACTTCTCAGTAGGGTCTCCCTCCTTCATCACAGCCAGATCTTTTTCTGCATCGTCTTGTCCAGGAGGCATAAAAAGCACAGTTAACCGTACAGGCAACGCTTGTGAGATAAACTGTATGGCTCTAGGGTTTATCAGAGCCACACTGAAACGTTGCAAAATGTGTCACTTTTTGAGAAATGTTTTCCTAAATATGCAATTAAGGTGATGACGGCTTCCTAGAGGTTGCAGTGTTATGTATTTTACAACGTTACGATGTCTTTGTGCTGTGTACCAGTCTTTTATGTGCAGCTAAACAAACTGTGATGGAAGAGGTTTAAGTATTCATTTGAGAATAGGTCATTATAAGTACATCCATATTTATGATCAAGATGCATAGGACAGCATTGTTTCTGTCTGCATAGCTATTATTCATCGGTAATTGCAAAAATACAGCCTGCCAGTTTCGCTTTGCAGTTACAAACTTCAATGGAGCAACTAATCTGATTTACCTTTTAACAGCTGAGAACTCTGGAGTTGCTTCAAATGCTTTCCGTTAAACACTTCTGTTTGAAGCATTTTTTCAAGGCAGTGACTGTTTATGTAGATTTCTGACAGAATATGAGTTCTGAATAGTTTTTTTTAAATACTCAGTGTATTGTCCAGGAATTGCTCTTTAAAAATCTGCTGACTGAATGCATAAATAAGTGCACAGAAAACATTTCTTATTATCTTATACAGCTGATATTCTGTATATTATTCAATATAGTTAAGCCAAGATGTACAAATACAAATGTTACTTTAATTCCTAAATTCATAATCTATTTCTGTTTTCTTCAGGTGCACAGTACCTTCTAACAATTGACCATGTTATTTCTGAGTCCCAGAGAGATCTAACAAGCCGAGCATGAAGCATTATATCAGCTAATTTTGACATTAGGAGTATGTACTCTCACATAGTTGAGAATTGACTTGTCCGTCTTTTATGAGAATTCAAACTGATTGAACTTTCTGCTTTAAATGTCAGAAATAAATCTGAAGGGAACTGATAAGTTTAGTCTAAAAGCCTTATCTTCATGCTCAACCCTCTCCTTCAAGCGAAGTGACTGGATATAATGAAGCTATACGCTCCTTAGAGCTACCTACTGCCATTCACCCGGAGAGCTACAGAACCCGGATTACGTGTGATGTATCTGCTGCTTATTTCATGTGCCATGTACCCACAGAAGTGGAGAAATAAGTTGCAATGCATCCATATATATATATATATATGCACTTATAGACTATTAATGTATGTGTATTCATGTTAATAGCCATTACACTTAAATACAATTCCAAATAATATCCATGTAGTATAACTGGTATTATTTGTTAATGTTAAGTAGAGGCCAGCTTTATGACACACTGAGATGCAGAGCACGTGGTACCTTTTAAAATGCATGACTGCAACTAATTGCTGTATGTGCGTGTGGTGTCAAATCTACAGAGGTGACAAAACCAGAACTGTCAAGAAAATTGTTGGAAACTTCAGCATTTAATTTGTGGAGTAATCAGTTTCTAGTTAGAAATTATGACTCTTCCTGACAGACGAGAACCATCTCAATGTTTCATTTGGAAGTACTGAAAAACAGAGCAGAGGGTTATTCCTATGTAGGCTGCTTTGTGGCTGCAAATCTTTTAGGTGAGACATTAAATCTTTGAAAGCATCTAGAGCGGACAATATAGTCAAAAGGAAATGGCAACCAGCTCCTCAAAGCATATAATCTTGGGCTAAGTTTCATTTGCCGTGTGCTTGAACAAAAATTTCTTCGGGCCTCTGACCTTGTGTGGCAAGCACTGATACTTGGAGTCAGTCAGAAAGTGTCAGCAGTATCCTAGAAGACATGGGAGATGACTGGATTCAAGTGGCATCAAAGAAACAGCCCATGTCTGCACTCCTTATGAAACCCTGCAAGATACACTTGCAAGAGTAAGGTTTCAATCTCCTCCTGTTCTCTTTAGGAGCAACTGTGCTGTTAGAAGTTTTATAAACCATGAATAAGATCCAGAAAAAGAAGGAGACCACATGCCAAATCACAGCTGTCCCATACTTCCTCTGAGACAGAGATTCCCAGGAGAGTGACTTCTGCAACAATGTGGGCTCATACAATAGACATTTCCATAGAGAGGGGGAAAATCTAACAGTTCTCCTCTGCCAAGTTTGAGCAGTTCACATTTGGAAGCTCTCACAGGGTGTGCGATAAATAACCTTGAGTAAGAGACCCTTAAGGCTGGAGCCAAAGGAATTCCTCATACTGGGAAAAAATTGTGTGGAAAGCCCCTTTAGTGACGGGACTGGGAAGACTGATCTTTAATGGAGAACTGTGACTGAATTGCACTGAGATGGTAAAATCCTTCCCTTTTATTCAAGTTCAAACAAGTTCCCAGCTGGAGTCCATCAAATTGGAAAGCGGATGCAGCTCAGAAGAAGGTGAGGAGTTATGGGACTTATAATTTTCTTTCCTGAAATTTCTAAAGACTTTTTCTTCAAAGAACTCATTTACTGCCTTTTGTTAGATGATAAAGATTGAAACAAAAACGCAGAAGAGAAAAATAATGGGGAAAGGGTAAACTGGAAAAAGTAACCTCAAGGTAAGCTACATCTTCTGGTTTCCATTTTCCAGGCTTTCAGACTGGTGTTGGGAAGAATTTTGAATCTGCTCATTTTGCTAGTGTGATCACTTGCGTATCTTTGAGAACAGATTTACACTCGTCCTTAGAAGAGACACTTCTGGAAACAGGAATAAACAAGTGTTTCCTCCATGGTATTGTATGTGTGTGCACACACAACATACAATTCCTAAGTAATGTTTAGAATAAACTATGTCCGTCTGTTTGGAAGATGATTATCTGCCACTTTGGTACTATTTGGGTGCTTGTCTCTGTGTGCTTATGGAAAATGCACAGCACTGGAAAACGAAGCGCTCTGTTTATCTGTATGGCACAACACATGATAAGCAAGAGGACAGGATTCCTCATTGTGTCATGGTAATACAAGGGAAAAACTAGGAAAAAAACTGAATTAATGGAAAGACCAAACCCCAAATGGATGAGAAGTCTGGAAGCTCATATAATGACTCAGAGCAGTGCCAGCTGCAGTGGAGTGTGTGCAATCTTGTAAAGGGTTGTGTGTGCGCAAACATAAAGGTGTGTGTAACCACCCATCTGTAACTAGGGATTATCTATTGGACACCAGGAATTAGATTTTGTTGCCTCAATATAGGCATTTAGTCTAATCTGAAATACCCTGGGATATCTTGGCATCCTGATGTGACTGGCAGATGTGACAGAGGACCCTCTGGACACTCAACATCCTTCTGGGCCAGCAGCAAGAGGTGAGATAGGAAACCTGTGGTCATATAAACCAACATGTTTATTTGGCTGAATTCTTCAGAATGGGAGTCTAAAAAAGACCCAGGTCTAATCTGGACACTACTGAGGTAAACCTACTAAAATCAGTGATGGTTCCCTAGGAAGTACAGGTGCAGATTTTTGTCTTCCATCTTCCGCTTTATGACATTACATTCTCTGTCACTGCACTCTAGATTTGCTAGAGCAAATACACCAACTTGCATGTAAATACCATTTCTGTCAAAATCCCTGTAGAGGACCAAGTGGAAAGCTGAAGGCTTGTCTGCAATTGCTTGTTTTCTCCAAGACAGTGCCACTTCCAAACAAAAGAAAAGGAAAACGAATAATACTAGGAGAACTTTCTTGGGACACAAGTTTTTAACCATTTGCCAACAATAAAATACCCAAGTAAAGAACAGCAAGAGTTTAGATCAGAATGTTTCCAAATAAGCATTCAACGCCAAACCTGCACATTACTGGTAAATAACCATACCCAAGAACACTGGGGTGGGTTGGAGACTTACTTTTTATTTCCAAACGACTGTGCCATGGAAGCCTGTGAGGCTGAGGGAGGTGCTTTTGTTGCTACTGAACACGAAAGGCCAACATGCCATCTCAGCCCTAGCAGCTGCCAAGTTTGCTCCAGCAAAGGCAACTTCTGAGAGTTCCCCCTGCCAGAGGTGAGGGCAGAGGGTGACGGTGAGGAACTCCCTCTGTGACTTACCTACTCGCCAATTACTACTTTACAAATTCTAATTGAGGCTTTGCGATCTGAGATTTACAATACTGCAGCCTTCATGTTAGGTTTTCAGAATAACCAAGGAGTCTTCTCAAGGGTGTTTAGCTGAGGAAATAAGACATCAGTGAGGGTGAGAGTTGAGCTATGGCTGTGGTGGCAGCTACGTAGCTCACAGTGTTCTTCACTCTTCTGTCAGAAACGTGCAGACGCTTCTATTCACATAGCTACTGTCGTTGTAATATAACACAAGTCGCAAAAGGAAATAAAGCTTTAAAGATGTTTCAAAGTCTGAAGAATTGTCCAGGAGGACTGAATTGTAATTCTGTTTTTCTGATAAGAGTTTGTCACCATCTATTTTTTTTAGAGTGGTTCAGGAGCCACACAGTCTTTCACTTCCAAACCTGCGGTATTCGTGGAGTCCAAACAAATTTCGTAAGCTTGTTTTGGTGGTGCCAGTGAAGTGGGCCATGGCGAGAGCACTGATCGTTCACCCCAGCTGAATATCCATTGGTTTGTTGCCACGGATGCAAAATGCGGGTCTGGGGGATGAGGAAGGGACACCGCGTGTGGTCTGCTGATACTGTTCATATCTTTAACAGTCATTACAGTTGTGATGGGAAACCCTAGAAGAAGTACAGCACGTCAGCAGAGAGCAAGAGTCACTGTAAGTGCTGCATGTCAGACAATCTGACATTTCCTCCCCAGCTGCTCAAGCCACCTGGATGACTCCATGCAGAACAGCAAGATTTACTGGCAGGCTGTGGTCGCGTCACCCGAGAAGAAAATCTATAATTTTTCAGCTCTGAAAAAAATCCCCTGTGTAAATTTTAGGGAATCTTAATTCTCAGATCTTCTTTTCCTGGAGCGTTATATGAGTATAACAGAAGATTTATTGCTTGCAGACAGAAGATAAAAGGGGATTCCAGCAACCACTTGGACATCATTTATTTAAGCCCAGGAGTAGCGGAAGTGCCTCGACTCAAATAGATTAGCCATGATCATTAACTTAACTCCGGTCCCTCCCAAGAGGATGACTGATTTTCAAAATTCCCAAGCATTAACTTTGAAGGACTTCTGAGAAAAATTTGTTTTTCTTTATTGAGATGTCTTTAAATTTGACCCTCTTTTAAAGTCAACTGTAACAGGACCTGGTGCTGAGAGATGCCAGGAACTGACCACCTGCTCCCCAGCTTTCTGTATGGGAACTGGAAAAGCAAATGACTCTCTCTACCAGAGCTGTAGAGTTTAGGGTATGGTAAACCGGATGTCAAAGAGCAGTGCTGCTGCTTTCAGCTCTTAATAACAAAAAGGTGCTTAAAATTAAGATTCAAAGCCTGTGCTTGAGGCCTGCAGAGATTATGAGATTGCAGAGCTAGGTGGTACTGCATCTTGACAGTGTGCAAAGATCAAAGTCAATTACTTCATCAACCAAAGAGGGGTTTAGAAGTCCAGCTTTTGGCACGTACTTCTGAAAAATCTTGGCCGGGATTAAGCATAACTGAAAGGAATGCAGCTTTATAACACAGAAGTCCTTGCACATGGGAATATTGTTTTCCACATGCAAACAATGTGTGTACACAGACTGATGTTTGGATGTATAGTTACTTGATCAATGCCCTTTTTATTATTTTTTTTTTTTTGTCAGAGCATCAGTAAATTTCATTCCAGCATATATTAACCTAAGTATCGTGTATAAAGCACCAGAGGGTTTTTTTTTTCACTCTTTTTGGCACTAGTCATCTCTCAGCTGAAGCTCTAAATCCATTTCCCAGGCCCACGATTCTATGAAGCTATGGACAAACTGTAGATTGTGCAGAGAAGGGGAGCATGGATGACAACAGTCTTGAAAAACATGACCTTTGAAGGAAGCTTTAAATGATAGAGTTTGTTTAGTCTAGAGGAACAGAGACTACCGCTGACATGATAACAGCTCTCTGATATGTATAAAGTTATTATGAAGAGGCCAGTGATAAATTGTTCTGTGAACATTTGGGAGCTGGACAAGAAGCAACTGACCTTTCAGCAAAGAAGATTCAGGTGAGATTTTAGGAACATATTTTTTATAAACACAGTTAATCATTGCAACGTGCTGCTGAGGGAGCCAGTGAAATCTTCTTATGCAGATTTCATGACAAACATCTGTTGGGGATGGTCTTGGCAAATAGGAGACTTGGCGTCCAAATAAGGGGATTGTCTAAACGGCCTTTGAAGTCCCATTCCGGTTTACTTTCCTGTGCCTGTAAATTTTCTTTGTGCATATCTCTTGATTGCACACTGTAAGAAATATGATGGTTTTAAAGCTGGTGAGGTAAAGGTGTGCCTTTGGAGAGCTTCATTCGTGATGTGTTCAACCCCTGCCACGTTTCCTCATTTGGTATTGAAGTCATTACTGGACAAGATGACCTGTCAGGAGCTTTCTAGTATCTCAGCAAGCCCTGGAGCATGTCTTGAAGGCTCCTGAGCCACCAGAGCCCTTAGGGCTAAAGTGCCAATGAGTCTTTTAAGGCAGTTTAAAGCAGTCTTTTGAAGCAATCCTCTGCTTTCTAGTGTGCTCCCTGTAGCCTAGCGTAAGAGAATGAAGGTGCCCTGGAGTGCAATTCCTACATACAAGAAACAGCTACTGCAGGTCTTGCTGTGCTGAAAGCCCATAAGTTTCCTTTCTTCTTGTGGGAGAGTGTGATTTGAGGAAGGTGGGGATGGAGGGGACACGAATACATAACGCTGAAGATTTGTGGGGTTTTTTTCTCCATTAGGTTTTAACGGCTCTGTGACTTGCTAACGGCAAAGTTCTAATGCAAACTGTTGCGTCCTGCTTTTTAGGTTACTGTAGGATGGGAATAGTGGGGAATAACCAGTACTTATGTTGCTTTGATACTGTAAATGATTCTCTGAGGCTCTGGAAACATTGGTGACAAATAAGTACTGCTGGTTTGGTTTCACTTGAAACTTCTGCAGAATTTGAACAGCAGAAGTCATCAAAAAGACATATGTTTTTCATGAAAAATGTGTTGTTCATAACATTTTCTTTTTATGAAGAAAAATTACCCATTCTGGAACTTTGCTAACATTTCTGTGACTTTTAAAGTTTGCTATTTTTTAACAAAAAACAAGTTCTCATCTATTCTCATTTTCTATGTTTATTGTTTTGTGAGTGTTATTTTATTATTCTCTCCTTCAGCTTCCCTTTTCCCTCATTTTGTCATAGGCTTTTCAGGCCCTGTAGTGCACTGGGAACTGTTGGTATGAGAGCACGTGTGCACATACATGGTGCTTATAAGGATGCCACTTACTCCATTGGTCCTTTAACTGTTGGTTGTGGGTTTCTTTGCTATGAAACTGTTCTCTTACATCCTGTTTCTGTTATTATTCCTGGTGTAGAACTGCATCCCACCTTTTTTTCTGGTTTTGTTCTGTTGGAGGATGACTGGCCAACAAAAATGTATCTTCTGCTCTGGTGGATTTTATTTCCTTCGACAATGGCATCTCTCTCTCAGCCGTCCTGGATCTGATCCTGGCTCTGTCTTTCTCGGATTATTCAGCAGTTGTGTTCAGGTTTATCTCCACTGAATCTGCAGTTCCCTTGAATGATGCATGCCAGTCCCACCTTACCATCGCTCTGTAGTTCTATCAGACTGGTTTTAGAAATGCAGCCTGTGTGTTGGCCTCAGACCTGAGTCTCCTACATGACCCTAACTTTTGTTACGGGCTGTCGGTCATTGCTCTTTGAAACCTCACTGTCAGGTACTTGGGAGACTGCATAGCAACTCATCAAAACAGCATTCTTTGTGTGTGTGTGTGTTTTGTATTTGCAGTCAGATTTTTTACTATGATTTCTGCTTTCTGATTGCTTTATTGTTAGCCTTGGTTTGTGCTCAAATTCCCATTTGGCACTAGTGGGTTTAATTTTGCTGTGTTGTTCTGTGGCCTCTTGCTGTTACAAAATAAGGTTACAAAACTTGCTTTCAGTTTCCTGGCCACAGCTGATACCTGTGTGCTGCCAGCAGACCACTTTTCCGAACCGGAGCTGTAATCCACTGTAGCAATATCGCTTCCTGACATACAGACAGCCTATGCCAATTCTGATCTTTTCTCACAATATCCATTTGAGATTTCAGAAAGCTGTAAAATCTTTGCTTTTTACTGTAAAACCTCTTTGCTAATGCACATGATGTGCATGTGGTTTGCTTTAAGCAGAGTATTCAGGACTACTGAGTAGGCGCATCCCTCTGGTTTGATGATGTCAGACGTTAAATTTGGTGAGATTATTGCTAAGCCACCTTGAAATGAAATCTGGCCTTGCACATACATCCTGGCACCATCTATGCGGGGTAAAATATAATGTCTCAGGGTAGGTTTTCTTGTAAGATGGCCGGGCTCAGACTTTGAATTGATGCAACCTGTAGAACCTTGTCCCAGAAAGAGCCTTACTGGTTGCCCTAAAGCATGTAGCAGCAGCAGTTCCCAGAGGCAGAAATCTCTTCTCATGTCTTGGCTGGAGACTCTGCATGAAATGCATTTGCTTGCAGATGCTTGTGGAAGGCTTTTATACTGTACTGTATAAAAGTTGTGCCCTTTGCCCAAAAAGTGAGTAGAGGGAATCCATCCGTTCTAAATATCATAACTGATATCCTTATCCCAGTATCTTTCTGAGCCTGCCTCCATTCTCCGTTGGAGCTATACTAGTAGATGCTGTAGGCTGACTTTACATAGCCACCAATCGTACGCTGCTTCTGAGGCACCATGTGTTCACTTAAGCTGTTCTGTAAGGCTGTGGTGTTTTATGACAAATGCTGCCCTTTTAGTTTTACTCTTCCAAATGCCTGTTCTTTGGTTTATGACTTTTTCCATATTTCTTCACTTTGCTTTAACTGTCTCAAGGAGCCTGTGCTTTTGATAAATGTGCACAAAGTCCATGGAGTTGGCTGCTCCTGTTGGTTGCTGGATTTGTTTCACACTTTCTCATCCAGGCATTTCCCAATTGCTTGTGTCTTTCAGAATTCCCTGGATGTTGAGTCCCAGTGACCTCAGTCCTGGTAGACTGCAGTTCGTCAGCCTTTAGCCTGCCATTCACTTGCTGGCACCTGTTCAGGTTTTGTCATAGCTGGATACCATGATCTCCAGTTGCCACATCATTAGTGTCTTGCTTGATACACAACAGGCCAACTGCGAAGTCTAGCTGGTCCCCTTAGTCTGTGCAATGTTTTCTCATTCTGTCACTCCTCTTCTGGCAGAGCCCTTGATGGTATCTAGATTCTCAGAAGGTATTGTTCGTTCTGTCTTTCAACCTGGATTGCTCACCTGGAGTCCATGCATGGCTCTCTACTGATTGCTGTCAACATTATATCCCTTAGTTTATTTTGGTTTATCGGCCCTTGCAGGTTGTAAGTATTTTTCCTGGGGCTAGATCTACTTGCTTCCCCAGTCTCTCCACTGAAATGGATTAGGTGTTCTGTCTCCTATACAACTTATTTTTACAAACTTTTACTAGGTACGAGCATAGTAAACATTTCTTTCCTGTTTTAACCCCAAATTAATCTCTGATTCCATTCTGCACCATCTCAGGATTTAAGTTGCAGCAATGAATTCTACTTACTAAAGTCTGCAGCCTTGATGGGCTTTGTTCCCATATCCACACAGGTTCCCTATATCTTCTCCAAGCCCCACCTTCCTCCAACACCTACTCCTTTTCCCAAGTTCTATGCAGGGGCCTAACCTGTCCTGTTCACTTTCTGCCAGTGACTTCCCCAGTGGATGCTAATGAAGAGTTTCCTATGGAAGGCTGTGTGTATATTTTATAGAAGATAACGTCTTTAATCGCCTATTGCATCAGGAATATAGGAGTCTTGTGTGGGCAGTGAAAACTCATAGTTGCATTGAGGTCTGAATTATCACTTCAGTAGAGCATAATAATGTCCAGCTTCTCTCTGGCAAGCTAATCTTTCCTCCTGAATTCAGTGTATCCTCCCACCCGTTCTCTTGTCCCTCCAGAGGTGGCCCTATGCCATTTAATTCTTCTGTTTGTCCTTTCCCCTTTCAAATCTCTGTCGTAAGAATGAAAACAAGGGCTTTTTTAAAAAGGAACATTATCCAACAAATGCTCAAGGGGATCACTCGAGCTTGAGTTTGTCTAATTTCATCTGGAACTCAAGCCTAGAAAACTACTGTGACTTCAGATGTCACTTGAGATTACGCTTAAATCCGAGCACATATTTAGGTGCCTCCCCAGAAAATCACTTCAGTTTTATATGAGGCAGGTGTCTTCTGACAGTGTGGAAGAGCCACAGGTTTAAGAATAATATTCAGGGACGTCTGCATGCCTGTGAAGGAAATTCAATGCAGCACATCCCAGAGCCCAAGTGAGGAACCCTTGTAGGCATAAGGGCTCCATGTAAGTGTGGGGGGTTTCCCACAAAACACTTATTGTCGGACTGGGGCCTACATAAACAACAGAAGACATTTTTCTGCATTTCTGTCTCATCGCGGTGTGTTCCCAGCAATGGTTTCGGAGAGTGAACAGATCCAAAGAATGAAGAAAGTGTGCACTTGATTCTTCTTTGCTGATTGGAGACATGGGAATGGATGTTGATATTTTGGAAACTGTGAAGCATGCTTCCTAAACTAAACTGTTTCCTGATTCTCACGTGACTCAGAGACAAGTAAGCAGATCTTCTCTGCTTGTACTCCAGTGGTATTTAAATTACTGAAACTGCACAGGATGGTTTAAATTAGCTCTGAACAATAGAGCCTATTCAGGCTTTTGGTGAATCCACTAAACCCTTTTTGGCTGGTTATAAGAAGCCTATATTTGTAAATGAATTGATTTTCCTGCAATTTTTATAATGTTAATAACTGAAAATACTTTATAAGAGAGTATTTCACTACAGGATTAATTTCTTTGCTCCAATTACCAACTTTCCATTAAATATTTTTACTAAAATTGATTGCCCTATTATATGTTTGTGCTAATTAAATAAAATCTCAGAACCACTACTAAAGCAGAGGATATACTTTGGTGGAACAAAGTCTGCCATGACGCTGGACAGAAAGGGAATTCCTGGCTGGGCTTCGTGTACTCCTGTTGCTCTGCAGACTGCAGTGGGAGTCACCACCTGTTCGGACTTAGTGGTGTAAAAGATAAGAAATGGTAAGGCTTCCATGAACCATTCTATGAACCATTCTATGATTCTATAGACACTTCCTTACTCAGCCTTTACCCCACTGAGGTGTAAGAAATGTGTACCATGTGCTAGAGAAAAACGGGATCCTGTTTTTGAGTGTGATATCGTGCCGGCAAAATCACTGCCAAAGTCTTTTTGAAATAAACTGACCACTGTGAAAGGCAGTTGGCTATGTGGCCATTTAATACAGGAAATGTTAAAAATCAAAAGTACACAGAGGAATAAAGGTTACTTACACACAGTGGATAATTCCGCATGCACATGGCCAGTTTGTCATTTGACTAATTGCTTTTACGTGCCATTATGTAAGGCATTTAGAGTGAACTGGAAATGAAATGGTTTCCAAAAGAGTCTTTCCCTGATCATTTTGTCCACTTCCCAAAGATGTGGATAGTTGTGGAGTTGCCGTCCTTTGCCCCAAAGCTGACTCTATTTCTGCTGTTGTTGGTTATATTTGGATGGTGCAGAGCATGGAGGATTTCTGGTTTGTACTTGGGACAGCTAGCTGATCTCACAGGCAAAAAACCCTATTTGTCCTCCATTTAACAAAATCTTTCATTAGAGAAACATTCTGTCTGAAGTGAGTGCAGGAACATGAAGTGAGAGCCCACATAAAATAGAGCTCCAGAAGATTTGGGAGAACCAACCAAATGTCAAAGGTACTTTAAATCACTTCTTAGTTCACTGAGTTAGAAATGTATTTTAAACCTATAGAAAGCCCATTGCTCTTTCCCATGCTCTCAGCACGGCCCAAAAATCATTGCCTACACACCGAGGAGCTCCCAGAAGCCCCTGAGGAGGTTCCTTCCTTTGTTACTGCTGCTTGGGGAAGACAACCTTTCAACCTGCAGGTTTCATGGCTCCGATTGCAACCGCAGTGGGAGGTTGTTAGTGTTTGGCACTGCTGAATTCAACAGCCTGTTTGAGCAGACCCTGGGGCTCTTTGTAGCTGCGGGCAGAAAGCAGCCGGTGCTGCTGCAGAGGCTACGGCATGAGATGCTCTTGCTCAGCAGCTGGATGCAGCCGACGCCGGCTACTGCTGCAAACCCTTACTCTGCCAGCAAAGCCTCCTGCTGGAGACACGGCTTATATTGGCAAAATTTGTTCTTTGATGTACTTTATCACATCCATATATGCATTTGCTATAGGGCTAAAATGGCATGGTTTGGGGGAGAGGAAGAGAGAGGTTGTATTTACAGGGGAGTTTTTGCTGGCATGGATGTATTGGGTTGAAATGGGGAATGTCTTTGCACTCCTAAGTGATGAACATAAGCTGGCAAAAGCACAATGTCACTGTCAGAGAATAGAAGAGCTTATTACTACAGGAGCTTTGATTTCAGGACTAGAAATAAACATGCGTACATATGTACATACACATATACATGTATATACATGTATATATGTTTTATAATACTGATATATGTATAAACATTTTATATAATATACATGTAACTGTGTTCTAAACAATATCTAAATCAAAGTTCATCTTTGCTGAGGCTTCCTTGAGACCACGCAGAAATACCAACCTCATCACGAAAACAGAGAAATGGAACATAATAATATAAGGTTATATGTGCACGTACAGTTTCACATTGTGTCTAAATCCCAGCGGTGCAATTAGGCATTCTGGTCATGTTCAACACATCATGCAGAAGCAAAAGACTACTATTTGCAAAAGAAATTCTTGTGTCTAGTCACTTTCCTTTCTAGAAAGGGTATACAGCAAGGACAGATCTTTTAAAACAGTTAGTTTTTTTCTTAGTCAGAGGTAGCCAAATGGGTCGATTCACATTTAGACACCAAAGAAAGGGAAAAAAAAATCAGAAGTTGTTTGGGAAATCTGTTTGTAAGTGCTACAGTTGGAGTCTGGCTTGGAGCTTTTGGGACTCTGTCCTTTATTTAGGTTGACTATATATACAGTGCATCCTTCTGGGATTCTGAGTGACTCTGAGAAATATGTGTTTTCTAATGACCCTGTTATGATCTAAAAGAACATGTCAACTTACATTTTGACATGAGCATCTTGTTACCCAGCCCGGGAATGAAGGGAATCTTTGCCTTAGAGAGAACTGCGTGAGATTATAAATACTGCTGCATGGGTAAGCTACTTTTAATTAGTTTCTGTTTGTTGCTTGGCCTGGCTGGGAACATTAATAGTTGTGTGGATCTGCAATGTAACTCAGTGAGACTATAAGCTGTCTTATCTTCCCACCACTGCCAATTCTTTGACACTGACTGACATCCCGAAACAAGGAGCAGAATGGCCAGACAAGAAAGTTGCTTATTGAAACAATGAGTTTCCTGAAATAAACAGAGCAGTTTTGCATCAGCAGGCCTGTTCCGTCCCTGGAACAATGCTGGGCATTTGCATCGGCTAAATGAGGTTAGTGTTTTGCAAAGTCTTCTGGAAGTCTTCGTGTCACTATGGGCACCAGCCGATAAAGCCAACGTGATAAGGACTGAGGTCATGGAGAAGAAAAGGGAAGGAAAGTGAGATCTGAACCAGGTATTTAAACTGCTGTGATAGTTAATTAAAATGATGTAATTGTTCCTATATTAGTTTCTCTTTCCCTTGCCCTGACATTTACCTCAAACCAACACTTTCTTATCTAGTGCTTTTACTCATTTTCTCATACCAACGGAGAAGCTGCACTAACACCCTGAAGCTACTCTAACTGTCCTCAGAGTGGAGCCAAACATCTTCAGTCTCCACAATGAAAGCCAAAGGCATGGCAGGAAAAAAGAACAAATTGGAAGAACCTTGTTGGGTTTTCTTGCAAAGACAGTCCCCAAGTTGAAATTGTTTCGTATGATACAGTGTGGCAAACACTAGATAAAGCTTTTTAGTTTTGTTTCAGGGTTAAGTCGAGTTGTTTCTTGCTGATTTCTCACAGACAACCTTGAGTTACTTTCAGGAAAGAATTAATTTGATTTTGGTTTCTTCATTTGTCAAATAACAATGAAATTTGGTCTCCTTTTTCTTCCGTTGTCTTTATTGTTGATGACTACTGAATGTTGGTACCTGTGCATGTGAACAAATATATCGGTATTTTTTCCTTACAGGTGGGTCACAAATATCCCTGACTAATGGTGCGTGAGATGAGTCCTTTGGTTGCACAAATGCCCTGTTCATGCCTTACTCCCCCTTGGCCTGAGCACACCAGCAGAGACATGCACATCCTGACGTAAACTGCTGCTCTTCTGAACACTCACATGGGCCAAGACACTCTCCCTTCCTACATTTTAGAAGGAGAAGGAGGAAAAAACCCCGTGACGTATCCCCCCAAAGCTTAGAAGGGGTTGTTTGCAGGTTTGTTTTCCGAACACTTCTCACCTACCCATTTTCACGACATGAGCAAAGCCATCGCTTGAAGGATTTGGTATTTGGGCTCTGGGTTGTCTTTTCTAAAGCGCTCGCTGCATTTGGCGTCACATCTGCTGCTGAATTGTCCCGGTGTATCCCATCCTCCACTGTCCTAAAGTGGGAAAGGTGGTGTTATCAGGTAACTCCCCTCGGCCCTGAAGATACTCACGGTGCAAGAAGAGCCAGTTGTGATCGTTGGGCAGAGAGAGACCATCCAATCTGTCACTGCTTTGGTTCTTCCTTGCTATATCTATTTGTATTCACTACTATGTGCAAACTACCATTTGCCTAAAGAATCCAGCATATACAGAGTATAAACAGGGTTTAAACAGTTTGGTAAGTCTTGTGCAAATTTCTTTCTCTCTCTCTCTTTTTTTTTTTTTTTTTTTTAAATTCAACAGCTGGATGTGATAGTCTTAGAAAGTGCAAGAGCGTCAGGAATTCATTTGCTGTTTTCAAGAGACAATTGGCCTTAATTACCTGATCCAAAGAAATGAAGTTAATGTGGTGCAACAAGGAAATGCCATGCCCCATTAGCAAAAGATGTTTTCAGTTAAACCAATGTTGTGGTGGCACAGTTGCAGTGTGCTTACGTGAATAAGCCTTGCTCTGGAAGAAAAACTTGGTTCAGGAAAAAAAGATCTCAATCCTGAAATCCTTGCCGGAACAAGTTATGTTACTCTCATCCAAACTGTTCCTAGGGGCAAGATTTGTGCAAGTACCAGTGTCTGAGAGGTGGTTGCTCAGGCAGCCAGAGGGAGTTTGGGTAGTAGCGTGCAACTTTAAGCCCTGATTCTGTATTTCATCATCATTAAGCAGACCATTTAGGCAAGTGTTTAGCTTCAGTTACACATGTAAAACTTCTTGAAGTCATTGCAGCATAAAACATAAAGCTATACATAAGCTCCGTTGCAGTCTGGGTAGGTATTGTTCAAAGCGTACTTAAATGCTTTTTCATAAATTTAAGAGAAAATCCATAGAATTGCATCTGTATTGGTAATTAATATTTAATATATAGTATATAGTGTGGATGTGATCTCTGTATATTTTTATGCAAGTAGATATACATATTTTTAATATTTATATAAATATTTTAAAATGTGGAAAATTCATGTTTGTTTTATGATGGAAAAGGTAATGAATGATATAAATTAATCACATTTTGAAAAGCCAATGGAATATATAAATGAATCCCATTTAATTATCCTTGATCTTTTGCTCTGAAATACAGGAAGCAAATAAACACAAAATAATGGCCAGCATCAGGCTATAGAATTAGAGCAGATGCTATGTTCTATTAATTGGATCTCTTTTCTTCTGTCGTGGTATAACCCAGCAGGCAACAAAACCTGATGCAGCCGATTGCTCACTCTCCTCCACCATGGCTAGTGGGACAGGGGAGGAGAATCAGAATCTGATAGCCTTGGGTCATGAGATGACTGTCTCAGTGGATGAGGGGAGAACAGGGGATGTTCTTTAACATGATGTTAGACAGATTTTTAACAATGTCTTCCATAACATCTTCATAGAAAAATCGATGAAGCACAGGGCAGATAGTTGCACAGTGAGGTGGCCAAGTTTCCCAGATCAAAGGGTTATGATCAGCAGAGCAAAGTCCATCTGGAGGTCAGTCACTAGTGATGTACCCTAGAGGTCAGTGTTGCCAATATTCTTTAACTTTTTCATTCATTACCTGGGTGACGGGACAACACACACCCTCAGCAAGTTTGCAGATGGCGGAAAACTGAGAGGTGAAGCTGATACACCAGGGGGTTGTGCTCCCATTCAGAGGGACCTCAGCAAGAGAGAGAAACGGGCTGACAGGAACCCCATGAAGTTCCGCAAAGGAAAATTCCAAGTCTTGCCCCTGGGGAGGAACAACCCCTGTACCAGGACAGGCTTGGGCAGGCCAGCTGGAAAGCAGCTTTGCAGAAAAGGTCCTGGGGATCCTGTTGGACAACAGTTGAGTCAGCAATGTGTGCTTGTGACAATGGTGGCCAACAGCTACAGGTGTCCCAGAGAGGTTGTGGAATTTCCATCCTCAGAGATATTCAAAACCTGACTGGACACAGCTCTGAGTAATGTGTTCTAGTTGACCCTGCTTTGAGCTGATGGTTGGACTGGGTGATGATCACAGGTGCGTTCCAACCTCAACCTTTCTGTGATTCTTCAGTATGGAAAGCAGAGCCATAAAGCTGAACATTGAGAATACACAATATGAAATGCGATGTGCTCCATAACTGTGGTGGAACAGTAAGGAGAGGAAACCTCATTTTTTCACCTGGCCACTGAGGTGTGTATTGAGCAGGTTCCCTTGAGCTGTTATCAAAGTAGTGTACAGGATAGATACTTATCTCTCTTAAAGCATGGGCTTTACAGTATTTGTTGCGGGCCAAGACACCTGAACCTGGACATGTGGAAGACAGAGGTTCCTGTGCAGTGTCTGTATTTGTCCTGTATCTTCCTTCTTTTTCTTGTATGAGCTTTTTATACAAAAGTATACTTTTTATACAAAAGTAAGCATGATCCCTCATTTTCCAGTCTGGTCTTTAAGAAAGAAAGATTTATCATACTACAGTATAAATATACTTCCCTGAGTGTACCGTTTATACACAGAAACTGGTGTTGTAATACTATAACCACAGAGTTTACCTTCCCTATAAGGACCGGCTCTGTTCAACTGGCTTGTCACACCAGAGTAATATTTACTGTTTACTTCATTACTTGCCTAATGCATAAGGTCAAGTATAAACCTAAGAAGGTAATAGGTTAAAATCTCTTTTCCAATGAAAGCAGTGAGACCTTTCATATTCATTTCAACAGAGCCAAGCTTTTACATGGCATAACAGTCTGCAGGACCTATAAAAGGATGCTCTCTAACACAGTGATATCAACAGGACTCCGAGGATTAGAGCAGCTACAGAGTCCAATGTTATGCAAACAGTATTTTAGTTTCTATAATGCTAGTGACAGAGCTCTTTCATAACCACAACTTACTTGGTCATCTCTTTTTTTCCCCCTTTGCTTATTTTGTGAATGTTTATAGGTGCGGGCAGTTACACAAAAAACCATAATTTTTTTACTATAACAAAGCCGTTTTCAGCTAATGAAACAGCAAAAACTTACACTTCTGAAAAGGGCACTGTAGTGTCACATTTATTTATTCCCCGGGTAAAGTGTGGCTCCATCACTCTCTTTTTTCTTGTGTTTTTTTTGGTATCCATTCTGTGAAGTAAAGTTGGCTGCATGCTGAGAACACACCCATTAATTTCAAACCAAAGTGAATAAATTCAGCTTATTTATAAATCTGTCAGGATCAAAAACTATGGAGAAAAGAAAGATTTAGCTGTTGCTCTACGGTATTGTATAGCTTTAGGCAAGACAGAAATTGTAGGATTGCAATCAGATTTGGGGGTGGCTATGATGTGTCCACAGATTTTCTTTGTCCCTTTGAGCTCTCCTACAAGCAGATCTCTGCAGAAGTGAAGCACTTCATGTTTATCCGCTTTACACAGGGTCCTTGACCCAGTGTCCAGCTCAGCTGTAGCTCTAGCTGCTTTGTAGACTCCTCAAGGGCCCCAGAGGAGTCTTGGGTTTTTTGGCTGCGAGCTCTTCCCTGCAGGTTCCTACAGTTTTCTTCCTCCAGACCTGTTTCTTAGGCTATCTTCTTTGACCAATTGCAACTGCTGCAGACGGCTTACATTCATTTTAACAGCTGCAGTTCTCTTCTCCAGGATTAAATGAGGGCTAAGCAATTTATCTTAAGACTGACAACAATTAGCTCAAACAAGAGCATTTGAGAGAAAACATGGATCAAAAGAACAAGCGACAAGCACAGTTGGCTCCCCAGGTAATCACGCAGCTCTTTCCAAACAAGCTACCGTGGACAACCAAGTGTTTGCCAGCTCTTGGATCCATGTCATTTCTTACTTTGTCCTTGAGTCATCCATCATTGTGTCCTACTGAGCCGCACCAAATTAATATGAGTTTTCTCTGCTGGGCAGCTAGGCTTTGAGAGACTTGTTCCTTGATTTTCCTTTGCAATGGGTATTTACAATAATCGAATGTGTTGATAAGTGAGGAAAGTGTCACTTACACTGCCCAGCGGGCCAAGCACATGGTCATGAGCCAACTCATAAAGATTCACAGCAGTTTTGCGGCATATAGGACAGAGTCCCTGAGTTGTCCATGGTTCCACAGCATCCTTCACAATCCTTATTTCATATCACAGAAAATTAGAATATGTTACAAAATGCCCACTGAGGATGGAATTATCCCATCTTCAAGGGTATTAACCTCAGTAGCCTTCTGGGCAGGGCCTGTCTTGGTACACTTGAGGTGCACATAGCACATCAGATAGATATTAATGCAATACCAATCAATTAATAATGTTTCAAGGTATGTCTCCTTGGTATCTTAGTTGTTCAAGAGCTTGTTCTCAGCAGAGTTCCACTTGGAAAGTTTATCTTTTTGTGCTGCTAACAGCACTAATCAGTCAGTATCTCTTTTTTGATGTGCTTTTGCTCAGTTTTGCCACCATGCCCAGCCTGTACCCAGCCCACAGATAACAGCTGTGTCGGCATAGACCTGCCTTGCTTTATGTGATTGTGCTTGTGCTTTCTATTCACAGAGGATCAAACACAACGTAGCCGTAGCCATAGCCAAAGTATACTTGTTTTTCTCTGTTCAGATGATCTGGGCCATGGGTTATTGCTACCTGAGTAAGAGCAATCTTTTTTAATTTCTGAGATTGTAAGGTTTTTAGGTAATTCACAGAATCACAGAATGGTTTGGGTTGGAAGTGACCTTAAAGATCATCTAGTTCCAACCCCCCTGCCATGGGCAGGGACACCTCCCACTAGACCAGGCTGCTCAAAGCCCCATCCAGCCTGGCCTTGAACACTTCCAGGGATGGGGCATCCACAGCTTCCCTGGGCAACCTGTTCCAGTGCCTCACCACCCTCACAGTAAAGAATTTCTTCCTGATATCCAATCTAAATCTCCCCTCTTTCAGTTTGAAGCCATTACCCCTTGTCCTATCATTACACTCCCTGATAAAGACTCCCTCCCCATATTGATATATTCATATTCCTAATTAATATATGGGTAAAGGGATGACTGTATGAAAAAAAGTACAGGCCCTTTGGCTTTGGGAAAGTATTGAATATATTGAATGGCAAGCAAAACCCCCTCTTGCACAAATGAGTTAAGAGTTTCCATGATCTTTGTTCCGAGCTCTCAGCCTCGGCGCAGGTTTTGCCTTTATGGGATAGTGTTATCTCAAGTCACCATTCGGTTCCGGCCTGAGCTGGCCCCTGGTGACACAGCGGAGGAGGCAGCCTGACGGGTCGCCACTGATCCCCATCGTGGTATCACCTAGCACTCTGTCTCTAGCTTTGTTTATGCCAGCTTAGAGATACCAGCTGCATGTTTCCATTCATTACTGCCCCCACTCACTTTGGTAACACTGCTGAGCACTTCAGCTTCTATCGTGCATCCTCTTGAGACGACAGAAGGGGTTTTTCCCTGTCTGTGTTTCACAGGACTTTGACAAAGGACTTACAAACTGTAGTATCCCAGACAGGAAATACTGGGCATGTAAAGCTGTAACACATCTTGGTGATACCCACATGTCTTTGTGCATAGCTAAAAAAGTTAGAAGTGTTAATAAAGAGAAAGGTATTCACTGTCATTGCCAGTTTTGTTGTGTAGTTTTTGGTTTTTTCACTCTGACCCAGGGTTTCTTTGCAGACTGGAATTTTTGCAGTGCAGTGTTTCAGAGGCAGAGGCTGAAACTCCTCTGTTCCCAGTACCAACTGTGCCCTGACTTTGCTGCAGGTTAACACAGATGATGTCTAACACGCTTATACGACTAGCACACTCAGTTTGCTGTCAGGGCTTTTTTAGACCCCATTGATCAAATGGGTACTCAGATGGGTTCAGGCTTAGAGTTAGGTTTACTTTTGGGCTGGAGAACATAAAGGTCCCTACACTGGGGAGTGTTTAATACGGAACTTGCCTTCCCTAATCATCACATTCCCCTATTAAGATTGGTACAACATTTGTTTGCCATTGAGTTAGGACTGTAGTGGGAATCAACTGATTATAAAGAGCTTAAAAGTTCTGTGAAATCCTTGAGAGGTGCCAGACAGCACACATTACCAAGGAGTTATTTGTGCGCCAAAATCCAGGACTGTTATGTTGAAATTAGGAAATTGGTGCTTTTGCTGTTTTCTGGTGACCTCTGGGATCTGCTTGAGAACTGGAAGTATGAGGAAGCCAGCTACAACTCTTACCAGCCTGCAGCTACTGCAACGCTGATGGACCATTCCGTGGTTTTAGAGCGCTGGGTCTGTGTGTGTTGCCAGCAGCCCTTTTCCAAGAGGACCCTTGCAACTGAGTCTGATAGGTATATACCTTGGCCCTCTCTGGGACCTTAAGAAAGATCTTTTCATTAGGTCATCACTTGGCCTTCATTTTAGCATCTTAAGAAAAATGCTGTGAAGGATGGTGGAGCATCCACTGGCTATCCAGGGATGTTCTTCATACTGAGGCAACCCTTGGTGATCCAACAGCTAGTTTGCTTCTGCTTCGTCTGTACGTGGAGAGCATCACACCAGCCATAGGAGCACCCGTGTTATGCTACACCATACTTGTAGTTCAACTCTGAGATCCAGTCAGGAGGGACGGGAATTTCCCCCAAATGAGAAGTTGATGAGATCTCCCCCCAACTGAATGGAGATCTCTGGAGGATTCTGTGATCTGGAAACTTTAAATTTCATCCCCTGTGTGTCAGCACAAAGGTTATTTTATTTCCCCAGAAAACGTTCCATTTTGTAAGATTAGGGAGATCAGAAAAGATGCACTAATTATTCAGTCCTGTTCAAATTTTCTTCATGTGAGTGGCAGTGGCATCCATACCTGAAGCATGGATAAGTCAATATTTCAGATACAGCAAATCTGGCAAATGAAGATTTTTGGAGTGTTTACCTGAATTTCATTAGTTTACTGTGATGTGTTTTGATTTCATGAAGCATAGCTGAGATATCTCTTTATTCATAAATATGTAGACCTGTATATATTGGTAGATGCCTGGCATGTTGAACAGTTGTTTAATGACAGGGTTTTAAAGACATGAATAAACATAATTTTTAAACATGTTTGTTTTTCCTTCCACAGTTGCCTAATGACAATGTTTGCATTGGTTTAACTGGTTCTGAGCATACGCTCTGTGTAAGGTAATACCAGCAAAATACTTCTGTGAGGAGACAGCTGGGGAATGGCCGCACACAGCCAGGGGAGTGGTAAGTTCGTAAACCCCATCTTTTAAATATACCAGAGTTTGCAGGTTGTTTGTGTGATATGTGAGCAATGACGTACATGCTTGAAAACTATGAGTTCAGATATCAGACTGGACTCACATCTAAGAATTTCTACGCTGTTGACCCAGCCTTTGAATCTGTTTTGCTTCACTGCTGCTGGGAAGCAGATGTAGAGGGTGTGTTTACACTATCAGATAACTTCTCTGCCTAGTTTACACCTGGTCCCCTGCCTAAATGTTAGTTCATTCCCAAGCTTCCTTTTCCGGTCAACCAGTCTTCTCCAAAACAAAACGCAGGTTTTCTTCTGGGAAGAGTTTCTCCTGGTGCCCGTTTTCAATTGACTCCGGAGGTCACACCCGGGTTCCCTTCACACTGCGCAAACCTCCAGCACTCCCCACGGGTTTTATACCCTGCTCTACTCCTCTGAGCTCCCATGAGGGTAACACCACCTTACTGTCCCACACTATTTTAGACACTTTGAGATGATTTCTTCTTCTCCCACTCCATTGTGAGTTGGTGTCCAAAGCAGTCAGATACTGCGCAATGTGGACGTAGTCAGTATTGGTTTGATATGCAGAGATCACTCTTGGGCATGGGATGTATATAGAAGTGTGGACACGGCTGCTGTTATCTGCATCCATGTGTGTTATCAGGTGTTATTTCAATCTTATTCAGGTTCACATCACAACTATGCTGTCCTAAACATCAACCTTCTTGGAAAATATGGCAGAAAAGATCCACAGAACCTCTTGAAGGCTGACCAGTGTAGATCAACTGGACTGAGTACTGGCAGTGAATTTCAAATTTCATGGGGCAGCTCTAGCTAAATTTGGTGTGGATTTTACGAATTGCCGGATAAGTAAACACCGTGTTGGACCACTTCTATTTACTCACAATCTGCAGATGTTCTCCTACATACATGACCTTAGAGGACGCTATTACTTCATGCAGGGGTGGGGACACTCCTTCGGACAGGTGCCCACTTTCACTCATAAGTGTCTTCTGTTTGTGCTGCAGCAGTGACCAGATGCCTCAAACAAAATCAAGGGCCCATTGAGTTGTTCAAGGGACAGCCAGTGGCACCAAACCACAGTGCCCCTTTCCAGACAAACTCTCTGTTAGGAGGATGCTATTTTAGAAAAACTAAAATATTTGCTGTAGCTCTTGATCAGAAAAATGCCTTAGGGGAAAGAAAAAAAAGAAAGTAGGAAAAAAAAATCTATAAGTTGTAATTACAACCTTTTTCATGTTTCACCAGTGAACATCCTTTTTTATATCTGGGCCTGTTACTCACGCTCAGCTTCTAAAAGGGTGTAATTATTATTCCCATCTTTGGGAGCTAGAAGAGGAATCCTCCTTCCTACAGTAGTACCTAAACCCATTGTATCAGCCGAGAGTGTACAGTCAGATACCTCTCTAGAGACTACTTGAATAAAGTGACAGATCTGGAAGAATGCAGCTGAAATCTGTGCTGACTTGGGCAATAATTCAAGAAATCAGTCTCGTTGGGTTTATATCTGCTCTCTTCCTATTAGGCCCTGAAAGTAATGTGTGAGGACCGGCATAGAAAATACAAATGGGCCACAATTTGAAAAACAAATTGCATAATTCTTTGTAAGATTCAAAGGACACCTTTTAACTTGGCAGTGTAGTTCCAACTTAGAATTAGAGCCATAGCTCTAATGTCATCATATGCACTGATGATTATTTAAGCAAAAAAGAATTGGAAGAACTGGGGAAGAACGAAGATACGGTTTAAGCCAGCTCAAATGGAAATTCTTCCATGGATTGTACTCAGTGTTTTAATGCATCTATAACAAACAGGAGAGTGAGTAGTGTTAAAGTTCTGCCTACATAAATAACTAGCTAGAATTTAGCGGCAAGGATGTGCGGGGGAAGCTGTTACTTAGGCTCTGGAGAAAAATCAGGCAGATACAGTGTCTCGTGTTTCACCCTCTCACATTTCACAAGATTTTTCTTACTGGTGTGTAAGAACACCCTCTGTTCTTACACTGGCTCCCCTGTCAATGCCACTTTGCTCCCTCGTGCGCTGCCTTGAATGCTGGCAGCAAAGCGAGACTCGCTGGAATGATAATCTTGGTGCTTCCTGGATGAGCAGCAATCATGATCAGCCTTCTGGTCCTGTTTCATTTTCCTGGAAGCGCACTCCTCTCCACTATGTGACGGGGCGGAGGGGTGAGGGAGGGGAATATGGGAATGGCACATCCCCACTGACAGCAGACCACCACTTAGCTGGGCAAGAGGTTGTGAACTATTGAGGGTTAGAACTTTCTTAATTGTCCAGTAGGCAGATTTTTGCTGTTCCTATTTTAGTTTGTTCAGAAATACAGGGTTTGTGATTTGACTGTCCAGAGCATGGAACAGGCAATCAGGTATTGCTGCTATTAATTTCTTCTTTGATTGCTTTATCATACACACAACACATAGTACAGATATATGCAGAGGGCAAAATGATGTATGTGTGCATATGCATGTAGATAGACGTAGCTATGCCTATATCTATGTGCATGTATACATAAACACATAAAAGGAGACTGAGATGGAACAAGAAAGAGAAATAAATAAAACCACCATAAACATTTCTTGGTTTAATTCTGCCCTTCTAACATTTTCCCTTCTTGTTTTATGCCTTGAGACTCTGATAGAACTTGGGCTGTATCTTTTGGCAGCATTATTCCTAACGAAGGCCAGGGTGAAGAAATACAGTAAAAGATTATTCTGGGTAACAGGAAGCAATAATTCACACCAATGTGAAGTTAAAGAAACTTCAGCCAGACTTGCTTCTACAAAATCTTACTTTGTCTTCCCCCCCCGGCCCCCCCGCCCTGGAAATCAGATAGGTTTGGCTAGCAATCCACAAAGTCTTGTTAAATGTTTAGTGCAGTATTTCTGAAAGCAAAAATGGAGGCATGACCTTCATGAGAATGTCCTGTAGGTAAAAAGAAGAATGAAGAGCTGTACCATGGATCCAGTTGTACCAACACAGTTGACATTTCATGGAAGTGTTGGTATGATTCTACGCAATGATTTTTCAGGAGATTTCCTTAGTCTTTTTCTATAGGAAATCACATGAAAATTATTCTCAACTTATTAAGAATTTAGACTGCCAAATCAAAAACTAATAAGAAAAGGACAGAATTTAGGTTGCCGTACATTAATTAAGTGCTGTTGGGCTGGAGTGAGTGATTCTTAGATTATTCTCTTTTTACTTTTGTCCAGTCTTTCATGTATTAAAGACACAGGTGGACCTGGGGAGGCCAAAAGGCTAGAAAATTCACCCAATTCTCAAGCAACATCTGGAGAAAAAAAAAGCCTGAAGCAACATCTGGAGAAAAAAAATCAACACGGTTCATTTAAGCATTTAGAAATAGAAAGTCATGTGGGGCAGCTGGGGTTCAGAGTGGGCATCATTTCCTAAATTGGGCTGCAGGAATGATGGTTTTCTCTCTCTTCTGGATTCTAGTTTGCAGGAAAGCCATAGCCCAAAATTCTGTTAGGGCCCAGGAAGGAGGAACTGGCTACTCCATGGGCCTGAAGAAGACAAAGATTGAAGTGACTTCCCGGGCTACTGCCCTACCTGGTGGTCTGTTGGTTCCAAGCAGCAAGACAGAAACTCCACTCCCAGTTGGAGAACAGTGTATGAGTCCCCTTGTGAAGACTCCTCGCATTCAGCGAGAAAAATGACTGGAAACAAATGATCTGACATCTGATTTAGAAAAATATTTCAAATAACCTAAACTTACTTTTTCCGCCCTTTTTCACAAAGCACACTGTTCTTTAAAAATTAGTTTTGCATTATTCCAACACATATTTTAACTGTTTTTTTTTACAACACAAAGTGTTGTAAAACGTGTTGTTCACGTATTTTCTTTTTTTTGCAGAATCTCTCCCTCACTGCTAGGAAAATGTGGCGGATGCCCAAGTAAGAGGATAGGAATCCTCATGGGGTGTGGAAGGGGGAGCTCTTCAACATAGGCAGACAGAAGACCCAAACCAACAAGATCTGGAAGGGGCTCTCCTTGTGTGCCTGACATCTCTTTATGTCCTGTATGTCTCTCATGAATACAGTCATGGAAGCTCCATGGAAACACACAAAGAGAATGTCAATAATGATAAATAGGGGGAAGTGGGGAGATAAGGGTGTGGGCTAAATCATCAGCATGACCTTTGTGAGGTAAGGATGTCAAGTGCTGCCCTTTTGACAGTAGGTAGGGTTGCATAGCGACCTAATTTGGGTTCCCATGCAAACAGTAAGCAAAAGCAGCTCTCTTGTTTACTTGAGCGTCAGCCTTGTTACCCTTCCCCTTCCCATAAGAACGGGTGTCTCCCAACTTGGGCAAGTCTTCCCCTCCTATGGACAATCCTCAGTGTTTTTACATCTTCAAGTGCTTTGGCCAGTACACCAGGCTGCTGTCTCCTGACCCTCGGTTACAAGCTTCTGTACACACACTCTCTTCATGAAACACAACGGTGCTTGTGATAAGCGTGCTCTGAAAGCACGTCCTCTCCTCTCAGTGCACTGCTCTGTGAGGGGAGATGGGCCCCTTGTAGAGACTGGGTTTTCCTTCCTAATTCCTCCGGTCTGCGGAGGGGAAGGGAGACAGACTGCTGTGGAGATTTTCCCTTCTGCCAAAAATGATGCGATAGAGTGCGTGTATGTTATCTTTTTGTAACCATGGAAACAGACAAAAATTAGTCAGTCAGATACAACCAGACTGTTTTCGGTTTCTGGAAAGGCAAAGGGCTCTCTTTCATCCTTGGTCTGGACTAGACAGACCTGCAACTGGCATGGGTCAAAGTTAGGTTTACTGCATGGAATATTTTTACTGTTATAGTAGATCCTAAAGTGCGCCCAGTTTCAGGAAAGTTTGCCGCTCTTGATTTTCGAATTCCCTTTCTTTTATTTGTTTCTTACACACGCCCATATTTAGCCCTCCTTGGTAATGTACCTGCCTTATTAAAATCACAACCTGTCTATGACATCATTGTAGCATACACCTGGATAGCGTGTTATGAGTACACTCCAGGAAACCTAGAGTGCAATATATGGGAATCCCTTTGTAATTTTTGTATTTTGTATTAATTTTTTATAATTGTAAATAAACAGCATGTGAAATAAGTTACAAACCTTATGCAAATTTTGCTAGTACCTCCAAAATGTATTCACTTGTAAGCGTATTCACTTGTAAGCATTCAGAACACAAATCAGTCTGGACTTTAAAGCTGACAGTGTAAGTTGTAACAACTAAAAACTTACATCCAGACAACAAAATATGCTTTCATATGTTTCAGAGTTCTCATATTGGCATTATGCTACATAAAAATGTACAGAGAAATCAGTATCCATCACAGGAGGGTTCTGGTCCGTGATAGAAGGTCACAAATTCCATAAAATCACTGCGAAAGCCCCAGGCTGTGTGATGTGTCCAAGCAGACACAAGGTTCAAGGAAATTCTTTCAAATTTTTTCTCACAACAGTTTCAGAGCTGGGGCTGAGACTCAGCTGTATCACGGTCAAACTGAAGCAATCTTCAGTTGCTGTGATTCATGGAAACAAGGCCAGGGCTTCCTACGGGCTCCACCTCAGCCAAGAATCTCCAGAGGGCTGAAGGCTGTAGCTATGTCCCGCCTGTTCTGATAGGCTCCTACACAACTCCCAGCTCTATCTCCTCCTCTTTGATAACGTGTGGAAAAGATAGAGTGAGACTGTGTATGTAAGCCTCCGTGCTGGTGCCATCATCAATCATTTTTGACTGCAACTCACAGCTACGATGAATAACGTCTAGAACTAGGTCTACATTTAGGTGGATGGATGGTGGTGAAGGACAGCACACCCTGCTTTATCAGTCTGCATATACCAATTGAAAAACATCAGTACCACGTAATGCAAAGTAATTACTTTCTGGAAGAAACATTAATGGAAATATCTCTGGGAGGGTCATGAGCTATATGTGTATATATATTTTTACACACACACACACACATACACTTTCATGTACACATATATAGTAGATGTTTATATATAAATATGAGAGAATATATACACATATATGCATATATACATATGTGTATTTGTATATAAGGATATGTGTGTATATGTATATATGTCTAAATACATTTATAAATTGTGTGTATATATATGTGTATATGTGTGTATATATATGTGTATATGTGTGTATATACATAGAAGTATAACTTCTCGGTTATATCTGTTTCCCTTTCAGTCCTCTCAGCCGGTGTGTTTTATCTCAGTGTTCCAAATTTGTGGCACATCAGAAATCTTCCTTACTGCTTCCTCAGTCAAAACTCATAATGTAATTCCTGTCAGAGCCTGGCTGCTTGCAAGGAGTTGCTTGGAAACTCTTCCCTCATGAATGTGAGTTCAGAAAGTGAACTCTAATGAGCCCTTTCCTCCTCAATTAACTCACCATGGAAAGAAGTCTGGTGGTCGCTGCTTTGCCTGCAGTTCTGCAGTCAGAAACAGGGATGAAGGCTGGAAGATGTGCATGTGGTGCTTGGGAAAGCTCTCTTCTGGGGTAGGCAAATGCTCAGGATATCCGTGGAAGGTTATCTTCCCTCTGCAGATAGGCATATTCCTTCTTTCAAATAATCTCTCACTTTGATGGGGTAGTGAGTGCCTCTAACTTCTACTACTTATTTTGGGTGTTCTGCTTCCAACAGAAGGCAAAAAAAGTCTTAGCGAACATTTTTTGGCAAGAAGTGCTGCTGCTCGTTATTAAATGAGCGTGGCTGATTTAGCACTAATGGGCTTTGGAGTCTAGGCAAATGTCAGAAGAAAATAAATACTGGATCCCTCTGAAACACAACAAATTTCTTTGTTTTGCTGAATTCTGTCTATTCTCAGCACCACAAAAATGGTAAGAAACAGATAATCATAGAGTCATAGAATGGCTTGGGTTGGAAGGGACTTTAAAGATCATCTCTTTCCAGCCCCCTGTGACATGGGCAAGGACACCTCCCATTAGACCAGCTCAAAGCCCCATCCAGCCTGGCCTTGAACACTTCCAGGGAAGGGCATCCACAGCTTCTCTGGGCAACCAGTTCCAGTGTCTCTCCACCCTCACAGTAAAGAATTTCTTCTTAATATCTAATCTAAATCTCCCCTCTTCCAGTTTAAAGCCATTACCCCTCGTCCTGTTGCTGCACTGCCTGATGAAGACTCCCTGCTCATTTTTCCTGCAGGTCCCCTTTAAGTACTGAAAGGCTGTAATAGGGTCTCCCTGGAGCCTTCTCTTCTCCAGGCTGAACAACCCCAACTCTTTCAGCCTGTCCTCATAAGGAGAGGTGCTCCAGCCCTCGGATCATCTTTGTCGCCCTCCTCTGGGCCCACTCCAACAGGTCCATGTCCTTCTTGTGCTGAGGACGCCAGAGCTGGGCACAGTACTCGAAGTGAGGTCTCACCAGAGTGAAGCAGAGGGACAGAATCAACTCCCTCACCCTGCTGGCCACGCTTCTTTTGATGCAGCCCAGGATACAGTTAGCTTTCTGAGCTGCGAGTGCTCATTGTTGGCTCATGTCCAGTTTTTTATTCCACCAGTGCCCCCAAGTCCTTCTCCACAGGGCTGCTCTCAATCCACTGATTGCCTAGCCTGTATCCGTGTTTGGGATTGTCCCGTCCATAGAAAAGGGAAGGCGACTATTTGAAAGAAAGACTTATCATTTTGTTGGTAATTGATTTTTTTATTTTTTAAACTGTCTAAAGAAATGGACAGAGCTGTAAAGGTGTCACGAAAGCTTTCCTAGTTTCCTTTTTTTCCTAAGTGTCAGGATCAGATAAAGCTATATAATTCCTGGCAGATGTTGTCCAGTCCTGTGATGAAAGACTTCAGTTGTACAGAGTCTACAGTCTCCTGAGGCAGCTTATTCCAGTATTATCCTTACCAAGAGAAAGTTTTCTTTAATATTTAGCCTTAGTTTCCCACTTTTTTTTTTCTTTTTCTCTGACCACACTGGAAGAGTTGATTCCCTGCTCATTTTCAATAGCCTTTTATGTACTTACGTTAGCAAGCTTTTTGTTGCCTGGAGAAAACAAAATCATCTTTTAAAACATGAAGACGCAATGGTGCAGAACAGCAGTTACAACACTCCATGGATCTGTGAGAAGCTCTGCAGACTGTCATGACCTAGTCTGTTACTCAGCATGGTTTCACAGGCCAGCCGTGGATCCCTTACTACTCATCAACCACCCATTGTCCATAGACCACAATTTGGAAACCATTGCTATAAACTACTTTTTCAGTGAGAACTCCTAGGTGGGACAGCTTATTCTAGGAGTGCGTTACTATCGATATTTGAGGTACATGGTACTTCTTACCATGTACCTTGTAGTGGAGACAGTTACTTTTCAGTAGTT
The DNA here is from genome assembly GCF_963924245.1 of Chroicocephalus ridibundus. Lineage (NCBI taxonomy): Eukaryota > Metazoa > Chordata > Aves > Charadriiformes > Laridae > Chroicocephalus > Chroicocephalus ridibundus. The sequence continues at coordinate 155,903,262 of NC_086285.1, read as the reverse complement.
TGCAATGATTTTTGTTTTACTTCGTTGCAGTTACATGGGATGCTAACCGCTATAGGGCAGGTGAAATGATTAGGTGATTATGCACTTTGAGATTTGTGTAGATCTCCAAAACCAGATTTTACAGTTAAAAGAATGTCTATGGGATTAGTTTAGATTAAGCCTTACAGTGGAAAGCATTTTAATTTTATTTAAATTGATAGCAGAAGCTAAACATTTGGAAACATTGCCTGTGTCTAGAAATCATCCTGATGCCTCATATTTGGTGAATGCTGTATCATGTATCTGAAATAAGACATTATTTAGAGATAATAGTATAATGTAGAAGATATTTAGAAGAGTCTGAGCATACAGTTTTACCTTTGCTCTAAACATGGATGTTCTGTTTGAGTGGTCTCAATCAGTTGCTGAAGAGCATCTCTGTTACCATCATACCATCTTCAGAGCTTCATTTGGATGTTTCATTTTCAATCACTGACTTGTTAGGTTAAATTTTGGTGTGCTCTTTCTTTGTGTTCCAAATGCCAACACATTTGGGGTTAACACATGGATACAAACTAGCTGACTGGCCTAAGCTCTCTGCCTCCCTGTCTTCTTGCTAAGACTCTGTGGCAGGACAGACATTGAGCCCTCTTTGCTTTGGTTCAGCCACTAGATCTACAAAGGAACCTTACATTCGTCATTCATTTATTCATTCATTTATTCATCCGTCAACTAACTTTGTGACAATTATTCCTGAACTAGGACTCTTCTAAATATTGAAAGTTTTTCAGAATTCCCAAGAGATCTCAAGACTGCAATACCTTGTGGCTTCTGCCCTTTTAACAACCATCCAACACCTTTCATGCTTACTGTACAGTGAGTCATTTCTGTAAGAGAAATGTGAGCCAAGTACGTTTTAACTGAAGTTAGAAGAATACTGGCTGAGAAACGGTGAAAAATAACATCACATAACATCAAATGAAGCAGAAATTTAAATTCATCTGCTTTTCATGCTTGAATGACTTTTGAAATCATTGAAAACTGTGACTTGTTAAAAGGCAAGGATCATGTGTTGTAAAGACTCTTGGTCACTTGAACTTAACAGTCAGATTGGAAATCTTTCCTTTTTCCATATTAAATTTTATTAGGAGTATTAGAGCTAGTAACTCTTAATGCAGCTTTTGCCCCTCATAGCAAGGATCATTTTCAAATCGAATTTGACTGTGAGGTGTGCAGTATTGTAAAACTGGATGAGGATATAGGTAAAGCTGACTAAACATTGTTAAATCATAAATGTTTAACCAGGAAAAAGCCTGGTGACCCTGAAGAGTGTATCTGGAATCACTATAGAATCAACTATGGAGAATCCACTATGGATGAACACCAGTAGTACAAAGTTTGAATCTATCCAGAACACATCCATATAGTGCTCTAACTCTCACAGCTAGAGAAATTGCTCTCTTGAGTCAGCATGAACAATTTTTTACCTATTTTACAGGGATATTTTTGTGACTAAGTTAAATCTGTCAGTTTAAGGTATATCCAGGGGATTTTCAAGGCAGTACTTACACTGTGAGAATGGAAATGCGCTTACTTCAAGGTCTTTTAGTGGTGTGGAAATTCGGTGATGGATTTCTGTAAATATAAGTCTACATTTACAGTCATCACTTACACTTAATCAAAAGCCTTGCATTATTTGCTGTGGGTAGGGCTTATGTTAGGGTTGATCCTGTCCAATATGTTCAGTAAAGATCTGGAAAGGGAATGATGTGACAGTTTGCTGATGAGGACAGCTACAAAGAGTTACAGAAGGATCTCATGGTACTAAATTACTGGATGATGAAATGACAGATGAAATTCCATGTGATATAAAGTGACGTACAAGGGAAAAACAATCCTGTATTTATATATCCAGTGATGAACTTTGAACTGCTATTGCCATGCAAAAATGAGATTCTGGAGCTGTCACAGCCAATTTTACGTACTCAGAGCAGTAGTCAAACCAGAAAATCCAATCTAGGGGTTTTTTAGCATGAATTAAGGAACAAAACAGCCATCATTATGCCTCAGTACAAATCCATTATGTTCCCTCCTCTTGAATACACTGTCTATTTATTCATTCTTTCACTCTCTCTTAATTCAGTAGATAAAAAGTGATAGTAACAGAACTGAAAAAAAAAAGTACAAAAAGGGCTAAGAAATGGTCAAAGATATGGATATTCTACTCTAGAAGAAACAAATAAACAGGCTAAGATTCATCAGTCTGGAAATTCCTCAGAGGAGTCTATAAAATCATGAAACTTGAAGAATGGCAATATGAAATGATACTTTTTAACACAATCAGTAGAGGGTATCAAATGAAATTTGTGAAGTCTGGTATGAAATAAAAAAAAAAAAAGTGGGTATTCTCCAAATAATGTGATGCTAAGGCTGTGCTGCAGGACACTGTAATTAGAAAAAGACGATATGGGTTCAAAAAGTGACTGAATAAACTCATGTCAAAAAAACCCATGGCAATCTATTCAGCACATAGATGCTATCTTCGGCTCAGAAAGTTCATGACCCATAAATCATTGAAGGCTGGTGAATATTCCGGGGAAATATCATTATATGCTTGCACTGTCCTTACAATCTGTGCCAGGCATCCACTACTGGCAGCTGATGGAGGTATATGCTGGGGCTTCATATCTTAATTCAGCTTGGCTGCTCAAATGCCTTTATGATTTATCAAGACCTGCAAGGTGACAGTAAGGATGAGAAGAAGCCAGGGATATACGTTAACAGCTATGCTGGCAGCTGGCCTTCATCCCTGTGTCATTAAGTACCTGTCTCACAGCAGGGTAAGTCACCTCCTGGAAGTGCCATTTTGAATCAGCTTTGATAATTAGCTTAGAGTGAGTGCCTGCAGTTAATAGGAAAAATCCCAGGCCTTGTGAGAAGAAGGTGAACCCTTATGCATCTAAGAGCTCTTTATTGAGCAGTGTAGGATTGAAACATTGTGCTGTTGCCTCCGAGATTCTAGCAACATTCGTTTAGGAATAGTAATACTGATCTAAAGATGCGTGAATAGCCATATTAATCAGGTGAAGAGAATCAGCGTCAGGTCTCTAGCATTGCTCCTTTCCTATTTGTGTAAACAAACTTGCCTAAATCTCCCGAGACAACAGTCTCTTCACAGCATACTCCTTCACCCCCGCACAGATTTCCTTGCAGTTGTCTTATTTCAGCCTCCCATAATTCTTCACCCATCTGTTTACCTAGCTTAGTATATTTTGTCACCTCCTGTTCTTTTTGCAGTGCTAATAGTGACAGCCAAGATGCGCCTGATCCCGTGGGAGAAATGTTTTTCCTGCCCCAAGAACCTCTCTAGTGGGCTCCTATTCCCTCTGAGAAAGATCCCTCAGGACATTCACGGCCAAGTGAAGACCGTATCATCTATCTCTTGAGACCAGGATGGCCCCAGACTAGGATTTGAAACTAGGTCTCCCACATCTCAGGTAAGTACAAGGAACTAAACTGAAATCTACATTCCATTGGGAGCAGCTCTTTTCCTATCCATGCAGATGCTGATCGCCCTACCAAGGTAAATGGATCTTTCTGTAATGACCTGGACAGAGATGTCATTAAAACTGACACATCCTCGTGAAAAGTTACGTGACCCACTGCAATCTCTTTATGTTCGTTCTTTGTTTAATCCATATTTACATTATGGCACATCCTACTCATGCGAAAGACAGACATCTCTGCTTCTCCAGTTCTTCCTCTCATTCAGATTGTTCTTTTAGGCCTACATTTTACCATCAGGTCTTCAAGAAGTGATTTTAACAAGGTTTTATCACAGGGCAGTTATTTTAGTTCCAACATTTGGTGTCTGTGAAAACCAGCCAAAAACATAGTTGAGTCACACCGTGAGGACATTTATCCTGTAGTACATATATGACTTTATTCTTTCCTCTTCCACTTCCACCTCATTGTTATATGTGATCTTTCATTGTATTATATATGAGTTTGAATTTTAAACTCTTTGAAGTAGGGACTGCTTACAATATTTCCCTCTTTTCAGACACAAAGGAACAGTCCTGGGAAGAAATAAATAAGACTTTAAAAGTGTAAGTGACGGTAAGTTGCTCCCTTGAAAAGGGAAAGAGAGGAATGTTGCCCTTCACTGGCAATGCTCCTACAGATCACATTCATCGGATGAGTAAAAAGAAGGCTCCAATACCCAGAGCAGTCTTTTTAGCTGCATGAGAAAGCACTACCTTTACACCTATGCACACAATGGAAGCAATTCACTTAACATGTAAACAGCTTTTTTAAACCAGGAATTCCTTGTTCCCATGTGGCTGCCTTTTTCCAGCACGTCTGCTTTTTCCGCTGCCTAACAGCGGTTAATGGAGCTGCAAATCGTTATCAGCCTGATATTACTGTAGAGCCAGCTTACACAAATACCTGATAAGCACTGAAACACATTTCAGTCGACGAAAATTCATTGTACAGCGTTGTTTCTTTTACTTTAATGTGTTCCAGACCACTTGGACAGCTCACTTAATGAATCCCATTTTGCAGAGGACAGACACATTTGAGGGGCTGCCAGCCTGAGACATTGGTGCCTGCATATTGATGACCCAGGTGAGATTCTTTGGCAGCCAACAGGGCTGTGCTGACTGTCTTATAATGAAGGGAAAACGGACACTAGAGGGATGATGGTTATGACAGGGATGAGGTGTTAAAACGTCCTATGTTTTGTCAGGTTCCTGTGCACTGCGTGGTGAGAAACAGCATTACAGAAAGTGCTTCTCTGGCAGCTGCAGAGGCTGCTGATCTGCTGTTTGGACCGTTATCTATATGTCTCACCCTGTATCAGCATAGTCACACAGCAGCAACTATCTTTTATTTTATGTGTCGAAGTACCACGTTATATGTATGGAGTTTTCTTCACATCTCCCAGGCTGGATAGAAGAAAGTTACCTCTGTTTTACTGGTGGGATGCTGAGGTGGAGGCACCTCTACTGCATCCAGTCACCTGAAAATCAGGCTTCAAGGGCCTAGCTGGTTTTCCAGCCTTACTATGGAAAGTCACAGACCTTTCTGAGGACCATCCACCCCATGACAACATAGAGATCTGCTCTTGATGGGATTCATTGCCTTCTGGCTGCGCTTCTCTCCCTGTTGATTACAGCTGAAGTCAGTTGCGATGAACACAGGGACACTAACAGATCCAAGTGCTTTCTGAAGGCATTTAGCCACCCAAAGATGCAGATCAGGTACTTAAGGAGGTTTTAAAAGTGTCTTCTGCAAGCCCAGCTCCCAGGAAAACAAGTGCTCCAGCAAGGCCCAGATGAGCTATGGACTGTCCTGCTGTGCCACGAGTCCAGGAGGCTCATCCTCCCTCACCCACGGAAATGGCCTGAGCGATTACAGGACGCACCATTGCTCTGCCTGACCCTGTGCCAGCTTGTCTTAACTACATCAAATGATCTCTGAGGGAAAGGGCTGAGGGATTTCTCTTGGACAGGAGGAGGCAGGTCCACAAGATTTTTCTCCAAAGGTGGGAAGAAATTCTTGGGATTTAGATAGACATTGCTGAGTGATGTGAAACGCAATTCTGAAGCTTGTGGTGATCTTGAGATGATTTCAGGGTTTCTGGAAAAAGCCAAAAGTTCTGAAAACTTGGGGCTTTTGAAAGTAGTCTGGACAAATTGCTGCAAAAATGTGATTTGGGAAACCAGCCAGCACTGGCAGAGAAAAGAAGTCCTGTTTGCAATCCATGTGACTCTAGGATTAATTCTTTTCTGCCAATTTCAAATTGTTTAGTAGTTTTAATTGCCTTCTATTACTAATTTCTTGTTCATGCATAATGTGTATGATGGCTCAAGTGCTAAAGAGTATCAACATTTCACTTCAGATGTGGCTGTTCTCCTGGGGAAGCAATGTGACTCCTGTAGAGCTGTGGGGAGAAGGCAAGAAAGAAATTTGACATATGACTTACACAGGCTCTCCTCCATGGCAGGGTGTCTACCTCACCTTTTCGCCTTTTCAACTTTTCCTTCACTGTTCCTAAAATTAGTCTGTAAATAACCAAAATAAATATGCATGAAGGTACTGTTAGAATAATATTATTAGGTTGTTTTCTCTTTTTAGGAACCTTGCAGAGCATCAGATTCTGATGCCATTCCTGGACTACAGGCTTTTCCTCTGAACCACCCTTCATTTTTGTTTGTACAGCACCTAGCGCTAAAAGGACTTACTTTCCCTTTTACCCTCAAACCATATAAATACAAGTAAACAGTAATAACTGGCCACCAATGCACTTCAAAGTGGACCACAGAGATCAACAGAGGTCAGATCTTCTTTAACTCCATGAAAAATTCAGCAGTACCCTTGAAAATTAGAAATGATGGAAAGTGATAGGTATTTATTCCTGAGAACCAACTGTCTGTTTCCAGAGAAGAAATCAACTCATACTTTGTAAGAGAAATACACCACCTCTCTAAATTTAGGTTTAAAAGTGGCAGCCTCTACTCATGAAAGTGTGCATTCATTGCTAAGGTACACAGTGGCCATCTGAAAAATTTTCATGTCATTAAGATGGTATTTAATTTACCTCTCTCTTGTAGGTCACTTGGAATTAACATTCAGTAAATTGTTTTTAGGGGAGATGTGGTAGGGACAAACTGAGGATCTCAGTTCAGTAAACTCTGCTTGTCCCTTGCCTGAGTAAATTAGGACTATTAAAAAAGCCAATGTCCTGTAATGGTAGATGTGTAATAAAAATAATAAACAGTATCTAACATTTTAAACATTTCACTCATCTGTTCTTCAAGCAACATCAGTGTGTTATTTATTTGCTGAGTTTTGACTCAAACTATTTTTTTAATGACCCTTCACAAACATGCCCTATAGATGGAAGCATCCAGGACCTCAAGGGAGGGTGACCTCACCACAATTTATAAGTGCTGATAAAATTATAATGACATATAAAGTTGGGGCTAGAAAGTTGAAAACTGCTCTAGACACTTTTAACAGTGTGGGTGTCTAGTCAGTGGAGTCGGTGAAATTGGGGATCTTTTAAGAGGAGAGGAGTTGTTTTTCTAAAAGAATTTCTCAGGTTAACAGGTTATGAAGGAACAGATCAGATCGAGTGGTTACAGTGGTCCTATGACCTACACTTAAACTTTCAAAGCAGGAGAATTTCCAGGTAGAAAACGTGTGAACTTTCTGCATGGGCCCTGAAGCCCTCCTCTTGGGTGTGCTTATAGTCTATGGAATAAAATAGAATTTTTAGGGCAAAACCCATTTTTTGCCTAAGTAGCTATTGAAAACCAGCCACCTGACTCTCTGGGGTGCCTTGTTGCTCTCCATTGCTATGATGGGGTTCAGATGAGCAGCTCATCCCACCCGTGACTTTTCAGGAGCGCAGAGAGCTGAGTGAATGAAGCTGGGGGGACATGTCTGTGCAGATGCTTTGGCAGGACAAGGCTGTCACTAGTCTTCTCTGGCCACGTTTCAAAAGGTTTGACCCCCTCTTGCCTTTGTCAGAGTGACCCACGTCCTTGGAGAGCCCATCTGGGGCAAGGGACTGCTTTCTCGGTGGGCAGCACTCAGCCATGGGAGCTCAGGTGCCGGGGACCAAAGCCCTGAGCTGCGGATGTGGAGTCCTCAAGATAATTCCCAGCTCGAGGCCCACCCAGATGTTAACAACCTGGTGAGAAACCTCCTGCCAGGCAGCAGAGAGGAGACAAGCTCCTCTGCAGGAGGCAAGAGGCAGGACGTGGAGCTGGGCACATCTCTTCACAGGAATGACTTGCGCTAGACGAAGGAAATTTGGAGGTGGAGGGATAATGTGTTCATCTGGAAGGGGGGGTTGCCTGCCAGTGAGCATTAGCAGCCCTGGTGGGGCTTTTGACACCAAATTTTGTAGAAAGACAACGCTAGTAGTATTTACTACACTTTGGTATTTCAGGAAATCACACTGCAGCTAAATAAAAAGGAACCAGCTTGGCAAGCCAGTCAAGCTTGGGTATATCTGCTGGGGTAATTCTTGGGATGCTTTTTCAAAAATGCTTAAAATGCCAGGATGTGTCCCTGCCTGCTGGGACACAATTTTCTATACTGGTAGCTCGTTAGCCAGGTTGATGTCGCACTGGGACAATTCACACTCTCCGACAATTCCCAGGTGTGTCTTAGAGTTAGCACGGTCAGGGGACCATTCTCATCCCTATTCTGGGTGTGACAATTCTGTTTTGGAGGGTAAGGGAGTAGGGTGGAGTCTGACTGTCTGACCTCAGCATCAGAGAGAGTTTCCTGCTCAGTCTACAAGTGCAGATGTCGACTGAAAGCCTCTGTTGTCAGCAATGCATTTTTCTAGTCCCTTGAAAATACTTCTGGGTGAAAATCTTGCAGATATCCATTACCGTGAATCTGCAGATTCTGTGAGGTGGATTTTAATACGTAGTGTAAATAGCCAAATAGTTCAACAGTTCTGGCTAGAATTTCTGGTGCCTTGGGCAGTTTTTCAGCCTTTTAACCCCTGAAAATCTGCTCTCTGAAAGCGACCTGTTTGATCAGCTTCTAAAGGTGCCTTTTCCTTCCCCGCAGGGACATTCGAGCACATGCGTCCTGCAAGGGCACTCAGAGCCATGCCACAGGCAGAGGAATGGTACAAACATGAACTTCTTATAGCACGGTTTCATTTCCTTTCTTTGCTAAATTTTCATTATATTGCTCTTCCCACATATCCTCTCTCCCCTGTGTTCATGGACCATGATTGGGGAAGATTTATGGGAAGAAAGGCCCTTCTTTCATGTATTAGGAAAATCCATTCTTGCTGTCCCACCTATGTAAATGTACATATCGGCTGTATGAAAACACAGGACAGGTATGAGGTTTTGCAGTGTTTTAAAGTGGGCTAACTAGAAGTGCAGCTGGTTTTGAATTAATTCATGGTGTATTACACAGTAGTTGCAATTAAGTTTGAATGATGCAGTTAATAAATCAACATTTTTTACTTCTTTTTTTTTAATTGTAATTATTGGACAAGCTAATCTATTGCAAATTCCTCTAGAATTAGGCATGGGACATGGCCAAATATGCATTATCTGTGACAAAAGGGATCACTGTCATGACTTTTGTAAAATGTTTTGTATTGTAAGGCTGACGAACACGCGCAATTCAGGAACAGTACCCACCAAGCACGATTTGAACAGGAACTTCTGCAATCCAGAGGCAAAGATGGTAGCATTTCGTTTGAAGACTCTTTTGTATGCTAACAATCTTCCATCTCCCTCTCTCCCAAACTGGAACAGAAGCAGGGAGGAGGTCATTCTTTTTTGGAGAGTCTGTTACCTAGATGTAAGCCATGACCTTAAAGCGCACACCTTACCACCATACCCTGCTGCTGACATCTGAGCCGGTATCAAAGCTGCACCTTAATCTTTGCAGCTGGTAGCTAATTCATCTCATCTAGTGCGTGCCATACTTACACATGCCAGGACTTGACTTTTCGTTGCATTTTCAGGAACACCAGGGTTGCAAATCCATATCTGAAATCAGCACGTCGACATATGAAATATGACATTATGACATGCACGTTGATCTATTCAAAATTTGCTCAAACTCAAAGGATTATTATTTTCCAGGTCCCTGACCATATGCACTTGTTAAACATACTTTATTTGTGTATATATCACGGAATCACGGAATCTCCAGAGTTGGAAGGGACCTCTAGAGATCATCTAGTCCAACTCCCCTGCTAGAGCAGGATTACCTAGAGCACATCCCTCAGGGCTGCATCCAGGTGGGTCTTGAAAATCTCCAGAGAAGGGGACTCCACAACCTCCCTGGGCAGCCTGTTCCAGTGCTCTGTCACCCTCACCATAAAGAAGTTTTTCCGTGTATTTGAACGGAACTTCCTATGTTCTAGCTTGTGCCCATTGCCCCTTGTCCTGTCACTGGGAACCAATGAAAAGTGCCTGGCTCCATCCTCCTTAAACCCACCCTTTAGATACTTGTAAACATTAATCAGGGCCCCCCTCAACCTTCTCTTCTCCAGGCTAAAGAGTCCCAGCTCTTTCAGCCTTTCCTCATAAGGGAGGTGCTCCAGTCCCATAATCATCTTGGTTGCCCTTCGCTGGACTCGCTCCAGTAGTTCCCTGTCCCTCTTGAACTGGGGAGCCCAAAACTGGACACAGTACTCCAGTTGTGGCCTCACCAGTGCAGAGTAGAGGGGGAGAATGACCTCCCTCGACCTACTGGCCACAGTCTTCCCTATGCAGCCCAGGATGCCATTGGCCTTCTTGGCGACAAGGGCACACTGCTGGCTCATGGATAATTTACTGTCTACCAGGACCCCCAGGTTCTTCTCCTCAGAGCTGCTTCCCAGCATGTCGGCCCCTAACCTATACTGGTGTTTGGCATTCTTCCTCCCCAGGTGCAGGACCCTACACTTGCTTTTGTTGAACCTCATTTGGTTCTTCTCTGCCCAGCTCTCCAGCCTGTCCAGGTCGTGCTGGATGGCAGCACGGCCCTCCGGAGTGTCGGCCACCCCTCCCAGCTTGGTATCATCAGCAAACTTGCTGAGGATACACTCTGTCCCCTCGTCTAGGTCATTAATGAATATATTGAACAAAATTGGACCAAGTATTGACCCCTGAGGGACACCACTGGTTACAGGCCTCCAACTGGACTCTGTGCCGCTGATCACAAATATATATATACACATATATATATACATATATATATGTATGTATATACATATATATACATACATATGTATATACATGTATATATACATGTATATACATATATACACACACACACGCACACATATATGAAAATATGTATAACTAGTACAGCTGTTCCTGGAGTAACTGTTGAGCAAGTTATATGACAGAAGGTGCTCTCTATACTGTCTTGAAGGAGAGAAGTGATTTCTGTTCACTCTAAATCAAAATAAATTGATGTGATTTCTCTATTTGTGGAATTGGTGCTTCAAAGTCTCTTATATAACAGTAGATTAGACAAATGAATTACAAAACAGGCTTATGTATGTAGAAACCAACATGCAAAGTTAACATCTTTAAGACTCGAATCAAATAAATACTATTATAAAGCTCAAACTTTTAGCAATTTTTTATCACTTTCCTGGTCACAGCATCCTTGAGTTGCCAAATAAGATGACTAACAGATGTTAAAGGTACCATTCTGAAACCAGCCCAGGAAATCTTTCCTTGAACATACCCACTGATAACACAGATTTTCGTTTACGGATTTGTGTAGAACTAAGTTGGATAGGACCATTTTAACCCACAGAACTTTGGAGAAATCTTATTTCACTGGCAAAATGCCAATTAATTTGCCAACACCATCGCCTTGAACGTCTCACATGCCTTGCCACAATCCTTAGGGTGAGAAGGATCTTGTCTCACAAGAGTGCCTTATTGAGGTACCCCCATCATCCACTGTACACACACGTCAGTCTAACATAATAAGTTACTGCCCTTTCACTTGTGTCTCGGTAAGAAATTGTTACAGAAATTTGCTGTCCGCTGTCTCAGGATCACACTTTCTGTTTGTATTACTACACTTTGCTACAGAGGTTACTGTGGGAAAGCAGTTGTAGAGAGTAATCACAGGAACCCAAAAATGGGCTGGTTAGGGCTAATTAGGAAAGTCATATCTGATAAATATGCAGAAAGGACCAACCTAGGGGTATCAGGATCTTGTTTGACAAGAATTTCCATTTCTTGAGCATTGTGACACTGTCATGATGCCGTTTGGGCACTGAAGCAAAGTGAAGTATCAGCCATCAGGAGCAATGGGAACAGGATAATGAGAAAGTAGATTAACTTTTAAAAATTTTGCTTTTTTTTTTTTTAATCTTATTGACTAAATACCTTTAAAGCCTTCCAAGTTGGAAGTTATTAAAGTGTTTCTTAACTTAGATGGTATTCATAATAGTAAAAACTGTTGTCTACACAAACTTCCCAGTTTTCAGTCTTCCACAGTCGTTGCCTACATGACTTTCACAACATACTGCATCCGTGTTTTTCCTTCTAAGAGACAGATTTATGAGTAAAGATTATTCAAATTTAACACACATTGCTTCTACAAATGTCTACTAAAGCAGCTTTGATAATTGATTATATGTTGGCAAGGACATAACCTCAAAGACCAAATAAAAATAGATGCTTCATAGCAATACAAGTAGGAATAAAAGAGGTTAAATAAAACAAAGGAAAACAGAAACTGCATGGAAGAGAATACTACTTCAATCAAGCGGTCATCGTAAGAAAGTGCTCTGTAGTCATCAGAAGGCAATGATGGAAATTGCATTGATTCAGTCTTTTACAGCTACAAGAAAGAAAACAAGCAGTTGAGAATTTGCTGCAGAGTCACCTTTCTTTGGTGGGAGGTGACTAGGGTTATATTTCTTTCTCCGATTCCTAAGGTGCTGTTAGGAACTGGTTTGCTTTTCCATGTACACACATATTTAGTTGATTCTACAGTCCTTCTAAAAACAGATGGACCAGAACTAGCTTCAGTAGTGGGAACGCAGAATTACACCCATAATCACATACATGGTAGAGAGTTTGTTTTTTTCAGCATGCATTTTTCAGAAAATATGTAAACATATAAAGTGGCTGTTTCTTGTATTGCTGTTCAGTCAAAGAATTTGTCACTTATTTAACATGAAAGAGAAAAGATTGTGAAACACATGCATAATTGTAGTGGAGTAAAGAGTTTCAGCTAAGAATGATTGACAATTACCCAGCAAAGTTGTATTTTCTAAGAAAATTTAACTTCAACTTTGTGTTTTTCCAGCCACAGGAATATGATACATGTGGAAAAAAAAGAGTTTGACTAAAAGCTATTGTTTTCCTTTTCTTGACTTACAGTAGAATTTTCTGACATAAGTACATTGATCTTTTTTAGTAATTTTCAATGGATAAAGAAAACACATACACTTTTTAACCAACTGTAGTTCAGAAACAATGGCTAGAAGGAAAGGAGGCAATAAGTTGTAGAAATAGGAAAACTTTCTCCATTCAATCAAGATAAACCACTTGGCCCAAAACAATAACAGCTGAGGTTATGTTGAATTCCTTCAGGAGTAAGAGTGCTGTGTTGGAAAAGCAGGTTTCCTCCTGCATAAAATGTAAATAGTTACATCTGAGCAATTATCAGAGCATCCTTTAATGTTTCTTGAACATTATTTGATGCAGTTAATGGACTTAGTAGCAGTTCAGGGCATATTCAACTGGCCAGAGGGATCACAGATGTTCCTAGATCACAACTCAGATGAATGTTTCTATGCAATGGCAATGGGCACAAGCTGAATTACAGGAGATTCTGTTAAATATAAGAAAATACTTTCTATTGTGAGTGTGGTTCAACACTGAAGCAGAGAGGCTGTGGAGTCTCTGTCCTGGGAGATATTCAAAACCCAACGGGACATGGCCTTGAGCACCCTGCTGTAGCTAACCCTGATTTGAGCAGGAGCTTGGACTGGGCAATCTCCAGAGATGCTTCCAGCCTCATCAGCTCTGTGATTCTGGGAAAAACAACAGAGTTCTGATTTCTGCTCTGTCTACCGCTTGTGTATTATACTGGTTTGGGCTGGGGTAGAGTTAATTTTCTTCATAACAGCTCGTATGATACTATGTTTTGGATTTGTGACCAAAACAGTGTTGATGACACACTGATGTTTCCACTATTGCTGAGCAGTGCTTACACAGTGTCAAGGCATTTTCTGTTTCTCACACCACCCCTCCAGTGAGTAGGCTGGGTTGCACAAGAACTTGGGAGGGGACACAGCTGGGACAGCTGACCCCAACTGACCAAAGGGATATTCTGTAACATATGATGGCATATTCAGCAATAAAAGCTGCAAGGAAGAGGAGAAAGGAGTTATGTTCAGAGTAGTGGCATTTGTGTTTCCTAGTAACTCTTATGAGTGATGAAGCCCTGCTTTCCTGGAGATAGCTAAACGTTTGCTTACTGATGGGAAGTAGTGAATTAATTCTTTATTTCAGTTTCCTTGCATGTGCAGTTTTTGCTCTACCTATTAAACTGTCTTTATCTCAAACCATGAGTTTTCTCACTTTTACCCTTCCGATTCTCTCCCCCATCCCACTGGGGTGGGGAGTGAGCGAGTGGCTGTGTGGAGCTTAGCTAATGGCTAGAGTTAAACCATGACAATAGTCAAGCCAGTAAGACCTGATGCTGAATTTATTCCTTTAAAATATTTCCTTAATTTTATTTTAATTTTTTTTTTTTTAGTGTGGAGTGGGTTAACTAACATCAAGTGTGTTTAAACTGTAATGACTTCCCTGAAAAAATGGGTTCAAGGCTTCAGTAGGGGAAGAGTAACTGATTCAGTTGTAGGTTTTCAGAGAATCCTAAAATCATATGCTTATATTTAAATAAAAGTCTAATCAAAAGCCCAAGAAGCTAGTAAGCACTCTTACATTAAATTCACTTGGCTTTGGTCATGCTTTATACAGAGAAATCAAAGAGTTTTAGGATCTTTTTTCCAAAGCTTCCACATTTTTTGTTGGGGACAGTAATTATGTTTTCACCGTAACAGTTAAGATAACACATGAATACATTAATGCTGCCAAACACTAAATGAAATACACTTGTATTTACTATCGTACCCACTTTGAAGAGATAGAGATATGAGGAAAAAGCAGAGAGAGTCATGGCGTTGCCTGACATCGCATCAGCTGGAGGCTGTGCTTTCTTCTCGCTCACAAGTTCTTTGATCCCCCGAGATAGATTGAGCAAAGTTGCAGATAGCAATGTGAAAATGAACAAACTGCTGATGTGGCTCCCCCAACTGCTGATGGGGCTGCTTTTCCTGCAGAGGTCCAAGATCACTGAATTTGGTGCTTAGCTAGTGTCAGCTCAGCCCCTTGCACCTCAAGTTTTGGGGACACCACAAGATATAGGGCCCAAAGCCTTCCACTTCTGAAAGCACGCATACCCAAGGCGCTTGGCTCAGATGCACAGGCCTATTGTTCTACAGCTGTGTTATTAAAAATAAATCAGCTGCTGTGTAAGAAAGTGCTTTTACTTTATAGATTTTTTTAGTAGTAAAAGAACAATTGTTGCTATTTTCTCATATTGGACTAAAACATCTCATTGACTAGTGGCAATTTTGGTGTTGGCCACAAGGAATATCTCACCAGGAGGAGCAGAATTCACAGTTCTACAATTTTACTGATTCCCGATCAAATCACCTTTTCAGAGGATTTGAACGTATCCCAAAAATATTTATTGATGTACTGGTGAGACATATTGCTGGCTAGACATCTGCATTAGTGTTTTTACTCTGTGTCTGTTAACTTAGAAGGGAAGAACATAGCAAACGTGCTGTGGTCTCTTCTAAAAACAGTGGTGTAGCACAACTCTGCAAGCCCTAGGAAGAAGATATAAAAGTATGTGCTGAAGCGGACCTTTAAAAGACAAGACAGTGAAAGTCTTGCATAACTCCACTGTAAAGCATTTTTTCTCATTCTAATCTACCGTTTCCTTCATGGCGGTTTTCTGGAAGACTACCCATTCAGCTTTGAGGAATTCAACCCCGTAAAATTTGGAGCACCAACTTCATGTTGATAATACAAAACAGGGTAACGCTTGGTTGCAGATTTGTCTCACCTAGTTGTAGGCATTTAGAGGAGTTGAGCGTTCATGTCAGAAATCTTCCCCTGCTGATGGTCCACAGAGACACGTAGGTCTAGAAGCTGATTTACTCCTTAAAGGGGCTCCAACATGTCTCAAAGATAATATTCTTTGCTCTATTTATCCTTTATCCTGGGATTCCAGAGTGAAAACTCTATTGTGTCTTTGGACCAAGAGAAACTCTGATTAACTTGAGTTTTTGAATTTTGAATTGAATTTTGTCAGTTCCTCTTTTCCTCAGTTGGATACATAAGGAAGTGATGCTGGCGGTACTGCACCATTTCAGAATAAGGTGTGTTATATTATATTTATATTTTATCTTATAATGGAAACAAAATTTTGCTGGCCAGGAGTTCTGCATGGTTTACGTTCTTTTGGAATGCAGATTTTAAGATCCCATACACTGACATATACACTACTGCACTGGAAATTTTCTTCGTAATCTCTGTAGAAACAAAGAAATCGGAGACGAAAAAATCCTCTTAGGCTATTTGTTCAACTCCCACTATCATTTAACGTCAGGTCGCTTATTCCCTATCGTGTTGTCCACTCTTGCTGTGAATGACTTGTAATAAAGCTTTCACCAATTTATCTGTGAGACCGCTCCTCATTGCCAAATCTCAGAGATTGCTCCCATGGACTCTTAAAGAATGGTTTTAAAATAGAATGGGTCAAAGTCTTAGATTTCTTTTAGGCAATATAGTATCTTTTGCAGTGGTGAGTTAAAAATGGCCCCATTTGGCGGTTGTGATTATTTTTTTTTCTTTTTCAACCCTAGCAAAGAAGATAGCATTTTCCATTTAGCGCTTCATCATGCCTGTAGGGTTGCTGCAACCTTACCCTGTTGTGGATGGTCTCATCCATGGACTCAGACTTCTCTCCCCAAAAGGCAGATTTCACAGTTCTCCCACTATGATTGCCTCAAGTCAACAGCACCCACTATACCCTCTGGGCTCATCCAGGACATGTAGCTGGTTTACTTAAAGTCATTCTTCCCTTCAGCCATGCAAACTTGCAGTGGACCTACAGGTAAACGCAATCAATGGTTTCTCATCTGCTCCCAGCTATCCAAGTTAATTGTGTATTTTGTTCTATGACTCTTGACTGTCAAATATGTTAACAGTTTTGTCATCAGTGTCATGCCGGTGAGAATCATGGTCCTCCCTTTTCCAAATGAACACTGTCATCACAAGTCCGCATGGTGTGAAACCTCCCACTTCCTTTCCCTGGATCTTCTGAATGTTTCATTTGACTCAAATAACACTACTTTGGTGGGAAAGGTGAACATTACCTTTGTAAACATGGGTGACATGGATCTGAATACCTTGAGAACAGCCTGGCTCCACTAGCTGAATACACAAGCTGCATGTGTATGTATATATACCCACGTGTATAGAGATTCAGGACTTTAAATCCAATTTTATGTAGGCATCAAACTCAGACTAAAAAGCGATGAATCTGGGATGGAAAATAAATTTCTGAGGCTCTTCTCTCTATCCCACTGGTAAGCTCTGTTAAAATGGTATCTCTGGTGAGTCCCAGCCTTATATGCCTACTTCTCCCAGTACACCTGGTGGAAAACTAGACTATGACTATACAGTTAAGGGGGCAAAAGCTAGAACCATGTGTGCACCAACAGCTATGTGCCATGCCCTTACCTACTGGTCTTATAAAGCCTTCTTACAGAAGTACTGTGACAATGATGTTTGTGTTGCAGCCAAAAGTCAATCAGCTGAACGGGTCCTTGCCTATGTTGTATAAGATCTCGTATACAATGACAAGATCTTTTAAGTAGGAGCAGATTTGTCTGAAGCTGGCCCTATTGAAGCTTAAGAAGATACATGGTTGGTACAGTGGTCACAGCCATACATGTAGCTGCCCCATCTACATTATAGGCAGAGGTATGACTAACCCAGACTGTAACATTAAACTTTCTCCTTGGTGGTGCTTTTGAAAGAGTTTATCTAAAGCTGCTGTCTCTCTGTGGGACTGCATCCCACCAGTCTGAGCACTGGTTTACTTTGGGTGGAAAGCAGCCTATCACAAAGGGTACCAGGAGCCCCTGATGTCTAACTCAGCATTATTGAATTCTTGCAGCTGGGAACTCGAAAGGCAGGCATAGCAGTGTTAAGTGTCACTACACCGAAGTGTCCTTTCAGCCTGGTCCTCGGAGTTATGTGATGTGACCAAGGAATTGTGCAGCAGAACAAGAACCAGGTTCTACACCTCAGCATTACAAACTGCCGTTGTAACCACTGGAGCATCCTTCTTCCTTACACCCGAACCATGTATGAAAGACAAGCAGTCTATTGGATATGGTGCCTGACCACTTACTCATTCCCTTGGTACTGAGTCCACATTCATCCTGAAGCAAAGGCAGCCTCTCTCATATTTTGGTATATAGAGTTTAAAAGTCCTGGGAATGGAGAAACTGAGCATCAAATTGTAAATGTCTGGTTGACATCTGGTTACCCCAGCACTTGGCACTAGAATGGCTAAGTCAAAAACAAATCATGTTTACATTAAACTGAGTGGCACACACACTCCAGCTCACTGCAATTTCTTCTGGTATTTTGAATTTATTACATGAAATTAAAATAATTTTCACCCAACAGAGGCTAAAGCAATTACAACACCCTTGCTTAATCTTTAATTTAGTGTAGTTTTCCAGAGCTCTATCCCTAAGTTTGTTTTTTTCGAGTGAAGAGTTTGGATTCCTTTCCATTATCATAATTTTAGATTGGAGTCAGGGATAAAATGCTGGACAGCTCATCAAATGATTTGTTCCAAAAATAATGTTTGTATCTGTGATGAGTATAATAAAGCCTGTGTGCGTAAGTACAAAACATATAATATGTTTTCTACCATCTCTTGCTTTGGCTATGTGTTATCATAACCTCTGTCAGCCTTTTACAGCAAACAAATCCTACCATCGAAATTTTGAGATTAAAGTTGTTACTCTTTTTTTACAGGGGTAGATTAAATGGAAATATCAGTGTCTCACCATCATGCCTCAGATAGAACCTAATCTTTCTTCAGCAAAAACAGGACGGATTTTGAGGGGTGCAGCACAGAAGGAATCAGTCCCCTGATTATTTTTTTTTCCTAATTTATTTATCTTTATGCTAAACAGAATATGGAAAACATGTTGACTGTGAGTAGCTGACTGAGTAGTGACTGTAAGCAGAATTTTTATTATATATTGAGGCAAAGGTTTACATGCAGAAAATATATCAGATTAAAACCAACACAATGTCAAAATACATTGGCTTCTGGGTGTCCAACCTGATATGCACTTAGAATGACCTGATTTTCTGAATATAAAATCTCTGTCATATCACTAGTCTAGTCACTTTTGAAACATTGGAACAAATAGTTAAGGTATTTTGGCTTGGTGTCAAAATGTGCAGTTCTCATGGAAAGTATTGCATGTTCCGGCGTTACATGGTGGATGTGTTAACTTTTCCATCTGATCCAGCAGAAGCCTTGCCTTTCTAAAACTTTATGCTCTCAGCTCAAGGGATTTTGTGTCATGGAAAACTTTAATGATGGAATGAATGAGGTATTTTATCCTGATATGGCTTTAATTTTCATAGCTTGCCATCTTCTGAGCTTTCCCAACGCTTTCCGTAACAAGTGTTCAGAAGTTGCACAGGAGCATCTCCCAACTTTGTGTTCTTTTCAACCTCATTTCCTAGTTCTCTTTCTCATAGTTATATACCAGCCTGGGAGGAGAGAAAAAACTGGTTTCTTAGAGCACCCTACAGAAACAACAAGGACCCCAGCATGACTGAGCTGGATGTAGTGCCCGTTGCTAAACACAGACACCTCGCATGGCTTGGGTAGGGTGATCCTGAAAGTCCCAATCAAGCTACATTATTCTTCTGAGCACCTCTCTGAATGGGGTGCAGACACCACTACTGACTTCAGATGAATGAGAAGATAAAAGAGAGAGAGGACGAAGTCATAAGACAATAAAAATATCCAGTGCATAGGAATTTACAATGGATTTTTCAGAGTTTAAAGTTTCGATTAGTGACAATGAAAGTTTTGGGGTTTTTTTTTAAATTATTTTATAAGTGCTTTATGGGGTGAGAAGTAGAGCTGCTCTTTCATTTTGTAATCAACATCCACGTCACCAAGAGACAACACACAACAGCGTGCATAATGCAATTCTGTCCCATGATGTATACGTGTTGAAAAGTTCACCTTTTGAATTCCAAGAGCTGAACTGTCTGACGTGAGTGAATTTTGAATGGAATGGAAATGGATGCTGACTGACATTTTGCAGCGCTTGCATTTTGAATTGTTCAGTGCTTCGAAAACCTTGTTTTTATGCCAATTATGACTGCCATCAAGCAACTTAGAAATTCCACTGTAGGTTGGGTTGGACTAGGTGACCTTGAAAGGTCCCTTCCAACCCAAACTATTCTATTCTATTTTTTATAAAAGCTAAATGTTCCTTACTGCCTTGGGAGTTCTTAGAGGAAAATGGGTACACTTCTTGTTTACACTTCTAAACAAACGTGTGAAATCAATTCTGACCACATCAGAAATTTGCTTGGAGAAATTCCTGTGATGGAGCTTGGCTAATGTCTTGTTTCTTTTTTGGCATCTTCTTGTTCATCTTCTACAGATTATTGCAGTTCCTATAATACAAGGGCTGAAACTATGTGATGCAACATCCCTGGTGCCTTTGCATATGGTGGATTTTTGAGAAACTCTTTGTGAGAGACGCCAAAAATCCTCTCTGACCAACACTTTTTTATATTTTATGAGTCTCATTAGTCTTTGTTTGGCCATCCACTTATGCATTAACATATGGTATCAATAAATACTACAAGTGTTCACAGTTCATGCCATCCTGTGAAGCACACACAAAGGGATGTAAATTACTCTGAGATAAAACTATGGGAATTATCTTTATAGGCAACCAGAACCATCATCATTTGGCCAACTGCTGACAGTTTTCAACTCTAAATGAGTTTTGGCTGGGTGCAGTTCTATTTAGTCAGGGACAAGGCCGTGTATCCAAGCACATAGCTTTTTGGTTTGGCTTGCAGCAGTTAAAGGCACTTTAGTCCTACTCTGCCTGCTACTATTTCATGGCTGTATAAGGCTCTGCCTAAAAGTAATCTGTTAAATTTTTTTTCATATAAAACATTTAAATCACAGTGCTGGAGCACTGTTTCATCTCAGGACACTGCTGATGTCACACGTGGATGTTACCTCGCTAATCCAGTTCTCAGCTAGGTTGGTACCATCAGGAAGACAGCCCTGATCTAGTGAGGCCTTTTGGGACTCCAGGTCTGTTGGAGATGGGCAGATGATCTCCATCCAGCAGTAAGGGGAGAAAACAATGGGCTCTTGCTTGGCCTGTGTGGACTGTTGGTTCTCTGAG
Organism: Chroicocephalus ridibundus; assembly: GCF_963924245.1. Classification (NCBI taxonomy): domain Eukaryota; kingdom Metazoa; phylum Chordata; class Aves; order Charadriiformes; family Laridae; genus Chroicocephalus; species Chroicocephalus ridibundus. The sequence goes on along the minus strand of NC_086285.1, from coordinate 155,882,198 downwards.
AAGCTGAAGGCTGGGTGAAACTCAAAGTGACAACTGACCGTTGTATCATGTCTTTACTCTGGTTCATAGGGGGTGTAATATAGTAGCAAGACAGCTCGAGGAAGTGGAAACAAATGGCCAGACTATGTGCATGCTATAAAACTTTAGGTGATGATTAAATCTTGAACTACTCATACTTGCTCATACTAATGTTACTGAATTCAGCACAGAAACAACAGCCATGGCTACTTTTATCTCAAAATATGACTGATGGTGGTACTGTCTTTTATATAGTAATTAGAAGCAATCCGATCAATGATGGCAGGAACCTGGATCTCTCTGTCAGGTGAATGCCTTACTCAGTATGTTATTGCACAGGACATTTAACATACGCTTATAAGTACTTAGAGGGCGGGTGTCAGGAGGACGGGGCCAGGCTCTTTTCAGTGGTGCCCAGTAACAGGACAAGAGGTAATGGGCACAAACACGAGCATAGGAAGTTCCACCTAAACATGAGGAAGAACTTCTTTCCTTTGAGGGTGGCAGAGCACTGGAACAGGCTGCCCAGAGAGGTGGTGGAGTCTCCAACTCCAAACCCGCCTGGATGGGTTCCTGTGCAACCTGCTCTAGGTGACCCTGCTCTGGCAGGCGGTTGGACTAGATGATCTCCAGAGGTCCCTTCCAACCCTACGATTCTGTGATTCTGTGATTTAGACCAACATGAATGATTTAGGCAACTAATTTCAGGATAAAGTTTTAGGTTATTAGTCCACATTTTACCTGGACCCTTTATTTCAGAGATGCAAGAAGTCAGACCTACAGAAATGTTAACTTTCCTCCAGTAAAAGTTTCAGGAACGTTCTTTAGTAGAAATGGTCAATTTTCAAAGTGAAAATCTCTTCAGCTAAAATGTCACTACCTTTTTTTTTGAAAGTAACACTATTCTGTATTCCTGATGGCTCTATGCTTTCTAACTTCCTTCCTTTACTTTTGTTTTTCTGGGGGAGGGAAGATGTTAAATGAGAATTCATGAAGACCCAAATAGCATCCCAAATTGTATTTTTCTGCAAGTAACTGATTTACCTTCCACTAGCTCTACTAGAACTCAATCTTTGTCACACATTAATATGTCTTTAGATAACACAAGATTATCCTTATCTTTCAGGTGGGACTAATGATAAAGGGAGCCAGTGCAACACTAAACTTTACGTATAGGTTTTTGCTGTAGTATAAATAGGCTCAGCAAATCTATAAGTGTTTGGGAGAGGTGGCCAGAAAAGACTGCAGGTTTCTTATTACAACTCTCAAGAAAACAAAATATTTTCTTATTCTTCCTCATTACAAGACAATTTGAACACTTTTGAGCCAAAAGAGCTTGGAAATTTGCCAAGTATCATATGAACAGATTACAAGATTTTACAAACTGCTGGGGTCTAGTCAGAGCTGTGTAAATGAGCTGCAGTAAAGTGACCAAAGGCTTTATCATCCCATCATGCAGCTTTTCTTTGCCTAGTTCCATCTCTTGGACGTGTTTACTGGGGATGTTCATGTTACTTTGGCCCAAATCATCAAATCTATTAAGGTGGTGTAGTACAGTATCAGAAGGTGCCTCAGGCACTGCAAGTCTCAGGACTTCAGTGCTTAAGTGTTGGGGTTTGATGCCACAAGTGGAACTCATATTCTTGTGTCATGTGCACTGAATGAAGAGGTATAGGCTCCCAGGAATGGGATTTAGAAGAAGCAGGGGCCTCAAAGGGTGTACTTTGCCAGTTGGTATGAAATGATGTGGAAATGCCTCTGTCTAAAATTTGGTCTGCCTGCCTGAAGCAGGGATGAAGGAGTCAGAAATGCTCTTCTGACCTTTGTGTAAAATTCCTGTAATTTAGAAGGAGTAAAATGCTGCAGCTTAGTGGGCACAGGAGAGGATAAAACTGATTTCTGAGCCTTCTTCCTGGGCTGTTTATGTTTTGGTGGGGTTTTTGTTGGTTTTGTTTTATTTATTACCTTAAAGACTCATAGAAAATAGAAAGAGAAGCAGTTTAAGGAAAAAACCTCATATTGCTCGCTGACCTCTCTGACCAGAATGATAAAAAATCAGATTCATCCCTGCCCTCAAATTGTGTCTTATGTCTTTGGTTTAGCCTAGATCAGGAGCATGCTTCTGAACACTGGTTCACCGTGCAGAGCAGTCTTGGATACCACAGCCTGGATCCCTTTTAACTGAAACAAAATATAAGGTAGTTCTTTAGGAGCATGCCAGATGCTTTCTAGGAGCGTAGCATGGCAAAACCCTGGACTTCAGGAGAACAGAATTTGGTCTGTTCAGGCCACCTGCTTAGAAGAATCTCATAGGAGACAGCCCTGGAGAAAGCAGGTGTCCAGGAGAGCTGTTTGATTTTCAAAGATCACCTCCTCCAAGCTCAAGAAAGGTCCATCTGGTAGGGCAGGAAGTCAAGCAAAGGTGGCAGGAGGCCAACACAGATGAACAAGGAGCTCATGACAAAATTCAGACATAAAAAGAAAGCATACAGGAGGTGGAAACAGAGACACGAAACCTGGGAGGAATACAAAGACCCTGACTGAGCATGCAGAGATGTGATCAGAAAAGCCAAAGCCCACCTGGACTTCAGTCTGGTGAGGGACACGAAGGACAATAAGAAACACAGGTACATGAACAGCAAAAGAAAAACTACGGAAAATGTGGGCAAGCTGCTGAACACAGCAGGGGACCTGGTGACAAAGGCTGAGCTGCTCAATGTCCTCTCTGCCTTGGTCTTTACTGGTAAGACTGTCCCTCAGGAATTCCAGGCCCCTGGAACAAGGAAGAAAGGCTGTAGCAAGGAATAAACTCTCAGTGGAGGAGGATCAGCTTAAGGAACATTTGTAGAAATTGGAGATATATCAGTCTGCGGGACATGATGGGATGCACCCATGAGTGCTGAGGGAGCTGATCAATGTCATTGCAAAGCCACTCTCAAATATATTTGAAATCAAATGTCACTCCTACCTTCAGGAAAGGCAAGGAGGACACAGGGAACTATAGGCTGGTCAGCTTCATCTTGATCTCTGGGAAAGGGATGGAGCAATTAATCCTCGAAACCGTTTCTAAACATCATACGTCAAGAAGGTGGATGGGAGCATGACTTTATGAAGGGGAAATCATGCTTTACCAGGCTGATTGCCTTCTATAATGAGACGACCAGCTTAGTGAACATGGACAGAGCAGTGCATGTTGTTTATCCTGGTTTTAGCAAGCCTTTTGACACTGTCTTCCACAGCATCCTCATAGACAAAGTGAAAAAATACAGGTTAGATCAGTGGACAATGAGGCAGATGGAAAACTGGTCAAATTCCCAGACTCAGAAGATTGTGGTCAATAATGCAGAGTCCAGCTGGAGGCCAATCACTATTGGTGTATTCTAAGGGTTGATACTGAGGCCAGTATTCTTTAACATTTTTATTAATGACTTGGACAATGTGGAAAAGTCACCCTCAGCAAGTTTGCTGATGTCACGAAGCTGGTGACTGACACACCAGAGGGTTGTGCTGCCATACACAGGGCCCTGGGCAGGACAGAGGAATGATCAGGAAAAAAGCAAAGGAGGCAATTCAGAAAGAGAAGAAAGACAGAACACCTAACTCTCTTTTAGTAAAAGATTATGGGCTGACATGCAGACCTGCAGAAAGCAGCTAGCAGTTTTCCAGGATCTCTAGGCCCTCTCAGGCAGAGAAAGTGATTCCACAAAGCTATAGTGACCTTCTCTTGTGACAGCAAATGAAGGAAAAAATGGCCTTACCGTCCTACTGCCTTCCCTTCCCCCCAGAAAAAAGTAAACCTATGGAAGTCCAGAAGGAACAGTACAAACCTAGGTTGCTCCTAGCACAGGGTAATGACATGCTGCCCTTCCCTCAAAGTTGGCTGTAATTTGTATGTGAATTCTTCCCTCAGCAATAACTTTCCTTGTCCTTCTGGGAAGAAAATATTCAACAATGAGCTCTGTTGTTCCACAGTTTAGGGTCACTTCAAAAACAAGGGCAACTATTGATGAGGTTGCTCAACAGCTGATGGAGACATGGTATAGACACTCACCTCTCCTCTGGAGTTTTTTCTCATTTCTCAGTGAACCTTCCCCTGGCAATAGAGAAAGTGGTCTTTGGGGGCAAACTTACTGCTCAGGATTTGATGTTCTGCATTAGGAGATTCCACAAATCACCACGGTTTTATATTTTTGTTTTTGTGTGTTCCATAAAGTGTATTGTAAAGCAATTCTAAGTTAGGTTTGTCTGCATGGCTGGGGTCGGAAGGAAGAGCCTTTTTCTTTCTCTGGAACTATGTACCTCTGAGAGCATGGGCCAGGCCCTGGCACTTAGCAGGTCGAGACCAATAAGGACGTGAGACACTTGCATAGTTGGGAGCTGATGGTGGAAGTATTGCAAGATTGACAGTTTTATTGCTGATTATTGAGTGCAACAGTAGTGGCAAATTATTATTGCTTTCTGTAAGAGCTTTGATTCTGCTATCAGGCTAACAGCCATCAGAGGCTGAAAGACCATCTTGGCCCAATTAAGTGTTCAATAGGACAGAAGTAATACCATGTGCGAGCTTTGAAAAAGCCATCAAAACTGCAGGTCAAAGGCAAATGGTCGGGAACCAAAGCAGCAGGCAGAGTTTAGGCTTTTCACACAAGACCCCATTATCCTCAAGAAGAAAGGGGAAAAAAGAGAGAGTGCTGGGAATCATATTACAAGGGTAATGTAATCCACTCAGATCTATTGAGTTAGTATTAGAGTCCACGAGAGAAGAGTGAGAAGGACAGAGAAATTCAAGCATCTAAGAAACCTAGTAAGAGTTAAATCACTATTGAAAAGTTAGAAGGGATGGATCACTCTGTGGAGGTCAGTCTCTGTCTCTCTCTTGACTGTGGAGGAGCAAAGTATGAGTGGGTTCCTGCCTTTGACACCTCAGTTCCATAAGTAAAATTCAGAAAAAGCCATTTGAGACATCGTCTCATTCCCAGGCAACAAAAGAGGTGATAAACAGTGAAACACAAGAGTTTTGCACTTACCTTATGAAGGTGTATAAATCATCACTTATCCTGCTCTAGGGTAGAGGGACAGACAAAAAAAGGTGCCTTTCCCTCTCACAAAGTCTACATGGTCAAAGGTCTCTTGGAGGCCACAGTGTTCTCGCAGGTCTAGGCTACAAATGGAAGGTATTGCTGGGGCAGCTGTTGTGCCAGGACGGATACAGTTTAAAAGTAGTTATTTGTGGGGAGAAGTACTTTACTTGTATAATTTATACCATATGCCCCAGTGCCTTGGCTCTGATAGTGCCAAAACCAGATACCTAAGGAACATTGTAAGAACTGGGGCTACATATACTGTTATTTTCCCATGGAACTTTCCCAGCCTCTCACAATTTGAGGCTCAGGCACTTTCTGAGCCTGACATCATATTTAATATTGTTCAATAGATCTTTGTCCTATGAATCAGTGTAATTACTTTTTGGATCCATGAAAACTTTTAGCACCCACAGCATCCTGTTTCAAATCTTCAACTGGTTAGTTTGACTTGAGGTCCTCTAGTTCATGTGTTAGAATGAACGGCAAATAGATGATCTCTATTGATTCATTCCTCAAAAGATAAAAGCCATGGATATTTTTTAAGGATTTCCATTTAGGAAAAGGTAATATTGACATGAAAGTCTTATTAGATTTTTGGCCTTTGAGATTATCCAGCGTATACCCAAACCAGAGAAGTTAGAGTTGACTGGTTATGGCATCTAATGTACCCTCAGTATATTATGAAAAATTTCATTTTAGTTTTTTCAGAGACTTAAAAGGCAACTTAAATTTAATTTTATGTTTGTTTTTTTTTTCTGAAAACTTTCCTGCTTACCTTTTCTATCCAGGTCACATAGAGGACATGAAAATGGCTAAACTGCATATACCAGATACAAATGGGTACATTTTATATGATCAACGAGTAGGAAGATATTTAGTAAAATTTGCTACAGCTGTTAATATGAAAAACATTTTATTAATCTTTTTATTATGACCAGCATCATTTTGCTGTAAAGTTGTGGGCTTTATGTGTAAGTCACAGAAAGCTTTGATGTGTTTGGGGTCTTATTGTTGTACAGTATGAGTTCAAGAAAGAGTGGTTCCATTTCAATGATAATGAAGCCAGTTCATATATGAAAGTGGCTGCTACTCAAATCATATTTTGACTGACATATTCCCTTAAATCACTTCCAGATACAGAGATCTTTCTGAAATGAAATATCTTAGCGTCATGATCAGATTTATTACACTTCACTGATTCTGGACCAGATCCTAAACCAGGATTACATTGCCTGGGATCAGGCACTTGGAGGGCCTAGCTTTCTTTTATTTAGTTTAGAAAATAGACACAGTGGAGAAAGAGAAGAAAACTCCTCTGAGGTAAAATGTAAGGACACTAAGTCATGGACATTGTATATGCAAACAAATTTGTGATGATAGGTTCCTAAAAAAATAACGTCAAACACAGACACTAAGCTAAGTTTTAATGTAGCTTTGTGGCATTGGTTTCTAAACTTTATCTTTCATCTTATTGTCAAGCAGAATACACTGTTGTAAACTATGACCATGGAAAGCACTTCAGACTTAAAGTGTTGCAAGCATAATTTAATTTGCGACACTTGCATGCTCATGAAAAATATCCATACTTGTCCCTGGCTTCACAAAAAAGAGACCTATATTTGTGTTTTGAATAAAAGCCATTACTCTCCATAGTGGATATTTTGTGTGACACAGCGTAAAAATTATCCCAACTTTGAACGCATAAAAATGATTATGTTTTTGTGAATGCTGTGCATCGTCTGCTCTTGCCCATTTCCTTAATGTTTTAGGCTGTTAATGGCAGAGAAAAGGTCCAAACTCCTACCTGATGCAACTGCAAACTATAGTTGCTCAGTCTTGGTGGTAATGTGTCAATTCTAAAAGAGTTTACTTTGGTTGAAGATGATACTTTGTGTTTTGAGGTCTATTATGCAATTTGCATACATAGCCAAAGAAGGGAGATAAATACTGGATGCCCACTTGAACAGATTCCCTTGCAGAGGCGCCAGCTGGTTCAGCTGAGCTCTGGACCTGGTGATGGATGGTGGGATCCCTGCACATTCCTACCTACTCCCATCCACCATGCAGCTCTAGGTGCCCTCATTGTGCAGCTTGTGGTCAGGCCTGGTAACCACTGGGAGAGAAATTAAAATAGCACATTCCCATCCATTGATAGCAGTTGGCTTAGAGTGAGAAGAGGATGAGAAAGACTTGGATGAAATTACTGGATGAAAGGCATTTTTTTCAGGTTATGCTGAAGCTGTAAAATAAGAAAGATAAAGATTTAACTTCTCTCACTTTACAGAATATTGTGAAAAGCTGATGTTAGGCAACTAGATGCAGAGATTTATTGGAGCTGCATGACTGTAGCAGTGCATACAAAACTTAATTTCTTGTCTGTCTTCAGATAAATAAAACTGGGTTTAGGGTTACAATAGGAGTGAATGAATAAGATAAGAAAAAGAGGCATCTCTCTTAGCCCTATAAACTTTAACTCTTATTTGAAACCAAGTCTTTTTTCAAATGCTTGAACTTTTTTTTTTGGCTACCAGAAGCATAACTGTTAAAATATTTCAGGAAAGCTGATTTCCATGACACTTCTGCATGTATGCCAAAAATCAGGTATTATAAATTTATGGTCTTAAAACAAGTAGTGGGCTTAAATCAGCGTTAAGAACATTTCAACATTTTATCAAGTCTTAACCCTAAATAATTCTAATTTCACTCAGCATCATTTTACTAAAACATTGTTTTACTTATTATTGATTTTGCTCATATGATAACCATTTCATATTGCACCAAAGAGTAGGTGTTCGATTATATGTTCAAACCAGAGCGCTAAAGTGAATAGTGTCCAGGGTCTCTCTCTACAGCCGTGTTTGATGGTTATTTTCATCTCAGAAACAATGTTTCAGTGAGACCTTTAAATCTGCAGATTTCTGTGGTCTCAAAGTTTATGGAGTATTTTTTTATACAATGAGAATGTAAATGAGGGGGTATAAGAGGGATTAAAGAGAATGCAACTCAAACATTGATGTGGCCAGGACAGATATTGCACAGAGTTAAAAATGTCCTTGGAGATGAATGAGATTGTATGGAAATCATATGTGAAATTACAATGAGATTTTCCTGAAAAGTAGCAGACGTTTTTAATTTCACTTTTTTTATCTCAATCCCTTGTGGAGAAAAAGTAAAATGGGGAAATAACTTGGTAAATAGCACCATGCACTCCATGTTACTTAGAAACATGGAAAAATACCCCAATTTTAGATATTATACAACAGTTTCCCTCAGAACAATGATTTATAGATGCTCTGAAGTTTTTTATGGAAGATAGTCTTAGTTTCCACCTGATACTACATGAATGAAGATTTTTTTTTCATTTTGAATCACTCCTAGCATTATCCAACATACGAAAATTCTAAATGATTTATGCTTGCAAAAGCATAGGTTACTGGGCTCAAGTAAAATGAGCAGAAAGTGATTCATAGAATCACAGAATCATTGAATGGTTTAGACTGGAAGAGACCTTAAAGTTCATCTTGTTCCAATGCTCCCGCCATGGGCAGGGACACCTCCCACTAGACCAGGCTGCTCAAAGCCCCATCCAGCCTGGCCTTCAAAACTTCCAGGGATGGCGCATCCGCAGCTTCCCTGGGCAACCTGTGCCAGTGCCTCACCACCCTCACAGTAAAGAATTTCTACCTGATATCTAATCTAAATCTGCCCTCCTTCAGTTTGAAGCCATTATTTGGCTTCAATGGAAATCCATGTGATGATCCATGATGAAATTCCGCAAATAAAGTACTCTTTCGGGAGCTGCTGATTTTGCCTTTATTAACTTTAATATGCGTATTCAAATGAATTCCATTCTACATTCTGGGCTCTTGACTGGGGGATTTATCCAATAGCCATTATGCAAAACTCCTGCTAGTAATGTTATTTTAACTCGGTAGAAGCTAGAAGACTTACACATGATCTGAATACTCTCAGTAAATCACGTTTTTGCAGAAACTTGAGTACAAAAATATCCAATCCTAAATAGCCTTTGTCAGCAGAGTGGTACAAGGGTAGTCAGTTCAGAAAAGACCAGTATATCTCTATGCATTATTAATATATCTCTATTACACCTGGTAAAGTTTCTGCACGAAATGTTATATATATAATTTGAGGTATATAAGCCTGTACTTTCCTAGATTTTAGCTCCTAATTTTAGAATGCATTCTAATCTGGATATCTAAATGCTTTCTTAAAAAGTCTGTCCATGCAACCAGAACTGCAGTCTACTCACTGGTCTTCCATGGAATCAGGCATGTTTTAGAACATCATTTTGGAGCATCTCTCTCAGGACAGCGCATCTAGAATGGTTTTTAGATTCTTGTTGACAGGTCTTGGTGAACTGTGAATCCGTGGACTGTAGCAGCTAACCTTAGGGTGCCAATAGCTGCGCTTGTCGCGTTGTCCCAATGACAGGATAACAGCAAGCTCTTTGCTGTCTTACCTCACAAGTGGGTTACGTGGTTGCGTGATTTAACGTTTCTCTGCACTGGGAAGGAAGAAGGTCAGGATTTTTTTTTTTTGTGTACAGGTTTCTTGAAGTCTTTAGAAACGAAGGTAGAAATTGAGACTTTCTCAGAGCTCTTTCAAGTGCACTCAGACAACCTGAAGATATCAAATCCTCACCACCCGGTTATTTTTATTCACATAGAAATTAATGATAAACCAACCCCCGTTATTCTAGGTAAGGGTTTTGTAACAAAGCAACAGGCTCAACTAGGCAGACTCAAATTGCATTTCTAAGTACAATCGAAGTTTCTAACTTGAGGAAACTGCTCAGGTAATATTTGCAAGTCCAATGCCCACACATAAACCAGCTTTACTTGGCAAGAAGTTTTGGCAAATGGTTTTAATGGAGAGAGGTTAGGGAGCCTTCACCTGAGCAGGACAGGAAAGCTGCTAGTGAATGTATTCAACAAACAGGAGAGTCTTCCAAGAGTCAGGCCTTTGCAAAGGACAAAGTCTCATGAAAAAATGACAATTGCTAAAAGGATGTTAAGAAGGGTTAGGTTGAAAAAATGTAAAAAGAAAGATGTTCAATTGTTCTGCTTTTGTTTAGGCCATCACAAACCTGCCATCTCATTTCTAATGTCTAGTTCTGCCCCCTAATTTTCTATTTATCAACACCTATCAAACGCCTACCTCAGCATCCAGCACTGGCCTCAGAGTAAATCCTAAGGAAAATTATTAGCCAACTTGAAAACTTCCAACCCAACCCCTATCCTAGTGTTCTGTGGCCTGAGGAGTATCCAAGCTCTGTGCTGTCGTCCCTTTTGCAGTTAAAAGAAATTAGTTCTTTTTTCTAGACTTGATAAAAATATTTCTAGGCACTGAAATAGAGATTTAATTTTAATTTAGTGTATTCTTTTTTGAATGAAAAAAGGAAAAAAAAGACTTTTGTGTTTTTCAAAATTTTGCTGAAAATGGGGTTTTGAAAACAAAAAAATGCTTGAAAAAAAAAACACCGCAAAGTGAGATGAATGGATTTTGCCTCCTCTCTGTTGACTTTTTTCCCCTTTGTCATCACACCCCTTATTTGCCTCCACCAAAAAGGGAGCGGGGAATTCAAGCAGGTAGCTTTTGAAAATGGAGTAAAAAAGCCAAGCCAAGCCAACTAAGCTGATACAATTCAAATGAACTCTGCTTTCCTTTCTCAATGGGTTATAGTGCTGCTATATTGTTTTCTCCTCTATTTGGTTTGAGTCCAAGGGTTATTAGCTTACTGTCATCCTTCTATTTGGCAACTGATTCTTATTCAGACCAAATCCCTTTTGGATAGTAAGATCTGATATAAAGATCAATCTGTTCCATGTATATACAGAGTGTGGACTATTTCCTTGAGTGGGCTGGACAAGAGTTTTGGAAGGAAAAGAAATCTCTTTTTATCTATTCTTTGACCTACTGGTTATGTATACATACACGAACTTCTAAACAAGAGCTTCTCTACCTGCCTCTGGAGAATAAAAAGCGCTCTGATTGGTCACCAGCAGAAGCTGATACAGGGCACATTAGATACTCGACAGTGGAAATAATGACATTTAGATTTTGTTGAAGCTTGCTGAATGCTTGGAAGCTTAGCACCATGCAAACCTATATTTTAGCTGTGATTTTTGCAGAAGAGGCTAGTTCTCCCAGCCATTCTTAGTTGCAATCATAATAATGGGCTTTTAAGAATATACTGGTGACACCCTTACGTTAAAAAAAAACAGAAGGACTTTAGAGCCTTCTTTCTGTATCCTTCGTAATTTCATGCTCCTCCTCCCTGTCTGAGCTACTCTCACATCATCAGTGAAAGCGTTGTTTAGCCAGTAATACAAGTAAATTACCAAAACAAGCAACAGCCCAGTTGTGGATCAGCTGGTGAATGACACAAGTGGGAGACAGACAGATTTCTAGGTGCCAGAATCCAAGTGTTTTCCTGAAGGAATTTTAATAATACAGAAGTTTGCCGGTAATGTACATAAGGCCTTACTACAGGCTGAGAGGCTGTCTTGGTTAAGTATCCATTTAATGCCTTTTCAATCATAGTTCAGGTTCAAAAGCAACTTTAAGTTATTACCAACTGGAAACTGCTTATTGACTGCCCATGGGTCAAATATGTTGGTGGTCTTCTGTTCCTAAGAGAGTTCACATCACACACATACATTCCGGGTCGTGCACGCACGTACTCGTCGCCTCCCACCTCTAAGAATCAGAGCAGATACTAACCAGCTTCTTCCTGAAGGCCTTAGTGGAGACAGTGATTGAGGTTTATCAGCGAATTCTTGCAAGGAAACAGTAACTGTGAAAAAAAGTGTTAAAATAAGAATGTCCCTGGTGCAAGGGAAAGGAAAGAATATATTCTTTGTTCCTGTGTCAGCTGTCCAAGTTGGTCACTGCTAGCATTTCACTTTCACCCTGAAGAGCAGCTAATTGTTTATGAAATGACCTTGTTATTCCTGCCCTAGTAACCTCGTCTGGAAGGCCACCACATGCATTTATTATTCTCTGAAGGAAAATGTGCTTTCTGACATCTGTTCTGCATTTGTTTTCCTTTAATTTCCTTTAACTTCCATCACCCCCTCCCCAGATTGCTCATCTGTACTTCTCTGCGCAGGGTGGCATGGGCTGTGTTAGTCCTCAACTTTATCTTTTCTGTGGTTCTGCTGTTTTATGTTGTAGTCTGGTACAAAAGGACAGAGAAGGGTACTGTGAAGGGTAGCTTCTCTCTCATGACCCTCCTGTGACAGACTTTACATCCCCTGCATTATGTATTCCAGTTTAGGATTGTAAGAGTTTATATTGAGAATGTATTGTGGACAAAGGCTCCTTCTCTCCTAATCTGCCTTTGGGATTTCATTCTCCTCTTACTCCTAGTGCCAGAGACTGCAAAAGCACTGGCAGACCACAGTCTCCTTCCCATGTCATTTTTCAGCCAGCAATAATGAGCATCTACAACATCAGTTCCTGAGGTTTTAGCAGTATAAAATGGCTTTGCAAGAAGTTTAACTGACCCAAATGTCGATCTCGGTAAAAAAGCTTTCTTGTTGGCTTGGTCGCTTTCAGCCCTTTCAGATTTCTTCTGATAAGCAGTCTAAGAGAATGGCCTGGCTGTTCCCCAAGGACGCTTTGGGCATCTGTGAACGTTTCTTCATCAATGCCAGTTACGTGACTGTCACCGTTGCCTGCCCTCTCCCAGCAGTCTGTGCTCCAGCCCTGGCCATCCTCTGCCCTGTGCTAGTGTAAGGCTTTGAATGGTCACACAGTGAATCTGATGCGGGAGGGTTTTTGGGATGGGAGGAGGGGGTGGGAGGAAGGTTTTACAGAAGATCTGGGTCAACAAGTGGTGACACAAGTGCTCATGCTGACATCTGGAAGTGGGTGGTGTGTAAATGGGAACACGCAGCACAGAGAGGCAACAGTTTGTACTGGCTTGAGCAGAACTTTCTTGAGCAGGACACAGGCTAAATTTTGGGTTTAGCTCAGTGGGCGTAAAAGCAAAGCTACAGATTTGAGAGGAAAGGAGAAGATACTTTTATCACTCAATCTCACTACAAGAGAAAAGTAATGGAGGGTAAAACAGTGCAGGAGGATTTACGTTCATTGTGTCTCTCTATTCCATGAGATTACCCACAGCCTCATGAATCCAGGTTATCTGCGTGACACTGTGGTCACACCTGCAGAAATCTTGACTCTTCACTGTAGCCTTTAGGTCTACTCAGCATCCCAGACATGTTTTTTGTGTTCAGCCTTCCCAAGGTCACCCTAGGGCCATGTCCATGAAACCAAAGGAGGGGTGACCATTTCTCCTGCCTAACTCAAACCTTGTCCAGTGAGGAGAGCTGTTATGGGCTCTTAAGCTAGTCTGTCTCTGCCTCCAGTTTTTATGAATCCTCATAGGCAGGCTTCAGAGGCAAAGACTGTGTTCACAAGAAGTGAGTAGCATTTCTTCTTTTGCATGGTCAATGAGACAGATTATAATAGTAGTCAAGTAATTCTACTTCAGAGCATGTATATTCAAAATCTGGTCACCCTTAGGAAATAACACAGAATCTTCCAAATAATTCCAGAATTGTTTCATAGTCTCTTATTTAGGAAGGTGTTATACATTTAGCCTTTCTTTGGGAGATTTGTGAAAATGCTACTTCAATTTTGTCATGATTTAGGCTAGTACCTCACATAGGCTATATAAAATGACAATCTTTTTTCTTTTCTTGTTTATTTTGGCTGAGATCTATTGTTAGTTTCTGTGAAACAGCTATGGGATTTGGCAATGCAGGGGCAATTGTTATCCTGAATATCTTAAATGATGCAAGAGAGCACCTGGCTGATTTTATGTTTTTAATGGTGCACTGATGATAAACACATAGGAGGAACACAGAGAAAAATATAGCACTCCAGTTTTACAGACGGGTTCCTTACTGGCAGGATAGACAAGGTATCAATGGAAAAGTTGCCTGAAAGGTGTTTTTGAGACAAATCCTGTGTCTCCCTGAGGTCTCCTCTGGGTTCTTTGGCTTTTTCTGGCTTTGTTTCATTTCATCTTCTGGGCTGTTTACTGCTGCATATGGCATGTGCTCATTTATGTTTGTCAATGCCGAGTTTTATTTACTGCATAGCAGCCTGATTTCAGAGGAAACTCAGTTCCTTTTTCTGCTCACTCACTTGATGTAATCAGTGAATGCAGCTTGCATACTGTTTTCCATCTGTCTCAGTCATTTATATAGATTAAAACCAGCAGAGGTCCAAGTAATGGCCTTGTGGGGAGGATTCTCCACAGTGGGGTGGCTTGCTTTACAAGCCCTCAGATTTCACTTTGTTTGTTTGCTTTTTCTGGTCTGTGTGTTCACCAGTTGCATGTTAATAGATTTGAAGAAGATTGTCCTGCAACATCCCCACAGCCTCATCTGTAACATCAGACAGTGTTGCTTGCTCTTTCTCTTCTAAAACTCAGTAATTTGTGTTTCATTAAAAAACATCATCCTTAGTTCTTTTCTTGGTCAGAAACACTCTTACGGGAATAAAATAAATTAATCTCAAATAATTTCTAAAACACACCTAGAAGCTATTTTGATGCTATGGTCCTGGGAGATAATAAGTATTACAGTTAAAATCTCTATGCTGTAAACACTTTACCTCTTTGAAAGTCTTGCAGCTGAATGATTCTGTTCATTTCAGTAACAATTCCATTACATCAGTGAATACACTTCCTCTTTTGGTGTCATTTCTTTAAGTTCCTGGTGTCAGAGTTCACGGGCTATAGTTTCACCCATTTGCCTACTCTTTATGCTTCAAGTGTCTGCCCTAACATTTTCTGTTAAATATTACATAAAACTTAATTTGGAAGAGCAGGGGAAATATTAGTCCAAGTGTTTTCACTATCACAGCAACTACTCCCTCCTCCACCAGCAATTCAATAAGAAGAAATGGCTTTACACCAATCTAAATTAAAGCTGAAAATTTGGTCCCATTGCCGAAGTGGCAAAACTATAATTTCAGAAGAAGTTTTGTTATAAATGCATGCTACTGCGCCTTAACTCTGTTGCAGGTGCTTAGAAGAAACAGATATCTAGAGCGTAGGTGTTCAGGTTGAAGACCTGTCTCAGATCTGATGATCATCCTTCTCTTTGTCACCATTTCCCATCGATTAAATTGAATGTGCTAGCACTTTCCTCACGTGGAACTTAAATATAGTTGTGACCCCTAAGGCAGTAAAGCAGCAGTATAAAATGGTTGACAAATGCTGGCAAGCTGAGCGGTGCCTGGAACCCCAGGGATGTGAGGAAACAGAAAGACTGAATTTAAGGAAGTCGTATGCTAATAGGGTTGTATGTGTGTGAGAGACATCAGTTCTTAAAACAGCTGTGAAGATGGGTGTTCCCACTGCAGAGGAGAAATATTTGCATCCATAGTTCCTTTTTTGCTTTGCCCAAACAGACGGATACCTTATCATGCACAGAACAGTATGTGCGTTGCACATACTTAGGGTATAGGGGGGTTAAATAACAAAATGCTAACCCCACCACTGCCACATGAACTAGCCAGGTCTGTCCACATTTAAGATGTGCTGCTAGGCATCTCAGTCCGTGGGAAGTAAAACAGGGATTAAAGCCGGGCATCTTCAGAGCCTTGCTGGCTTTAGTAGAACATTTTAAGAATTTGCCGGTGTGTAAATCTGAGTGCAGCTTCAAGTTTCATCACTGGGACTAAATATTATTGTGGCAAAAGCAGATAACTTTTCTCTGTGTAGGAATAGATATATGGATATGTTACTTATGCAATGTATGGAAAAGTGTACCCATAAGCCACAAGTGAATTAGAGATTTTATGTTGGCTGTTGCCTTAAGAGTCCCCCAAGGACACATGGCCCTTTATTAAAAAAAAACAAACCACCAGAAAATTTTTGACCATCAACAGGTTATCTGGTTTCCAACAGGAGTTACTACAAAATAAAAACTTCTTTTAGCATGTGAAAACTCAAACTGGCAGTGTCTGCTCTGAAAAGAATCATCATGATTTATTGCTCTTGGTTAGATCAACTCTTCAGGCATTTCAGTAGATCAAGGAAAGGTCTTTCGGCCAATTATCATGTAGCTATTCTTTGAAGGCCTCTTACAGTGTCTATAAATCTGTAAATGCGTTTCTTAGTCATTCGGTTAGAGCTGTAATCAGTTATCATACCAGATGAGCTCTGAAGTCAGCAGATCAGTTGCACGTTCCCAAGAGGATTTTTTCTGTCTTATCTTTTCCATTTCTCTGAAAGACATATAAGATTTCACATATTCAAAACATATTCATCTCAGCAACTGCTGTGTCAAATGAACAAAGCTAGGGAAGATAATGCAATACAGTTTGGTTGATACCTATCAATCTGGCATTTCCATGCCTGATGTCAGTTCCGTATGGATGCAAAGACTTGTTCCTCTTCAGTAAAAAGATCTTTTTGCCTTTATGGACAATATATCCCAAAGGTTACCAGGAAATGCTGCCGTATTAGTGTGTTTCATTCATTCTCCAGGAAAAACTGCACCGAATCTCATAGAGAAGAAATAACTTGCAGAAGTGGCATCCTGACATAAAAATTGTGTGGTTTAAATGGAAGTTCCTTGAGCACCTGGGAGATATAACTGAGTGTGTGGATAATTTGTAATAACCTACAAAACTATGCTTCGAGTTCTATAACCATAATACTGCTAAAACTATCAATCCGAGTATGGCACCATTCTATTAATCCAGTCTGGCCTTGTGTATAACTGCAGTAGCTTAGACACTGGATCCTCTCAAAAACCCTCCATAAGTCTCAGATGACACCAAACTGGGGGAAGCAGCTGACATGCTGGAGGACAGAGCTACTCTTCAGATGAATCTAGAGAGGCTGGAGAAATGGGCTGATGGAAATTTCAGGAAGTTTATGAAACACATGAGGGAAGTCCTGCACATGGTACAGAATAAGACCATGCTATAATGCAATCTGGAGCAGAAGCTTTGCAGGAAAGGACCTGGCGGTCCTGGTGATCAACAACTTGAACTTGGGGCAGCAGTGTGCCCCTGTTGCAAAGAAGAGCAAACACATAACCAGCCTGCACAAGAAAGAATGCAGCCAGCAGGTCAGGATAACGTTTCCTTGTTTGGTACTCATGAGACCACATTTGTAGTATGGCATCCAGTTTGGAGCTCTCCATTACAAGAATGACATTTACAGACTGGATCGGGTCCCATGGAGGGCCACCAAGAAGTTCATGGAGCCAGAGCACATGATGTATGAGAAGAGGCTGAGAGAGCTGGGCTGGCTTAGACTGGAGGAGAAACAGCTCAGAGGGATGTTACTGCTGTCTGCAACTACCTAATGGGAGGGTATAGAGAGGATAGAGTTAGTCTCTTCTCAGAGGTAGACAGTGAAAGGATGTGAAGCGATGGACACAAGTTGCAATGAAGGATGTTCTGACTGCATATAAGGAAAACATTCTTCGTTCTTCACAAAAAGGGCCATCAAACACTGGAATAGGAGTCCAGAGAGACTGTGGGATCCACATCCTTGCAGATACTCAGACTGAATTAGACATGGCTCTGAACATTGTGCCCAAAAGCGAGCCTGATTTGAACAGAGGATGGTACCATACGATATTCAGAGCTTCCTTTGAACCTAATCCATTCTGTGATTTCGTGTTTCTCAGAAGGACTGTGCTGGCCCCTCTTGTAGGAGGGGCCTTCCGTGGTTACCGGTGGTTGCAAACTGTGTGTTGAAGGTGGAATTTTTAAAGGCCTTCCCAGGTTGTTGTCCTACTTTCAGGTACACACACTTCAGTTGGTGTCATCGGGTTCTGTTCAAAAGAAACATTTTTGGTTTGTTTGGCTCTATGCTCCTAGTCACTCCTTCTTTGAAAATCTACCCTCACAGGCAAGAGAGAGAACTTCATGATCCTGGGGCACAAAACACACTTACTTTTAATTCAGACTGCTTGTGCGGTGCTGGAGTAGTTAATGTGACTGAGTTTCCAAGTGATGAGTAATTTTAGGCTACTTTTACGGAAAAATAATAATCAGCCCTGATTTTCCGCCTATTGAAGAATTTTAATTATTTCAGATGTTAAAAGCTGGGCTCCTCAAAATCCCAAACCTTCCGAAAAATCATTGGCCACTTTGAAAAATCCTTCTTCAATCTCCTCTTGGCATCTTCTGCATAATCGAAAAGGTGGAGAGGGTTTCTTTCTTCTTTTTTTTTTTTTTTCCTTTGTGTTGTCCTTTGTATGCCAGAAAAATCATAGATTTCTACGCTAGGTCCCAATTACAAATTTGGACTTCATCAGTAGTGGATCAATTCCAGAGAGGGAATGAGAGTAGTAGAAGAGACAAATCAGCATGGGAAAATCTCTCCTCCTTTCCATTCTCCAGGGACAGGTTCCAAAAACACATGGCTTTTGGCTGTCAGCTTGCTTTCGGCATCTGTGCTCCAGCTGAGGGCTTGTTTGGCCTTGCATGCTTTGATGCAGTAACAACACAGCCCACATTTCTGCTGATTAATCATTCGGTCATTCTCTATCTTAACCAGCTATGATCATGAGCTATTTTTCCCCACAAAGACTAGAGATGTCAATGTTCATCATCTTCATAGTCTTCACTCCCTTTGTATTATTGCTGAAGGGTCTCATCCAAGCAGGTGCTGAGGTTCCACATCCCCACTGGAGACAGGGAGGGGTGAAGATGTCTGGCCCTACTCAAAATCAAATATTATCCCCCTACCCCTTTAAAAACCATAACAAACCATTGCTTAATTCAGCTCATGAGGAATTATGCTCTGAGTCCGAATTTATCCTAGGACTGGGAATCCCTGTGTCTGTATCTTTAATTTGTGTTTCAGTTTCAGCATTTGGGGGCTGCAACCCACTGCCAACAGATGGAAAATGTCAACCAAATGCACTTCCTTTGTGACTCATGCACCCTCTGGAGCATGTCACAAGTAAACCCTCCACAGAAGATTTATGTTAAATAGGGGAAGATGGTGCTGATAAACTGCTTCAGCTTTTTTGATTTCTTCAGAACCATTTCAATAACTCTCACTGCTTGTTTTAGTCACTGTAGTGGAAGCTGCTGTCAGCGTTACGTTAAAACAGAGAAGTTCAAGCTTCCTTCCTGGAAATGACAGTGTGGTCTTCAAGCAATTTCACTTGCAGCCAAATGAATGTTGACTGGATGTTGAAGTTTTTCCAATGTAATATCTGATTCATCTGAAATTACCTAATAGTGGGTAAACCCTGACACAGGCAGTAGGATTTTTGTAAATGAAAACACCCAATATGTGTCATCTCTTTGTTCCTTTATTCAGAACAATGGCCTTTCTTCTTCAGGAAGGGACAGGTTAATTTTTTCTCTCCTATTCTGTCCAAAGTGACTGGTCTAGCTCTTGCAAACTGAGTTAAATCAATCTTCTAAAGAGAAACAGAGCCTGTAAATCTGTAAATAATATAAAAACTACTTAGTACGTCCTGGGTGCAAAGTAGAAAAGCACGTGTGAAAACACTCTGTCCCTCCCGCAGCATCTATAAAGAAGTTTGCTTCTAATCATCTGTCATGAGAACAATATTGTCCCCCTGAGAAAAACAGAAACATGCCCTTCACTAAATGTCATTCACTTGGAGTCTTTGCTTAATACTTTGCCTAGTTTTAGTCACAACAACAATCACTTCCACAGGAGCATGTTCTTCTTTCCACTTTTTCACACTGAGAGTGAGCTCCTTTCTATGCTGAAGGAATGGTGATATAGGAGCATAGCTGTAAATACAATCTAAATTAGCTGAAGACCCTGATGGTATAGTGTTGTCGTTAAACTGGTAGATAAGTAAGGGAGGGGAAAACATGGCCTTGAGAGGAGATGCAAGGCAGGAGATCAAGAACTGTAGATTCCATTCTACCTTACACGTGGAATTACACAGGATTTGTGCTTTACAGTAATCAGATGGCAAACCACAAAGATGGCAATTGCTGGCCATCTGTAAAAGACCCAACCAAGTCTGAGACATCAGCTCTGAGGAGCATAACATCTCAATGTGTCTCAGAGAGACCCCATGACTAGTGGATGTTAATACTGCTCATTTTTCTAGAACAGAGACATTTCTGTGCCGAGTAGGAAGTCCTTGTCGCCTGCTAAAGCTGGGGTGGGAGGAAGTGCTGGAGGAGACAGATCCTGTTGCCTTCCCTAAGAACTAGAAATAAAAAGCTAAATTATGAACCTTGTCTCTTTAATCATTCTTTAGTGATTTGTAAGCAAACCAAACCAACTTGGAAGGCATAGCATGGCTATAAAGGCCTTGGCAAGGGTTTGGAAAGATATTTAGTTCTTTCATCTCCCTGAGAGAAAATAAATCTGCCAGGGACATTAAAGTACCAGCTTTAATTTTTAGTCAATATTCTCATGTTTGCTGTCTGTCATATCAGTGAAACAGCAGGAAAAAAGGACCCTTTTGTATATAGCTGTCTTTGGAAAGACTCCCTCGGAGGGCTCCTAAAAGACCAGAGTCAGCATTTTGGGATTTTGTGGAACCGTGAACATGAAAAAGGATCATAACAGAGAAGCTGAACAACATGCTGAGGACAGGCTGAGGACAGGAAAGGAGAAGGAGAGACCGTTACTCAGCTCAAGACATCCACCTTTTTTGCCTCCCATGATTTCTTTATTGTTATTTTCGCAGAAGGGAGGAGGCAGAAAAAGCAGCATGAAGGAACGCACCTACAGGAGCCCTCAGAAGGGAAGATTCAGCAAGCAATGTGCACTTCTGTATAGTGATGAATTTGCCCTTAAAAGAGTGCTTGTATTTGCCTGTAATAGTATTCAGAAGTGTTTCTTCTATCCATTTCAAACAAGCTGTACTTAACTATAGATATATAAAATACAGATTCTGTGTCTAACTGTGCTTGTATTCAGGCACTTGTTACTTACATTTGACTTGATCGGTTCGTGAGCGCTTGTCTCTTGATTTAGGTGTTTATGGCAGTGGTGGGATTGCCTACTTTAAATCAGGATAAAAATATCTGGAATTAGTTATTTTCTTTGAAAAATAAACGACTGTCGAAGAACGTTTTGAGTCTATTTTTGCCAAAGATCAATGTCATCTTTTATAACGTTTGAACGGTTTTCTACTTAATGAATAGGCTACTTCAGAAATATTGATGGCATGTTCCTATTCAGTCTGTCTGGAATGTAGATCGGTAAAACAACGTATTACCAATATACATTATTTTTACTGATGAATAGAACACAGTTTACTAGCACAGGGTTAATTCTGGATAATTATTATGGAAAATGGGCCTTCTCAGCTCTAATGTATGAGCTTACAACATTTATCTGGGAGATCTGGTGGATGCGCATGCTGCTTTATTTAAACAAAGGAACCGTTACAGTCTAATATATCAAGGAACTTCAGAGTAACCAAACTAATGACTTGAGTGATCTGCTTGTGCTCACTGCACTTAATAAAAAGAACCTGAGCTTACCATTGCAGTAGTTTCTAGGGATGTACAGCAGCTGCTACTCTAACTGGAATTACTTAGCCATTTGAAGTAATTACAGGTGATTACAGCATAAGGAGCAGTGAAGGAGCCAAACCATCTCACATGTGCTGTATTTCAGCCTAATCTCTTCTTGCATGCCCAGAGGCTAAAGTGCAGGTGGGGATAGAAATGTTTCTTTCGTGCTTTTCAGAAAAGCTTTATAATGCTTTATGACTGAGTAATTTTTTCTATGAAAATGGCAGGTTTTCTGTGATTTCCTCTGACATAAAAAATAATCCAAAAATTATCAAACTATTTAGTTTTGATATTTTCAAAATAAAGCCTGGCTTTCTTTGCTTCATTCACAAGGACTCTGTGAATATCCTTCAGTGCTCCAAGTTTTGTATTCCCTGTGCTGATGGTGCCAAGACATTAGATTAAGACAGCAAATGTAGGTTGCTGATCTCTCAGATACCTTCTTAAAGACAGTTTATGGGTTAGGCTGGGAAATAACAAAAAAGGCTAGGGACAGCAGCACCTGGGTGAAGGCATGTTTGCAAACGAGAAGACTAGGCTTGTCTTCCTAAGACTGAATAAACCTGGTTCTCTCAGCCCCCTCTCATACATCCTGTGCTCCACTAGTGGCCCTGCAATGGCTTTGCTCTAATATCTGTCTTGTGCAGGGGACCCCAAAACTGGACACAGTACTCCAGATTTGATCTCATAAGTTTTTCCATGGTGGGAGAATGGCTCTTAGCTGGTCATGGCTCCCACCCGGCCAACCTGAAGCATAGGCGGTGTGGACTCATGTCTCCCCAAATCCACCTTGTTCTCTTCAGAATACCCCTAAGGGCTTTCCTTCTTCCTCTTGGCATGGCTGCAGATAGCCCAACCATTATTATGTCTCTTCACAGTGTTGGGTTTTTTTACCAAAACACAGAAAGTGATTCTGCTCTGCTTGGTGGCAGTGAGCCTGGGCTGGAGAACTCTTCCAACATTGGGCATGAAAGGTGTGAGTGCAGAAGGACCTGGAGTTGTTGGCGCAAGTCCAGAGGAGGGCCACAAAGATGATCAGAGGGCTGGAGCACTTCTATGAAGACAGGCTGAGAGATTTAGGGTTGTCCAGCGTAGAGAGGAGAAGGCTCCGGGGAGACCTTATAGCAGCCTTTCAGTACTTAAAGGGAGCCTACAGGAAAGATGGGGAGGGACTCTTTGTCAGGGAAAGTAGCAATAGGGTGAGGGATAACAGTTTTAAACTGAAAGACGATATTAGATGTGAGGATATTAGGAAGAAATTCTTTACTGTGAGAGTAGTGAGACACTGGCACAGGTTGCCCAGGGAAGTTGTGTCTGCCCCATCCCTGGAAGTGTTCAAGGCCAGGCTGGATGGGGCTTTGTGCAGCCTGGTCTAGCGGGAAGTGTCCCTGCCCATGGCAGGGGGTTGGAACTAGGTGACCTTTAAGGTCCCTTCCAACCCAAACTATTCTATGATTCTATGAAGAACAAGAACTCAGTGGCTGTGATTTGCAGCAGAGAATATTTCTGGAAACATGGTACTGAAAAGAGTTAACCATAAAGACAGTAATGCATAGGAATATGTTAGTGAGGAAATCTGTAGATATTTCTTTCCTGGAGATATTTAAGAGCAATTTAGAGTACTGCTGCTCAGTGGTGTTTCAGAGATCATACATGGACTTTTAGATCTACGCTGGTTTTATCTTTCAATACTTCGCTGAAGGAGGGTATCTATCTCAGCATAGAAACATGGAGGTGTTTGATTTTTTTCTAATAGTAAATTACGAAAACGTGCTTTGAAATATATCCTAGGGTGTACACGTGATTTTACTTTATCAGAAACCTCCAGCCCTTATGTTGTTTTTTTTTCCTAGCCCTGAGGAAAGCATCTGCTATTGTTGTGAAAGAGTGTGGTGGCTTAGAGGACAGATGGACCATCATCCTCCATTTAGAGTAGCATTCAGAGATGCAAAGTCCCACAGTATGTTCAGCTACAGAATATGACAGTCTTAGGTGTTTTGGTTTTTTTATTTCATACTTTAAGTAGAAGAAACAACACAAATCCTCATTGTAGTGCTAGATGGACTTTACAGTTCTCTACCACTAATTTCAAAATATCTTCTCCAGCCATAATTTAAACATACCATTAGAGAGCAAATAAAGACTCATGAAATGGGAAGAGCACTGTAAAAACAAGCAGAAAATACATAGTATTATAAAGGAACAAGATAGTCCTATTAGACTCTCATAAGTAATGAAGAAACGCAAATTCATTTGAGGGAGAAATCTTTGAAATTTCCTAGATTAGCTTGGTCCTCAATGTGGAATTACCATTCACACTCCAGATAATGTTCGGATTTCAATACCATAGCATTGATACACATTTGACAGAAGTTTCTCTGTTAGTGGCATGGAACAAGTCTCACATGATAGGATATATATTTCCCTTTTGATGCCAGTCAATGACTATTATGTCTAGAATTCAAGGGTTTGGGGCATGGTTGTGGTTAGATATATCTTCTCCTCTTTACCATCAGGTAATGCCTGTGTTCCTGCAAACTTTCCCTACAAGAAGCTTGATGTGACTTCAGCAGTTTGCCACTTTATTCTCCACTTCTCATTTTTACTGGTTATTTCTTTTCTGCAAGTATCTAGCTTTTCTGTTTGGCAGGGAAAATCTTCAAAATAAGGACAAAGACTAACCAGTCAGAGACAGCTGCCACTGTCTAGAGATCTAGGCAATAGCTCTGGGAGCTGCAGTAGTATCACAGACATGAGTGATTCTCCTGGACAGAAGGTGGTCTCCATGTGCATCACTGTGCGATGTGGACACCATGGACAGATGTGTAATTTCCATGCCTACTAGGCCAGCAATGCAATATGAAGTACATAATTTCAAACTTTGATAGGACTGGCCTTAAAATACCATAAGGAATGTCCAATCTGGAAGCATACAATTCTAGAATATCATTAAAACTTCCTGACTGTTTTGTTGGAAATAGGAGGGTTTTAAAGTGGTGTATTTTACAGATTTGACAGAGGAAGTGAGAGAGAATGAGAAATTTCTAGCAGGTATCCAGCGCACTTTACCGTCTCTATTCAGTCAATAGTTCTCAGGGATTTGGCAACGACCCTGAATTGCTACTAACAGCCCATCCATATCCAAAATAAACAAGAGTTTAGGAGAAGCGCAGGAACTGAGAAGAGAGAGGACAATGTAGTAACTGCCAGCATATTCCTAGAAAAGGCAGCTTGTTCAGACTCCGAAGAAAAAGCCCAGTTGAAAGTGACTTTTCCATTGTGTTATGAACCATGCAGTTGCCTAGATCCAGGGCAACAAAATAATCCAGCACAATGGGTGTGATTTTATTGAGATTGCGTTGTATGTGTATTTACAAAGACGTCTCTGTTATTTCGTTAGGAACTGAGACCCATGTGGCCTCTGCAGTTAGCTTATTGTAAACTATACAAGGAATTGTGTTTATTAAAGCAACCTCACAGTCAACAGTTGTTTTAGCAATTCCACAAGGATCTTCCATTTTCATCAGTAGTCTGAGCACTTGAAGTGAAGCCAAGCTGATTTTAAGTCTCCTTAGTTTTGCTAATGGTATGTGTCAGTACTATCTCCGTTACAGAGTGTGAACGGGCCACTCTTTACTCACTGGGTCGAAGGGCCATTTTTATTTACATAGCCTGCTCTGAATGCCAGTTCATGACACATGGTTTTCTTCCTCCTCATTCATGTGACTCCTTATCTAGTACTAATGACCAAATATACCTTCCGTTGACAGGGTAACCAGCCATGTGCTGGTCTCCTTACAAAATGTGATGCTTAATGCTTTATGGTCTCCTGGATCTGGGATATAGACTACCTCTGTCCCCCTGAAGAACTCATTATTCACCACCCATTATTACTGTGTTGAATATCTTCTACATATCTTTACAATAGTGCATAAACACTCAAGCAATTTAAGGAAGTATTTATTAGCATTTCCACTATGTAGGAGGAAACAAAGGCACAGACTGGAAGTGCATTCAGTGTTTGTTGTACGGTAGAACAGATGGGTCTGCTCATCCGTATGTTGAGGTTTAAGTTAGATGTTCAAGTTAGATGTTCAGTCCAAGCTATTCACCCAGGATCTCACCTTACTCACTGGAGGAGGTGAGTACTTCCAGGAGGTGAAGCATCTTACCCCAAGACTGGTGTTTAAGGTAGGTAGACACAATGTATTGTTGATTACAAACACTTTTACAAGAGATGCCAACTCTATACTTTGCTAGAATATCAGAAAATGTCTCTGCTCCTTTGAGAGAGAAACTGTCTCAGAGCAGGAGCAAAAGCATGCCAAATATACCTACTTTAAAGAACACTGATTAGTAATATTTTCCTGTAAAGAACATAAGCCTGAAATCAGTTTACACACAATCTAGGGATACTATTAACTTGCTAATGTGTTCTTCATCCATTAAAGCTACATTGGGATAGTATGGACGGTGCAAGAGAATCCCTGTTCATTGAATGTGTAGTGCTTTGATATATCCAGCTAGTCTTTTGCACACAGAGTGTGTAACATACAGTGATTTCTGCTCCATGCCAAGTCTTCTTGTCTATTAATGATGGTGCCTGGAAGGACTTTAAACCCTTCTTGTTAGTGATCAAAATACTTTGTTCCAAGATTTCTTTGTACCTTGAGACCATCCTGCCCGCCACATAAAGGTCTGAGGTCTGCTCGCTAAGAATGGGAAAACCCTATCCCAAAAGGGGAAGAGGGTATTAGGCCAAGAGTTAGCAAGGCTCATGGACAGGGCTTTAAACTAGTATCGAAGGGGGAAGGGGATAAAACCAGGCCCACTAGTAATAAGCCTAGGGATAAAGGGCCAAGGATGGGGGTGAAATCAGTAGCCCAGCTCAAGTGCATCTACACGAATGCACGTAGCGTGGGCAACAAACGGGATGAGCTGGAAGCCATTGTGCAGCAGGACAGCTATGATGTAGTTGCCATCATGGAAACGTGGTGGGATGACTGTCACGACTGGAATGCTGCGATGAATGGCTATAAGCTCTTCAGAAGGGATAGGCAAGGGAGGAGAGGTGGGGGTGTGGCTCTGTACATTAGGGAGTGTTTTGATTGTATAGAGCTAGATTCCAGTGATGATAAAGTCGAGTGTTTATGGGTAAGGTTGAAGGGGAAGGGAAATAAGGGAGATGTTGTGCTGGGAGTATGCTACAGACCACCTGGCCAGGATGAGGAGACAGATGAAGTATTCTATAAGCGGCTAGCTGACGTCTCGCAATCGCCAGCCCTTGTTCTGGTTGGGGACTTCAACCTGCCGGGTATCTGCTGGAAATATAACACAGCAGAGAGCAGGCAGGCTAGGAGGTTCCTCGAGTGCATGGAAGATAACTTCCTGACACAACTGGTAGGTGAGCCTACCAGGGGAGGTGCCTCGCTAGACCTACTGCTCACAAACAGAGAAGGACTAGTGGGAGATGTGGTGATCGGAGGTCATCTTGGGTTTAGTGATCATGAACTGGTCAAGTTTTCAATTCGTAGTGATGTAAGGAGGGGGGTTAGCAAAACCTCCACCTTGGACTTCTGGAGGGCGGACTTTGGCTTTTTCAGGACACTGGTTGAGAGAGTCCCTTGGGAGATAGTCCTGAAGGGCAGAGAGGTCCAGGAAGGCTGGACGCTCTTCAAGAAGGAAATCTTAAAGGCCCAGGAGCAGGCTGTCCCCAAGTGTCGCAAGTCTAAAGGGCAGGGAAAATGGCTGGTCTGGATGAATAAGGAACTTCTGATGGGACTTAGGAATAAGACGGGGGTTTATCACCTTTGGGAGAAGGGACAGGCAACTCAGGAGGAGCACAGAGATCTCATTAGGTTATACAGAGAGAGAATTAGGAAGGCAAAAGCCCAGCTGGAGCTCAACTTGGCCACTAACATGAAGGACAACAAAAAAAGCTTTTATAAATACATCAACAAAAAGAAAGCCAGGGAGAATCTCCATCCCTTACTGGATGCTGGGGGGAAAGTTGCAACCAAGGACGAGGAGAAGGCTGAGATACCTAATGCCTTCTTTGCCTCTGTCTTCAGTAGTCAGACCTGCTATCACCAGGGTGCTCAGACTCCTGAGCTGGAAGATAAGGATGGAGAGCAGAACAATCCACCCATAATCCAGGAGGAAGTAGTCAGTGATCTGCTTCTGCACCCAGATGCACATAAGTCTATGGGGCCAGATGGGATTCACCCAAGAGTACTCAGGGAGCTGGTGGGAGAGCTCACCAAGACTCTCCCCATCATTTATCAACAATCCTGGTCAACAGGGCAGGTGCCAGATGACGGGAGGGTGGCCAATGTGATGCCCATCTACAAGAAGGGTCGGAAGGAGGATCCGGGGAACTACAGGCCTGTCAGCCTGACCTCGGTACCAGGAAAGATCATGGAGAGGATCATCTTGAGTGAGCTCTCATGGCAAGTGCAGGGCAGCCAAGGGATCAGGGCCAGCCAGCATGGGTTTAGGAAGGGGAGGTCCTGCTTAACCAACCTGATCTCCTTCTATGACCATGTGACCCGCCTTCTGGATGCGGGGAAGGCTGTGGACGTTGTCTGTCTGGACTTTGGTAAGGCCTTTGACACCGTCCCCCACAGCATTCTCCTGGAGAAGCTGGCGAATCATGGCATAGACAAGTGTACTCTTCACTGGGTTAAAAACTGGCTGGATGGCCGTGCCCAGAGAGTTGTGATTAATGGTCTGAAATCCTCTTGGCGGCCGGTCACCAGTGGTGTCCCTCAGGGCTCAGTTTTGGGGACAGTTTTGTTTAATATCTTTATCATGATCTGGATGAGGGGATTGAGTGCACCCTCAGTAAGTTTGCAGACGACACCAAACTAGGTGGGAGTGTTGATCTGCTTGAGGGCAGGAAGGCTCTACAGAGGGACCTGGACAGGCTGGATCGATGGGCCAAGGCCAACTGTATGAGGTTTAATAAGGCCAAGTGCCGGGTCCTGCATTTCGGTCACAACAACCCCAAGCAACGCTACAGGCTTGGGGAAGAGTGACTGGAAAGCTGCCCAGCAGAAAAGGACCTGGGGGTGCTGGTGGACGACCAGCTTAACATGAGCCAGCAGTGTGCCGGGGTGGCCAAGAAGGCCAACAGGATTCTGGCTTGTATCAGGAATAGCATGGCCAGCAGGAGCAGGGAGGTGATGGTGCCTCTGTACTTGGCACTGGTGAGGCCTCACCTCGAGTACTGTGTTCAGTTCTGGGCCCCTCTGTACAAGAGGGACATGGAAGTGCTGGAGCGTGTCCAGAGGAGAGCCACCAGGCTGGTGAGGGGTCTGGAGACCAGGTCATATGAGGAGAGGCTGAGGGAGCTGGGCATGTTTAGCTTGGAGAAGAGGAGCCTGAGGAGAGACCTCATTGCCCTCTACAACTCCCTGAAAGGAGGCTGCAGAGAGGTGGGTGTTGGCCTCTTCTCCCAGGTGAATAATGACAGGACCAGAGGAAATGGTCTGAAGTTGCAGCAGGGGAGATTTAGGTTAGATATTAGGAAGAATTATTTTACTGAAAGAGTGGTCAGGCACTGGAACAGCCTGACCAGGGAGGTGGTTGAATCACCATCCCTGGAGGTATTTAAGAAACGTCTAGACGTGGCGCTTCAGGGCATGCTCTGAAGGGCAGAGATTGTAGGTTGTTTGGTTGGACTCGATGATTTTACGGGTCCTTTCCAACCATGAAGATTCTATGATTCTGTGAAAAACACTTCTGAAACTGTTTGTCTGTTTATCTGGATGACTAGACAGTTCTCACCATCATGAGATCGCTTCCTATAAAATGACAATACTACTTTTCTTCCTTCCCTGTCTTCGTATTGCAGGATTTGAATTTAGTGCTTTTTGAGCCTGATTGTCTGAGGAAAGGAAGTTAATACTTTCACGAGGTCACTTCTCACCCCGAAGAACATTTGGGCCTGTTGGGCCACTTCAACACAGATTGAAAGTTGTGTAGAAATCTCAAAGATCTTCATCACCTGAGAAAAGATGGCTGGCTAGAGGAGAAAAACACCCAAATAAGAGCTCAATTTTGTTCTAGGAAAGGCAAGTTCTAGATACCAAAGAACAAATTCTGAGATGCCCTTTAGTAGCATAGTTATAGGACATCTCATTGAAGCAGTAAGAAAGGTCACGGTTTCCTTTCTTACATCCTTGCAGTTGATAGTTTCCTGTTTTCCTTTAGCATAGGTCACATTGCCTATTATTGTTGGCTGTGATCCTTCACTGACTGGCTGATACACACTAAAGGCTGCCTTTTAACCTGGAATGCTCAACTACTAATCAATTGTCTGAGCATAAACTTAGACCAACAGAGCATCACATTTCACGAGCTATGCGGTATACATGGCTGCGTCAGAGCTGAACTGTTGGGGCAATGTAGACAAAAGTAAATTTTAGTATCAAATTTGGAGTCAGATGTTTCTCCCTTTGACCCACATCCTAATTTTGTGCTGTTGCATTTGACTCAAAAGATGACACGTCATTTTGGTAGGCTGCCCACAGTATGAGAACAGACCTCTTTGAAGATCTGCCCCTTCTCCCCAAACCTGTTTTGGTTAATAAGAGATTTACCAGAAAATACATTTTTGAGATAAAAAATATTCATAAATGCAGAGGCAATTTGTAAATAGCTTCAGGAAGAAATAAAACGGGAAGGGGAGAAAACATCAAGATACATTTTGCAATTTTCAAAATGGAACATTTTAACTTCTCATGTTAAAAAGATGTTTCCTTTTATGAAATTACCTCAGTTAAGAAAACATGGTGATTTTAAACATCCAGAAATCAAAGCAGAGCATTTAGTTTTCAGCTAAACATTTTGGTTTAGAATAATGTTTAAATTCTTATATATTCTTATTTTTCCACGGAAACCCAGTTAAAATTTCACTATGCCCAAGGCTCTACCGTTCCAATGACAGATATGTACTCAAGGTGGAAGCCAATTTAGGAAATCTATACAGACATTTTTAAGAAATAAAGGACAACATGCACAAACAAGAGAGGGCATGATGAAATTGTCACATATCCTAGCAAATTGCTCTCTTCAGGGAAATACTTGCTACAGTAAACGGGAAAGATGAAGTATTTGTGTAAATATTTTTAAATCCCTTATGCCCTTCAGAATGCAGTGGTTAGCATCCAGTTAGTGCCAGTGGCCACATTGCATGGCTGACTACATATGTGAAGTATTTTAATTAATCTGTTACAAGGTAAATAGCTTAGTTATGCATTTAACCATCTGTAGTTGGATTTGTATTTTACTGCATGAGGCATATGTAACTGAGAGGAATACATTGCTTTTGAAGGAAAAAATATGAACTGGGTAGGAGCTGTTGTCACTGAATTAATGAAGGTGAACTTACAACTCCTGCAAGCAGTGTACTGAACATTTGTGAAGACGAAGGGAAGACTTCTCTTGAACTTGAGGGTATGTATCAATCATGTCAATTCACATACTGATACTTTAAACCCATCTTCTATCTCTGAAATAGTGCATTTTGACCAGGAGAGATTCTACCAATTAATAACTGTATTTGCAATTTTAGAAGCTCTCATTGGAACTATGTCTAAACTGTGAAGTGCTGAGCAAAGTTGTCATCTATTGGGGGTTGTATAAGAGGGTGCTGCTTCCTTTGAGCTTACACACATAGGGGCAAGCTATACCCTAGCTGTTCGAAAGGGTCTTAAATAAAAAGGCTTGGGGGTGGCTGCAGAGCTTGCGTACATCGTTTTAGTGCATGCGACTGATGTGCTGTGCCATAACGCCATTGCCCGACTGGCATGTTGGGTCCCTTCCACTAGAGAATACTATCGTAGTAGTTATACTCGTCTCTTCTACTAATAAACTAAACAGTGACAAAGTGTGAGCACTGGCACTGGAACCATTCCAAGCTGATTAACTGTTAGAAGGATCTCTGGCACTAGGGCAGGTTTGGCTGGATCAGATTTGGCCAGGACCAGTTAGCACTTTCCCAGTTCTTGTGGTCAGGAGTTAGCAAGAAGCAGGGATCATCCCCAATAGACATTCTGTGTGCAATTGGCCTACTTTGAAGGACAACAGTTTAATAATGTAAAGAAGGACTTTTGTGTAAGGTGGCCTTAATTCTAGAGAACTGTTTTGAAAACGTTTGCTTTAACTGCATGATGTTAGCCAGACTGAAGAGGTCTTTTTCATCTACAGTAAGTGACACAGAAAATTTGAAGTGTTATAAGAAAAATATCTACAGTCGATCATAGATCATTATTACTTGTGTAAAGTTATCCCAGATAGTCCCCCAGGGAGATTATCTTCTGCACTGAAGCAATATGGATGGCTTTTCCAAACCCCTTCATTTTTTAATGTTAATAAACTCTTTAATACTGTAATTCTGGTTAACCTCATAATCCACATAAATTTCCATTTCTGCTTTGGCCTTGCCAAACATTTTGCCTTGATGAAGTCTGTGGCAATGAGTTCCAGGTTGTTCATGAAGATGGTTGACAGGGTCAAACAAGTTGAGATACAGGAGGGAAAACGTTTGCTTGTAATGCGCTTATCCTCCCTATCAGAAGGGACTTAGTCTGCTGCCTGCCATTTTTTTAGCATTCTTATTTTCTCCTTCTTTTGCTGTCATGCATTTGGCCCTCCCTAGGGATTGAAACAAACCTACTCATGACCATAATTGTTCCCAAAGTGCATGGTTGTCTTGTCAACCTCATTATTTACCCTGTAATATTGTTTTTCACTTCCCACCAACTGGCTGTGAGCAACTTCAGATGTCTCTGGGGCAGTAAATAAACAAAGCCAGCTAAGTATGAAAAGTCTTCACTTCTCTGAGTCTCAAAAAAAAAGGTGGCGGGGGGGTGGGGAAGGAGAAGGGGAAGAAGGCTATTGTTTGTAACAGCTGCCAGTAAACAGCTGGGTTTGCAATGTAATATCCTGTGCCGGCTCCCAATTTATTTTTCAGTTATTGCTTGGTTTTCCAGCATGTTTTTATATTATCAGTTTTCATCTTTGTTTTCAGCTTCAAGAGATTTTGATACTGAGTGTCAGGGAAGTCCTAGTCCCTGAGAGGGGCTGTCCTGCAGTTATCCCTGATGGAAGAGCTCTCATTTGCCTATGGGTGTAACATGTAGGGTGTCTCTTCTCTGAGGAGCCTTGCAACTCCATCCAGTTCTTTACTGCACGTGACTGTGCTGAATCCTTTGCCGTCAGCAGAGCAGGTGGCAGGTTGTGCTCGGTGCCGTGGATTGACTTGTGATTCTGCTCATCCTGAGCGCTGGCTGGAAGAATTGCTTTTTTCATTGAAGTAAACTGACCAAAACCCAAAAACCATTTCTAATTTTTTGTTGACACAACTCCGGTTTTTGCAAGAAATAGCCAGCTTTGGAGTTCTCAGCAAGGAAGGTTTTTCACTTAATAAATTAGAAGTCAGTTCATTGTCAACTTTATGTTATGACTGTTAAAAACAGTAGATGAAAATGAAATATCCTAAAAATAATAAAAAAATGTTCCTAGGAAAACAGGTCTTCATTTTGGCTTTCACATTTGGAAGACCTGTCTCCGACTATTTGAGCATTTCCCTCTCTCCCTCATGTCTGACCCATCTATGAAACGGATTTGGAGTGAGTATCTAGAGGAAAAATGGTTAAAGCGTTAAAGGGCTCCTTTTGCAGGGTTCTCTAGCCTTGCAATACGGTATTGCTAGTGCTGGTAATGGGCCATAAGCTTTATACTGAGTTTTGCCAGGCCTCAGGACAGACGCTTGTCAGGTCTGCTCTGGCCAAGTGTTCTGGACCTGCCTATAGCTTTGTTCGAGTTAGTTCAACCATGACAGCAATTTGTCTAGTTGGCCAGGTGTCTATATCTAACTTTTTTAAACTTTTGTTTGTCTTGGTGTGGTACAACTACAGTTTTATATAGTTGCAGTGGTTTTATATAGGTAGCAGTTACAAGACGTTTTTCTACGTAGAATGAGACACGATGACACAGCGTAGAGAAGTACAGGCCTGGTACAACAGGAGAGACCTTGAGAAGTGGAGACACTGCAAACCTGGAGTGTGACAAAACTGGTTACAGGGGTAATACAGACAGTAAATAGTATCTAACATATGTAAATGACACTATATGTAATAAATGTGGATGTAACCTGGAGCAGCAGACCAATGGAGAAAGAGAAAGCTAGAAATGTGTGTTAGAGAACATATATAAATGACACTAAAATGAAGCAAAGAAAGAAAAAAGAGTTAAAAATTAAGAAAGAAGCAGATCAGAAGAGGAAACCCTCTACATGAACATCTTATTCCTCCTGGTGAAGGGCTCCAGGACTACTCCCTACAACAGCCCACTACTGTCAATGTCAGCATGAAACCACTCACCTTGGCATGCAGAGGAGCAGGAGAAAGGTGAGCACAGCACCAGGAAAAGGGGTAGGAACTAAGGAGTTTGTACATTATGATTTTAATTGCATTATTACTGTTATTTTTATATATGTATACCTAAATAAAAAAGCTGTGCCTGCCCTTCAACAATAAACAAAATTTTGAATATAACAGGAGATACACAGCCAAATCTAACTCACATGATCAAGAGCGCAGGTGGTGTTCCTTGGACGCTTGGGCACAGAGGGGAGGGCTACAGCATGGTAGTGTCATGGTATGCAATATTCAGACGTCTTCATGGATGGAGCTTTTCAAGTCCAAGCAGGAGAGTAGAAAGTGTTACATATCGCACAGACAACTTCCAACAGAGATGGATTATAACTGGAGATGGACCATGAATTACCATCACAATACAGGTGAAATAACATCAGAGTGTCTCCAAGAGACAAGTATCATCTGGCAGAGAAGCAGTTCAAATCCTTGATGAATAAATTGATTTTGTATATCACAGAGATATTCTGGGAGAGGAAGTCAGGTACAATAACTATAAATAACAACAATTTTTGTAATTTTTGTTTCTTCTGAGTAAGTTTATAATGCCATTTATTGGAGAAGTAAAATAGGTATCCCCACTGGGAATAGAAAGCAGAACAACTCAGTGCATTTAAGAGGAGTGGAATCTAGTTTAAAGTGAAATCTCGCTCACCCCATCACAGTGGACTTTGGTTTCCAAGAACAGGCATCATCTCATATAAATCTCTTCTCTGGAAGGTAGGTTTACATACCAAGCTGGTAATATGGAGTCCGTCCTTAACTGGGGAGGTTTATCCTTCCCATGCTGAGAAACTCAGTGTACAGGAGAGGAGAGTTAAACAGTCCTCTGAGGAT
The DNA here is from genome assembly GCF_963924245.1 of Chroicocephalus ridibundus. Taxonomy (NCBI): domain Eukaryota; kingdom Metazoa; phylum Chordata; class Aves; order Charadriiformes; family Laridae; genus Chroicocephalus; species Chroicocephalus ridibundus. Next base: position 155,847,280 of record NC_086285.1, on the reverse strand, counting down.
ACATATCTTTCTTCATGCAGCCTGGAGAAAGCCAAGGATCCAACTTCAGCCAGGAGCCTCAGCCACAGTTCATTTGAGATGAGTCCATGACAGTATGTACAGTTTGCATTGGCTATTCAGTTAACATGTTGCCTGAAGTAACTCTCTAGCTGAAAAACTGTCTTAAGATTCAAAGACTTGAACGCCTCACCTTCTGAGTGGAGTACAGAACATTATTAATTATAAAGAAATGGAGGCGCTAAGAAGGGCCAAATGGGACCTTTGCTCTGGGTCCCCTTTGTGCTCTAATCAGTTGACATCAGATTCTCTGTGTTTATTTAAGGTTGAGTTTTATTTTTTGTATGTAATTATGTTCAAAGTAAGTCACAGAAATCTGAGCAGAGAGGTTGCTTGCGTTAACATCACATAAAAACTGCTGAGTGGCTATCTTGATCTCCTGTGATGACATGAAAGGAAAGCCAAACAAACACCCAGCAGATATATTGGCTTTGCTTGTGTGAAGAAGAGATAGCAAATCTTAGGGAAACATGTTGCTTATTATTATCAGTAATGAAGGCTGCCATATTATACATTAAACAGTCTTGGTGCTGATATTTAAAACCAAAGACTCTTAATGAATTCTGCACAGGGGACTATGGTGACAACTGAATGCTAATGACACGTTTCTGGATTGAGTATATGAAGAAAACAAACAGCCACCATATCTTTGGTTTTATGGTGGTAGGTGAATAAAAGAGAGACAAGTTCATAGATTTTTACCGTGTATGAAGCTTCAAGAGCTGAGTTATTTTTCAGCTTTTAATTTGTGATATTGTATTTAAGTGCATGATTTTGTAGATTTTTGATTATCATAGAATCATAGAATGGTCTGGGATGGAAAGGACCTTAAAGACTGTCTAGTGACTCCAGTTTATGGATCCCTTTCTGAAAGTCATACAGTAAACAAAGGAGGTCACAGGACAAGTACAGTATCCGCCAGTCATTCTTATTCATAGAATCATAGAATTGTCTAGGTTGGAAGGGACCTTTCAGATCATACAGTCCAACCATCAATGTAACACTGACAAAACTCATCACTAAACCATATTGCTAAGCACTATGTCTACCCGTCTTTTAAATACCTCCAGGAATGACGATGCCACCACGTCCCTGGGCAGCCTATTACAGTGCTCGATAATCCTTTCAGTGTAAAAATTGTTCCTAATATCTAATCTAAACCTCCCCTGGCGCAACTTGAGGCTATTTCCTCTTGTCCTATTGCTTGTTACTTGGGAGAAGAGATCAACCCTCACCTCGCTACAATTTCCTTTCAGGTAGTTGTAGAGAGTGATAAGGTCTCCCCTCAGCCTCCTTTTCTCCAGGCTAAACAATCACAGCTCCTTCAGCCGCTCCTCATAAAACTTGTTCTCCAGACCCGTCACCAGCTTCCTTGGTGGGTGTCCAGACCTACTCACCGAGCAGACACAAGAAATGTCTTTCTTGTAGTAAGGAGCCCAAAACTGAACACAGTACTCAAGGTGGGGCCCCACCAGTGCCACATACAGGGGGACAATCGCTTCCCTAGCCCCACTGGCCACATTGATACAGGCCAGGATGCTGTTGGCCTTCTTGGCCACCTGGGCACACTGCTGGCTCATATTCAGCCAGCAGTCGACCAACACCTCAGGTCCTTTTCTGCCATGACGACTTCTAGAAGCCTATATGCTATGAAGCAATAATGCTATATATACTCTGGCCTCATCTCTAGAGATATTAATTCCTGATAAAGTGAAAGATAAGACACTACAGCTACTTTCTTCTCTCAGAGTGTCTTTGTGTAGTTGTCTACAAATTTACTGTCCAACCCCTTCAGCATAAGTGAATTATTTACATACTGTGTGTAATACTGACTAACAATAATCCCATGTCTGAACTTTCTCACGATTCTTCCAAGATGAAAATTTTTTTCCAGTTCAAGAACTCCATCTAAATTTAGGTTTTTCAAAAGGAAGAGTGGATTCAGCTGGCTAAATATGGGCATCAATTGCCATTTCAGGCTTTCAGGATATCCAGCATCTTGACCTGAGGCTGGTGATGTAACACAAGACTTAGAGAAGATCCAGAGCTTCCTGGAACAGCAGCTAAAGGCCAGGTGAGATATCTTGTAGTGCCATGTTAGGCATGGTGGAAACTTTTTCCTCTCTGTGAAAACCAGATAGGTAGGGTTCAGCTCCAAACAAAGCCACTTAAATTTAGGAGACTACATATAGGTGTCTGTGAGGACAAGGTGTGCCAAGCCAAATGTTGATGCTTATTCAGTGTGATCAATGGAGGCTAAGAACAACTCACCTTAGCATCTGCATTGTTTGAACACAGGCTCCAAGTGGCCTTTTAGACTTCCCATGATACCTGAAATATCCAGAGGGGATGGTAAGTATGACATAGGACCTATAGGAGATCCATTGCTTTCTGGACTGGCGGCTGAAAGTCAGGAAGGAAGCTCTGAGCATCTCATGTTTAGGCAACAGAATCAAGCTCAAATTTCTTGAGATCTCAAAAAAATTGTAAAATGATTTCTCACTAAGACAGTTAAGGAATATAGTATTGATATGACGATGACTTAACTCATTTTTATCTCAATACTAGAGATGCACACAAAACTTGGCCTCTAAATGAGTAGTTAGACTATGAAATTAGATCACCAAGACACTTTTTTTGGGGGTACATTTTTATCTTTTACGTTGTCGTCTTTAGCTAGCAGAAATAATAGAGGATACAAGGAAAAGAGGGAGGGCAAAAGTGACAAAGAACTGCTAATCTTTGAGCAACCTAGTCTAATGGGAGGTATGCCTGCCAGTGGCAGGGGGGTTGGAACTAGATGATCTTTAAGGTCCCTTACAATGTAAACCATTCTATGATTATATGATAAATGTGAGTTTAAATTTGATTACATGTGTAATACCCCAAATAAAATTGCTGTGGTTAGAAATGTTCAGAAATTCCTCCTTCCAGTGAAGACTTGCTTGTTGTACCGTTAGTAGTATATGGTTATATTCTGACTTTACTTTACATGGTATCTATTCTGTGTTTTATTTCTATTGGTTTTGTAAAATATCCTTATAAAAGATACAAAGCCCTGTATACTTTAAGGAAAATCCTGGCTTTATTTAAGTCTGTATTTTTATTTATGCTTTATTTAAGTCTGTTCATTGATCATTCTTTTTTTTGGACCTGAGACCTCATTGATGAATGCTCAGAAAACAGGTAAAATCTATCATGGTTTTGTTAACATAACTGTAAAACAGCACAGCAGAAAAACATACATACAATATAAATAATAATACACACACACAAAAATATATATATAAAATATACATATATATATATATATAAAGGAACCTATGACCTGAGGCCACAGTCTTTATATTCAGGATCCTAAAATTAGTCATCAAAGGTAGATTCATTTGTTGAAACAAAGAGCTCTAGTGAAGCCATTTGAGAATCACACAATGGCTGGGGTTGGAAGAGAACTTGGGAGATTTGTCTCATCATCCATTAAGATATTAAAGACTATGGGCCCCAGTATCCACCCAGAGGATACACTGCTAGGGACTGGTCTCCATCTAGGCTTTGTTCCACTCATCACAATCCTCTCAGCCTGGAAATTCATCCAGTTTTCAATCTACATCATTCATTGTTTACTTTTCTAACCTGCATTTCTTTGGTTTGTCTATGAAGAAGTTATGGGAGACGGTGTTGAAACTCTTACTGAAGCCAAGATAAACAAATCCACGGAGACGCTCATGTCATTGTAGAAGGCTATCAGTTTGGTAAAGTATGATTTGCTTTTTCTGAATCCGTACTGACTACTCCAGATCACTTCCTTCTCCTTCATGTGTTTGGAAATGAACTTCTTGTCCTTCATATATTTAGAAATATGCTTCCAGGATTAATTGCTCTATCACCTTCCCGGGGATTAAGGTGAAGCTGATCATCTTATAGTTCCCTGGATCCTCCTTCCTGCCCTTCTTGAAGGTAGGCATGCCATTTGCTTTCCTGTAGTCCTCAGATGTCTCCCCATTACCATGACCTTTCAAAGATAATCAAGTGGCCTTGCAATGATATTGACCAGCGCTCTCAGCACTCATGGGTGCCTCTTGTTGGGCCCCATAAACTTGTGTTTAAATTTTGTCTAAATGTTCCCTAACCTGATCATCATTCATCAAGGGAAAGTCTTTCTTGCCCTGGACTTTTCCACTGGTGTCAGGGGCCTGAGATTCCTGAAGGACAGTCTTACCAGTAAAGACCAAGGCAGAGAGGACATTGAGCAGCTTGGCCTTTTCTGTGCCTTTTGTCACCAGGTCGCCTGCCCTGTTCACCAGCATGTCCATGTTTTCCCTAGTCTTCCCTTTGCTGCTGATGTACCTGTAGAAGCTCTTCTCATTGCCTTACATGTCCTTTGCCAGATTCAACTGCAAGTGGTCTTTGGAGTTTCTGATCCCATCCCTGCATACTCAGACAGTGTTTCTGCATTCCTCTTGAGTGACTCTATCCTGCTTCCACCTCCTGTAGGCTTCCTTTGTTATGTCTGAGTTTTCTCATGAACTCCTTGATAACCTATGGTGGCCTCCTGCCTAACTTGCTGCACCGCCAGATTGACATTTCTTGAGCTTGGAGGAGGTGATCCTTGAAAATCAGCAATGCTTCTGGACCATCTCCTGTGAGATTCTTCCAATCAGGTCCCTGAACAGGCCAAAATCTTCTCTCCAGAGCTGTAATCTTTTTTCTTGCTTTTTTCCCTTCTTTTGGAATCCTTAACTCCACCATCATATGGTTACTGCCCCTAACCTTTGCTGTGAAAAAGGAACAAAACTATAGTAAGTAAAATATCTTGTGTTATAAGGATACTGACAGGTATTTCTTCATCACAGAAATAATCTTTGTACTTATGACCATCCCTTTGCAAGCATGTTGCACAAATCAGCATTTTGAGGCTGTGCTTGTGAAAGGCAAAACATTACGCTAAAAGTTGGCTGATGAGACAAGATAATGACCAATGTTTCAAACAGATATCAAATATTATTTTTCTTTCTTCTGCTGAGTAGGGCATCCCAGAAAGTGTTATGTAGCCAGCCAAAGGCTCTTAGAAGTCATGGAGCAGCCAGTGAACCAGAATGGAAATTTAAACAGCCTGATTGGTAAACTTTTTCAACATGGAGTAATATTGCATCTGATACTTACTTAAAAAAATGTGCAAGGCTGTCATTCTTTTTTCTTTGTTTTCTACTCAGTGTATAAATAAAATCTGGAAGTGTGGGTTAGGATATTGCTGGAGGCAAAGGGAGAAGTGAGTTTAAAAGCAGTCCTTGAAGCTGTTAACATTAATACTCTGGCTGAAGTGTTTGGCCAATGGTGTCAAAAAGCCCCTAATTGCTGGGAGCTAAAAGTGTCTGTTCCAAAAGAATGATCATTTTAAACTTGTCATGTCCCTTTTGTTTTGGCCACTGTAGGGGATAAGATAGCAATCTAGGAGGACCTTTGCTATGGCACAGTTGGACTATTCTTACACTTACAAACAAAGTGCTAGCATTAATGTTTGGTGTTGCAAGAAGCACTGTTATAACACACCATCATGTCCTCCAAACACTGGCAGAACCACTAGTAACAGGGCAAAAGTGTTGTTCAGTGTGTAATTCTCACTAGCACTCCAACAGTGCAGTTCTGAGTAGCGCTGTTGTGACAAAAAGAGATTCACTGTAAATACTTCACTAGGAACTCCAGCTCCATCCCACGCACTTCTCTCCCCTCCTCCCGCTGGAGTAATTGGAAAGAAAACATTGCAAATGATATGTGAGAAGTGCTCCTGGCACGGTCACCAGCTGTGGCTAAAGTGATGAGATATTGTGAAATCCAAATGAATGGTTCATTATAAGGAAAAACTTTGTTCAACTATTATGTAGTGCTGAGGAATCCACACCTCGTTTGCAGGGGAAGAAAATGTTCCATTTCAATTCCTTGAAGATATGTTACCCACTTCTTGTGGGCAGTTGCTTCAGTGTTATAGCTTCCTTCTTGATTCCAGCTATGTAAAACATGTTGACCATATAAAATATGCCAACTGCTGTATTACGTGGACACACGTTCTCTGCAAGGGGCAGAATTCTGTACAACATTAAAGGATATCTGGGTCCCCTTCTTAATTTTTTATCCAAGACTTGTTTATATCTGAATAATCTGTTACTTTATACATACAAAAAAAGCGGCAGGTCTCTTTAGTGTGGACATGCTTGTGAGGAATGTGCAGATCCCATAAAATACCTGTTGTCATACCTAAGATGACTTTTCCCATGCAGTTTTCTTGGGGTAGAGATTGAGAGTTGGACTAATAGCTGAGTCTTTAACTTAGGTACATCTGGTAGGTGATCTGAAGATGTCACGTCTTCAGTAACCAAAAAGGTTATAGAAGTATAACTTTTTCCCACGAGGAAAGCAAAATATGCAGAACTAGTACACAGCATTAAACTACAGTGTAAGTGGATCTACATTACAGTTCTGAGTGGCTTAATTATGGATTGGCTTTTTCTCACTTCACATGAACTGTCTAAAGGCTGAACTGTTAAAACCAGTAAACTAAATTCCCTCTCCAGCGAGTAGAAGAGCAAACTTTTAGTGTAATTCAACCCACAGGGGTAATCCTGGGACAGGGCTGAGTTTGCCTCTAGAGCTGCCTTTCTGTGCCCATTGATCATGGGAGGATCTGGAAATGAGATCCATCTAGTCTAACTTAAGTTTTCTAAAAGCTGACTATCAGTGTAGGACAAAGTTAATACGATGAGTTATACCTTATTTCTTCTGTCAGTAGTTAATTTTTCTAGGGTGCAGTTAGGTTGAACGGGAAGCAGGGAAACATAGATGTCAAAAAAAGACTTACTCTTGGAGAAACTGAACCATGCTCTGCCATTAGCTGTAGTGGGGTCAAAATTTAACCTCTGATGTGCATATTATGCCATGATCCACATTCGGCCTTTCTCTCCCTGCGCGTGATACAAAGGATGGTGATTAAACAACCATTTCATAACAAATATTCAGCCTGGACATTAGTGATACTAGCTGTTATTTGAACTTTTTCAAACCACTGTGAAGTTCTCTGGTGTAGCTCTGTTGGGAATCTTTGTGGATAGTCTATCATGAAGTCACCCAGCTGGTTTCAAAAGGCAGCTGGTAAAAACAATGCTGCTTTCCCAATGAATATGCACTTTCTTAACTCTGAGAGATCTCGTGTCATTTCTCTACTACAGTGAATCATTGATAACCTTCGGACTTAAACTTCACATAGACCTGCTCTTTTTGATATCCTCCCATACCATGTGCCGGAGAATATGCCATAAAAAAAGGTGACTAGAAGTCATGCTTTACCTCCGTCCCCAGATGAAACTCAACTCAAAGTCTGGGGGCTCTGCCCCCCCCCGTCAGTCATCCTCTTTACCTGTATCCTTTCTCCAGTCACCATACCACACTTCTCCATGAAGCACCTTCCCTGAATTTGTGGACATTCCGTCACCTAAATATCTAATGCCTGTGTTGTGTCATGTTTAACAGTTCAGTGCTTGGAGTGCACTGGGCTTCATTTCTCACTGTGCAGAGGCATGTTCTCTTGGTAAGTACCCGAAGGAGGCAACTAGTAGTGGAGTTGCCTGAGTTTAAGAGAGATCTTGCTACACCTAGGATGTTGGGGAAGATTTCATACACCTCCAGACTTTAGAGTTCAAGTCTGTCTAAACAGAGCAGAATGTGGAGCCCTACTAAGAAGATCCCGGATTATTTCTGTCTGTCTGTAAATCGGCACCAGCTTTCACTCAATATAAAGACAGCAGTGAAAAGATGGATCTTGCCATTCTGCAGACAGATCAACTCCATTAGCTACATGTGCCACGTCTATTATAATAAAATAACATTAAATAGGACTCATTTTCAGAGGCAAATGGAATTCACTATTACTGAATGCAGCTGTATCTCTTAACTTTGCGAACATCTCTGTTTATAATTATGATAGACATCGTTAAATTCATAATTAGTCCATTTTAGCCTAAGCAAAACTAAAAGATACAGCTATATATGTATTTAAAGGTAGCTGTCTTAAAATCTGTCTCATCTTCATTCCTCACTTCTAATGTTTATATCCCCAGGACAGGACAGGTCAAGATGCAATCTGTGGTACTTGCAAAAGTCAATGAATATAAAAGCCTTTTATTTTAAGGGGCTCTTTAGGGCTGTAACACTCTTAACAAGCCTCTCAGGGCTAACATCTAACACGTGTGCCCTATAGAAGCCTATAATTTACCACGTGCCATCAATTTCATATCGACCAATATATGGCTGTCAACCAGGTGCAGCTCTGCCTGTTCCATAAGAGTCCAAGTATTTTAGTGCAACCCATGATGGCTTAAGCGTGCTAAATAGCTAGCTGCTCTCCCGCTTTGTTAAGGTTACATGCTGAGACCAAAGCTGGTAATGCCTGAAAATTGTTTCTCACAATTTTCACTTGCTCTTTGATTGGACGAACAAAACAATGCTGACACACAGAGCTAGCAGTCCTGCGGCCTGAAAAGAACACGTGGCTTTTTTTTCATTATTTGGTGCAGTCCAACATAGTACTGAAATCTTCTCGTTCAAATTTCTAGCTTTAAATTTTGTTCAGGATAAAAAAAATCTAGGCTCTGTGAGGTTTTTCGAAAACTTTATTACATTGCAGAATATTTTTATGATAAGCAGAAAGTAGATGTCGACATCAGCCCCCGCGTTACTGTGACAAATGAGTGGTAGCACAAGCATGTTTAGCTTGTGAGAAGAAAACGTGCCTGGAAGGCTCCATACTCTTGGTTTTGGCATTCTTAAAGAAGCTGTGCACAACTTTTGGGGGTGTTTGTGTCTTAAAAATGTTTTGTATAATAATATTATTTATCTTCTTCCATTTCTAGTGATGAATTGGGAATATGTAGAAATTGGCTGAAGTTACGAGAGGGTGGAAAACCACAATTGGCAGGGAAGATGTAGACTTTAAAATAAGCTTTTTCTTGTGTGAATAGGAAAAAATACAGAGATTTTTTTTTGATGTACAGAAAAACAACTAGCTGAGAAATATACATTTTTGTAGACAAGACAGTGATAGAGAAAAGAAAGACTGGTCTTCACTTCTGTTATGTTTTCAAGGGCACTTTGAAGTCCTGTTAGCATTGTATAGATTTTAAATTGCTTTTTATCATCCTCTTGGTGTTGCACAGTCCTCTTAGACAGCTAATTTTTGGGAAACATTCCATGTTAGTTTATAGAAAGCACATCCTGATTACTGTTGTATTCACTAGCTGTGTGTATATAAAATTGCCTCTGAGCCTAAGTGGTTTGGTTTGGGCATTTAATTGTTTGAGTTACTTATTGTATGTGATGAATTACTGTTTATTGGCTTAAACTCACCCAGGGTACACGTCATAAAAATGCTGCTTCAATTGCTAAAATACTCAGAGATTTAATTTGTTTGAGAAGCTAAGGTGGCTTATGCAGTGAGTTGGTAGGTACTGGCGCTGACGTTCCTTTGGCACTCTGTGACTCAGTGGACTCCTAACCCCACCTCTGAAGCCATTTAGGGAATTACCAGGGTTTTTCTTGCTGGACTCTGCTTGGACAAAGCAGAACTATAGGTTTGATACGATGAAATCATTTGGATACTTTCATGGCTAAATAGTACATATTTGGATTGGTTGAGACAAGTTGTAAGTTCCTGTTGAGCCCAACAGATAACTTTGTGACAGAGCAAATGGTCAAAGAAAGCAAATTCTGAGAAAAAGATTCAGTCCAATTTTCCAGACAAACCTTTTTGATTTTTTTATTTTGAAACAGAGTTTTACTTTTTAAAGCTCTAAAAGTAAAAGGGATATCCAAAATGTGATGAAAATATTAATTCCATTGTAGGTCAAATGTTGTACTATTACATCTAAAACAGATGTTTCTTTAACAAGAAACATTAAATTTGGGTTGATCAAAACCAAACTTTTTCCTATCAATAGTCAGATTTCAAAAATATTTCACATAAAACCAACCCTCTTCTAACTGGTCAGTCTTTGGCTTAAATTTCAGAGGGAGCTCTGAAGGCGCCCTTTAGATATGGATGGCTGCCCCAGTCTTAGAAGGGCCCATTGCTAACACGATTGCTGTAATTCGTATTCCTCATATGGGATATATTCTACCTTTAATAATGGGATTTCACCTGATGCACTATGTAGTAGCATGGGTGATGTCATATCACTGTGATCAAAAACTGTTTTTTACAAAAGAAAAAACGGATTGGACAGAGTAGAAATTAGTGGGAAAATAAAACTGCATTTAGCCTACAAAAACTGTATATTTTCACTGCATTGGTGCTTAGTTAGTATGAAGTATGAGTCTGTACATAGTACCAAAAGTCTTAACCACAGATGTATTGTTTTATCAATAAAGCATTGTACATGGGGGAAATGTATTTTAGTGAAACTGATGTGAAGTTCATATACATAATTTATTTTCCTGAGTTGATGTGGAATTTGGATGCTGGATCATTGGGTGCTTTCCAGAAATCACGTGTGGGAACTGAAAGTGGACTGAGGAGACTAGCATCCTTATAGTGTTTAAGAGAAATGTAAGCTTGTCAGGTCCTGTCATACCAAATGTGGGTCACCTCCTCTCCTGAAACAGCTGTTTTTTCAGAAAATAAAATGTTCTTTGTCCCAGGAAAAGCAAATTGTGTTAATTTTTCTTCAGAGCTGTTCATGTTGTGTTTAGGAAAACTTGATGTACAGCTTCTTACCCTGGAAAACAGGGTGGAGGACTTTCCCACCTGTATTGTTAAATGACAATTTTTCAGAATGCTTTCTCTTGAAATGGCAGATCTGTGAAAAACAGTTGATGCTGAATCACTACAACAGTGATATTCTTGTAGAGTTCTTGTGGCTTCTGTTCCACTTCTTAAACAATTCATCCTCTCCAAAAATCACAGAAGGAAAAAAGCGTAACAGGTGGGAAAACCAAAATCATAGGTCAATTCATATTAGGGACGGAAGTTAAAGGAAAGTGATGTGGTGTAACATTTAATATTGCTTGGAAACTTTATTCAACATGGCTGTCCTCCTTTGGCTTTGGCCCTGTCCTTGAGAAGAGCTGCAATAAAGTTGAAATGCCAGTTCTTCCTCATGAGATCTCAGTGGTAGATAAGTGTTAGCCTTACCGTTGACTGCATGAGTTGAATTTGGGTTCTTTATTATAAATTATTATTTTTAATTGTTTAGCAGAAAAGGTAAGGAAGCATTCATACTAGACCTAATGAAATTCCATAGTGTACTGGGATGTGTTGCACATCTGCATCTAGTACGTCTACTTCTGGTCCTTGCTTCAAGGGCTAGATGTCTCCTTTCAGGAAGGACATACCAGAGGAATGGTAATAGACAGCAAGAACACAGTAACTTCTAGCAGCTCACAGTCCTTCCTAAGGCTTTAAAGAGAGGTATTCTTTAGAGAAGAGCTTCTCTGAAGGCCCTCTGAGATTTAAAGAGCAAACTACTCAAGTGACTGTAGTTCATCAGAGTTCCCCAGGGATTTGCCTGGTTTGTATTTCCCTCATACTCAGGAAGAGTAAAAAGGAATAAATCACTTTGTACTATTATTTCATTACATGTATTTTAAAACTGATGAGACAATCAGGGAGTAAGGCTAAAAACTTTGCACCTTTGAAAATCGTATCAATAGCATACCTAGGGAGAGAAGATGGCTCTTTAATAGCAACTTTATAAAAAATAGCTCATTTTTTAGCTGTCAGTCACACCAACGCTACCTTATGGTTACCGGTTAGATTTGCCAGAGTCCTTTAAATATGCACTGGTGATATTTTTTAAATTTTTTTCCTTTTTGCCATTCGTCAGTGAGCAATGAGTCCTGTGCAATTTCTATGCCAGAGGGAGGTCTCAAACCAGAAGAGCTCAAAGAAGCTGAATCTCAAGTTACAGTGTAGCCCTTGGTGGGGCACCTTGAGTTGGACAAATTAAGTGATTCGGCTACCAGATGCAGCAGTGCCGTGTAAGCATCACGTCCCACTGAAGGCAACACAGCAGCTACAAAGCAGACTGCATGAGCGCATCTGGATATTTAAAAACAAATAAGAGAATATTTAAGTCTGGCAACACATAACATCTGAATGCAGTTCCTTATACAGAAAAAACATTGCTGAAATGTTCCTAAAAAAAGAGGTAGAGGACTCGTCAAGTTTTTGTGACTTATCAATATTGGTTGCCCTCCTTCAGGGTAGGACCTCTGTCCCCCAATCCTGGTAGGGCAGAGATATTTCTGATTAGCCACCACTGAGCCTCCATCCCTCTCTGTCACATCCACCTCCTCAGGACTTCCTATTAGGTGGATCAGATTGATCCAAGGTTAGCATCTTAGTTTTCCCAGGTCCCAGTCTCAGAATCTTATTTTTCTCCAAACACTGTATGGGGAGTCGTAGTTCCTAGGTTAGGATTGCAAATTCATCAAGCAGCAGGATGTCATCCAGATCAACAGTGTAACACCACATTTTGCCAAGTAATTTTGCCCTTGAACTCTGCCAGGAAAGCCTAATTCACTTTTGAAATACTAGAAAATTTTATCAGATATAATCAAGAATAGAATATTTGACAAGTGCAACTGTTTTAAAGCTGACAAAAGCTCTGTTGTTATGGGCTGTTCAATCACTGAGGAAAGGAAAAATGTCTTCTTGTGTGATGGAGTCCTGGAGAATGAAACAAAAATCTTCCTAAGTTGGGTGTCTTCATCCAAAATACCTGTCCTTGACCATGATGGAAGCTGGAATATTGAGCAAGGCTGGCCACAAACTGTAGTGGCTAGTTCATGTTTCTAGAGTATTAAGGTCATTTGCAGATAATACGGGTACCATTTTAGTCTTCAGAGATGAAAGCCAAGTTCATTTTGCCTCTGGAAATAAAAACTCCCTTTCCAGGCCCTGAACCCACTGTTGACTCTGCTGGGTTTTGCATTTACACAGCTACCATAACAATTTATCTGATATTTCTCAGTCAATCTTGCATTCATGTTTTGAGTGCTGGTTAAATAAAGATAACTCTATCTCGTATTGTGTAAGTGCTGCAGGATTCCTCAGAACAATCACAACTCAGATTATTTTTATAGCGTGGTTTTTCTAGCGATACGCTTTGCCATTCTGCAGGGCTGAGTAAACATCCACTCATGCTAGACAATGTTTTTCTGTTTGTTTATTTCGATTAAAGAGCTTGAATATACAGACAGTGAATCCTACATTACTTCCCTTAAACCAACAGAATATGAAATCAGCTGGGCTCTGTGCCGAGAAGCTGATTTCTGATGATAAACTGAAGTAAAACAAAATCTGCTCCATATGGTGCAATTGTAAACTTTGTGACTATAAACAAAAACATGCTGTGTGACTAAATACCATGGTACGAAAGCAGCCATGAAGCTCTATCCCTCAAAGCATATCCAGTGCCAGCCTGCCCACTTTCAACATACTCTTGAAGTAAAAGGGAGTTTGAGAGACCAGGTGGGGCTTGGTGTGTGCATCTCTGGGGGAAGGATGTGGTGGTCCAAGTTTCTGAGCCCAGGTCATGAGATGGGACATACCTTACGTCTGGCGATAGCTGCCCCCACCTCACATCAGGAGTGAAACTCCCTCTATTTCTATTTGCTGCGTGATCGCTTTGCACGCTTTTGTCCACAGCAGGCATGCAAATGTGGCAAGGCTAGTTGTAATGATTCCTCAGCTTCCTAAAATCCTATATATCTCCTACTTATATAGTAGAATCCTTATATAGTAGAATCCTATATAATTCTATACATTTCCTAGGAGATGGAGTGTGAAGGCAGGTTGAGCTGTTCAGCAGACACCAAGACACGCAAATGCATGCACTAACCAACCGTTTGCAGAAGGTCTGGTCCAAGCCAGTAACTGATCTTGTCCTAGAAAGACAAAAGGAGGTTGCAGAGAGACCCAGTCTATCCAAGGGAATGCTTTTTGTTCAAACCTCCCGACCCAGGGCTGGCTTATTTCACCCTGCTGTCAGATCAGCAAGCCTCGACTGCTTGAGTATGGCACCTTCCTACTTCACATCACTGCAGAAGCCAGTTATCCCCATGGAAAAGGTTAAATGCTTCAGCTGACTTTTGGAAGGATTTGGTAGGAGCGTATTCAGGAGACATTGACGCAGAAACACAAAGGAGTTCCTCAAGATGTGATAATTTAGCTGTGTCGTAAATTGGAGTGGATTAAGCCACTCCTTTCTGCAGCATGTTCAATGGTCTCTCGAGTTTAGAGTTGTGGAAGAGCAAAATGGAAATACTTTGCCACTATGTATTAACAGCAGGCCCTGTGAACAGTCTTGCTAAAGGAAGGAACGACATGCAACCTTTTCACTGTGTTAGAAAAAAATTGATTGAGGGAAGGAGGCCAAAAAAATATTACCCCCAGCTTCAAACTGTAAAAGCGTTTAGAGTTGTTTAAGGACCCCATGCACTCCTCTTGTACTGTAAAACCAGAACCTTGGGGAAACAGAACATAAGGAACTGGAAAGAAAGAACTGAAGATTTATTGCTGTTTTCAGCAGAAGCACTCATCAGTCCCCTTTAGCAAAAAAGGAAATGAGCCTGTTTTTCTCTTTCAGCTAAATGAGGGTTTTCTAGATTGCCTCCTTCCCATATAAGTATGGAATAACATACTTAAGAAAAAGAATATCATATTGCTAACTGTAATATATATATAGACAATTTTTATTTTAACTAAAAACAAACAGAAAGTGCCCTACTGTTTGACTTTGACAGGACAACTATGCCTTTGGGTTTAGATCAGAAAGTGCTTCCAACTCTATTGTTGCAGGCATGCCTGGAGCATCAGTAAAGGAAAGGACTTCCAATTTTTAATAGAAATTCTCAATAGGGCAGAGATGATTCTTGTTCCTAATTTATTTTGCTTTTGTTTTGATCACTTAAATAGCCATGTAATGTTTGGAGTGGCCTGGGGTAAAGCTGCAGCTAAACAGACTTTGCTATTAGTTTCCAAAAAGTAACAAAACCTCAGTTCTCTTCTGAAAGGGGATGTGTGTGTCAAGTGACTTGTTCGGGGTTAGAGGGAGGCAGCTGAGCTTCCTGGGTCCCCAGGAGCCTTGTTTGGCGTCTGGTTCTGCTTACTTATCCAACAAGAAGCAAAGGTACTTGGCAGCACTGAATAAGGGAGGAGGAGAAGGTAAACGAATCAGGACAAAGAGAAACTGAAAAATACAAGGAATCTGAAAACTTGAATAATGAGCGCAGCAGTTTCTAGTAATCATGGGACAGGCACCAGGAGTAAAGTTTCCTCTTAAGAAAGTGCTGTAAAACTGAGGCAGAGTGAAGAAAACATAAGCAAAGCTCAGACCCAAACACAACATGGAGATGACCGCAGCAGCAGTCATGGTTGACTTCCCCTGTGATGGTGGCCAGCAGCCAATCTGCAGTGCTAGAGCTACCACCAGGTTTCCCAGGAGCATTTAACACAGTTATAGAAAAGGCTACAGGTGGAGGAGTAGAATCCTCCAGATGGTTAAATGGATATGGAAAGACCTAATGGTGTCTCCTGTCCTTCCTTACTGTTAAGGTCTTGCTGACTGTGCCCTCACCAATCTGTTGTGTTGGGTCTGAGCCCACATATCTATGTGTCCAAGTTGCTCCTGGATCTCAGAAGAGAACAGTTCAGTTTACCTCGCAAGGTACGTTTTGCCTTCTTGAACACAAGACTGTATGGTCCTGTCATCCTTGACCCTGAAACCCATCCTGTTCCCTAGGTATGCCCGTAATCGCCACCTTTAAAACTCATCTGTGAGGTGTCAGCCTTCCTGATTGCAGTACATATTTGCAGCATAAAACACACATAGATGTTTGCCCTGAGTAGTTTAAGAAAAATAAACTGATCTGAGGGATATATGTTTCCCTGAGTCTGTTTCCTCAGCACTCTGAAACCTCATTTGGTCGGAGTCTGGTCCTCCAGCATTGCTTTACTGCCCCTTCTGACTCTTGGTATGTTCTAACTATCCCTTTCCTTGCTTCAGTCTTTTCCTCCTGCATAAGCAATTTCTGCTCCCTCCAAACCCTGTAATTGCAGATGGGTAAGAGAAGGGCATCCTTTCATCTCCCATTACCTTGCTTCCTCTTTCAAGTGTTTCAGCAAGGAGAAACATTAAGGTTAGATACCCTCCACTGCTCTTTGCCTGACTATGCACAACCAGCAGCAACTACATACCAGTTGCTACAATTTCTAGACTGTAAATACAGACTTTCTCCAAATCTCAATCTCTTGCTGCTCGTTATGGTCCGTTATGTCAAAATCCACTTCTGTGCTCATGACTCACTGAAGCAGTTGTGTTCTTCTACAGCACTGCTGCAAACAAGGCCCACAACATCTGCCAGATCCTATATTAATTCATTACAATTAGGCTTATTCTGAACTGACCCTCTGTAAATCTTTGTGGCAAAAATGCTGCTTTAAAACTCAATTTGACTTGAAGAGCACTCACTCTGAAAAAAAGCTCATGAAAAATAATTATCCTTTTTCTTTTTCATTTGCTTGGAAACTCTCATAAGGAGCATAACAGTTAACTGCTAACGCCTGAATCGCAAATGACCCGATCGATCCACTTAGACTGCTATTGCATATTGCAACTTGTTCTTTTCCTAGAAAAATAGGAGTACAGTCTTTTGTGTAACAGGCAGTGCAAGTAGAGAAGCAATTTAGGTGACTCAATAACTTCCATCTGTTCTGAAGCAGTGAGCATGAAAAGAGTTTCTTTATTCTGGTATAAATTCACAGCAAAGCCTCTCCAGTTTTATTTGTGCCAGGGTAATTAGTGTATCCTGCAACTATTGCATGGCCGGTACATATTTCTGGGTGGCACCGATACAAAGAGGTGAACTGTTGCCTTGGGATGCTCTAACAATCCTTGTAGGATGTATATTTATTTTTTTTCTGCGGCCTGTCTGAATAATGCTAATAAATTTCTCTCAGCTTTGCATCACATGGGCTCATTTAAAAGTATATGTTTCTCTTTTTGTCATACTTTTTGAGTTTACTAGCATATATACTTGAATTATTGTGCCATCCTGGTAAACATAAGCAAATACTTCCTTAGAGCTTTCCCTTATCTTTACAGTCTCTTAGATAATTTCTCACATTTGAGTGAAACTGATTTTCTCCCTTGTCTATTTATTAACATATACTATTTGTTTATAAATTTCCTTCCTACCAAGGACTGTAAAATACTTGCCAAAATGGGTTAGTATTTTGAAAACCAAGAAATACTGATCCTTAGGCCAAATGTTTGGAGGTGTGCCTACTAATTCAACTTCTACTCCTTCAGCTACTAACTTCAATATGAACTATTTTGGATGCCAAGCTTGAGACACCAAATATTGTCTCAATCTGAGTTTCCACTGGAGTCGATAGGTTCTGCAGGTGTTCATCATCTCCAGAAAAATAAGATTCACTTCACAATGAGGAGATGAGGCAATGGGGTGCTATTTTTGAGGAATCCTGCTGAGTTCAGATCCCCATATTTAATTGCCCAGTTCTGCCCTTGCAGCCTGGAACAACTGAAAAGGCAACAGCCTGACAGCAGGAGCCGTTGTCCTGTGAGTACTCGTGAACGGGCCTTAGGGATTTCATGTTCCTGGCTCCGTTTCTGCCTAAGAAGCTATATATTTGGGGCATCATAGATGCACCAAAAATAAAGATTTCTGGGCTTTTACCTCTCTTGTGGAGGGACAAGACTTTTGACCTCCTCAGAGACTCCATGCCTCTTGCTATACAACCAGCAAGAAGCTGTACTGAACATCAACAGGATCAGCAAGTATATGTCTGAACTCAGATGCTGAAGTTTTGGTCTTGATTTAACCATTGGACAGAGTCCCTCTTCTGTGTGGGAATACTGCATGGTGCTTGGAAGGATCTTAGGACGTTGATTTCACCCTTGTCATAATCTTCACTGTACTTTCGGCTAAATAAGTAAATACCTGAAATGTATTTCTTGTCTTCCCACTTGGTTATTTTATATACACTCTGCTCCAAAAAGTGAAAAGCTGAGAAGTTTGCTCTTTTATGCATTGTAAAGGACTCCATATAGCTTTGCCTCCGGCAGGATCCTGCCAGTTCAGCTCCACTGAATATATGTTTGAAGGAAACTCCTCCCTCCTGGTCGGATCTGTTTGGGGCAGAAACTGCATCCATCGTGTCATCCATCGTGAGCCAACAAGGAGAGGAGCACTCCTGGACCTGGTACTGACAAACACAGAGGGATTGGTAGAGGACATTAAGGTTGGGGGCACCCTAGGTTGTAGTGATCATGAAATGATTGAGTTCAGGATCATGGGTACTATCCACAAAACAACAACAAGAAGTAAAATTACAACCTTGGATTTCAGGAGGGCTAACTTCGACCTCTTTAAGAAACTGCTTGGAGAGATCCCGTGGGCTAGGGCTCTGGAAGGCAAAGGGGCTCAAGAAAGCTGGTTGATATTCAAAGACCACTTCCTCCAAGCTCAGGATCGATGCATCCCTAAGAGAAAGAAATCGGCCAAGGGACGCAGGAGACCTGCATGGTTGAGCAGGGAGCTTCAGAAAAAGCTCAAGTGGAAGAAGGAAGTTTATAATAAGTGGAAGAAGGGACTGACCCCTTGGGAGGATTACAAGAATGCCACCAGAGCGTGCAGGGATGAAACAAGGAAAGCCAAGGCTGCCTTGGAATTAGACCTGGCTAGGGACATCAAGCAAAACAAAAAGAGCTTCTACAAGTATATTGGAAGCAAAAGGAAGACCAGGGAAGTTGTAGGCCCACTGCTGAATGAGGCAGGAGTCATGGTGACGGAGGATGTGGAGAAGGCAGAGTTACTGAATGCCTTCTTTGCTTCGGTCTTTTCTGCTCGGCCCAGCCCTCAGGAGTCCCAGGCATTGAATAAAGTAACAGGGAAAGAAGACGACTTCCCTTGGGTTGAGGAGGAGCGAGTGAGGGACCAATTAGATCATCTAGATATTCACAAGTCCATGGGCCCTGATGGGATGCACCCGAGAGTGCTGAGGGAGCTGGCGGAAGTCATTGCTGGGCCGCTCTCCATCATCTTTGAAAAGTCCTGGAGAACAGGCGAGGTGCCTGCGGACTGGAGGAAAGCCAATGTCACTCCAGTCTTCAAGAAAGGCAAGAAGGAGGAGCCGGGGAACTACAGGCCGGTCAGCCTCACCTCCATCCCTGGAAAGATGATGGAACAGCTCGTTCTGGGTGTCATCTCAAGGCGCGTGGAGGAAAGGAAAGCTATCAGAAGTACTCAGCATGGATTCACCAGGGGGAAATCATGTCTGACTAACCTGATAGCCTTCTACGATGGCATGACTAGATGGATAGATGAGGGGAGGGCGGTAGATGTGGTCTACCTTGACTTAAGCAAGGCGTTTGACACGGTCTCCCACAGCATCCTCATAGGGAAGCTTAGGAAGTGTGGGTTAGATGAATGGACAGTGGGGTGGATAGAAAACTGGTTGAAAGATAGAGCTCAGAGGGTTGTGATTAGGGGCACAGAGTCTAGTTGGAGACCAGTGACGAGTGGTGTTCCCCAGGGGTCAGTACTGGGTCCAGTCCTGTTCAACATATTCATCAATGACCTGGATGAGGGGATAGAGTGCACCCTCAGCAAGTTTGCTGATGACACCAAGCTGGGTGGGGTGGCTGACACACCGGAAGGCTGTGCCGCCATACAGAGAGACCTGGACAGGTTGGAGATCTGGGCAGAGAGAAACCTTATGAAGTTCAACAAGGGCAAGTGTAGGGTGCTGCACCTGGGGAGGAACAACCCCATGCACCAGTACAGGTTGGGTGCTGACCTGCTGGAGAGCAGCTCTGTGGAAAGAGACCTGGGAGTCCTGGTGGACAACAGGATGACCATGAGCCAGCAATGTGCCCTTGTGGCCAA
Source organism: Chroicocephalus ridibundus (assembly GCF_963924245.1). Taxonomy (NCBI): domain Eukaryota; kingdom Metazoa; phylum Chordata; class Aves; order Charadriiformes; family Laridae; genus Chroicocephalus; species Chroicocephalus ridibundus. The sequence goes on along the minus strand of NC_086285.1, from coordinate 155,827,267 downwards.
GAAGGCCAATGGCATCCTGGGGTGCATCAAGAGGAGCGTGGCCAGCAGGTCAAGGGAGGTCATCCTCCCCCTCTACTCTGCCTTGGTGAGACCGCACCTGGAGTACTGTGTCCAGTTCTGGGCTCCCCGGTTCAAGAGGGACAGGGAACTGCTGGAAAGGGTGCAGCGGAGGGCTACGAGGATGATTAGGGGACTGGAACACCTCTCTTATGAGGAAAGGCTGAGGGATTTGGGTCTCTTCAGTCTGGAAAAAAGACGTCTGAGGGGTGACCTTATCAACGCTTATAAATACTTAAAGGGTGGGTGTCAGGACGATGGGGCGAGGCTCTTTTCAGTGGTGCCCGGGGACAGGACAAGAGGCAATGGGCACAAACTGGAACATAGGAAGTTCCACCTAAACATGAGGAGGAACTTCTTTACCCTGAGGGTGGCAGAGCACTGGAACAGGCTGCCCAGAGAGGTGGTGGAGTCTCCATCTCTGGAGACATTCAAAACCCACCTGGACGTGTTCCTGTGTAACCTGCTCTAGGTGACCCTGCTCTGGCAGGGGGGTTGGACTAGATGATCTCCAGAGGTCCCTTCCAACCCTATGATTCTATGATTCTATGATTCTATGATTCTATGTGTCTAAGCCATATCAGGTGGCTCCACACATGCTGGAGCAATCTAGGATTGGGAAGGAAGAAATGTAACTCACTGTTGATTTTAGCTTCAGCCCCTCTGAGGCTCCAAACTCTGCGTTGTACCTCTTAGAGTCACAGCACAAAAACACAACTGAAGTGAAACAAAAATTTAATTAATTGATTACAGGAAGTTCATGAGTTTGGGAAAGGACTATGAAAACATACAAGAACAATGCGCTTATATGTTGCCCATACAAACACAATGAGCCAAATCATTATACCAGAGACGGGTAGGGGGATGGGAGCACTGGGAGCCCCAGGCCAAGGCTGTGCTCTGCAGGGCTGTGTTTGGCTCTGGGCTGGTTGCCCTGGGCTGCAGAAGAACAGGGAACTACGGGCTAAGTCATGAACGTATAACCCTGGCCCCAGGAGGCAGCTCCTGTGTCTGAGATTTACCAGGTTGCAAGGACAATACAGACACACTCCTTTTGTGTCTGGGAAGCTTTTTTACTCAGTTTCTCGAGAGAGGACAAAACTACAGAGCTGCCAGAATAATTACTGCATCCTGCCAGCTAACCTTACATGAAAGCAGTTTCAGGAGAACTGGTTAAAATGATAGCTCTAGAGGTATTTTGAACACCCCTGGTTAAGAAAATAAATTAACCCAAAGAAGAGAACCTAGCAACTTTAAAGTCTTTGTTTCTAGTTATGAATTGCCCCAAGGTAATTAGTTTGTGGGCTGACCTTGAGTCATGGACCCTGGAAGGGCTGTGATGCAGTTGGTCTTGCATAGTCAGAGCAATACAAAGTAGGTAGAGATAAACTCTGGAGTTGGGCTTTTTATATGCCAAACATCAGGAGTGTGAAAGAAACTAGACTCAGTCCTGTTAAATTGTGCAAAGTAAGAAGGTACAAATAAGATGACAAGGGCCCCAGTTACTGTCAGCGGCAAAATGAACACAGGAACTTACTTACGCAGGCCTCATGTAGTGAGTGCAGTGAGTCTTTTGCGTATCTGAATATTTGTGTTCTTTCATGAGCACGGTATCATTTTTAGATTTGCTACTGCTCTAATCTTAGATGTGGTGTCATTCTGTTGTGTCCAGTCTATAGACAGACTCTGAAATGCTTCCTACAAGTGAGTACAAATGCACTTAGCAACAGAGGAAGTCTCAGGATATTGCAAAGTAAAAATTCATAGGTCAAGTGGAAAATCATTGTCCAAAATCATGAGTGACATGTAGGTTGTGTTTTCTTGTTGCAATTACTTTCTAGACATTATCAAAGTAAACCAAATCAATTTCCCCATCTTTCCCTCACTCCAGTTATCTGCCATTTTCTTTTTAATACATTTTGTTGGTTCCAGTATGACTCAAGGTGTACGTTTTGTTTAGTATGTGTATGTGGTCTGGCTGGGATGGGGTTAACTTTCCCCACAGCAGCCCTTTTATGCTGTGCTTTGTAGCTGTCGCTGGAAGGGTGTTGGGAACACACCAGTGTTTTGGCTACTGCTGAGCAGTGCTCCGGCAGCATCAAGGCTGTCTCCACCTCCACCCCACTCCCAAAGGCTGGTAGGCTGGGGGTGGGCAAGAGGATGGGAGGGGACATAGCCAGGACAGCTGACCCAAGCTGACCAAAGAGACATTCCATACCATATGATGTCATGCTCACTGAAAAAAGCTAAGCAGAAGGAGGAGGGGAGGGCATTCATTGCTAAGGCATTTGTCTTAACAATGAGCAACCACTATGCCTACTGGGACCTTACTTCCCCGAACGTGGATGGACGTTTACGGCTGACAGGAAGTAGAAAAAAAATCATTTTCTTTTGCCTTGCTTTTATGCATGGCCTTTGCTTTTCTTTCTTAAACTGTGTTTATCTTGACCCATGAGTTTTTCATCTTATTTTCTCCCCCTGTACTGCTGAGGAGGAGGAGGAGTGGGAGAGTGGCTTGGTGGGCTCCTGGCAGCCAGCCAAGGTCAACCCACCACAGTATGATCTGATGGAAAAAGACACTGCAATGAAACTCAGGATTTACTTACAGCTTCCACGTAAAGTTGGACAAGTCACCTATCTCCCATGCTTCTGTTTCCTCTTAACCTTTTGTCTATCTGTGTATTCAGGCAGACAAAACTGGCATCTTCCTTTTTGAATACAGGACTCATATATTTATGGTGCACTTATCTCCACACAGTGGAGAACATGCAGCCCAGGAGCTCATTATAATTATGAAATGAACCTATGTCTCAGCTGTCATTGCTGTTCTTCTTCAGGAACCTCTCCATGTTCAGAGAATAAGTTGCAAGACTAATAAACTCTGCTAGTACCTCACTTTCTGCTGCTGTCTTTCTTGAAGGGCCCTGCAGTCCCTGATACCATACGACAGAATGTCTGCTGTGTGTTGTTCTCTCCCATCAAGTGTCACAAGGTGTCATGAGAAGAGGTAAAACCTGGTACTTATGGTCATATGATAGATATAAAGTGATGAGGGAATAATATGGACAGGGGGCTCTCCAGTGCATCCATAAATGTTATATTCACAACTCTCCAGATCAAAAGGTTTTCCTTACTTGTTTGTCCGTGGAATAACATCCCTCAGCCAATGGGTTTTGTAGCTCTTCTTCATTAAACCGGACTTATCAGCTGATTTCCAAGAGTCATCCGAGTGCAGCATTTCCACGTGCAACAAAAAAGCTAAATATTTTAAAATAAAAACACAGATAAATAATAACAAAGTAATAAAAAAAGATAACACACTGTAAATGTTGTGAAAAACAGTAAAATTTTGCTAGTCATGCTGAATGCATACCAACTGCGGTTGTTAGTTCAATTTTCTACCAAGAAGCACAGCCAAGGGAAAACTCAGGCCATGATCTTTCCTACAGCCCTACTGAACTACCCCTGTTCACCTTCGGTTGCTGAGGCACAGCTCATTTCTTTTATCTTGGTGCCTGGAAATAGAAATCATGCTACGTGACTGTCAGGTCTTTATACACGAGTTTTTCTGCGTCTTTCTCTCTGACACAATAAATCTGCTGAAGTAATTGGAATGAAATAAAAGATATATTAACCAGAAAGGACTGTTGAATCTGCCTTCAATCTGACCCTTGGGAATGAAGAATTAACATAAATAAGCTACAACCAATAACAGAGCCAAATTTAATAAGAACCCCAAGCACTGTGAATATTCTTCTAGAGGAAGAAGCACTCATTATCCAAAGTCTACATACACAGCAAGATTAATTCACTCATCAATGTTATCTTCAGGTATGGATTTAATCTATTTATAAAGTATCTTTAAACAAAACAAAAAAAAACCCCAAACAAAATAAACAAAAAAGAAAAGATTTTTCTAATAAAATGTATCAATGACCTTACTTTTTCTGCAACGGAGTAGCCCTTCCCTGAAGACTGCTAGCCTGGTTTCCAATTGTAATTGAGAGACAGAGGTGGATATAAGTGTTCAAATGTTACGATTTATCAGCTTGATTTGATTTTTGTGCATGAAATCTGATGAGGGAAGCTCTTCTTTTTTGGCCAACACCCTTGTAAGTATCTTGTGGTCTACATTAAAAGCAGAGTAGGTCTATGTGTTTACTGCTGTTTCCCCTGTTTCTGCCAGTTTTCAGAATTATTGATATCTTCATGTTCCTCTGGGAAAAAGAAGGTAGCAACCTGCCTAGTTGAAATGTTATAATATACAGTCTACACACGGTTACCTCCTACAGTTGAATAAAACATGAAGTCAGCCTTTTCCCAATACTCACAAAGCATCATTTATATTCATAACCTCCTCTGGCACAATCCAGCTTACTAACCTGTCCTCTTATATGTCAGGCCAGATGTTAGCTGTCAAAGTAATTATCAGCTGAGCACAGATATTCTTGAAGGGTTTTGACTGCCCCATTTATCTCACTACCAGTTGGTTGACTCCGTCCCAGAAACCAGTAAAGAAGCAGGTCCTGATTCAGCTAAAGCTAATATAACTTAAGCATTTAAGATCAGCAGTAGGCTTTTTTTGACTTCTGCGCATTATCATTTTAGACCCTTTAGCTCTCCAAGGCACTAAGCAGCTTCACGTATCATGTCTTGAAAAGGTGTTTAAATCTCAATAACCTCCTCGGAGTCGGAATGGAAATTGGTAAAGTTGCTTCTGTCCCAGAACATACTGGTATTCTGCTTGTGAGGATACAGGTTCAAATATGGTTGCTGGCTTGTAGTGAGGGTCGATTCCACATCCCACTATTTTTCAGGTCTGAAAAACTTTATATGAATTATTCACGTGCACGGGAAACAATGTCTGTCTGGCTTCCCCAGACTTTCACTAGACATGATAGTCAATCTTTCTGTGGTTCAGGATATCTAAGGCTCTATTTAGTTTCAGGGCTTTTTTTGTTGGAAGACTGATGAATAATGTATTCTGTTGAATTATTTTCCCCAAAGAACAAAAAATATTTAATAGAGAATTCAACATGCACCTACTTGTACAATCTGGAGACGTATAAAGATTTTGGCAGAGAATAAGAACAGAACATTACTCTTCTTTTTTTTTTTCATATGAGATTCAGTGTGTTTTCCTAGTAATAATGCAGTAAAACTGTAGGATGAAATCCAGCGAATAGAAAGTATCTCGAGTGGGTTTCAAACCATGACTTTATATCTGAATGCATTACATAGTGGCTACTTGTTTGCCATGCTTATGCAATATTGCAAAATGAAAGGGCGAGTACTCACATGAGAGTATATGATATACTGTCTTGTTTGATGGCAGGTTTTCCCTCTAGTTTCCCAGGAATCTGAGTGATTTATTACTATAAGGCATTTTTTTCCAGTGGCAAATGCTGCTTCTTGGTAGCAGATTACCAAATCAAGTGTGAAAGACGACTCATTCCTCCCATTTCTCCATGGTCACACAGCGTTCTCAGCAGGGGAAATACTCACTACAGAGTTGCGTGAGCGAGGTTGTTCTAACGGGGGTGTGAAATACATCCAGGAAGCAGGGATTTGAAGGCAGGATCCACCCAGCAGTACAGACAGTTAAAGAAACCGAATTTCCACCTCAGCTCCCAGGGAAGCTCTTCTAGGTTTTTTGCAGGAAACAAATTTGGCAAATGGACAGCTGGACTCCTAGGGCTTTACCTGTCTCTGAAACAGAAATACCAATGATAGGAATAAAAATATATTTAATGAGAGAAACTTGCTCTAGGTGTCATTGGAAACATCATTCAAATGTGAAATTAAAGTAACTTTGTACTGAATATTAATATAAAATTAATGACTGCCTGATAATAAGACCTGTTTTATGATGCAGTTTCTTTCCAAACGAAGTGAAGGAAGTGTTTGGGGCTTTCACCAATGACGCGGTGGAAGCATTAGGAAACAGATTGCAAGTACCAGTCCTGTGTAAGAGGTAAACAATTTCACTTTTTTGTGAAAAATGCCTGTGCTTGAAGTTCACAGCATGTGAACACAGCTCACAAGACGTGTTCCTGAAACAACTTCTGACCCAAACAAACGGAGGAGGAAGCAGCCTTCCTCTGCCCTGGAGTTACACACGGGAAGTTAAATGAGGTTCTTGATCTCTCAGAGTAAGAGGTCTCAAACCCAGAGCTCTCATTTTTCAAAAAGGGGGCTTAATTTCCCAGACAGTAATTAATATTAGGAGGCAATCCTCCTCCTAGAACACATGCAGATTTAGGTCTAAGAGGAGGAGAAGTAAGAGTATACCCAGCACACTCCAGTACACAAGTGAGGACGTAGGTGGACGAGAGGATTTAGGACCCTACTCTAATGTGGCTTATACTTTTTATTTGGTGATTTCTTTCACTCCCTTCTGAAGGCATCTACATGCAAAAGATGAAATGAAGCAGCATGCAGTGCTTTTGGAAAACTGGGGAAACGCTAGTGCTACGGAAAAGGGTAGGGCAAGACTTAGTAGCATCCGCTGTTGTTGATTATCCAGGTCCTTCCAAGTTGTTTAACATCTTTTGCTTTTCCCACAGTCAGACTGTGCTTGGGACACAGTGTCTGCCTGCAGGGAAATATTGCTGATCCTTATACCTCCTGATAGTATAATAGCTCTCTATATTGCCAGGTGGGAGCACAAGCTGGAGTAACTTAAATTTTCAGTAGGAACCTCCAGAAACTGAACGTGCTACTTTTCTCTGACAAACAGAGCACAACAGCAGGGCTACAGGGCTCCCGGGTGGCTCCCTTCTTTGTTTGTTTTCCTTTCTTTGTGGTGCCTCAGTTGAACGAGTTTGTGTTTTGCTGCTTCTCAGTATTTACACTGCAATATATGGGGCTGTAGCATGTTTGGCCCAGGTTCAGAAAACAAAACTGAACTCTTCATTAGCCAAACATCAGCAGTCCCTCCATGTTCTTTGTCTGCACGGTCTAACACCTGAGCACCTCTCTTCTATGGTCCTAGCCATTACCTGCTTAGCACCCCTAAATTGTCGTACCCAACTGCTCCACCTTTAACACGGCTTCAGTTCTCATTTCTCATTATCTTTAAAAACATTTTTCTCCATGATGATGTCTATTTGTAAAGTAAAAACAGAAAGTTAAATATACACATGGATGAAGCATTGCATGAAAGTATTAAAAGATATAACTCTCTTGGATGCTAAAAAGCTAATTAAAAATTGGTAAGCAGCAATAGCAGACATACAGAAATCAAGTGGGGAAAATGTTGGCCAACTCAAATTTACCAAGAGCGGTCAGCTACCTAAAAATTACAGCAGCCTTTTCTTTTGCTATTCATACTCTATGTGGAATACATGGAAGACACACAGGTCCCCTGGACAAATGAGACTGGGAAAATAACACAGATCTTTTCAGCCAATTAACTGTAAACTTTAGCATGTTCAGTGAGGAAGTTGAGGCGTACAGTAGTCATTACATCTCTTACATTCTTTGAACTTGCTTCAGTGCCAGTAAGTTCATTTCTAGCTTGTACAGCCCCATTCAGCAATTCCCTGCTATCCTGGCACAGTCCTGTGCAAGAGTATTCACCTCTAGTTCTTCAGGTGTCGTTCAGCACACAGTGGGAAGCACTGCAGAGAATTTCCACCATGATATCCCTTTGTCCTTACCCTACCAAATGCTCACTGTAATAAAATCTTGTACGTACTAATGCGTGTAACTGAGTTGGCTTTTTCCAAGGCTAGAGTGGTGTTGGCATGACTCAGAGCTATGCAGGAATAGGTATGTAGAATAAAGTGGAATAGACTATTTCAGGTGGAAGGGACCTACAGTGACCATCTAGTTCAACTGCCTGACCACTTCAGGGCTGACCAAGTTAAAGCATGTTATTAAAGACGTTGTCCACATGCCTCTTAAACACTGACAGACTTGGGGTATAAACCACCTCTCTAGGAAGACTGTTTCTATGTTTGACTGCCCTCTTGCTGAAGAAAGGCTTCCTAATGTCCAGTCTAAATCTCCCCTGGTGCAGTTTTGAACCATCCCCATGCATCCTATCACTGGTTACCAGGGAGAAGAGCTCAGCACCTCCTTCTCCACTTCCCCTCCTCAGGAAGCTGTAGAGAGCAGCTGAGGGTCAGACAAATGTGATGATACCTTTCCACTGACAACACTGATATTAGAAGAGAATAAGGTACTAGGCTGTAAAAATATTTCAACGCTAGACTGCCATCATATTTTGGCATCATATTTCTTTACTTCTTATGGACTCTCGTGCAGAATATCTGGACCTCAAGCTGACCATGGACCTTATCAGAATTATCCACGCCCATTTTCCTGTGCTAGCTCTTTTATTTCTGAGTCACTCATATCCATTTTTTTTCATATAGCAATCACATCATCAATTGTACGTGTGCAGTCTTCTATGTATATATCACCCAAGTTCAGCATTCACCAAAAAAACAAAAGCATTTCCTCAAACATTTGTTCTGCAACAGAAATGTTTGCCCTATATATCATAAGTCAGTGTTTAGAAAGGCTCTGTTTTGCATGGAATAGTCTTCTGGAATACATGGCAATAATTCCTAGTGCCAAACTGATGTATTGGGAATAACCATGTAGTAGAGATTCAAACTCTTAAACCCAGGCAATAAAGGTAGTTAGAGAGAACATCCTCTGGCTCAGTCTTTCACTAGTAAAATGTAGGCACATTCGTAGTTTTTATTAGAATCTTCTGTTAGCTTCAGATGAGGACATTTGGTTGGCTTGAGGGCTAACTGGAGGGAGATGATGAGAGGAAGTGGATATGGTTGCAACATAATGTTTAGATGTGGTAAACTGAGCTTATTTCACCCCAAAGTCTTAAAGGAATACAGACGTGCATTTTCGGGTTGGCAGAATTGTTTCACAGAGATAATACTCTAAAATTTACTCTGTAGATATCCTGGTTAACTTACACTGCCTGAATCCAGTTAAAGTAAACAAAGTATCATTGTTTACTTGAATGACAATGAAACCCATACTGCAAGGTAAATGATTCAACATGATCCACCAAGGGTTGATATTTGCTAGAAAACAACTGCCAGGATTAATCCACAGACCAAAAAATAATATAATGCAGACAAGCCTTGTTATATATCACTTGGATGGGCATTGGGATATTGTATATTTCATCACTTTAAGTGGTTCCTTCATCAAGCAAGTCTTTCAAAGCAAAGCCAAAAACCTTGAATGTAGGGGCTAAGGGGAAGGCATTAAGTACATATTGTCCTTACAGCCACTGGATTTTGCTCACAAATTAGAATTGTCTTTAAAAGTGAAACTCCTTAGTTTTTGGCATGTTCTCATGTACCTTGGAGAAGGTTTTTCTCCTTTGGCATATTGCTTTTTCTGTTACATATCCTTATTTCATCAGTTATATGCACTGAATGTGATTCCAATCTTTTTCTCCCTTGTTTGTTGGACCACTGAACCAGGGTAAATGAAGGCACATGGCCAACCATATGGTAACAATAACATCAGTGCTGCAGTAGAGGAAGATCAAGAGTCGCATATACATAAGGTAATATGGAATATATTTATACAATTTTGAAGAATATCACTAGTCTGTTTTTTTCAGTAATATTTATGTTCTTTGGAATGACAGAATGAGGTCAAATCCAAGATGCATTACATTGAAAGTACCAGTCAAAAAGAACTTGTCCCTTTCATCTGTTCTGAATTTTGATCTTGCATATAACTTTGTGGAAATTATAATATATCGAGCACTAATGGCATTTGCCTGGAAAAAGTGTAATTAAAAAAAATGGTATAACAGAATGCCTTGTGTTTCGAACAGTAGAGCTAAAATTTATGTCCTGTACTACTTCCCATTGTTTTCAGAATACTACATTTATTGGATCCATTTCTTATGTCAACTGGAATAACTGAAGCGCCCAGAATAGTGGTGCTGCAAACATATAAACCTGGTTATTATTATTAATTCAAATTTTCAGCTAAACCATAAACGCTGTCTGTGAAAAATCATGCAAAAATTACTTCCCATCATTTAAACAATTCTAATCTTAGTCAGCCACCAGCAACTCTGAAAGCTCCTCAGATGTGCTTAGCCAGCAATCTCAGTTTAGTTTTGAGGTGCTTGACCTGAAATTGGTTTATCACTTTTCAGTCATGTGAATAGGCGAGCAGGAAATATGGCCAAAAGTAATAAATGGAGTTGATCCTACCAGAACTGGGTACAATTGCAACATGGTGAAATACTTTTTTAATGAAGTGGAAGCACTGGAGCTTTCACGAGAAATAGGGGAAAATGTCCTTTGAAACTGAACTAATTTCAGTAAAGAAAGAGAAGGTTAATTAATTTTAAATATTTGATTAGTTCATTTTAGGTGCTAAACTAAGCTATAGGTTGAGTGTTCAAACTCAAGAAGACTCATAAATTTAACAATACTTAATGGTTATTCCTATGCGATTAGAAAGGAAGAGGAAACCTTGCTGGACCAACCCTTTCTTAAGAAATTAGTTTTCAATTTATGGGATGGGGACACGACCAGCTGCAATTTAATGTACTGGTCTGACAAGGCAGCTAAGCCACTATTACTGGCTACACCAGTGTTCTTAGCACACCTAGATTGTAAGCTAAAATGTACTGGTTTAAGCCAACACATTTAATTTGCCATTAGGAAAGGTGGGCAGACATATGGTGGAGCTGAAGAATGTTACTTGTTAAATTTCTGCCAATTTTAATCTGGGCGACGTTCTTTGGTGGCAGGAGTTAGCTTCAAGAAGAGATTTGGTACTAAGGGTTGAAGACACGCCTCATCTTTGAACATGACACAGAGGCATAGAATTTATAGTACAGGTGAGAGTAAGAAGAATTCCTAGCTAAGGGAGGGACTGAGAACCATAAAGGGAAAGCAGCAGAGAAAATTAAGGTAACAGGCATGGAAGGGCTGATCTTCCATTCCAAATATATTTTGAAATATATTCCCTTGTCAGAGCAGCCCAATAAATAGATCTTTCCTTTTTTACACTTCTGAATTAGAACATATTTTACACAGTTTTTTTGCTTCCACAGTGAATAGTCTTCATAGATTGGAGAGGAATTCATTCATAGCATTTTGCTTCCCCAAACCCCCAGGTTATATGAAAAATGCCACTGACGGAATTTCCCAGGAGTACACCTCCTGGGCTGAGGCCCATATTTATCTATTGTTTCAAGGGAAATTGATGTTGCAGCCTGTCTTAACAGGCTGGTTCATGAAACACCCGTGAAACAGAAAGTTTCAAAAGCTTTTGTAGTAAGCCTACTGTATATTGTACCATATTCAGTATGGAACCCTCTCTCCACTGAGGCAGGGACACCAGAGAGGACAGCACGAACTCTTTGTGGGTTGGTTTCAGAGTCAGGCTGAAGCTCAAGTGACTGCTCTGTTCTGTAAAAAAGACATGTTGAAGTTTTAACCTCTCAGTGTGGAGTCACCATACCCAGAGCCAGTCTCAAACACTGCACAGGTAGACAGTAACACCACTGAGCCCAAGTGGACTTCCACTGCCGTGACCTCCCGTGAAGTGCAAAATACACCCTGAAGTTTTCAACCTGCTGAAGAGCTCATCTTCTATTTAGAATTAAAAATATTCCTTGTTTCATTTCTCTCCTGCCACAGGAGGGGCTGGGGGATTGTCAGGGGGAGCAGCAGCAGCAAATATATGGGGTTTTCCTGGTCTTTCCAGGGATAATGAACTTCACTTTACAGCAGCACTTGACAACCTCTGGGAAAAGAGGACACTCAAGCAGTAGCTGATTTCCCCTCTCCAGCTCCCAGACAGTGCTGCGAGCAGCTGGCAGTGAAGCATTCCTCTTCTATTGCAAAAGTTGTGTGATTCCTCCATCATATAAAATCCCCCGGTGTTAACTACCTTGTACACAGCGTAACACAGAGTCAAACCGCACGGGTCAGTGAAGAACGAAGGAGCACTGTGATTCAGACTCCTTCTGAAACGGGCCCAATCTTTCTTTCCAAGCTGGAACAGTTTCAGGATGAGGTTTGCAAGCTCTGAAGCAGGAAACTTCAAATTCAGGAGAACCCTGTCAAATCTTATTAGAAAGTAATAGACGACTTTTGAAGTTACTTACAATTGTTTGAACAGTCACTAGTTTGCTGAAGCTGGTGAGGGGAATCCTTGCCCTTCTGGGAAAAAACCCGCACAAATTAAGTGCTTTGTTTTTTCAAAGCATTTTACAGATATTAAATCATCTTAAAACTGCTTTTAGAGAATAGAAAAGTGATGCCACTTTCACAAATCCAGGGGGAGAACAGAGTCTGAGCACAGTTTATCCTTGGCATGTGCTATTAAAGAAAAGTTTCAAGAGCTAAAGGAACTCTTCATGGGTCTCCAGCCACAAGTAATATGAACAAACTACTGTTAGCTCGCTAATGTGCGAAAAATTCTAGGCTAAAGTTTACAGCATTTGGGTTGACTGATTTAAACAGCAGTAGTTGGGAGAACAGTTTAATATTAGCTCTACCATATGGGATTTAGGTCTGTATCCTGCAGGCTGCCCTAGGTAGTCATTGGCTAAAGCACATAACTATGAAATGAACCTTTTTCACACTAAATTCTTGTCATGCTGGCTCATGCAGCAGTCATCGGCTGCTGCTGTCACCGAAAGGGCAGGCGTAAGAAAGCGGTGAATCAAGGAGGGGATTTTCCCTTCCCTTCCTAGAAGACAGCTCCGGATTCTGTGGGAGCCTTCCTCTGGGCTTACAGATCGCAGCTGCTCAGTGCTGCCAGGAAACCACAGAAAGGCAGCAGAGTCATGCAAAACTCTTCTTTTTTTTTTTTTTCTTTTTTTTTTTTTTTTATGCGATCGTAGTGTCTATCTTTTAATGGCCTAGCAAGGTAGAAATCGTTCCAAACTGCCGGAATTGCTTTTGTATTGCGCATCTGGAAGCTCACAGCATCTGACCCTCAGAGAATCCATGCATGCCCAGCGGAGATGCATCCTATGCACGTGGCCCAGAGTTCTCCGAATTTGTCCTATGCAAAGAAGTTTTTCGAGACAGTGTTCTTTTCTTGTCGCTTGCGCTTTGGTTTTTTTTCATTTGAAACTGAAAGAGACGCCAGAAATCAAGCTTTCTTCCACCTGTTTTTTAAAATATTTTTCCTTTACTGCAATAAATCATAATTTTTCAAAGAATTTAAAATCTCTCTTCCTAGCAAATAACCTTACATCCTTTTGTGTAAAATAAGTTCTCCTGTGCAAAATAAGCCCTCCCATAGCTATGCTACATGATAAAGGAACAAGAATATGGTAAATCTTGCTTGTATAAGAAAAGTATAGGTACTGTAAAAGTAGAACGACTTCTAAAGTGCTACACAAAACAGAAAGAAGCTCATAACACAGGCAGATTTGCAGAGCCTTTCATATTTTTCAGAAGACCGACCATTTTCATCCTTTTATGCACATCTATGCATGAAAAATGCCAGTCAGTGAAAGATCTACAGCACATGGAAAAATAGCCTTGGAGGTAAAGTGCTGGAGTTTGTTTTCCTCAAGGCTAGCTGATAAAGGTGACATGCTATCTCACATCAAGGTCCTCAGTGAAGTTGTGCCCCGATTGCCTGACCCACGATATTTTCTCTGCTAGATCAGACTGATGTGGATGTTGATCAGGTATTTCCCATCACCACATGACAGCAAAGCTTCCATCGCACACTTTGTACCAGAACTACAGGAGTAAGGGAGCAGCCTCAGAAATTGAGGTGACATTGCCACTATTATTTTTGGGTTTCAGTCTTATGTTACATCCCAGCACAAATTTCTGGGCTTCAGCTATAAATAACTGCATTGGCTCATGTTTCGCACTGGCTGCAGGCATCATCATGATGTATCTCACTTTCTACCTGACCTGTGGATGTATTAGTTGCACAAAGGCTGACTCAGTCAGTAAACCATGTGTGGAATCTACAGCCCCACCATGGGCTCAAAAATACATTCAAGCCACCTGTGAAGGATATCTTTAGAGGAAGAAGGGCGGAGATGGCTTTTGGCACAAACCCAGAACGCATCCTTTCAACTAACATTTGGCTTATTGGATTTTGTTATCCAGCTATATTAAGCTTCCCTTTAATGCTTTTTAACTTCTTATTTGTATCTTCCAGCCCCTTTCAGGGAAGATCATGTGTTCCTCACCTTTTGCAGCAGTATCATTTGGGAGTTGTGTCAAGGCCAGGCCGACCCGGTTTACAGCCAAGTCAACTTCTTGAGGGCTGAGCAAAAATCTATTTCATTACAAAACGGCGTGCATCATGTCAGTCATTCTCATGCCTGCTTTAGGATTGATTTACTTGCACTTATGAATTGTATTTACGCAGCTTCCATCAGCGTTGGTGATTCCTGTAGCAGGAAGGTTTGGCTGGTGGAACTCTGTTGCCTACTGCCCTGACTCTAGTCTCTATGCTGTTGGCTATTTCACTCTCATTTTTCTCTTCGGTGACAGAAAAAATAGTCTCCATAAAGGGAAGAAGGAAGGACAGGGACTTGCTTTTTCCAAGTCGAAAACAATGTCCCAGATCTGACCTCAGCAAAACCGTTCCGTGTGGCACTTTACTAGTTCTGCCTTAAAGAACTGGATTGTGTCCAGGCCCTGGTGTGGTACTAATTACCACAGCTTTTGGCTAAGAATGAACTATAAATCTTTAAACACCAACAAGTCTGATTAGGCTTGATTTTTTTTGGCACTGTTGTGGTACCTCCAAACAGAAAACTGTTTTTGCAGAACAGGTTCAGTACATGTGATACTTCCTTGCACGCAACGCTTATCACACACAGGTTTATTGATGCAGGAAGTGAGTTTCCCAGTTTTATTCTTTAAAAAATTGAGGTGAGGACAGATCTTCAAGCGATAGAAATCTGCATAACACTGTTGTCCTGAGTCATGTTTTCAGTAGTTCAGGATATAGGTCTTGGATTTCAGTCCTGGAGGTTAGTGGTAGACAAAGTCTATCAGGTCATGTCGTCTATGTCCCGCATCAGTGAAAAACAGTTCCCTTGCGTACAGAAATAGGAAGCAGCTCTACTTTGTTTTAAACATTTCCTTTCCACAAATGGTGTTTTTACCGTGTTCCCTTGGGAGTCTGCTCCATTCAGATGGGGATTTTCCTGGCTCTAAGCTCTACATTTTTATTTCACATTCAGATCCACAATTTCTATATCCAGGTAATAATTTTCCCTTTGTCTGCTTGCATTCTTCAAATATCTGTAGACCATTGTCATGCTCCAGCTTTTTGTCTTTTAGACAACCTGCAAATACTTAACTCTTAGTTGTTCTTCAACAAAGACATTCACTTTAAAGCCATAATTGTTCCGAAACATCTTTTTCTAAATGCCTTCCGTCTGTCAGGAATCACTTGCTGCCCAGCAATGAACAGAATATGCAGGTGCAGATGACCAGGCTGGGGCAGAGACAGACTTTGTAGGTGGTGAGGAGGAGAGGAGCTACAGACCTCCACGTGCATGAAAGCGCTCGGCTGAGCTGTGGGTGTTGTGTCGAGTGGAAAACTCCTCCGTAGTAGCACTCAGTGGTCCCATTTGTCTTCCAGAACAGACAGAGGCAGAGCAGGGGAAGCATGTTTCAGCTCTTAAAGTATTCTGTTTAAAGCAATAACCCAAATCCTACCCAAGATTGCAGCCTCGTAGAGGTCGATTGCAATGGTGATGTCAAGGAAAGTGACTAGGATATTATCTTGTATCTGTGATTTTCAGTCTTTCCTAAGTATTTTCCAGTGAAGACGATTACTCAAGTGTAGTGAATTTATGCCTATCAACGGGCAGGTTTGTACCAATAGTTACATTTCACAGGCCTTACAGTATTAGTCCAGGGACTCTCACACACACCTGGCATACGAGCAGAAAGACAGTCTGGCCTATATTGCTGTGCTGCTTTCATGCATGGTAGTATCTGGAGCTGTTTCCTTTGGGACATACCACAAAAGGCAATGTACTAGCCATGGAAATTGATGGAAAGGATATAGCTCTTGGATTTCAGTCTGCCACATGTGACCCCTTGTGACTGGAAGAGTTTGTAGCTACCCAATTCATGAAGAGAGCTGGTTTATCAAAAGCAGGTTTAAATAAGTTTGCAGAGTGAGAAACCTAAGCTTCTCATTAGAAATCAGTAAGGAGAGGGGACAGGTTTTGCAGTCTTTCTTTCTTGAAGGGAAAAATGCCTGCCTTTCTAGCCACTAGATACTTCTTTCCTGGAGATAGATACCTTTTCTTTCAAGCCTAGAAGAGGATTTTGCCCTTTCTTTTAAGAAAGAAGTGCTATTGTTGTATTCCTTCAACGCTGATGTGACCTCATAGATCAGGTACATACGTATCATCTAACCTTCTGCTGTTTGATACCATCTAAATGTGACTGCTGTGAGTGTGTAGCTACAGACATGTCAGTATCTGAAGAATTTCTGTGAGGCACAGTTAGCCACTGGCCTCTCCACATCCAACTGAAGTGGGCAGGAGTTCCTTCATGTCCCTTGGAGGTCTGCCGCACATGTCACAAGCAATGACAACCGTGAACCTGAAAGCTCCGTGTTACAGAATGATTGCAAAATTAGCAATGCTATTAGAATTGCTATTGATTGCTATTAGATCGCCACAGCAAAGGCCAGTTTGGTACCAGACTCCAGTCCTTCCAGCACCCCTTTATGAGGCACTTAGCAGGCTCAAGGTGATGTAGTATATCTCTTAGTTAAAGATGCCAAGAATGAAACACAGACAGAAACACTCCCTCCATGATTTTTGGTGTGGTCACAACCTGGGAAAATGCAATCATACTGAAATGAAATAAAATGAATGATGTGGTCAGTCCACAGGAATGTCCTGAAAATAACTTGCAGAAAAATACAGTTCTATTGTATATTCTATACCTGTCTTGCATATCTATAGCTTAGATAATAAGTCATTTTGTCTGGTGTATGAGGAAATAATATCAATTTATGCTAAATAAATTAGGAAAGTGAACCTGAGAAAATGTAGATCACCTAAAAACTGAAACAAATATACCATAAAATTATAGGAAGCAGTTTTCCATATTGTGTCTTTGATCAGTCATATTGGGTGAATTTGACATTATATATTTTATCCCAAATGGTTGCTATTATTTCTACATTGATTTGGCTGGAGGCAGCCCCAGAAAATATGAAATTACTTGTAAACCCATTACTAGCCAGATGGTTGGGAAAGGTCATGAATGAGAGGGAAAAAAGTGGCCAGTTGCAGGATCCAAACCATAAATACGGGACCTTTCAACAGACACCCGAATATGTAGTTGGAAAGAAGAGAAGAGAATATAATGGGACTAAAGAAAAAAAACCCTTTATTAATGTTGCTATGATTCCTGAATGTGTATCTCTTTCATTTTTTATAGAAAAGAAAACACTACTACAAGACTGTAACTAGATCTTTGTTTTATACTTATCCAAGCTTATATAAACAACCTATTCCCACATTTTTAATGTGCATGTCTCTTTTTGGATACATTCACAGATGTAATATTTTAAGTCATTATAGCATTAAATATCTTTTGGTTCTTTGTTTCCAGGGTACTCAGGCACAACACGCAGCCTGAACTGTTTGTTTTGTTTGAATTCAGTCTCCACATTCACTTTGTTACGGTTAAAGCCCTGATAAAAAAGACAACAGTTCAATTTATTCAACGAGGCCAGGCGGTGTTTCAATCAGACACAATCCTGTGGCTCAGAAATGTCCTCATTCCACTGAAGGCTTGCTGTACAGACTTGTAATTCCCTAGCTGGTAAAATGGACCACAGTCCTCATTGTCATGAGGCGTGGAGGGCAAAAGCCAGTAAGTACTGCATTTTAAACTGTGAGAGGCACTACGGTGTTTTCCAGCTGCTGGAAAACTTGTAAATGTTAAGTGTATGTAAGCCGATGGCAATGATACAGTGCATTTGGTTCGATACATAAGCCATGTGGTCAGTTGATAAATGTTAAGAGATCTAGTGCCTTGTTAAAATGGAAGTGATGGTGCCCATCCCTTTGCTTTGGTGTGCAGATTTGAGTTCCACAGCCTGAATCCTTGCAATGCCGGGGCTCCGTGAAGAGCATGGCTCTGCAGTGCAGACACAGTCAAAAAATCCCAGAGGGCTCATAGATCCTCCAGTCTCTTCTTGTGTAGACCTTGATTCTGTCCTCCAAGATTTCCTCGAGCATTGGGGGTGCGAAAGCACCACCTTTGTCCAATAGTAATTGTGTAAGACCTTATCTGGATGCAAAGTCTTTTATACAATATTAACACAAACATTCTGCATTGCCGCTATGGTCAACGTAACTAATTGGTTCCATTGCCTGGTCTTCATCTCTAACAGTAACCAAGAGTCAGATCCTCAATCTGGTACCAGTGTGCTTCCTGAATCAAATCTGCTAAGAAAAAGAAAATAGAAGACCCCTCCCTGTAGTGGGAGGTGTCACTACCCTTGGCAGGGCGGTTGGAACTAGATGATCTTTGGGGTCCCTTCCAAGCTAAACCATTTTATGATTCTATGAAGAGAAAAAAAATAAAATCAAAACACAAGGAAGTAAGTGATGCTTATAATTCTTAAAAACGTATGAAAATACTAAGTTGTGGCTCTTCTGTAAAAGAATCTGAAGCTGATTAGAGGAAAGGACTTTTCACAGAAATGCAGCTGGACTTAAGTCTAGGGTAAGAACTTCTTTGAGTCTCCTGTGTTTTGCCAGTAGCAAAAGGTACTCTGAGGAAGCAGAAATTTCTTGAAGTTGTGGTTTGCCATTTTCTAAATTGCATCCCAGTGCTTGATATTCCAGATAAGGAGTGGGCCCAACTGGAAGCAGAAACTAAAGCTCTTCTAAACAGCTCTGACAATTTGTCCAGCATTCATCATTCACATCTACACACAAATTTGAAACAAGCTGGAATATCTAAAGGCTTTGTGTTTAATAAAACTGTAGATTAAAGGCTGCAGTATTACCGCAGGCTACAGCTTATTGACTGTTCCCAGCGGGCAGCGTGCCATAGAATTTGAAAATGTTATGGAGGCATACTACATTATCACGGTGATGTTGCAAGAAGATTTCCGGACCATTTTTCTGGCAGTAAGAGAGCTAGTACAAGCTGTTCATAGAAAATCCAGCACTCCAAGCTATCCATGTGGCTATGTACAAAGCCCACTCTATTCTTGTAAACCTAGCTCAGATTTAACTAATCATTGTGGTCTGGCATTTTGAATGTGGCATGCACACTGTGTCGCTGTCAGGAGCACATCTCAGCAATCTTCTCAGCTTTTCTCTGCTCTCGGCACAAATGTGGCTTGGGGGGACCAGAGGACTGAGCAGAAATGGACTGAAAAACACTTTTGTATTTTACAAATATGTGGCCAATCCCAGGTGGGATTCCTTTGAAGTCCTGTCAGCTGTCCAGTCCACAGGGAGAGAGCTGGTTTGCAGCTCTGCATGGGCAAAGGCAACGGGGAACGATAGTCTCACGGGTCAATTCCTGTTCTATATTTGTACCGCTCCCCTGACTCTTCACCTGAGCATCCCATTATTTCATGACCATGAGTCAGTGTGATTTTGCTAACAGCCATGAAATCAAGGAAGAACTGTTAAACCTGTCACAGAATCACAGAATCACAGAATGATAGGTGCTGGAAGAGACCTCTGGAGGTCACCTAGTCCACCCCTCCTGCCAGAGCAGTCCCCATATGTCTTACTGTATGTCCCCATATGGGATGCTGTTTTGCACTGAGTATGTGCAGCTGAGATGTGAAGCCATCAATGTCTTGGCCACAGGAATATTCTTTCAGATATTCAGAAATATTAATGACTAATATCTACATCCATGAAGCTTATTAAACTACTTGGCTTTTTATTCATCCATACCATTCATTATTTAATTGTAGCAAAGTATCTCCTTCCACCATTTCTCTCAGCTGCTCATCTCATAAAAGAAATAATACCATGGCTCTTTTATGTACACTGGAATATTTTTTTAGGTGAAACAGGCTCAAATCATCAATAACTTCAGCAGAGCACTACATTATACCCTTTAATAACAATTAGCTGCCTCTTCCCAGATTTGGAAGCTTTTCTTTAAAAAGAGATTATTTTCCTTTATTAGCAAAGAGGGAAGGTGCACCTTTCCTTGTACATTACCATCCCTTGAATCAAAGGTTTTCAGTACTGTTTCACTGGAACTACAGATACCGCCATTGAATATTCACTCTGTCTTGGGGTAGGCATATCATAACATATGAAGGCAAAAAGTTGTGAAACTGAAAAATTAAAAGGTAAGCTTCCATCAGAAGGAAAACTGTTGTAACTAAAAAAAAACAAATTAAAGATGTAAACAGTATATTTAGTAGCATGTTCCTGCTCCTTTTTAAAATTCAGTGAGGGTTCGCAGAATAGATCTGCTTCATGCACCAAGAAAGTACTGCAAATAATAATAAAAAAAGAGTACATTATTTCCTTATGCTCGTAAATGTTCCCTCTGAAATGTAATAATACATGTTGTAAGTATATATCGTAATTCCTTGCCTGTGGTTTTTCTTAATGATGATCTTAATGAAAGCTGAGTAGTTTATTCAGCAGACAAACACCAAATATTAGTTAAGGAGAAATCCCTAGGCCTTATACAATGCAGACCTGTGTGGACTTAATCATTGTCTTCAAACACTATTTTTGTGTGTGTTTGGCTCAGCTAATCAGCTTTCTGTCTTTGTGAACGCTAGGGTCACTGATCTCAAATTAATGGGAAAATACTAAGAAATAGTCCTGCTCTGGTGTAAGTCATTGAAATTAATAGAGAATTAGAGAAAAAAAAAAGTTAAGCTAGCATATTTCTTCTTCCCGTTTTGTTTCCTTCAAGAAGCAGAACACATTCAGCAACTCTTTTAGTACCTGGAGGGCTGTTTCATCTCATGGTTCAGGTGAAGGCAGCATTTTTTCCCTCCATTTCTACAGCTAATGGGAAACAAATGAGGGTGCCTATTAGGCCCTGTAATAGAGGCTAGAAGCTCCAGAAAACTTTACAGGGGAAGGTAACCCCCTTCAACTTCTTTCCTTTCCATGCACTTCATCCTGTGCCTGCTATACAACTTTCCCTGGACCGCAGGAGAAAGGTGTAAGTGACCTCTAGGTTATCTGTTCTCCTGCAGACAGGGAATCACTTCTTGAAGTGCACGAACACTAGCTGGTTTGGGCTTAAATGGAGCTATGAGGCCTCCTAGAAAGCTTTGTCCTGCTGCCCAGTTCCTTTCTTACAATATAACTGAGGAAATAGCATGAAAACATGTAAAAGGAAATTGCAAGCTCTCCTGTCTCCACAACATTCTGCATTTCTGCATATTGTTTAGTTATTTTTTTATCATCATTTTTCCATTTTTTTTTCCAAAGGAGACATCTCCGCATGCCTCGTCTGAAGTCAGAGCCCAGCTCTGGAAGAACGCGCAGCCTCACAGTGAGGAGTGTCCCAGCAACAGCAAGAGGAGTTTTCTCCTGTTACCTACCACAGTGAAGAAGTGTGAGCAAGGCAATAGACCCCTTGTAAATCCCTTGGTAATGCTAAATGAGTGTAAGAGGGCTGCCAGACCTTCTTGAGAGAGGAGGGCAAGGAATATATATATATATAAAAAATATATATAAAAATGTAAATATAAATATCTACATGCATATCCTGCCTGCAAGACACTTCATGCAGCTTCATGTTTCATCATAAAAATAATTTCATAACCTTAGCTGTTGACAGTTATAGCCTTCATGTATTAAAATTCATAGGTCGGCTCAGACTCCAGCACCTGTGACACCATCAGGCAACTCAGAGTTTTCCTGGGTTATGTATTGCTTATTGTCTTCATGTTGCAAAATATTTTCCTGGATTGCAACTTGAAATCCAGAATGCAAGCATCTAAATGTTTTTCTTCACTGTGCCTCATCTGGATAAAAGGGACTGATCGTTAGAGACACAGCTTACAGCCGTTCTGTGGCATTGCTTCCCTTAACATTTGTATTACGGAACGGGCTAATGGCACTCCTAGGAGAAAAAGGGATATTTAACAGCAATCTTAGCTCCTAGCAGCAATTTTAGTCATCTCAGGACCTCACTCAAAATCTCATGAGAAAATTCCAGCAAAAGTGTCAGAAATGCCAAGCAGTGACAAGAGGGAGATGTAAAGTCAGCACCGCGGAGGAAGGGCTCGAGCTCCCTTTAATGTGAATGCAGAGCCCCAATACACTTTGCTGCTTTTAATGGTGTATAATTGTGCCCCAGCTGGCTTCAGGTTGTGGTATTGTTACAGTTTCCTTAAGGTGAAGAGTGTTGCTCAGATGAACCTTAGAGTTCAGCTCAGAATGCAATGAAAAATAAAGGAGGCCATGCCAGAGAGCACCTGGGTAAAATGTCGGTGTACAAGACCAGCAGGAGTTAGAGAGCTGATACATTTCTGACCATTGAACTAGTACACTTCAGGTACATTTCTCACCATTAGCAGCCCGTTGGACAATCCCAGCAAAAGGCACCTGCAACATTTTTAGATGTTTGTTTCTTCTCTATTAAAGCTGGCCAAATACCTTAAGAAAGGATTTGCAAATGGACTAGAGATTTGCCTTGCCGCTATTCACAGGTTTGTTTGATACTCAAACACATCTGACTGCCGGTCAGGACACCTTGAAGGCATTTGTAGCTATAAACTCTTCTTGAATTTTAGTGTTTAGAGTCATTGTAACGTAAATTCATAGTGGAAAACTTCAAGTCGCAGAGCAGAAATACCATCATGATTCACATGTGAACAATTGCACAGCATGCAAAATAAGCATCACAAAAGTGAAGGGTTTTCAACTATTTGGTGAGTACTTTCAAGTCCTGTGTTGATCTGAAGAAATAAGAATAACATGAGCAAAATGAAATCACCGTCAAAAGGGGAGTAAGATTTCCAAAGTTTTCCTAGAATTTCCTCATGATATTATAGTTCACACAATGATATTTTAGACCAGCATTGCAAGTAAAAGGAATGAAACAAATACAAGAATTTTTTTTTTTTAAAAGTGGATACATGAATTTTTCAATTTTAATCCACATGTAGGCCTCCAAATGACCTTATTTGCAGAGACACAGAGCATTGCAAAACTCATGAGAGATCAATTCAATTCAGTATGAGATGATAGAAATAATTTCAGATGGAAATATCTATGAAGTGAACAGACTGAAGCT
This sequence comes from Chroicocephalus ridibundus, assembly GCF_963924245.1. Lineage (NCBI taxonomy): Eukaryota > Metazoa > Chordata > Aves > Charadriiformes > Laridae > Chroicocephalus > Chroicocephalus ridibundus. The sequence continues at coordinate 155,803,967 of NC_086285.1, read as the reverse complement.
TTAACAAAAATCTGGAGGAAAATCTTTATTTGGTCCTTTATCTTTTTAAAAGCATTTAAGAACAAAATCTCCATTTTGAATTTTCTTCTATCTGAGTTTACATGTACTTAATGTTGTGATTAACTTTAAGAACATTTTTCCCCAAGGTCTGAATGATTCAGCCTCCAGTAATTTCCATTTCACTGTCAAAGGCAGTAAAACTGAAGATGGCTGTTCCTTTCCTTGTTAACTCACATTTTACATATTTTGCTTTTCCTTTGAAGTGACTATTTTTGGAAACCGTTCACTCTTCTGTCCTTTCGGATATCAGGGTTGTCAGGAGTACCGTATAATAATTCCTATAATGAACCCAGTTAAAACAACCTCAAGGTCATGAAGTTCTGCTGGAGAGGAAACCTTTGCTTTCCGACTCCTGGTCCACACTGTGGCTGTGTCCTCTCCCTGTCCCCTCTCTGTGCCCCTGCTCAGGCTCAGTTCATTGCAAAGCTTTTGGTGGGGTCCACGCATTGCCCATCCGCTCAACTCAGCGCGACTAGCCTGGTGGCCCCTCTGTCTGCCTGTGGTGGAAAGCAGGTGTCGGCAGCTCACCCCGTAAACCTCTGCAGAGACCTTGCTTTGTTTTCTGTCTTTGTGTGAGAAGAGTTTAGACTAATGAGCCACTTCGTAAGACCCTGCCCAAATCCCCTTTCTAAAGGCTCACTACCGTCTGGTTCATAAGCACTAATCTATACCAGACCTGCTGTTACCCAATGTTATAAAAAAAAGCCGGGGGGGGGAACCCTCTTTCAGTCATTCCCCTCACCCTGTGTTGCCACTCTGCCATGTCCTACTTATTTGTCAGCTTTGGACTGGGGGCCATGGAGATCTGAAACATCAGCAACATCCTCAGCACACACTGACTGCTATTTGAACCCTGCTTCCAGTTCTCAGCCCAAATCCTTTCCCTTGTGGCTTCTGCTAACATAAAGTGCCAAAAAGTTTCACACGGTAGCAAGTGGAAGAGTTTCTGAGCAGGATGGTGCAAACGGTGCCATTGCTGCTGAAAGAGAAATGCAAACCCCCTTCTCTAACAAGTCCAACCCCAGCCATCAGCCACAGGCTATTGACTGTAAATGCGATTTTATACGTTTGTAGGACTGGGTCAATAGTTAAGGCTCCAGCCTACAGACTGATGCAAACACGCAGCCCAGCTTTCAGCTCCTTTTAATAAACATGTCAAAAGATTGAAGGTTGTTCATATCTTCTGGTGGCGTGATCATACACTCACCTTATGGACAGAGGTCATTCCCCAGGATGGATGAAATACAAGTTCTGGCAGTAGCTTCGACTGGATAAATCACAGCAGTCGCTTCCACGCAGTGTCACGGCTCGTGTGCCAGTCATTGTTGTAGTAGCTTTTTGAAAGGGTTAAATGAACCATAGTCTTTGCAGTCAAGCAGCTGAACTATACCTGCTTTCTATAATACGTGAGAAAATTCTCTGTTCCCTGTAGGGCGTAAGGAAACACGTTTTCCTTCTCTTTGTGCTGTCTGTATGAAGGGTACAAGGCGAGAGCTGACTGATGGTTTCTGTCTGGGCACCTTTTGCTCTCTCTGCTGGCAGCAGGCAGGAACAGCAGCAGCACCCATAGCCCTGGCAGGCTGCTGGGGCTGCCGGGCGTACCCCCGGGTATCTCAAACCTCTGCACGCAGCAGTTACCAAAAGGGACCTTCCCACTGATGTGAAACAGCGTCAGTTTATATTTCTGCCTGAGCCAGTGTAACATGCTAATGCCCTTCACGTACACTTTGCCTCTTTGTATGAACTCATGCTGGAAGGTTAAATTTCAAGGCAAAAAAGTTAAGTGTGGCAAGAAAATGCCATCCTTGAGTGGCTAAGTATACATCTGCCTGCCTTGTAATTTGTTGTAAAAATGAATGAAGTTAATGAATTGCAAGGGAAGATAATACTTTGTAAAATGCTGTCTCTCCTCCACAAAGAGGAGAGATCGCTCTCCTTTCTTGTTTTGTCTATTTGTTTTCCCTTTTTTGTCCTACTATGAGTGGATGTGAGAATTGTCCTTCCAACTCTATTTATCATGCCTGATTCTGCTTTTGACTCAATAATGAGCTAGAACTACATGCAATTTTATATAGCAAATGCATTTGCTAACAGAAAGAGATGATCTCTAAATCAGGTGGATCTGTTAACATGTGACAATCCAAATGCAAAAATTAAAAAAAAAATCCTTGTGATGATGAAAGTAAAAGCTTAAATTTTGTGCTGACAGATGATAAGGACAATGATGAAGCAATTCCCTTTCCCACAGCTGCAGTTCAACACCTGGAAATGGGGTGTGTGAACACAGCTACAACCACCACCCCATCCCTCAGCCGTGGCTTCCAACAGGGCAGAGTCGTGGTTTTGGCCAAATTGGCCAATGGCTGGTGACAGATGCTCCCCCCAACCTGTCATACACAGAGAGAAGGAGGAGAGACAAAGAGAGATTTACGAGTTTAGAAGAAACTAAACTACTTTAATGAAATATTAATAATAAAATGAAGAGGAAAATAATGAAATAGATACAGAATATACAAAACTGTATTAAGCTCCCAGGATGACGTCACTGGCAGGCACTGGGGAAGTCCCAGACTGGAGTCGGCGATGGATGGGAACTGGATTCCACAGCTGCAGTCAGGAACACATGGAGCAGGATCAGAGGCGGATGAACAGACAGGGTCCTCCACGGACATCAGCCACTGAAGAAAGAGATCTAAGCCTTTGATCCCTCAGCTTTTATACTGAGCATGGGGCAGATGGGATGGAATACCGCTGCTGGTCAATTTTGGGTCACCTGTCCTGTCCGCTCCTCCCTGCAGGTGGGACCCCTCTGCGCTTTTCCGTTTCTGACCGTTCAATGGGGCAAATAACGAAATTAGCTGACCTTGGTTGTTACAGCAATAAGTATAAGCAAGAGCCTTTCTGCGTACCATTCCTTGGCACAAACTGTAAACATTGGTCTTACCACTCTGAGAGCAAACCATTTTCGGCATAACATGCTGTTAATTTCAAAGAGTTAGAAGAAGTTGGTTCTGTTTTACCTCAAACCAGGACAGGCAGTAACTTCCAAAAACGACGTGAGCACAAGGGGTGATTGAGTTTAACGTTGGAAGAAAATTACAAGCGGGAATGTTTACTCATGAGGGAAATGAATCATTGGTGTAAGAAAAAAAAATGGTGGGTCTTAGCAAAGGGCATAGCCTCAAACAAAAGCATTGTGCAATCACTTGGCAGAAAACCCCTAAACATACTACACCTACAAACCAGAAAGATAAAGAGGTATTTCACGGAATTCACCTGGAGGCTGTGCTCCATCTTCAGCAGCTCCATCTTCAGCAGCATGCTGGCTGCTGGTCAGATGGTGCATCCAACATTGTGTGACTTCTTGGTCATGCCTGTCCCCTGTCAGCCCATATTTGCCATGTAGGAGTCAATGGTTCTGTGGTATTTGAAGTGGCTTTTATTACCTGAAGCGAAGCACTGCTGGATATCAAAATGGATGGCAGGGTGCAAGGAATTTCTTATGCATTCCCAGTTTTGAAGGCCAAATGAGAATATTATACAAGACCTCCAGAGCACAGGGTATTTAATAACCATCACCTACCTGCAAGGTGGGCACCCCTGGGATATATCAGGGCAGCAACAGGTGATAAAATTAATTCTCCTCTCCCTTCCGTATGAGGATCTGTAGATCAAAAGAATCTTCTTCAGCAGAAAATTATACACTAGTATCTCACTCTCTGCTGACAGAAAATTTGAGTAAGCAGATGTGAAATCAGCTAAACCACAGCAGGACAAGGAAATGAGGAAGGAGGAAAGGGATGACTGCTAGAGAGGGAAAGATTGCTTTTTTCCCCAGTAAGAATAGACAAGACTCTTCCTTTCAACAGAGGAGTTTGGTTGGTCTTACTCTCCCCTACCTTCCAACATGCTAAATTTCAACACCAGGCATAAGACACTAGGTAAGGAAACCCAGCACTCAGGGATAGTTTTCTAGAGGTATTTTAGAGGGTCTTGTGTATCTTATCCAGCTCAGACTGCTAGTCCTGAAAGGTGCAGGTCCCCTGGAGATGCTGTGTCACGCTGGTCAGCTTCCAAGCAAATGTCCCGGATACCCTCAGCCTCAAAGAGACTTTAGGTGCTAATATCCGGGCACCTGACTTTCACCTTAGGCGTGAATCAGGGTTTGCTCCCATGTGTGCAGAATCAAACATCCTGAGGTAGCTGTTGTGATCCTTCAGACCTCGCTTAGGCCAAAGGTCTTGTGGATCATTGCACAAAAAATCTGTTAAAAAACATGGTTCAGTGGGAACCTCTAAGGACAGGGATGCTTCAACTTGCTCGACTGTTCAGTTCACAGCTTTTGCTCTTACCATGTCCCCCCCTGCAGGGATGACATCTAAGTCCCAGTCCCCTGGCTGTGCTGCCCTGGTAATCCTCCTGTGCTGGGGTTATCGAGGCAGAGTGGGTGGCCAGCTGAGATCTTGCTGGGGCTGACTGGCCAAAGCAAACTGCAGCTCAAAATTGAGGGATTTCTTTTTCTCCTGTGGTTCCCCTAACATCTTCCTTTCATTTCATTTCACTGCTTCCCTGCAGCTATTAAAATCTGATTCAAGGAAAACTAGTAAAGAGGGAAGATTTTGACTTAGAACACCTGATTAACAAGGAAACAGGCAACGTTCTCCTTCAAATAGAGAGGCATGAGCTTTTTCTTGAAAAGCAGACAGATATTTTTGCAGTCCTGCCTGGCACACCATCGAAGGACTGTGCTTTCTGACTGTGAGTGCACACCAAGTTCTGAATATTGGTGACTATATATCTCATATCAGTATCCACCAGGAAAAGCCCTGGAAAATACAGTATAGGCCACCATTATTGCTCTAACAGAACACCTTGAAGCTAAACCAGAGACCAAATAAAACAAGACATCAAGATCCAGAATAAGTTGAAAGTCACACACTAAACATTCTAATTGATACAAGTTTTTGACAGTGTTTCTATATTTATTGTATATGGGAATTATCTTCTTCAGGACGTTGTGTTGATCAAAGATTGGGTAACATCAGAAAATACAGCGACTACTGGAGCATATGCAGAAAGTCGGCACTGTCAGTGCTGTCAGATATATTCTTTAAGGTAAATTAGAGTAATATTCCCCGTTCAAGTAAGTAGGTAACTTAAGTGGCCCTCCAGTCATTTACTATGGGTGCCTTTCCCTGTCTTTAGGCTGGCAAACTAAGTTGCCTATGCCTATTTCTTCTTTCACTTTCATTCCTTAACTACAGCATGGAGTATCACAACCTGCTTCATCTCCGACTGCTTCCCAGCCTGAGCCATCCCTGGGGTACAATTGAGCTGCCAGATGACATTGAAGGAGTTGTTGGCATCCATCATTGAATAGAAGCACTGAAACAGCAAAGGGAATGGAGCAAAGTGTAATGGACACAGATATCACAGTAATATCTTCTTTAGGATGTGATTATCCTGTTATTCCCCTATAGGTCAGAATAAAAGGTACTTTGATAAGGAAAATGGAGTCAGAACGGGGACTTAAGTCTCTTGCTCTAGCAATTCCTACAGCTGAAGTATTTAAAATAGTAAACTGCTTACAGCATGTTGTTTTGACAATATATTATTTTTCCTTGGAAAATTCAGTCTCAAATGGTTAAATGTGTCTGATTTGAAAAGAAAGGGGAGAAGCAAAGAGTACCCTTTTGTTTCAGAAGTGCTGAATTTTTGTATTCGACACATCGCCTCAGCAAAACTCTGACTCTTCATTCTACAAAGGCAGCTTGGGTAAGAAATTAACTCTATCTTAAAAAAGAAATCCAAAAGTTAAACAAAACGGTTAAACAATCTGACAATGAGAGAAAATTTTTCATTCCAGATTACAGGAAACATTAAAGCTTGAGCCAAAACACATTTTTTTCACTTTGTTCATTTCACTATAAAACTTGGACAAATTTAGTTTTGGTTTGACCCAAACCAAATTTCTTTCCTATCTGAAAAACCCATTACTTACTGACCTCAACTAATCACTTTAGTTTCCTTTTAACAGAAGGGCCGAATTGCATATTTTCTGGTCAGTTCCCAAATGATAGTAGATAATGGCAAGGAGAGGAGGAAGGGGTCCTGCAGGACATTTAGAACCAATCCATCTATGTTTGTAATATAATCCAAAGTGCCGTTAGACCACCCTCAAGCAGATAAGAAGTAATATGTTAGGGGAGCTATTGAACAGGATTTTTATATTGAATAGCATGGTTAGGTCGCACAGATGTTTCTTCTATTATACTAGTTTTAAATTTCTATTTCCTTCTGTAACTTAGTATTACAATGTTGGTTCTCTCAGTAATAATAACAGTCCCTGCAGAAGAGGTGACTCTCTCCACACCTATTTTAGGGAAAGCTGTACCTTCAGCCACCTAGAAATGGTTGTTCATCTCTGAAGTTGAAGGTTCATCTAACTGCCAGTCCGTGACTCATTCAGTAATGAATAAACAAAGTTTTTATAATTGGCTTGCTAAATTCATACTGAAAGATTTGCAAAGGAGCGAAAGACAGCGCTATCATTTGAGGTCCAGAGGCCTGTCTACTTCCATTCAGGCTGGACTTATCTTGAAATCTCTCTGTGCCCAGCAATATCATGGAGCGGATACTCCTGGAAACTATGCTAAGGTACATGGAAAATAAGGAGATGATCAATGACAGTCAACATGGCTTCACAAAGGGCAAACTGTGTCTGACAAGTTTGGTGGCCTTCTACAAGAGGGTTACAGCAATGGTGGATTAGAAAGGAGCAACTGACATCATCTATCTGGACTTGTGCAAAGCATTTGACACTGTCCCACACGAGATCCTTTTCTCTAAATTGGGGAGACATGGATTTGACAGATGGACCACTCGGTGGATAAGGAATTGGCTTGATGGTTACACTCAAAGAGTTGTGGTCAATGGCTCAATGCCCAAGTGGAGACTAGTGATGACTGGCATTTCCCAGGGGTCAGTATTGGGACAGGTGCTGTTTAACATCTGCATTGGTGACATGGCCAGTGGGATTGAACGCACCCTCAGCAAGTTTGCTGATGACGTTAAACTGAGTGGAGCAGTCAACACGCTGGAGGGAAGGGATGTCATCTAGAGGGACCTTGACAGGCTTGAGAGGTGGGCCTGTGCAAAACTCATGAGGTTTAACAAGGCCAAGTGCACCTGGGTGAAGGCAATGCCAAATACAGGCTGGGCAGAGAATCGATCGAGAGCAGCCCTGAAGAGGAGGACTTGGGCATGTTGGTTGATGAGAAGCTCAACGTGAGCCGGCAGTGCGCCTTTGCAGCTCAGAAAGCCAACAGTATCTTGGGCTGCATCAAGCATGGCCAGTCAAGGGAGTTGATTCTGCTCCTCTACTCTGCTCTCGTGAGACCCCACCTAGAGTACTGCATCCAGCTCTGGGGTCTCCAACATAAGAAGGACATAGATATGGCCCAGAGGAGGGCCATGAAGATGATCAAAGAATTGGAGCCCCTCTCCTATGAAGACTGAGAGAGCTGGGGTTGTTCAGCCTGGAGAAGAGAAAGCTTCATGGAGACCTTATAGCCCCTTCCAGTACATAAAGGGGGCCTACAGGAAAGATGGCTAAGGACTCTTTATCAGGGAGTGTAGCAATAGGATGAGGAGTAATGATTTTAAACTGAAAGAGGGGAGATTTAGATTAGATATTCAGAAGAAATTCTTTACTGTGAGGGCGGTGAGGCACTGGACCAGGTTGCCCAGAGAAGTTGTTGAGGGCCCATCCGTGGAAGTGTTCATGGTCAGGATGGATGGGGTGTTGAGCAGCCTGGTTTAGTGGAAAGTGTCCCTGCCCATGGCGGGGGATTGGAACTAGATAATCTTTAAGGTCCTTTCCAACCCAAACCATTCTATGATTCTGTGAAACTGCTGGGAATTTAGAGGCAGATTCAACAAAAAGCTGTTTTCAGGGCACCAGACAGGTGTGAGATTTGTTTGAAAGTTCAGGGCGTTTCCTGTCTTATTTGAGTCTGTTAACTCCTGGCTGCTGCAAATCAAGTCTAAATTTAACAGATCCTTATGCTACAGCTGACTCACAGGACATGGAAAGGACCGTATCAGGGCGGCTTAGTAATACTTAATTAAAAGAAGATGTGGCAGCATTTTAACATGCACAACTGTTTATACATCTTATCTCCCCATTGCAGGAAGGCATTTAATTTCCACATTTGATGTTTTTTGAACAAAAGTGGTCCTAAGCCGTCTTTAACATCCATGAAGCAGGGCTGAAACTTCTGTTTATCTAAGCTGTGTATCATACAAAGACGTCTTTTTAACCTGCCTATTATACAGTCACCATAAGAATCTCTGATACCTTATGACTTTTTTTCTTTTGTTTTGTAGAAAACAAAACAATGGAAGAGTTTGGGGAGCTATACAAAACGTTTGGATGCAAGAGTGTGATTGGCATAGCTGGGGCCCCTCTGAGGTCATTTTGGGGGCTTTTTGTAGTCGTAATTACTTCCTACTGTGCCTGTGGCCCGCTCCGTCAGCCGGTGCCGGGCAGGCAGTGGGTGAACGGCCATGACTCCGTTTCCTCTGGCGTTCCCTTGGGATGGCAGGGTGTTCCTGGGATGCTCCGCAGCAGCCGGCGGAGGGCGGGACAGCCGTCTTGCACAAACCGCCGCCTGTGTCTGTCTCTCATTCACTCAGTGTCTCCGTCACCAGAAGGCTTTTGTCGTTTCTGGTTTTGTCAGCCTTCTGCAACCAATTTTTGAGTGAGGCTGGGGATACCACGAGATGGAGAGGTTATCCACTTTGAAACAGAGTAAGCTGTGGTGCTCTCATCCCAAATGTGAGATATTTCTCTGGCTCACAATCCGTCTCCTCTCTGTCCCAGAGAAGGAAAATAAATGAATTTCTGCTGGTACAACAAGATCCACCCAACGAGGTGACTTACATTTATAGTTATCACACTTGCAGACTGAGTGGCATTTATACACTAGTCAGTTTTCCATACAAGTATCTCAGTGAGCTCAAACATGCAGAGGCACTGCAAAAAATATCAGAAGCAGATTTAACAGTTGGACTCAGCTGAGCTCTCTGCAGATGATACCCAGCAGCTCTTTTCTGCTGGTATCTTGCCTATCTGGTTCTAAAATATCACATCAAAACTACACTTCATTGACTTCAAACTTCGGTACTATTGGTCTGCTCAGTCAAGCAAAAACAGTGTTCTGCCACTATCCGAGCACTACTCTTCCGTAGCTTTGTAGTTTTGCCCATATGATATGTAGCACTCATGTATGGAAATATTTCCAAGATTATATCTTGGGCCATAATTTATAGAAATGCATTTGCTTGCCATAAACGTCAGCCATGTTTCCCAGCTAAGGAAAAGCAATGAGTGTTCCAGACATTGGCCAGTTCCTGTCTGGAGGACCTTGCTTCCTGAGGAGAAAAAAGAGGGGGAATTCATCTGAACTGTGCATGTCTTTAGTGAAGGTCTCTATCTCTGGGTTAGTCACCTTAGATTCCCTTTGTAATCAGCGGCAATCATCGATACAGTCACCATACTTTCTGTTGACTCGATTAATCTGATCCGGAAATGAACATACTACTGATTGTACTGGGTGGACCTATTTGTCTGGAAAGGGATACATGACAACTAGTTCACAAGTAAACACCCAAAATTCAGCAAGATGTTTCCCATTTCTAAATCCTGCCTAAGGGCTTAGTTATTGAGATCAACATAACTAAACGTGATATACTTGATATACTCTCTTCTGTGCATATCTGAGGATCTGGGCCTTTATTTCTAACTTCATGCATGGGATCAGCTCCACTGTGAGACTGGCTCACATATGTGTATAAAGGTTGTGCACGTGTGTAAAAGTGGGTACAGGGTAAAGTTCTCACTAGAAAATGACTACTTTTTCTTCTTCTCAAGAAGAAGAAACCAGTATGAATGGGTGAATGCTGAGATTTTTAGATCACGTTACTGTGTCAGCTTCGTCTATGTGCTAGAGATTTTTGTTAAGAAAAGGAGGAACATGGCTTTATTCTGCTAATTTCTCAAGGAACTTGCTAGATATGTGTAAAAATCATTAAACACCACAGTTAGAGAAGGGATCGGGGATCAGTCTTTTCTCTGTATTATCAGTACAAATGTGCTTGGTGAGTGCCAACTTTCTGATTCCCACATACTCAGAAGGAACACTATTGGTTTTGATTAGAATAACCAAGTGAGGAAAACAACAAGGAAAGCAAGAAAAAGCATGAAATAAAACTGCAGCTGGGAACAATTTCAGAACCGGGGAAAACATACACCTGAGCTTTGGGGAGCACTTCATCTTGGAACAAAATCTACCCCTGAACTTTTGTGACCTCCCTCTAAATATCTTGCAATCCTTTTAGTGATGCTCTATTTACCTGCTGAACATGCTGCAATATGTGTTTTATTTTTACCTGTGGCTGGTATGTTCTCCCCTGTCTCCCAGCTTGTTTATGACCTATAGATGTCATATGTTCCTTGGAGGTTCAGTAACTTGGGATTAATGCTCCAAATTGGATGACTTTGACTTCTTCATGAACCTTTGAGTTTCCTTTACAAATGCCAGAGTATATGCTGTTCTCTGCTTTTGAGTGTTAGTGTAGGTGCAAACTATGTGTGCAGGGTATTTCTTTGGCATCTGATCATTGCTCCTTCTCACTTCTAGCTCCTTTTTTTTCCTCCTGACCTTCTGTGTTATGCAAATATCACACATGCACCAGAGTAAACGAGCACAGCGAGACTGGGACGTCGCAGTGTCCTTGTGGATGTTCCTATATGGATTCAACAGTTTTCACATCTCCTGGGTTTGCAGCAGTTTGATTTTCCTGGCAGCCTTGCTTTCAGTTTCTGACTCTCCTGTCGCCGGGAAGCTAACTATCTCCATATGTTCAGGCACTTCCTGAGATGGAGCTAGGCAGTGCTTGATCACTGGGATGAGAGTCTGGCATCCAGCTCAATGAAGCCCTTTGTTTAAGCACCACGTTTATTGATAGAGAACACCAAGCATCCCTTCCTCCTTATCAATGGAGGGATTTAAATACTCACTTCATTCAGCATGAGGTATTGCCCCCCACCCCTCTTGCCATTAAATGGCAGTTAAAGGACCAAATGAAAAGCAACAGCAATTTATTGGTCTCAGTAGTGTTAAAGCAAGATATGGTCCCCCACACAGGAAACGTCACATTTGATATAAAACAAGTTTCAGAGTAATAGAGTTGCCAAATTATTTGAAGTGATGTGTGTTTCATATATGTATCTACGACTCTAAATTGGTGCCAGACAGTTGTCAGATAGGGGAGGCATAGTTCTGAATGCAGATGAGCTGTAAACAGACACCAAGGCTGGAAGGATCATTAGAGCTGGGTCACAGTGAGTTAGACTACCTGTTTCCCACAGGTTAACAGAATTAAATATTAAAGAAGAAATAAAAATAGTAAGCTTGCTTTCTCTCCTTGGACAGAGTTTAGGAACAGAGACGTCTCTTGATCCACCCTACTACAACGGCTGACACAGTATAGGCTAGCAATAATTTATGTCCCACCCACTAGATGAATAAAAAAGGAGGAAGGCTGACTCAGAGACGTGTCACTGTGTCAACAAACATCTGTAGTAACGCATTTCATGTATGTCATGGCTGTGTCTTTTATAAGAATATGACCATTAGACTGACTGGAGTTTAACAGCACATTTCATAAGGTAGAGAGAATATGGATCCCATTAGAGATACAGAATAACACCCAGATACGGATCCTTGACATAGTTTTGGGAAAGCAGGATGTATCAGGAGCCCTACCTGGACAGTTGGGTGGTGGTAAGCTAGGCAGGCACACTGTCTGTTGATTTGGTTTATCTTTTTTAATCTTTTTTTTTTCCCTAAACTGTTTTTTCCAAGAAAGCATATTGTAGTCTGAAAGGCTGGCCTATCAGTAGATAGAATGACAGAATGGCTAAAGTTGGAAGGGACCTCTGGAGGTCATCTGGTCAAACACCTCTGCTCTAACAAAGACACCTAGAGCTGGTTTCCCAGGACTGTATCCAGATGGTTTCTGAATATCTCCAAGGATGGAGACTCCACAACCACTCTGGGCAAGCTGCTCCAGCGCTCAGTCACCCTCACAGTGAAAGTCTTATCCTTAGATTTGAAAAGATGTACACTTACAGGAACTAAGAAGGGTTAGAAGTGAAATTATTCCAGGAAATGCATAACTGCACCCAAAAAAAAGAAAAAAAATCCCACATCAAAACTTGAAACAAGTTCTGTAAAGTACTTGCTACTATACAAGAAAATCATTGTGACCAGTGGATTTGCCGTTCAATGACTATGCAAGTCACACTTAAAAAATTTGTACCAGTTTTCCTGCCAGTGCTGTGAAAACTCAAACAAACGAAGAAACGAACAAACATCTTCAAGCTCCCTCAAGAGTCTCCACCTAGTATCTTAAGAATGACTTTTTATCAGACTTTGAAATTTTGAATGGACATCTGGTATGGCATGATTTTTATCAGTAAGTTACAAAGCAGGAAAGAGAATTGTGCAAACAGTGTGTGAACTGAAGCATGCAGAAGCTGATAACAAGACCTTTTCTGCAAGCTAGGTAGCTGGTGCCAAATCTCGTTGGCTCATATTCAGGCAATTGCATTTGGAGTTGCTTTCCCATATTTGCAGCTTGCAAAATATATATCTTAGTACTGGCAACTCCATTCTTGCATATGGGAGGATAAAATAATTACCCTAGAGTCAACTGCCGTAATTGTTCTGGACGGGAATCATAGGGGTCCTCTGAAGGCCCAGACATATGGTCAAGTTACAGCATCTTTACAAATTATTGTGCATCAGGTGAGCTGTCAGGATTTCCAATAGCTGCTTAGGAAATTGCTTGGAGTCTCCCCAGTGCTGAGGCAATGCAGCACAGCTCCTGTGAATTGCAGGAGTTACAACAGCAAAGGTCTGGCCTGATGTCTTGATTTCAGGAGAACAGAGGACCCTTCAGAGCAGAGCACAACTCTGATGTCCCTTGAGAGCTGTGCAGCCGCTGTATCACAAGTGGAAGTGACATGCCTCAGTGTCCAATGCAAAGGAGATGGGCAATCCTTCACCCTTTAACTTACACTTGGTCCATGTCGAATTACAGACTTTTTCTGTCATCTCTGTGACCCTGCTTTGCATGTTTGCATCTTCTGAGTGCTGAGACTTCAGCCTGTAGAAAGGTTCCAGGCAAAGGAACCCTCATTTTTGTGGCACACTGAAGTCGTGGTACCAAAAGAATATGCCTTCAAAAAATGGTCACAGCTACCCTGTGGTTGATACAACAGAGGGAAAGAGGATAATTGAACAGCGTGGGGACTGTGAAGGCATTTGACTGCCAAATGAATGCTGTGGGTGATATTAAGGGAAATGAACGATTTAGGATTATGAAAATGGGAAAACACACACACACAGATCTTGTACCAAATTCAGCTTTCAAAAAGTGACTTTTGTGGTTATCATCTGGCTTGTCTTTTTGACCAGAAGTTGCTCGGGCTGAAAACTTTATAGTGCTCTGTGTTCATACAATGCTAGCCTCTACGTCTACATTTAACCACGGGGTCCAGGAGCACTTCACCTCTGGGGTCCAGCTGTGTGATGTGATGCCACGTTATCTCTCCTCACAGCTTGTTTGTTTGTAACTGGGGTGTACGGACAGGAGGCAGCTGCAGTAAGCTCTGATGACAGTAGAAGAACAGGGAGGCCCGTGTTTGCAGGATGCACGCCCAAGTGCATTTGGTACTCAGTTAAGACACTATTTTTGAGATTTGGTCCAAACTGTGATCCTTAGGTGATACCAAAGTGTAAATAGAAAAAATGAATTGAAAACTGATGCGGTGCACTGGTGTGCACCCTGGCTATAAATACCCTGGCTGATTCATCAGTTATTTCTGAGTTTTTCCTGGAGTTTGTTCTTTCAGACTGAAACTTCAAGGTTGTAAACCCCTACCAGCTTCACTTCACAATCCTGAGACTCCCCACTGCTCTCAGCAGACTGTCTTCCATGGGCAAGGCCAAACACCAGCAGAACTGTCCACAGGATTGTGGCCAAAGCAGGAGTGCAAGTGGATCTACTGACCCCAGCACCCTGTGCATGGATGAAAAAGGAATGGCTTTTTGCCTTTCCCTTGCACTGCTCATGTGCAAAAACCTTCCTCTTCTGCCCAGAAAGATGTTTTATTAAAGGTGACAAGTCCAAATCAAGAAAAGGTGCTTTCTGAAAGCAAAGGTCTTGAAGAATTTTGTGAATATTTCCTGATGCTTTTTTGCTTGGAGAGTATAAGCAGTGAGTTGGTGACATAAGAAGAAAGACCTAGTTCAAGAGGATGAAAGGCTTTCTTTCTTTCTTTCTTTCTTTCTTTCTTTCTTTCTTTCTTTCTTTCTTTCTTTCTTTCTTTCTTTCTTTCTTTCTTTCTTTCTTTCTTTCTTTCTTTCTTTCTTTCTTTCTTTCTTTCTTTCTTTCTTTCTTTCTTTCTTTCTTTCTTTCTTTCTTTCTTTCTTTCTTTCTTTCTTTCTTTCTTTCTTTCTTTCTTTCTTTCTTTTTCTTTCTTTCTTTCTTTCTTTCTTTCTTTCTTTCTTTCTTTCTGTCTTTCTTTCTTTCTGTCTTTCTTTCTGTCTTTCTGTCTTTCTTTCTTTTTCTCTCTCCTTCCTTCCTTCCTTCCTTCCTTCCTTCCTTCCTTCCTTCCTTCCTTCCTTCCTTCCTTCCTTCCTTCCTTCCTTCCTTCCTTCCTTCCTTCCTTCCTTCCTTCCTTTTCCTCCACCACCCTCTTCCCCTTTTCCCCAAATTCTAGTAGGGAATCTGGAAACTTAAGTCTTCCAAAGAGAGGGAGGAAGAAGGCAGCTTGTCATACTTCTCTGATAGCTGGAACGTCTCAGTTTACATCTGTTTCCTGTACAAAGAAGCCCAAGGAGCAACGAGGTCACCAGGAATAGTAATGCATGTGCTTTCTTTTTCTCTTTAAACAGAAACAGCATAGTTGAATTTGCAGTTTGAGCCCATGTAACTAGTAATTTCTCATTAAAAACACAATTGGGAAATACTTATAAGCATCTTTGTGAGCATGATCACATCTGTGTTAAATAGACAGAGTTTAAATCACATTGCTACTGAACGAAGACGGGTGGGAGTTTTTCTGGAGTTCCCAGAAACTAAATGTCATAGGGCATGTCTGCCGGCTAGTTCATTCCTGCTGCCGATTCATGTGGGACCACAGGGCTCACATGAACTCACATGAATCAGAGTCTACATATGTTGCTGAGGGTGACAAGGCATCTGTGATTACCAAAGCAACTGAGGAAGCTGCTAATTAATTAGAATAGATTATTTTTTTTCCCACCCTAGAGAAATAATGTATTCATTTGTGAATTGTTATGGCTGAGCAGAGAAATAGTTTTTAGGAAGTTCACCTTGCTGAAGAAAATGTTCTTTTCATATGAGTAAAAAGACAACAGGAATAGCAAGGCCTCCTGATTAGCATGATCTCTGACCAGCATTAGAAAAATCAGTAATGTGTTTTATTAGTGAAACAAGCGTGTTTTTGTTTTCTCTTTGTTCTGAGCTCTGGATAGATAAATGATTGAAATGGGTACAATCTGGAAGGGGTCTTTGGCTCTGTATTTTTTTTCCACCCCGTCACCATGGAACCAACATTCACATTTCTGAAGCACTTGAAGAACATTTGAACAAAGAAGTGAGACTATAGATGGCCTGAAATGAATAACATCATTGTCAGTGCGGTGCTAAGGCCTAACAACGTCTTTTATTTTTGATATCTGATAGTCTTTCTATAAGTTAATAGAGAAACTTTCCTTTTCTGTCCATTTGCAATGTATATAGAAACAGCAAGCACAATGAACACACTGGCATTTTTTTTGCCCAAACTATCCCTGTAGCAATAATCAGGTTATGGGCTGTTGTTGTTCTGCCACATAAGACAAAAATAAACCACTGTGAAATGGACACCTTAGCTTCAACAGAAAAGGAGTGAGGTCAAGATGCTCTGATGCAACTACTGATTTCCAGCACTCAGAACTCACGCACCTTCTAAGTGCCTGATTTTCAGAAGGCAGGTGCTATACCCTCTCCCCGATTGGGCTGCTTCAGTGAGTTACAGGGGTCACTTCAAATTACATTTGAAAATCTTGGCCTAAGGACATTTCAGAGCCTGAAGGTATCCAGAGAAGAGCATCAGCAAGCATCCACACCTGACTACCAATACATATAAAAGCAACTACACTGAAATTACCCACACTCTCCTGTGTTACTTCACGAATGTAAGCCTGGTGTAGCAGAGGGCAAGGACTAGACATTTCTGAGGATGCTGACATCCTGGAGGAAACCCAAGGTAGGAAAGGGAAACCTTCTCTTCTCCCTTTACTCAAAGTGCAACAGACAGAGGGGGAATTGTCCTTACCTAGTCTCCTAGGGATGATCACAACAATCATTTAATTTTTTTGAAAGATTTGCTTTTACTCCTTGTGCCAAGATAAGAACAGTAAAATGCCTCAGAATACAGCTACAAACAGTTGCTAAGCTTTGATATAAATGCCTTTATCAAAACAGGCAAATATTTGCAACGATTTCGGATTTATTTTAACAAAATGAAACTCTGTTTATTCAACACTATCTAATGGGTAGAATTAAGGCACTTAAGGCTTCAGAAAAGAGAAATTTATCTCTAACATAAGTGGTTAAAACCGTTCTGCTGTCTCTCTGCTGGCTTGTTTCAGCAGTGAATTTAGCACGCCCCAACACGCAAGATGCAGCAGCTGAACATCAGATCCAGTCCAAGCTGCTTCTGTGCTCATCAGCCGATGGCGCTTGTGAATCCAAAGTTCACTTTGATGTCCTGTCATTAGAATGCTGGAGCAATAGCTCAAGTGCCATTACCTTCAACTCACCTTTGTTCTGCAGGATAACTTGTATTCTCAGTAAAATTCCTTCCTGTACCAATCTTTATGATAATATATGCAGGACTGCGATGTCATCTGGTTAAGTAGATGCACTGCCTTTTGGGATCACACATATCCTGTTACAAGGGTCACTTGTTCCTCAAATGTTTCTGTCTGAACAGAGAGCTTCACAGCTTCTATGTATACAAAATATTGGACAGCTTTTCCCTGCCCCAAAATTGCTACATGGGAAATTTCTATGAACAAAGGGCTGGAAGACATGGGTTGTTTAAGGCCATGTGCAAGTTAGATTGGACACTTTGCATGCTTTTGTCTTAGCTCCTGAGACTGCTTAACCTGCTTAGAGAGTTCGCATTGCTTAGTTTTTTCCCAGAAGTAAAATACATCCACTGAATGTTGGCGTTGTCTTTCATTTTCAATGAAGACCAAAAGGAGTTGGCAAAGAGATTCCTCAACTGGCAGGAGGATGCCAGCAGTAAGAGTGGAAAGAGGAGGCTGGGAATAAGAAGACTGCTACCACAGACATGCTAAAACCAGCACCCTGGTAGGTAGACAAAGCAGTCCTGTGTTTCAGGCCCATCACTGGAGAATTTCACTGCAATAATGTGTGTATTCACAGACTCCCTCACAAGCTCATTGGGCTTTTGTGAACTGGAATCTGCAGGTACCTTTCTGCAGGAGGAGGCATCAAAAGTACAAATCATACGTGGTATTTCCTCTTAAGCACGGGGGAGGAAGTAATCACGGAGTTGAAAGCAGCCAACATTTTTGAAGGGATGACTAGAGGGACTACAGTTCAAAGTAAATAGTGGAGCTACCATAGGTGAGAGTGTTGCACTTCTAAAGGGCAAATTTTAAGAGAAATGAGGAAAACAAGAGAGAGAGAGCAAACTAGAAGTACGCTAGGAGATATGCAAATGAGACAACCAAACTGGAGGTTTTTAATATGAAACACATTTCCTCTCAGGAAATGAGCACGTTCCTCACAAATACCAAGCATGCTGCTCACAAGGAGGGAAGAGCAGATGAATTTGCTGGATACAAGTAATTATAAATGTGAAGACAACAACAAAGCATGTTATCAGGACACAACCTGTAAAGCAGCTAAGGGTTATGCAAGTTAGAAAGGTGTAAAAGGAAATATTAGTCAAGACAGTATGTGAAACTTTGTTGTTTCAGGTATGGAAAAAGTATTCTGATATCAAAAATGCTCCATTTTCAGGGTTTACATTTGCCCAGACATCTTTATATGAATATTTGACTTTAAAAAACAAGGGTGAAGGTATGAAATGAACATATCCTACATGCCATGTGCCGAGAACTATATTGAACCTGAAAATACTTGGCCACAATAGCCAGGTAAAGGTCATCTTTCAAGAGATTCACTTAAGCAAATGTGTCCTTCAGCACATTGATTTAATATATATTTAATGCTGTATCTTTGTAAGTAGGTATAGACCCACAGAAGTAACTAGCCTTTGTAAAGGTAGATAAGAACTTCTAAAACAGCTACAAAATCCTGTCTGGATTACAGACTTCAGTTTTTGCTTTTCCAGAGATCTGGGATGCTCCTTCAGAAACCAAATACTTAATGGACATAAACAAATTTGAGCAGTAATTCATGCTAATATTTCACATTACAAGAAACTTCTCCTCTTGAAATACTACGAAAGATTTGTTAATTAGAAAATTTAATACATTAAATTTTATGTTGCATCCACAGTCAAGTCACCTGAAATTTTTCTTCAGTACGTTAAGTCAATGCAGGTTAATAACGCGTCTATTCAGGTTTTTCTTTAAGACAATGAATCCTGAAGAAAACATTCAGAAGTGCAAATTTTGCCTGTCTTAAGAAAGAACAATTGCTGCTGAACGGTGATTTTTAAGTCATAAAAGCATAACATTCAAAATCTGTGCACCCATTAGCTTGACAGATGTTCTTAAAAATATTCCCCTGGTTCTAGGATTGGTATAATTACACTGTCATTGCTGCATGTCCCTGACAAACATTCAGAAACTCTTACGATTTTCTGTGTGCCCTTATGTTTTCTGAATCCAGCACTCAACTGTTTATTGCTCGTTCGATTTCAGCCAATATGCGTAATTCTCACCGCAGGCCAGCCTAGGCGTAGCTTCAGATGCAGACTTGCTCTGGTACCCATTACATGTCTGTTTGTGCTCTTGTGATGCTCTCTCCTGGCCAGGACCCAAAGGGATCCTGCCCAGTTACACCCTGGGCAGGATGCTCTTCAGTCCTAATGAAGGCACTCCTTAAACTGAAAATTGCTGGGTAAAGATGTCTGGACAATATTGCCCTTGTGTCTGATAGAGACAAGGTGCACCAAGCGTCCCTTCAGCCTGTCGTCCAGTGGTTTCACACTTTTTGCACTTTTTGCAACGACACAGAAGGTGCAGGATGGACTGGCCAGTGGCTTTGCACAGTGTCCTGTGTAAGGAGGGCGCCAAGTCTGGCAGCTGCCACGCGGGCAGGATGTCTCTGCTGGATTCTGCATTTGCCCATGGAAGAAACCAATCATCCCTTGGTGCCAGGGTGCCTAAGGCCTTAATCCAGGCAAGATACAGATTGGAAAGAGGAGAAAAAGCCTTTATGGCTCTTTGCTTTAGGAGCTCTATTGAGCTGGCACAAACTGGACTAATTATAGTCCTAAATAGTAGTTACATCATGACAATATCTGATGTACTAGGTCAGTGTGTGTGTGTGTGTGTGTGCGCGCGCAACTCGTGAGCACACACCTGTGTGCGAGATAGAAAGACACAGCCACCATAACAATCATAACCTAAGAAACCACTGGAATGGAACAAAAGGAACATATTTCACTATGGAATTTGGACTTTCTGGACTTTAGGCATGCAGACTTTGATTGCTTCGGGAATCTGCTGGCCAAAGTGCCGTGGGACAAAGCTCTAGAGGGAAGGGGGGCCCAGGACAGCTGGTCAGTATTCAGGTCAGGATCACCTTCTCCGTGTCCAGGAGCAAACTATACTGACAAAGAAGAAGGCAGGAAAGAATGCTAGGAGACCTGCCTGGATGAACAGGGAGCTCCTGGACACACAGTCACACAAAAAGAATCTTTACAAGGAGTGGAATAAAGGACGGCTGGAATGGGGGGCATATAAGGAAGCTGTCTGAACAGCAAGAGACCTGGTGAGAAAAGCTAAAGCTCAGTTAGTTAGAATTAAATCTAGCCAGGGAGATCAAGGGAAACAGCAGAAATTTCTATAGGTACATTAATGGTAAGAAGAAGAATAGGGAGGGTGTGGGCCCCCTCAGAAAGGAAAGGGGGGAGCTGGTGAGAAGTGATATGGAGAACGCCAAGGTTCTCAACGGCTTCTTTTCCTCAGTCTTCACTGGCAAGGGCTCCAGCCACGCTCCCGGAGTCACAGAAGGCAATGGCAGGGGCTGGACAGAACTGCCCATCGTAAGCAAAGATCAGGTTCGTGACCATCTGATGAACCTGAAAGTGAACAAGTCCATGGGACCTGATGGGGTACACCCACGGGTACTGAGGGAACTGGCGGATGAGGTTGCTAAACCTCTCTCTATTACATTCCAAAAGTCATGGCAGTCTGGTGAAATCCCCACTGACTGGAAAAGGGGAAACATAATCCCCATTTTCAAAAAGGGAAAGAAGGAGGAACCAGGGAACTATAGGCCAGTCAGTCTCACCTCTGTGCCTGGTAAGATTATGGAGCAGATCCTCCTGGAGGCACTGCTGAGGCAGAAGAATAACAAAGAAGTGATTGGGTACAACCAACATGGCTTCACCAAGGGCAAATTGTGCCTGACAAAACTGGTGGCCTTCTATGAGAAGGTCACAACATCAATAGACAAGGGGAGAGCAACTGACATCATTTACCTGGACCTGAGCAAAGCCTTTGACACTGTCCCGCATGACATCCTGGTCTCCAAGCTGATAAAATATGGCTTTGATGGATGGACAATTCAGTGGATAAAGAACTGGCTTGATGGCCACACCCAAATAGTGGCTGTCAATGTCCAAGTGGCGGCCAGTGACAAGTGGAGTCCCTCAAGGATCAGTGCTAGGACCGGTCTTGTTTAACATCTTTGTCAGTGACATGGACAGTGGCATAGAGTGCACCCTCAGCAAGTTTGCTGACGACACCAAGCTGTGTGGGGCGTCTGACATGCTGGAGGGAAGAGACACCATCCAGAGGGACCTTGACAGGCTGGAGAGGTGGGCCCATGCCAACCTCATTAAGTTCAACAAGACCAAGTGCAAGGTCCTCCATCTGGGTCGGAGCAATCCCAAGCACCAATATAGGCTGGGCAGTGACTGGCTTGAGAGCAGCCCTGAAGAAAAGGACTTGGGGGTGCTGGTGGACGAGAGGCTCAACATGAGCCATCAGTGTGCACTAGCAGCCCAGAAAGCCAATCGTATCCTGGGCTGCATCAAGAGAAGCGTGGTCAGCAGGTCGAGGGAGGTGATTCTTCCCCTCTACTCTGCTCTCATGAGACCCCACCTGGAGTACTGTGTCCAGTTCTGGAGCCCCTACTGCAAGAAAGATATGGACGTGCTGGAACATGTCCAGAGAAGGGCCACAAGGATGATCAGAGGGCTGGAGCACCTCTCCTATGAGGACAGACGGAGGGAGTTGAGGTTGTTCAGTCTGGAGAAAAGAAGGCTCCAAGGAGACCTTATAGAGGCCTGCCAGTATCTTAAGGGGGCCTACAAGAAAGCTGGTGAGGGACTTTTTAGGATGTCAGGTAATGGTAGGACTAGAGGGAATGGATTAAAACTAGAGATGGATCGATTCAGACTGGATGTTAGGAGAAGTTCTTCACCATGAGGGTGGTGAGACACTGGAAGAGGTTGCCCAGAGAGGCGGTGGAAACCCCATCCCTGGAAGTTTTTAAGGCCAGGCTGGATGGGGCTCTGAGCAACCGGATCTAGTGGGAGATGTCCCTGCCCATGGCAGGGGGGTTGGAACTACATGATCTTTAAGGTCCCTTCCAACCCAACGATTCTATGATTCTATGGTTCTAATGAATCCATTTTTGTTAAATATTGTGGATTATCTTCTAGATTCCTTTGGGAAAGTACAGAAAATTCCTGTGCAGACCTGAGGGAAAATGATCTTACTGATCTGTTAGCACCTCTGCTGCTAATATAAACATTGGCAAAAGCTATACAAATACTGGTGGATTCTGGAAGGGCTGCGAGCAATTTAACAGCAAGAAGCTCCTTTTTAAATACAAGAAAATGAAATGCTTAATGTGTCCCAGGATGCGTTGTGTGTATGTGAGTGATTACATACAAATGCTGTGTAATGAGCAACCTGAGAAAATGTAACTTGCATTACTTTAAAATTAATTATTTCTCAATTAAAGCCATGGTAGTGTACTTGTTCTGGTTGTGATTAAACTTCCTACTCTGACATTATTCACCTGGTGCTATGAAAGCAAACACATTTAGCATAAGAATCAATAACTGTTTTTTTTCCTAAAGCTATTTCTTGTTTTCTTGGGCAAATTAGGCCCACATCCTCCATTCAGTTCTCTTCCAGCAGTTCTCTGAGCTCAGAGGAGTGGAGTGTGGGTCACTTCATGGCGGACCAACAGCCAGGAGGATGATACACCTTGCCTTCATCACTATGCGTATTTTCTCAGTTATTTACCAAATCTACTAAAGCTTGGCAAAAAGTATGTAGAGAGTCTATCCCAGGCCTCCCCACCTCTGTTATCCCTCTGTCTGTATGCATAATTTACACTGCATTGAGGTTTCTCATCTTAATTTAGAGCCATTTGCGATTTTTTAAGCAGTTGCTTAACAAAGGGAAGATGTCACCTTGCTTTGGCAGGAAAGGATTTGGGAACAATCCTGTGGCAGTTGCCAGGACTGGCAAGATATTGGGTAATTTAGTTGTAGACTGACCATACTGGCAAAGCAGGAGTTTCCTGCTACTGAGCCCAGTGCCATGTCCTCCATGGAGGTAGGTCCGGTCCCAGGACTGCTTTTGCTGGTCCACATGGGGGAGAGAAGCGTTTGCAGGAATGACACATCCTGGGCTTTATGAGTGAGCCAAAATCCATGTGATCGAGGTTACTGCATGGGCTGGTGCCAAAGTCAGAATTAAGGGGTCTAACCCCAGCAGCCAATTTCGCAAACACATGAACTGAAGGGATGGGGTGAGCCTGTGCTGACTGCCACCCTCTTCACTCTGCTCCCTTTTTCTAAAAATCACCCCCTGGAATCACCGCTGGTTTGGCAGTGGGTGTTTGCACTGCGTGTGTTTGATCGAATGTTCCCTCGGGCTGTGTTTTAGCATGGGTGGGACTGCAGAGGAAGGGGCAAAGCCTGTGTTATTTTCCTCCTTGGTTCCACTTCTGGTAAAATAGTACAGCACCTTACCTTGCTGTTGCTGTTATGCTTGCTATTTTGTTAAAATGCCTAGAGGTCTTTCGGCATTTTGTGCCAAAAAAATATCCCTACTAGTCTCCTTCCATTTCCTCTCCCGCACTCCTGCAGGGTCAAAGCCCTTCATTTAAATTGGGACTTTCCACCCTCCTCATTGCCCAACAAAGTAAAGTGAAGAAAAGAATGATTGTTATTTTACCACTTTGAACGAGAAAAACAAAGTGCAGCTACTTAAAAAACAGGCGATTTCAGCAACATTTTCACTGAAAAGAATCGTCTGAAAACACAGACATTGTATCACCAAGAGGCTTGGAAATGCACAGAAACTAAATGTCGATATACTTTCTGCAACCGCATTGACTGCAGGAGAGCTTTGCAAAATGTTTTGCTAATGTAACTGCGGCAGGGTTGCTTTCATGGGCCTACCGACAGTCTGAAAGTCTAGTATGGGATTCATTTAACTTATTTAGACGTAAAATTTAATGCCTGAATGCCACCTAAAATTATTGGACTTAAACAAAAATGATGCAATACCAGCCTAGTTAAACCAAAGGGTTTGCAGAGGGTGATCTCTGCATGTGTGGAAACCGAATCTAATTGAAAACCAACTTACTGGGTTTATCTTGAATGAATAAGTTTAATGTAATGACAGCTTTTATCCCAAGAACGGAGATATGAAGTGTTTCTTTGCTTCATGGTGGAAGCTTTGAGCTATTACGTGGAAGGAAATATAGAAGGATAAAGAGATGCGTGGGAAGAGGGAGAGAAGAGAACAGGGGATGAAGGAGATAAGGGAGACAGCACAGAGACCTGGAAAGGGAGCACATCTTCTTACTCAGCAACACTGACCGTAAGAAGGCACTAAGCAGATAAACAACAATTTACTACTTAAAGCCATATTCTACCGTTGAAGTATGTGCAGACCTCCCCATGAGGTCAGTGGGTGTGCCAGTCTGGGCTGTCAAAAAATATGTTGTCTGAAATTCATATCCTGGTCTTCTGGGAGTATCTGGACGTGGAATTTGGCGCTGGCTGTGGAATGAGTTTGACATTACTGTACAGAGCAACTGACGCTGGTGGACGCGTCTGAGGTGTGATTGTGCAAGGATATGGTTTTTCACCCCCAGCTCATGGGAAAGTTGACCAAGCTGCTTAGTGTGAATAGGTTGTCTACTAATTTGTGGCCATGGGGTTTTTTTGTGATTTTTTATGTATTAATTCTCACACCTTCCTTCTTGTAGTAAGGAAGAGCTTTATCTGCTTTATCAGGTGCAGAGACCTGAATGTACCAAGAGACTAATGGAGGTTCTTTCTGGTAACGCAGGGAGTTCATGGAGGAAAAGAGAATGGATCCATGGCAGAAGAACTGCCCTCCTTGATGGCATGGCTGTGTTTACATGGATTTCGGTAGGGCTGAAATTTACTTCTGTCCAACAGTTTGAGCCAGCTTACTTCAATTACTCCAAAAATAAAATAATTCTAGTAATTAAATACCCAACGGAGCTAATGCTTGGGATCACTACATAGTTCTCAGCACCTGTTTCAATCCTATTTGCAGCAATTGTGCTCCAAACGGCATGACTTGTACATGACAGGAACGCCAAGGAGTCAGACACACAGCCAGCAGCATCCTTTGAGCTCAGGGACTGGGGCAGAGGGGTGACATGAGGGTTAAGGGGCTGGCAAAAGCTAGAATTGTCAGAAACTGAATGGATTTGGAGGAGTCTGATTTCTCTGGCAGGACAATTTAGGCTAACGTAAACCACTTCCAGAAAAGGTTTAGAGGAGGTGGAGTTAATAATAATTATATAAGGTTTTTCAGTATGCCCGGAGGCCTGGCTAGTCCAAGATGCTCTCTGAGAAAGATCAACACCAGTCATATCTGACAATGATATCAATAATCCCCTGTAAAACAGTTGAAGTATCATCTAAAATCTACAAAGATCTCCTAATTCTGAAGAGAGATTAGGTAATATCTTGAGGCACAGGGTTTCTGTCTTTTCCAAAATATTTCTGGCATTGATTTTTAACATCTGCATCTTCGTATCTTCTTCAGAATAAACTGCCAAATGTAATCTTATTTTAAAACATTCTCTAGTCTTAATTTTCTTGATGGTGTGCGAAGACACGTATCACTATAGGTGCTGAAATGTGAAGAAGCATTTTCTTGCTCCCATTTTGAACCTGCGATCTTTGAATTTCATTCAGTCTCTCCTCCTTCTTGTGCTACAAGCCGGAAGAAACAACAAAACAAACAGAAAAGCCCTGATGACCTTCTGACCTGCCCCATCTTGGCTAAAACAGGTGTAGGAGAAGAAAGTCCCTATCTTCTAAGCTGTTATAACAAATAAACATGAGACCGGTCACTAACGGATAGGCTATTGTGGGAGAAAGATACCTGCTAGGTAAAAGCCCAAAGATAATTTGGCATTCAGGCAACAACTGCATGTCGAGTCTTTACAGATCTAAGGAGCCCACGACCCCTTTTTTCTTCAGTACAGAAGCTGTCTCACGAGCATCAAGCTTCTCTTCACAAAAGAAGATGACAGCTGTCCTCATCTGGCATATACATTAAATATGTTTCAGATTTTGGCTGGGTTGGAATTGTTTCACTCCCTTCATTCCGAATTTATGTCCCAATGGGGCATTCAAACAGGAGGTGACAGTGTGCCTGTCTGTACCCCAGCCCTGACAATCCAGTTGCTGACAAGGAGAGAAAGTGAATGAGAGAGTCATGCTGCTTCAGTTCAGTTTCTCTCTCAAAAATAGATATCGATGTGAAGTAGCCGTGAAAGGGCTTTTTGTGTATGGCTTTATCCTGTCATAGCAGGGGTTGCTGTAATGAACTGAGGAAATGTGAGATGAAGTGGGAATACAGGCATGGATGAAAAAACTGACAAAATGTCAGGAATCCTTTTTTTTATAAATCTAAATGTAGAACTGAAACCAGAGCTGTAATGTATTAAATAACTGTCAAGTGGAGAATTACTGGGAGCTGCCTTCCATTCTGTGTGGAAGATGCCTTTCAAAATACTAAGTAGCATCATTTTCAGCTGATGTTTCACGCAGCAGTATACCAGAATGCAAAATTGGGTTTAGATGCACAGCAGGGGTAAAATGGCATCCTGCTACAGGCACTGGCAAGCAAGGACGATTAGCACCCACTGGCAACCTGCCTTCAGGCACCAAAGAGCTGTGGAAGTGCAGAAACATTTAATAACTCCTCTGTCGTGGCCTTGTGTTGAGATCTCATGCACCTTGTGAAAAGGTAGTCCTGATCAAAGTCACGGAGAGCACAGCACGTAGGGAGACCTTCTTTGACATTTCAGGTGAGATCAGAACGAAAGAGCTATGCACAAAAGGAGCGGATTGAGGCATGGAAAATATTGGGAGCTGAGGCCAGTGGGATACCTTGTTGGTGACCTCATAGGTTATCACCACCATCTGGCCTGTGTTATCCTTCCCTCTCCCCCCCATGCCCACAGCGAGCAGTCCCCACCATGAGCTACAAGAGGTAAGAGTGGAGGATGGAGTCTGTGGCTCTGCTGTGCCTGTGTCAGTGTATTGTGCTCAGAGGCAGTCACATTTGTGGCATGTTGGGGACCACAGGGGGAACGGACATGCTGAAGCAGTGAGATGTGGGGAGGCATTGATGCTGTACACAGATCCCTGCAGAAACCTGTAGCAAAAAGTACAGAAGAGAATAGCAATCAGGGATAGTGGTTCAACTTTTTGCTTCAGTTTTCCTGATGAAAAGAGAAGTGAAGGTGGGTTTCTTGAACCATATTCTCATCCTGGTCAATCATCCAGGCTGTGAGGGCATTGTGCCCCAGGGCAGGTCCCTGTGAAGCTGTCCATCTGACTTCACAGAGCATGAAAGCTCTCAGAAATAGTTAATCTGTGCCTCCAAACAAGTTTTCATGGCATTTTGTTTTACCCCTCCTCCCCACTGACATCAGAACTTCTCCATTCAAGGGGGGAACACCACTGGTATACTTGGTACTTTTGAGCTTTGTTTGACCAATAAAAGCTCAGTTTGGCCAATAAAAGACCAGCACTGGCCACAGTCTAAAAACTGTTCCAAAGCTTTCCAACAGTGTTGTCCTGCGCAGACCTAATGTAGAAGCATTTCAAAAACCTTTCTCCTTCATTTTGACAAATCATCTCTCATACACCCAAACTTGTTAAGTTTATTTTTTTGCCTCTACTTGATGAAAGAGATATAAAAGCTTTCTGCTACACCAGCTAATCCCCCTGTTAAAGGTGGACCAGGCTTCAACCTTGCCTCTCTTTAAAAGTGTGACATTGAATGGCAGTGGTCTGTCTCGTCTCAAAAACCTCATCTGCTCTGATGGTGGAAACTCACTGCAGGGACCGCATCCGAGTGTGGCACTCATCAACCAGACACATGGCATCATTAACCCTGAGGCATTTGCTTCAGAATGTCTGTCCCTGTTTCTAGACCACTCTGAAGCTGTGGGGTGATTTCTTGTGAAAAAAAAAACAAGGGCAGACAAGTGAATGCTAATCGTGCTTGCATAAAGGCACTCGTTCCAGCCACCATCCCCACACACTGAGGCTGGGAAGGATGCAGAAGAGCATCGAGCTGGCTGTGGGACACATCCCATCTTCTGGGCGTTGCATTATTTCACTATGCTTTATTTATTTTTGTTTCAATTTGTTTTGTCTTAAATATAAAAAGTGGGAGGGTGAAGACAGAGACCGAGACAACCTTTGAAGCACTATGGTTTCACCTTTTCTGATAGCTTTTGTTGTTTAGCCTGCGTTAGGGCTTTGCCTACCTTTTGATCTCAGACCCACTACTAGAACAGATTTGCTATTAAAAAAATACTGCTTTTCAATCATGTTTGCTTTAAGTAAGTTTGGAGTGTGATTATTTTGACTTGAGAAAATAAGAGACTGTTTGTTTTAACTGAATTCATAACATATGTTTGTAATAAATGGACTTGGGCAGTTGTCCTGATGCTAAATGGGCCAAAATTTGAAATTACTGCAGACTTGGTGAAATTTCAGCACTGCAAAATCCAGCAAAAAAAAAATCATGTGTGAAAGCTAACAACTGAGCAGAGTGAGCGAGTTTGGGGGCAGGATTTATGGCTGCACAGTATGTCAGGGGACGGGGAGGGGTGGAAACCTGTGCTCGGAGGGAAGAAAAGGTTTCTGAGGCTCCCAGCAAGACTGTGCCCCACTGCCATTTGCAGGGCTGCAGACTGAGCTCAGGCGTCGGCCACCTGTATTTCTCCTCAGGAGCAGCAGTTCCTGCTCAGACCACCTACTTTGAGAACCAAAGCCAGTTAAGGCAGAATTTAACTGCTCGGGTTCAAGGCGGGATGCAAACTGCCTGTTACACAGGGAGTCCTAGCTGAAGGACTCCTTTGGCTGCCAGCTTTGCCTGAAAAGTTCACTGCGCACCTCTAAATGCAGCGTCTCGTCGATGATCTGAGACGGCTGAATTTCACTGGGGAAATTTCATCTCGCACTCCCCATCACCTCCTCTGATGACACAAGGTCTGCAATGGACATCAGCAGAGCATGTGCCAGGTACAGACTTCTGACTACAGAAACTTCCGTGGCCATTTGCAATGGATTTCATAAAACTGAAGACAGGAGGTGATCATCCCGCTGTATTCAGTGTTGGTGCAGCCTCACCTTGAATGCTGTGTGCTGTTCTGGGCCCCACAATTTCAGAAGGGTATGAAGGTCCTTGAATGCATCCAGAGGAGGGCAAAAAAGCTGGTGAAAGGGCTTGAAGGAATGTTCTACGAGTGGTGGCTAAGGACTTTGGACTTGTCCGGTTTGGAGAAAAGGAGGCTGAGGGGTGTCCCCATTGCTGTCTACAGCTTCCTGAGGAAGGGAATGGGAGAGGGAGGTGCTGAGCTCTTCTCCTGGGTATCCAGTGATGGGACGCATGGGAATCATTCAAAGCTGTGCCAGGGGAGGTTTAGACTGGACATTAGGAAGCATTTCTTTACTGAGAGGGTGGTCCAACACTGGAACAGGCTTCCAAGAGAGATGGTCAATGCCCCAAGCCTTTCAGTGTTTAAGAAGCGTGTGGACGATGCTCTTAACAATATGCTTTAACTTTTGGTCAGTCCTGAATTGGTCAAGCAGTTGGACTAGGTGACCATTTTAGGTCCCTTCTGAAATAGTGTCCTCTCCTCTCTTCTCCTCTCCTCTCTTATAATTGCTTTACAGTGCAAGTGCTCTACCTCTGCCTTCTTTGACTTGAATGAGAAGATGGTGCTCAAGAGCAAATATCACTCCACACCCTTCATAGTCACAGGGAATGCAGAGCCTCTAATCCCTGTGGCCTTGCCAAGTTCACCTCCTTCTCTGCTCTCCAGCCTGCATAGCTCAGACAGGGCAGTTGTCTCCTTTTCTTTACTATGATTTCCTTAATAAACTAGACTAAATCCTGGACTTAATCCCAGCATAATGAGCACTGACTGATGAAGTGAACAAAGCCTTGAGGGAAAACCCCACAAGAATCAAAACACCTAAGAGTAAATGGAATTAAAAACCAAAAACATAGGTGCCCTTCCCTCCAGCTTAACTTTTTTGAACTTGGGCTTGCAAAGAGCATCCTTAGACTTACTGTTTTGCCTCTTTCTTCCTGAGAAAGGCTTTTTAGTTCTTTAATTCTGTGCTGATCTCTTTATTTCAGGGATGTTCTGCATGGACAAAACATCTCCACTGCTTCAGCCTGTGATTAGGAAATATACAGATGTCCTGAAATGACTCTGATTCTGTGTCAAGAGGTTTCTCATCTTGATCCATTATGTTACTTCCCAGATTGTTTTTCCAACAGCTGTCCACTAAGTCAGCTGAAAGCATTCACATAGAGAATAATTCTTCATTATACAGAAACTGAGCCTTGCTGTCAGGTCAGCTCCTGTTGTTGGCGTTGCTACACACTGTCCCACACAACAAACCAGCTACAGTCTTGTAGGAGGGTAAGTTAATGTGATCATCCTTGTTCCCACTTGCGCACTTAGCAGCTTTGTGCAGACCTCATTTAGCCTATGGGAGTCTGTCACTGCTTGAGGAAATGCCCAAGACCCTGCGTAGTACCTCCATATTTGCTGTCACCACCAACAGGAGAAGGCCAAGATCTCACAGGAAACATATCTGTAGGGTTGGACACACGTGGTCTGACAGGGGCTGAAACTGCAGAAAGAGGGATGGATTTTTGCTTGACTGAGTGCTGTGTAGTGTTCACTGCTGGGTGGCAGATCAGACTTTGTCCCTTTTGTATGACAAGGATGTTCCAAGCTTTTGATTTACATTCCTATTGTTTACTGTGCAAAGAAGTGCCATAACTGTCCTCATAGGTCAATATTACACCTTAGGTAGGCCTTTTCTGCTCCAGCCAAGAGTGTAATTACTGATATTACTCTACATTTTTACACTTTTGCTTGGAAATGGCGTTATCTTTAGTACCTTACAACTCTTTGCTACTTACCAGTTTCTTCCAAAGAAGTTTTGGTGAAACTACAGACAACTATATGTTGCAATGGGAAAAGCCGTACTTTCCCGTACCTCAAAACCCAAATGGGGTCAGGGTATACTTCTAGCACATACGCACTACAGGATGCCAAATCAGGACACTATTGATGGTAGGATATCTTCAGCAGAATGCAGAAGAAGCTTTCAGTAAAGACAGTAACTGCAGGCAGCATAGCCCGCAAAGAGAGCACCAAAAGGGTGGCGTGTCTTAAGTCTGTTGCCTCTACTGAATAGCACAGTTTAAGGGGGAAGGTTTGGATGCTATAACGACATTCAGTGCTTAGCCAGTAACAGCACGTTACTGTGTGTTGTTCTTAAGATACTTGTTGTACTTAAGATACTATAAGGAAGGGAACACAGACTGTGTGGTGGGTGTCTGAAGAATATATCTTTCATTATTCCCACACAAGCACATTATAGCCAGGTACTATATCTTAAGGCAAACTCGTTTGATGACTTCCAGTTACATTTCCAGTTGAAATGAGTTTTGAAATGTGCTTGTAATTAAATCCCTTAAAGGCTTATGAAAAAGACTTACCCCCTCCTGCAATATCTGTGGGCCCTAAAACTGCACAATATACTGAAAGACTATGGAGCCTTTGTTTGATTATACAAGTAATTAAATTTAAAATTTTATTAAACTTGTTAATAAAGACATAAAACATAGAGCTTCATACTTTGCTTTGATTTGTTGTGAGCTTTCACTAAATCCACAATTTCCTGGCACATGAATATGCTGTGTTTAAGGCTACTCTGGTTTAACCATGTAAATTCAAAATAGTGACATCACTTCAAAGGGGGCAGAGAAGGAACACAATAGGGCTGCATCGACAAAACCTCTTTCTAAAGGCATGCAGTGCATCCCACATAAAGCAGCTGTGTGAAGATAGGGTGAGCACCTACAGGCACTGGTCAGCTTCAAGGTGAAGAGCAATGCCCAGCAGACCTGCAGAGGGCTTTACTTTGTTCTGATGAGACATTAAAAGGCCTTTTCTGTCCTACCAGAGATAGCTGTGAAGTTCAGTTCTGGAAATTATTATGAACTGTTTCAAAGTTGAAGGGATTTTGCAGACAGAAATATCTATGACAGACAAACTCCTCGAAGACAGGCTGGGGGATCACGCAGTCCTTTGGCAGCCATAGAGGCATCCTGGATCCAGGAAATAGCCCACTGGTACTTCTTCTTACCTTAAACCTTCAGGCTTCAGGCTGTAATTCCCAGAGGGTGCTCATTGAATCATAGGCTCAGGTTCTAATTTTAAACTTATGTAGGCTTCTAAAATATGACAAAAGATAGAATCCAAGTTATGCCCATCTCTAGCAAGCTTCCTTGTCCACGTAGAGGAAAGTCTGAGGTTTTGAATCGTGAGTTCCTTTCTATCTCTCCTTCTTCAGAAACAAAAAAAAAAGGCAGAAAGTCTCACAATTAATGTAGCAACTCTTCCATTCCTGTGAAGCCAGCAGTAAGAAAAAAAATCTTGAAAACAAGCAAAGGTCATACAACTTCTCTTTGTAATGAAGCCCTTCATATGGCTGGCTTCATAGGGGTTAATTTGCCGAGGTTTGCTCTTATTGCACATTTTAGGAAAGACATGTAAAAGATTTTCTTCTCCTTTCAAATATGAACTATAATATACTCACACTTGTGCTGTTAAAAGCACAGATCATAAAACACAGGCGCTACAAGGTGGCCTTCCTGGCTCTGCTATTATATACCTTTCTCAGCTCGTTTTTAAACATTTACATTTGTCCATCAGACATTAACATGCCTTTTGCTATGCCATACACCAGGATGAAAATTGTGTTCTTAGAACAGGGCAAGGAAGAAAAACTTCATAAAGCTACTCAGCCTTATAGCCATAACTTGAAGCAATTCTGGCCTTTCATGGGAGGAGAGAGAGAAGAGAGGAAGAAGGGTATGTGTATATTCATTATAGCCCTTAACATTTACAGAAACACAGGTTCCCAAGAGCCATTTCAATAATGGTTTTAGTCAAATATTTATATTGCTATAACTTTATATGTTTAATGATTTTGCCCATTAAGGTTTTTGTGGTTTAGCAAGGAAAATCCAAATATTCTTGATGATGATTGGTGAGTTAAAATCTCTTGTAGCAACACAGTGTATAAAATCCTCTCCAAGTAACTGCCTTTTTCACACATCTGGAAAGACTCCATTTTTTTATCTGCCAGAGCCTTACAAGGGCAGCTTATTACATAAATAAACAGAATATATGTAGTCATAGAATGACTGAATTGAGTATAATCTTACAAAAACAAACCCTGTCTCAATACTCCTTTGTTTGTTGCCTTTTGGCACTATTATTGACTCTCCTGCGTGTACTGTATAATCATTACTGCCCCCACTTTTTCCCTGATGTGAAATGCGTCCAGGTGGTCAGCAACAACAAGGCCAAGGCTTGCCAAGCAGTGGAGCCGAATGCATCCTGGAAATGGGATCTCTGATTCTCATGCGCTTTCTGAGTGGGTAAGAGCAGCACCACTGTTCAAGATGTCACAGACCTTGTATGAAACAAAGCTGGCCTGCTGGAGCACAAGTTATTTCTTCTGAGCAACTCTACAAAGAACATAAGGGAGCTGTGTTTCCTTCATGGCCATGACCATCCCAAGAAGTACTTTGTACTGGGACACCATTACTATCATCCAAAAGGAGAAAGTTAATGAATGATCATAGGTGAGGAAACAGTCCCAGAAACCAGAGGAAATTCACTCTTGGGTGAATTAAAAGCATTTTCTATTCTCTTGCAGACCCATCTATGAATGCTTCTTGTCACTGGGAGAAAATATTGTCACTTTGTTCTGGTCCAACAGGCTCCCCATAGGGTGATTACCTCCTGCTCAGTCCTTTGATGGAAAGGGAAATGTGCTACTGCAGACCACAAAGCCCGGCTATAAACATTTATTTCATATACTTGGTAGTGAAACACGACCCTTCTGGGCCAGGACTGAATTACAAAATCTGGTACCTTCTGGCAGTGAAAGGATTGGAGCACCCTGCAAGCATGGGATGCACTCCCAAATGTAGAAGCGAAATGGCATTATAACTATGTCAGCAGAGATACTTTAGTTTTCATGTATTATTTTTCTTTTATTTCAACAATTACATGTAATAGAGCAGAACAGAAAACGAAAGAAAAGCATTTAATAGTCTTGCTTCTAGCTATTTATCTTAACCTGGTCCTAGAAGCAATAAAAAGGCACTTACACAAAAAGCAGTAATTTAATCAGATGACATTTACTGTAAACTGAATTTCATTTCTGTCTGTTAGATAGTTTTTTTCTGATTCATGATTTCTGTCATATAGCTCTATCTATTCATCTTGTTACAACAAATGCCAGCTACAGAGATAAGTCTTTATCTCCTTCATTTTTTGAAGCTCGGAAAAGGGAGGACATGACTTGCCAGGAATGTCTTTGGAACACAGCTCATCATTCAGGACCATTTCTGTGATGCTGCTACTTAAAGTGAACGTAAGGCAGAGAGGATGTCCCTGAAGTTCAGTCCTATCTATATGTATTCATATGTTGGATAAAGGAATTAAGTTCCTATAGGCGAATTAAGTTCAGCCCAAACCCTGGAAACCCAAAACTTGAAGTAAGGTTTTAGTTTGGCATCATCTTATGTATGGGTTCTGTCCTCCACCAGGCACAGCAGTTTGGAAATCAGAGACCCCAGGCTGCAATTGCTCAAAGCACAAGGCTCCACACGTGGGGTGATGTGGTTCTCGCACTGCTTCTGCCCTGGGTCTGACAAAGGGCGGGGGCTGTGGTAGGACGCTGTATCTGGGACATCACACATTTATGTGTCTGCACAGCACTGTGGCTTCTCTTGTATCCTGGGACCTGACAGCCCAGAGCAGCCATCACAGGGTGGGGATAGTCCCCATGCACAGACTGCGAGGAGAACCAGAAGAGAAGGCATGTCGCTACCCCCACCATTAGCTGGAAATGCAGGAATCAGGTGGGAGAGTCACTAAACCAGACAGTGCTGGGACACACACACACAAGATAATGAAGGAGCAGGACCTAGAACCTGAGCAGCTGCAAATGCCATCCTCTCACAGCCAGCCACCAACCCACGCCCGGCTGGAAACAAACCCGTAGAGCTCGGGGTGCAACCACCAAGGGACAGGAACTGGGACAGAGTGCCTGGCAGTGCTCACGGGCACCCGCTGGGGAGCACGGGGGCAGGGGACACCCAGAAAAGTAACACATTGTTTTGCAAGTCATTAGAAAGTTAAGCCAGTTCCAAAACAGCAAACATCCGCATATATTGAACTCAATTTTCCACATTTATAGAGCTGAGTACTGAAAAGGCATCATTTAGGGGAGAAGACAGTGAGCTATTTTGCTGAGATCCTCCAGATGCCATGGCTTAAATGCATTCATCATGGTAACGCAGCTCCCTGTTTCTCCGAGTCCTGTGCTGCAAACAGTCCCTCCACATACAGACCCACATCAACCTTGTCATTACAATTTGTCACACATCTCGTTTTATGTTTGGCGTTGTACTGGGATATTATATCCTTCACATATTGCTGTAGTCATGAGTCTGAAGCAAAGCATGAATGGGGGTGGGGATGGAAAGCAGGAACGGGAGAAGGACAAAAAAAGAAGGAAATTGCCGACATTAGTAACTACCGAACTTCCTCTGGAGGTTTGACGTTTCCTGTGGAAATAAGTCAGTGCCATGGCAGTGAGAACAGTGTACTGGAGACATACTCAAGCTAACCCTAAAGCTACTGTCATAACCCTCAAAACCCCTCGAGAACCGGGGCTGGCTACGAAATCACCGGAGCAGGGTAGTGAACGCTCAGCTCGGAACCACTATGAAGAGACACCCGCCAACATCTGGACTAGGGAGTCTAACGTTAGCATGGGCACGTCGCACTGCAACACGACCAAAGGGAGCGTGTGGACACATCTGAAAGGAAAGATGCATCTTTGCTGCATCTTCTTTTGGCTCCTACCTTGTCACTTGCTTGTACTTTCCCTTTCGTACAGTAAGTCCAAAGTATACAACAAAGGAGATGTAGTTTGATTATTTTGTTGGGGTTGTGTGTGTGTGTGTGATGATTTCGTTGTTTTTTATGCCTCATAGGATATTTTGCAAAAGCTCTTTAGAAACATATTTCCTTCCTTCAAAAAGGTAAAAAAGACAATCAGTAAAGAATCTAGGCATGCCTTTGCAGGCAACAGGAGACTTAGCAAAGTGTTATACTCAAATTTATGCAAAATACTGCAGTAGTTTCTGTCCCAGGGCATTCATGTAAACTTCTTTGTTATTTTACTGATCTAATACCTGTTAGTTTTGGCTTGGAAAAAAGACAGTCATGAAAAACAAACAAAATTAACAAAAGCAGAACAGTGAGAGTAGCATAATTCTAATTCCACAAGTAATATTATTATTTGACATCACTTTCCCTGAAATCACAAGACAACTAGTTTTCTGCTGAAGTTGGAATTTAAAAAAAAAGAATATTAGCTATACATTTTGGGTCACTGGAAGAGCTTGGCTTTGAGAAAATGAAAATAATTCGGTACAGATTTAATGTTCACTGTTTAATTGACATTTACCTCAGTTGTATTTTGCTTCTAAAGTTAATTCCAGATAAACACACACATGAAAAATAGGATTTGGAGTTACGTATTTGATTCGCTCTCATTTCTCAAGAAACACAGGTTAACCTGAAGTATTTTTCCACCACGGTGACAACACCTTTACAGCACCACTTACAACCATAGTGCAAAACGCGAAACAAATCATGGTCAAATAAATATGGGGTTTGAGACAATTACCGAGGCTGTGGAGGAGATGCTAAAATCAGGAAAGTGCTTTGGTGTGAACAGCTGTGGCAGAACCGGTCTTTTAGCAGCATACTAAGGATAATCTTTCTCCCCTAACATCCACTTCGACTGAGCGAAACGAGCTGTCAGTAAGAGCACAATTTTTCCCAGCAGAAACACAGGGGCTTTTGGTAAAACAGCTCTGTATCGGGCACTTAACAAAAACCGCAGCATAAGCCTTGCTTACGGCAAACTGCCCATAGCTTCGTGTCAGCAAAACATGCAAGCAACAAAAAGGGTCATGCGAGATAACTCTACCGAACCGTCTCTCCTGGTTTTGTTACCCAAACAAAAACCAAAACAGTTCCCTCCCTCCATCCTCCTCCCCTTCCCCTTCCCTCCTACGTTAAAAGCGAAGCAGCAGCCTGCTCAGGCTATAAAAACTCCCAGGCTTTTCACAGCCCCGTTCCCCAGGGCCAGCGCGGCAGCCTGCTCCCTGCTGACCTCCTTCCAAAAAACGCCCCCGCCCCTTGCAAGTGAGTCATTTTTACAGGGCTCCCCGGGGTGCTCCCGACTGCTTTTGCCCAGAAACCCCCCTCCGTTACCCCGGGCTTTCCACCTGTGAGGAGATGGCCCGGGGGAGGCCGGAGCAGCTTTCGGTTACCTCCCTGCCTGCCAGATGCAGGGTGGGGTCTCTGCAGCTCTCGTGCTCCAATATCGCATGATGTCAAAACCTTCCTTTTTTTCTGTTTTTTTTTTTAACTAAAAAAATAAAAATAAGAAATCCTCTGTATTTTCATGTTCAGGAACTTTTAATTCCCCTTCTCAGGCTTTTCGTGTTGCATCCAACTGCTGAAGTTTTCTCACTCACTGGGGCTGATTAGAAAATCTTTCATGCTACGGCTTTTTTTTGTTGTTGTTTAATTGGAAAATGCAGTTCTTTCGAAATCAAAATGCCATTTGTGAAATCATTGCGAATACGTTTGAGCCTCCTTTTGAAAGTGGACCAGGAATAAATGGTCTGACATAGCTGAAATCTCTGTCCCGTTTCAGCATTTTTTATGATGATCCTTTTCAGTTTTCAATTCAAAATAACCTTGAGTTTATGCCATTTTTCTCTTTTATATGTTTTATCCTTATACCAAAAAAATCCCAGATCAAAATGAAACACTTTGTTCAATCCAACAATATTTGTATCCAATTTCTTTTAAATGGCGTTTCAAAACTTGGTGGGTTTTGTTCTGAATTGACAAAAAAAATCCTATTACAGAGGTTAAAAATGCATATTTTGACCACGTGCCTGTGTGAGGAGAGTGCTTGGGCAATGCCTGTTTTTTAAAACCCAAACTCATGGAAAACCACCTGTGATTGTCTGCCTGGGACTATAACTACTTGACCAGCACGGGAATTTGTAGCATGTAACCTGCAGTTTTTGCTTTGCGTCCATTCCTCGTCAACACAAACCTCTAGGATTTGGTGCTTTGCACTGCTCAGCATTACAGCATTTAATTTTCAAGCCCTGGCATCCTGAGATAGATGTTCATGCACTGAGCAAGGAGAACTGGAGAAGACAAATAACAGCAAAGGGAGTGTTGCCCAGAAGCAGTGCTTTGAGGAAAGATATTCACTAGAAATGTCAGGGGACAAGGGGACTTTCTAAAGTCCCTCTCTGCTCTGCAGTAGCTTTGGTAGGTATTTGCCCCACTAGATGATACCTTCCATGGAGGATCCATGCCCTTAAACTCTGCTGAGAAAGGGGGAAACTATATGCTGTCTTTCAGAAAACACACATGGTTAGCGGCAACATTGCATTTTCCAGTTTTATTTTCTGTCCGCATCGCTCTGGCTTCATCCAGGTCCGGACTTGCCTGTCCTCCTGCTGCTGGTGTGAGACTCAGCAGAAAATCCATGAAGTGCTCTGCCAAAATGAATGGCAGTCTGGTCACACGCTGAGACTGATCAGGAGTCGGATGGAGCTGGGGAGTTCTTGGGTTGTGCAGGTCCTGTGGCAATGATGGGGAAGCCACAAATGACAAAAGATTTTTGTCTAACTTCTCCTTTGGAGCTCATCCATAGGGACGCTCCAAGACACAAGTGGGTACCTCCCCACATACCTTACCAGGTCCTGCTTCGCAAACCCTCGTGCAAATAAAAAGGGTGTGAAGTTTGTTCTACACTTTTTTTTAAGAGGATGAGAGTGTTTTGGATACAAATCTAAACTATTTTCACACAAAGATATGTCTGGGAGTTTTTGAATGGCCACAGAAGTCGATTTCATAAAAGTTTTAGCACCACTGGAGGAACTATATTTCTGACTACACAGCAGAACTAAATCATCAATTTTGCTTTACAAAGCTGCTTTTTACTGTGCAATGAAGGCAGGGAAAACCCTCGAAGAGCTCCCTGAGTGAGAAGCCATCCTGAGAGAGAGAGATGTTGTGACTCATCTCCATGGCAACCGGGAGCGATGACGCGAGCGGCCGCTCTGGATTATTCTTGTTTAGCAACAAGCATACAATACATAAATACATGTTTGGTGACTAGAGGATTACAAAGACAATAATGAATTGTCCACAGATCCTTATTCATCAAACTAGCCAGTAAACCTGGTGGGTGACAGAGATTATCGGAAACCAGCAAGTCTAATAACATGAGCTGCTGATTTGCTGGTTTAATTTTTCTTTTAATATGAGGATGAACAGAAGGAAGTTATAATGTCCCTCAAGGGTTTTATTTCTGGAAGAATTAAGAGGCTACTTTTATTGTTATTTATTTATAAAATAAATATTTTTATTTATTTTATTACTTTGACTGACAAGTGTGAAAGTCTCCGCCTGTGTGGTGACCCCATCCTGGGCTGTGAGAGAGGTGTGGGGTGGGGTGTGGGACCTCCAGCCCCAGAGCAGTGGACTGCCCACCACCAGCTGTCAGCAGAAGGCTGAAGGTTTGAACCATTGGGATATTCTGCACATCTGCATGAACCCGTACAGACATAGTCGCAGCCCCAGTGCACACTCAGGCAAGCACAAATATTTCACAAACAATTCTGGTCATTGTATTTCTTTACTGAGTATGGGAAATGCATGTTATGATAATGATGAGTTCTTATAGATCCCGTGTAGGTGAAGAAAAAATAATGCCCCTGCCACATAGCACGTAAAATAGTAGTGTTTTTCCATGTGCCCGAGGCCACTAGGAGTTTCACTCTTCTTCAGAGTGCCCTTGCCAAGCTATGTGCATCTCTTCACCTGGTGGCGAATGAGACCCCTTGGAGCACATCTCTGGAACTGAGTCATAAGAGACAGTAATGCTGCGACGGCTGCTGCTAAGGGATTGTGTCCTTTCACTCAAGCAGCTGTCACTGTCTATTTCATACCTATGACCAAACTTGAAGTCTGTGAGATCAGAGTCAGACGTCTAAGATGAAACATCTAAGCTGCCTTTGACTCTAGGGGCAGGAAATACAGCTAGATGAACCACTGCTGTGACATTTTCTTTGTTGCTGTGACTGGGAGGTCTTTATCTACTAAGATTATTTTTTTTTTAATATTTTTGCCATATCCTCTCTTTGCACTCAGACAGACTTTCTCCCTTCCCCTTTATGGGGGACATCCCCCTACAGCAACTAGTATAGTTTCTTAAAGGGTGGGTGTCAGGAGGATGGGGCCAGGCTCTTTTCAGTGGTGCCCGGGGACAGGACAAGAGGCAATGGGCACAAACTTGAACATAGGAAGTTCCACCTAAACATGAGGAGGAACTTCTTTACCCTGAGGGTGGCAGAGCACTGGCACAGGCTGCCCAGAGAGGTGGTGGAGTTTCCAACTCTAGAGACATTCAAAACCCGCCTGGACGTGTTCCTGTGTAACCTGCTCTAGGTGACCCTGCTCTGGCAGGGGGGTTGGACTAGATGATCTCCAGAGGTCCCTTCCAACCCTATGATTCTATGATTCTATGATTCTATGATTCTTCCAGGTAATAGCACAAAACAGTTCAATGCATTTCCGAATCACCTCATGTGAGGCGGCAGCTAGGAAAGGGGAAATCAATGCTTCATACTGAGCTGTGGAGCAATCAGGAAAGGCGTCTTCAGCAACATTAAAATAGACTTACAATGGGGAGAGAGCGAGCACCAGGCAGCCTACCACCAGAGGAGACAGCCTCGCATATATAAAGCCCTACTGAAACGTACACAACGCTAAATCCTCTGCCACAGCAAGAAGAAATGAAAGTCACCTCCAGACTGAAGGAGGCTCTTTCCAAACGAGAGCGATTTGGCAGCTCTCCTGGAGTGAGCAAGTATCTGGCTGCACAGCAATTTGGACAGCTTATTTCCCTGTTTGCCTGGCAGTTGGAGATGTAAGACATGCTTCATTAAGAAGGATCGCTAGATAGGGATGTGCTTGTTTTTTAAAACTGAAAATGAGCAGCATTCCTGTTACTTTAAAGTGAGTATCAGTTTTCTTTTGAAATTTAGCAGAGGCCTGGTAACAATTACCATATTTTAATGATTATCAACAAAGGGAATATCTAAATCACAGCAAGATTTTAAAAAGAAAATAGTTGGTGGTTCTGGAAACATACATTTTTGGTGCATGATTTGCATCAGTTTTCCAGGGCCTGGTTTTCAAATGTTCGAATGTTCAGTGCTTCCAGAAAAAGAGATACTTTAATAACTTGGACCAAAAAAAGGAGGCATTCAAAGGCATAAATTTGAAAATCTTGGCATTATATGGGCTATTTCTGCCTGCTTATCCGATTAACTTCACATTATGAGTACAGCTACCAAATGGACTGTCAGAATCTGTGCCTCTGATCCTGCCACCATCCTCTTGACAATCCAGAAAGCTCAAATATCCTAAATCAGCTCCTACCCTCCACAAAAAAAAAAAAAAAAAAAAAAAGTCAGAGAGGGAGAGAGAGATTGCCACTAAATTTATGACATGTTTTTTGTCCAAAAAGTTAAAATTTTGTATTGGACTAGATGGCCTCCTGAGGTCCCTTACAATCTAAGCTATTTTCTGATTTTCTGATCCTAATCACCTGAGAGTTCTGTCCTTTAATTTCCTTTCCTTTTTGTACTACTTTACCCATTCCCAGCAGGCACAGGAAAGAGTCCTTCCAGCTTTCTTCTGAGTACATTGGTCTAAGGCTGAGCTTACCAGGGTTCCAGCTGGCTCTCAAGGCTTCTATGAATCTGAACAACTTTCTGCCTGTTGAAGTAATTTTCAGCCCTTATGCAGATAAAAACGTTGGCACCAGTTAGCCTTTCCTACCCATACCACCCTCAGCTATTGATGGCACTAACATATGCCTGAGCTGAGATCCACTGACCTGAGACCTGGACAAGGAGTGACCAGGCAGGAAGTCCTCTCCGGGAAATTACAAACTGAAGATAAGACCAGAGACAATAAATGGATATAAACAATCATAAAGAAAGAGTGAGGCATTATTGATCAGAGAGATAGGCAGCACGTTCACGACCTTAGCAGTCTAGCAGCTCAAATAATAGTGTGAAAGGGATTGATGAGTTTAATTTGCGGGAGTTTATAGGAGCTCCTCCTAAGACAGAAGGGCAGCTTGGGGAAAAAGCACTGAAGTGTCTGCTTGAAATGTCACAAACAAAAGGTGGGTTGTTCAGAATTGGAAACGGGTCTTCCAATAGTGAGCAACAGATGATAAACAAAACAGTTGAAGATGATAAAGGTGTATGAAAGTGCGGCACCAGTATGGTGGATGAGTTAGAAAAGGTTGGTTTGGAAAGACTCAGAGAGACAGGGACGCTAATTACTGATGCACACTTCAGGTCCCTGCTAATTTCTACAACTTCTCATTGGTTTAATGAGAATCCCACACCTGCCATTCTCACCCCCCCTAGGTTGTGTCCAGGCTGCCCTACACTCACATTTTGTCACCAGGTTCACTCCTATACCTCCAGTGTCCCTCAGCTCTTTAATTTATGCTTTCAGACCTTGAGCAGCTGGTATTAGGGGCTGCTCTTCCCTGCCCCTACTACTGCTCAATTCAGTTTCTCTGTGCACCGTGTAAGATTAACACAATCTTTTTTTGTGTATCTAATAGAAAAGTCAAGCCGGACAAATAGCACCGTTGTCCTTCCACAGTGCTCAAGTACATTTTTCCACTGGGAGAATGCGCTGACCTTTTTTGCAACTGCGTGATATAGTATAGACATTTCCTAGTTAAATTAATAGATAATAACTAATATTATCAGAAAATCTAAGCAAAAGCTTAACATCTTCCGATCTCATAAGGAAACAGTCTCAAGCAGATTTTTTTTTTCACTTTTCATTATGAGGAACTCACATATTGATGGATGAACGAAGAAGATGTTGAGATGATTGCTTTGAGGGTCAGATGGCTGTAATCAGAGAAGCAAGATGAGTAGGCAGAGGTCATACCTTGTATTAAACCAGTAAGTATAGCCGCAAAAACGCAGACAAGCTTTCATTGCTTTCAGGTGTGAAATGAGAACAGTGAGCTTCAAACTTAATCCAGGCTAATAATAAATGCTCTGGGCTTGACTTGACTTGACTAGACCATTTGAGAAAATAAAGGTGACAAGAACTTGTGATTCAGAGATGAGTAAGGGATTTCCAAGCAAAGCTAACAGGAAGTTTAAACACTATGAGATAAAGAGAGACACACAGACGTCCACTGATAAGATCAATGGTGCTATCAAATTTTAAAAAATCCCACCAAATGATGTCATTGCTCATTTTTATTTTCTCCTGTTATCAAAGCACTGCACCAAAAGCACAGTGAAAAGAAAGATTTGTGGCAAGTGAATGTACCTCAAACAAATCCTCACTATTTTGAGGAAGTAAGGGAAACCTAATATTTCTGTGTCCACTAGAGTTCTCCCAAATCTGCGATTTGCCAGGTGCATTTACTTCCTGACAATGAACACAAATGTATCTCGTACAGAGCAAGGCTAGGAAAGGAAAGATTGCTGAATATCAAATATTTCTATTTTTTATTAATTTTTGCACAGTTTTTTACATTCTTTATTTTACAAGAATTTTTACAAGAAAAGGGTCTTTGAAGATCACGTTATGGAAATCTAGAAAGCATCTGTATCCAGCACCTAAGGAATCCAAATTCCTTCTGCACATAGCCCTGGATTTATTACTATTTTCACCTTGGAAAACTAGTCCCAGTGGATAGCTGACCCCTGCCACTTTATGGCTCACTGGCTCTTTGACGGCTACTTCTGGGTGGCTGCAGGTTGTGACACAAATATTTCTTCAGTAACCATTTACCTGCTCCCTTGTGGATTCCCCTTCCTTGACGTATCCCTGGCTTCACAGGAAGGACTGGAAACCGAGCCTGTGTGAGTTTGTAAAGGCAT
Source organism: Chroicocephalus ridibundus (assembly GCF_963924245.1). Taxonomy (NCBI): domain Eukaryota; kingdom Metazoa; phylum Chordata; class Aves; order Charadriiformes; family Laridae; genus Chroicocephalus; species Chroicocephalus ridibundus. The sequence goes on along the minus strand of NC_086285.1, from coordinate 155,759,832 downwards.
TGGGGAAAGGAAAGTGACTGACTAACAAAAGATGCCAAACAAACAGCCTCTTTTGTAAGGGTCACGTACCTGGAGTCTGTTTCAGGAACTTATTTCAAAGGCAGAAAGCCCCAACATGCCCATGTTGCCTATCTGATCTTTTTCCTGGTTTTGCATGCAAATACAATGCTGAGTGGAAATGAGGAATGTTAGAAACTTCTATTCTTGTTAGGCTTTTCAGGGCAAGCTAAGAAGGAATTGGTCATGCTCAGTGACTTTGCTCTGTTTAATCAGATTCAGATGAAAAGATTGTTGATAGATCTCTGCAGAAACGTTGCAAAATGTATTTACTGACAATTTAGGAAGAATTTACCACATTTCAAAAAAAAGGGAGCCAACAAGGGTCATTTATGACTTCATTCTAAATAAATGTTTCCTGTGAAACACTTATCTAGGAGCTATTAAAAATATATTATATATAATTTTTTATATACCATTAGTATTAAATGGTCTCACTTTTTACTACTGTAGGAGCAGTTTTGACACAGCAGAAAAAAGGGATCCTGACCTGAAGAGGCATCTCTCTGAACTGGTGATAGGTGAGAACTGCTGTGTGGTGAAAGCTGTATAGTAGTCCTAACACTTGACTTTTTTTATTTAGCATTTTTCACCAAGTGAACTTAGAGAGTGTTGTACTGTGGAAAAGAAGCTGAGCAATGTCTACTTTAAAAGGCTCTGTGCCCTGCTTCGCTAAAGAAAACTCATGTAACGGACACAAGACTCCAACCCACGGTCCTCTCCCCCCAGCCAGATGCCCAGACTCATGTGGTGCACCAGCGGTCTCAGCTGGACTTTGCACAGGATTAATATCTCTAGGAAGATCTGTTTGCAGAAAAGGGGTTAGTCTAAACCCACTGATGATTTAACATTTCCATACTCTTTACTTTCTCCCTGACATCTGCCTTCTGGCTATTGCACTTTGTGTTTGCAGGTCTAACAATTTATATTGTCACTAAATTGCATTTGAAAAGGAGTACAAGATCTCAAGTTTGTGTGCCTTTCTTTCACAATTTGCAATTCCTTAACCAGGACAAGGAGGAGAGCTACGTCTGGATTCCCACGTGCGGGTCAGTGTCCAGCATTACCTCCTGTGTTGCCACTGGTCTACCGGTTAGTCCGTAGGGTGGGAGAGTTTGAAAATATCTTCAAAACTGATTCATATCCGGGAAAAGTTAGATTTCTGTGATTCTTCTTTTTCCAATAAGACAACTTTCAAGTGAAAAAATCCTGATCAGACCTAAAACTGTAGTCAAAATGTTATATTGGAAAAAAAATCATTGGCAATTTGGCTCTTCTCTCTTTGTCTCCCTCTCTCAAATCGATCAGAAACATGCAGCTCAGACCAGAAAATCCCTACCAGTGAAAACTATTAACTTCAAGATTATTTCCATGTTAGGTATCTCGGTTCACAAACAAATAGTGTTAAGCCCATTTTTTTTCAATCATGTTTTAGCTAGAACATTTTTTTCCTCTACCGAGTGAAAAAGGTGCATTTTCACTTGGCCAAGTAAACAAATCAGCAAAATTGCCATATTGGTTATTGGTTTTGCGGCAGTGGAATTACATGATATCAGGCACACACAGTTGTGACAGCATGCTCTCATCTTAGAAGACAAGCTTTTTGGGCTTTCATCCAATCAAAAAGCCGGAGAGATAATGAAAATATATGTCTTGGACACTTTATGATTAATTGTAAAGCAGCCTAGAAATATTAGCTTAATAAACAGCCTTTCTAAGGAATACATGTTACTAAAATATACTTGTCAATGCTCAGGTCTAATAATGAATGAATGAATAACACTTCCGTGATATATGAGGTGATGGCAAAAGGGAATGATAAGAGGGATGTCATAGCTAAAGGATTAAATTAAGTTGTTTGAGGAGGGCTACGCCACATAGGGAGACTCCATAGATGCCCTGGCTGAAAAGGAAGACAGCTGTCATCATTCATACCTGTACTTCGCCTGGCTCTGCTCCCATCAGGCATGAGCCCTGCACATGTCTAGAATCCCTTGCAGAGCCCAGTCAAATTTCTCTGGCACTGAGGTATGGTCTTAACTTTGTACAAAGCTCACAGACATGCTCTGAGATTTAATTTCACTTGTAAATTACGTACGGCACTAGGGCAGAGTCCAGGGGACTTGGAAAACTTTTTCTTAACACTTTATGAGTCTTCCCTGTATTTGACTCAATTTCAGGTAGATAACTGAAACAGTTCTGTCTATCATCATCACGTTGGGTTTGGAAAAATAAGAAATTATCTGAAAAAAGCATACTATTATGTGTCCTGTCAGAGTTTTTCATGATCATAATTTCAAAGCCATTAAACCTGCTTATTCTCTCTGCAATGAATAACACAAAAGCCTTAGTTGCAGTGAATTGTACGTCTCCATTGATTTTGATGGGAGCAACGTTTGTTTCATGTTCAAGGCTGGCTCTGGTTCTTCTCAAACTTCTTTTATGTTGCAAATACCTGACAAACTAGGTTAGGATTAAACTTGTTGGCATTCAGAAATTAGTAAGTATTTGCCCAAAATATTTCTTGGGAAATGTTTCCAACAACCTAGAAATGAGAAGTGTAGAAAAAATAGTAGCAGGTGAGTAATCTTCTATATTTAAAAGAATAGGGACAGATTTTCTGTATATTTTTTTTAAGATTTTTTAATAAAAGTGCTGCAACTTATGTTTGAGGTTTGTAGCACTTTATTTAATAAGAAGCAGCAGTTAAGCTTCTTTCCATTGTGGCCTTTAAAAAAATTATTACTCATTTTCATTGCATTGCTATTAATTAGTTTACATGCCACTTAAATGGAGGTTTTATGCTTTAAACCACAGTGTAAAGCCTGGTGCTCATTAGAAAGTATTTCTGCCCCATTCACAGCAGTTGAGTTCTAACCTGCTTGGTCTCAACTCCAGTTCCTGAAATGGTACTTTCCTCATTAGTTTCCCATGCTGCAGGAAAACTAATTCCACTTCTTTCCTCGTGTTGATGCCATCTCAAGCTGCCCATATGGCTGGATCCTCATTTTGCTCTCCCTTCCCCTCCTGCTCTGTCCCTGTCCCTTCAAACCCTCACCTTCACAGTGCTGGTCCCACTGCCTGCAGGCCCACGCTGGGCTTTGAATTAGTGAAATGATCTGGGTTAAAAATAGATTTTTTTTAATTAAGTCTGAATCATTTAACTGAACTGATTTCCACTACATGCCATGGTCCAACAGAAGGGGACAATGGCGGAGTGAGATTCCATACCTGGCTCACCTTCCAGTGAGAAGACAGTGCGAGCATACCTCCAACCAGCTCCTCTATGGTCACCAGGTCTTCAGGGAAAACACTTCAGTCCTGTTTCACTGACAAAGAAAATTATGTCACCTGAAGTGCATTGGGTCCTCAAAATATCGATTGCTTAGCTTGATGCTAAATCAGAGAACTTTGGTCTGCAAGACACTCTTGCAGCATTCAAATATCACTACTATTTCTTTGTCTGGACCAATAAAATCGTGTCTTCTTGAGGAGATAAGGGGCCCAAATGGTCCGTAGCATCTAGAAAGGATCTGCCAGTCATTTATACTGTGTTCAGCATGTTCTTGTCTGTGAACATGAATGGACGCTATCATTGCATCCAACAGAAGTTATAAGAATGGACAGCAAAGAGTCTAAGGGCTAATAGGGTTTGTTGCCACAGTTAAATAAACGCCATCAAAATTCACAAAGAACATAACGAAATCTTGGTGTTGTAATTTCTCTGATGATTATCACTCCTTAAGAGATATTTCTACTATTGTGGCTATGAAAACAGAAACTCCATTTCTTACCTTGATACTGCAAAGCCAGAGGGACCTTTTCCTTCATGTTCCTCTAAAGAAAAAAGAAAAATTTTATGAATAAGAAAAAAAGCTGTGGGGCATGAAGGAGAGGGAGGGGGGTCAATGCATAGTTAAACAGGGCTGGTTTGAGTACATCTGCCTGGACATTCACAGGGCAGTATGACTGTGCTAGTATGACCAGTGATCCACTTGGATTACCAAGACCCAGTTATCAGCACGAAGGGACTATGACCCACATCTAGGCACGTAAGAGACTATATTTTTTCAATTCTCACAATTGTTCAATGTGCTGTAAATCCTTCTGTGCACAAGTCCAATTTTTTTGCAAAAACTTTTTTTTTTTTCGCTTACTTTCTGTAGGATTACAGTGGCAACCTCACCATACAATCCATCACCACCACTACAGGACAGACAGTGTTATGATGCACTGCCTTGAAATATAGTGGTTGTAGGACTAGGAAGACATTTTCCTCTAGACAAAGGCATAAGTGGTTTACACTGCAGTACACTAATAGATGGTTTAAAGGTGTATTTGATTGCTTTTGGGGCTTTGTTTTATATACATCACATATGCACAAACCCTGGGTGTTGTAGGCTTAATGCGTGTGTGTGCATGGATATGTTTCAATAAAACAGATTTGTCTAACATAGCAAATGCGCAAAAATGCATGCACAAATGAAACATAAGTTGTCCATCTCTTTCAGTAATCTATGTTAGACATTGAACACTACCATCTGTTCTGGAGGGAGAAAAAGAAATTGTTCAGAGAAATAACTTGCCCTGGAAGAAAATCACCTGCTAACCCACTATTCATTAGAGGCTGATTTATGCACAAAAGCCTCAGGGTTTCTAACCTTTCCAAAACTCTTCGATATGTTTGTTTTACAAACTGTTCTGGTGAAGAAAAAAAAAAAAAAAACCCAAACACTTCAGTTTTGTTCATATGGTTTACCCTAACAGTGAGTCTATTTGCTGAGATTACATTTTTATTAAGATGATCTGGACACATCGTATATAGTTTCTTATATTTTACGTCATTGGAAAGGCAGCTAATTTGCTTTGATCAAGCCCCATCAGCATGGCCAGTGACTCCATCTATACTAGCAAATAAACCAGTACCAAACAACACTCTGGACACTGGAACTCAATGGTCCCTACTGGCAGGTTGTTAGGATAGTCCACGGCAGTGTGTTGTCTGGGTTCATCTCCCATACAATCCCCAGGCAGAGTTCAGAGATTAGTGCAGACCAAGGACATTTCCTTTTGATGGAGGGAGTATGGACCCCTTGTTTTAGAAGATAAGTGTGCCTGGTGGCATTAGAGCCACCGACTGGTCCTGGGCAGCTATAACGTACCACTGCAAATATTATGCTTACTGATTCTCTGTATTTGTCTGTGTCTTTATCTGTTGTTTCTCAAGGTACAGACTACAAAATTTCTGGGGCAAGGACTTTGTTCTTTTTGATCATGTAGCACACTAGAATCCTGGTCCATGACTCTGTCCCCTTCTGCAGTCCAAATAATAAATCATTCTAAAACAAATTCAGAATAATGCTTCAGTCAAGGGTATAGTAAAGAACAGTACAGAAAAGAGCTATCAAAAGGCAGAGAAGAAAGGAAACAGCTACCTTATCTTCTGTGGAAACTATTTATTTACTTACCCTTGTTCTCCATGGACATTTATGTTGGTCACAGAACAAGCAATCAAAGGAAGGTATGAACATATTTTTCATCTATTGTTATTGCTGAAATTATGTGCAGTTGTTGTCATGTAAAACTCTTGATGCAGTCATGAAGTCGTGTTAGGAGGCTGGAATGAAGGGCTGACTGCCATGAACTTTTCTATCATTATTTTTCTTTTTTCCTCCTGACATTTCTAAACACAAACACTTGTAATCGCTTTTAAAAGGGAACCCTGTATTCATGCAAAGCAACAAGGGATTCCAGCAGCAAGACAGATACATCTGGACAATTTGGTAACCTCCCAATCTTTGATTTAACTATTAAATTGGTGACCGTATTTCTTTCCAGTCCATGTGGAAATCTTCAGTCTAGAACTACAGAGGGCTGGTGTTGACATTTTTGATGCATTCAGGGCGCTCCCAAACATTACAGATGTACTGATGCGCCAGTTGAAGTTCTGACGTTAATAAAAATGTGTAAATATTACAAACAATTTGATTTTAAAACTCACAGATAGGACCATTACATTTGGGAATGTATGTCTGCTGAAGGCAAAGAAGTTATACCCCCGAAGTAATTTGGCATGGGAAAATGACTTTGAAACATACTAGTGTGTGTCTGAGAAAATACATTAGTTCTTGAAAGTATACTAGGAAAAACTCAATCATTTTGTCTCGGGGACAAAATGTATTGGCCAGGTCAACACATGAAGAAAGCAAATTATGTCACACATTGTGTCAGTGAGGGCCCTCTGCTTTAAACATGCACCCCGTTACCTTCAATAGATAAGAAGGCAATAATTTTCCATGGGATTTGAGTTGATGAAAACTAATAAAACAGTGGGATTTTTCTTCAGCTGAAACCCCAATTCTAATTAATTAATTAGGTTAATTCAATGACTTTTCACAGTGTGTAAATCAAACAATTCTGTCTTTGGCTGTCAGGCAACTCTAAAATCTAGCTTGAGGATTTTTCCTTTTCCCTTTTAACATCAGCTTTAGCAGGTTACATCCCAGAGCAGTGCCTTTGAGAGAAGTTGGTCAAAAATCCCCAGGTGTAAGAAATCAGGAAAGGAAGGCAGGAGACTGACATGGCTGAGTCAAGACCCGATGGTCAAACTAAAGGTCGAGAAGGAAATGCACAGGCGGTGGAAGCAGGGACAGGTATCCTGGGAAGAGTATAGGGATGCCCGGTTGTGTAGGGATGGGGTCAGGAAGGCCAAGGCGCAGCTGGAGCTGAACTTGGCAAGGGACACAAGGAATAAGAAGGGTTTCTACAGGTATGTCAACCAGAGAGAGAAGATCAAAGATAGCATATTCCTCCTGATGAGCAAGACTGGCAAACTTCTAACAACAGATGAGGAGAAGGCAATTTTTTTGCCTCAGTCTTCACTGGCAGCTTCTCCCCCCATACCTCTTGAGTGGATGGACCACAAGGCAGGGACTGGGGGAGTAAAGTCTCTCCCACTGTAAGAGAAGGGGTCCCTCCCACAGGTTTGTGACCACCTGAGGAACCTGAACACACAGAGGTCTATGGGACCTGATGAGATGCATCCCAGAGTCCTGAGCGAATTGGCTGATGTAGTTGCTGAGGCACTCTCTGTGTTACTTGAAAAGTCATGGCAGTGAGGTGAAGTCCCCAGTGACTGGCGAAAGGGAAATATTGCACCCATTTTTAATAGGGCACAAAGAAGGACCCTGGGAAGTACTAACCTGTCAGCCACACTTCTGTTCCTGGAAAGATCATGGAACGGATCCTCCTAGGAGTTATGCCAGGGCACATAGAGGACAGGGAGGTGATTCGTGACAGCTGGCATGGTTTCACCAAGGGAAAGTCCTGCCTTAACAACCTCACGGCCTTCTATGATAGAGTGATTACATCAATGGAGAAGGGAAGAGCTATGGACTTCTCTAACGCCTTTGACGCGGTCTCCCCCAACATTCTTCTCTCTAAATTGGAGAGATATGGATTTGATGGATGGACTGTTTGGTGGATGAGGAATTGGTTGGGTGGTCACATCCAGAGGGTATGGTCAACGGCTCAATGTCCAGATGGAGATAGGTGACAAGTGGTTTTCCTCAGGAGTCTATATTGGGACCAATACTGTTCAATATCTTCATCAATGACATAGACAGTCGGATTGAGTGCACCCTCAGCAAGTTTGCAGACAACACCAAGTTGAGCGGTGCAGATGACACACCTCAGGGACAGGATGCCACCCAGAGGGACCTGGAGAGGCTCAAGAGGTGGGCCCGCGTGAATATCCTGAGGTTCAACGAGGCCAAGTGCAAGTTCCTGCACATGGGTCGGGGCAACCCCCAGTATCAATACAAGCTGGGGAATGAAGAACTCGAGAGCACCCCTGTGGAGAAGGACTAGGGGGTACTGGTGGATGAAAAACTGGACATGAGCCAACAATAAGCACTCACAGCTCAGAAAACCAAACATATCCTGTGCTGCTTCAAAAGAAGCATGGACAGCAGGTCAAGGGAGGTGATTCTGACCGTCTACTCCACTCTTGTGAGACCCCACTTGGAGTACTGTGTCCAGTTCTGGAGCCCTCAGCCCAGGAAAGACATGGACCTGTTGGAGTGGGTCCAGAGGAGGGCCACAAAGAGGATCAGAGGGTTGGAACACTTCTTCTATGAGGAAAGGCTGAGAGATTTGGGGTTGTTCAGCCTGGAGATGAAAAGGCTCCAGGGAGATTTATTGCAGCCTTCCAGTACCTAAAGGGGGCCTACAGGAAAGATGGGGGCAAATTTTTTAGCAGGGCCTGTTGCACTAGAACAAGGGGTAATGGCTTTAAACTAAAAGAGAGAAGATTTAGACTAGATATAAGGAAGAAATTTTTTACAATGAGGGCAGTGAAACACTGGAATAGGTTGCCCAGAGAGGTAGTAGATATTCCCATCCTTAGAAACATTCAAATTCTGGTTGGACAGAGCTTTGAGCAACCTGATCTAGTGGAAGATGTCCCTGCTTATTGCAGGGGAAGTTGTACTAGATGACCTTTTATGGTCCCTTCCAAACCAAACTATTCTATGATTCTATGAAAAACAATTAGAATAAACTCAGAAGAGAGATTTCAGGTTGTGTTTTTAACCATTATGTATTTGAATACTTTCACTGACTTCAGCAGGCTTTGCCTGTATGTACCAGCTGAGAACCTGGCTCACACTATTTAAGCCTCTAAGGCCAGGCTTCCCGTCATCGCCATGTTACCTGGGAACACGATAACTTTTGTGAGAGAGATTGCTCCTAAATACCCTTTGGTATTGTGTCGTGGGTCTTATAAACCTTCTGAACTGTTCATGGACTTCTAAAGCTAAGAGTCTGGGCTTTCCTGAAAGTTATCCTAACCTCAGACACAAGTTATGGATCTGGAGCAGGAATTACTAGGTGATGTTGTATGCAGTAATTATACTAATTATAACAGTAAATAGATTTATAAAAGATACATCAGCTCCTGGAGTATTTTGGTTATGTTCTGATGTTTTAATGAATGTTTCTAGCCATCACAAATAAAGGGCATAAAAATTGTTTTAAGGGCATGTGTTTCCTATATCTCAGCAAATTTGTAAACTCCAAGATACATTACTCTGGGACGCTTCAGCAAAATTACTCCATGAAAGAGAAGTGAGAGTAACAGATAAAAACAACAGAGATTTTGGCCTGCCCATTAAACCAGAGCCAAGGATACCTAAGAAGCACCACAACATGGAAACGACCCAGTAGGTTCCCGAGACTCCATAACAAGTTATTCCAGGGACCATTATTATCCCAAATCAGACACACGTAAAGTGACTCATTCAAATTTGGTCAAACATTTTAGACTATTACATAACTTCTGAGTGAGTTGCATACTTTTTATTAGACCTGATTTCCTGAGAAGCTAAAAAATAACGCATTTGCTAAAACTGTGCATATTCAGCAGTTCATAACTTTTTTTCCAGTGGATAATTTTTGTAAGTGTAGTTTCCAAAAATATATTAAAAGAACAATTTAAAAAAAAAAAATATGTGGACCATGAATATCTATCCTGACCTTCTTCCCCAAACCCCTTCACCTCTAGTCTCCTGTGAACATCAGGAAAATTCAGACGTGATTGTCTGTCTTGAACAGGTATTGTGGTTCCTTTTTCATTTTCCACAACACGATGAGTTATGGATGGAGTGTCAATTAGAACAGATTTTCTTGGCTACATCTGATGGTATCTTGGATATGCTTCCTCTTGACTGAACTGGAAATAAGTATCTGAAGTGCTGAATGTTCCTTATTGTCATTAGTAAAGGGCTATTTAAAATAAAGTTGATTTTGCTTCCGTCTGTTGTTGACTGCACTTGCTGATTACATTTGCCTGCTGTCCTTGTCAGCCTAATGGCTACGGTGGTGAGGAAGTGAAGCTCATTTGCTTTATAACAAGCATAATAACATTCGCAAAGGGTATATTTTGAAAGAAAACAGGCCATTGTGAGATCAGATTTGAACACGCGGGCTGTTCAGAGCCAGCATTTGCTTTTTTGGTTGTAATGAATATGCCAACATCCAAACTGGAAAACACATGTGAGACCACAGCAATGGTAGGACAAACAGCTGCCTCACTCAGGCCCGCAGGCAAAAAAATAGCATGGGAAGTTTCATTTTGAGTTTTCGTCCACTTATTGGAAAATACAGTAAAACAAGTTGAGTTACAGATGATATACTTTGGCCAAAGTTTTCACATCTGCCTAGGAGATTCAGTTAGTACGTTCCTAAGCTTTAAGGGATGGTGGTCCAACATCTTAGCACAACTTTGGAAATCTCAGTCAGAATACGTAAGGCAAACATACACAACACAGAAATTGAGACCTTCCTTTACTATCATATCCTGAGAGTCTCATGTATAGACTAAGAGATCATTCTTTCCCCCTTTTTTCATCTCCCCTGTACTCTGGGTGATTGACATAGCTATCAGTTCAGCTTAGCAGGTTTACCATGTTCTGTGGAGACCAGGGTAATATCCTACCTTGTTTCCCACCAGCAGAAACTTACATAGTTTGAGTTATCATTGGAAATCTGCTGAGTAGTTCTCAGAGCTAAAACTTAAATGTCTAGGTGTCAGGTAAAGTTAGCAGAGATAAAGATGTGGCTGCATCTAGCCGAGCTGCAGGAATTGACAGTGTGGACCTCCCAAATGTGAAGTACCTTTTGGTAGCTTAAGCACGCACTATTTTAGCGTGAGCATTTTAGTTGCATCAGGAAGGGGTTAAAACCAGGCATGTGGTCTGTGACACACTGCTATTCATTAGATTGTGCTCTGCTGTGATGTGTCTGTTTTTAAGCAGCTGCTGTAGAGGTCCCCACAGTCCCATGCAGATTTGTGCAGCCCACACCAAGACTAGAGCTGCCATAGCCATGGCAGTCGAATTACCTGTTAATCTGTGTTATGGTTAATTTGTGGGATTAAAACTGCCTCAGGTATAAGTAGTCACACCTCGCTTCACAGTGCAGATTGTTGCTGCTGAAGAAAATGGACATTTTAAAAGTGACCTCACTCACCGGGTTGATGTTCTGGGTCAGGCAGTAAGGAGTGGCAAAACTGGCCTTGCTCCATGTCAGAAATGGGTAAAAGCTGGCTCTGCCTCAGCTGAGCCCCACCAGGCTGTCTCCAGCGTCTTGCCCCTGGCCATCTGCGTAAGGCCTTGGCCAGTGTCCAGTTGTTTCCATCTTGCCTGAGCTCTTGCGTTCCTCCAAGTGGAAATCAAGCCAAAGGGGTGGAGGGTTGGGGCACACTTAGGTCATTTCCCCCCAGGGCTCCCTGGGTGGTGGGGCATGTAGCCAAGGTCCATCATTTTACATGGAGCTTCTGTTTACCAGGGTTCACCCTTAACAACACTATGACATTTGGGTCATGTCTGCTCTGCCTCAAGGCCAGCCTACCCTTCCACCTAGGTTGTACTGTAGCAAGTCCAGCAGCTGAAGCATACCTTACAGAGCATGCAGAGCCCTGGCCAGGCACACCTGATCAGTTGGCACAGCATTTGTGGCCCACAGGCTGTCCACCGGCTTCCAGTGGGATGCCAATAAAACAGCCACGCGTGCTGAAGGCAGAGGGGGACAGCCCACGTTGCTTACTGCTACTTTGGATGGCAAAGCACGGAACTATAGGCAAAACAGCAGGACAGAATGGGTAAGGAGGCCCCTCCAGACAATCCTTCCTGAGAGACACAAAACTCATTCACTGTTCTTCCATCTGGTGTATGTCTTGCAGATGAATCCAATTCTACCTTTGCAGCCACTCCCATTTCAGCAGGTCAGGAACTCTGGGCTTGCTGTAGCAGGTGGATCCTCAGGGAAAAGCTCATTTGCAATTTGTTTGCACCTCACTGTGAGGTTCATCTCATTACTGGACAATGTTCCTCTGGATAGATGGGGAACACGGCCCTAGCTTTTCTCAAAAACAGCCATACCACTAGTAGTCTTACTTAAAAATTAATCTAAAAGCATAGCGAAAACATACAATCTTTAAAGTAAGAAAATCACAACCTTAATTGCCAAGGGGAGATTTATATGAGAGCTTAGAATTGTGGCTTTCTTTGGGAACTTATTCTTGGATCTAGTCAAAGGCTAATTTTCTCACAGTTTTGAAAGTTTGGTTTTTTTATTCGAAGTGTTTGCTTAAGAAGTGGTAACACTCCTGACAGAAGCGTACTGAGTGATACTGAAGTGGTGGTGCCAGGTATTTCTTTATGAGCCTATCTTGGCAAAACATTTATGGACATGCTTAATGTAACTGGAATTTAAGGACCTGACTGAATTTCAGCTTTGTTGGCTAGGCATCACTCAGAGTGACAATCTCAGTGTTTTATTCATACTGGTGGCTTGATATTGACATTGTCAAAGAAGCTACTGTGAAAACCATCGCATGCAGTCTTTTACTTCTTTTGTTCAATTTATTTCTATATTGAGTCTGTGAGTCTGTTTCTCCTGTTTTTGTTCCCCTTTGGTCCTAGAAAAGAAAATGGATCTCCTCATTGTTCTCAGCAATGTTTTTTGTGTTTGTGTTTCAAGACCTCTGAAGTCTCGGTGACTTACCATCCCTGGAGACAGAGTACCAGATGGGGTAAATCAGTAGCAGAAACACTACAGAGAGTCTTCTTTGAGATGTTTCGTTGTTGTGTCTTCTCCCATGATTGGGGTCAAAGTGATCACCAAATGCGGGTGTAGGAAAACATTTACCCTTTGTATTCATTACCTTCCTTGGTAGGGCACTGGGCCAGCAGCAGCAAGGTGGATCTGATATACCCATTTCCAGTCATTGCATGGCTGTGAACACTTTTTATGTGTTTTTACCCTCTCTCTGCTTTTGTCACATAATGGTGTAACTCCGTACTGGCAGCAGCAGAACAGAATACCTGCAGGCCGACTGGAGCTTTAAGTTTATGATAACTGATAAAACAGACTTAAAATGAATGCTTTCATAGATGTTCTAAGTTATTAGTTAATGTTTGACTAGATTTGTGTGGTAAAATGTGTTATGTGCAATTATCATTATTATTATTTTAACACTGAGGCAAATTAATAGTAGCTGCTTTTACACTGACATGCGAAGGTTTTTGTCAGACCACGGCTAAGTGCATTTGAAAATCATATTGTCTGTGTGTGCACAGACTCCACACTCTGCTCTGAATGGCAGAAACCATTAATATTTTCCATAGTTGATAGATTTATATTAATTCTCAAAAAATTAAATATGGAACATGAAACTTTTTGCATCTTGTTCAGAGCTCTGATCAAGATGAAAACCTAAACAACTTAAATTCTGGTCAAGCAGAGACTACCTGTATTTAATATGAAACCATAACCAAAGTCTAGGTGAAGGCAATATAGATTTAGTCTTGTTTTCAGTTTCAAGATACTCATGCACAACATATTTGGATTTCCCTAGAATGCAAGAAAAATTGTTTTGTACTACAGATCACGTGTTTTCATAAATCACAGGAGATTTATGGCATATAACTGTGTAAGTAGGTGATATAAAAGGCCGGAATCTTAGCTAATACCTCATATAAATGTCAGGTGAGAGAAAGTTCCTAAAATTTACTGACCCCCCCATCGTCAACACAGCACACACCAGAGTAATATATACCAGGAAAGTTGTGCTTTATGTCTGCAAAAGGTTGAGAAAGGACTGGGATTTGGTTCCATTTTGGCCATGGCAATGAGAAAACTCCCCCCTTTTCTTTTAACCTCTCCAGATCCCACCAGCATACCAACAACAGTAAAAAACTCCAAACACATTTAAGAAATACAAAAGCTGGGTGCCAGTAGGTCAATAAAATAAATTATTAAGTCTTAAAAGGCAGGAATCCCTCTGCTAGGAGGAGTTTTTATCCTTCCACCTGCACTAAGAAGGGGAAAATGCTACAGAAACCGTGATACACAATAAGGGGACAGCCTGCAGTTTCATATGTAAGATATTTGTATGACATGATGATGGATGACAGTGAAAAGTAGCTACATGGACAGATGAATAGGCAGTGAGACGGACAGACAGATAACACTGTGGGAGCTACAAAACGCTGCCCAAACTGGATTTATGCTGTTTCAACTGAGCTTAGAATTACTTGTGCAAATCATCTGCATCTCCGATGGAACACGTGGAGCTGCCGGTGTTGAAAGGGCCTCTGAACTAATAAGCACTTTAAACATTTTCCAAAACATCTTCCTGATGTCTGTGAATGACCCTTTCTTGTTTCCTCGTGTTAGCCCACAAACCACCGTTAACCCTACGACAGCGTCCAAACAAGAGGCGCATGGGGCGGCTCCAGGGGAACGACTTGCCACCACATTTATCACCGTCTTTTCCATCTCTCAGGCTTTTGTGACCCTGACAGTTGTTTGAGCTCAGTTTTCACCGGCCGGTTGGGATGAAACTGAGCCTGCCCTTCAGCTGAAAAACCCAGTGGCTGGGTGGGCCCGGAGGAATGGCCCTTTTTTCCCCTCCCTGTTTAAGCCTCTTATGAGTAACTCCCTGCAGCTGTCCGTAAACATCGCTTTCTGAATGGAGTGAGAGATGTCTGGGGCAGGCCCTGCTCTTGCTGTTTCTCAAATGAAAATAAATACTGCTGTCAGACGCTATACAGAGGATTGCCGCGTGTTACCCCATAGCTTCGCAACCAGCTCAGGTCATCTTTTTCCAAAAGGCGTTTCCAGCATTAACTCTCTAGAACCCAAAGTATCCCAAAATGATGAATTTATGAGTAAACACACACCACATAAGACAAAAGTGTATTTGGCCAGCGAGATGAATCACATACTCCTTATTGCCTCTGATAAACCACACAATTAATGGCATATAGAGGAATATGCTTATTAAAAGCACAAAGCAGAAGACTGTGTATATGTGGAAGAAGCAAGTGTGTCTTTGCAGCCAGTGTAACTTTTACCTCCCAGGAAACTGTTGTTAACCTGAAGATGTGTGTTGGCACCCACTCTGCACGTACCTTTGCCAGCTGAGGAAGACACCTCCTCTGGTTTCTTCTCTCGTCCTGCTGAGGATGGTGCCCATCCTGGATTGTGGGGGTTGGCTTGTGCCTCCTCAGTTGCTTCGTATCCCCTTGGCAAAGCTCGTCTGAACAGTTGAGGAGCTACTCATGGACCACCTGCCACCTCTGTGGTGTGGGGGGATCAAGCCCCTTTCCCCCACACCCTGGACCTGGTGCTTCATCTCTGCCCCAGCTCTGGTGGTCATTGCCCCTCCAACATGTTGGCCTCAGAGCTCAGCACCGTGTTTCCTCATTCAGTGTGGCCACAGAGCCAGGCAAGTCTAAGGAATATCAACAGTAATCCCTTTCTTACACAGCTTATTTTGACTCGAAAGGGCTGGTTTTAGCCTGTTGCCTGTCTCCGACAGAGGATCTGAGGAGGAAGCAGCCTTGCTCGAGGGCATGGTAGCAAGCCGACAGGAGTGGGCTGGCTATGGCAATGTCCTCAGCTGGCACCGCCAGGCCTGGCCAAGGACGTCTAGCCACAGCCATATTTTTCAAAGCCAAGCGTAGGATGTGAAAGCAAACTCCCCTTGTTTTTAGATCTGGTTTTGCTTTCCCTTTGATCTTTCCAGCTCTGCTCCTGCTCTGCATTTGTGTTTGCTTGCATTTTCGAAAACAGCATGAACTGGTTTAACAGTCGAAGGTTTTATTTTTGCTTTCTTTTCCTTGTGTGAATTCTGTAAAACTGAGATCACACATGGTACAGAGATTAGCTTTCTGTCTGATACATAAATGAGAAAGCTTCATTCCATCTTTTTTACTCAAATTTTTCAAAATCCTTCATTGTCGAAAACTTTTCATTAAGGACCTGAGATTTTTATTTGTTACAACACAGGAACAGAAACACTGGTCTAGGCTCTCAGGGCCTATCAAGCCCACACTCACTGTATCTAACAGTAACCCATAAGAAAGGCATATGAAAAGAGTAAAGAAAGGGAAGTATATCATGAGCTACCTAAATCCAAGCAAGACACTCTGACTTGTATTGCCCATTAGCAAAGCAGAGGCATCAAATAAAACTGGTCATGACTCTTTTTCAAGGGTTGCTTTTAAAATTTGCTTTTGCTTCAGAATTCAAATAGAAATAAAACCTTAAAGATGCTTTCATGAAACAGAGTGCTGTTAGGACTTTGCTTTTCATGTTAACACAAGCTTTTCTACAAACGCCGTGTTGCCGCCCCTCCCCCAAAGACCCACAACACCTTCTGAATAAAATGCATTTGAAACACATATAAAGCCTTGCAGTGTTTTCAAATTGATGCAATGCCACCTTTTGATGAACTTTCACGGCTGAAGATAATCCAGGTAGTCCCAACACTTGTGCTCCTTTCTCTTTAGGTTTGAGTGAGCTTTTGGCAGGAGCAATGGGATCAATAGGTAGATCTGTGTCAAGATTGGTGTATTGGCTATCTTCATACACAGATACAACAAATAAAAAAAAGGAGGTTCGGATCTTGATGAGAAGACTTACATGTGGCTTTAACATAACCGATGAAACTAATGGAACAGAACTAACGAAAAAACAACCTACTAAACAAAAAACAACTAAAGCAACAACCCGAGTGGAAATAGGTGATTAAAGTGGGATGTTTTTGTTCAGAACTTACACGGTTATCACACAAAGTGTCAGAAAAATCCAGAAATCTTTCAAATCCCTCTAAGATGCTGTAATTATCTCACCTTTTTGAACACCGTTAAATTCTTTTTTTGAGTGGGGTGTTTGCCACCTCAGTAATATTATTGCCAATATTACTTTATTTTTTCTTTGATGTGCATAACTTCCCAAGATTTTTTAAATGCCCAATGCACAAAACAAACTAAAACAAAACAAACAGTCCCTCAGAAACTGTATTGTTTGATATTATGTGACACACGGACAGTTTACCAGCAAGGTTGGAACTTCTAGATCACAGCCCAAAACAAGTCCCAGAAAACTGATAGCAGTAATAGACCATACAGAGACCCTGTAATCTCAAGCAGACCTTGCAGTGTGGACCCAGCTTCATGCTTTGGTGTCTATGCCCAAGTCCATGATGCAGCTGCTCAAACTCATGAATTCCAGGAAATTTTTTCTTGACTCTTATATTTAGCTCATTTTAGTGCTGACATCTCTAGCTGATTTAACTGAGAAACTTTTGTAAACTCTGCCGTTATCATAATCAGAATGCAGCAGACATGCTGCATGGGAAAAGCAACCAATTTGTACCAAAGATTTACCAAAGTAAATCTGTCCTCTCCAGCTTATATTTCCACTGGATGTCAGTGGATACAGAGCTATGATTAGATAGATGACTTCAAGGCTGAGATAATTTCTTGTTTTCTAAAGAGAGCAACGAATTGTCTTTGCACAAAAGCAATGAGCCTCTCCTTGTTGCTGTCTTTGTTGTTCTCAGTGTGCAACAGCCACTTTGAAGGCTCATTTTACTACAAAGGCATTTGTGTGAAGAGTAGCCCACAGGACCCTGCAATGGTGATTAGTCTTTGTAAACTCCCGGATCCTTTGTGCCAGACCTTCAGCATGACAGTTCAAATGGGTTAGGAGTTCACTCTCACTTAATTAATCCCAGATTTTGTTCATGCGGCACACGTCGTTGGTGGCAGGGCTTCCAAGCAGGACTGCATAGGTATGAAATCAGCTAACAATGACTTCATTTTTCTTGGTGATTCTCCCTGAAGCAGGCCTTAATTTAGCAAAAAACATCAACCAAATGGGCAAAAATAACCCCAAACATACAGCTATGCTTTCCAGAATTGATATCAAGACAAACAATTTCATTGCAAGTGTATGCTTTGTGTTATTTACAAGAGCCAGTCACTCAGATTGTCAGAAATATAGAAAACTTTTTGATTTTCCTTTAATACCTACTTAATATTACTAAACATTGAGCTGATCCAAGCACTTCCCTCTTAAGCCATTCCCTGTCTTGTCCCTCTATCAAGATTTTTGATGCTGTTGGCATTTCTTGTTTTCTTGAGATAAATTTAATTCACTTGATGTAGCTAGAATCTCTAGCCCTGCGGCCTGAGAGAGCTCATTGTATGAATGTCTTTTTAAACTGTGCTCGTGACTACAAGGATGTGTGTATACATTGTACTCATGTATATAATGCAGGACTTTCTGCTAAGCTTAAGTTTTGCCTGTGACTGCACAGAGCACTGATGTGTTTTATCATATATGAAGGATTTTAAAAAGCTATAAAGATGATAAAACAATACAAATGAATAGGCATATATTTGCCATATTGGCATTTTATCGCAATGTAAATCTCACCAATATCTTTTGGTTAGATCCATTTTTCAAAATTACTAATAGGGTTGGAAACATGGGTTGAGTAGGGACAGAGTTCATAACATGTTTGGATGTCCATGATGTAGACATCTTCAACTGAGCTGGGAATTTGCTGATTTACTGCAGTCTCTGAAGAGAAATAGGCCATAATTTAATGCACACAATTGATCTCAGCCTAGCAGATGGCCAAAAAAAAAAGCCTCCAACAAAAACCAGATGAATTACTTTCTGCACAGTCTATTTCTGGCCTTAAGGACTTCTGGTGACTAGGTCAGATACAGATTTCTGCATTACAGGCATGTAAACCTTGCACAAGTAATTATAACTTTGTCAGTAACTTGGGTCACATGAGCATTTTATTTACTATGGCTGAGACTAGAGTTTAGTATTACAATCATTCAGCACAGGATATTAGGGAATTGGGCAATTTTTCCAGTGCAGAAAACTAGGACAAATACAGGCAGATAATAGACCTGTTGCAGCAAAATGACATTAAGATCCTGGAGTTGATAAAGTTATTAGGTTTAGAAGATATAATTGCCAAGAAAATGTCTGGTATATCCAGAGATTGGCAAAAGGAGGACTGACAGAGAGGAGAAGTATTTGACCACCACCAATGTGCACAGAACACAGCACACGTGACCTTCTTCATGTCTGTACTTCTTCCACTGGTGTTGTCAAGATCTTGGATGAGATCAGCTTTTGGTCAAACAGTCTACCAAGGCTTAATCCAACCAAAACAGAGGGTAGGCAGGTGGACACGCAAAAATGCTTTGAAAAATTATGCAGGCTTAGTGCAAAAGACATTTAGACTAAAGGTTTAGAAAGAAAATTGCTTAATTTATGGATTGATTTAAGAATGCTCAGTAATTTCTTGACATTGCTAATGCCATTGTGCACAGCGGCTCCAGAGTCTGTCTAATTCTGGTGGGCAGCAAACTGACAGCAACTGTACATGCCTTTGCTATCCGATACGTGTGTATTATTGGATCCCAGAATATCTAGTCATTAAGGTATTAGAAGGTAAATAAATTCTGCAGGCCTTGAATGTTGGAGGACATCTCTGCAGGAATGTAGGTCTTGATAAGAGAGGGTCTACATTCCTACATTTTAGTGTATTCTAAAAATCTTTAAAAGTTTCAAAGGCACATGGTTGAAAACCCTTTTCCTTCTGCACGAAGGGTCTTTCTCTCTCCAGTACAATATCTTACACTTTGGCTAAAGCTACAGTTTTGTCTAAGAGGCAGAAATAAGCTCCCCAAGGAAGGAAAGATCTTCACAGAGTTCACTGCATTTCCTCAACCTGCCCTGAAGAGAAGAACAATACATAAAATAAGAGTAACTATGATAGGTCTGCTGAAGCCAAAGGCGACATATTGTCCTAACCGTTCTCCTAAAGAATTAATGCAGTTATACATCATACAATCAGTTGTGCCACTTAACATACAACTAGTGGATGCTTGGATACTATGACTACATCTCTAATAAAAATTAACTTTGGCCAGGACTCTTGTCCGGCTCTGAGGCCACCTGGCATGGAGTACTGCCGAAATCAATGCTACTAAATTCGATTAAATACTACATCAGTATGTTAAAATCTCTTGCTCTGCAAAACAGGGCAACTGCCTATTGGGAATGGCTCCTGCCCATGTGCTAATCTCAGAACCATGCCTGGGAACAATTTGAGAAACTGCTGACGTGGGCCAAAAATATGCCAGAAACTTCTCTAATAATTTAAAACTATGGAAGATTGACTTGCAGGGCCTGGGAATATTCCTTCCCACTGGTAAATTTATGGTATAAGTGTAGCCTGTGGAGATTGAGCCAATATAAGGACCTATAGAAACTAAGATAACTGATCTATACCGGGAATCTGGACCACTCAATACAGTGAGTCAATTCACCCAATTATCGATATCCTTACATTAAGTCTATGTCTTATTAAGTATGTTGTCCTAGAAAACATTTTACATGGTGAAGCATTAATTTATTATTTCCCAGTTATTCCATAATTAATTTTAAAGTACAATTTCATTAGATTCAAGGAGAAGAATGTTGTCTTTATAAGCCAGGGACTGGCAGAGCACTGGGAGCAGGGATTAGCTTCACTGAAGCTAGATGTCGTTACAGATGTTAGGATCAGTGAGCTGAGACATTCTTCTATTTATACATTTCAACTATGTCTGAAAGTTTAGTTTTTAATTTAAAGCCTTTTTACAAACCTCTTTCCTGCGTGTTATAGAAGCCTGACTTTATCTGCATGAGTTTTTAGACTGCTCTTTGTGGGAGAAAATACGGAAAAATTAGTATTCTGACAGGTTCATATTTTTATTTATACTATACATTAGTGAGCATAGCGGGTAGTGCATGTGAAATAACATGTAATAATTTGTTCCATTAGGATACACAGTACTCTTTGCATGACAATATGCACTCTTGTTTTCTTAAGCATGAGGCGCAACTATTTTTTATGAGCTTACTGTATTTAAAGGAGAAAGGAAAATGCATTAAAACAGGCAAATACTGTATTTCATCTGGCCATGTGTAGCAGATCAAAAAAGACCGAGTTAAACTCTGTAAAGTTAAGCCTTTACATCTTCTAACAAAACCAGAATTTTCCTTCTGAGTCTGTTACATAGTTTGCCATGTTATGTTATCACTAATAATCATTGCACGTTAGCAAGAGAGGCCATGAGTAGGTCCAAGCAATAGACACTTTTGTGGTTTCTGTTGTTAGCAATCTGTCAAAGTCAGACTCCCAAAACACTGCAAAAGAAGAGAGAGAAATAAACAGAGAAAGAAAGGAAGGACCGAAGGAAGGAAGGAAGGAAGGTTGGTTGGTTTAATACAGAGGCACAGATTAAAAGCAGCAAAAAAGAATGAAAAGAGACCGGGGCTCAGGGAGGAGAGATGAAAGTAAAAGAAAAGACAAACATACACAGCTAAGGCCAGAGTGCAAGTCCTTTCAAGTCCTCATTAACCCCACAGTAAAGAGGTTCCTTGTGAACGTTTAGCCTTTTCATTGAGCTCTGCTTTTTCATTGACAAATGTCAGCTGTGAAACACGCTTGGACGCAGCAGTAACCCTCTAAAACCTCTTTCATAGAGCGCAAGCCAAATCCTCCACTATGTTTTAGCTCCATGAGCAGACGCACGAATGTGAACACTATATTAGAGCAGTGCGTGGATGTGAAAATCACACCCACATCTGTGCGAGCAGCCGTACAAGAACTGGGAAACTAAAATTTCCCTGATTACAACCCAAGTGCCGAAGCCACCAGGGCAGTGTAATTGTGAGAGTGAAGGATGTCTGCTCACTCAAGGCTTATTGCTTTGAAAACCTCCCGGGAGATCGTGGCTCCTTCATTCATCTTTGAGGGCCTCAGGAGCAGCTGTCACAAAGAAGGACGATGGCACTGCAGCCCGGGACATCTTCTTTCTTGCAAGCACAGGGTCAGCGTCCAGGCTCTCTCACCAAGTGCTTAAGTATGTGCTTAACTTTTAAATTTCTAATTAAACCCATTAACTTCAGTGTGGCTACTCACAGGTCTGAACCTTAGGGGAGGACTGGGGGTTTTTTGAAAGCCTTGAAGCACAGATCCCTAACAGTCTGAGGCCCTTTGCATTTCGGAAGTCCCTTCCCAGGGAAGATTTTCAACAACTCTACAGATAGGTTTGATATAGGGTGTTGTATGATTTAGGGGGACAGACCCAGGGTGATATTTACAAGAAACTTGCAAGACTTTTTTGTTTAGTAGAAGTTCTTTCCTTGCCAATGGCAGTTAGTTTGTCCTTTCTTCATTTATTCCTGCTGAAGAAAAAAAAAAAAAAAAAACAACAAAAAAGCCAATTATTTAGGAAGGTCAAATGTGTCCCAGCCTAAACTGTGAATTACTTAAATAACAGGACATGTCACAAAACTGACATCAGTGCCTCTCTTCAGTCCCACCCAATGATAATGAGAAGCCATTTGAACAATTTCAGCAGAGCAAAACAAACAAAGATTCTGTGCAGACCCTATCGAGAGCTCGATCCAGCAAACCTGTAGTCAGGCAAATAGCTCTTTGTCAGACTAGAAATCCCTCTGATATTTCCTTATTCAGCATGTTTGGATTACTGCGGTAATGAGCGTGTACGGGATCAGGTTAAAGAAATCAGCCCCCATTTCTCGTCTTTATGCCGATTGACACCACACAGAAGACAGCTGTCATCTTTAAATCTTGTTTTAGTGGGAATGAGATACTACTTTTGTGGTAGGGGCGGGAAAAAGGCAAAAACATTAACAGGGAGAAATTCTGCACAGTTCAGCTACTATGAACACTTCCCAATTATTTTATTACCAAACGGTACAGGGAGAGAACAACAGGGGACAATGAAAACATTCCCGTGAGAGAGAATAGGAAAATATTATTTGTAATGAGAAAAACGTAGGCAGCGCACTTGGAAGAACGGTTTTCAAGGAAACCCCTTTTTACAGAGACGAGAAGCAAATGAAACAAGGCTCTGAAGTGGAAGCATATGTGCTCACCGAGGGGAGCTGATGTAATTGGTAAGCGGAGCTCGGCCTCCTCCAGAAAACCACGTCTTTGCAGAGGACGGCAGAAGGGTGTGTGGCAGGCAGCAAGGGAGGGGTGCGAGAGGGAGCTCTGTTTACAGCCGAGGTGACGCAGGCGGCTTTGGCTACTGCTCTCCTTGGAGTCCACACCGACATGGGAAGGGCTCAGCACGGGGTGGACTCCTGGTAAACCCCCCCCACACAGACAAGGAAGCTGTTAGTGCAAAGAACTGCAGTTTGGGGGAAGACTTTCAATAGTGGCCCATGGTTCGGAGGGTTGTATTAAGAGACAGTTTTGAAAGCAGGGTGTTATAGACATTTTATAGGTGCAATCCTACCCATCTCTGTGCCCAGGGGAGATACTTCCCCAGACACTTTTTTCTGAAACAACAAGCTGCAGCCTCCCCTCCACCATGCAATATGCTGGCGGTAACTACTGCCATGGATAAACACAGGCCATTTTCACAGTTTGTCACCAGTCTGACCCCCTCAAAATGGCAGTTGTGGCTGTCAGCTGTCAGTGCCTCTGAGCCCGGAGCCCACAGGGCTGGACCGTGGCAGAGCCCAGCAAAGCGAGTGCATCCCGGTGATCGGTGCAAGGTGGTGCTTTTGGGAAAAGGAGCCCCTTGGCAATAACATTTCACGGCCAATCTTGTCTTCCAGATGAGTCCATGGCTGTACGTTCCAGCCTATACGTCCCAGCCCGGCCACCAGGCAGCCCCTTGGAGGCTTTCTGCCCTCGCAGTTGCAGACAGTCAGTAACATCCTTCCACTCTGTGAATACAAGGTACAATTTCTGGCATGTGAATTTTTCTTTTCTATTTATTTCATTCTGTCTCCTCCAATTTTAACCCTTAAAATAAACAGCTACACTACCCTTTGGGTTCTAACAGCATTCTTTGAGGACTGTTGGTATTACAGAGGTTTCCATTGCCAGAAAGGCAAAAGCAGAGGCTCAATGCAATTAAAAGGTTAATTGATGTATGTTTTGGAGAGAGATGCTAGGAAGGAGGAGTATGTGGTTACAGCAAATAATCGAGACAAAAGATCCAAGCTCTTTCCCCATCTGCACGGCAGTCCTCTTGCATGAGTTAGGGGGAGCCATTTACATCCTCTGCTGAAGTTAGTTCTATTTTGCGATGTATTTAGGGATGCCCGAATGACCATGGCCATGTAATTCTAGGTGCCGTCAGCACAGCGTGAAAGGATGTGAAATTATCGCTCAATCTGGGTGAGGAGGAAGGAAAAGTGATGGATGTACCAGGCAGAGCAGAAGGATACAGATACTACTTTGGATCAGAGCAGCCAGCAGAGAGCACAGACCACCAGCTGCTACCGAGCATGACAGCAGAGGTGAGTTCTAAAGAGACAACATAACAGACTGGGGGAACTGGGGAGCCCTTCTTGCGCATCGGCTGCAGCAGGGGATAAGATCCAAACTTTTTAGAGAAAATTACAGTAGCAGGTAATAAAAAGTGGAAAAGCAGCCAGGGGGACTGACAGCAGCATGCTAATAATGTCGTTGGCATATATTCTTTTCAAGTTCCAGCTGTAATGGCTGAAGCAGTTACATCCCCAAGCGTCCTCTCCACTCCTCACTTCCCACCTAATCTAGGACACTGCCTCCTCAGATGTGGGGACTGAATAGCTCTTAGACTCTCTCCTTCAGTTATTCTAGTCAAAGCAGCCTTGCTTAGTAAAAGCCTGTTACTTAAAGCCTAGTGTAAACTAGGTTGGCTTGATTTAAATAAAATGGATTAAGACATGAACGAAGCTATTTAATGGGCACTTCTGAGGAAGGGGTAATTTTTTATGATGATGAGGTAGTTGTGAGTGTCTGGGGTTTGTAAACCTTTTGTCGGTACACCTAGAGAGCAGGGGTCTATGGCGTAAGAGAGGTCAGGAAGATAGAAATATAACATTTGTAGCCTATGAGAGGATAGGCAGGTAAGACAGATAACATTTAAGTAGTGGGACTAGAAAGATTAAGGCTTTACTGTACTTTTTTAGCTGGAAAGCACTACACGATTACAAAGCATTATTATCCCATTATCATAAGAGCTCACTCAACACATAAGGAAAAATGAATAGTTCACTTTGTGCATTTAATTCAGTCATTTGCCTGTTTACATTGAAACCTGGCTGCTTTAACTCCCCAAATGTTTAGTATCAAGTAGGTTCAAAGAAAAGTATAACTCCTCAGCAATGAATTTCCTGACTTTGCTCACTCTGTTTAGAAAAGATGATAAAATGGATTGCAATGTTTTACAGAATTTCAGTATTTATTACATATCGAAGCTATTGGCCTAGCATTTTAGAAAGATTTACAGGTTTTTGTCTTCAGATGTCACATAACAACTTTAAGACTAATCTTAACCAAAGATGCTAATTTGCCAAAGTAGTTTCACAACTGTCTGGAGTCTTAAACCTTTCACACCGGAATTTAGCTCTGCAGGGTCCACAAAGTATGGGAGCAAAGAAAAAAAAGGAAATAAGTGAGCCAGCTAAGTCATTTGTATAGTGATTAAGTGAAAAGGCTGCAGTGACCCTTGAGCTGATGAAATGAAACACCGCGGGAAGCAGAAAAGCAATAAACAAAATGGCAGAGGTTGTTGAAGACTATGGAGGAGGTGTTGTTACCAAACACCGAGCCCCGGGCCAGACCCTACCCAGCAGCAGAGGCACTGCCGTCCTTACCCTCCTCTCAGGCAGAAGCACTGTGCTCTACTAGAGTTTCTCAAACATTCACAAAGGACGTTTCCCTTGGGGGCTCATCTTTTGCCTCGTGACCGTCCCTTCCCAAGCCCACTGGAGCTCCGTTCCTTCAGGGCAAGACAGCGAGAGGGCCATTACTGCTGGGTACATGTGCTTGTGCTTCCTCCCTGCCCCTGCCAGAGCTCAGCAATGACAGCAATTAAAGGTGGTGTAGTTGGCAGTTCCCCTGCTAGTGCAAGCACTGACAGCCAATACTTACAGCCTATTCTCACACACACACACAGAATCACAGAACGGTTCAAGTTGGAAGGGACCTTAAAGATCATCTAGTTCCAAGCTCCTGCCATGGGCACGGACACCTCCCACTAGACCAGGCTGCTCAAAGCCCCATCCAGCCTGGCCTTGAACACTTCCAGGGAAGGGGCATTGACAGCTTCCCTGGACAACTTCTTCCAGTGTCTCACCACCCTCGCAGTAAAGAATTTCTTCCTGATATCCAATCTAAATCTACCCTTTTTCAGTTTGAAACCGTTACCCCATGTCCTATCACTACACTCCCTGATAAAGAGTCCCTCCCCAGCTTTCCTGTAGCCCCCTTTAGCTACTGGAAGGCTGCTATAAGGTCTCCTTGGAGCCTTCTCTTCTCCAGGCTGAACAACCCCAACTCTCTCAGCCTGTCCTCATAGCATAGGTGCTCACTTTGCCTCTCTGGAGGAACTGAGCTCCTGCTGACTTCTGCTGTCTAAAATTTCATGACCCTTTTGAATGCTCTCATGACCTTCAAGGGGTTCGCGACCCTGACTGAGAAACATTGAGCCATTTCTGTGAAACACTATTATTTTTGTACAGATAAATATTCCTGTGTTCTGAAGTGCGCTAACAGTTTGAAATGGGCCCCTGCAGCTGTCGGACACTGGGGACAGACTTGTATGACACTGTTACTACACACTCTGGCACCCCAGAGAACATCACACAGCTATCTCTGTAGCCACTGATTGCAGGAGCTGTACAACATCCTGTCATTCTAAAGAGAATTTAGCACCTGAAAACCTTAAACCTTCACTGCACCATTCAGTTTCACTGTCGGGGCAGACGGACCCTCAGTCTGAAAGGAGAATGAAGGAGACTGATGTGTTGTGACTGCAGCACAAGATGCACAAGCACATAAATTACATCATCTAGTGTCAGCTGGAAAGCTACAGACATCCCCTTGGGCCCTACGGATATCTGCATTTGCATTACCCCTGGTTGGCTCGTTCCTTTACCTGGGACAGAACTGCGTGGTGCTATTGATGGGCACAACATTGGCGCTCCTCGTCCTGCCATGGAGATTTTCCGTATGGAGATTACTCTCTGCCAAATGGAAAAAGGAAAGGCAAAGACTCATAGAAGAGCAGCATCTATCTGTGAAGGCATCTGATGGAGAAGAGGGAGAGAAGAGAGCAGCAGGAGACTGGCTAATGTCTGACGCAGAAAGACTGGGAATAAAATTCTGGATACCAACCAGTCCAACAGCCATGCACATGAAGGTTACCTCTTGTAACTCATAGACACCAGAAATTGTTTATTGGATATGATCATCTGAAGGTGATACGAATTTATGTACCCAAGGACAGATGATATACCCCCTGCAAAATATCTGTAGAGTAATAGCAAGAGAGAAAGCCAGAGTCTCCTCCAGAGAGAGATTCAGCACAAAAAAGCAGTGGCAGTAGGAGAAAGCATTCGCATGAAGGTCTCTGGTTCGATACATAGATCCCAGCATAACTGGGGAACCCGTGTATTGCAGTAACAGACTTCGGACTCAGTCTTGCGCCATTCACGTCCACCAAACAGTCTCGAGCCCTGGGAGGATATTCAGACAAGGCATGCAGACAGGGCAAGGCAGTCAGCCTTGGACGTGGTCCCAGCTTGACCTCCCTGCTTGATTTTAAGCAGCCTGTGAACAAACATTTACTACAGTAACAGCAAACAAGGGAGTCTCTGTAAGGTGTAAAGCTGGGATGCAAATTACAAACATATGTAAATTGAAATCGTTTAGGTTAATTTCTTGGTACTGAATTCAGTGACTAAGTGCTTATTTCAGAATGCTCATTCCATGCCTTGAACTACTGCTTTGTCCAGCTCTTCAGTGGCAGAAAGCAATTTAGCATAATCCTTCTACTGTAATGTCCAGTTTTTCCACAAAGATTACAGATGAAACCAAAAGACTTCATTCTAAAGAAGGCTTACTGCTTTGCAAAGCTGGCCACTGTGTGTTTAACTGGACCAGAATGGCCCACTGGAGAACAGAAGGAAATCTCACATTTGGGAGGATGCGATGGAGGAGTCCTGGACAACCAAAACAATCCTTGTTTGCCAAACAATGTGTGTGAGGCTTAAAAAATGATGAATTCGAAACACATTTCCCACTTCACAACAATTGGAAAATACCTTTCAATCAAATGAATAATAAAACTCACTTCCCGAAACCGGTGAGGCTGATTATCATCTAGCTTAAATCACTGTAATGCTACTCGCATGAATGTAGCTGCACCCACGAGCTGATATCATCTGAGGATCTGGTCCAGGAATCTGCGTAAGGGAGAGTGTAAGATAGCGATGGGAGACCTTTCATGTTTTGGCACACGGGCCTAGCTGTTAATCTTGTCAAAGTCAGTTCCCTTACCTCTTGTATTGCACTCCTCTTGAAATACTAGGGGTTTATTTTTTTCTCACGGTATTTCTACTTCTATCTTTGACTTTCTTTGACTTCCAGCTGAAATCTGGATGTTAAAGAGGCACCCAAATTATTTTTAAATGTGACTTTTTTTTTTTTAACTCAGAAACGTTGCTATGTTGTAGGGAATGAAAATTCAAGTTGTTGTTAATTTTACCCCAACTATTCAAGCATTAACAGTGAAAGGCTATGTTTCTTTAGAAAAATAAAGTGAGGAGGGCTATTTATTTGGAGAGATATTCAACATTATAGGCCCTGGCCTGCCTGAGATGTGGTTCACGCAAGTGAGACATGCGACCTTTTGTTGAACTACTCTTGCAAAGTATATAACGGATGTTTTAATCAAAAATTTCCTGGTTTTCATAAATAAATTTAAGTTACTGAAATTGCAGGCTCTGTAAGTTAGGGGAGAAGAGGTTAGTGTTTGCAGTAACAACTTCAATAAAGCTTTTTGAAAGGAAAGGTAAGTTATTAAATCCACTTTAAAAACTGGACAAATTGGTACAATTTTGTTTTGGGAGCTGTTCAGTCTGTTTCACTCATTTCAATGGTGGGTGATGAAATTATTTACATGGCTTTCTATTCCCACCCACAAGAAGATCTGCAACTTCCCAGCACGAAGCTGGAAGAGGTGGCTTTATTGTACTCGGGTGAACTTTTTCCCTGGAAAAGTTGAGCTAACTCAGAACCGGTTTCTCTGCCCTTTTGAGCTCGTGCAAGTAGGAAAGGCCGTAATTTAAGTGTGGGGAAATGGTTCTTTGAAACATAAGATATATGTACCATACACAGGCCACCCAAATACCCAAATCTCTTGGGAGTTCACCCACTCTGTAATTCCCAGAGTGCTAGCAAAGTGGTTTTCAGTATTTTTTCATTTTTAATGGTTGCTGCTACCATGTTTATGCAGTTGCCCTGGAAAGGATGTGATGTGGTTTAGTCTGTTTTTAAAAAGCTTATCTTGGTTTTGTCCACTCCAGCTGGCCTCAACATTTCACTAGAACTCAACTGAATGTATTTGCATCTACTTGTAAGATCTGTTGAGACTGTAAGAATTTAAGGGTAGGGATCAAGCCAAGCTGGCTTGGGGTGAGCTTGGAAAAATGGCTGAGTTTATGTTCCACCCATGCCGTAACTCAGCTTGCTGAAAATACAACTTCTGGGGTCATGGTACATTTACCCTAAAGAAAGTGGTTAAGGATGTTGACTTACAAACGCAGTAGGATATAACCGATCCTGCGGCAACTGCTGTCACCCCCAGCTGTGGTGGCTTCCCCACCTCTCTCTCCCACTGCCACTGCAGCCTGCAAGCCTGAGCTATGCATGAAGTTGCTCCTATAGGATGTGAGCCTGCACACTGACAAACTTAGTTTGACTTCCTAATTCAGCAAACTACAGGTGTTCACCTCTACCAGCGATTTGTCTGTTCTTGCCACAAAAGGCACCCAGGGAGGCAGCTGGAGACCGTAACCAGCTCAGCTATCAGTGTTTCATCTGCTATGTCTGTATGTCGACACCTGAAACCTAATCTGGGCTCGGCCAGCTCAAATTGGCGCAGTCTAATCTAAACTTCCAGCTCTGGCCAGCCACTACTAATGAATCGTGCTGGACATATTTCAGGGCTTTGCAAGAGAGGCAGCTCCTGCAGCCAAGCCAGCAGCGTGGCCAGCGGGCCACCATGGTTGGGCACATTGGTCCTTAAGCATATATTAGTACCACCAGCTCTGGGCTGGGTGATGGTAGCTGTCCTTGGGGTCTTCCTACCTGCCTGGAGCAGATGGTAACTGTGGGCAGAAGAACAGAGGAGGTGGCTGCAATGGCAAAGTATCTCCTGCGACCCCACTGCAGTTACACAGAACTTGTAATCAATCTTCAGACACTTTCCCTAATCCAGGCAAAACCTGAGCTGTGCATTTTTCATGTCCAGCTCTCAGCTGGACTCTCCATGAACTACCACTGGCAGAGTGTCTTATTATCATTACTATTGTTTGATAACTGCATTCACCTTTATTTTTCAAAGATGGAGCACTTAAAATTACCATGGAGTTTCCTCTCATATTCCATTTTGGAGTCACACACAAGGAAGTGAAGCAGCAAAACACCCCCTTGCCTTAACTTGTTAGGACAGTTTGAGTTCTAAGAGACTAAATTTCCTCCTTAAGGCTTTCTTATTTCCTTTCGGATTATGAACTGAGTATATAGAAAAGAAAAAAGAAAAGAAAAGAAAAGAAAAGAAAAGAAAAGAAAAGAAAAGAAAAGAAAAGAAAAGAAAAGAAAAGAAAAGAAAAGAAAAGAAAAGAAAAGAAAAGAAAAGAAAAGAAAAGAAAAGAAAAGAAAAGAAAAGAAAAGAAAAGAGAGAAAGAGAGAAAGAAAGAGAGAAAGAAAGAGAGAAAGAGAGAAAGAGAGAGAGAAAGAGAGAGAGAAAGAGAGAGAGAAAGAGAGAAAGAGAGAAAGAGAGAAAGAGAGAAAGAGAGAAAGAGAGAAAGAGAGAAAGAAAGAAAGAAAGAAAGAAAGAAAGAAAGAAAGAAAGAAAGAAAGAAAGAAAGGGAAGCTAAACTGTTTCTTTCTGTTCTAAACAAGCAACTACTTTAAGGACAATGCTTGCAAAAACAATATTATGAGAAATTATTTAGTATGTTTTATTTAATAAAAAGGAAAAAAGAAGATGAAATAGGGCATTGAGGAAATTCCTCTTTGTTTATTTTTGTCTCTGTAGTGGTTCATTTTACCCACCAGTGTTTTTTCTTCATTGCAAGCCCCCCTTCTCTCTTGATTGAAAACAGACTCTCTAATAAAAATGGTTTAAGATCACAGTGATAACTTCAATTCAAGAACATGAATAAAAAGCACCCTTGGAGGAAAGACCCCATCTGCTCGCATATGATGTTAAGAAGGGAGTGCATAATGCAGAGTAGTGATTGCTACCAGGTGTAAGATTACTCAGGTCCTCCACGTATGGCTTCTAATCTATATGACCACTTTAAAAAAAGAGGGATTCAAGTATCCTATAAAACAGGTCCTATGTTTTACATTTGACCTCTTCCTGAACATCAACCTTATTAAAAACAAATAAAAAAATGTCCTGAATGGAAGCTGTAGTTTGATCTGGAGCTTATGGAGGCTGACAGCAAACCTGCCATTGCTTTTAGGGGGCAGGAACTGGCCTCTGTTTCATTCAAAAAGAGACCCTTATCAAGCTGCCTTGCAACGATCACTCCACAAGTGGTTTCTATTTCATTTTATTCTAATCGCCTTACAGAAATACATTTTTCACCAAATTGAAAGCTTGTCTTCCCTGAAGCCCTGGAAAGGATTAGATAGCATTACATCAGACATTTCAAACAGTAAATTGTGAACTTGGAAGAAGCACTTCAAAGCATGGTTATGTGAAGCTTCAAGTGCCCGGGCAGAACAGCAGAGGTGAAACAATCGCAGTCTCTGCAGCGGAAAGCAGTGACTCAGTGAGCGTAAGCCACAAATCCCATTATTTTAATCTAACATGTATCATGGGGTTTAAAATCCATGTCTGATATACTGTGCTAGATGCTGTAAGAATGTATAATACAAGACCTAGACTCAAAGGAAAAATTTGAGCAAGATAAAAGCAGGTTCTGAGCAGCAATGGCAGGATTTTGCACACTTTTTGTAATAACGGCAGTAACTGGAGTTCATGGAATCATAGAAACAATCACAGAATGGTTTGGGTTGGAACGGACCTTAAAGTTCATCTTGTTCCAACCCTTCTGCCATGGTCAGGGACACCTCCCACTAGACCAGGTTGCTCAAAGCCCCATCCAACCTGGCCAAGTAGTTAAATAGGAACAAAAAATCTAGTATATAAGCAAATGAGCATATATAAAAGAAACCTTTGTCCTGTAGACTTTACTCATCTGAATTCATAAGAATAAATTAAATTGGAATAATTACTCTTCTATCTGTTTAAAGACTCTTCACTGGGTAGAAGTCAGGAATAACGGTTTGCGCTGCCTTACTTATGCTGGTCCAAGTTGGCTAAGTGCCTCTGCATATTCATACAAAACAGGTGCCACTGTACCAGTGTGGGGATGCCCCTTTTGTCCCCAGACAAGGCATTAGTGAGCTTGTAGCGGTGACCACAATTCACTGCTTGCCAAGCCATTATCAGGATGCAGAAATATGCGCACTCAAGGAAAAGCTTGCTTTGGGGGTGGTTTGAAGTGAGAGGCAGCTTGCCAGGCTTTGACAGAGAGCTTTTTATCAAAATGTTTTTTCAGGGGAAAATGATTTTGTGTTGGGTATGTTTGTTTGTTTGTTTGTTTGTTTGCCTTACATTAAACACAAATATTAAATTTCAACTCACTGTGGGAGTGATTTCTGCCAGTTTCCTCTGTGCTCTTTGCTCATCTGTCTCCCTGGGCTGGGTTCCCCAAGGGCTGTAGCTGCTAGGGATTGTCACAGCATCCCACTGCAGCTTGGAAGGGCAACTTCTCTGTGCAGAACAGGAGCTACTGTGTGGTCAAAGAGCCTCCTTTTTGTCAAGCAGCAAAAAGCACATCCAAGTGATACTGCAAAAGCTTTTGTGTGTTGCACTTCTTGGCTTTAAGCTGAAAAGAACCAAGGAAAGATTTTGGCGTTGGACTGAAGGCTGTTTCCAGTCATGGGAAGTCAAAATAGAGTCTTTCCTAGATAGTCTGCATTCATGGAAAATAGTTATAAAAATTTATCCTAAAAATATTTTTCCAGAGATGTCCTGAAGTATATGTAGACCATTTTATGTTTTTCCCATTACTATATGCTTAATATCAAGCCTGGATTATATTCTTTGCTAAACTTGTACCAGTGATGCTAGATTGCTTGCTCACAGTCATACCAAAATGTCTGAGAATGACATTTGGATTCACTCCAGGTTATTAGGATGAATAGAATGGCTTTGTGACCAAATAAACTTCCTTGACTATACAGTTCACATACATTCCCTGCCCTATGCTGTACAGCTGTGTCCCTGCAACTCTGTGACCCATGTCTCATAAGAACCCCAGTCTCCTGAAAAGATGGTTCAGGCCGGACATTGAGGGCTGTGAGGAATTAAAGCCCTTACCACAGATGAGTCCATCGAAGTCAACTGTTTTGCTAACGGTGGTGGGCGTCAAACCCTCACATCCAGTCCAGCCACAGGCAGCAGCTTTGGCTCAGCAGCTGCTGGATTGATGTTGTGGCCACCATGAATAAGTCATCAGCTACTATACAGTAAATTTGTTCAGATGTATGGGGAGTAGCCTACCTGACATAGACTGAGACTCTTGCACCCCCCTGCCTTATAGCTCCTACCTGCCTTCCATTGCACGACATCCACTGTCTTCCCATTCTCTTCACATACCCAATGCCCTAGCCTTACCTCCCCTCCACTTACCCTTTTCCTCTTCCACGCGTCTGTCTCTTGCAAAACCTACCTCTCATATTCAATATTCCCTAAATTTTACCTTTGTCACCCCCACCTCCACTCTCAACCCCATATCCTTCTCAGTTGTTTTTTGGTACCTCCCAAGATATCCAGCCCGACAGCATCCCCTGGAGCCATTGAGCACCAAGAACCTGGGTCATTAGAGGCAGCAACACGGATGGTCCTGCCCCTACACAGACTCACAAGAAGTCAGGACAAGGGAGTAAGTTTAACCAGCTCATGGTGACAGCCAACTATATTGTGGGCTGGATGAAGCCTACTGCCTAAGTGTTATGCAGGTTTATTGTGGACTATGCTGCCTCCTTGGTCTTGGGCAATTAAATATTCTGTATTTCACCCTTTCCCGTTTGTGAAACAACTTTAGGAGGTTATTCAGCATGAAGATGGAGCAATCTGATGAGCTATGGAAATGCTAAGTTATTACTATAACCAGTGAATAAGAGGACCAGAGTTATGTGGTTGTGGCTGTGTTAGTCGCTGATTTATTGTTAACAAACAGGCAGCCTTTATTTTCAATTAAATGCACATCTGTCCCTTATCTGGCTTCTCTCTCAGTAAACCTCGACTACCAGTTGTATTGTAAACGCCTGTGAAACAGAAGATGAAGAAGCCAGGTGGCTTCTAGGATGGGAGGATGAATAAAAGAGACAGATCATGTGAATTATCTCAGCTGAAGCAATAAAATGTAAGTGACCCGGGAATGTCCTGTGCGTCTGGTTTTGGACCATAAAGTCTGCCTGGAAAGGATGCCATTTATCTGCATTAGTCCCTGTAACAGGCTTAGCAGTCTTTGCAGGCCTGAAACTGTGTCGATCTATCATTGCTACTGTAATCTTAAAAGCAAAAGGCCTAACGGCAAAAGCATCTTAAAGCTACAAGCGTGGTAGGAAATGAAATACCATGCTTGTACAAAGGGAGCATTAATTTCAATTTCCAATCAGTAGCTGTGCTTTTTGCTGTAAAAATATTTCAGTTGTTTTCTCCATTAAATATTCATCAGTCAATGCAGCAGCTCTTTGGCTCACCGTGGAGTCACTTGCTGCCATCTCCATCTCCAACACACATAGGTCTGGGCTAGGAGCCCAACTTATAAATGTTTTAGGACCAGGAGCTCAGCAAAAGCACTGGAGAAAAGGGCCTCAGTCACGGCCAGCTGTGATCCTGAATGGCACCTTTAAAATTCATTTGTGAATAAGTGATCAGATGGATTAACTCTGGCTTTTTACTTCATATACCCAGAAGGCAGATTTATTTCATTGTGGGCCATAATGTCTTCTAAAATAAATAAATAAATAAATAAATAAATAAATAAATAAATAAAGCCACAGAAGGTTGTGGTGTTTGTTCAATGAATATTTTGGTGTTAATTATTTGTAATAAACAGCCAAAATGCAGAGACTCTGTCATGACTGGGTAGTAATATTTTAGTTCTCATGATAATGAATAAAGACTTACCAATGATCAAGAAGTTGACAGTTGCTGTGGGACCAATGTTTACCAAGGGGAGTATATTCAGTCCAGGCAGACAAAAAAAAAAAGTCTCAGTATATAACCGATAGATTTAGAAAGGCTAAAGAGCTGAAAGCTTTGAAAAGGCTGGATGGGGAAGGAAAATGTAGCCAGTCAAAAATGAAAAGAAACTTTTTGATGGAAGGACTTTGTGAATGGCCAAAGTGGTACAGTTCCACAATGAAGAAAAAGGAGGGTATCTATTAAAATCTGGTGGGAGATGAACTTAGATGTTAAAAGGCAATATACAGCAAGCAAAACAGAAAAGACAACTAGTACACTTGCAGCTACACTCCTACACAAAGCTAAAGCTATTACAGAGAAAACTATGCTTGGTAAGATTAGGGACAATAAGTACGTTAAATATGTTGGTAATAAAACAAATCCTAAAGATGACATAAGTCTATTACTACATAAAGCTGGTAACCTTATTAATACTGCTGTAGATGAGACACGTTCAATAAATATCTGTTCTGTACTTAGAAAGCACAAGATGAGTTTCTATCTTAGGAGAAAGATGGCAGATTTTTCCAGGCCATTAGTAGCGGAAGACAACATTAGGCAGCATTTTCTAGAAATAAAATATTGTAAAGTAAAAGCTCAAATAAGAATCACCCCAGGGTCCCACGAGAGCTGACTAAAGTGGTCTCTGGCATGCAGATGTTCATTTTTAACACATTTTGGAATAGCAGGGAAATACCAGGGAAGAAGCTAATATTGTGCCCCCATGGAAAAAAGGGGGTGGGGTGACAAGAATAGGCTGGTGAGCCTGACATCAACACCAGGCAAAAATATTTATGGCTCCCTCTTGCCCTTTTTCACTCATGACCTTGTTTCTTTTTGGACACCAGCCCAGCACCCTTGAAGCAACCTTCTGTTTTCCTGTGCATCAGGGGCTGAGACCAGTTCCCACTGAGGTCTCTGAGAGCCCGACTGGCATTCCAGTACCCTCCCTGCTAAATACGTCCCATTGCAATGGAGCACGTGGTCCCCGAAAGGACCCGGGGAAGCAGCTGGCCTTCTATGTGACAGCAGCAGGCAGGAGCTGGGAATCAGCCACAGGGCAAGAGCACCAGCTGATGGATTTAAATAGGGTCCCAGTCCCAAGGTATCGGAGAGTACCAGAGGCGTCTTTCCTGGGAGGGAAAGATTCTGAAAGACACAGGCTACAGGGGCTCTTCCCTAGTTTCTCTCCTGAGCACTAAAGAGTGGGGATGTCTAACCCATGGAGGGATAGGGGGTTTGCTTGTGCCATTTTCCTTCTGGTTCATATGTAGGACGGAAAGTGTTCAAGGCCAGGCTGGATGGGGCTTTGATCAGCCTGGTCTAGTGGGAGGTGTCCCTGCCCATGGCAGGGGGTTGGAACTAGATGATCTTTAAGGTCCCTTCCAACCCGAACCATTCTGTGATTCTATGATTCTATGAAATCTGGCCCAGGCTTCTTTGTTTCTCATGGTCTGTAGCCAGCAACGAGACCTGTCAATAGTCCCTAAACCTTGTGTTTCCTGCTATTATTCCATCCCTGAGTTTTCTGCTTTTTATGCTTACTTTTTTTTTAAAATATATATTATGTCAGATATTCCTGGTACTTCTCTCAGCCAGAGACTTTGCCAGAAATACCACTTGCAAAGTGCAGAATTGTAGAAATAACAGGAACAGCACAGGACTTGCACAGATAATGGAGGGGACACTATAGACTCTCTGAAACTTACTGTGGGGGTTAAGTATATTGTGTCTATATCACAGCTGCAAGACATGTGGAAAGGTCCACTTGTTGCACAAACACCGACATGGATCGTATAAGAACACACTTGACTTACAGAAGCTGAGCAACCAAGCCTTTCTTCTGAGCGTGCCCTGGGGCAAGGCTGCTTCCATGCTTTTTCAGTCTGCTCATCTGCAAGGTTCACTGTTTGACCTCCACTTCCAACTACCCCAGTTACTTCGGCTTGCACAGTCCGTCACACAGGCCAGCCTGAAAGATGTGCTTGATGGTACATGTGTCTTGGGTACGCCATTACTGGTTTTCACTCAAAAATAAAGGAGACCTGCAGGGATATATAGGCAGCTGAGAACAAACAGGAAAGATAATATAACATCTGGAATTCACAATTTCTCTTTCTTTATTAAACTTTACAGACCACCTTGCCATAGACAAAAGAATTGAGGGGAAAAAGCACGACAACACTGATCCAAGGCAAGTCAACTGAAAGAACAAGTTGAACCAGGGACTATCCTCAACAAAAAGAATCTCAGTAAAAAGAAGAAGGTATAAAAACTGGAGACAGAAAGGATAACACTGCATTTTATCCAACACCAGATTATTCTCCTAGGCACAAAATCAGGATTACTCATACTTTAAAAAGTTAGAAATTTTGCAGTTGGTATAGCTAGGTCCCGCAGGTTCCTGAAGTCTGTGATGGCTGGAGGATACTCCTGAAGCTTTTATTGCTATTGTTTAATGATCCTGGATGCAGACTCCAGTGGACTAACAGGATGCTAATTTTCATGAAAGGGTCCAAAGAGAAAGGGGCCAATAACTTCATTTTATTCAAAAACTAAAAGGGAAACTCCCTGCCCTGATTACAGCAATATAGGGGCTGAGAGAGGAGGAAAGATAACTAGTACTGACCAGTGACATTACACATGTAGCCCACCACAGGCCAAATGATGCCAAAGGACAGAGTAAAATCTTCTCCTACTACTGGCTCCAGAGAGCTATCGGTGGGACCATGTGCATCACCCAGCCAGGAGAAGGTGTGTCTTTGGGTGATAATTCTGGCCAGTCTTTTCAAGGCAAAGGGATCCTGACTTGCTTGCTAATCCAAAAGACAGAGAAAACCAGTCTGGTATCAGATAGATTTCCCACCCTTACATGACAAAAGTTAGCAATGCCTCTCTTACCGCTTCTCTTTTTCCCATAAACTCAGAGAATCACTGACGATGCTGTGAGCTTGGAAGCAGCATCACTTAAAGAAGTCATTTGTCCAAGTCACATTCATTAGAGAGGTAAGTCCTGATGCTTTCACTCATAAATAGACACCCAGCAGTGGATAGGCATTTTCAAAAACTATATGAAAGATCACGTTTCCTGGTTGATTGCCTGAGGACATGTTAGCTAGACAGGCTTCCTCATCTTAATAAAATCAATTGATGTTAGCTAGACAGGCTTTCTCATCTTAGTGGATGCAATTGATGTTAGCTAGACACATTCCTAACCTTAATAATAGGAGTTGCAATTGCTGAATATTATTTGTGGCAGGCTTGTCAGCAAATGTCTGGTTTAATTTATGAAAGAAAATTGTGTCAACAATGGGAATTTATTGTTTCCTACACTTCCTGCCTTCTGGTGTCGTCGGTATGTAATGCATTGTTAAGGGAAAGGACTTGTGCAAAATGCAAAGTTCTGAGTGAATCTGGGGTCACACATTTACCGCCACAAGCATTAAAAGGCTTTAGCTGTTTTCATTCAAATAGGCTCCTTGCAAGGCATTTGGTAGCGCTCTTCCTTGATTATCAGTTGTTTGGAGATATATGTATTCAAACATGAAAATTGGTTTGTTTTTTGAGCACTCCAGGCTCTCCATAAAAGAGCTAAAAGTTGCAGCATTTCACTAAGAACATTCTCTTAGAAAACACCACATTTTTTCCCCTATATTACCCCTATGCAGTAACCCCAAAACTGCATCTCTCAGCGACGTCGCTGATGGCTGAGCGGTTTTTAGCAAACTCTTCACAGGCTGAGTCTTTCAGCTTGCCGGTCCGGTTATGATCACACCTCTCTCTTTCTTCTGCTGGAGATCTGTGGGGTTTTGTCCCCTGATTGCCCACACTTAGATGTGGTAAAACAACCACTATGTAAAGCAGAAAGTAAGGAGGGAGAATAAAAGCGTGTGTCCCGGTCTTTTCATGCTTTGCAGTAGTGTATATATCCCGGACCTGAAAAGATGGAAATGCTCTGGAGTTTTGTAGTCTAGATAAATAATCTCTCTCCAAATCCAACTCTGTCTCAAAG
The DNA here is from genome assembly GCF_963924245.1 of Chroicocephalus ridibundus. Lineage (NCBI taxonomy): Eukaryota > Metazoa > Chordata > Aves > Charadriiformes > Laridae > Chroicocephalus > Chroicocephalus ridibundus. The sequence goes on along the minus strand of NC_086285.1, from coordinate 155,720,517 downwards.
GAGAAATCTATCTCTAACTTAAATTTGCGTGAAGAAGCAACATTTCCAAATGTGCCACAGCCCATTTTCAGATGAGATAACCTTTCTAGAAATGTCTCTAGTGGGATATTCAACTCTGCGAAATTATTACTAATTTCAGAAAATGTAGGTCATTAATGTGATAAAATCTTCTATGGAATAACTGTATCTCTGTGGAATTTCATTACCTCTTTTTTTTTTTGGCTATCGAAAAGTAACTGCTTTTGAAAACCAGATATAGGAATGTGCAATAAAGGAGAGGACTGGCAGTGGCAGTTTTGACAAGTAATAAATAATAATATTTATCTCTATATTTATTAGCTTCGCTCTGTTACGGAACATACAGATGATATCTATATTGACTTGTAAGGCCCCTAACAAAGTAACAGCTGAATGTTTTGAATCCTCTAATATATTCAAGTCCATAGCAACCTTGACAAGTAGGGAAACATTATAGTGCCCAAGACCTGCACTTGTCCTCCTAATTGTAAACACCTAATTGAATGTAAATCCAGCCATCTTAGGGTCCTTACATGGCCAGTGAAATACTGGCATTGCTAGGGTCAAAATCAGCCTGCCTGAATTCTTAATTACCCAGTCAAGCCGCCTCACCAGGCAACTGAAGGAGGATGGTGAAGGTCATAATTTAAAGGACAGGACTGCAGTCCCTACAGTAGTTGCAATGAACTTGGGCCTGACCTTGTGAGCATGGGAAGGCTGAAGAGAAAGTCCCTGCCACGTTGTTCTTGCAAAGTTACCGTGACGCAGAGATGACGGGGGGACACTGAGCTGCACAGACACTCAGCCTACTTGCCAACCCGCAGGCTTCCTACCCTGCAGAAAAATCCCTCGTGGGTCTGAGACTAACAGAGGCAGGCCCAGAAAGTGGATCTAGCTTCCAGCAATCCATCACCCTCTGAGCCGGAGTTATTTGCTCCTCTGGAAGGCGTTACTAATTGTGTTTTGCAGCTCCATGTTACAACTGGTAGTAAACACTGACTGGAACTGGTCTGTAGCAGCAGGAAGGGAACAGCTGTTGTGAAAACAATGGATATGTCACGACAGTCTGTGACAGGAAAAATCCGAGACTCTTCGGAGAAATTTTGTTTTGTATTAAAAAATGGGTGGGAGTGTTGCAGGGAGTTCTGGTTCTTTTCAAACATTACCTGATTCAGTAGAAACATACAGCAAGAGAGAGGCAGAGGGGAAAAGGTGAGTCACCCAGAAATGGATATATAAATTCATAGTTGTAAGTGGTGGTATGACAATACTCTTACATTTGTTTTTTTTTGTTGGTTTTTTGTTTTGTTTTTTTGTGTGGTGTGTGTATGGTTGGACTCGATGATCTCAAAGGTCCTTGCCAACCATGAAGATTCTATGATTCTATATATGGCACCGTCATTTCCCATAGCAAGACTATCTGACCAGATGCGGGCATCTCATGGAACAGAACAGGGTGGAGACCGGAGGAAGGAGGCAGAGCACATGTGGTGGGTGAGGGAATCCAGGTCTTTGAGGACTGCTGGTCTGTTAAGTGCCGGTACATGTATTTCTGTGGAAGTGGGAGGAGCTCCTACTGTATTTCAAGCTGAGAAAAGAAACCTTATACCAAATTATCACTTGCAAGGTCAGCCACTTCTGAGAAAGCAGTAACACATTCCCAGGGAAAGTTTCTTTGCACTTCTGGTGGATTTTAAGAGCTTTCTGAAATTTTGAAAATTATTAATAGTGTCAGGCGTACATAGGTGCCTGTGAAGAAAAAGACTTTTCTTGGGAAAATTCATCTAAAACCAGTCAGATCTCCTTCCCGTGGTTTTCCTTCAGACAACGAGAAGACACCACTGCTACACGGAGGAGCTGAAAGGGGGGGTTTCCCCTGACCAGACATCTGTTCCAAGCTAAATGTTTCATGCCCTTGTTTTTTCTCTGCTGGTAATAAACCACTCTGATCAAATGATCATATCCTTGTGTCAAGTGTCTTCAACTAATAGGAAGAAAAAACATCTTCATGAAGCCTTGAAATGACAGGAGGGATCAAATGAATATTTTCATTGGCATCAGCTAGTCCCCCTTTCCTTTGAAAGTCCAGAAGGCACTTTGCCCTGAGCAACATAAAGTCATGGACCAGCACTTGGAGATCACCTAGCCAAAGGAGAATATGGTCTGTTCGGATTTCCAGGCACTTCTTAAACAGAAATAACGAACATACTTTATTATGGGCACTGCCACCAGCTGTTTGCATTCGCAGTTGTGCCCCATTCAAAGGTGTAAGGCAGATAACCCCCACCACCTGATGGGGATAGTTTGCACAAATCCACTCTTTGAAGCTAAGAATCATTTAGAACAAAATTCATGTTAGGAAACTGTAAGACCACCACAGCTGAGTGCTCTACAGAGTGAGCACTGCAGTCCTGGGATCGCTTCCTCTGCCCATCAAACCCATGTGAAATGTGGGATGAGGTTCCCACAAGCGACTCCAATTTCAACCCGTTTCAGATTTTATTTCTGCAATTCTGTGGCCTCCTGTGGTAACAAACTATTCGGGCCAGCTACCAGCTGAGTGAAGGCCTACCTTTTATTCGTTTTAAATTTACCTGCTGGCAGCTATGTTTATAATGAAGCGCCAGAAGAATGTAAAGAGTGTAATGCATCTCAGTTGTTACCCAGAGTTGTTACGGGGACATGACGGGTCCGGGGAAGAGTATCAGAGGAGGGTCCTGCAAAAAACTGTCTGTGAGGAAGGGTCCCCAGAGGAATGTTTAAACCTCAGCATGGGAATCTCCCAGTGGGGAAAGTTGAGTGGGAAAGGGACAGAGAGATCTGCAAGGATACAAAAAGGGATGGTCTGACCCTCACCTGCATGATCCATCCACAGCCATGCAGCCTGCAGCGGAGGAGAGGAAGGAAGCAGGCGTTTGGGCATGGAATAACTGCAGAAAAAAGAGCCTGTTGCTTGAGAACTCCTCACCAGCTTCACTGGCACATGCTCCCGAGGAGTCTAATATTAAGCACTTTGAGTTTCACTCAAAGCCTGCTAGGTCAATGGGAATCACTCTGGATTTCTCTGCGTTTTGGACCGAGTCCTTTCAAAACAAGCAGTGAATAGAAACATAGGTTTTCTTCCTCCCTGTGGCCAGGATTTTCAGCATACCTCAACTTTTAGGATCGTGGCTGAGTTTTCCAAAACAAGTTCCCCGGCAATGGAGAAATGATCACAAATGACTGAAATACCCGGTTTCTCTTCAGGTGGTTCATCAGCCGAGACGGAGAGACTCCCTGCAAGCTCACTCTTTGCTGGGTGGTCACGAGACACGAACAGACAGGCTGGCGGCCAACACCGTGGTCCTCCAGCACAGCCAGGAGCAAGCACGCTGTTAGGGTAGCTCAGCTTTGCTCACTCACTTGCTGCTGCCTGTCAGCACGCTTAATTTTCATTTAGGAAGCTCCATAAATTTCTGAGAATCTGGACCTATACAGCACGTTTTGTTGTTTCTCTTTGTAATCACGGCCAGCTTCTCCCAGTAAGAGCTGCAGGTAGCTGAATCCTTTCAAAGGTCTTGCCCTGGTTGTGAGTATTCAGATTTTTGCCAGCTCTGCCCCACCATCTGAAATTCATCCTCTATTTTCCACGGTAGCAATGGGATCTCCAAAGCTAAAGCAGGGATGAGTTTTCCACCGCATGCTGGAACTGGAGTCCCCTGAGCACACGAGCTGGCCAGAAGTGGTGTTAAGCCTCCTAAATGTATACATGTGCGGTCCTCTGTTAAATAAATTGTATATTTAATTAAATTTGAGAGGAGATTTATTATGTAGGGCATTAGCCAGACATGATGCTGAAAACAAGGTTTTCTGCTTTCACAAAAACTTGGACTGTTGGGGGTTTTTTGTGTGTAGTATCTCAAAAACACCTTGACTAGCTTTTGATTTTAAAATAAATACATTTAGACAGGCAGAAAGTGTTGTAAATGTTTATATTTTGCTTGCCTTTTATTTGACTTCCTCTAATTTTGAAACAGGAAACCATTTTTTTTCCTAAAGGAGCACAGGTCTTTTTACAGCATTTGGGTTTTCTAATAGGTAATTTTCTATTATTTATTATCAGTTTTATTTTCCAGCTCACAAATGGTAGATAGTTCATTCTACTTTTCCAAAGGACCTCCATAGGTGTTTTATCACCTGCAGGAAGACAGGCAGAATAATTTCTGCATCATGGGGGAGGGTATGGGTACTAAGACTAAATAAAGGAGTATCCAATCTCTTTGGGAACTTTTTGTGTGAAACATTTTTCCACTAAAAATGAAAGATTGTCGATTCAAAATTTTTGGGGGAGGGGGCCATTAAATTGATTTAAGTACTTGATTTATCTTTTTATTTGTAAAAACAAAATAAATATGATTTTGATTTCCAAGATCAAATTTTAAGCCCATTTTTCAGCTTCAAATGATTTTTGTATAATTTATAAGGCAAGCTAATTAGAGAAATAACATTAAGGTAAAATTCAAAACAATATTTCTGAAACACATTTAAACAAAGCATAAGGATTGTCCCAAACATCTTTACATTTGTCTTTTTGCAAAAAAAAAAACAAAACAATAGTCAGAATTTCTTTTGCATGTCAAAAATCTCACAAATTTTCCTGGGATTGAAGAATTGTCCCCACATGACCATATCTTTCAGCTGAGACTTGCGAATCACATCCATTCCTCTGACTCCCATGGTTTGGTGGCACAGACCACGCTTCCCTCCCTGATCCTGCACAGTGTAGCCCAAAAAAGCCACCCACTTGGGGAAGCACCCTCAGCCTGCAGAGAACGGCGGGAACACAACTTACCAGCTGCTCTAGAGAGGAATAAAGCTGCTGAGCTGCAGCTGCACCTCCTGCAAGCACCAGCAACTAAACCTCTGAAAAAGTAGCTCTTTCCCACGTAACAGCCAGCCCAGGTGGTTCATCTTAACTGCCTTGGGGACATTGCCTCCTGACGAGGCCGCAGGTTGTTCGCTCCATCTGGCTCGTTACTACTGTATATTCTGCATTTATGGTGTTGTGGCTCAAATTCAGAGTTATTGGTGGGGCTCTGCAGCTCATGTTAATAACATATGTGCCTGGTTTTCAAGTGTCTCGCTGCCAGGCTGCTGCTGCTGCTCTCCAGATGCCCAGGAGATGGCTGAACGCAGACTGCCCACGGCTGTCTCCTGCCTGTCCGTCAGTAAGAAGATGAAGTCCTCCACATTAAGGGCTGAGGATTCAGCAGAACAGTTGGGGTCTGTTTTGATTTTCCTAAATAGGGATGTTCCAGGGAAACAGAGAGGTTTCAAGTTCAGACTTCAGAGTTTGTAGAGGCAGAAGAGACAGGCTCAACCAGCCTTTACCAAATGTGTGCGAGGGCAATGGGGGAGGTCTGGGCTTTAAGGACTACCTTGAGCGTTGGTTAGCATTGTTCATGCAAGGGAGATATGAGGTCTCCATAGAGTGCTGATACAGTCTCACCTAGTACACAGGGCTTGGGGTGAGCGCCATGCTAAGGAACTGGAACAGTTTTTGAGAAATGCAATAAAATAGTTTGGTTGCTTGGAAAGGGGACTGCTTATCAGTCTGCTTATCCCTTATCAAAAGGGATCCAGAGGATGGCTCAATCATAGCTTTCCTGTAAAACACTGTATCCTTCCTTGCAGATATTAACAACTGAGCTGAACAGGGCCCTGAGGAAGCTGACCGGGTTGGCCATACTCTTAGCACGGGCCGGTCGGTTGGGGGCTGGATCTCTGAAGGTCTCTTTCCATCTGAATTTTTCTCTGATTGTGTGCATATACCACAACACCAGACACACAGGTGCAAGGAATAGTGAAGAGTCAGAAGACCTGAGGGGAAAAAAAAATAATGGAGCAAGACTTATGAAAGTCATGCAACTAGTCATATCCTTAAGCATTCTGTTCTATTCTATTCTATTCTATTCTATTCTATTCTATTCTATTCTATTCTATTCACCTCTGTGGCCAGTGACGATACTGAATACTTACAATTAAGCCCACACTGACCTGGGCTCATAGTGCAGAAAGAGAGATTTTTTAGTAAAAAAAAAAAAAAGAAAAAAGAATCCTGATCTTAGTCTCCTGGAAACTGAATTTACTTCCTTGATTTCAGTCGTTGTCTGGAAGATTTTAAAACTGCCATCAGACTCTCAGCCTGAGGTATGTATTCATAGATTACAAAGCCTGAAGGGACAGATGTAATGATCTAATTTGATTCCTTTTTAACATATACCATAAGACTAACCTGCAGTCACTCTTGTAGTGACAAAAGTGTATCATCTTTTGGAAAAAGCTCTTACTGAGATTACATGGAATGAACACAAAATGTTCCTTGGGCAGAGTTAACTGAGACAACTGGAGTCCCTGCCAAAGGCACTGATTGTTACGGCAGTGGCTGAGAGCAGCTAAGCTACATGGGATGAAAGGATTTCTGTTGGACCAACTGCGAATCTGGGAGCAGAGAGGTGTGAGAAAGAAGGCCAGGAAAAAGCTAGAGATGCAAAATACTTAAGTTGGAAAAAACCAAGAAACAAGCTTCTGGCACATTTGGATTTCTCAGCAAGGAAACCACCTCCTGCTTGCTTTTATTTTTTTAATTTATTTTTTTTTTGTGGGGCAGGGAGACCTGGCACACACTTCTGGTAAATAAATAGGACTGCACAAAGACTCTGCGTGACTCTATCAGCTCCTCCTCCAAACAGAAACATGACACAGAAAATCCCTGAATAGCTTCTAAGCATTCAAGCCAAAGGAGCACGGGATTTCCAGCAGCAGAAGTTTACAGTTTCTCTGCAGCATTCAGACAATAGTTGATGTGGGCTCTTCTGCCAGAAAGGCCCGTGTGACATACATTTACTCCTCAGATCACACAGAAGTCATACAGAACACAATTATTTTTCTGCCTGCAGGTAGCTATGTTCACAGTGGAGAATCTCTGTCCCACTACAGTTTGTAAAGAAGCTGAGGTAAAGGCTATGTATCCCTATATAATCTTCAAACACCTAGCACAATGGGACTTTCATGGCTGTTAGGGGGTTTGGCACTCTACTAGTACAAGAATACCAGTAATTCTACAGATTGCTAGGAGGACGGGGCGGTTGCTGAACTAAGCCATGGCTGGAATTGAAGCAGAAGAAAATAGCTATTTCATGATTTGGTCTCCAGTTTCACTTTTCACTTCTTTCTCTCTTGAACTGTCTGTAATCACCAGTAGCTTACCGCATCTGCATGTCTGTAGTACTTTGGGCTTCCAAGGAAGTGGAATAATTATTCCAGAATATTTACTTCCAAACAGGTGTTTGCTTAAACAGTTTTGAATCCAGAATGGGAGAATTTGGTTGCCTAAACATACATACAGTGCCATCCGAGGTGCTTTGGATATCAAGGCAGACATCTGTGTGAGGCAGATGAGGCTGGACCTATGGGAAACTTGAACCCTGCACCCTTAAAAGTCAGCAGCTGGGTGGGAAAGAAACCATGAGGAGATTAAAATGGTACCTGATGCCTGTATTCAGGCCATTGAGCCAGGCTCCAAACGTCCTCTTCTGGAGTAAAAGTTCCCCCAGAAAAGGTGTTTTTCTGGAAACCTTACACTACTTCTACCTTTATGTTAAGGGATTATCAAGACACACCATAAATTTTGAAGGTCTAGACAAGAGACCTTCCTTACACTGTATCCAAGCCTTAGGTATATCTCCCATGGTTCAAGACTCCTCAAACAATTTAGTCATCGGTGCTGGAGGCAGTGTTGAGCTGGGCCATGGGATATGGCCAAGCAGGTGAGGACATGTGGGGCAGCAGGATGCCCTTGGGCTCAGCAGAAGCAGGGAGGGACATCACCTTTCATTTGATCCTGGAGTCACCCTGCAGCACTGCCTGTCTTCAGCTCCTCGGCACTCTCGATTGATGGAGGCTGCCTGTGAACCACACATTGGCCGGCAGATTGCAGTGGTTATCTGAAGGTCCATCAGCAGAGCTCCCGGGTGGGGACATCGCCCTGCAATTACAAGGGGCCACACATCTGGCTGCAGGAGGAGCGTAAGAGGGAACCACTTAGGGAGTGCCTTTCATAACCCAAGGAACTCGAAAAGTTTTGCGTCTGGAGGAATCAGTCATCCCCTAGACGCTGGGCAGCTTTCTACGGAAATAAACCTCCTCCCAGACAGAGGCAGGAGGGAGACATTCACCGTGTCATGGGCAGGGTGGGGGCTCACAGCTCATTTGTGTCTGCCCCGGTTTCCCTAACGCACGTCTGAGTCAGGGAAGCTCTGCTGTCAGAGAAAGTGATGACTGATATGATAAAGTGAAAATTCCTCTGTTTGCATCACTGCTTTCTGCACGCCCACTTTATTTCCTCATTTTTAGCAAACTGCATAGTAAAAGCTGTTATGAAATGCTGTTTCTCCTTTCACCGTCTGATGAGTTAATAGCAAAACCAATTAAACGCAGCATGCAAGACAGCCAAGTTGTATGCGTCTCCCACTGTCTGACTCCCTTTAAGAACTGCTACATCACTTTTAAGTCATTTCCTTTCCCATATGAGGCAGTTTCACTTATATCAAAGAGCTTGATCTAAACCAAACAGTCTTACAATAAACCAGACAGCCTCGTTTTTGATATCATTAGCCTCTAACCTCAGAGAGACTTCTTCAGACAGGAGCTGAAACTTGTTACCAGATGTCAAAAAATGTTCGTCATCAAAACCTCAAGTGACAACTTGGGGCTAAGCAGTGTGAGCTTTTTGTTTGTATTTTAAATGACAGAAAATTTTATTTCATGTAGCAGTGCCCAGGGTGGCAGAAGGAAAGAGAAAGGAATGTATTTCAAAAACTGTGTCACATTCGGCTCTAAGTGCTCTCAACTTCATGATTTAGCTGTTGGATTTCTCCATAAACTGCTAATCTCTGGTATGAAGGGCCAGCATTTGTGGTTTTCCCTAGCATAAAGCAGAAGTCCTCCACATATTATACCACAACAGCGAATACTGCACGTGTGGCTCAACTCAGATATGGTTCAGGAAGGAAATTTTCATCAATTCCAGCCTAGGTAAAAACACATGTTTATCGTTTCATTTCTGCAGACAGGGCAGACCAGGTGAGATGGCTTTACTTTGAACAGAGGGGGAGGTTTAGCAGAAGCAAATGTAATTCTCCGTACTTTCTTTGTGAAGCTTTATATACTGCATGTGACAATAAAACCACAAAGCTAAAAACTGCTATCATGGAAAACTGTGGCTGATTTTTTTACCTGTTGTCTAGAAAGGAGATGAAGGCAACCCCAAGGGAAAACCCGGATCAGGAGCTGAACCTGAGCAAGGTGTATCTTTCCCGCATTGTATCTGTAGGACTCAGTAATCTGTATTAGCAACAGTTACCAGAGCCCTGGTACGGCCTCCTACACAAATTCATGATCTAACCCACAAACAGCTATGTGAAAAAATCCTTCTCCTTTAAGAGACAGTTGTTTCTTTGTTTCTTTCAGGACAATGCCAGAACTCATGGATTTATTCTGTATAAATGAGAAATCCCACCCCTCATTGAACAGATATGGGCTGTAGAAGATAATTAACCACTTCTTATGGTTTATCCAACCCACAAAACTTGGGTCAGGTATTGCTCACCACCCACATTAATTGCCCAGAACAGACGGACTGGTTTTGGACCAAATATTGTCTCACCAGCACTTAATATCCCTGCCATAGCATGAAAGGAAACAGAAACCTGAGAAGAAGAGAAAATTAGAACGGTGGGAAGAAAAACAGTTTCTTAACTGTGCAATGGACTCTGTCTGTCTAATGAATCCCCTTTGAAAACCACCCATAGTAATAAATTAGGATGTAATATATTGCAGATGGATCAACAGGGGCACACACATAGCCTTATGTATCTGCCACAGGTGTTTGATTTTGCATTTGACAGCAGGTCAAGGAGTAACCATGCAAGGACAATCCTGCTATATAGAGTGACAATTCTGTTTTGCACCACCTTTCAGGGTTAAAAACTTGTTGTTCTAGGTTGGAAGGAAAACTAAGCCTCTCAGTTGTTCTGTGGAGTGGAATTATGTTGATACAACTGGCTCAGGATCGAAAACATTATTTAAAAAATCAAATCTGGACTTTTTTTCTGCATACAGCTGACTAGTGTTTAGAGACCTTCTTCTAGACATAAACTTCGTAATTCACTAACTTTAAGAAAAAGTTTTACTTTGACAGAACACATGCTGACAATATTCCATTAAGATATGTTCTGACCAGAACTGACCAGCTCTTGTGAGGTCCTTCATGCACAGCCTTGTCCCATTGCCTTAGATATAGGATGGTCTCTGGAAACAAATCTCAGATCATATAGTCTTTAATTATATGAAACCTTTGGGGGTCTTCACCATCAGTTGTGAAGATATAATCAGTATTTTTTTTTCATATCTATAGATCAAACAAACAAATAAAAATGTACTATAATATACAGGAGAATATCCTGTTCTTCCAAAATAGGTTAAAAAATCTACAGAGGAAAAAAAAAAAATCACACATAAGGACGTTAGAGAAATTTTCATTGAACCCTGTACAATTTGTCTAGACTCCTGCTGCTGTCAGTGCTCTACAGTTTTCTACAGCTTCTCAAGGATGACTGGCTGGATTAGCTGTTTCCTGAGTTCCAGTCGTGCTTCTAACAGTAAACTTCCCACGCATGTTTCAAGTCATTTAGACTTGTTGTTCTTTCCCTCCATGTTTCTGATTCTTGATGAAAAAAAACAACTGCAAAATGCTTGGGAATCTCCCAGGGGTGACACCTATAAAATGTAGTAAAGGATATCGGTCACCCCAGTGCTCAGTGCACTGAAACATAAAGGCAACCACTGGAAGCCGAATGGTTTCAACTGCAGTATGTATAATGGTTTGTCCTCTATTCCACACAACTGCTAATGGTCGCTGTTGGAGCTGGGGTACCTACCTGGCTGGACCTGTGGTCTGACTCAGTGTGGCAGCTCTTTAATTCTTACCGTGCTTATTCCTTCATTTCATTAGATGCTATTGACTATGATCTCGGAGTTAAACGTGTGCAGGACAGTCTTTGCTTGGCACTAGTTAAGAGATTTATTTGTTTAAATCGGTCTCTCCTGAGTTCCAGCTGATGCTGCCGATAGGGACATGCCGGAGCTGTTGTGGTCTCTAACATTTGGCTGTGGCCAGGACAGCCTCTTGCAGCCAAAGTCTTGCAGGGCTTTTTGTGGGATAGCACCACATTTCTGTTGCTGACGCTGATCAAATGCTATATTTTTAATTGAATTTCTACAGTTATGGTCTAATCACAAACGTGTATGCTCTGCATTATGCCCTCTCATGTCTTAAAACTGGGAGAGCTACAGCAAAGGGGCTCTGTTAATAATAAACAATATTAAATGTCAGCCAGATGAAACTGAAGAATGGAAAAAAGAACAGTACGACGCAGGGAGGTTTTCTTTCCACTTACTTTATTTTCACTGCATTAGAAGACTTTCATACTTTCTCTGCCTTGAGGAATGTTTTTGTACATAGGAATCCAGTTCTATGGAGTGTGAGTCTTCCTATTGAATTGAGGAGTAGTAGCATCAAGACTGATGTTTTGGTTTCCTCTCCTTACCAGCTTTTCCTGCCTTGGTGGTGTTCCTCTGTTCAGACATGTTTCTATTTTGGGTATTTTCTTCTCCATGGATCCCTGTTACATGCTGAGGATAGGCTTCAACTGCATCCAATATTTTGCCATGAGAGGCCAATTGTTCTGCAAACAAGAAGGAATGTTTTATTGTTCTGGCATTTTGTCTTTTTGGATGGGGTTTAGAAACCAAACAATACATTGAAAACATGCTTCAGCATCCTCACTTTTGTTTATTTTATTTAGATTGCAAGAATTCTAGCAAAGCTAACACCTTAAGGTTTTAATGGAAGTTGTTAAACAAAAATGAAGCATAAGATAGATGCTGTGTTGTCGCTACAGGTCAGAGCTTGCAATGGTCCTACTTATTCTGTGGAAGTCTTTCCTTTAACTCTTTTGTCCTTTGAAAAGAGAGGACAGCCTTCTGTATTTCTATGCTAAAATTTAAGACCCATGAAAATCAGAAACTGGCTCAGTGGATATAACAAATTAGTAAGGCAGCCTAGCTTCCCCCAAAACTTTTGCCTCCGGTTGCCCATAGCAAATAAAATTGCTTTCAAAAGTTACTCACTCATAATCTGCACATTTTTTTATGGCAAGAACCAGTAGAATAGAATTTGTACATCAAGGCAGTAGGCCAGGGGTTCCAGGAAATTCTGTGGGATTTATGTAAAAGCACAAAAGGGAAAAAAAAATGTTCTGTGAGCAAAGCAAGTTGTAAACTGCTGTTAAATTCAAACTTGAGGTTTTAAAGATATTTAACCCTATGGTCACTATTTTAGGGAAGGTTGCCAGCTATCTGTGAGATTTTTGAGAAACTAATAGTCTGGCTATCCTGTCAGCATGGGTCTCATTAGCACAGGGCCAAAATCAAGGCAATTATTTTTGTATACTGGAAGTAATGGAGAGGATTCCACTAGCAACTAACATCTTCTCAGAAACCACAGGATCCATCATCACGAGCTTTATAACTAAAGCCTTGTCTAAATGGAAGGCTTTTTCTCTACAGAACCTTTCTCAGTTCGCAGGATATTATGAGAATAAATGTACTACAGTATTCAGATTTTGTGTAATGGCATTTTAAAAAGTAAACAGGACTGGAAAATTCATTCCAAGGCTTCAGCACCAAAATTCTTAAGGAACAGCTTATTGGTGTAAGGATAAATGTCATTGACTCAAGTCAAAGAAACACTTGAGTATCAACAACGGCATTTAGATGAACTCTACCATTAAATGGTGCCAGAATAAATCCTCAATTTCGGCATTCCTCAGTTCACACCCATGCACACGCAAAGAGACCTGGCAAAATGCATTATAGGTAAAACGGCATTGCAGTGGTGACCTGACAAGTCTCCCACAGAGGCAGTGCCACAGATGGCTGGTACCACCATTCTTTCAGACAACATGCTATAAAATAATGTGTGATTAAAGCTAGAAGAACAGAATCTTCCACAGCTGGCAGAAAAAATGATACCTTGGATTTTTAATAGTCTGAGAACTGACAGAAGTTATATTGTGGATCCACAATGGGAAAATTAGGCAAAAGAAAGCGCCAGATGTTCTCTTTTTCATGTAAGAAGCAGGAACTTTTAAAAGTTAGAAATAAAGTCACCATCAAAAGCAGGTGAAGAAACCAGGACTTGGAACACTCCTGGTTAGCAATGGTTGCTAGTCATGATTTTTGGTTTTACAGGATAGAATTCTGACACAGCGAAGCCGAAGGCAGGATTTCTGCTGCTGCAGAGCAGGAGTTCATACAATGCTCTGGTGGCTCATGAGTAGGTGTCAACAGGCAAATAGGTTACAGTACCACATTCCAAACTCAGATTAAGAAAAATGCCACCAGCAGATAGCTGTTTTCTTGAGTGATCCTGTAACTGAATTGCTGGTGTTCACATCCATGTTGCAGGTTCTGCGCTTGTGACGGGTGGCAGATAGATGTATTAGAAACAGCACTTTCTATTTCTACAGTAGTGAATTGTCTGGTTTTGAACACCCTGAAGTTGGATACTCAACCAAGATTTGCAAGTTCAGTCCGTCTCTGGCATATTTTGCCCTACCATTTCAATTCTCTTTCAACTAAGTACTTTATATACAAGGAAACACTGTCTAAATCCAGCAGCCTATTTTGGACGAGTTATTTAACTCAAACCTCCGACACAGAGAAATTCACGGCACTGAGCCAAACAGTGGTTTATTCATGCCTTTCTATCTGCAATAGATTTGAACTGCTTGAGGCTGCCTGAATAAATAGTTTGCCCCTGCTGTTTGCCACTGAGCTCAGGCTTCACTACTGGCACTGCGCACAAGACGAGCCCCACAGTGTTTTCTCCTATGTCCACCATGCTCTTCCTGTGTTGTGGTTGACACCTGAAGCTCTTGGCTCCTCTGGACTTCGCATCAGAAGTGTTCTATGTGTTCTCCTTGAACTGCTGTCCTGTACTTTGAAGTGTGCTGCTGGAGCACCTGGCCTAATTCACCTTCCAAACTTTGTCATTGCCCCGCAAAAACTGGCTTATATGTACACTTTTCCTTGAAAAACAACAATACCTTGCAATTTTGAGCCAGAAGGACTGAGGAGACATAAACCTGACAAGTCACTGGGCAAAACGTCCTAGACCTTCCCAGATTCTGAGTCAATCATCTCATCACAACTTTGAAAATTCTTCTGACTGTCATTATCTTTGTCTAATTTTCCTTTTGTAGGTTATTTGTGATTTACTTCTCTAGTGATGCTTTGTTTCATACATTTTCCCAGTGGCAGCTTCGATCTTATGAAAGCAACCCCCAGCATCTCTTGCTCCAAGCACACCGTTGTTTTCTCATACCATATTTGGCAAATAAAAGGATATGCATGTTTCTATTCCATAACTTTATATTATTTTTAAAGTAGCCACTTCAAATCTCTTTAAATGACGTGAGGAGTGAAGACCAGTTTATTTATTCCCCATTCTGTTTCCTGCAATCTCTAGGCATTTAGAGTCTTGCTTGTTCTGGCTTTTTGTCAGGAGCCTTTACTGTTGAAATTTGTATTAAAAAACTATGATCTTTGTTGCAATTTTACTGATTAAATTCTGAAAAAAGAAAACCCTCTCTCTGTTCATCTCCTTTTATATGACTTGCCAAGGATATTGATGTACAAACAGGGTATGTTCTACACCAACAATGGAGGTTTCCAGGTGTTTTTATTTATTTAATCCCCCCCTCCTTTCTCTTCTCACAACAGAAACTGTGGTAATGTGCACTTTTAAAAAATACTTGGAAATGTGATCTTTTGCATTAAAAAACTAGGCCATGCTCATACTGCCTGCCAGCAGTGCATGTTTTAAGTATTAATGTACAACACCTAAAAGAAACATAATATTAATACAGAACTCTGCATTAAAACACCCTTTCAAGACAAGCCAGCTGTCTTACTCTGAAAAAAAGCCAGGAAACCCAGATGTGGAGCTAATCAAATTGTTCATTATAAATGAGCTACCTGGCAAATTTAGCTCTTCCCCCTGGCCCCCTCCCCTAATGATAGAGAAAAAGCCCTGTTTTTTAACTACTTATTTGAAACTTGAGTTCATCTAATACCTTGTGCAGGCAACTGCTTTGATTCATTGGCTAGGCATCAGTCATTAGTGGTCTGACTTAATAAGAAATGTCAGGACTGAGAATCTGTTGTATGCAGGATTTTCCACTGTGCTGCTCTCTCATCTGAAGGCAGATAAGAGGCAGACTATCATTTAATTAAAACTTTTCCATGGGGAAATTCACACATGTAGCCAACAGCCCTTCCTCTCTTTGGGATCCTGTAGCAGATACCTAACCCAAGCTCTCTTCTCCTTGGAGTGTAGCAGATACTCAATGAATGAACAGAAAGTGTAATTTATTTAGTCTGCCTAATTTAGGCATTCAGCTTTTTCACTGCCTTCCTCGGGAGGAATGGACTTGTGGCCATTGTGTTTTTCACTCGGGAGACTGATCTGCTGAATCACTCTTAAGAGTGGTCCTTCAGCCTTGTCCATCAAAATGACACCAAAGGCAGTGGTACAGCTTAATAACTTCAAGTTCATAACAGTCAATGATTAGTCAACTAATTCATTAACATTTTAAATTAATATTTTTCAGCTTATTATAAAGAGTTGAGGGTAATGACAAGACCATCTCCAAGGGCAGGAGGCAGAGGGAATATCAGGCGGCTAAGGGGACCAGGGGGTCAGAAACCACTCCAGGGAGACTGACAGAGCATCTCACTAAACGTGAGGTTACTCCAGCCTGAAAGCAATGAAGATCAGTAAATATCACTTTCAGAAAACTTTGCTTCCTTCCCTGCCTGTGTTTCTTGAACTGCCGTTCACCTTCCTTGCAGTTGTATCACACATTTTATGGCTGCATGATGCTTCAGTTTCAAAAGAGGGCTGCACAAAAAGGCAGCCTTACTGCACATAAATGTTGCACATACATGTTAGGTTAGACAAGGTAGCTAGCATCAAGATAATGCTATTTAAGGTGTGTATGTGGCCACAACTGAGGACTCAGCTGGGACTGTGCTGAACTGTTGCATGAAGGAATTTTAACCTGAAAATTGAAGGTAATGTGGTTTTTTTTTTCTGAGTGGTGCTGTCAGCTGGCCTCTCCTGATACGCATTTTTCGGGTGAAAAAAAAACAAAAAAGCAATAGCCATTTTACGATTTTTGACTGAAGAATTATCAGTATCTTTGAAAGCATCATCAATTCATGGGGGTTTTTGACTAAACTAGAAATGACCAAAAGCTCTGCAGTAGTTCAAGTAAAAACCCTTCTCATTTAAGGCCAATTTTTTGAAATGCTCTAAAATTCACAGGCTTCTCATTGCCTTGAAACTACATGCTATTTCATTAATGGGGAGTAATACCAGTCTACTTGGAATCATTTGGACAAAGGATTCATGTGACACAGCTCCTTTTATCTCCTCTTTTCCCCTCCCTCTTTATCACCTGCCGGATTTGGGAGTCAATCTCCATCTCATGGTTGCCCAGCCATTTGTTCCAGGCTACTGGTGACTCCCACTGCTTTGCAGGGAAGCAAAGGAAACACAGTATTAACAAACAACAAAGAGCTGAGACTTGTAAGTAGCTGTGAACCTGATTCACAACCCAAAAAATAATGTGTGGACAGTGAGAATGCACAAGGGTTTGTAGATTGACAGCTTTCACTGTAACTGGATGATTTCTGAGGATATCCAATATTCAGCTACATCCTTTCAGCTCCAAGTAGGCCAGGCATGAAGGAAGCAAAGCATCTTGCTAAAGTCTACCTCTGTCACAGCGCTTTTGATTGGAGGGGGGAAGTAATTTGAAAATAGCCTGAAAGTTGGAAAGGAATCGGAGAATTTCCAAAAAGAAAACAAACTTCACATGTGAACGCTTACAAGGCTGGGATCATGGAAATGGAAAAAGTTTGAGGCATCAGTGAGTAGGATACAGGGATGAGTGGGGAGGGAAGGTGATGTTGGAAGAGGGCGAGGACTGGGGATGCAATGAATGCACATGGCGTGTGAGCAGATAATGGTGACCGGCTGTCACCAGCTGCTGAAGAGCAAAGCTGAGCAGCCATGCACTACAATTCTTCCTTCCTTAGGTGTTCAGAGGCTTGAACTCTGATGAATTTGCTTTATTTCCAAGGCAGAGAATAGCCTGAGCTCTGCACTTACAAGGAGCATCAGGTAGTTGTATGTGGGATTATTTGTCCTACCCAACCAGCTCTTCTCAGAACAAAGACTGACATTCATTCCTTAACATACTTTAATATAATCCTTAATATGTCTTAATGTGGGCAGGAAAGAAAATATCAGATAAGAGGAAAGAAGTATTATTTTTTTTTCCCTAACGTGTGTTACAGTCATGGAAAGGCACTGACAGACTGAAGTGAGTCCAACAGAGGCCACAGGACTGTCAGTTCGCTGGAGCTCCCAACATACAAGGTGAGGTTGAGAAGGCTGGGCTTATTGAGCCTGGAGAAGAGATGTCTCAAGAGAGACCTTACTACTCTCTGCAACTGTCTTAATAGGAGGTTATAAAGAAGATAAAATGAGACTCTTCTCAGAGATGCACAAGGATGGCATAAGAGGCAGCAGATGCAAATTACAACATAGGAGTAAGATGTTAGAAAAAAGAATTTCACACGAAGGGTGGCCAAATTTGGAGGAGGGGCACAGAGAGGGGGTGGACTCTTCATCCATTGAGATATTGGAAACTTGAGTGGTCACGGCTCTGCTATAACTGGACCTGCCATGAATGGCAAGTAGGATCAGAGACCCCCAGAGGTGCCTTTGAATGTTATTCTATGAGTCTATGAAAATTTCCTAGGTTTTCTACTGTAGCTGTTGGTGTAAGTTTATTGTGGTTGGCCATTTGAGACGAGCACACACCTCCAGATTTGTTTTGCACTGAATGCTCGAACAAAGCCCCCATTTAGAGCAAAGCTTGAATTCAGATGGAAAGTGTCAGAAAATGCACCCTGCCATTACTCCTCAGATTAGGTGATGACACCTAGATGGGGTGGGATATGATCCTCTCAAACATCCTGCATACCTCCCTAAGCTGGAGAGAAGCAGCTTCTCACTGTGCTACACCTGTTTAAGGCATAAACATTACAGAGGCTGCTGACACCATGCTTATTGCTAGGACTAAAGGCATAATCCAAACCCTATTGGAGTCAATAAGAGTCTTCCCATTAGTTTCCATGGTCGTTGTGTGAGTCCATGTATGAACAGTTGTAACTTTCCGAAGTTAATTATCATGGCTGTTTTAAGCGGATTTGGTCACAGCAGAAACAATGTGACATCACACGTTGTTTTTCCAAAGTATCTTCCCAAGTATCATCCCAAGTATCTCTCAAGTATCAGCACGCAAACAATATAGTGCAACAAAAGATTTTGTTTTACAAACCACTGCAATGTTTTACAGAGTAAGCCAGTACTTAACTGTCATGAATGGACAGTTTATTGAATGTCCATTAATATAACTCTTCCCAGTTCCTGCCCTCCAGGAACTGTGTTCGTTTAAGTTAGAAATGTAAAAACTCTGGGGTAGGGTAAAAAAGATGTTAATTTACAGATATTGGAAACCACCGATCTCATGCATGGATGTTAAAGGAGGGAAATATACTTGGCATCTGTAGAACAATAAACACTTTTGACAGTGACTATATATATGCACATAGTCACTGATATGTATATATTTCAGTATTCAATAAAAACTATTGATGAGTCATTTTTAAGCTGACTGCTACAACCAGTAAGCTTCTACACAGCAAACACATTTAAACACTTCCTCAGGAAGAGGCAGAATATTTTTTCTGTTCCCTGACTAGTGTCAGAAGTAAATCTAAGTAACATTCAATAACCTCTTTGTGCAGCTGCTTCCAACAACTGTTATTCATGTCTATGCAGTGATCTTTACGTGCTCTTGACTTGAACTGCACTTGGGAAAACACAGTCACTATCCAGGTACAGATTTACCGAGAGAAATTAAGTCACCAGCCCCACTCACTGCAGGGAATGTCCTACAGGCTACACTATGCAGCGGCTGTTGCATGGACCTTCCTACCCAGACTGAAGCTCCTTTTCCTTTTGGAAAGGTATGTACAGGTCATCAGGAAAAAATAAATGACATATGTATAAATAATGGAAACACAAGAGGAAAATGGATTTTTGCTTCAATAATATTGTCGGAAGGCTTCAGATCAAGGTGACTTCCATAAGAAAATAGAATAACTTGGTTGTAAAGACACAGAACAGCAAAAAGTGGAATTATGGAATTATATGCAGCCTTGCAGGTTAACAGTAATTTGATCTTGCTAGAGTGAAACTGGGATGCTGATAAAGAATTACAAGAAAAATACATGATGAGGTCAGGAATGCTGAGACAGGAAGTTGATGTTCCAGCCATGCACCACCATCAAGAGCCTGGCTCCTTCTTCTTGAAGACCTCCTCAGCAGTCCTGGCAGGCTGCTGTCAGGTGACCCCAAAGCTGTCTCTCTTCTGGGCTGAACAAACCTTGGTCCGCCAGTCCTCCTCACAGGGCAAGCACTCCAGCCCCTGACCAGCTTAGTGTCCCTCCTTGAAATCACTCCTATTTGGCGTTTCTTGTAGTTGGGGGGGAGGGTGGCAAAACTGTTTGCAATGTGCCAGCTCCCTGGATAAGCCAAAGTATGATTAACAGAAGTCCAGAGTCTTTATTCTGTTACTGGTCACCTTCACTCACTACAGGATGTTCACAATCCACTTCACAACCACTACAGCCAATGCTACCACTGATTACCTCATCACCAGCCTGTTCCTCCTTGTTAGTGAACGGCCGCTCCGGCTGTGTGTCACCCCTGGTTGTCCCATGCATTACCTGTACAAAGAAGTTATTCCTGACATCCACCAGAAATCTTCTGGATCCCTTGCCACCATGTTGCCCCTCCATCATATGTCAGGGAAATTTTCTACTGAGTTCAATCAAGAACTTCTCATAGACACCAGAGACAGAGCTGCTATTCAATGGCTGAAGATCTACTTCAAGTGTAGCCTCTTAGATTACAAACTCTCCAGTACGTGTACCTGCTTGTACCTGCTTGTACATACCCAGCAAAACAGGACTCCAGTCTGTGGCAAGGGTTCCTAAATACAATCATAAAATAACCAAAATATTTTCTTTTTTGTTATCTGAATGAATCTCAGTCTTCAACCACTCACCAGTTTCCTTGTAGAGAGGTGGTCAGAAACAACCCACACTTCTTATCCATGTGTCATCATGAATGAGAAAAAAAGCCAGCAGCGGGCTAGAAAGCTATTCACAAACCTTGAGTATTCGTCTCTTCTGCTGTGCTAAACTGGATGAACTCAGGGACCTTCCACTTGCTGAGGACTGTAAAGGGGACGCTGCTGCCCTGTGTCTGGCTTGGTGGGATCCTTTGTGGGGCAGTCACTGTAGCTTGCTTTAAGAGGGATCTTTGATTCACACTTCACTGGTGGTCATGAGTCAGTCTCCTGACTTGATATAAACGCTCTCCTTAATTCCAGGTTATTAAGCCTATCAGGAAATAATTAAGTTTTTTCTTTTTTTTCTTTTTTTTCCCTTTTTTTTTGGAAAACGATTTGCTTTGATCAGTAACCAGATGCTGGAACGGATTTGATTTAAAGTTTTTGTGATATCAAGGATTGATAATCTGAGCTTTCTTGCTGCTGTCAGGAATATTTCCCAGTCAGCAAGTCGCATCTGCTAGCTGTTACCAGCTGGTGATAGCTCTCAATTTGCTATGGGAGGAACAGGACTTTGGCAAGCTTCCTTACAGTATGGAAATGTGGTTATGTGGCAACAGGAATATCAAACAGTGGCTGTCCATCTCCACTTGGTGCCGAGGACGTCAGCCACTGTGGGGAAGGGGAGCAGACCAGCAGGAAGAGTCGGGCATCGTGGGGAAAGGAGAGAGGACAACAGGGGAGAGGCTGGGGATGGGATGAGAAGGGGAGTAAGGGAGCAGGAGGAGGATTTAAGTGGAGAGATAGACAGGAATCGATCCTGGGAGGCAGTCAGGGTAGCAGGAAGAAAGGAGAGATCTCCATTTGCTCAATACCAGGACTGCAGAGGAGTTGGCCATCCTCCAGGCTCCGTGCAGGGCTGAATCTCAGCTGAGGAGCAACTCCCAGCAAAGGGAGTTTGCTCTCGCCTCCCTACGTGAACAGAGTTTCCTGAAGTCCACAGATTATTTTACTTGCTGGTGGAGTAGCGAGGGCAGACCTTGTCTCTGACTCCTCCACACGGCAGCACACAGAGCTGGGTCCAGGCCACCCACAGAGCTCCATTTGAGCCGTAAGACTATGCCATCTGAAGAGGCAGGCTCCACATCTTGCTCTGATGATGGGTTGCCACTGTGGGCATTTGAGAAGAAAGAATTTGGTGGCTGCAGAATTAACCGTGCCAGGCTGCCCTCACGCAAACTGGCCGCTGAGGTAAGAGCAGTGGAGGGAGCAACAAGAAACCGCTGTTTGCTCTGAGTCAGGTGTGCAGAAGGAGTTTCCCTCTTTCAAGACTTAGAAAGGGGTAATGTAAATTCTGCAGTCTAGAGGAGGGAACCTTAATATTTCATACCAGCAAAAGCTTTCATGGGATAATGTAATAGTAACATACTGTAAGAAAGTTAATATCCCCAGCAGTTAAAAAAAAAAAAAAAAAAGGGCAATGGGCACTTCTTGGTAAAAGTGTTATTTGATGACTCTGTGTGATGTTGCTGTGTGATAGTTTTGGCCATACTGTCAGCAGCAAAACACCTTCCTGGTATGCTGTAAGCAGCAAGTCTTAGCCACCTTTGGGTACTATTAGAGAACCGATTCGCCTTTTGCTAACTTGCAGATTCACCTTTTACCTGCACAACTTTGCCCGTATTGTCAAATCCAGTTCCAGTCTAGTCCTCCTTTGGTGATATTTGATGAAGGTCTCAGTCTGATCATAGCCTAGGATCCAGTTCAGTTTGGGATATTGTTGCTTTTCAGACTTTCCCTTCATTTCAAAAGGATTTAAACATCCTGTGTGGAAAACATTCAGAAGCATTTCCTCTCTCCCATCAAATAATTTCGCAATTCATACAGCTTTCGCTTTCTTTGAAATCACGTAACACCTCAGCTACAGGCTCTGCAGGTAAAGTACAACGGGTGGAATGAAAAACATCCCAAGCTATGGGTAGGGCAAATTTTAAAGAGAATTTATCACTTGGTGCACTTGGGTGGTTCACAGGAGATAACGGTAAGAAAACCCCCAAACTTGCCATTTGAGGTTTAATCTGGTATGTGACCATAGTTATCTAAGGGGAGAGAGCAAGGAGTTGGGGAAAGAATGAATGGAAGTGGGGAAAAAAAGGAGAAAAGGAGCTATAAAACATTTTGCAATCTACAAAGAGAAGTGCAGGTCTGTCAGCTAAAAGCACACAGGAGGGATTTCAGGCCAGCTCCCAAATTCCTTTTTGTTTGAACATTTTGTAAACAGATATGTGGAGTCTTCAGCACAGCAAGGGGTGATGGATGGGCACCACTGAAGACAGTAAGTGGTTTAGGAGCCAATAGCCCTTTTGAAGACAGGATCTAGGCATCAAGAAGGCAAGACTGACCCTTTTAACAGATTTAGCTATTGCCTGGTGGAGCAGAGCAAGGTAAAAACCCTATGAGCCAATGCCTAGGGGAATTCCCAGTGCCGTTAGCCCTGGCTCCACTCTATCTGGCTCTCTGGGGAGCGCATGGGAAGAATTAAATACCTGTAGAGGGATCTTCTGAGGCTTGGATGACTGTGCTGGGAGCTACTGAGCCAGCTGCAAGCTGAACACAGAGACCCAAGGGCATCATTTTACAGGCAGCCCAGGCAGCCTAGGAGGGAGGTGTGACGGCCAGCCCTGGCTCTTGCCCTGCATTTGTAGTCTGATTTTCTCCATTAACCTGTGTGTGCCACTCTTGTCCCTCCCCTTGCTGCTGGCTTGTCTCCTCCAACCTCTTGGCAAAATATCAGGTCTTCAGGAGGTGACAGTAGCACAGAGACAGGCTCATTCCCTACACGTCACAAATCCAGGCAGCAAAAAATCTTCTGTTTGAGATGCCTCTTTCCATATTTTCTTTGAAATCTTCTAGCTATTCCAGGCATTTGGCTGGTCTAAGGTCAAAGCAGACGCAAAGAAACAAAAATATAATCAAAGCAACTTAAAGACCTGTTCAAAGTAGTTTGCAGGGGAAGGTTTGGGTAATGCAGTGCTAATTCTTTGCTTTCCTCACATGGAGCATCAAAAGCAACAGTATGTTCTTTATCTTCCCCATGCCATCAAAGCAACTGAGATAAGAAGGAAGAGCCACACTCTACCTTTATTTACACCACAGTGAGTTCATAGCATCGCTCACAGCCTGTAGAGTCAAAGGGATCTATCAAAAATGATCTCTACTCCAAGGAGGTATCAACAGGGAGTTTAGACCTACCAGCCATGGAGATTTTGGAGGAGTAGAGGGAAATATCATGCACTTTGGAACTGTATTAAACTTGGTAACATTTATATCATACCAATATGCCTAAATCAGTCAGAAAGAGGACTTGAGACCAGGTAATCTACATGGATAAACACCTTGCTTAGACTAATATATTGATAGAAAACTGTGTTAGTTTGGTATGGTTCATTTCGTTCTGTAATATGCTAGGCCAATATAAACAGTTTGCTACCAGTATAATTACCCGTTCCCTCGAGTATTTTCTGTGTTGCTGTTTCAATTATACCACTGTAGTTAAAGTGGCAAAACTATCAAATACAGACAAGCCCCTTTGGAGGGAACACGAACTGCCTGCCAAATAGGAATTTGTATTGCTCAAATAAACTCTACACAAACAAAATATTCAAAGGCTTCCAGTCAATAAATGTCAATATTAGTTCATAGACTGCCAGCCAGTGTGGGCCAGCTGTACAGAGGCAGTTAGGGGCCTAAATACAGAGATGCAACAGGTGGAGTCTACAAAACTGCCTAAGCAGTCTAGGTGGCCAAGTCCCATCAGCTTTCATCAAGTGTGTATCGTTAGACACCTGACTACCTTTGTACCTCTGCCTAAAAGCATGAATTTCAGAACAGACTATGCTAATGCTCTGATAACAGTATTTTACACTCCTAATCCTCACAACTGAAAGTATTCTGAAGTAAAATACAAACATCTTTTGAAGGTATCTGAGATACCTAATGTAGATATCCATCTAAAATTTCTCATCATCACAGCTTTTTGGAAATCATAGAATCTTCACAGTTAGAAGGGACATTTGAGATCATCGAGTCCAACTGTACACACAGAAAAAAACCCAACCCTACAATCTCTGTCACTAGAGCATGCCCTGAAGCGCCACATCTAGATGTTTCTTAAATACCTCTAGGGATGGTGACTCAACCACCTTCCTGGGCAGGATGTTCCAGTGCCTGAGCGCTCTTTCAGTAAAGTCATTCTTCGTAATATCTAACCTAAACCTCCCCTGCCGCAGCTTCAGACCATTTCCTCTGGTCCTGTCATTATTCACCTGGGAGAAGAGGCCAACACCCACCTCTCTACAGCCGCCTTTCAGGGAGTTGTAGAGGGCAATGAGGTCTCCCCTCAGCCCCCTCTTCTCAATGGAAGTGTAGCACCAAGCTTAGGGGAAGATATAAAAGGATGCTCAGGTCAAGTCACAGACATGCACAGGAGACTCTGCCATTCAGCTCTCACCTCCTGCTCCCATCTCCAGTCCTTCCAAGCATTCCTCTCGTCCATGCTGAAGCACCTTCAAGGTAAACCTGACCAGTCAACCTGGGAGGTGAATTCTCTGTGTTAGCAAACCTCACTGTCAGTCAGCTCTTGGTCAGGAGACCAAATCTGTGCAACCACCTCAGCTGCATGCTGAACGTGCAGATTAGAAGGGCTCCTCAGCTGCGTACAAAATGGAGTGATCCTTCATCGGCAGGACTAGGAGCCAGGCTTAAATCAGTACGGAGCTGCAGCCTGCTTCCCTGTGGAAAAGATTGCACAACCCGACATATCCTGGTGCCTGTAACACAGTTGAAGTGAACAAAGCAAGAAAACATTGATTTTGGAGTGGGAAAGAGAGGGAGGTGTGTGGACAATATAACCTCTCCGGGTCCTTTCCTATCCCACTCACAAGGATTCCCTGCTGTGGGAAGGAAATGCTGGCACACACAAGGACAAGCCTTGTGCTATATTTGTTGGCAGAGTTTGAGCAACCTCTGTTCCCTTCTCCATAACAGCTCATGCAGTACTGACAGCAGTGCTGTGGTTCTCATGTCCCAGCTGTATTCCAGCATTAGAGGTCACGGTGAGCATTAAACATTGAAGGTTCAAACCAAAATGTTAGCTTCAGCTTTTTTTTTTAAGACGTGTTCTCACCAGAGGAGATGGATCCCAAGGGCAACTCTTTCTCACCTGTCATGTCATGTTTTGCCTTGGGGAAAATGTCTTAAAATAAGATGATTCCAAATAAAATGTTCCCATTTTTATCCCTGTCTGATGTTTCCATTTGCAAATTCCCAAAACAATTGTGTGCTCTGAGCAAAATCAGTGCCTGTATTCAGTTATGGACTCAGTATTATACCAATTAGGATAGAGTTATGGCTACTTCAGAGAACATCCCTATGATATTCAAGAAGTTGGCAAACTTACAGCAAACTTTTACTGTCCTGAGATGACTCAATACCTTAGAAGGATAACGTGAGAAAGGGTCTCCTTACCCAAACGACCACCGAGACGCTCACGCTTGCACAGAAGTGTTTTGCCAACGCAGCAAAATTTGATACGCATGTGCAAAAAGCTTATTCGGTCATCCTAACGAATATGTAAGCCTAGGTGGAGTTATGTATTAGGTAGGCAGAATTATGAGAATATTTTGTGTATAAGTAATGGGTGAGTATCCCTGGTAAGGTGTGCTAGATTTGTGGGTTTTTCCCCCTAGCACCCGATGTCAAATAAAGCAATATCTCCTCTCTAAACTACTTTTGGTTTCGAGGGCTTTTATTTCGGGTAACAGAGAGACCACGCAGGCGCATTCCTGTCAGGGCAGGGACAACATGAGGCAGGTAGGCCACTGAGCGAGGGGGTTCTCCTACCCCGTACATCTCAAAGGAGCTACACAGCACTGCGTGTTAATGTCACAACAGGCACAAAATTGAACATAGGAAATTCCATCTAAACATGAGAAGGAACTTCTTTACCCTGAGGGTGGCAGAGCACTGGAACAGGCTGCCCAGAGAGGTGGTGGAGTCTCCGTCCCTGGAGAAATTCAAAACCCGCCTGGACGCGTTCCTGTGTAACCTGCTCTGGGTGACCCTGCTCTGGCAGGGGGGTTGGACTAGATGATCTCCAGAGGTCCCTTCCAACCCCTACCATTCTGTGATTCTGTGATTCTGTGTATTAGTGAGGATCTGCTGGGAGATTTTCAAAGCACACTGGTGTAAGTGCTCTCTGTGGTAATGGTTTAGCAAGAGTACAGCTTTACCATTGCTGGGTATCTCTGAAATAGAACAGACTTGTTCTTCCACTGTCATTCCCTCATAAAGCTGGTGTCAGACTGCTGAGATAAAACACAGAAGTTACCTCCTCATAAGATCATTCTATATGGCACGCCCGCATGTCACATGGTGCACGTCCATTAGCATTTCGTGTTGTAACAGATTTATACATTTGAAGCAAGTCCCATCCTTTCTTCATACTGCACTTTGGTTCCTGTTGTGCAGCAACCTCAGACAGAGTGATCCAAATTCCATTCATTTTGGACTGGATAGGAAGAGGACGTCCTGGAATTATCTTCTCTGACCATTATGGGTGCTACGGCGACAAACTAGAGCTAACGTCAAATAACTCTCCAAAAGGCAATCAGTGTGGGTGTTGGATCCTCGAGACCAATTGTTTCATCCTGTACGTCTGTTTCTAGAGGGCACTAATCCACACCGATATAGGCATTGCTCTTCTGGGCCTCCACTGCATCTCTCTTCCTTTTCTCACTCTCTTGATTTCTGTTTGTCACACTGTCTTTATTTGTCATTCATTTAAAAATCTGACAACGGTTTCTATTTAAGCAAGGTCTGTGGAGTGATAATTAGCCCTGGCTTATTCTTTGCGTTGTGACATTTCCAGATAATTTTTTAATATTTTGCTCTAAAATATTTTTGTCAGATTGTAGCACTTAAACCTTTTCCACTATACTTTTTAGGCACATATTGGTGTCTAAATAAGTCCGAGCCTTCTAATAACTCAGTTGCAATTATGATTCTGAATAATAGTCAGTATTAAGCACGCAAGAACATCAAATATATGTCAAATGCAGGTAGTTATATGAATAAAATTACTTCTCTTGAAAGGGGATTTGGGGCTAAATCTGAATACTTCTGCATCCCACATATCTGTAATATTTGATGACCCACAATTTTAACCAAGTTAAGCAGAACACAGGGTTTATCTATGTGTGACAGAGAACAGTGTTCTCAGACACGAGGGGCAAATTTTACAGTATATTCAGGAACATAAAAAAAAAATCAAAGTGTAGCTTTAAGTGGAGAATTCATCCCATTTACCCTTTGGCAATTAAAATTAGGATTTTGAGTCTTCTGTAGAGAAAAGGAACCAGTGTTTCCAGGCAGCACTTCAACTGTCTCAAAGCTGAATCACCCACTGGAGATGCTTGTGTTTCTTAATTGAGCAGTTTGGTGCCCACAATGGCCTGTCTACTGTGAAACAGAAAGTGCCATCATAGACTTGCACCAACAAGAAATTAAATAGTTTCCATTTCTGATATAAGATCTTCTCTTTTTGTGTAGCAGTGAGGGTAGTAAAGCTGTTCTGTCAGATGGTTATTCCATTTACTGCAGCTTTGATAATCGATATTGAAGAATCAGGTGAAAACAGTTGGGAGAGGTTTAAAAGGCTTTACATTCAGGTATTCCTCAATAAGAGACTTTTTGCGTTAATTACTTCTAAACAGAAGACAACACTGCACCTTTTTATCCATGAAAGAATGGGAGAAGAGCTAGTAAAACACACAGTCTACTGGGAAGACTAGGATATTAATGGAAGGAGTGCTTTCATCCAGCAGGCAAGGGCTTAGTGTACCAGGGTTCAGTTCTCCAGTCTACCAGAGACTTTTGTGTGACCTTGGAAAAACTATTTATGCTTAATCTTCGAAACATGTAGATAACTAACCATTATTGAAGACTTTGACTTGAATCTATGGTGCTTCAGCTACTTTTGTGTAAAGTGTAAGTAGCAACACTTCTTTACACGAGAGGGGTGTTTTAAGTTGTTCCATTCCGAAGTAGAAAGGGCAGTAATATTTAAGACAGGGAATCACTCATTGCATTGTGATTGTGATATTCTGACTCCACAGCTGACAGACATAGTCAGGGTCTGCAAGAAACTTGACTGTGCCTGCCAGCATTCGCTCGAGTTGAAACTGAATTGCAGTAGCATTATCTGAATAAGCAGACACTTATTCGTTGGCATTAAAAACTACCATGACTTAAAAATCTATGTTTTTCTCAAGACCACCAAGATAGCAGGATCTGCATGAGGTCTAATTACTGATCTCTGACATACACAATTGTGCAACAGCATCTCAGCAAGGTTAGCCAAACCTCATGCTTTTGTATATGTTTCAAACACTGCCAGAGATTCTCCTTCCAAGTCCAAGTTTGGCCCCCTCTTTATTTTAGAATAATTCTGTGCTTAAGAATCTGAACAAAGGCCACCAGAAACTTGAAATCCAGAAATTAAGTCCAGAGTAAACAACAGACAAGAGTCAAGCTCCCTCACACTGGCCTGTTGCTGGCACAGAAGTGTCATAGCAGTTGTAAGAGTGCAGCCCTCTGCCGATGCTCTTAGTTCTTTATCTCAGTGCTCAGCTAAGGGTATGCCTATCAGGATTGCTTTGGAGCTAAGGTCATACCTGTGATCACAGACGGAGTTTCAAAGATGTCCCAGTCACTGTAAAATGAGAATTGAATTTTTGCTCCCCATAGAAAAGCCTCACTGTCTGTGAAATGTAACCCACAGAAAAGCTGTCATATGATATAACAAAAGTCAGTGAAATGTCCTCTGTCTGTTAGCAGATTCTTTAGCTACCCACTTCCTTTCCTTTTCTTTCCAAAAAAATACATAATTTAAAGCATTCATCCTTTCTGGAAAGTTTTGACACATTTTTATCAGATGAGTCAGGCTTTTGCATCACTTTCACTGCAGACTGGCACTAAGGCATCTTGATACATTACCAATGAGCTGACAAAACTCAATGCAATGCCTCATTGGGGTGAAGCACCCTACTGTCTATTGCAAGTCACACTATGTTCACAGTGAGCAGTCCTCCCAGGCACTTCTACCTTTCCCACCCTTCCCAGCACCGCAGACACATTTAGCCTCTTGTCTCTGGCAGCTATCTGTTAAGGAAATTCATATTTTCATGTTTTACAATGTGTTTTACATGGCCTTGTCCCACTCTATGCATAGCAATGTCCATACTATTAGAAGAGTAGAAGTTACTCCTTGCACTTTGAACCAAGTTTTCACTTTGACTTCTCATGTCTTATGATGCAAGTTATCGCTTTCTTCTGCCCTACGCTGACATGGGATTTATTCTCAGTCTGCAGACTGTGATGGCAAAAGTGCTGCATGGTAATAAGGAGCTTGACATGCCCGTGTGGTTATTTGTATCTGTTTCTTTTGCTGCCTTTGTTTGTGCAAGGTCAATACATGACTCTATACATCTTGGTTTGTTCCACAGATCCTTAAAGAATTTTTCCCTTCACCTTTCCCTCCCTCTAAGGAAAAAGGTAGTCGTAACAATTAACTCATGTAAAATAATGACTGTATTTGGTGACAGATCACATTTTCATCAATGCAAAGATCTTTGAAGTTGACATGAGAAGGACTTAGCTGAGTTCACAACACTCTTGCTGTATATTAATACATTATCTTTGCTCAGAATGACTATTATTCCTGGTTGGTGCCAATGCTGCCAGGCAATAAGCAAATAAAATGGCACAAGTTTTCCAAGACCAATTCCAAGGTAATATACCTGCACCTATCTTTATGGAATATTTGAGGCAGCATCAGTGTGATGGCAGTAGGAGAAGAAATATTGAAATGTTAGTTACAGGTTTAGGTGGGATTGAGCAAGAAAAACTCAGTTCCTCTGCCAAAAGCAGAGCGTAAGGACTGTAGTTCACTAAATATTGCCAGGTGTTCTACAAGTATCGCACTTTGACACAACTGAGAAACATAATGGAGCTGAACACAAACTAGGACTGATATTCCTTCATGGTTGCTCAAGGAATAAGAATAAAGGCTGTTCAAAACATTTGTATTCAATCAGTGTGACAGAAAATTGAATATGACCAAGTGAAATGGTCACAAATGTCAGTGCTGATAGCAGACGCTTTTCTATTTTTCTGTATCCTTTCTTCTTTTCAAACGGTATTGCTAAAGAATGCACATTTTCCTATTTTGGCTGAAAACCCCCACAGTTTCAGTTAAAGAACCATCCAAATTTAGACACACATCAACATACTTGTTGCATTGGCTTCCATCTACCCAACTATCATCAGGGTGTTCTTTGCAGAAACTTTCATACACCCCTAACCCTCCTACCAGTGCAGTGTGCAGAACTGATTTCTACAGGCATTTGGCTCTCACAAAAGCCTTGCTGGGGATTGGCAGCTTATTAGTGCCAGTTAGCCCACACCTGAGGTCTGAAATCCTCATCCACAACCTCCAAGTACTTCTACAAGGAGACGCGACGTCTTTGGTTGTTCTCTCACCTCTGGTGACCCTTTGCTTTGTCAGTCAGATCGAGTATATGCTTGGGTGACACCTGGACAGCGTTAGCACTAAGTCTGGCATTCCCTCATGACATTTGCACAACACCCGAGCTGGCTGCACACAAGCTCCTCATCTCACAGAGTCCCACATACTCCAACAGGACTCTGTATAGATGCAGGAGTGTGTTCTAAAAACCACCATGATGATTAACAAAAAATATCACAAAGAAGTCTTGGTCATTCAACTTTGTAAATACCTTTGTAGCTGCTAAGAGGAGCTTAAGATGTAGAATTTGATCTTTCTTCAGCTTTGTCACCGCAGTGTAACACTGTTGTTATTGTTATCTGGCACAGCACAGGTTTTGCAGAAATGCACCAGTGAGCCAGACTCCTTAAATGCAGTACACGGCTCCCTGCCTCAGATCAACACCAATGTGGTAACAGTATAGACCACCACTGGCAGCCACTGGAATTGTACCATGGTGTTGCCAAGATTTACCTTCTTTGGGTGAGCCACGGTCTGCTCCATTATATGTTAGCAGCAGGGATGGGAAACCTGAGGTGGGAAAAGGCTGCTGTAGGCTGAGCATCAAGCTGCTCTCACAAAGGCACTGAAGAGCAGTGGTGCAAACTAGTATTGAATATATGACTAGTTATTTACTGACGATACGGAGAAGTAGATGTACTTCCTAGGTTGCCTCTACAAAACCAGATGGGAAGGTACCGCGATGGGAAAGATACTCAGTTCATTGAATTCACTGAGTTCATTCAGTTCCCTGAAACAGAGAGAGTCCATGAGGAAAGACTGCAGATGCAGCATGTGTCATCCTGCAGGCTCTTCAGCACAGGTTCACAGTTGGTGTCTGAACCCTATAACCCTTCTCTGTGACCTGATAGATTAAGTGAAGCTCATCAAAAGACCAAAGCATTCAAAGGTCTGTTGCAAGGACAGAGCTGAAAAGAAACCACAGCAGGCCCATGAACCCTGTCTCTATGTGCATGGGACCACAAAGAGGAAATCAGCTTTGTCAAATTGAAATGGGTAAAAACCCTCATTTCACTCTGGCTTTCCATTTCCAGAATATGGGTTGTACTGCTCGTAACAGTTCTCCCTTAGCTTTGCCCTGGAGTAAGCCACACAGCTGCATACATTACATCACTATCCACAGACAAGCAAGATTCTCCATGTTCTAATCGTATATTTTTAATAAACCCACCAATCCCTCACCAAGTGAGTTAAGCAAAGATTTGATATGTAAGACTTATTTCCGCAAAATTGACTCACATGGTGTTATGCCTCTTCAGAGAGGGCAAAATGTTCAGACATGAACTAATGAAGCAGTTCCTGTAACTGGTGGAACATGCCTACGTGGTCCCGGGCTCATGAGGTCACTGGATATGGGTGGAGATCAGCAACAAACTGGGGGTGAAGGGACAGGAGAAGACTGGTAAAGGAGACATGTCTGGGTAGCAAGGCAGGCAATGAAAGCCTGTTACAGAAAGACAAGAGAAGGAGCATGACTCTTGGAGGGGGGAGAAGTTGTGAAGAACATAACACCATTGGGTTGGGTGGAAACGGGCAGAGGACGGCACCTTCCCACTCCACCTCATCATGCCTTCTGTATTTCTCATATTTAGCATTTAAATATCCAGCTGAATTTATGACTGGAAAATCTAGCCAGTTAACTCATGGGTCTCTGTACCTTGGCCCCACAGGGTTGTGCCTATACTTTTAAGAGGCGTCACTTTAGTTCCTGGTGCCAGGTCGCAGATCCCCTGCCAGCAGGATCAACGCTTCCAGGTGGATGGGGACCGTGCATGTTGCTGCTCCGCAGTGCAGCTGAGCGTGCCTGATGAGGGGAAACCTGCCCTGCACTGGCAAAGTTTCAGGGACAGTTGGGATGCTTGGTTCATTCCCAGATGTACCTGGTTGGAGAAAATGTCGCTCTCTCCTTTGTGCTTCTATAAAACACATGAGGACAACTGGATGTGCTCATCGCTTTTCCTCTCTAAACGCCCTGTTCAAACTCACCCAACTCGCAGCAGACTTCCCTGAACATTGAATCAGTGGTAAACGCTTGGGGCTGAAAAACTTTAGTCGTCTTCTCATTATTAATCAGCCTTACACATGGCACAAATTTTCTCAAGGAAGATCCCCACGTTTATTTCCTGTACAGCTGGTCAGTTAAGCCAGAACAGTTCACCAAATGTAACAACAGATGTGTCTTTGCAAGCGTAAGGAGTAACATCTTAGACATGACTATTTCATCTTCAAGGAAGCAAATCCTCCTTTAACAGTTTCAGTTTAGATAAAAAAACCTTTAAACTGGATTAAGTCGTTTTTTCTCTAGCAGCCAGTCTCATCAGCTCTGTAAGTGGTTAACTCATTCACTTCTGTGATGCCTTTTGGGCTGAAGTTTGTTATTTCTTTGTGCTGTTAATCAGCTGATAACACTGGCAAGGAGTTGTGGGTGCCTAGGACGGCATTTCTCATATGTTTGCTAGAGATAAAGTATGAACAGCTTCTGCTGAGCCACAACAATAACGCCTGTGAGCAATTAAGGAAATCCAATCAGTTCCACAAACATAAGGTGCAAGACCTCCTTTTGTCCAGGACTCTGGTATTTTCATGCCATTATTCAGGAGAATACAGTAGTCAAATGGTTAAGCTGTCTGCCTTAAGAAAATGTTTATTACTTGAGGTACAGTTACTGAAGTTATACCTGAGTAAAATCCCTAGTATTCTCCCCTAAAGAAAAGGGGAGTTCATAACATACAGCCTAATTTAGCAAATTATATCTACTGATTGGATTGACAGTTCCTAGCAAACATTAACAGACATTCAGTTTTCTCAGGCAACATAGATTGGTCAGCTGCACAGGTTACAAGGCTATTTCCATGAGCCGAGGATGTTGTTTCACTTTTCCCAATATTGTAACTATTTTTAAACAAATGCTTTGGTAGCATTCAGATTCCAGCAGCCAGAGTCTTCCCCCTCGCTGATGCAAAATGTCTTAAGCACCCTCGGGACAGAGTTCAACACCTTCCCGCAACCCACACCTGGAAACCACAGGCATGCACAATTTCAAAAGGTAGTAGACCAAGGTTAATTTGATCTCATCCACTTCTTCAAGTGAAGGAGTCATACTTCACAGCCCACCTTCTTATGGTATTTATTCACTAGAAAAAGAAAATCTGAGAGGGCTTCCTCTTAAGTGCCTCTAATTCCCTCTGCAAGTTATCACTGACGTTCAAATTTGAAAGCTTACACAACTGTTTTACTGTAGTTCTTGGAACTAAACCTTTATGCATCCCAGCTTTTGTGCAATACATATATGCTAAAGTAAAATTAATATCCTCTGTTTAGTCTGAATTCATTGGCGCAATGCCTAGAGTGACTAAGGAAAGTGACTAGCATTTGTAGAACAAAGCTGGAATTAATTCTGCTAGGGAAATCGGCTGTGTTGAGAAAAAAGGGTGTGAGACGTGGAAAACAATGGGACTCTCACTGTCCGCAAGTCAAGAGTTGTCACACGTAAACTGGGGCCCAGGAGGTAGAGAGGAGATAACATGTAATAGCTCAGAGAATAAAGGATCTGACCCAAACTCCTTGACTGCCGGTGGAAATCTGTACGTTTCTGTCAGCGGGGCTTGTATGACAGCTGTATACATTGAGCTGTTAACAGTTACGTGGCCAAATTCCATTTTCATTCATCCTGGTGTTAAAACAGAATTAATCCATCAGAATACAGCCAGATCCCCTCTTCTTACCATGGGGCAGACAAAAAGTGGCTCCACTGTAAGCAGTGCAGCTGTACACACCCAAAGAGTATATTCCACCCCACCCGCTCACAGTGAAGGAAAGGAAAAAATTACTTGACTTATCCAATAATACCCCAATATAAATCCATTAAATCTTTTGGTCAAGATTTTGAAACATATAAATGTAATTTAGGATTTTCATATCAGAGATTGTAATCTCACTGTAAACTACGTCCATGCTGGGGAATGGATCTTTGCTACAAATTCAGCAGCGATAAAAACCTCACATTCCCAGAACTGGAAAAATGTTTGAAAGGGATGGACTACTTAAGTGGTGCTAATACTTAAGCAGTTTAGAGTTGAAAGACTTTGGGGTTAAACAATGTTCAGGAAGGGGATAGTGGATATTATGATTGAACTTGGGAACAGTTTAGCTTGAAGGAAAATGGTATAGATTAGAGGACACTTATACCTGTCTTGGGCCCAAAACTTAATCACTGTTCCTATAATAAATATTTGTAGAAGTTAATCACATCAAAGTGGTGAGTGGTGTTTCTTTGGAATAAAAGAATGGTATATTAAAACAGTAACAATATAGAACAGCCCACCTACCGAGGGAAAATTGTCTCACAAACTGCAGGCTACAAGACCGTCTGTCTTAATGTATCTGCATTTAGACAGGTTGACTCACGAGGATGTGATAATCATTTTTGAATAAACTCCACAGAATAAAGGGCTTTCTGAATGAATTAATATGTCACGGAGATAACTCACTGACAAAAATGGACTGCTTGATTGTGTTTTTCATTTGATTAAGTTATCCACTAATCAAAAAGATTTTTAAATATTTTTTTTTGTGTGGCAATCTCTTGCTGGAATCAGAGTGTTTCTAAGAGCAATAACAATCAGCAATGATAGCATGTGAATTTATAATTGGAAGAGTCACATAGAAAATTGGTTAAAGGCATCCCTCAACCCTTGAAAGAGTTGACAAAGAAGACCACAATGAATTTTATGTCTCAAAAAGGAAAGCAAGTTTGAAGGAAAGGTTTAACCATTCATATGGAGTTTGAGCAGCTCATAGGATTTAATCCATTATGAAGCTTCGGCGTTGCAGTTAATAAAACTGCTGGGGGACACATCTCAGCTGTCAGTAAGACACCGTATGAGTGTTGCTATTGTAAAACAGTAACTGTTTCTAGATCCCAAAATGATGATTATCAGGCATTTTGTTGTTCACTATCAGTAGTTTACAATTACATTTGTAGAGATGATAATATGTGATGCCTACTTCTCCTCAACTCTATTAAATAAGTCTGTAATTACCAATTTACATATTTATTACAAAAAAGTGTGTATAATACAAAAATAATACATATTAATAAATCCCATGTTATATGTTTACTGTTATCAATATAGCATGACACTGATAAAGCAAAGCTCTATATAAAGCTAGATTAACTTGGCAATTCAGTACTTCCATTCCTTTGAAATGCCTGAGGAAGAGGCTTTAAGAGGAACAATACTGAGGTGAGATGCATATGGCCCCAAGAAAAAAGCAAGGAGTTGAAAGGTGACAACTGAACAGCATCAAGGGTCTTGCTGTTCCTAGCAGCGGTGGAGGATGGCCTTCCCTTGGGTGGTGACTGCCAGGCCACCATCGGGTGTCTTATAAGTGGTAATGAGCACATTTATGGCTGCTTACTACCCTTAGTTATCTGTCTTATGCGTTAAATAATACTTTGTACTCTTAAATTGTGTATGTTCTGCTTGCAGAGTCTCTTTATGCAGAGTGAAAGTGGCTTGAACAGACATGGCCCAACAAGGGAGGGAGTCATGCCTGCGCCATACCCATACTGTCTTTTCAGTTCGCAGAAGGTTGTGGCCATAATGTGGTTTGTCTCTCATTCACGTGCCGATAACCTGCTTCCTTGCATTTTTGGCAAAACATTTGCTATTCACTACCAACTTTGGGCAATTTATTTATTTTTTTTTAAGAAAAATGTGTGGGTAGATCTCCCAGCCTGCTGACGTTTTACTTGTAATGCCCTGTAGAGCAATATATTCCTCGTTTCCTTTTAGAGCTAATTCTAAGATGCAGTCAGTCAGTCTTCTCATGAGTGGTTTGCTGTCACTACGTGTTCCTGTTCTGCTGCATTGATCCTGCCACTGATTTTTTCTTCAGTCTTTGCTGTCAGCATGAAAACCAGCTTGCAGCTAAGTTCATGGTCATTACTTTGCATGGTGATAATTTTTACCTCGAGTTCCTACACAAAGTCTGAGATCAGTTTTCGCTTGCTATACTGCTTTGGCAGAATGGAGTCTGTTTATTGCCATAACCGTAGTCTGCATACAGAACTCGCTCCGAAAAGATTTACTGAGATCTCCAGATACTCTTTCTTCACTGTTTTAATCACAAGCTGCGTTCACTTAAGTAAGCAGTGTCTCCAATCCACTTTGTGAAATTGCCCAGTTTCTTTTAGCGCCTTCAGACAGTCACACTCACTTGATTTAGATCTTTCTTCACAAAAGGCTGTAGAACTGTCACTTCTTTCAGCCAGGGATTTTTATTTTTCTTATGATGAAGATCATTATTATATGAATTTTGGGAGACTTTAGCAACTGCAGTCGCACTTCAAATCCATTTTGTTCATCTCTGTGAAAGAATAAAAAAGAGAGGTTATGAAACCCTTGTAGCAGAGGCTAAATTAACTGAAAAATGGTATACGATCAAGTCATGACAGCTTCAGATGTTGCTGTGTATCATCAGAGCAATGGTAACTGCCCACATGTGTAGATTTAGTTACGGCAAAAGAAAGGTGAATTAGGAAATAAGTGTCATTTGTTCATGGGAACTAATGACATTATCTCGTTTCTGTCAGCCCACTGTATGTCTTAGTTACAAGTATGCGCACAAACATTTACTACCAAGCAGCTCACCTGCAGGAACCCATTACTCTATGATAACAAGATGTCTCAGGCATTTCGTCTAGGTATTCCATCTGCTTATTCTGATGAGACATGCCGATCTTGAGAGGAGTGTCTCAATAGTGTACACTATCATTTATAAACATTCAAATGTCTTGCAAAGATCTTCACCATATCGATTAAACTCAGAAGAAGAGTCATTTACTAGGTATAAAGTCAAATAAAATTTTGAGTCAACACAGTTTGCAATATGAGCCTATAATACATATCCAGGTAACACTTGTTATAGTACATTAAAACGTTAAAAAGAACGCTGCTATGTGAACACACATTCAAACACAAAGTGCGTATTCTAATGGCGTTGTCCTTTCAGTGGTGCCTGAAGCCTTTAGAAATGCTTGCCAGACTGACCCAAATTTTAAAGGAGGCCCAAAACTAAAAAGGGGGTTGCTTGGCCTCAGGAAAGGGATGAGCATGACTATCCATTTGCTAATCAAAGATGACAACTATAGGTGGTTACTATGGTATCTGTGACTTAAATGATGGTCACTAACAGCCAAGTCACCCAGCCTCCTTGTATGGGACTGAGAAACAAAACTCTGGGGCAAAACCGGGCAAAGGGAGGAAAAGTAGGGCCGCATCACCTGCATAATCAGGCTGAACTTGATATGGGAGACAAGAGTAAGGTAATAGCAGTCTTGGCCTGAAAAGAGAAAAGCAGGACTTCTGCAGGAAGTGGGGAGGTTTGAGGAGCAAAGAGATAACCTTTCTGCCAAATCTTTGTTTAAACTTGGAGGTGGTCCTAATGCTGCGTTTGAAGCCATTTTGATCTGCAAACCAGTTTGTTTTTCCCAGGCCTCCCTCTTTCCTTGGACTGCCTTTCAGAAGACAATGCAAAGCAAAAACAAACAGCAATTAGGTTCAGGCAACACTAAGTGTCTGACCTGAATCCACAAACACAAGGGATCTTTCAAGTTGAAGCTGGAAACTTCATCCCTAAGTCAATTGTCTCAGTGTTGCTGCAAATGCCAAGCTGAGATCATCTAACAGACTGAGACCACAGGTAATTGTGTAAAGAAAACAAGGTACCCTAAGGATGGAGTCAGGACTTTAACTCTGTACATTCTGGCTTCTGTTGGCTTAAAAGAATATGGTATTTCCTATGCTTAGTGCGCGATCCTGAAAGGACAGATAATAACACAATCTTTTCCTAATTCAACAAACAAACTGTAATACCCAGCTTTGAGAACTGAAAAACTTCCATCTTTCAGGTGTTAACAGTTCAAACAAAAGGTCGGGTCTTAAAAGGTGAGCTTATATTGATCTGCTTGCTGTAATTTGCATAGATACAATGCAGGAGAGACTTTTCTTTATGCTTACAGGAAACAAGGAGTTTACATCAAAGAGCACGGAAAGGTGTTCTGTGAGTTCACAGAGCAAGAAACCCCTTTGGTCTAGATATCTGGATGGAAATCTCATGAAAACAGGCTCTTCCATAACATTTCCAGTCATTTCTAATCCTAGCTGGCTCAGAAACATCAGAGTGATAACATTTCTCAAGTTATTTCAGTAGCACTGGCTTTGGTCAAACCCAGGAAGCCTGTAAACTTTACAAACAAACAGAAGTCTAACAGACAGAGGAAGCCTCAGAGGAACGGCTTACTTCAGATTTAGTTCAACTATGGGTAAAAATTTTTATAATATTAATAAAGATGCTTTGTACTTTCATCCTAGAATCGTGTACCCCAAGGCCTAGTCTGTGCTTCAATTTTTAAATTATGCAGTTCTTTAAGCCCAGAGTTCCCACTGTCGTGGTTAAATCTACTTTTTAAGCTGCTATACCTATGCGAGACATTTTGTGCTACTATAAATTATCTTGTTTCACTGAAGCCAAATAAAACTCTTTTGGGGTTATGCTGCTGTGGCTAGAGGAGGGAAATATTTCAACATACACATGACCCCCCCACCAGAAGGAAAACAGTGAGAAAAGCGTGCGTTCTTCTCGTACAATGCTGCTGTGGGGTTTTTTTGATGTGATCCTTTCTCAAATGGCAGGGGTGCAGGAGGCGAGGCTTTGTGTGCCTTTCTCTCCTCTTTACACATGTGCTATCAGTAACAGACCCCGAAGGGCATATCTCTGCTTACTGCTGTTGATTTTATCCTTTGTTCATGCCTAAATTGGGAGTTTTGAATGCAATTCTCTCTTTTGTTATTTCATAACTTACTTTTAGTCATGTCAGGCTTTTCTGAAGCTTTGAAATCAACCCACTTGCTTCACAGTGGAGTCTGTGAAGCCCTGAGCCCTGACACACCAGCATTGCATTAAACGATCAATGAACTCTCTTTCTCTTGCTTTATCACGGAGCGGAGGTCAGTATGGCAGATGCTGTGACATCCAGCAGCAGCCACACTGAATCACACCTTTTATGTGCTTTTGCCTACCAGTTTGCGACTTCATCTAGAAATGACATGACTACAATGGAAGCGAGCGTGCCCAACCCACATCAGTCCAGTCAAGATAGAAGATAATTGCTTACACCCCATAATCTTGACAGCTTATGCTTCACAGCTGTTTTCCATGTACTTTAAAAGAGAGCAAGATGCAGTCTGCAGCTCAGTGTTGAATTTGACAATATTTTTACCAGTCAAAAGAAAACTGGGGATTTTTGCCATTACTCTGTAGTACTGTTCATTTGGCTCCTAGAATAGTCCAGCCTTGAGCATAAGTGGCATAACATTGCCAGGAGGAAGGATGCCACACAGGCCACTGAGATACAAATATTACAAAACTACAGAGGTTTGTTTGAAGTTCCTTCATGAAGTCCCTTTGTCCCTTCACAGAGATAAGACAGTATTGCAATGAAGAATCACTGCTGGTCTGTGAGCAGAGCAGGACACCGGTAGTATGGCTGTGCATACTCTTGTCCTGCAAAACAACCTCAAATTCCTGTTAGCTTTAGCAGAAATGGATGGACTTGACCTTTCAGCAGGGTATCGCCTTCTAGCCTGTCACGTCACTTCTCCATGTTTCATACTTCAAGTCTGTCAGATATGTGTCTCAAAGAGAGAAGGATACTTGTGAAACACAAGTATTTAATATTTGCCAATCTGTTTCTGATCTTTGTATGAAAAGTGCAAACATTATTGCTAATGACATGAATGTCTAGTTCTTTAGAAATTCTCCAGCAAATCCTACAAACTCCTCGTGATAGAACCTCTCCTTTCTTCAAGTCATGCCATATCCCATTCTTCAAAAAGTCCCACAATGCAGATCTGAGTAGCAGACTGAGTAAAACTTGCAAAAAACCTTAACACAATATCTAATTAATTAGGGGTATCTCGGAATGCAGATTAATAAAGTAGAGATATGCCTGGATATATATATTCATTTCTATTTACAAGTAATATACTTGGTACAAAGATATCTCCTACTCTCCTGAGTGAAAGTGTTTTGTGGAGTTTGGGTTTATTGCCCATTTAAGACTGTATCCGAGTCATCTGATTCTAGTGTGGCCAAGGGTTCCTCAGAACAAAGAAACAGAAGCCAAAGTTCGGTAGCTACCACCTATTGGCAAACCATGTGCAAATAACAGGATCTGAATCTAATAAGGGTAAGTAAATTGAAAGCAAATTTTCCACTAGTAGTTTGTCTTTAAAGTATAGACCATGAGACTAAGAGTGCTTTTTATTTTCTTTTTTGACCTACATAAAATTTAACTTGTAACTGCACTTCTATAGCACATGCTTCAGCTCCAGTCACATCTTTCCAACCTAAGAAAGTCAAACAAGAGAAGGAAACATGATCCCATTCCCCCTGGAGGTACCTGTTTGGTCCAGAGTAGCCAAGAGAGACCTCTGAAAGATCAGTGCTTTGGTGCCAGCCATAGCCATCCTCTTCTTGTTGCATCCTACTCATGGGTTTTGATCCAGGTTCGAGCACATCTAGCTGGCTAGTAGTAGGATGGTTATTCTAGAGCAGCGTCATCCCTGAGCTCTACCTGTCTCCTGAGGCAGTTGGCTGGCCTCTGTGACTGCCCTGGTCATTGCTAGCAGTAGCTGCTCCTGCTCGTAGCCCTCACAGCCAGGCACAGCCCCGTTTGCAAACGGTCCTTCGCTTGCTGCCACTCTTGGTGGGTGCTGTCTACTGGCAATGTTTGTGTCTGGCTCTGCTGTTAGCTGCCCTGCTAATTGCTTTTAGCTAGTTGTTCCAACAAGGTTTATTCACAAGTAATCTTTCTTCCACCTCTCTGCCACTTTGCTTGTTAATTTTCTGGCTGCTGCTCTAGTCTGCAGGGGAGGCTCTCACAACAACCCCTGCAGTGATCCAATTCTTCTATTAGGGTTGGTGACATGCAAAGCCCACAGACTCCTCACTCCAGAACCAGAGGACACCCTTTGTGCAACCATTGCCATCCTCTGAAACATAAAAACTGCCCAGCACCTTCTTTCCCCGGTGTAAAGAATGATACCATGCTTTCTCTCTCTTTAAAATCTGGCTGTTCATAAAAGAAATGGTCCCAAATACTGAAAAAATGCTCAAATAATTTTCTCACTT
This sequence comes from Chroicocephalus ridibundus, assembly GCF_963924245.1. Taxonomy (NCBI): domain Eukaryota; kingdom Metazoa; phylum Chordata; class Aves; order Charadriiformes; family Laridae; genus Chroicocephalus; species Chroicocephalus ridibundus. The sequence continues at coordinate 155,678,277 of NC_086285.1, read as the reverse complement.
CATCCTATTCTATTAGCCACTTCCAGACTCTTTCCTTTAACTTCTGAACAGATACCAACCAAGGGTACCTCCTTCTCACAATACTCAGGATGTCTCCTCAAGCTTCAAATCAGCAAACTTATACCATTAAGTGACTTTGCTTTGATTGTTATTATTATATTATTAGGTTGCCCTCCTAACGATTTAATATTTTTCAGCTCTGCGACATCCTGAAATAAAGAACATTATATGTGTGCAAAACATTACCAGAATTATGCATCCCTTATTCAGATTACAGCTGAAGAGATTCTTTTAAGTGGCAGTTAAACTTCTGCAGATTCAAAAACAGAGGCTTCCAATGTATAACTAAACCATTCAGGAAGAAAGATACAAAATTTTCTTCCTTTCCATAGCACAACACATTAGAGAGTGAACTCTCCAGTTGCTTGGGCTGAGCACTAGAAATTGCAATGGCAATGTCTTCGTTTGTTTCTGAGGCGAAGAGAAAAATAGACAGGATTCTACGTGGACCTTCACAGCAGACCTTAAAAAGTTAAACTTTATGCCCAGGCCACAAGAAGCAACAGAACGAATCAGAGCAAAACTCCATTCAACAAGAGGTTAGCAGTTTGTAGAAAACATGTGCATCGCTAAATGCTAACTAATCTGTCAGACATATCAAGAAAAATCAAAGCTTATTACAAAACGGTCAAATAGAGAGTTGATAAAAATGTTGAACAGTGTTAGACATGGAACAGCCCGCTGGGGAATTTCCAGAAGAAACACGGCCATTTGGTAACAATTCCCCATCGACAAATACATTTTGAAATCTGCCAGCTGGCCAGATCCTAATCCATTTAATGTGTGCTGTATTGACATTTTAACTGCGATAGTGCTAAACCACATGACTTTGCAGGAATATACCTATGCTAAATCTGAACTATGATGTTTATTAGCCAACATGTGATCTCATTAAAAAATGAAATAGCAGAAAATCTATTTTCCACAAAATCATGTTGATTGGCATTAATGTGTTCTATAATTCTTTATTGATTGATTGTGTTCTGTAATTCTTTATTGGTTGATCCTGTCTTTGCTTTATCTTTATTTTGCCTGGCAATGAAAGTTACTTAGGTTAAATTTAAATCTGAAACACCAGGAAAATATAAAAACTCTTTTAAAAATGACAGAGGAGAAAAAAAGTATTGCCAGGATCTGTAAATCAGTCTTTAGAGAGAATGCTCAATACCAACACCACTCTCTGTCCGGGATAGTTTAAGGGTAAGGAAATTAGCAATACTGTAGTTGGGGGCAAAGTTTTTCATGTTTTTCAGGAGTTTCGTATGTCATTGGAGAAGTATGTTGTATTACTGTTTCTCTGGAGATAGTTTTCATGATTAATTTTCTTTCCCTCTTTCATTATCTGTTTTATTTTGGGTATAGATTGAACCACTGTTTTTAACATTATTTAGGCTTTTTAGATCTATGTTTAGATGCTTTTTAAGCTGTCCACGAAATGTGACTTTTTTACATAAGTTGAGAAAAAAAAAACTGTAGCACTGATTGGGTGCTCATTGCAAGACTGTAGTAGCCATGAAAAGAGTTTATGATTATTTATGGGTAGATTCTTCACATATTGAGCTCCTGGGCAGTGATAGTCTTCCCCTGGGGAAAGTTTGTAAAGAATTTGATGCAATATAAATCCAGAAAGGTGAAAATATTGATGTAGACTTTTTACCGTGCAGCATTCAATATTTAAATTTATTTAATTTAAAGATTTGGTTAAAATATTAAATATTGAAATTAATTTAAACAGTTAAACAATGGCTCTAAATTTCAAGTATTATGGCCTTGACTTATTGAATTATATGGCAAAAATCGGCATTAATTTTCAGCTTTTAAAAAAGGTACAGAAAAAAGAATGGTAGGGACAATGTCAGAAACTTTGTTCTATACATTCCTAAGAGCTTTGTGACTGAAAATCTGTGCAGTCCCAGATCACAGCCAGTGTCGTTATTTGCCCTTTCTCCCCAAGAGATACTAACATCCTTAACACCATATAAGAACACAAATCTTTTGTGTTGTTATACAATTTTATTTGTCCTCAGGGCTCTTCAGTTGCTGGATATCTTTGTTTTTAAAATTCCCCCAGAAGGGTGAATCTGCCAGGCCTGAAGCATGTTTGCAGGGCAATAAGAGATATCGGTATATTCAGAAAGACCCCAGAACTTCCAGGTGGAGCAACAAGTGCAGAAACTTGAAGGGTCTTCTCCAAGGACAAAACTAAATTCAGCTGTCTTCTGTTGTATGGTGGTGATCCACTGAAGCTACTTTACCCATTATGCAAAAATTAGGTGTTCTTGACACATAGATGTGGATCACTGATAAAATTCATAAAAATTGAAATGTCTGGATAATCTAACATAAATCAAATAAATTACTTGTGGCATGTCAGCAATGTAAATACGGGCTGTTTCTTTCCTTAAAATCAACTATTTTCTCCTTCCCAGATACAACCCTGATGTTGCTATTATGAACAGTTAACATGGGAGATTTTAAACAACAAAGATGTATAAAAATGAAGCAGTGAATGGGAAACTGAAAAACCTTTACAACACACTTGATGTGATGTTTGAGGAGTGAATATATATTTATAGTGCTTGAGGATTATCAAAGGAAAATAGCCTGGCTTGTTAACACCTGATCAGAGGGATTCACATTGGACTGATAAAATTAAAAGGGGGATCTTGTTAAAGCGTTGGAAGTTGATGGAGTGTTTTGTTACTGATAGTCTCAGTCTCAGCAAGACTAACAGTGTTTGTACAATCTAATTATACGGGAAATTGGATACAAAATGTTATCATGTCTTTAAATGGGGGACTCGGGATGAGTTAATGGAAGTTTTAACAGGCTGGGCAGGAAAATGATGATTAGCAGCGCTCATGTGACTTGGAAGGTTTGAACTCTTACTGCAAAATGAGGCAGGAGTTAATCTTTAAAAATAATTTAACAAAATGCGTGCTGCTCCCTGGAGCTGCTGTAGCTCCTTTTTCTTTAGAAAATATTTAGAGGAGTGTTGAGCAAGCTCGGACAGAAGAGGCGGTGTGAGCAGACCCAGGGAGCAGCCTAAAGCGTTGCCAGCTTTGGCCTCCCACCCAGACCTCAGGGGAGCCACGCTGCTGCTAACCTCAGCCCTTGGAGCCTCTCTGGGAGCCCAGGTCAGTCCTGGACATCAGAGCCAGAAAGCTCAGAGGTGACAATGGCCATCCCCATAGGGAGGGCTCAGGACCCTCAGAAACACATACATTTGGTGATACCTCAGCCTTCTGGGTAATTCAAAGAGACGGGCCTTAGGTGATATTTCAGGAGACCTCTGCTCTGGGAAAGCAGAAATTTGAGAGGTGCGAGGAAGAACTGGAGATCCAGTGCTGGGCTTGGAGGTAACCCCACCTCCTCATGCAAGATGTTGCCCCTGCACCAGAGAGGGGCAGGGCTGTCTCCCCTGGTCTCCGGTGGCCTGGTGTGGTCGATGTACACCACAGAGCTGGACCCATCCCGTGAGCACTCACACAGCAGCATCCAGCCAGAGTAAAACCTTTCAATGCCCTGTTGCTGGCTGATCTCTACATCTGGGAAATCTGCTTGATACCCAGACCCATAGCAATGGGAGCTGGGCATCTTTCACTGGGCAAATCCTCCTCTAGTTGTCTTTAATCAGCCCCTCAGTCATTCTGCAGCAGTGATGATAATATTGTTGTTAACTGACCACAGGAACTGTAATCGCTGTGTCAATCTAACACTTTTTAGATGAGATCAAGATGTTATGGTGATAAACTCACTGGAGGCTGTGGAAGCATATACGTATATATGGATGTATATTTTGATTTCAAAGCCCATCCAAGTTAATGGAGACTTTCCTATTTATCACTGTTAGCTTTAGCTTAAACCCTGTGGGACGGACACTTAAGGGAGCCAGCAACTGGGCAGGGACTCTAGAGACCAGTTTATGTGACTGTTTTTTCCATTTGCTTCTTGATGACCTAAGTCACCTCTCCCTATGACTCAGTTTCCCCATCTGCAAAGGGGGTAGTAAACCTGACCTTCCTTGGAGAATTATTTCTTCCTGAGGATGAAAATTTACACACAAAAAAAAGGTGAGATGAGCTGGGTATTCTTATTTTGCACCTAGAAATGAGGCAAGAAGCTAAAAGTACATGGAATAAAAGATGAGAAACTTAATACATTTGATTAAATGTTTTTGCTTCTGGTGGGGAAGCTGAGCTCTCAGAAGAATTTTATTTGTTATTAGCAGAGAAATTTCTCATCAGCAGCTGCAGAGATTAGTAATCTGCGGCTACCCAGAACTAAAATCTATACTGTCTGCATTCAGAGTGTGCCATTATTAAACTCCTGTTAATCACTCGGTTAATGGAACAACGGCAGCTAAAGTTGATTCCCAGCCTCCGACCCTGCCCTTGGTGAACATAAAATGCAAAACTCCCCTTCCCTCTCCTTCAGGAAGCAGCTTGAGACTGGGCTGAGCTAGAAATCAGGCTGGAAAAAGAACTCTGGGCCCTAATCTAATCAATGGCAACTCTCCTCACCTCTACAAAGCCAGGATTTAGCCCTGTATCCAAAAATAAATATCAAGGATTTTCCAGTGCATATCTGTGACTTTTAAGAATGAGCCTCAATGGGCTTCCTCTGAGCGACGGCGGCCAGCAGCGCTCTCGTCAGCAACGTTTATGAGCGTCGTCTTCATCAGAACGTCATATGAAATGCGCTCACCAATACTTGCAGCTATCGCACTCGGTCAATTGTATCACAGATACAGAGCTTCTGACCTCAGATGTGTATCTAAGAACATTTTTTAGCTGTGGCCAAGTTCCGGGTTGCTTGTCTGGAGGGTGTTTTGGAAGATAGTGCAGCCGCATACTTTGAGTAAGTGAATCAAGTGAATCTCACATGTTCAATAAAATTTTCATTGGTTTCTACAGCTACTGGGACAGTGCAGAGAGGATATGAGGTCCAGTCACATAGCTGGAAGAACAGAGGAAAACGCAGGATTCAATAATATCTCAGCTCCCCACGATCCAGTAACAGGAGTACTTTGGCACATGAATCTTCCATTAACTACATTTTTGGAACCAGGCTGATGGTCAGGGAGGGCTTTGTGTTTGCTTGATAGATTTACGATAGGATTTCATTGGCTGCCTTCTCTGTGTTTATCTGGCTCTCATTCCCATTTAAGCTTTCAAAGCAATACCCTTGGGCTCTGACTACATGAGAACCAAAACTGCTGAACCAAAATAGCTAAAACTTGCACATCTTGCCTAGGAGTCCATGAATCCTTGGAGATAAGTAAGAAAGTCTTGTCACTGAGCTAGTTTTGACACTCAGACTGGCCAAAGCATCAAAGCGAGTCTCCGTGTGCTGCCACTAAATGCTGGAATTTGGGGTGAGTTTTCTGTCACAAATGGAAATGCAAAATACAGCAGTTTGTGTAAATCTCACCCTAGGCTCACCCTAAAATACCCAAAGCCCTGTGTTACCAGCACAGGCAAGGCTCAGTGAAAGACACGTATCTCACTAGAGTTCAGTGAGCAAAAAAATGCAAACAGAAATTAAAAGCATCAGAAGGGAAGTGACAGTAGGGTTCAGGGAGTGTGAGGGGAAGGGTGGGCATCGGAGGTGCAAGTCACCAAGGCTGACCTCAGACCATGGAAAGAAAGATCATCATGGATGCCAGTAATGAAAGCAGATGGGGATGTGGTGTATAACACTGGCTGCCCAATACCTCATTGACTAATAAAATGACCAATACCATAATGATGCTTTTCACCACAAAAATCTGCAAGTGTCTAATGACTTCAAAGATGGTAAGCTCATTTTGTAGATGACAAATACTGGTGAATAACTCCATTAAGAGCCCCATAACCCACCAGTCAAATTTAGACTACACAATTGATTGCTGTGGTATAAGGTGAAACTTAACCCTCATTTTAATCAGGGGATATTCTCTTCTCCACTTATGGTAGGAGTAACAATGATTTTGTCTTCTTTGTGGTGGTGTCACCACCACCATCACGAATGAAGGAGTACAAAGGAAACATACCCGATGTATGTCAGCAAAAATAATAGTAAGATTTAGCTATTTTGTAAGTATTTATTCTTGAAACAAATAAACTAGATTGAAAAGATAAGGGGTTTGAGGTTTGATTTATTTCAGTATAAGGCTTTACACTGCTTTTTCTCTTAAAAAAGAAAAGCAAAGCTTGTAAAAAAAAATAAATCGTTTCCCCTGCCTCTAGCCACAGATGTAAGCCACATTAAACGTTACTAAATTGCCTAATGTTGATGCAATTTCTGATCATAGTTGTGTTGGTCATTTTAAGGAACCAGATTTGGTTTGAAGTCACTGAATCAGCCAAATACAAACACAAATTCAGCCTTGGTTCCTTTATGCTGGAAGTGTGGCTGAGGAAGCCACCTCAATAACCTTGCCTATTCACTCATTTGGCTTTTGTGAATGGAAACTAGAGATGTAGGGTATTGATTATAGAAGGTTGGTTTGGTTGTGGATTTGTTTTTTCATTCTGAATGGAATACTGCTTTTTCTACTGTGGATATTTATGGTTTTTTTATACAGTCTGATGTCATTCAGATTAGGTCAGGGCATCCTGAATTTGTCTGTAAGCTGACCAACATAAAATTACAGAGAGATTCAGGACCAGACTTTGGTATCTTTCTATGTGTATTTTGTGCAGATAAATATCACCTAGGAGATGGACAACCAGCTTCTACAGAATTACAATATCTAAGATTTTACTAGAAATGGAAGCTGTGATTCTAACAGCCTGGCTTAGTTTTACAGAAAATTGTGAATTTATATGTTATTGTTCAGCTATTTATTTCCCTGTTGTCAGGCATTTTATTTTTTATTGATAACATCTGCAATTGAACCCATATCCATTTATCAAAAGACCACTTTTGATAAGATTTCTTTCAAGTTGTGTGTTCATGAGAGTTTCATCCCATTTTGCAAGTTATGGTCAAAAAATAAGACATGATGTTAAAAATAGGTGTGCCAGGTGTATATTTAGATATCTAAAGAAGTGGTAAGAATTTTTTTAAGCGTGTATACTGAGCGGAGCCATATGGGCTGGAGGAGAGCTACTGGTGTTTGGTGCTTTTGAAATGAAGCGATGTGCTGGAAGCTTTAAACTGATGGAGAAATCTATTTTATGCCATTACTATTGTTACTATTGATTTTGGTCTAAAGGCTTTTTGTCCTCACATAGATCCACACCAGAGGATCAAATTTTGTTGCCTTGTTTCATATGAAAATCAAAGGACAAGATTCAGATGTCCTGAAATCTTGCCCCAGGTGGAGCAGGGTCATGCACTTCAGCCCAGGCATTCGTGCTTACATTTGGACAAGCAATTCTCCAGTACCATTACACTGCCAAGGAGCTAAAATTCACCATGTAATTCACTTGCATGTGCTCAAAACCACCCCAACCTGCAATGTCTGTGTCTTACTTTTGCCTTTATTTGTCTGCATACTCTAAACTCTGCAAGAATCTGCAAGTGTACCTTGGAATCATAGAATTGTCTAGGTTGGAAGGGACCTTTAAGATCATTGAGTCCAACCATAAACGTAACACTGACAAAACCACCACTAAACCATGTCCCTCAGCACTACTACTACACATCCTTTAAATATCTCCAGGGATAGTGATTCCACCACTTCCCTGGGCAGCCTGTTCCAAGGCTTGATAACCCTTCCGGTGAAGAAATTTTTTCCTAATATCCAAACTAAACTTCCCCTGGCACAACTTGAGGCCATTTCCTCTTGTCCTATCAGTTCTTACTTGGGAGAAGAGACCGACCCTCACCTGGCCACAACCTCTTTTGAGGCAGTTGTAGAGAGCGATAAGGTCTCCCCTCAGCCTCCTTTTCTCCAGGCTAAGCAACCCCAGTTCCCTCAGCCGTTCCTCATAAGACGTGTTCTCTAGACCCTTCAACAGCTTTGTTGCTCTTCGCTGGACCAACTCCATAATCTTAATGTCTTTCTTGTACAAGTAAGTGTGCTCTGACCAAGCCTAATGAATGTTAACATCAAAGGAGCATATTAGCTGGAGGGCAGTGTGTGGAAGTGGGAATCGGCGCAATCTCACCCACGCTCTTGAGTAACACTGGAGAGTTCACTTGAAAATCTCAGAAACCATAATGGATGCTGTTTATCTTCTTCCAACCAATGATGTAGAACAGCCCTCACAAGGAAGAACACAAAACAAGTTAAATGTGTGTTTGTGCGTGGGCACATAGCATTTATGGTCTGTGTGGAACTGGACTAATGTTTAGAGGTGTTTTTCTGGGCTTCCTTGTAGGAAACAGGGCAAGAAAAGAATGAAGAAGCACATTCAGTGCTCTTTACCTGCCAAGTGATTAAAAATGGTAGATATATCCCAGGGAACATCAGTTGTATCAAAACTGTTTCTCAAAATATGAATCTGGAAATACTTTGAAAGATGGAGGCTCCTGAAGAGCCTTTTGGTCTTATCATTTATGTAGAGTGATAGAGAATTGCCTATAGACAAAGAGAGCTTGATACTACCAAAGGTTTGGACCTCTTAAATGATAGCGAGTGATAGGAACCAGCCTGACTTGGATAATAAAACCCTGCACTATAAGAAAAAGGCCAAATAACAAGCACCACATTCTTAGGACCTAAAAATAAAAATAAAATATAAAAGCATAGATGGGGAGAGATATTTGCCACCTTCTAAGAAGATTTTTAAATCAAAGGGGGACACTGTGATTAGATTAAGGCCCCACAATGACAACAACTCAGCTTTCTCTTTGAACTCAGAGCGGCTCCCAGGATGAAGTGGTGTTCAAAGACAATTCCTTTGCATGAATAATATGGGGGAGGGTTTAATTACCACCTCCTCCTCTCATTCTTCATCTTCTCTAGCCAGAAAGCTCAGATTTCAACAGTTTTGTTCCTCTCTGTGTCAGATTGGGGGAAGGGAGGAAATAGTACAAGGCTGGGAAAAAAGGGGCAGCAGCCAGTGAGCTGTAGCAAAAAGGACAGAAAATAAAAGGGCACTGCCTCCTTCATATATAAACCAGTCTGGTGGTTTTTTTTTTTTAGAAAAAAAGAAGAAAGGAAGCAAGAAAGAAAGCAAGGAAGAAAGGAAGCAAGAAAGAAAGCAAGGAAGGAAGGAAGGAAGAAAAAAAGGAAGAAAGGAAGGAAAAAAGGAAGGAAGGAAAAAAGGAAGTCTCACTCCAAGGTGTTACGTCGTGGCTATATGGGAACCACAGTACATACTGAGCAGAGTTGCTCCAAACCTGGTTTCACTCTGGCTAAGTCAGCTCAAGTAGAGCTACAACAGATTCAGACCAAGAATGAGTAAATCCTAATGATCCGCTGTGTGAATAAAGACAAAATTCACGTTGCCTTTATGTTGTCACTTATCCCATTTTTAATGGATATGATATTATGCATTGCTAATGTTATTGGCCAATAACACTGAACAACAGAGCACAGAGAAGTGCGAGTCTGCTTTTACCAGATTTTGGACTTTTTTTTTTTTGATCTTTTCAAATGCAATTGACTTGAGCTCATATAATATTCACAACTTAGACTTTGAGGTAAGAAATGTTCCTAGTGAATATTATTAATAGCTTACAATCAGCCATGCTATCGCTTGTCTCTACAGACCTCAAAATATCTGCAATAAGAGTGCCCTCTCTGGACAGAAATGTAAGCTCTCCACACACATTGCAGAGACAGGGATCTGGTTGTATTTCCTTACTCAGACCGGCTCAAAGCTCTCTCTGTAACTCTTGGTGGCGGTTTGCCTCTTGCCGCTCTCTTCCCGGCTCCTTTGCCAGCTGAGGATCTCTGAAATGAGGTGTCCCCCCGCCGTAGGAACCACACGCCTTTCCTGACGTGAACTTTCCCTTGCCAGGGCTCTGCCATGAATCAGTTGGAACCAATTACTGTGTTGTGCAAATCTCACGTTAGGCAATAGCAGCTGCGTGATGAAGCAGATTCCTCCCAGGTTGCTCCGTTTCCAGTGGTTTCTGACTAACCTCCCCAGTGTGTGCCAGGCATTGACAGGACACCCCACCGGGAGGGAATGGCTTCATTTGCTCTCCTCCAGCATCTGTCTTGGGTGGAGGTGGAAGGGAGCAGAGCAGGTAGTTAGAGTGCACTTGGTTAGGTCCACCCAACCCGAGGGCACCCCAGGACGCCTGAGACCAGGAGAAAAGGATCGTTGAAAGCCTGATGCCTGAATTACCAAGTAGAAGCAGCCTAGAGTGTCGAGGACACTCTCAGGACCTCAGTCTAAGCTCAGGTTTCCACATCCCATCTGCTCCTGTGCTAAACAGCAATGGGACCTCCTAGAAAAGCTCTCTGGCAGCTCTGCCTTCTGAGCAGAGGTCATATGAAGACTCAGCACAGGGACATTGAAGCTTTTGGCCAGGCACAAAGTGCTGGAGCCCATGCACACTGTGGGCGAGTGCTCCCCTAAGCCTCCAGGATTTACTCAGAGAACAACATGGACCAAGTCCCAAGCAGCCCCACAGGTGTTCATACAGGCAAGAGACATGGTCAGAAAGAGACATGACATTTAAGCCTGGTCTCAAGGCTATTTCTACCCTGTAGAGATGGCCAGTGAGCTCCTTTTGTGGCACGTACAATAAGGCAAGCCTAACCCTGCACCACCCAAGTTGCTGCTGGGGTGATTATCTCCCCAGCAGGAGGTGAGGGGGAAGCACTAAATATTCAGTAGGGCTGCTGGTTTCTGTAGAAACAGAGGAAGATAGAATGTAAAAAAAAAAATAAAATTAAATTAAAAGAACGTTTACCTCAATGAAAGATTCCCCTCTGTTTCTGAGAAAGAAGCAGAGATGAGCCAGTATAACACGTCACCAAGAACTAGCTCTACCCAGCTCCACACCTTGGGGGATTTGCTTGCTGATTTGCATTTACTGAAACATTGCCCAGCTGCTGAGGGGTTTGATTAGCCACCCAGAAGACGACAAAACAAATGACACCGGAGGAGATGGAGGTTCCCAGTATCAGACACGAGATAAGGATTCAGGGCACTTTGCAGCCCTGCCTTCCCTGCTGTGTCCAGCTCGAGCAGCCCACGCAACCGCTGAACTGCTCTGGAGAAGACTGGCTCCTGGAAGAGAGAAGAAGATAAAGGAAGAGACACAGACAAATCATCCAAGATTAATGACGGGAAAAAAAATGAAAGGACTTGTCAGAGGAACTTTTCGCTATGCCAGAATCATTATTAATCCCCTGCAACTCCCTATGACTAAGAGCTGTTAAACTTCATTGGCATTTAAAAATATAGATATTCCATTGCACAGGCAAAAAGTGGCTAAGATATTGGGATATGAGAAGGGGATTAACTGTAATTGGCATTTTTCATTCATGCGTAACAGTATTTTTTCAAAAGTGCCTTGTCTCTAACTTCTGGCAAGTTCTTTTTACCTCTTCTATTTTTAACTTCTTCTCTTTTTTAATTTGTCAGTGTGTTTTAACTCCCGTGACTGTTTCTACAAAATTAATCAGAAAGACAGCAAAGTTTCAAAAATGCGAAGGTATTCCAAACACTGTGTAAATAAATACCTAAAAAAAGTCCAAAAATCAGTTCCCTCACTGAGATAAACATGGGCACAACCCTTAGCAGACATCACAGAAGCAAAGCTTGACAGGAATCAAGCCTTGATGGTCACAGCATCACTTGCCTTGATACAAAATGGCATTTATAGAATTTTAATTTTAACTTTTTCTCTTCAGAAATACCTCTTCTCTTCAGGGTCCCCTTCCCAGGTAAATCTAAGGTAACATCTTTGTCTTTCATTGCTTTGCCATCTTTGTCTTTCATTGCTTTGCCCAGCACGCCCTTATTTGAGCAATTGGAGTTATCTGTGCAAAGCAAGACTGGCGCTCAGGTTTCCAGTTTGTCCAGCTGTAAATGGAGACCGCAGGGACAAGGATCAAATCTTTTGCCTATCATCAGGGATGATACGACAGTAGGCACAACCAGGCTGCTTACACACCACATACTCCAAACTCAGGTATTCCCGGCAACTCTCAGCTGAAAAAACACCCTGTTTTGGAGTGCAGAGCTGTCGCTGGGGCTGTACGGGGCTGCTAAAGCACCAGCACGTGGCAAACCCTGTGCAAGGTTGGGTTGGTGATGGGCAAAAACTAAGGCCCCTCCTGGGGCAAAAGGCTGAAAAGCTCCGCTGAGGCCGCGAACACCCATGCATGAGTTATCACCACTCCAAGCCTCCTCAGCTCTTGTGTGCACCTGCAAACTCCCTTTGAACATGCAGGTGGGGGGTTCTAATTTCTTTGCTACCTCCTATAGGGAACATGTGACACTGCCTCCTGAATGTTAGAGCTTACACTACGTTTACAATGTTTGTCTGAAATAAGGTAGAGAGCCACAAATCCACCTCTTGGAAAGCAAATGCTGCCAGTTCATTGAAACACATGGCCCTTTACTTCCTCCGTAAGAGGGTCTAGGGCAGCTAAGCAAACTCAAAGGCAGGATACAAGATAAAGGCAGCTTTGAGAAGAAGGATTTGAGGTTTTGTTTTTCCATTGCTCCATTCTAGAAATAACAGTCAAACCTCAGGAAGGGGTGAGGTGGCACCCCGCCGTTACCGACTGTGAGTGTTGGGGCACAGATGCTATGGAGATATCCCTAGCTGGAGCCTGGACCTGAGCTTGAGCACGGCAAGTCCCTCAGGAACGGCTCTGTGCTTCCCAAGGAAGCAGTAAAAATGTTATAGGTCTCTGCAACAACTGGTGTTCACCTGCTTTCACAAATCACCTCTTTACAGTCGCATTCAGGCCCACATTTCTTGAATGCAAGAAACAATTAACATCCTTCTTTTTTTCCAGTTATGAGGAATTGTATTTAAAGGATGGAGACAAATTCCTTCTGTCCCCGCTCCCAGGAAAGAGAAAGCCTCAGTACATCCGTAAGCTGGGGACACCAGAGGGTGAATCTAGGGAAAAGCCAGCGGCTGCTGTTTCAGAGCACCGGGAGGAGGCAGGCTGCAGGTTCAAAGGACCCTGCAGAGGTGTCTGCAGGGGAAGTGGGGAAAGAAATGTCTGTTAGCTGCGACTTCCCTTGGACCAGGATGCAAAGGGCATCGCCAGAATTTTCTCTTGTTCTTTTGAGAACAGAGATTTATGAGAAGCTGTCCCCTAATTTAGTTCTGCTTTTCCCATGATTTCTCTGCCTTAACTGGGGATGAGTCTCCTCCCAGCGCGGAGTACAGCTTACACAGATGAAGGAAACCCTCGATCTTCAAAGGGCTGCAGCACATTGCCATAATGCCGTCATAGCATGGCTTAGCCCCATCTATATAGGCAAGATCAAACAGTATCCTGCAGAGTCAGGATGCTATTGCATTACAACATGATTCTTCCCCGTGACAGATTTGGCCAAAAGCCAGGCAACAAAATGGGTCTGCTCGGAGTGAATGGACTTGGAGTCATAGACAGCAGTTAAGAGATTTATGCTGCTGCAGTTGCTTCAATCTCCAACGTACTCACATCAGAAATCAAATCAAGACACTGTCCCCCAGTATTTCAGGCTTACCGAGCCATCTGCAAACCAACGGTGTGAACTTTGTGCTTTGTATGTCATCACTGTAGCTAAACATCTTGCATTTTTCTTTCAAAAATGTGTTCATTGACTAAATTAATCATTTATAATAATTAATATCAGTTAATATTAGTCTGCAGAAAATGGAGAAGAGGGAAATACTTTGAGAATATCCCTATGTGAGCATATCAAGAAATCATGCTATGCTCTCATTTTCTAATGTAACTGCCCATTCAATGATAGCTTGATAGAAAGTGGCATAGATCCTTTTGGTGGCACTTTGCTGCCAAGATATTTCAATGAAAGGGAATCAACAGGAGGTAGCAACCTGAGGCACTAAGCAATGCCACAAAATCCAGAGATTTTGTGAAGAAATTTTATCTGTCCTTCTTCATACAACTGTACCCTTGATTTTGGCCTTGAAGTCATGAATGCATTTATTATTACTTGCAATATGCAGGGTGAATCCATCAGTACTGTGGATTGGAGAGGGGAGAATGAGAGAAATGAGCTTGCTGGGGCTTGGTGCATCAGGACTAGCAGAGGGGCTGAGGTCTTCAATGCATCTATGTTAAAAGGCCTTGTGTCTGCTGTAATCTGATATTTGCCAAATGTTTGCTGCATGCATGTAGGATTGAATACTATTGAGTTTATGCTGCGTACCCAGCCGCCACATCTGAGATGGGCCACCACATATGCTAAACTCAAACCCATTACAAAAAAAAAATGCTAAGGGATTTACAGAAAAGTATAGATTAGAATGGCCTGAATGAGTGCATTTGATTGGGTCAAGTGATGGGCTGCAAAATCTTAAACTGCTGTAACTCAAGTTCCAGCAATCATATGCCTAGTATTTTATGAAGTCTGTGTCTATCCCAGTAAATGAAATAAATTACAGTCTGTCCACTGGTCCTGAAGGGTCACATTATGGTTTGTGTTCTCATGACCGGGCTGGAGCCTGCAGCTGGTTCTGCCTGATTTGGTACAGTAGACATAGCCTGACATGCTGTCAAAGAAGGGTATGAAAAAGGGAAAAAAAAATAATCTTTCTTGACCTCAGAAAGCTGAGACCTCTGCAAGGCGACATTAAATGTCACCGGAGGACAGAGCTCTCTCTGGTAAGTACTTGCAGACCAGGGACTTGGTCAGTGTCATGTCCAGCAGGACCCTCAGTTCCAGCTGGATGGCAGATGGAGGGTGACACTTTTTACCACTGGTTACGGAACATGAGTATTTACAGAATCACTCTTTAAATACCAGTATCAGAGCATTACGCTAAATTGTGTGTTTGCCTGCCCAGACCATTGTGTGTGGTGTAGAGGGTTACTCCAAAAGGTTAATAAAATAAGTAGTGTAAGATAGTTTAACGTCTAGAAACAGGCCCGTGCCAGGAGCACTGAAGATGTTTTAACAGCCAGATCACTGTTGTGTCCTCCAGCCACAGCGGGGAAAAGCCACTCACTAAAACACGGGAAGATGCGATGGGGGGATGTCTCTTTAGCCTTGATGCTCCTTTAAGAGTCATTCCATGACATAACACAAGAGCTCTGAATTATCCTCTGTAGGAAGCTGCCATTTTCCACTGACGATGGAAAGATCTTGGAAAAACCATCCAGCCTTCACACACACTCTCCTGCCCGTTTTACGCTGTTCCCAGCCTGGGGAGTCAGAGACACAGTGGCCGCCTGTAGCCTGCAGTGAGGACAGTGGGGTGGCAAGGCTCACAGATGAACATAGAAGTTCTTGCTTCTTCTCATGGCATTGTTTTCACACCTGTGTCTACCTGGAGAATTTCCTCTTCCCACGATCGGCGACAGAAAGACTTTTCCCCGCCATAGGCCAGCCAGTCAATATCACTTCAAATCGCAGCGAGCAGCAGCAGGAAAAGCTGAACTCTGCATCAGGGCATGGTAACGCTGCCAAATCTCTGTCGGTTCACTGGTAGCTCTGATATGTCACCTACTCCTGTGGCTGTGGTCAGGGAAAAGACCCCCTCATTGCCAAGGCTTCAGTCAGACAACCGCAGTGTCTTTGAAATCTGCCCTCATAACCAGAACCGAAAACAACATTTTCAGTAAAAGATTAGGAGAGGGAGTTGAATCAGCAGGCTCTGCAGCCTGTCATCACTCGCAGGTTTGCTTTGTTATCAGCACGTACGTTCAAACGCATGTTTGCAAAAGGGCTGTAGCACAGTCACCCTGTTCAAAGCGTGGAGGAAAGCAAGAAAAGTATTTGGCTTGTGTGTGCCCATGATGAGATCTTGCCTTCTTTGTGTGCAAGCTGCTGAGGATCATTAGTACTCTCCGATATTAGTTATTTGTAAGCAGACCTGCTGTCTTCAGGTTCATTTCCCGCTCCTCGGTGCAACGTTAACTAGACATTTTCACACACTCCGTCTCACCACGTAACACGGGGCAAAAATCTTCATCAACCAAGTGACCGCCTAACCATCCAAAACCCAAACTCAGCTGTCGTACGCTGCAACCCAGCCTCCTACCCAGGCCACAAGCCGAGAAAATCCATTGAAGGCCAGAGAGCTCCACAAGGTGTGACCTGCACCCTTCCCACAGCCTAACAGCACATCCCAGGCAAGAAAAAATACGGGCAAATCCAGGCTCCTGGGGCAGCAATTGATTGTTAGTGTTGTCACATAAGACATTGCTGTAGACAAGTGGGTTGGGTCCCATCTTCAGATGCGCCCTTCCTTGATAAGGTCCGTGTGTCACAGACACACCGCACAGCCACGCTGCTCGGCAGCCAGCTGGGAGGTGCACAGCACCCCGCAAGCTTTAGGTTCACTCCTGATTTTTAGCTACTTTTAATAGAAAATATGCCACTAACTCAGAGCTACTGCTCTGATGTGATGAATTCCAGAGAAAGGAATGAGAGATACGTGTTCTTTTTGATTTCTGGCAAATTTTCATACAACATGGGAAGAAAATGGGCCTCCGAGTTGTATGAGTGCAGCTGCATCCCTTGGGGTGTCCTGGGCCAGTGGTACTCAGATGCCTGCAGGATGGTGACCCATCTCTCACTGAGCTGGTGCAGGTAAGGAGGGGCTGTCATTTTAATAGTATTCATCTTCCTACCACTGATCTGTAACATGAATTCTGTTCTTGGGGAGTGAGCAAGAGACCACGTAATTTTTTAGGTAAAGCCGCAAGTTTGGGTGAACTGGTTGGTGAATATCAGCAGCAGACAAAAGACCACCCTAAAAATGAATAAAAGGGGTGTCCTGAGCCCCTGCCTAAATCTCATACAGTCTAGGAAAGTCTCGCTCTTATTTTTTTATTTCAGTGAAAAACTAAATTTCAATGGAAATCGAAACTGAAATTTCATTTCAATTATTTTTTATTTTTTTTTTTAGATTATAAATAAGCACCTTAGAGGGTCCATATCCCTGTGCCTTGGTTCCCGCGTGGCAGCTGAGGGTGACTGCACTGCCTCAGTTGGCAGCGCTATTGGGAGGACAATCCCAAGCACCAGGCTGGCCGGGGCAATGCTGCAAGCAGGCTGTGACCGGCTGCGCCACTTCAGCGCCCTGCCTAGGCAGCAGGGCGATTAATAAAGGCAACTGCCTCCAACCAGTCGTGGAGGCTTCTAAAAACCACTATTCTGTCCAGTCTCTCCATCTGAAGGCAGATGGGAATGCACAGGAGTACTTCCCCATCCTGTGCGCAGGAGGTGAGAGCCCCAACATCCTCTCAGGTGGGGAACCGGTCCTCTTCAGGGATGGTTGGGCTCTCCAGACTGGTCAGGATCAGCCCTGCCAGGAGCTTGGCAGCAGTGAAATAGTGTGGATGAACATGTGCCAACCTTGAGCTGTCTGGCTCTGGTAAGTTTAGTTTACTAGCACAGTCATTGTTTGTAGATCTATGTTTCAATTGCATGTGCTCTTTGTTTTACGTGGTGTTATCTATGGATCCTTCACAGAATATAATGCTGCTATTTAAAAATAACATCGAGTCATTCCAAACTGGGCTCTCACTACTGTCACATTAGACTATAGGCATGCGATTAAGTCATTTCTCTTAAATTAGACTTCACAAAAGAAACCTCTTACTGACCCGCTTTTACTTCTACTCCATGCTGGTTACACATTAAAACTCATTACTTCAAACCGTCCTGAAGGGCATTTTTGCTGACAATCACAGTCCCTTCTAGCCAAGAGTTCTGGACACATCCAAATGTGCATGACTTGTTTCTAGTCTGAACCTGTCTGCTATTAACTTCTAACTGTTGCTTCAAGTTATGGCTTTCTCTGCTATATGAAAGAGAAATTGTTGGAAAGTTTCAATTTTGCGAGAGTGATTTCATTTTAAAGACCAGTGGTTTTCTCTGAATCCTGTAAAACTTCATTTATAAATAACCTTGGATTTAAATGCCCAGAACACTGGCAGCCTCTAAAATGCTTCTGTATATAGTGAAAACAACCACAGAGTTTTAGGTCTGTCTGCACCTAGTCTTCATCAGCCTCAAACTGCCCACAACATTTATATTAAAATCTACAAGTGGATCATCTGTTGCCGTAAAATCACAATTTAGGGCATGATTCCGCTTTCACTTACACCCATATCAGTTTCTGTAGCTCTCCCACTTCCGGCAGAACCTGATGCATGTGGAAATAGCTGTGCAACACACTTGACATGTCCGTCCGGTTGTTGGCAGTTTCATGGAGTTTAGGGATGGAAGGAGCTGCTAGGTGGCTTAGTCTGACATCCTTGTTACGGAAATTCATTCGGTTATTCTTGTACTGGGTCCAATAAATTGCACTGAACTAAAATGTAGCTTCCAAAAAAGCATCCAGAGGCTCTCAAAACATAGGAATCCACGACTCCCCTTCATCGTTCAGACAAGTGTTAAAGAAAGCTCACTGTTGAATGTGGCTGCTATCTAGCTTGAATATGTCTACCTTCTAGCTTTTTACTGTTACATGAAAAGGATCCTTATTATCTCTCATTTTCTTACTGCGAAGACAACTGTGCATTGCAAACAGTTTGCTTCTTGCTTTTCTTTTTAATAAACTCTGCGCAGTGGCTGATCTGCAATAAAAGAGTGTGTGTAAATCCTTGCCTTAGAGAAGATGAGAGGTAAGAGCCCTTCAGCGTGGATGGGCTCAGCTGCCTCAGCTTCACTGAGGGTCCAGCTCTGTTCCTATTTTCCTGGCAGCAATGCTGCCACGGATGCTGTTTAGGGCAGTCCTGCTGCCAGCTACCATCGCCTGCTCATTTCCACCCGAGAACATCCCCGTTCCCCTCCCCCTGGAGAGCCAGTTCATACACTCACATAGGAAATGGCTTTCACGCTTTGTGGCTGTCTTCAGCACAGATCAGTTCACTGAAGCAATCCATCAGGCCCTGCAAACTCTGCTGGTCCAAGCGAGGAAGCAGATTGACACCTGTATATGTGCGTGTGGTGTTTGCTGGGCGGGGGAGGACTGACACATTTAAGCGTGATAGGAAAGAAGAGGCAGGAAAAATGCACATGGAGGAGTCCCCTCAGGATAAAAGCAAGTACTCAATAGTTGCTGGAGAGTGGCTAACGTGCCATCAGTTCATCCCCTCATTTGCTCTGTGGTAACCAATTTATTTAACCGTAGCTTATGTCAAACTCCCCCCCAGATGTATTTTGTCTGACCTCTGTCAAACAAACCCACTGCCTCAGAAAATGAAGTCAGGTTAGTTCATTAAGCTTATTCTCATACTGCTGGTGATCATCTTTGCCTGTGGACAGTGATAGCCAAAAAGTCCCTTTTCCTCATTACTTGTGATTATAAATCCCAATTAGAAAACAGCATTGATAATGGTTACCATGTAGACGTAACATAACATATAAACGTAGATGTGATATACTTCCAATGAAACACATCTACATCTGTTTTCTATAGCACTGCGCGGATTGACATTAATCATATCCTCCTACTTTTAATTCCTTCCCGGTAGGCGAACCTAGCTTCAGCGACCTACGTTATCCCGCTTGCCCTGACAGCACGATCACACAACATGAGCTATGGCTGAGAAGGAAGTAGCTGTGGACATGAGAGACTCACCACTCCCATTATGTCATTTTCTAAAACAAAGTTTCAGTGTGATTTAAGTGCTGCTATTGCTGCCCCTGTAACGCAAGCAGGACACAGAGATTTGTGCCTCACCAGACTCTGTCTCTTGATCCCTGTTCAAATCTAAAGAGCATGGGATTAAGCCAATGGGACACTGTGTATTTCCAGAGTAATGTGCAGTCATCAGCAGAGAAGATGTGCAGCCTCCAAATTTAAACCATTAAAAGGTGGAATATGAAAAAAAAAGAAAAAAAAAAGAAATAACGGTTCATTTCGAACAAATGCTCATTCGAAAAACTTAGTTTGTAACATTCGGTTACAAAAAGAAGGAAAAAACCAAACAAACTGACCCCCTCACCCCCAACCTCATTTCAGAAATTATCCTAGACGTGAAATCCCCTGTGCAGGACACACATGTCCCTGAATCAAGACAAGGCAAACAAGTGCCCGGGGAACCCAAGAGGGGCTGGCAGCAAGAGCTCCCCAAGGCACAGTTTTGAGGATAGCCATGTTCAAAGACAGACATGGGACACGCGTGTTACAGCTTCATCCTCTCTTGCCTCGAGAGAGACAGAGAAAGTCTGATGTGAGGAAATCACGCTCTAGGACTCACACAGACGTCGAGGACTTGGTTACGTGTGTGATGGTAGCAGTTCAGTGATAGCTCCTTGCCTGGCTAAATGACAAACTTTCACCATGTTATAAACCTGGCTTATGCTAGATATTTGGGTGGTAGGAAGGCTAGTGTGGACAGGGGGTTCAGTAGCCCTACTGACATCCTTCTGCCCTTGACTTGGAGCAGACACTGCAATTTGCTCCTTGTCTGATGAGAGAGATGTGCTGGGCCCTGTAGCAGAAGGTTCTGTAACACAGACCATTTGGGGGTGGTTGGAGTATGGGAATGGTGCTGCCAAGGGAGGAAGGCCTGAAACGGAGGAATGCCTGAAAGCCCTGGTAGACTTCATGCTTGCTAAGCCATGCTGTATTTTCACAAGGACACTCATAACCAATATAAACCATAAACCACCATAAAACAGTTTGCTGCCAAAAGCAGTTGTCCTGCCTTCTCCCTTGCCCAAGTTACTTGTTCTTACTTTTTTGCTGCTCCGTCTCCCCAGACAGCTATTTCCTAACCTAGGTCACTTCTCCTGACATAGGGAAAGGGGCAGTGAGGAGACAGGAATGAGGAGCCCAAAGCAGGAGGAGGGTGAGACAGCTGCTCTCCCTGGCACTGCCAGCTTAAAACAGACACAAACTTTGGTTTAAAGCAGAGGCAGACCTGTTATTTGAGGCAGACCAATTGCTCAAGGAGCTCAGCTTCGATGCACATCTTAAAAGCACTCTTCCCTTTGGCAGCGACTGAGCACACCTGAAAATCCAACCACTTCCCCGAGGTACAAAAAAAAAAAATCTCCAGTCTAGGTAACCATCGACTTCAAACCATTTCTTGTGCATAAGGAGCCCCCAGAGCACCCCAAGGTTTTCCCACGCCAGAAGGTAATGACGGGCAATAATTCAGCGGGGAGTCATCGCTGGGTTTCCCAACGGTGTCTGGACATGGTCCCCTTTGTGGTCTCCACGCCTCCAAAGAGCGGTCTTTGTGGTCCTTGAGAAAACAGGACGGGGGAATGAGAAGCTGATTGCCCCCTCCGCATCCTCCCCCGGAGGGTCCCTGCCCGGGCACGGCGGGACGGAGCAGCATCCAGCCGAGCTCCGCGCACCGGCACCGCATCCCCGCTCCGGGCGTCACCGGGCTCCGCGCTGCTCCTCTCACTTCAACAGTGCCACCTAGTGCCTTTTTCAAATCATTTCAAGTGGAAACGGGGGCTCGAAAGCGGGGAAATCTGCCTTTGAGGCACAGAAGAGTTACAAAGGGAAGGAGCCCGTCCGTGCGAGTGAAAGCTGCTGGTAGGCGGCAGACGGTGGGGGTGTGCTGTTAACTGGTGATGCCCCTGGCTAACTGTGAACCATCAATAAAGCACAGAGTGAGCATGTCTCTTTTTTTTTTTTTTTAAATAAAATAAAATTTAAAAAATCCAACCCCACACCACAATTTTCCAGTTCTTAAATTGTCTAACGTGTTTCCTGGCTTGTTTTAACACGAGTGGCACAAGTATTAATGCTAGTGAGAGCTTCCTTGGGTATTTACTACAGCAAATGTTTCCGAGAGTGAATGGGTAAAGCAGGGCTGGAAACTGCAAAGTTCATCCATTCATAGAGGCAATTCCCTTATTAATAAAAAACAGCAGCAGCAAAAATTGTCCCAGCCGAATGGTGGCTGTGGGAGGGAGTCCCACACCCCAAGCCTAGAGATGCAGGGACAGGGGTAAGTGGGGGTTTCTCCCTAACTGTGGGGCATGAAGAGGAAATCAGGTGGTGGCAACGTATGTGTATTGCATTTCTTTGCAAAATTTGCGAGTTAGCTAATTGAATTCCGGCCGCTGAACTGGTCCTTGGCTGAGATCGTTTCAATGGGCAGGGTTGGTTTCTTTTTTTTTTTTCACTCCTTACAGGAGTTCCCTCCCCTCCTTCTTCCCATCCTCCGCCTATTAAAAGAACTCAAGTCTCACTTGTTAAAAGACCCCATAACGTGGAGGAGGCAGAAAAGCAGCAGCAGCAGGAGGAAAGAAAAAGACGTCTGGAAAATATTACCCGTTTGCTGCTGCTGCTGCTGAGAAACCTCATTGAAACAGTTACTCGGTCAGCAAGGCATCACCAAAGAGACTTTATCTGATGCTGTACATCTCTCAAACTTTCAGACGCTGCCTTGCAACTTCTCCAGCCTCCTGGCTAGCCGGGTTTGAAATCAGATCTTCAGCTTCGACCACGAGAAACTAACTCCTAATTTATTACTTCTAACTTTTTTTATTATTATTATTTGAAAAAAAAAAAAATCCACAGCTTTGAGCTAGAAACTGAAGCAGAGAAAGACAAATACATGGTTATTGTGAAAACACGTGGGAGAAAATGAGTAGGACTGAATAGCCTTAAACGATTTTTTTTTATTATTATTTTCATTTTTAATTATTTTTTACTTCTGAGCGTCTCAATAAGTCCCTGAAAAGTGCGATTTGATCTTTTACCTCAAACTTGGAAACTGTTCAGCGGGAGCAACGGTACGTGAGACCACACAGCTGGCTGGAGCCCCTCTATGACCAAAGGACAGAAGGACAAACAAGGTAGGTGATTTATGATTACGCTTCTGTCACCTCAAGAGCACAAGACCCTCTCCTCCCATCCCCACTATTCAAAGGAGGAAGGCTGAAAGAGATCCCCAAAACACGAGTGGGGCTGGGGGAGGATCTTACCGGCTCTACGCTACACCTATTTCAGCAATGAATAGGACCGCAGTGAGGATGAATGAGGTTTTCAGCTTCATCCCCTCCTCCGTGTAATCCGTTTAAGATATTGCTGAGCTCTACGATTTGGGGGGGGAAAAAAGGAAAAAAAAAAAAAAGAAAAGAAAAGAAAAAAACCCACACCAAAACCTAACCAAACCTAAAAATAACATAAAATCGAGCAACAGGTTAGGCAGCCGCTCCGCTGAGCCCAGCGAGGGAGGCGAGACCTGCTCGCAGCCCAGGCTGGCTTCTCCCCCGGCCCTCCCCCGCCTCTGCATCCCGGGCCGGGCGGGGGGACGTGACAGGAGGGGAGGGATGGGACGGCAGGAAGGAAGGCGGGGAGGCGGCCGGCGGGAGGAGGGCTGGAGTCCCGCCTCGGAGGGGAGAAACCAAGGCGACCGAGCTGCCTGGGCGGTTTCCCGCGGGAGGGACGGGAGAAGGAGGGCTGCGGCGGGGCGGGGGCTGCCGCGCTGCCCGCCAACTTCCAGCGCCGCACGCCGCCGGCCGGACCCGCCCCGCCGGGCAGCCCGACGGCGGCACCCGGCCGAAGGAGCGTCACATCGCGGGGGGCTGCAGCCGCCGTGGGGAGAGGTGGGGGGGATCGAAGGCAGCTCCAGCGAAGCCCCGAGCGGCGCAGCCCG
This sequence comes from Chroicocephalus ridibundus, assembly GCF_963924245.1. NCBI lineage: Eukaryota > Metazoa > Chordata > Aves > Charadriiformes > Laridae > Chroicocephalus > Chroicocephalus ridibundus. The sequence continues at coordinate 155,654,600 of NC_086285.1, read as the reverse complement.
CCCGGCGTCGGGCGGGGAAGGGCCCCGCCGCCCCGCTCCGCTCCGCCTGGCTGCCCCCGCCAGCCCGGGCACGGCCGGGGAGGGGGACCCACCCCCATTGTGACGTGGCAGCGCGGGGGATTCCCCCCCGGCGCCCCGCCCACCCACTGTGACGCAGCCAGCGCCGCCCCCATTGGCTGAGGCGCCGGGCCGGGGTTCCCCCGCAGGAGCCCGGCGGACCCGGCTCCCGCGGCGTTCGCCCCCTCGGGGCTCTGTAGGACCCCGGGGTCTCCTTCCTGGCGGCCTTCCGCGGACCGCTGTCCCCAGCCCCTTCCCTGCCCCTGCTCGAGTGGCGGCTGGTGTCTCCTGGACACGGCCGAGACCCGGCTCCTAAGAGCCTTGTCAGACTCCATAGCAAAGAGGGGTGAAAGGGACTTTTGAGAGGATTTACCCCGTTTCCCCTGTCCCAAGAGCAGGCCCCATGTACCACAACGCTCCTGGTGGGTGTTGTCTCACCCCTTCTTCAGGGCCTGCGGTGATCCCGCATCTCACAAGGCACAGCCACCCCTTGGCGTTAGCACCCTGCATCATAGTCCCCTTCCTTAGGGATCATTTTTCCATAGGCACACACGCGTTGTTTTCTCCAGCACACATTGCGTGTGGCATGGGTGCCCTCGGACTTGCTTCAGAGAATGGATAGGTCATGTCATTTGGGGGTGATGGTGGTGAAATGTGTTCTCTTTCCCTGAAAAACTGCTCAAAATCCAGTTGCCGCCAAGGCTGGAGGAGTTTTGTCACTGGTGTCAATAAAGCCACGATTTTATTTCATGCTCGTAAATCTCTTATAGAATCATAGCATCTTAGAATTGTCTAGGTTGGAAGGGACCTTTCAGATCATCTAGTCCAACCATCAACCTAACTGACAAAAAACATCACTAAACCATATCTTTAAGCATCTACCTGTCTTTTAAATATCTCCGGGGATGGTGCCTCAACCGCTTCCCTGGGCAGCCTGTTCCAATGCTTAATAAGCCTTTCAGTGCAAGCACAGAAAAAACTGGGAAAAGGTTTTCCCAGTACGAAGAGCAGCTCTACTGGATTCAGTGGAGTTTCCCATGCTAGTTGCACTAGCAACAAACTCAGCGGTTCATATTTATGGTGTGGAAGCAAATTTGCTTCTCTACTACTCAAAATTCGTGTATAAAGCAGCAAATTACTTCTCCATTCAGTGGAGTGGAACTTGACTAAGTCAAACAAGATATGACCTCTGCTTTATAAACCAATTGTAAAGTAATAAGCTGTGAACACCAACTAAATATTAATTTGCTGGAGTAGGGCATGGAGTAGTCAGTTTTGTGCCAAAAGCATCCATGGACTTCACAACCAGCAACCAGAAAACATTTCTAAACTAGATTTTTGTTTAACCACAATCCAAAATGTCTGAGTACAAATATGATTTACTCCTTCATTTATTTCTCAAAGCATTTGTTTGGGGAGGAGGGGGTTAGCCTTCTTTTGGTTAATTTAACAACCAGTGTATCCCTGTCTACATTAGGGACAAACCCAACCAGCAGCTGTAGAATTCATTCCACATTGATTACTCAAACCTATAAGAGACTAAATTTGGGCTGTTTAGTGGGAAACATACATTGAGCAGACAGGAGATTCTTGATTTGCTGATCAAAGCCCATGCATGCAGATACATTTTGCCATCATTACTAATCCTGTTCTTTATTTTAAACCTAACCCCAGAGTTAATTTTAGTCTTATGTGAGCCCTTTCCAGAAGATCAATGGCATGACAAAATCTGGAAGTGATAAATAACCAAAAGCACCAGATATGGTAACTCTGCTGTATAAAAGATGTACAGATGTAACATAACTTTCCAGTTTCCTCTCTGCAGGCTGTAAAATAGAAGAGGGAGTCTGGACAGCTATTTTATGCTTGTAATTAATGTGTACCTGGAATCATTTGTACTTCAAAGAATGATGATTTATTTTGCCTCCAAAACAAGGCTAATAACAAATCTAAATATTGTCTGAAAAATTGTAACCGTCAGACGGCGTTTGTGTATCCACACGGTGTCCATGTGTACAAGGCCAGACACAGACGTGTCAGCCTGTGTGTGTGCGCGCACACACTCACACACCCACTCAGACACGCTCATGTCATTCAAGCGGCGGATCATTTGAAGCCAAACGCTGTTATTCTCACAAGTAAGGAGGTTTTTAAAGGCTTATAAAAGATGATACTCTTCCTTTGGTTGTCTGCAAAACAGCCCCTGGTAGCTGTATGCTCATATACCAACGTGTGCCAGCTCCTACGCTGCCAACCTCACTGATCCCAGGCACCCTGCTGAGTAAGAGCTGCGTGTTTGTTACAGGTAAACCCCTACTGTACTGACTATACCTTCAGGTGGATATAGGCAAGCAAAATAGGAAGTGGTGTGCTGGTTTTTGTTGGTTTATTTTGAGGAAGAACAGTTATATGGAACTAGAGAACCGGTGAGCCCCATAGCACACCAGAAAAAATACCATTCCAAATAGCAGTAACCTAAGCCTCATGAAGGGTTTGGTAGATCTCCAAGAACCTCCTGCGTGATCGTGGTTCCCATTTTACAGGTGAGGAAGCTGAGGCAGAGAGAGGTGAATTCGCTTACCTAAGGTCACCCAGCAGGTGAATGGCAACAGGAGGAACAAAATCCAAATTGTCTGAGTCCCAGTCCACTCTTAGATTCCCTAATGTAAGAAATGTAGTGGTTAAGCAATGACCCATCATAAGGGAGATTAATCTGTATAATAAATTTGTTAAATGTATGGACACACTTTTATCATGGGTATCCCAGAAAGAGCAGCTTTGCAGAGAAAGATTTTTTTTTTTTTAATGCCTGCACTACAGAACTGCAAGATAAATTACCCAGTGATTTCCCTCTTCAGCAAAACACTTCAGTGCACACTTATCTTTAGTGACATACTTACATGCTTTGCTGAATCCAAAGCCTCAGCACTAAGGTTCAGAGGACCCTGACCAGTAGGCATTCAGAAATTCAGCTTCTATACAGGCACGTAAAATTGAGATATTTTCAAAGGTTTTCAGTGCAACAAAGATTTGCAGGCAAGTCTGATGTACAGATCTTGTATGTGAGGTTCGCTCGTATTATCAATTTATTTTGAATCGGGAGTGTGCTGTTGAGCACAAGCTACAAGTGCTCCCTCCCCCCAACCAAATTGCTTGGGTTTGTGTTGCAAAGCGATCGCTGGGCACACACACCGGATTGCTCTTGAATTAAACTAATTGCAAGACGTACCCCTGGAGCGCACTTCTCAGACCCTAATGGGTTTTCCGTCCATGGGGTCTGACTAAACTTAGTTCCGAGTGAAAACGAGAATGGAGGGAGGGTGGAAGTTAGGCCCTTAGCACCAGGCATTCCTTTTTACAGATCTGTTCCTGTAGTTTTGGACTATTTGCCGATTTGGCCAAAGCCCTAGATGTTTAGGGAGAGGCACAACTCTTCTGAACTATTGAAGGGGGTAAAATAAGCGCACTTGTGATTGAATGTTTACTGTTGTCTCCTGGACAAATATTGACTTTTGCAGTGTAAGTTTTTTTTAAAAATGTGTTCAGATGTTTGGAATTAATAAGTGCTAATTCTTTCAAACAACCTTCCAAGTTGTTACGTTGTATGTATGAACTTCCTGTGTCTCCCCGTCTTGCTTTTTAATCTTCTGGGGAAAAGCTAGCCAAAAGTGCTCTATGGCAATATGTCTGAGCCTTGTACATGAGAGATGACTCCTGGAACAGATGATGTAGTGAGCTGCATCCCATGTGTTGCAAGCAAACCTAACTTCAGTTTGACCTCCCATCAGTCCCCGGTTCCACATCCTGTATCAGCAGATGTGGGGGACCACCTGACCGCTTCCTTATTCCTCAGGGCAGCTACACAACGGCTGGGGCAGAATAAGTGAACACGCTGCAGATAATATTGACGTGTTCAGACACCAATACACAGAGGTTTTCTGGATAGGTGTTTGCCCCTATTCTGTTTCTTACTCTCTTGATGTATTAGTAACAAATTCCCCTTTTTTTTTCTCTTTGCTTCCTGGCTTTGTAAAGGGATGAGCTATCTCCTGGTCCTGTTACTCTCAGCAATGCATGAAAGCTGATTAGTAACCTCATGGATGGACTGTGCTGTATGATTTTGGAGGGGGGAGAAATGGTGCTTTACCGTGGAAGTCAGCAGTGTTCTTTGCTGAGTAAAGACCCAGTCCAAATCAGGACAAAAGAACCTGCTGAATTTCAGTCAAGTGCCCAAGTGCCTAGATCTTATTAAAGTTAGATCTATGTACCATTACTACAATTAAATGCTAGCCTGAGTTTTTTTTCAGAATAGAGAGAACACAAGCATATTTTGCTATGTTCTTCCTATTTGAGATCTAAGGCATTATTCATTCTGAGAAAGGAGCGTGATGTCTAGTGTTAGGGTTAATACCCCAGTCGTTATATGTACAGTGTAGGTATTAGTCAACTCTTTGTTAACCTCAAATTTTTTTATGAAAATGATGCTAGAAGGCTACAACTTGTAGTTACGCCAGTTGTTAATAGTAACGTGGAGTAAGTTCTCCTTCACCATAGGTGTGACCAAAAAAAATTACTCTTTGTGTGGCTTTATCGTGATGCCAAAAGAGACACAATGCTATAGAGTTCACTAGGTGGACTCTGATGTGAAGTACATGCAAGGGTTCATTTCTTGGCCATGCTTTTCCATAGGAGTCTCCAAAGAAAGGCACACGTTGCTTCCTCCCGTACAGTCACTACAAGGTGCTATATACTTGGGACTGCTTGGTGAATCAAAATTTGTCACTGAATCAACAACAGCCTATGTAGTCTTATGATTTAGCATATGGCTTTCGTATTTGATTTCTAGTAGATGGGCTGGTTAACACTGACCAGCTCCATCCATGGAAATAAACAGCTACAAGATCATGACAACAAATTGCTCAGCAGTAGACTTTGAAGCCTCTCTACGTACACCCATCCTGTGTATACAAACCATGATGCTGTTTGATGGAGGCTGTGTAAATCTTGTGCTGGGTTTAGCACTGTGAGGTCAGGTGAAGGTGCCAATAAAGGAATTAGGTCCGCAAAGTGCAGAGCAGAATTAGCAGTCTTGTCTCAAGCTTCTTGTGCAGTACATGGGGGACACAGGCACCTCCAAGAGTCTGACACAGCCAGTGCAACCTTATTGCCCCCTGGAAATGTCCTTCAGGAATGATGAAAGGCAATGGACCCTCCGACTTCTTTCAGTGCTAAACAGCTTTCACTCTTGAGAAAATAATAAGAAAGAATGAATGTTGCAGGTACTGCCTTCCTCCTCCTCCTTTACAGAACTGGTTAAAAACCTGCCCAGAAAGTGCAAGATCTTGGTTTGACTCCAGAGACAGTGAGGTAACCCACCAACTCACCTTCTCACCAGGTGGGGAGCCAGGTCCCTCTCCTCACTCCAACACCTGTTCCCATGTAGCAGCAGTTCCATGTGTATAATAGAAGTGACCTTCAATTATCTTTGTTGATCCAGGAATATGGACCGGCTGCATGCCTTCCATGTGTTGAGCACCTCATCCCTAGCCTAGGCAGTGGGGTTTCTTTGTTTTCGAAGTGCTGCAGTGCCTGTTTCCCAGGACAAACTTACTGGGTTAAATCCCTGAAGGAACTGAAGATTCTTTAGGCTGAGACATAAACAAAACAGTAAGATCTGGTGACCATAGGAGGTGTGTATGGTGTCCTCCACCAATTAGTCAGCTGTTGAATAGGGCTGAAGTGATGGCAACTTTGAATATAAGCAATTACATTTTGCTGAAAGAATATTGCCAGCACTCAGAAAAAGTGCTTATCGGTGAAATGATTGAAAAATAATTGTGGCTTTGAAAGTTAACGTGGGTGCTTGTCCTTCACCAAGCATTTGACACACTTTGACTCAGCATGTCAGTATTAGTTAAAAACCAGTACTGTATGCTAGTTCTCTGGTAATACTTGATTTTAGCTTCGTATGACAGGTTCAGGAAACTTCAAGAATGGATTTCAACTGATGTCTTATGAAGGATGTCCTATGAAGGATGTCCTTTTACATTTCACTATGTTAGGCCAGGCTAGATATTCCAAACAGCACTGTCTGACCTTAAAATCTCTGATGCAGCTATTGCCTACCCTCAGTGCTCGTATTTGACTCAGCAGTTCATTTTTGGTCCCAGACTTGTACAAGCGTCATTTCCTTTTAACTTCTTGGCTCAATTATTGGAGAAGGGTGGAGAGTTTTTGGCTTCTTTGCCATTGTTTGGGCACGTTCAAGTTGATAAAGATCAGTTCTGCTGGGCAAGTTATCAATAGCTCACGTGCTAAAGCTTGAGAATATTGAGCAACTTTTTCCAGACTTAGCCTGAGATTCAGTCAGTTAAAAGACTATACATAAAAACCTCAATTGCACATACAAAGAGGAAAGTTTCTTTGATGAAAGCCAGGAATTTAGATCAAAACACAGTTTATTTTCCCAAGGTTGACAGTGAAAGGATAGGAAAAAAATGCTGTTTTATTAAGACCAGAAATCCATTTCTTGATCTTAAAAGACTGGTTTTTTGCAAGGGAGGGAAGCTGTGCTGTAATGACAAGATCAGAGAATTCATTTCTTTTTTTTTATTTTTTTCCTTTTATGCAGAAATACTTCATAGGAACAGAAAAAGCAATAGCAAATTATTAGAAAAGAAGCCTGGTACAGTAAATAGGCAGGCAAATGTAAACGCTCCAGATCTTAATCTAAGTCCTGTGAGCTCTACCCGTACAAGTGGTCCATTGATTTCAGACGTATAACTCTTAATGTAAGCAGACTTTAGCTCTTACTGACTAATAGGAATTTTCTATTTCTGGCAAAAGAAGAGAAGTAGTGGACCCCAAATGGGAAAGCAGAGTACAACTGCACTGTTAACGAAACATTTACCTTCATGTTTGTGACCTTCTGCGTGCTTGAGGGATTAATAAACACACAGGCTATTTGACTTCAAGGTAATCTAGAGGGGATCCATTACTTAATCTGTTTTCCAAAGCGAGTCTATTTTGGGCACGGAGTTTTAATTCACCTATAGTGGTGGTAAGCATAACCTATCTTTTATTAGGCTTCTCTGTGACCCTCGCTGTGAAGGACTTTCAGACAGGCCAGAGCAGGGACGGTCCCTTTTGCTGGTGGGTGATTACAGCACCTGTCAGAGCCCAGCCATAAGTATTCAAGGAAGTCCTAGAGATAGGGTCCGATTTCTCTAACAGTGTCTCCAAATATACATTTAAGAGGCTTCCTCCCGTCTTGAAATTTAAGACCCTAAATAGCCAGTGGAAAAAAGCATAGTCTTCGTGACTTCAGACTTTATGCTCGCCTGGTTTATTTTTATTTTGTAAGTGATTCTGTGTTGACTTTTTTTTTCCAAGCCTGTAACTTTTCAGACAGAAACATAATTGATGACAGCTATGCTGCTGCAGCTTGGTAGTATTTTCTCAAGAAAGAGTTAAAGACATATATGATGTAAGGAAGTGCTGTTCCAACTTCAGCTTTGGCCAACAGACGGTGAGACAAACATGATCAGCAGATGAGCAGGATGATAGCAGCAGGGAAAATATGAATAATAGTAAGACAACACAAATATTAAGTCCATTACTCTGAGAGGCCCTAATTCAGCAAAATATTCAAGCATGGGTTTCGGATTCATTGACTTGCGATGCGCTTGCTGGGTTAGCCTCAAACAGACGTTATCCATTTTATGCCAGGACAATGCCCATAAGGTCAGATGCATCAATTGGCATAAACCATTGTGATTAGCTTTCCTGTAATTCTGACAAAGCTGTTGCATAAAATGGTTAATGGGATTGTCAACAAAAAGCAGTTAGGTAGCAATATATCTCCTTGCCTGCCTGCCTACGTGTTTTTATCTCAAAAATCCCAGAGCATCCTCCACGCCAGCTAGCTGCTTCATAACCTGGAACTTAGGTTATAAGATTTTACAGCCAGGTAACCTAAATCTGCAGAATTGTCAGAATCAACTGATGTTCTAATGAATTTTTGAGTCCAGGGTGGAGTCTTGGCGCTCTTAAATTAATGCGTGCTTTTGCCACAGACTTAATCTCGGTCAAGCTTTAGCCCTATACACACATGCTCACATCTGCATATATCTGTGTACACAAATGTATGAATAATACATTTTTGCAATGGTACTGAGAAGACCTTTTAAAGCAGATGTCTGATTATATAAATATAAATTATAAAGATAGTCAGACATCTGTTTAAAAAATTATAAATACATTCAGACATCTGTTTTAAGAATGTCTTTCCAATATTTTTGCAAACATAACTAAGCGACAGAAGCGATTCAGGGATGCAGTCATGACATGGATGGGGGATGAGGAGGGGCTGCCCAGACATCAGCTGTTCCGCTCGCCCGTGACCGTAGGAAGCGAGTGGTGGCCTACGAGCCCCTTCTCCAACCCCCCCAGGGTAAAATGACAGAACACCTCATTCAGCAAGCCCAGGCTGCCAAAATAAGATCCTAACACACACAGCACCTTCTGTGAGGACATTACAAATAGTAGAAAACATCCCTGGTACCTGAAGTGTATTTTATTTTACACAGAGGAAATACTGCAAAGGGATGTTGAGCGAGGTGATGCAGTAAGTCCGTGACACGGCCAGAAGCACAGGGTGTTTCTGTTGATGCTGAGCCCTATGTTTTAGCCAAGACACCCCTTACGAGGGCTTATATCAGCAAGTGGTGACTCTGCTAATGGTTTCCATGCTTCTTTGCAGATGTATTGTGAGAGGTTTATATGTATCCTGAGAATACTTGGAACCACACTCTTCGGGGTGTCCCTCCTGCTGGGAATCACCGCTGCTTACATTGTGGGCTACCAGTTCATCCAAACAGACAACTACTACTTCTCCTTTGGACTCTATGGTGCTATCCTGGCATCACATCTCATCATCCAAAGCCTGTTTGCCTTCCTAGAGCACAGGAAAATGAAGCGGTCGCTAGAGACTCCAATCAAGCTGAACAAAACAGTTGCCCTTTGCATTGCTGCCTATCAAGAGGATCCTGACTACTTAAGAAAATGTTTACTTTCTGTGAAAAGATTGACCTACCCTGGAATTAAAGTTGTTATGGTCATTGATGGGAACTCAGAAGACGACGTTTACATGATGGACATTTTTACTGAAATCATGGGTAGGGACAAATCTGCCACTTATATCTGGAGTAATAACTTCCACGACAAAGGTCCGGGTGAGACGGAGGAGTCTCACAAAGAGAGCATGCAACATGTATCTCAGCTGGTCCTGTCCAACAAAAGTGTCTGCATCATGCAGAAATGGGGTGGAAAAAGAGAAGTAATGTACACAGCATTCAAAGCACTGGGGAGAAGCGTGGATTATGTACAGGTAGGTATTAGCGCGCCAGGTCAGTGCCAATTCAAACACACTTTGAAAGAAAGCAGCTTTTGTATATTTTGTGCAGCATGTTAGAGGCCATCCTAGTCCCTGATGAACACAGTGCTCCTTTCAGTCTGTTTGGAAACAGCTTGACCGTTAAAAGCGTATTTTGCTACCTTTTAAAATGGTCAATCTATCTGTGAATATGTTGAATCTGTGCACCAGCTACTGGAGAAATCTGAAATCCTTCCTCAGACTTCAGTACTGCTCCCCCCATCCAAATGGTTTTGCTTCAGACAAAGCCAGTGGCCTCCTGAAGACCCCTTCACTGCTCCTGTAGGTCAGGATCTCGGGTGAGGTTTTATTTTGTGAGGTTGTTAGCGGCCCCATGTGCAAGCAGACAGACAGGTATTTGGTGGCACTAGGGAATATCTCGCAGCAGTGGTGGAGCCTGTAAAAAAGATGGGGGCATTTTAGAGGCTCCGAAGGCTGTGTGGAGTGTTCATTAAAAGGGTCAACGTGCAGCCTTGAAAGAAAGATTTCTGCAGCTAAAGCCTGAAGGAGCTTTTGCTTCATCACTTACAGCTGCATTACCTCACTCACCGCGACTTGGCCTTTAAAGCCCTTATGACACTATTCACTTAAAAATGAATTAGGCTGGGTCCTCTCTCCCTGTTTCCAAAGCAGCAGAGACACATTTCTTTCCAGCTGCCTTGGATCCCGTGAAAGATTTGCTATGTTTTTGCCTTACACATGGAAGCACTCCTCGCTCCCGCAAACAGCCCTGCTGACTGTGGGAAGGGGAAGAGGTCACGTGTGGAGGAAGGCGGGTGGGATCAGGGTCTCTGGGTGGACACTGAGGATCCTTCCTTATCGATCAAGGCCAGCAAGGCTCATTCAGCTAATCCCACTGCATATGAGATCATCAGAGGGCTGGAGCACCTATGCTATGAGGACAGGCTGAGAGAGTTGGAGTTGTTCAGGTTGTTCAGCCTGGAGAAGAGAAGGCTCCGGGGAGACCTTATAGCAGCCTTCCAGTACCTAAAGGGGGCCTACAGGAAGGATGGGGAGGGACTCTTTGTCAGAGAGTGTAATGATAGGACACAGGGCAAGGGTTTCAAACTGAAAGAGGGTAGATTTAGATTGGATATCAGGAAGAAATTCTTTACTGCGAGGGTGGTGAGACACTGAAACAGGTTACCCAGAGAGGTTGTGGCTGCCCCATCCCTGGAAGTGTTTAAGGCCAGGCTGGATGGGGCTTTGAGCAACCTGATCTAGTGGGAGGTGTCCCTGCCCATGGCAGGGGGGTTGGAACTAGATGATCTTTAAGGTCCCTTCCAACCCAAATCATTCTTTGATACTGTGTGATTCTGTGATCTTCCCAATTCACCACCCTCGGCCCTTCCCACCTTCTCCTGACCTCAGAGCATACAGTGGTCACCTCCAGTGGAGCAGCAGCTCCTTGCAGATGTTCTCCACTGGTTCAGGGCAGCTGCATGGTTGACCGATACATGTTTCTGGCGTCCATGCCCAGCCTTGTGCTGGCGTGTGTGTGCACACTCCACACGGCACAGCATCCATGGGCACAATGTCCAAGGGATGCGGAGAGGCTGCTTGTAGCTGGGCTGAGAGCAGTGAGTCCTTCACACTCAGGAGGGGCAGAAACTGAAGAGTGCTGGGATCCGCTCTGTTATTGGAGCTGGGAGAGTGAGGCAAAGATTTAAAGCCCATCCCCTACCACTTCCAAAATTGAAACTGATTTATTCTCTGAAAACAATGGGCTTAAGTTCTCCATTGTCTGCACTTTGGTTCTGTTCTGTGAGGGACTATGATGGGATAAAAATGCTGGTTTTCTTTATTAGCATGGTTTTATAATCACTTTGCACAGAAGTATCAGATTGCAGAGAGAGAAGGCAGAGAGGAAACAGATTCATTGCAACTTTCCTCCCTCGGTCCAGCTCTTGCATTTGTTCAGGGAACCTGGAAAAAGTGTTTCTATTTCAACAGTCATAGCATAAACTGAGAAAATGGAAGAGATATTTCTGGTCTTTCAGTCAATGTACACTCCTGACTTGGCTCAGAAGTCCTGATAAATGTGTCAGGGACTGCAATGCTGCTGTAAGCAGCCCTCAAATGCTGCAGTAATGATTGATGCCACAATCACATCTACGGTCACATCTATATAAGAAACGCAGCACCTTGGTGGCCCTGGCTACTACACAGTCATGACGCAATGCAGCTAAAATGTGGCTCTGTTTTATGAATGAATGAAGGTTGACAAATTTCAAATGGTTCTTTGGGGGTACCCACGGTAAATTACATTAAACAGGCCTAACATTTTAAGGGACCAGTCAGCACCGTTGCCCACCCTTGAAACTGTGGGCCTTATAGTTCTTAAAAGACACCTTGGGGTTATGGACAGGCAATCATAAGCAGTCAGACCAATGCAGATAATGAGCTGTTGCTTATTAGCGGCATCTCATTAAATACCTGAAACTGCTGTGAAGACTTATTTGCCTCCTGGAGGAGGTTAGGAGGGTGCAAGCCATCAGGTAGAGTTGTTAAACCGGCAGATATCGTCAGTGCAGAGCTGGTCAGGGCAGCCAGGGTGCAATTCATCTTGGCTTGGTGGAGGCACCTGTGTGGACAGTCCAGCGCAGCCTGAACTTCTCAGAGCAACTTAGATAAACTGTCGCTGGTGACAACAAGTATCTGAACAGCTCGCTTAAGGCTGAATGTCCCTTTCATGCAACTCTGTGACCCAAGGCAGTTTATTTCTAGGTCACTCAGCCCTTATGTGGAAAGATGGCAAATTGGCTCTGGGGCTGTGCTGGGCTACCTCTGGCTTGACAGACCTCGGTGTGTTTTATTTGGGTTCCTAAGTATCTGCCTTTCTTTGGCCGTGTCCTCTTTTCACCTGGAAAATGGTGGCTTGTCAGGTTTGCCCCAGAAACCCAGGCACATCCACTGTGCTGACATGCCCTGGACACATGCTGGTAATTTGTAAATATGACTGTTTTCAGGATTCCTCATTTCATATAAATTGTGCTGCTGACAGGCAGGTCTCTCTGCTGTAGATAAATGCATCTGGCAGGGTGGGGGCTGCTTAGCCACATCAAGTGACAGGCACCAGAGGGAAAGCAGAGGGGCTGGGGAGGGACCACCACTGATGGTCACCAGAAATGGGACCAGTGTCACTGCCTGAGCCTTGGGTACTCGGCAAACTGTGGATGCCCTGTTCAAAACACTCAGAAACAGGTCTGCTCAGGAAGTCCCAGGTAGAAATACAGGCATCCTTTCCCCTCTTCAGCAGAATTGTTTTGCTCCCTTTTTATCACCCAGTGCTGTCACTGATGACAGATTTCCACCAAAGCTGGAGGCATCCCTTGGCCAGGTTACAAAGGTGCTGCTCAGGATGAGTCCTTAGAGGAGAAGAGGTGGATGCATCAAGTTAGCAGGAGCTGGAGATGCTTGTGGCTTTTCTCCTGATGGAAATACAAGAGCTTGGATCAGCTTTCTCCTCTCAGCCCACTCCAAGTGAGCGTGGAGAGGAGCATGTTGGCAGAAACTCAGTTGCACACTGAGCCCAACTACCCAGGGTTACCTCCCAGCTCGAGTCTGGTCCATAACAGAGCCCCAAAACGCTCTCCTCCCCTTCATAGACCAGACATGAAGGTTTCCGCTCTCCTGGAGTGAAGGGGCTTAGGCTGAATTGAAAGGTTGGGTGAAAGGACACCAAAATTAGGATACCCGATACGAAGCCTCACCAGAATCTGACTAAATAGGTTATTCATGCTGAGCTACCGACTTTTGCCCCTACCGTCCCCATCTGAGATCACAGGAATGCAATGTGAGGATAAACTGGAAACAGTATGAGAATTTGTAGGGCAGGATCCAGCCAGCCAGAGGGGTGTTTCTGGGACAGCCTCCCCTGCTCCAGTTTCTGGGAGTCTGCGAAATGAGTTTACACACGATGGGGGCACCGCTTGCAGCAACAGCAGCTGCGACAAGGAGACACCCGCCTGTTTGAAACAGGCTGCAGCCCGTGTCATTCGCCTCCGAGCAAACGAAAGCAATGCCAGCTGCCTCGCAGACCGGCCAGCCTGTCTGAGTCCTCCTCCTACTCTCCGGGGGAAAGCCAGTTCCTAATGTACACAGTGTTTAGTTGACTAGGAGTGTTTGTGTGGCTGAAACGCCTTGTGTGTGTCATCTATTTCTGCCCTGGTCTCGTGGAACGCTGCTCTTGGGGACTCGCTCCTTTTGGCCTTACATATTTTTTATAAGAATGCCAGGGGAAAATAGCAAATAATTTCTATATATCGAATGTCAAATCCCTGCACTGCTAATAACACACCATGCATCTAAAATTAAAAATGAGTTTGTTCTGGAATCCAAAATACATCTCTTATGTGAATTGCTAAAGCGTTCTGTGAGTTAAAGAACGATTAGGTTTCTTCCCAGACTCCTAGCTGACTTCTTCTTTTTCTTTTTTATAACAAGTGTCTGGAATTTAACTCCTCGCTCCTTCCCTCATATGGCAGTGGGAAACATTTGACCAGGCTGCTCCAGCCATGCAGCCGACGCAGGGAAACCCTATGTCAGGGCTCAGCAGGGATCTGCCACACACTCACAAACACTGTCTTGCTCTGCAGTGCCCCATCTCTGCGAGCGTATCTCTGACTCGCAGCAGCCAGCCCAGTGTGCCAGTAAAACAAATAGAGCGGATAGAGAGGAGAGGATTGTTTGCCTGCGCAGCACTAACGAGCGCTCTGTTTCGCTCAGCACCACTCCTTGCTGCCTGATACAAACGGCCTTTAACAGAAGTATCAACCCAGACTCCAAAGTGAGATTTAACTGCATTCAGGAGACTACGCATATAGAGCTACGTCAGTCACTCACATGATTTTTATTTTCCTCTCTAGTGTACTCCTTAACCCATTTTTGTTCTTGTTATGTCTTACTTGTAGGTCTGTGATTCAGATACCATGCTTGATCCAGCCTCATCAGTGGAGATGGTAAAGGTTTTAGAAGAAGATCCAATGGTTGGAGGAGTTGGAGGTGACGTGCAGGTGAGTTCGATGATTTTCAGATTAACAGAGGGGTTTCAGCAACTATTGGCACTGTAACAGACTTCCCTGACTGGAATAGGTTTGAATATATTGCCATACCATTATAGAGGCTCTTATGAGACCTTAACCTTTCTGTCTGTTGAACAGAAACCCTTATTCTGAGATACAAGCACTGTATGGTTTTAACACCCGGAGAAAGGAAACAAAAATTATTCTCCTCCATATATGTGAAAAGTAGGGCACTGGCATTGTCGGGATTGTTGTGGCATCTTTGAGTCTCTGGATATAGCTGCTTTCTCAGGGTACCAAAGAAAAGCTATAGGGGAGCAGGAAATTGAGAACAGGTCTCCCAAAGCCAAGTCCAGCACCCCAAGCACTTCAATTATGTTACCACTGGCAGCCAAGATTGTTAGGAATAAAAGCCTTTTTGAAATGCAGTGCACTATGCACTCTGTGTATTGTTGGGTTTCCTCTGCATCTCTGTCAGGCAGGACAATGGAAAGCCCCCAAGTCAGCCCAGATCCACTTTTGTTAGGATTTCCAGCATTGCCGAGTTTGGCTGACAACTACAGCAAAAGGCTGTTCATTCCTTTTCACACAATTGCTTCTGCTGCAATTTATAAAGAAAAATACATATGAATATTTCAATTGGCCTTGGGATCGATCCCACGTACTCAGCTGGGCTTTTATGTGAGATGGAGGAAAAAGGGCCATCTATATGGGCAAGCAGTTGCTAATGAACGCCCCAGTAGTCATAAGTATTTCAGGCATGTGGCTCTTAACTCCAGAAATTAAGATTCCCACAGAAGCCTGAATATCTTTGTGGCTCTGGGCTGACCACAACCAGGTGTCACACTCGCCCTACACATGCGAGATGCCAGGCACGCGTCAGTACAACTGGAAGGAGACTGTATGGGCTCAGCTATGGCAGTGAAGGTTCATAAGTATCTGCAGAGAGAGCGAAGGACATGTGTCCTCTGGGAGGAAAGGTGGCAGAATGAAGGCTCTAGGTGTAGGGTTTTTTTCCTAATTCACTTTCCAGCATGCACCAAATACATTTTAGCCAGGCTTGAGCCCATCCCTGAGCCCTGCCGCTTCTAAAATATTCCGGAATTAAGTTGAAACAGAGACAAGTTGGGCCCTTGGCTTTCAAACCTGACAGAAATTAGGGCCATTGGAGCAAAACACTATTTTTTTCTAGTTGCACAATACTGCTTTCTAGATGTAGAAGGCCACAGGTTCCCTTGAAAATCCCCACACTGAGAAGATACTGGTGCGCAGCTGGCACAGCCACCCTGCTACACACTTACTTACTTGCCACATTCACCAGCACAAGGCGTGTGCTGAGAACACAGATGTGAAGACATGGACATGGGCATCTGCATGCTCCGATGCCCCCATTGAGTGTTCAGACTCCTAGACTATGCCTGTGTTGTATTTTAAGTGTAGGCGTGAGCTTCATGTGAGCTTGGCACATACAGCACAGAAAGACCGAGACCTTTATCCAGGCCAAAGCATGTCTCTATTGGAATATCACAGTATGTCTTGGGCAACGTAACATGGCTGGTACTGCAGAGACAAATCAGAACAGGTTGTTCTTCAGAGGGCCTAATGTCCGATATGGGGACATAGTCCAGGGTCAAACCTCTAGGGCAAGCGTTATGATACCAAAAATGTAGGCCAAAGACCATGTGCTCAGCCTTTCTCATGCTCTAGAATAGCTTTAGGAGGGCTGTAAGAAGTCCTGTGAGTCCCAAAGATGTGATCAGGGGGAGAAAGAAGGAGGAATCCACATCTGGAACTCTACCATCTCCTCTTGGGAGAGGCTGGGACCAGCAGGTCCTTAACTGGGGGTGAAGGGAAAGGAAGAATGAATCAGAAAAGAAGTTTCTTGGTGGAGAACAGGATTTTCACCCCTCCTGTTAATGTCCTGGACTGTACAGGTAACTCAGATTTGTTATGAGTTGGACACAGGAGCTAGGTGCCCCCAGTATTTTGGCTAATGATGCTCTAGTCTCTGCAAATTTCTTATTGATCCAATATGTGTATTTTCTTTCTCAAGAGCTCACCTAAAATTAAAACTTTTTTGTATTTTGCAGATTTTGAACAAATACGATTCCTGGATATCTTTTCTGAGCAGCGTGAGATACTGGATGGCATTTAACATAGAAAGAGCCTGTCAGTCCTATTTCGGCTGTGTACAGTGCATCAGCGGACCTCTGGGGATGTACAGAAACTCTTTACTCCATGAATTCGTGGAAGATTGGTACAACCAAGAATTTATGGGCTCCCAGTGCAGCTTCGGAGATGACAGGCATCTCACTAACAGAGTGCTAAGTCTGGGCTATGCAACAAAATACACAGCTAGATCCAAGTGCCTTACCGAAACACCGATAGAGTATCTCAGGTGGCTGAATCAGCAGACACGCTGGAGTAAATCGTACTTTAGAGAGTGGCTTTATAACGCGATGTGGTTCCACAAGCACCATTTGTGGATGACCTACGAAGCTGTAATCACTGGATTTTTTCCTTTCTTCCTTATCGCCACAGTCATTCAGCTCTTCTACAGGGGAAAAATCTGGAACATCCTCCTCTTCTTGTTGACAGTTCAGTTAGTGGGCCTGATAAAGTCTTCCTTTGCCAGCTTCCTTAGGGGCAACATTGTCATGGTTTTCATGTCACTCTACTCAGTGTTGTACATGTCAAGTTTACTGCCAGCAAAGATGTTTGCGATTGCCACGATAAACAAAGCAGGGTGGGGCACGTCAGGAAGAAAAACCATTGTAGTTAATTTTATAGGACTCATTCCAGTCTCCATTTGGTTTACAATCCTCCTAGGTGGCGTAATTTTCACTATCTACAAGGAATCAAAGAAGCCATTTTCCGAGTCGAAACAGACAGTTCTCATCATTGGCACAATACTCTATGCATGTTACTGGGTTCTGCTTTTGACTTTGTACTTGGTTCTTATCACCAAATGTGGCAGGCGGAAGAAAGAGCAACACTATGACATGGTGCTAGACGTATGATGTTTCCATGGGAAGTTACCCAGAGAGTCGTAAAGCAACCCAACGACCTTGTAGTGTCTGTGGCATCAGACGAATGTTGCCAAGGGAAATGGATCATTGCTGCTGGGAATAGGACATTTATATTCCTCTGGGTTCATTTTCGTCCTGCCAAAGTAAGAAAAAAAAAAACAATAAAAAATGATTATTTTTTTTTTCCAAGGGGGAGAAAAAACAAACCACACATTTTCGACCTGTTCGCAAGAAAATTGGGGAACTTCTATGTTTATGCACTTTTTTATTGTGCATATGCCTGACAGTGTTACGTTCTATATACCTCACTGGTCATGCTTATGTGTGTGGACAGGAAGGAAAGGAGTTTGGAGAATCAAGAAAAGGATCTTACAACCCCTTGAAACCTAATTTATGAACTTCTCTTTTTTATAGTTGTGTTTATAGGAAGGGTCTTTTGTGTTAGGCTGCCAAATGTAATGCCAAAGGTAAATTTTAAGAGGACATTGGCTGAGCTGTATTTTTATATTATTGTATTATTTGTGTGTGTGTATTTTTAAGTCAACTTTTTTTTTTAAATCACTTATTTTATATTTTACTATCTGCCAAAAAAAGCTGCCTCCCCAACATTTTGTTTTTTAGCCTTTTTAAATACATTAAGGAAAAAAATTGTACTTCCTCCCCCAAAATTTTTACTGAATTGGTTTTGTTCACAACAGAAAAAATAAAAGGTCTCTCTGCATTTTTGCAACTGATGAATGGTTATTTCTGTGAAAAAGCATTTAAATGTGCTCTTTGAAGACTTTTATTAGGAAAGGCCCAACATTGTCAGTTATTGAATACGAGCATATTTGTGCATAAAAAAGGCCAAAGGGGTAGATATGTGCAATTTGGGGTTTTGTTTTGGATAACATTGTAAAAGGGAAATTTGCTTCTCTCCTGAGAGTATCAGATCCCTGGCACGCGCAATAAGCGTAAGGCAAGGCAGGCCTTGATGCCACTGGAGAAGACGTATAGGAAAGCTCCCACTGGTTTTCCATGGGATCTGAGGAGTCAAAACCTTCTGATCTGGAGAAATATTGGACACCCAAAACTACTATTGACTTCACTGATGGTTGTAGTTGTTCGTATTCTGCTAGTACCAAGCAGACAGTTGAGATTTTTGAGTTTTAAAAAAAAAATACATGGAAGGAAAACTTATCAATGCTTTCAAAATGTGGGTGTCTTACTATAAAACTTCTGCAGTGCCTTTCACAGAGTTTACAGAAAATATAAACATCAGCTTCTCTGATACTCAGTGTAATACAGACCCCAGTACCGAGCCCAATAATTTGTGTTTGACTAAAGCGTATCTACCAGAAAAGAAGCCAATTTTTTAATCAGAAAACATCAAGTCTTAGCAAATCCATCACTTCCTTGGTGCCTAATAATCAGTCTTGGACATTTATTTTGGACCATGGCTTTGAGAAATAATATTCAGGACTAAATTCTGCAATCCTTCACCAGCCAAAGGAATGTGGCATTGAGCCCTAATATACTTTATAAAGAGCAACAGAAAGCCAGCTGCATACAGATATATGCCCTTTTTAGATTCTGGTATTAAAAGCACTGTGGTAAAGCAGAAATCAGCATATGATGCTTAAAGAACTTAGAAGCATTTTCAGCTTCTCTTTTTTTATGCAGACATGAATAGATTCTGCTGTAGAATGAACTGCACACACACTACCTTATTTGTCTGATTATCTTGAGGTACATGATTGCTTGAAAGTCATACTAATATTATGTTAATGATTGGAGAGTTGATTCATGTTGATTACAAAATAGAACAGTATTAAAAAAAAAAAGCAAAAGAAACAGTAAAAATAAAAAAAAAACTTGACTATGCCTTTTAACTATTTATGATGTAAGTTAAAGCTTGGGTTAACATTCAAATGTCAAATAAATCCTCTCATTCTATAAAAAGATTGAATTAATTGCCTGTATTTATTCTAGCAATTATTCAATGTACTTCCAATATAGGTTGTATAGTATAATTGTTACTTTCATAAATAAAATATTTTTGATAAGATTATGACTAATTCATGGTATTTCTGATAAGCACTTCTGCTTTGAAGCCATAAATGTAGACGGTTTGAAGGATGTTGTTATACTGTCACCAGCCTGGTTTCAGAGGAGCAATTTGCCATCGTAGCAGAGCACCCGGAGGAGGCAGGGACTGCTCCCCGCTCTGAGAGGCAGAATGGGAATCAGGAACCACAGGGCCCCTGGGCGCTGGTTCCTGGTGCCCTGATGGCACAGTATATGGGTGGTGCTCGGTGTCTCTGCCTGCCTCTGCCACTATCTGCTAGATGAATTCGGGCATTTCCTGATTCGTGAAACAGGAACAGCAGTCCAACCTCATTTTGGGAAGGGCTTTGAAGTTTATGGCCAAAGTACTCGACATGAGAGCTGATATTTTCCAGCCCTCCTGTCCGCTGGAAGTTACTACCCTTCATAGCTGGGCAAGCAGAGGAGAACATGTACATGGCCTTCTGCTGCTCCTCATTACTGCTGTTTCCCAAGCCCACGCTGCCCTAGTGCGTCTGAAGAGCACGTATGTATTTTATATCACTGAGGGTTATGGGCAACAGCTACTGGCAGAGGGACAGAGTGAGCAGGGGACAAAGTGACACCTCACACATCTCTGCGACTATGACAGGCTCATCACAGGTCAATTACTTTTCAGCACCTGTTACCCTGTGTCTGGATACTGTGCCCAGTTTTGGGGTCCCTACTACAAGAAACTGGAGCAAGGTCAGTGTAGGGGCAGAGTGATGGTTTGGGCTGGAGCGGAGGGGCTGAGAGAGCTGGGCTGGTTCAGCTGTAGACGGGGTGTCTTCGAGGGGAGGACACTTAAAGTCTAAAGGGAGGTCATGAAGAAGGTGCAACCAGGCTTTTCACAGTGCTGCCTGGTGGGAAGATGAAAGACTCAAAGACTCCGTGTTTAAGTTGAAAGGGAAGAGGCATGGACTGAGTATAAATAGGGACTTCTTCCCCACGAGGACAGTCAGGCACTGAAGCAGGTTGCCCGGAGAGACGGTGCAGCCTCCGTCCTGGGAGGGTTTCAAGACTATCCTAGATAAAGTCCTGAGAAGCCTGGTCTGACCTCAGAGCTGCCCCTGCTCTGAGCAGGAGGTTGGGCTAGAGACCTCCGAGGCCCCTTCCAACACGAATTCTCCTGTCATCCTTTCTAAAGCAGGTGCTGACAGTCTGCTTCCTAATGACAGCTCCCCCCCCTACCCCCGCACGCACGGAAGCTCATTCCCATCTCCGTTCCCCGCACATCCGCCCTGACCCCGGGCACAAATGGCTCATCAGCAGCTGGTACTGAGTGCCCAGAAAAATCGGAGCCCTTCCTGTGACTCTGTGTCCCCACCATGTTTACGGCTGTGTAAAAAAAAGGCTTCAGCAGAAAACGACTACAAAACTGTTCTTGATGAAAATGTTCTTAGGCAAATTAAATTATTCAATAACATTTCCTCTGCTCATTTTCATGTCTAAATTATTTCTTTGTATTTCCAACAACTTTTGCTTCTTGGAAAAAAATAAAATGTGTTTTTCATTAATAGCAAATATAATTGTGAGATCTCTGTCAAAAGAACAAAACATTTTAAAAGAAAAATTCATGCTTTGTTTTAAACTTTTTTAAAAACACAGATATTTTTCAGCCATCTCTGATAAACAGATGGTGCTGAACACTGTAAGAAACTCCCACAAACTATCAATTCTGCAGAAAAGTTAAAGGACAGTCTTTCAAAGAATGCAATGAATTGGCAATATCTCAGGTTATAACCCATTTCCAGAGTGGAGTAACCTGGGTTTGAGAGTATCTGTTTGCAGAGACCAGGTGTGAAGCAAAACCTGCAGGAATCAGAGGTGCAGCAGGGAGGAAGGAGCTCGCCTGTTCTGTCTGCTAACAAGCTTTGGTTTGGCCAAGAATCAGGTTTCTTTCAATGGGAAATGGATGAATATTTAGCAGAACTTTTCTAGGAGGCGGAAAAAAACCTGTCAGACGTGTACTGCCAAACATGTCCCGATGCACAAGCTGTTGAGAATCTGTCTGAAAAAATTCGGTCTGAAATTTATCCTTAGCAAGAGATAAGATGGTGAAGAGGAGAAAAAATATACTAAAAGCTGTTGATGAGGTTTGATGTTACTGAGGCTTTATTGAAAATGCCACTTTTCTCCGGAGTTAACACAATCAACTTAAACATAGTGCAATTTTTTTACCAACTTTCACTTGGCCTAAGTTTGCTGCTTCAGTTTCAGATCTTACGGATGGATGAGTGCCCCAAATTGTTGCTGCCTCTTCCAGTGGTGGTACTTTGTATAATAAAGGATGCTATCTCTCCCAAATGACTTGAGTTTTCTTCTAGAATTGCCCTAAAATTTCTATAAGTTACCATGACTGCACAGAGGAAAATGGTCCTGTAGTTACATTTACACTAAATAAATGAGAGACCCAGGCCACATGCCTGAGCTTTGGTACATGATAATACTCTGTACTGTTCAAGGATAAACATGGTCCATGGTGTGCTTTTGCCATGGGCCAGATAGTGTTGCCCCAAACAGTGTTGGACACGGGTAGGAGAAATGGATGTAACAGGAACAAGACTGGTTTGGGGGATCCTAGAGTTTAGGTGTGATCTCTGTCATCAGCTGGTCTGAATCCCTGCCTTTTTTTTTTTTTTTTTGACTAGGTTAAATATAGGCTCTCAATACCCCACTGAGGAGAACAAAGCATGGTCAGCTCACCCCTTATGGGACATCATGCACATGGGAGCTTACTCTAAGACATCAGTAGATTTCATTAGTTCTGCAGCTTTTTCTTTCTTTCTTTCTTTCTTTCTTTCTTTCTTTCTTTCTTTCTTTCTTTCTTTCTTTCTTTCTTTCTTTCTTTCTTTCTTTCTTTCTTTCTTTCTTTCTTTCTTTCTTTCTTTCTTTCTTTCTTTCTTTCTTTCTCTCTTTTCTTTCTCTCTCTCTTTCTTTCTTTCTTTCTTTCTTTCTTTCTTTTTCTTTCTTTCTTTCTTTCTTTCTTTCTTTCTTTCTTTCTTTCTTTCTTTCTTTCTTTCTCTCTTTTCTTTCTCTCTCTCTTTCTCTCTTTCTTTCTTTCTCTCTTTCTCTCCTTCTTTCTCTCCTTCTTTCTCTCTTTCTCTCTTTCTTTCTTTCTTTCTTTCTTTCTTTCTTTCTTTCTTTCTCTTCTTCCTTCCTTCCTTCCTTCCTTCCTTCCTTCCTTCCTTCCTTCCTTCCTTCCTTCCTTCCTTCCTTCCTTCCTTCCTTCCTTCCTTCCTTCCTTCCTTCTTTCCCCACAATTAAGAAACTCGACATATTTTCTGATTCCTTCAGTCATATCAAGGAAGCAAGAACCAGCACGACCCAGGAAACAAACACTACTGTAGTCACAGTGCTTAGGTTCTAGGACCCTTTGCATTAATACTTCCATTGCTTCTTTTAAAGCATCCCTGCTGGGCTGCCTTTCTCCTGGTAACGATCTACTTCCATCTGCTCCATGTATGACACATCCTGCAGAAATAAAATGGTTGTGAACAAACCTTTTTGGCTGCTTCTCACAAGGTTCATTAAGAACAGGGACCATGAAGGCCTTGCTTGTGATCAGCGCTGCTTTATACTACTCAAGACACCTCCAACTAGACCAGTTTGCTCAAAGCCCCATCCAGCCTGGCCTTGAACACCTCCAGGGATGGGGCATCCATAACTTCCCTGGACAACCTATTCCAGTCTCACTACCCTCATAGTGAAAGATTTCTTCCTGATATTTAATCTAAATCTACCCTCTTCCAGTTTGAAGCCATTACCCCTCATCCTGTCACTACATGTCCTTGTAAAAAGTTCCTCTCCAGCTTTCTTGTAGTACCCCTTCAGATACTGGAAGGCTGCTATAAGGTCTCCTCGGAGCGTTCTCTTCTCCAGGCTGAACGATCCCAAATCTCTTAGCCTGTCTTCATAGGAGAGATGTTCTATCCCTCTGATCATCTTCGTGGCCCTCCTCTGGACCCATTCCAACAGGTCCGTGTCCTTCTTGTGCTGACTCCAGAGCTGGCTGCAGTACTCCAGGTGGGGTCTCACCAGAGCAGAGTAGAAGGTCAGAATCACCTCCCTCGACCTGCTGGCCACGCTTCTTTTAATGCAGCCCAGGATACGGTTGGCTTTCTGGGATGCAAGTGCACGTTGACAGCACAATTCAGGCACGATTCAGGTTAGAGGGACCTCAGCAGATCATCTAGTCCAACCTCCTGCTCATAGCAGGGACAGCTATGAAGTAAATACAACTTGAGAGAAGACATAATCACAGCATAAGCACAGCCTTTCTTAAATGCTGACTTTTGTGGATACTCACACTTGGTCAGATGAGTCCTACCTCCGCTGTCTCCAGGCAAGGAACACCAGCTTGTTCCAGAGGGCAAGCCCAGCACCCTGTGCATACACCCCACACTTTGGCAATGGTGGACCAGCAGCCTGGTTTTGGGGCAAGAATCCTTGCAAAAGTCTTTGCTGCTGTGCCATTTCTCCCAGCCATTAACTCAGCATCCTTAAATAGCACTTCTTTCCCAATTCCCCACCATACATGGCTTCATATACATATATCTATATCTATATTTTTCTATATATCTATACCTATTTATATTCCTTCTTAGGTCCTAGGACTGTAATAGTCCGTTTCTCTTTGTGAGCCAAAATCCTGACAGATAGGATGGTTTCACATGTGCTGAACTTGCACTGTGCAGCGATGCTGCAGGCAGAGATTCTTTTTCTTTGTTATTTTTATAAACAGCTCTATGTATACTTGATCTCGTTGTCTTTAAAACGACCACCAAGGAGACTTGCTGGCAACTTTTCCTGGAGATAGGGGGAGGAGGGGAAGTGCATAGTTAATGCTCTGACCTGCCTTCTGGCTGAGCACGTCATGTAAGGGGATTGAATGTTCGGGTGCAAAATTTGTGGTGCTTTGCTCCAGCCAAGAGAAAGTTAAAAAAAAACCCAAACCTCCTAAAAGGGTGTAGTTCTTACCACGGATATGTCCTAGAAGTTTAATGTAAACCAGGTAGGAGACTGGAATTGAATCACATTTAAAAAAAAATAATAATAAAATGATACATTTGAACCAATGTGGAGTTCTCTTTGGTCACTTTTATCCATTAAAAATCTCTCTCAAAGATAAAAGCTAAACAGATACAAGACAAGTTTACATTAATGTAAAAACATATGCGCTGTGAAAGCCTTGTCTACACACGAAAGTTTATCTGATGTAATCAAAACCTTTGTGATTTTACTTATTGTAGTATAAGCGTTATTTTATTTGGTTTGTTTTGATTTATGTTTCTTAGGAAATTATGCCCATAATTGTAAAATTGGAACTCCTGTTTACTAGCTTGAACAAAGAAGAAAACTTCGCTTAAATTGTGATAATAAATTGGTTTAATCAAACTGGCAGAGAAACATGACGCTTTTATGTCGATCTATGCCAGATACATTTTAGTTCAGTCTTGCATGATTTACCTTAAGATAAGCCACGATGTGAGTTTACAGCACTTCAGACAGTCCGTGAAGACAACCCCGGGCAGATCCTTGCTCTGCAGTAAGCGTGAGGTAGCTTAGCCTGCAGCATCGGAGTCATTAGTTACATTGCATTTGCCACAGGGTACGAGAGGAAACACGGACAGATAATGTATGATGACTAAGGCAGTGTAAACTCATGCCTTAGGCTGCTGGAAGAGGCTTTTAAATGTATCTGTGCCTTAAACCGATCGGGAGTGCCTTCTAGGTAAAGCAGGGGCATGTGAACACAAAGAGACTCAGCAGAGTTGAAGTGAATTACCAAGATTTCAAGCTGGTTATTTGAACTGTGGGAAGCCTCCATTAAAAATGTGTTTTCAGAACAAAAACAACTCTGCTTTGATTTAGCAACTCCCCCTGGTTTTTTTTAGGTACAACTTTAATACAATTTACCTCTTGCACACTAAAAATCTAACCAAGATGTGCTCACGCGATCACAAGCGTAATGTAAGGAGCTGCCCTCCTGCCGGCACTGGAAGCAGATACTGAGCACACACCGTCCACTGCAACGCAAATTAGACTGGGCCAGTTCTCAGTGTGCTCCTGGACATGCATCGTCTGTGTCTCACACAGGACTTTGCACAGGCCAGAGGCAAAATACCTGCCTCACGCTGCCAGCACCCGTTTTCCTCAGGTTGTTCTTCGCTAGCAAGAAGCGGGCTGTTGGCTGAATGACTGCATATGCCCCCGCGAAGCAGCTCCAGAGCCTGATAGACGTATGGGTTGCACATATGATATACCCAAGCAGTAAAACAGAACATTTGCACGCAGCAAACCTGTATTTGCCAGCAAGCACAGGTGTCGGGTGTGCAAGCCAGACATCTGGTCCTGGCAGCAGTGGAGAGAGAAGAGGTTTCATCACTAAAAGCAGCAAAAGAAAGCTGTCTCACTGCATGGCACATCCCTTTGTGGTCAGAGGAGCGTTGGTCCAGCTGCTTTGCCCGGGGGCACTGGCACATCAGCCTGATACCCCTGGGGAAAAAGAGTATGAACCTACAGAGCATCACGCTGGGTGCAGTTGCCACAGCGCACGCTCTTGCCTCTTGGCCCACTGGAAGCAGTTTATTCCTCTTTTGCTGACAGACCATCTGCTTTACACATACTGCAGCATGAAAGCATGCTCGCGGGCAGCTGCCAGATCCATTAATTTTACAATTTTTATAATTATTAGTCTTTAATTCTGGTAACTAATTAATTGATGGCCGTTTGGCTCAAGTCAGTTCCAGGACTAAAACACACGATGTAATCAGTTGGATAGCAGTGTTCTTTACACGTGTGATTAAAATACTTCCATGGAGAATGAATCACCCTCATGCCCCAGGCAGGGTGTGCTCCCCAGGCGGCACAAAAGATCTCACACGTGTACGTATACCTGTTGGGTAACGCGTGCTGTCCACAGCTGCCAGCTCGGCCCCTCTCTTACTTTGTCACTGATCTGATTGCTCCTTATGTTCTTAATTAAATTAAAGGAGTGTGAGGTTCTGGCCAAGTTAATCATGGCTGGGAATCAACGTTCATATTTCTCTTGCAGCTTTGAAGTCTGTCTAATCTATCCTGTTATCACTATAATATCTGAGATGTGATGAGGGCTTTGTAAGTACACAGATTAGACAGATTGCAAAGTTAATGGGGACATATGGGTGTTGTTTCTCAGCCATTATTCTTTCCGTAATTGTGGTGGAAAGAATCTGTCAGCAGAAATGCACTCTTCAGTAATACATTGCTCCAGCATGCTGGTAAATGTTGGGGAGAGTGCTGGTCTGCGAGAGCACGTTCTGCACACACGACTGATCACTCCGTACCTTTCGCCTGTTTTTTTTTTAAACACCTAACCAGTGACAGAAATATATCTGGCATTGGCTTCAGCTTCCTGAGCACTGTATGCAGTTTTCTGACCAACCTAGTGTTGAAACAAACCAAAAAGCTTATTATCTTTGTGGTTTTCTGCCTATGACTTTTGATTGATACACTATGTGCTAATAAGCAAAGCCCCAGGAAACTCAGCATCATTGCCCGGGACACCTGCATCCTTTTGTTTTCCAGCCACTTCCTCAGATCTAATTTGTTACATCTCTGTTTAAATCAGCACAGCCAGGCAGGTATAAAACTAAAGTCTTAACCACCCATACCAATTACAGGTTACGTTTCATAAGATTAGGCAGGAAGCACTCCATAAATTCCAGTAGTTAACACTCGTTTTAATTGAATTGCCCCTGAAGTTTGAATGGAGCCGGTATTCCTCTGCTCTGAATGGTTGCGTTTCCCAAAACACGGTTGGGTAACAACAAACAGATGTTTTCCAATGCAGACAAGGCCACATTTCTAGTGATGGTAAAGTGATGCCTCTGTTTTGTACATTTGTGAAGTACTTCTGCATCTAAAATAATTGGAAAAAACTTCCTTTTGGCCCAGCTACATTGAATCCATTGGCATAAGCAGAAGTTTGAAAAGATCTAGCAATTATCTGGAGTTTCATGCATATTGAATCATTTGATCTTGCTTTGTCTTCTTGTCCACAGGCAGGACAAGTCATCAGAAAGCAGGGACACACGTTTGTTGAAGCAAAGCAGAAAAGCAGAAAATGGATGATTCCTCAGATCCATTTCGGCTGCAAAGCATACTGTGCTACAGTACTGTATCATAGCAGAGCTGCGTTTACTTCTTTGTATGAAGTAAATTACTAAAATAATTTGCCTGGGACAATATTGTGTTCTAGAAGACTTGCAGCTAGACTGTCTTTACGTGCCGGATGCTTCAGATCAATTTAGAAATAGCTGAGGCATGCACGATACACTGTTATACCTGCAGCCGTGGGAGATTTTATGCTTTGCACCCTCACTTGCTTCAGCACCAGATCATCCAGGTTAATGCAAACCGTGTTCATCAATGGTAGCTTCAGCTAAAATATTTGAATGGTGATATTCAGGCTAATATCACCCTCAGTCCCTTGTATGACTGCGGTTGTGGAGGCAGTAACAGCAGCCAACAGCCAGGGATATTTACTTCTTCGAGAGTTAGAGCTACATCAGGAAGACACTGGCTGTCTTTGCCCTGATACATGTGGATTGTAATCCAGCTGGCACCGTCCTTTACTGCTGCTGCCAAACCTCTGAAAGGGAGGGGCTGCATATTTCAAAGCCTTGTCTGCACATGTCAGTTTATTTAGTATATGCTACGTCGTTTATTTTAATCAATTAGATCAATGAAACTCCCGGGAGTTTACTCAGGCACACCTGTTTTGGTTTTTTCTTTTAAGCCTATGTTATTTGGAGTCAAAGCCAAAAAAGCCATTCTTATGCCGCAGTAAGTCTATCCAAGAGCAGAAGAGGCCTCCCCCGTGGATGGTCCTACGTTATGTTCATACAAACAGTAAAATTCAGACAAGCCACAACTCATTACAAACAGGAACATGCAGACATTAAAATGCTAGAAGGAGCAGTCTTACATTACTTACATAGGAGCAGAATACTCTAGAAAAGTAGTTTCCAACCCATGATTCTTACAGCCCTCAAAAATTGGTTGTGGTCAGACGAAATAGGTTAAAGAAGAGATCAGCAGGCAGAGCTGAGCTGGTAACTTTGGCAGTTTTGCTTGTAACTTCCACCCATGAGCTAACTACAGGTTGAAGAGCACTGAAGAGGTTTTTTCCATCTCTAACGGCTATAATCTCACTATTGAATTTCTTCTTCTTAAAATCACCCCTAATTCTGCATAAGCATTTAGCAGAAACGTAAGAAACTCTCCATTAGGAAACTCTGAAGCTTCTTTGGCCCTGTGAAAGCCTGTGAAATGAATTCCTGTTCAACACACTTCTGGTAAGAATAAGACTCCTCAGAAGTTGTTTTCCACTTAAAGATCTGAAGATGTTTGGCAACAGCATAAATAGAGCTTCTGTGCATATAAAAGCTTGGTGAAATCAGATTTCCTACAAAGCAATTCTAAGATTTCAGGAACATTTTGTAAAACTGGGTGAAATGTTTCAAAGACGAGTCAACAAGAATCACCCACGCTCAATAATGGCCAGTTTGGATTGAAATTCTATGGCACCATTACCATGTCTTAGAGTTTGAATAAAATTTCAACCACCATTTGATTGATCCCCAAATGCCACAAATATAAAATAGATCCAGACAGACCTTAACTGTGTCCCTGCTGCGACACCCACATTGAAATGCACCCTCTTTCTTCAACTAGCTGTCATACAATTGTCTATATATTGTCACCAACCATATACCTTATAATGGTTCACCTGACCCCTTCCTTTGGATCGTAGGTCCTTAGTTTGCTCGAGACATTGCTCTGTGAAACGTCTTGAAAGTCTCATCAGAATGAGAGACAGCATGTCTACAGCTTCCCCCTCTTCTGCTGTAACATAAAAGTAGGCTGTTGAATAATTTGACAGAATTTGTTCTCCATAAAGACACATTAGCTAATTTTATCACTTATTATTTTCTATCTTCCTTGCTTTTCTCCTACCTTCCTTTTTATGATGTCATTTCTTTGCCAGTCTCCAATCCACTGGAGCCTTCCATGCCCCAGGAAGTCCCTAGTGGTCCACAGAAAGTTTCAGGTTAGCTCAATGAATGCTCAAGACCATGCTAACTTGCAAACATAGCTTTTTCACCACAGTCTTTCCTTTCGGTCCAGACTGTAGACATTGGGTATGAGGCAACAGAAGGCACATGAGCTGGGCTATCTCCATTCCTATCAGCTGTGCCCTCTGCTCCTTCCCCTGAGCTTTGACTAGTTCCCGAGCCATAGTTCAGAGCCACCCTTCAAATTCAGGCAAATGCAAGCACTACAACCATGTCCAAAAAGATGGAGTTGAAAAATGATTGTGAGGCTTTCTCCATCTGTTCTCACGCACCACAACCAATCTTAACCTTTCCCTCTACTCTTACTGTGGCAACCAAAGCTTTTATTTCACCTCTTCTCCCTGACAAGACTATTTTATTTCAGCTGTTTGAGCTACCAGAGCTGAAAGCAGGTTTGGGCTGATTCAGAGCACTTTACATCCTTTGTCTGAACGTGTTGTGCAGCAATGAGAAACTGAGTCTGTGCTGCTGTTAAACCTTGAATCAGTTCTTTTTGTAAGCTAGAAGAGAAAATGATTCCCTTCATTTTCTTTCCTAGACCAACATGGGACTCAATGAATTCAAGATGTGTGTATTCCAAGTCAGCAGGGACACTAGGATAATGGGAATTACCTAATTGACACATACCACCACCCACACACTTCATAAAATCTAGTCTCGAATTGACTAGTATTACATTCAGAACTAGGCTTTTCCCAACGTAACTACACGTAAAACTACTACAAGTTTCTGGCCCAGTGTTACATAGGTATGGGTCTGGTCTTGTGAGATGCTAAGCCCATACACCTACATGGAGAGGAGGCAACGAACTCATCCACGGGTCTAAATTCAATGTGTATTTTGCCTGAGGGAAGACTAATTATTATTATTATTATTTACATTACTTGTTTTACTAAAAACTCTTTGAAGTGCTAATTAATCTCCTGCTGCATTTTTTCTTGTTGGTGTACGCAGAATGTACTGCTTTGTGATATTTCTGCCTTATCTATTTACTATTTTCTAGCGAGTGGCTTACTATGAGCAATTCATTCCTTCGTTTGCTCTTTTACCTTCCTGTACCAACATTTGAGCTCAGGGTGGAAACTTCCACGTCTCTGCTGGGAGAGATCAGACAGTTGACAGAATTTTTGCCAAGGTACGCGGAAATTCTACAGGGGCTTTTTCTGACTGCTTGGCTATTTGTAGCCTACTTGGTCCTCTTATACTTTCAGTTAGGATACGATCGGTACTCGCAGAAAGGGTGCATTTTTTTAGATTCGGTGTTGAGACCAGATTTCACAAAACCCCACAAAATCTGTTAGCTGTGCTGCACGCCAGAGTGAAACATATTTCAGGAACTGTCTTTTATGCACTTCATTAAGTGTAAAAGTAACAACCATCTCAGTGTTCTCCATAATGAAAGGATCCTTTGAGAGTTAAATACTCCTTTAGTTGTTTTTAATCAAGCTTAATATGTGTGAAATTTGTGGGAACGACAGTCCCATAGAGTAACAGCAACAACAGGTACAGCCAGAAATCCTCACTTGAATAATATATCCGTAACATGCCATCAGTTTTCTTTGCTTTTGACATACTCAGAAGACCTTGTTGATCAGTTTCGCTCTCATGGCCATTCGGTTGGAGGTCTCCCTGCTGTTTTTCAGCAAGGATATCTACAGGTGTCTTTTTGACATACCACCTGGTTTCCTTAAGCAATTTAACACACGGTGGTACCCTGACTACACTTTCACAGCTGGCAAAATGGGCAAGACTATTTCACAGTTGGACAGTGTCACCTGCGATTATTTTGGGGGGCTAACTTGTCAGTTAGAAAATCAGATTTCAGTAAAAACCTCCCAGCTATGGCTATCTTGAAGCAAAGACACAGAGCAAGTGGGACAGGTTTATATATTTGTTTCAACTTCACTTAAAACAATAGGCTTGAGGTGTTATTTGCCCTGTTCATTTCAAAGGGTTGTTAACTAGATGCCCAGTGTTGATAAATGTCATCACGCTATGTCCTTTTTACAGTATGTTCCAGATCAAAACACTGAACTGCTGCACATGTACCCTTCTCGTGTCTTCTGCTTACAGAGCAATTATGACCTGGACACATTTTAGCCACGGTAGATCCAGGCAAACTCATCTTAAGCTGCCTATCACAGGTGAACTTACTTCAACTTGACTTGGGAGAACCTAAAGAGCGTGACAAAGGCATGGAAAAGAAGAGATGGGGAGTCCTGGGAAACTGCAGCAGGGAGGAATACTAGCAGGAGTGTCCAGAAATCTTTCCCAGTGACACAACCCAGGCAGAGTGTTCACCTCTCAACGGGCTGCACCCAACTGTGCAGCGGAATCAGTACTATACAGTAAAGCAAGTTATATTTACAAAATATTCAATGTTACAGCTGCTCTTGTAAATCTGGCTGCAGACATAATGGGCTGACAAACGTATGCCAAAGACCGTACAACAACATAGCTTGAAATGAATCATGGTTGCCATGTAAATCAAATGCAAAATCCATTTTAATGCTCTGAATTGCATTTCCCCTTTTTTCTTTTTTTTAATCCTTTCCCATTCCATCTGTACTTTGGACTCTCTCCCTGCCTTGCCAGAGCAGTCTCCCAGATGTGGAGCCATGTTCTGTTGTTCACTCACTCAGCAGCAGTGAAACATTTTCAGATAACTCCTTCCTTGGTGACGGACAATTTAAAACGAGGGATTGTTGGTTAGCTCAAAAATAGACAAGTACATATATGCACTGAGAGCTATATATACGTTTGTATAGAATTTGTATATATGCTTTAATGTAAGAGGAAGAATAGGGATCACTTTTCCTGCTGTAAATCGATAATGTATCTGAACATCAACAGCTTTTAAAATTGAAATGAACGAAACTCTGCAACTTTCAGTTTTTCTAGCCGTGCCCTGTCTCATCCATCCCCGCGATCTCCGCTCTCTCCCATCACTGCGTTCTCTCCCCTGACAGCTCCAGACCTGTGCACTCCCTCTCTCACCACACAGATGCTTCAGTAAAGCTCATTTGTTTCCACACACCTGGTAAACTTTTGCTTAGATTTTAAAAACAAAGCAAAAAAAAAAAAAGTTCAGTAAGCTATTTTCACTCCCAAATTCCCTAAATGCAAGGAGTGGGAAAGACATATGTTCTTAGTAAAACCACACAGTCCTGAGGGACATGGCCTGGACCCCTGGAATAACCTTTAGCTCTCAGCAAGATGGATCTGCGCTTTCTTATCTACTCCACTGTAAAAGAGAAGTTGAAGTGAATCGCACTGTATCAATGCAAAAGCAATGTGAAGCAGCAATGCCCCACTGTATTCTTTCCCTCTGATTTCCAACCCATTTAAGCAAATCCTAACCATCAAGTCTTGCTGAGTGGGAACCCTCCTCTTTTGTTCCTCAGCTCCAGCTTGAATGATCCCAGATTTTCCCCAGATCTTCAAACACATCCCCTGCCACTCCGTACCCTGTACAGAAAAAGTAAGGCTGGCAACTTCAAGAGCACTGGCCACTCCTCCCTGCTCAGAGGCCGCTGCACATCTCCGCTTTGATGTGGCTGACCTCCTCTGAACTGGAGAAGACTGTTGCTTCTCAACTCGGATTTCCCCCTGAGGCAATGAATTATCCTGACAACTGACTACTGACAACCGACACCTCCCCAAAGGGCTCCGTCCTACTGTGGGAACCGACACTTCAATGGTATGTCCCAGGCTGGAAGTGGGGCACTTGGTGCGTAATGAATGTTTCTATTTTGCCGAGAGACAACCACAGGCTGGAGGGTTTGAGCTAGAATCTGAGAGTTTGAAAGTGTTTCGATGTGAGGGCTCGGCCGGTCTCGTGACAAAACAGAAGCTAATTGTGAAATCTGGTAACATTCCCAAACTTCCACAATTTCTAAACGGACATTGAGAGCTGTTTGATGTGTAACTTCAATATCAAGTCTCAGTGGATCATTGGGTTTTGCCTCCCTTTACTTTCTCTTTTGTGCCATCTTTCCCATGCACATCTCCTCCATTTTCCACTTTAAGGAAATAAGAGTTTATGAAATGATTATTCTTCTTTACCAGGCTTAGTCAGCAAAAATGTTGCAAAAATGAAAAGCGTTGAAAACAATGGTCTACATTAACTGGAGGTTTTTAATATTTTTGTCCTGGAGAATAAAAAGTCAAATTGCATAAGGAAAACCTGAAATGTTAAATTATTTTTAAAGTTTTACATGCGAAATCCACTCACATCCTGTTCCCAGATGCAAACTGGCGCACACACAACACAGCAACATGTTCAAAAGACCATTCACAATGTGTGATTTAGGGCTGGTGCGTTCTGTGGACTAGGGTTTTAGGTTAAGAGATTTTATTTTCTTTTTTGGTATATTTTACTAGGTAACATGCAACTGAAGAAACCCACCTGGATTATTAAGTTTAGCCCATAATCATAAGTCTGTATAGTGCAGGTGGCTTGACAGATCAGGCAATTCACCACAGCGGTAAAATACTTCCCCTGGAAAGAAAAGGGGAATTAAAAGGCATCACCAGTGCACTGGGTTAGTTTGGTTAAAAGCATAAGATGTTCCTCAGACGTTGAACACCAATACATATAACAAAAATGCCTCCTTATCTGCCATCGTGGCCTGGTACATAGCTCCTTCTAGCCCCAGATTTAGTGCTGAGCCTAACCTTGAGCATGTGAAGTGGACCAAAACATCAGAGAGTAGGAATATTTTGGAGCGCCGTTAGGAACAGCCTATACGTCAGGTGTACTGGGACGAATTCACCAACTTCAGACATTTTTTCATCAATGAATGCAAAGAAGCATCAAATAGGACACACCAGGAGCCCGATCCTCAGTTTGTATATATCAGCCTTGTTCAGCGGATTTATACTGATTTATTCCAATTTAATACATGCTGAGTTTTGGATTGCATTCTACACAATGTTTACATAAATTCAGAAAACTTACTATATTTTTAACAATACTTTTTGCCAGCAAAGCGAAATGGGCTTGAGCTTTGC
The DNA here is from genome assembly GCF_963924245.1 of Chroicocephalus ridibundus. NCBI lineage: Eukaryota > Metazoa > Chordata > Aves > Charadriiformes > Laridae > Chroicocephalus > Chroicocephalus ridibundus. The sequence goes on along the minus strand of NC_086285.1, from coordinate 155,619,856 downwards.
CCTTTAAAAAAAATATAAATTCTTCTGCATGTCTCAGTTCTGTGAGTGTCCCCTTCTTCGGTGTCACTGATGGGCAGCAAGTGATTGCAGCTGATGGTATCTGCTAGCCAGAGGATATGAATGTGCTAATCTTACTTCCAATATAAACAACAGTTGGGGCAACTTTTTGCAATGTAAATGGTTTGTTGGGTGCGTTTTATGACACAGCTTGTGCCTTCACAAGCACTGCTCATTGTTTGCTTTTCTTTAAAATGAAGTCAAAGTATTTCACAGCCTAGTTTGGCACCAAATTAGATTAGGTCCTTTTGTGTATGGCCTAGGTGCAAGTGTGCACGTAGGCATTTGTGCTCAGTTTTTAAAGGGGATGAGGTTTTCAAGAATTCAGAAGACATCAACTGCATGTAAGGACTTACAGGGTTTTATTAACGCTGAAGAGAATGAAATATAAAGGAAAAGTGTGTAGGTTTATTTTTTTGCTCTCCAGTTTTTGATACATGCACTAGCATTGTATTTTCAGGCTTTTGTTTGTGCCAAAGAAAAATGGACATTTACTCTCCTTATTTACTTTTAGCCTTAAAACGGAACTATTTTGTTCGATGAATTTGAGACTATCGAGCTGCACGAAACAACCCCAAAACCCTCAAGTCAGAAAGATTGGATTTGCGTCTTTTTCGTTTGTTTGTTTATCCATAGTAATTTTAAAAGACATTAAAAAACTGCCATTAACTGAAGTGAACTTCACATTTCCAGCCACTGAGCTCACTTGGAGATGAAAGGCTCCTTCTGGCCGTTACTCAGCACTTTCCCTTCGCGCTGCCCTGTCCCACCACGGAGGTTATTAACTTTTTACAAGCGCTGCTCACATCCTCCCTTTGATGGATGGTGCTAAGCTTGTATTTAGATTACAGGATTTCCCAGCAAGGCTGTTTTGTTATTGAGGGGGAGGGAATTTTAACACAAGGTGGTTTTTTCATATCAACCACTCTATTTTCCCCGTAAAAATTTGCATGGGGAATCTGCTTCGGGGAGTTTCACACCATACCACCCCTAGGCCTTAATGCAAGGTCACGGGTGCCCCAAGCACAGGGTGCAGTGATAGGGTTTGGGCTATTTCTCTTCTGCTTTTCGTGTCCAACTGCAAGACGTAGCGGGGGTTTCCCTATGGCTTTCAGCCTTGCTCTCTTGCAGCTCCTGCCGGGATGTGGGAAACCCGGGGTGACCCATGATTAAAGAGAAAGGGGGCAGAGAGAGGGGAAAGAAAGCACCCTTTTGCCTCTCTGAAACCTTCATCCTCTTTCAAAGTGGAAAAAAAAAAAAAAAAAAAAAAGAAGGTGGAGAGGGAGGCCGGAGGGGAAGAAATTTCCCTGCCACCTCATTACTCCCTGCTCACTGTGAATTCCCAGTTGCGGCCAGCCTGGCTCCCGCCCTTCTCTCCCCTCCAGCCTCTGCACCTAAATTTCTCACAATCTTCTTCCCAGCTGTAAATGTAAATCGAGACCCAATCAGGATTAAAGAAAAAAAAAATTGCGTAAGAATGCCCCATTCTCATTTATGGATTACGTAGGAACGAACCTTGTTGGTCTTCACCGTCTCTAACTTCTGTGATTTCTAGCTGAATTTTCATGACTCATGAACCCACTTTTCTGGCTAAAGAACTTACTGGCTTTTTTTTTTTTTTCCTTAGTGGAAAAAAGCTGACACCAGATGTTTCTTTAGACCCTTCCCTGTCCTGAGTGAGTAAACACCAGAGACAAACAGGCTGTTCTGTCATCTTGCTCCTCTCCAGAATACCAACGGTTTTTATCACTTAGTTAAGAAAAAAAAATACATTTAAACTGCTAGCAACTGCATTTCCAGCTAAAGATATGCAAGTCCTCACTCTTAAAATTAAATAAAAGTGTTTACGCATGAATAATATGGCTGTTTATGAGCACTGTGGTGTGATGCACGGATACAATAAAGCTCTTGTGCTGCCCGAGCCCTCAGCTCTGACGAGCGTGTCTCCTGGCCCAGGAAAGCAATGGCGCTTTCTAACAGCCGCCCGTCAGTATTTTTAAACCTCCTCTCCTAAAATAACACGTCAATGTTTGCCTATTTGAACTTACAGGAAGGCTGAATGAAAATTTGTGGGCACGCCGCTGCAAATGGATTTTGTCACGGTTTTTATGATGTCATGAGACTATTTATCGTGCTGTGCTGAGAAAGCCAGCGAGAATTGCACATCTCCCTGCAGCCCCCTCACCTGCGAAGGGATTCATGAACTCTTTGACACCTCTGAAAGTGGGGGGGGTCGAAACCGTGGACAGCAAACTACCCCTCCTGAGGTGAAGGTGAGCGGATCGGATCCGTTCTGCCAGTCGGCATTCAGGCTTGCCGTGTTGCTTACAAATATGTCTCAAAGTGAACCATAAAAAAAACACCACACAGGCAATTTTAATACCTTCCCTGTCAGTAATGCCACTACGTTTTCTTAGCAGCTGAGCTTGGAACTGTGGCACTAGCTGATATTTTATCTTGTGCTACTGGTAAAAATCTACTTATTTTGTATCAAGATATTTGAGAGAGAGAGAAGAGTAAACAAGCTTTCAGGTACCAAAATGTTTTTGTACTGAGACCACTATGTCTGCAAGTTACAGGTCTTTTAAACTTTTTTCAATTACTCACACGTAAAATATTAGATCACTGCATGGCTACTTAATGCCTTTCACGTAGAAAAATGTTGGTTCCTTCCACCTCGGCCTTTGCTTAACAAGCAATTCAGAGAAAAAATCTTGGGTGTAGGAGTTTTCTCACCTTAACTTAATTGTTTAAAATTAGGTCTCACTCTAGCCTCCTTCTGTGGTCAGAGGATAGATTTATGTACCTTCTGGGAGCTACTCATCCATTCAAAAATAGATGCCTAGTTTTACATCGACACCAAAACACTGGTAGGCTCCTTTCCAGCAGGATCCTGGAGTGCCTCAGAGCAAGACCTAATCACGTCAGTGAGTGCTTTTGATTCTAGGCCATAAAACACATTTATGCATATGTGCATTTTGCAGCACGAGGTGCACCCAGTTGTTTGCATCACAATTTCCAGAGCGGTGTCTTCACCGCACAGCCCCAGGGGTTTTGGCTGTAGCACTGGGGTGGGTGGTGTGTGTTTGGAAACGGTGGGGAGAGATTTCAGGGCGCAAAGCCCTCTGATATAGGTCTGAGGACATATGGGAGGGAGGACAGTGCTATCTCATCTATACTGCCGGGGGGAAGCAGCCCCCGGAGTAAACCCTCCCAGGACTGTCGCTGAGTTATGTCTCAAGGGAAACCAGTCACTTCGTGCTGAGAAAGATCCCGAATGAGAACTAATGCACATGCACTGCGGGCGATGGGGAGAAGGGGGCTGGGACACGGGTGGCAGCAGAGAAACTAAAATAACTGGGAATTCTGTCTGGAAACTGCTGTTTCAGTGGTACCAAGGTCATTAACATAATCTTAAACCTGATTTCTCTGTTGGTCCCCAGCAGCCTGTGCAATGCAGTCCATCCTGTGGAAACCACGTACCTGAGTGTGTTTCCTCGCTACTGCATGCTTAAATAACTTGCAGAACGAAGGGGCAGGCATGTGGAGAAGGACAACTTCTTGGATGAAGATATTTGTGAAACATTAAGATAGAACACGATAGTCTTCAGGGCTATAACAGGGCTGGGTTTTTGTGGCGGGGTGTCAAAAGCTGTTCCTGGTATTGTTTTGGTTTCCTTCTGAGCTTGCAGAGTCGCCCCACTTCCTTCAGTACGGCAAGCCATCCAGATGGATCGGGGTGATAAGTGGTGAGAAATTGCTTTGCAGTTTAGCCACATATGGAAAACATGCTTTGGAAAATGTATTCATTTGTCTTCTTAAAGGTGAATGTAGAGATTTTCTAATCTTAGGCACACTTCTGAGTCTTTAGTTCAGTGTATGTCCCAGTATATGTCTTGATTCCACCAGAGTTAAATATGAGAATATATTTGGTCTGCAGTCAGGAAAAAATATGCTTTATCCCTGCTTGTGTCACATTTCTGCACCATTAATTCCCAGCAAATGTGGTAAGAAAGTGACTTTTTTTGTTGTGCTCTTCCAGCCAGGACATTATAACAATGACAGACTAAGAAGTAAAGACTAATTCCTGTCTACCTGGACAGGATGAGCCACATCTATGCTCCAACATACACATCCAGATCACTGTATTGCAGCCAGCTGGCACTGAGTCACCTATTGCACTTTTTTTACTGCTGAAGGAACCAGGGTCTCACAGACTGGAAAGCTCCACAGTCTGAAATGATCTTTCGACTTTTGAAGAATGGCAGCACTTATGTGGATAAGCTGGATGTGACCTACAGCTTCAATTCTATAGTTAATCTCTACATAGAGAGCCATTAAACACTAGTTTATCTCCGGATGGAGATGCAAATTCTCTGAACATTAGTTTCCTAAAATGAGTATTTAGAAAGAACATATTATTATCTGTTGTCACAAAAGTGCAATGGGCATTATAATCTGATGCTTAGTCCACAGGCAAAATGAAGAATCACACTCTAAAGCAGATGAAAATGTATAAAGTTGTAGCTGCCAAGCCTGCATTTCTAATAGTAAGACTCCTCATACAAAGGTGCAAAGATCATTTAGTCACAACTCTAACCAATGAATATCAAGATTTGAGGTATTTTCATCAGTTTTCTTGCACTTCTTTATAGCCTAGCACCATATTTGTTATTAATTTTGTTACCTAAAGTCTGTTACAACATGATACATTGCTATCAGTGCCATCAACTTACAGACCTCATACGCCACATCACCCAGAAAATCACTGCAGGCCCTTTTTCCACTAGTCTGCATGACTCCATTTTAAATCCAGTCTGAAAAACGTCGCCTCCATGACTGGTGTCCTCTCTGGCCTCATACAGGACTAGTTTAGAGAAGGGGCTTTTGTGCTGCCAATGGAGTCACCAGTTGAAAGGCGCTGAGAGTCAGATGCAAACCACTCTTTTTCCCCAGAATCCAACAATATGCCCATGCAGTAAGCGATTTCACATAAATATGAGCAATCAATTCCATATTCAGTAAATTCAAGACTCATTCAATAAATTTGCTTTATTAAATCACTGCATAATCGAAAAAATATATAATTTTGGGAAGAAAAGTTAGTTTCTTTACCAACTCAAACTCTGTGGCTATGCAGTATCTTTTGTAGGGGTGAGTTTCAGAGCACCAGAGAAACATTGATGCTCTCTAGCTCGTGGGACATTAGTGAGGGTGGAAGTGTTGCCCAGGCACAACTGGCCTAGAAACTCATGTTGTTCCTCTGTCCTTTTTCATTTTAGGACATGTTGGTTCTTACAAAGAGTTGTCTTCTTGTTGGAGGCTAAATAGGCTTTTTGAGCACTCTTGGATGGCCACGCTAGCACACAGCATAGTCGTGCACACAATTAGTGCGTACACACAAAATATAGCCACAGGCCTTGCATAATGAAGGGGTGGGAATATTTTTCTGTGGGCTGTAGGATCCCTATTTTATAGGTACAAACCTTCTGGTCTGAGGATAGATTGAGGCATTTTGTGGGGTCTTCCACACTGAAACAAAGGATAGTTGTTGTGTCTCTCAGGAAACGAATACACAGAAGAGCATTCAGGGTAAAATTACTGGTCTCCAGAATTACTAGTTGCAATGTTGGTACTTTCTAGAACTGATTTAGTTCAAATACACAAAGTTAGAGACTGTAAATCAAATTCATGTTATTGATATATTTCCCTTGTGAGGTTGACAAAGTCTGCATGTTTCTTACTTCATCTTGCCTTCTCTCGGTGATCCTTAATTTTCCAGATGCAGTTGACACCCTGGTTAATTGGAGAACTTCAGATTCCTACCACGAAGACACCACGTTACAGAACTGCTAATTGCGATGTTTTAGATCTGGGAGGGTAATAGAAATATGGTCCACACATGCAATGTTTTCCCTCAAGATGTCTGAGGTTACATTAATTAATCAAGCATCTAGGATAGGAAGCATTAATCATTTGTCTCCGCACATCGCTGGGATTATTCCAAAACCTCCTTCCTTTTCTCTGTCAACATAAATAAAATAAAGAGAGAAGAGGAAAGTTTAACATATGGTCAGAGATAGAGAGCATGTCCTTTTCTCCAGGAGCATGCATCAAAGATTTGCAGAGATAGGGCTGATTCATTAGCAATGCTCTTAGGCCACTGTAGAGTCAAGGATGTGAGTCAGTCACAAGCAATGTGACTTTAAACCTCCACAAACGATTTTAAAAGATGATACAATAAATTTATATTTTCCTTGCTCTGCTCCCCCATTCAATATTCTGCTATAAAATATTCCCTTTGTAGCAACTCCTTTTGCCCTTATCTCCAAGACACTAGGAATAGCCGTGGATGCAAAAACCTGAAAATCTTGATTCTTGAGCAGAGTCCAGGAATCAAACCCAAAAAGTCATATCATGAACCAGGTTGGAACCAGGTGTCTTGTCAAACCAATCTCCTGATGTTTTATGTTCATGCTGTTGGTGATGTAAGGGAATTGATAATGTTGTTATGTTCTTGACATGCATTGCCTGTTCATGTCAGGTAAAGATTACATTTTCCAGAAGAAATACAGCAAGCTAAGGATAAGAAGGGCAGTTTCTAGAAAGATCAAGCTGAATGCCAGCTGCATGGAGCATTTTTCATCTATAACTAACAGAATCATACTCTATTCTCAGCTAGGTGAGAGAAGCCTAGCACAGTTCCTCCAAACTGTTAGTGTTGTAGAGATACTTGATTTCCAGGAAAGTGGTGGAAACCATCTTATCTTATTCCCCTTTTTTCTCTTTATATTCTCTATTTCCAACTAATTCTTAGTTTACCCTTTCAAACTATAGGCAGAAATTCAGCTTTCCATGCTTTAGGGGGTTCACGATACCATGACAAAGAATCTAAACTATCTGATCTTCTTTTCTTAAATCTGAATGACACCATCAGCATGAGTTTTCTTTCTATTGTACTATTCTGAAGAGCTAAGCTACCCTGAAACTATCTTGGTGTCTAGAATTGCATGGTCAAAATTAGTCATAGGCCAGAAAGACCAGTGAAGGATGCAGTGGGGAAGTGCAATGTACGTAAGCTGTGATACGTTAATTCTATAGTTTTCTTAAAGTAAGCAAAATTTCATATCAAGCTTCTCTATCAGGAATGCACAGAAAGGAGAACAACAAAAACAAGTTGGGGACAAAAGATTCTTTCCTGCTCTCTGTGGGACTATAAGGAATTAGGAAACTAAGTACTAGATTATTGAAAGGAGCAACAGGCTTTGAAGAAACAGAGAGTCCTATGATCAAAAGGCTGCATCATATCCAAAGTTAAGAGTTTTTCAGTTTATACTTTTTAAGTTAAGCCATTTGGGTTTGCTTTTGTAAACGATGCCCTATGGCCCTGAAGCATAAATCCATGTGAGAAAAGACTAACTGGGTGAGATTTTTGCCCTCCTATGGAATTGCTGCATCCTTGTGCAAGAAAGTCAATCATTCCTCATTCCTGTAGCATAATCATTGGGCCACGCTCTTGGTTTCAGCTGTCCATTATCCAGTCCATATCAGCAGTCAGTTTGCTTTTGCAAATGAAAAAAAAAAAAAAGGGTGATTCCATTAGTCAAGACCCAAAATTCACACTGAAGTGACAGCATGCCAAACTGTACAGATGCGAGTGAACGTATGCATAGTTTCAGTATTGCTTCAGAAAAATATCATGTAGCTCATTACCTATCTTTCCCACAAAAGAAGCTGCTTTGAAAAATAGAAAACAAACATGTGGTTTTAAATGGAACTGCTAATTTTTATGTTACTTGTAAGTAAAAAGCCAGATCACACTGGCAACAACATGGATTTTTCTTCATTTGATTCACAAATCTACAGGAGAAGGGAAGTGTTTATCACCTCCCATAAGAAATACTAAGCATTCAGCATAAAATACAAATCTCCATTTAAATCTTTTGTGAATTCTTTTCAGTATGACACACAGATAGAGAGGAAATTTTAGTTAGTATTGGTTTGGAACAAAAAAATTAGCCATATTTTAGCAAGTAATTTTGGAAACAAACCCAGCTTTGCAGAAATCTCTGTCCTGCCTCATCCTGTTTTACAGAGTTCCCTTTCTCTGCAGATCCTGGCAGAAGTCAGCCTGTTAATTCCCAGTGACAAGAATTAGTCAGATAATGGTTTTTATGGAACTGCTAAAACATTTGACTCCATCGGTTGGCCAAGAATATGTTTACACTTAACCAAATGGCCTGCTTAGAAAATTCCAAGGAGTAACCTATGAGTTGAACCACCTTTTCCAAGACAGTCAACCTCTTTTGTGGCAGTTTTGGGAAGTCTCACGTAAAGGCAGTGCCTACACGTGTGTGCCTGTGTGCATGCTTAAGATCTCGGCGACCACACCAACAGATGGAGATGCTTTAAGGGAGAGGGAGGCAGAACCGAGATGCCTAAGTCTAAAACTAGGATCCACAAAACTTTGTCTAGCCCTGCAAGGGATATAAAGGGCCACAACTACTGATCTTTTCCCCAGTAAAGTTCACTAGGTGCTTCCAGCGCTTGACAGCCCAGTCTGCTGCTGTCCCTCCACAGCTGAGCATTTTGGTGCCTTTCTCATGCCTGCAGCCCTTTGGGACTTGCAAACTGGATGCTCTCCACCCATGTCCCCAGGGGCTCAAGTCTAGTAGGTGTCTTCTGGAAAAGCTGGATGTGTATTGCCAGCACTGATTTCTGCATGCGGGCCCTGGATGAAGTCCTGCATCTGGAAGGGAAGCAGAACTGTTGCTTTTATCTGACAGTTTAGAGGTTTAAAGTATTTACCCAGGAAGCTGAAGCTTGAGGCTTTTCCCCTCCTCAGACAAAGGCAGTTCCAGCTCAGATCTGCAACCTCCCACGGGAGCACAGGGAAGAAACACCCTCCTCTCGTTCTGTCAAAACTGGTGTGGCTGAGAAAGCCAGGGTCAAAGGGACAAGAAGAGGGTAAGCCACAAATTGTGTGATGTTTCCTTGTGCCTGGGAAGCATGCGCTTCAGGCTCCCTTCCTGTACTGCACACTGAAGATCTCAAAGAACTTTAATGCTTTTAAATTAGAACCCAATTGAGGGAGGTTACCCCCAGCATCTACCTACTGCCGTCTCAACTAATTATCGACACCATTCCTTTTAGAAGAACACTCAAGGTACGCACTTCTCAATTTGCAGGACACTTGCTAGAATTTTACTTAGCAAATTAAAAACAAATTAATGGAAAGAATTCATTTTCTCATGAGTTCTAGGGAAAAAAGAATGAAAAGAACTGAACTGAACAGAGTATAAACCAGGCAACCTTGCATCTTCTTATCTTTAAAGTCAGATATTTGTCAGTTCTTTTCTTACTTATTCAAAATTTTTTAAAATAAGGGGTGCACTTGATCATCTTGAAGAGTGGAGTGACTGAACTCCGTCTTCCCATATGAAGGACTGAAATGAATTCTTTTATCTACAAAATAAAGCAAAAATGTGCATCTACAAAGTGTTTTTCATCATAAGTGCTTCTATTGATGGCGCCTAAATGGCTGATTGCACTTGCAAACAAATTTCCCCCCATTACAATGGAAAGAGATTAGTTATTCAAATTTGGTTTGTATTAATATAAAGTACCTCAGTGGTGTTTCTAAATTAAATTGAATGTACTTTTGATGTTGTATGTAGTTAGAGGACTGTTCCAACCTGTCCATTTCTCTAATAGACTAAGACATTAAAACATCAGTATCAGTCATAAAGGTAAGGTAAAAGCAACAGGCAGTAGCAAAGATTATATAAAAAATCAGTTTTCTGATCTATATCTCTTTTTAATCAACTGAAGAATTATGTAAAAGCCAATCCGACTTTAAAAATGAAACAAAGTGCATCTGCATGAAGATTTTGAAGAGTAAGTAGTATTTTTGGCAGCTGAGCTCAGCTTGAAAGTAAATTTCATGTTGATAATTTGCAGTTTTGGAAATCTTTTCACTCATCTATTTCAGTTAAATAGATAACTTGACTAGAAGAAGCAAAAGGAAAAGTAGCCTCTCTATGAAATCTGATTCAGAGTAGTGATTTTCTAAAAAAAATTTTTTTTTGAAGTAGGAAGTTCATAAATCGTTCTTCCATATTATATAAATATATCTATACCTGTGGATTTAATTCTCTATTTTTTAAAACTCAGATTGAGTACTATAGTCCTTAGTTCAACAATACTCAGTCTGGAAAACTATTTTAAAAATAATACTCAAAAAACTAATAATTTTGGATTTTCATCTCTAAAGTATAATTTATACATAGAAATTACAGGAAATCTGTGGAAAAAATTGCGATATTCAGAAACTGAGTAATGTCACAGCAGATCCAATTACGAAATAAACTTTTCCTTGAAACTAGAAGATCTCAACTACGCATTTGATAAAAACTTAAATCATATTCTCCAGAGAGGAAAGCAGAGTGAAGAGAAGCATATGGAGGTCAGTCTGGGTGTGACATCCATTACCACATCGATCTAAGCCCCATTAGTCATTTCAATGTATATTTTTTTTACTCATAACATATCGCCACTTTGAGAGCTTGAGTTAGTTGTGGGAAAGGAAAGGGAAGAGGAAAAGGAAGGGGAAAAGGAAGAGGGAAGGGGAGAGAGAAGTGAGGGGAAGGGACTGCAGAAATACACACTGTCTCTGGGAAGATGGCAAGATGGAGGAATAGGATACAGCATGCAAATAAACTGTTCACAGCTCATGGGCTCTCAAAGGCACAGTTCTTAACCCGACAGGTGTCCTGTTGCCTTGTTGGTTGCTCTCGGGGATCCTGAGCTTACGCAGCATTGTTGGCTGTTTTTTAAATGTAATTTTTATACTTCTAAGTGATGATCCCTAAGTGATGCCCATCTCTTATTCTCTGCTTTCCCCCATTGTCTCCATAGAAAGGAGCAGCCCATTCCCAATCTGGATAGAGAAAGGATGACTTCACTGAAAGATTTTTTAAGTGTCCATGAAGAGAAGGTGTCTGCTTTGCAGGACAGCTCAGAGAAATTGCTCAAGGGACAAGAAAAACAGAAGAAAACACAGTGATGTGGCACTGGTATGCTGTCACTGGAATGGATGATGATACGGGGAAGAGGAAACCCACCAGAATCATCTGCAGTGGTGCCCAAACTGGAACAATAAGAATTGCGGGAAGATTTAAATACCCTTGCCAAAGAGTATGTTTGCAACTCTGCCTTCATCCACAGTTCTGTCAAGAAAGAATGAAAATAGCTTTAAATCGCGCCCCACAAAAACACCACCAGTTTATGGGGTGCTGTAGGCAAACTGAATTTTGCCATCCCAGTGTGAGAGTCCTGTACCTGGTCAGCACCTCCAGAGAGATAAAGTGAGGGGGGCCTGGAAAGCAAGTCCTGCAGTTCCTCCTGCATTGGTCGTATTCCTGGGCAGGAGGACACAACCACGGGACATGGCATTGGCACAAGCCATCCCAAGCAGAACTGGGGCTTCCTTGGGCTCCCCACTTCAGTTTCAAATGAGAAAGTGCATTTGGCAAGTGGAGACTGATCACACCACTGGTCTGAAATAAGACTTTTGCCTTTAACATTCTCTCTCCTGAATTTGCTTCATCTGTCTGTGGTGCTTCATCATTAATCAGCAAAAACCTTTTGTAGTGGAAGGCCACCTTCTTCCTACATCTTCACGCAACATTAAGCAACTGTAATGTTAATAATAATAATAATAATAATCCTATATGGGAAGGGCTAAACTGCTGCCAGCAAGTAACTCTTCCGGAACAGCTGCACTGTTCAGATTTGGGGTGGTGTGAGCACTCTTTTGGTTTTCATGAAAGGGGCAGTTAAGCAAATTCTGTGGAGGCGAATCTTGGAAGCAGCTGAAGCCACTGCTCAAGGCAACTGGGCCAACGTGCCAAAGCTGGAGCAAAGTGTGCACAATGTATTATTACCTGTGCTTCCCTATAGGAAAGCAACAGCGTATGAGGATGGGTTTGCGGGGATTATAGAGACATAAGAAGCAGCTGCAGGGGGTACTCTAGCAAAAGGGATAGGAAGAGCTTCACTTCTGCCTTCTATGAAGTGGTATTTTGGGGATTTCTGAGCAGGGAATTACTGATACTTCCCAGTAACACTGGGTGAAACATGTTCTTGTGCCCACTCATTGGAAGTAAATTAGATGACAGTAAAGATGACACTTTGTTCATGATACCAAAGTTTCCTCCTAAAAAGGAAGAAAAAAAAAAAAAGAGTCCTGAAAGGTCCTGAGTATTAGCCAGATGTTCACGACACAGCAGGAGGAAAGGCTCTAAGGGGGCTGTCAGAGTTAATGAATTAATTTGTGAACCCTTTGAGATCTTGCTGCAATGCTTGGGGGGGAATCACAGAACACTTGCTCTGTACGTGTTTGCAACTCCCTAAATAAAGACCACAGTGCCAGGGCTTGGATTTCACACGTTAATCCACAGGGACCTTCAGGCCAGACACATGGCTCTGAGGCAGCAAGGAAAATAGCTCTTTGCTGTGTTTCAAATCTATCTGATTAGGTGGATTTCTACCATATGAGCAACCTTACAGCAAAAGAACAGTCACTTCTTTAGAAAGCAGCAACAAGCAAAGCTTAGAGATAGTCTGTTAGAAAAAAAGGTAGTGTCTGTCTGCGATCACCAAGTGGACTAAATCTGTGCTGATTTGGGTTGTGTTTCCCACAGTGGAAGAGTGGGAAAATGATCTTCCCTTACTCTTGGGATAGAAATGGTATCGGATGAATCAGCCTCTTACAAGAGCTTTTTGGCCAGAATGCAGGAAAATCTTCATATGAGTTGAATTTTGCTAACTCGCAAGTGTTATTGTTTTACGTTGTTGGCAAACAGAGCATCATTAATAACAGGATCTGCCAAATGCTACTACTTTATGGGACTTACGACAGTTGAGTCTATGCGTCAATAGCTCGCAGCCTCACACCTGTTAGCAGGACACATCCTGCCCAGCAGCGGGGACCTTGCACATGGGTGCAGACTAGCATCAGCTTCCACACCAGCCAAGCCAGGCCCAGGGCTCTTGGTGGTTTGCAGGACTGACTCTTACGTTTCTGTCCTTTCCAGAAGAACCCTGGGGTATTGAAAAGAGCCAATATGCAAAACAAAACAGAAGCCAATGATAAAAAAGCCCAGTATTTGTTGAAAGTGCTGAGCAACGTCTGCACCGATTCTGTTAATGTGTCCCTGAAGTTTCCTGCATGTCCTGCTGTGCAAATGCCCAAAGACAATGGCTTTATTTCTCCAAATATTAGGGAATATTTTCTTTGGCTTTGCTCCATACACATCATCATTCCTCATGCCCTATGTTCCAGAGCAGGGTTTGAAAAGGACATGCCTGGGGAACATTTCACTTACCTACTCTGAGATTTGGGTTAGAATCATAGAATCATTTAGGTTGGAAAAGACCCTTGGGATCATCGAGTCCAACCATCATCTCCACTCTACAAAGTTCTCCCTTACACCATATCCCTTAACACTACACATAAACAGGTCTTAAACACATTCAGGGATGGTGACTCCACCACCTCCCTGTGTTCATACCAGATCCTGAGGATTGGCTGAATTTATCAGGGTGTTTCCATTTTCTCTGTGAACACTGTGTGTAACATTGCTTACCGATCATTAGCTGTTGTGAGCATCCTTATTCTTACCTGTTGGGGCTGTACAAGAGGGTCACGTGAAATTGTTTTTCCTAGGCTGTGGGCAGGCTTTGGTGTTATGACACAATGACTTGAATTTCAACCTAAGAATTGAAATCACAGCATCAGGCAGGGCTGAGAGCTGCTGGGCTCCGTAAGCTGTGATCCATCCCAACTGCAGGCCCTCTCCACTATCAAGGGATTGAATGTCCAAACCCCATTTACGGGCAGCAAATGAAGTTGCTCCAACACTTAATGAGGAAAAACAAGCCAGCTTGTGCCATGCAAGCTGCTGCTGTCATAAGTCTTACTTTAAATTTGTCATTCTTGGCTATCAGCAAAAGAACAGGAGTGCAGCACACAAAGTAGAATAAAATCTGTGACTGCAAGTTCTGGGCAAAGCTGCTCCAGTATGTATTAAAAAATATAAGAAGTACCGTAGCCAGTCAAATCAAAGGCCTGTCTAGCCAAGCATCCTGTCTCTGACAGTGATTATTAGCAGATACTGAAACAAAAGTATGAGAATTCAGGCCTATAGAGTCCTTTTACTGCCTTTCAGCCTCCAAAAATCAACAGCTTAGAGATTTCCTGAGACTGAAATTACATCCAGAGCACAGTATCAGATAGTCAACAAAAGCACCCATCCTCCATTAATGTGTCAGTCCCTTTTGGACTTTATTTATTTAATTTATTTGGCCACAGTGTAACTACAGGCCACACAAATAAGTTTTCTTTTTTTGCCTATTTTAAATTGTGCCTGACAATTTTATTGGGTGCCCCTTAAGATCTTATGTTCTGAGAGACTGTAAATGGTCAGTCCCTATTTGTTTTCCCTGCACCACCCTGGATTTACAGAACTGTGCCATATTACGGAATCACGGAATCACGGAATCTTCAGAGTTGGAAGGGACCTCTAGAGATCATCTAGTCCAACTCCCCTGCTAGAGCAGGATTGCCTAGAGCACATCCCTCAGGGCTGCATCCAGGCGGGTCTTGAAAATCTCCAGAGAAGGGGACTCCACAACCTCCCTGGGCAGCCTGTTCCAGTGCTCTGTCACCCTCACTGTAAAGAAGTTTTTCCGTGTATTTGAACGGAACTTCCTATGTTCTAGCTTGTGCCCATTGCCCCTTGTCCTGTCACTGGGAACCATTGAAAAAAGCCTGGCTCCGTCCTCCTTAAACCCACCCTTTAGATACTTGTAAACATTAATCAGGTCCCTCCTCAACCTTCTCTTCTCCAGGCTAAAGAGTCCCAGCTCTCTCAGCCTTTCCTCATAAGGGAGGTGCTCCAGTCCCATAATCATCTTGGTTGCCCTTCGCTGGACTCGCTCCAGTAGTTCCCTGTCCCTCTTGAACTGGGGAGCCCAAAACTGGACACAGTACTCCAGTTGTGGCCTCACCAGTGCAGAGTAGAGGGGGAGAATGACCTCCCTCGACCTACTGGCCACAGTCTTCCCTATGCAGCCCAGGATGCCATTGGCCTTCTTGGCGACAAGGGCACACTGCTGGCTCATGGATAATTTGCTGTCTACTAGGACCCCCAGGTCCTTCTCCTCATATTCTGCCTCCATTGTCATTTTTCCAAACTGAGAAACCCTATGATTTAATCAGCAGAACAGAGAGACCCACTAGAGAGGAAAAGAGAGTTGTGGTAGGACCAGTTGTCAGGAGGGAGGAGGTTATGGAGGAAGGTCTTGCTCCAAACATCTTCTCACCCACTCTTTAGACCTGTGAAGCTGAAGAACAGATACTGTGTCCTAGCAGCAAGTGAGCATTGGGCTCTGGTGTCAGAGGAAAAAAAAGCCAAGGACCACCACTGCTCTGAGACTCTGGTATTCTTCCCCAGGGCCATCAAGATATGGATGTGGATGGCAACTGTCAACTAAGGGTAGCAGGAGAACCCATCTGCCATGTAGCTCTTAAAGGTACACAGAAAAGAAAAGGAGAAGACATCATCTTCTCTGATGCATACAACTGCCTGCGTTGAGGGTCTGAAGGAAGTTGGGCAGCTGGGTGGCTGAAGACAGGGGAGAATTTTCTGGGTGATTTCACAGGGAAGTCTTAAAAACCACCAGGAAGATCAGGTTGATGATGCTTTTTATGAGCAAAGAGGACAATCATTTAAACAGAGTACTTGGTGTCAGTGGGGGATTTGAACTGCTGGGCAGGAAAGGAAGTCAGTCATAGGCTGTGCGCAAATTCAGAGAAGAGGTTGGGTGAGCTGTTTTGACGCAGAAAGGGAAAGGCAGTTAATGGGAGTAAAGATTCACCTTTGTCTGATTGTAAGGCACAGAGAAAGATGGAAGGTGAGTCAGGTCATGGACACCCTGAAAAGAGAGAGTTCACAATCCTTAAAAAAATGAGGACGGAGAGGATCAGGTAGAAAATACCAAGTTTCAAGAAGGGAGCCCAGTAAACTCTATGAGTCCGTGACTGAGATTTAACGGGGCAGCAACCAGAGCAAAAGGAGATGGAGAAAGGAGCAAGACAGAAAGCTCCTGCCTGCAAGTTGGCAGTTGCTCCCAGAAGCAATACTAATAATATGAGCACAAATTGTCCCAAAGCAGAGAAAGGGTAGGAAAGCCAGGAAGAGATCATCTTCACTGACATTTAGCTTTACTGACTTTAACAGATTTTATTACTGCTATAGATAAAATTAGGCCTTTATAGGAAAACCTCAGCTCAGTTCTCGTTCCGAGTCATAAACTCATAAACTTACAACTTCAGCTTCAGTCCCTTTAAGGTCATTAAACCCAAATGTATGTGCAGGAGATAAAAAAACAGCAAGAAGCACATTGACAGAGCTACAAACCTGTGCAGGTTCATGTAATGGTGTTACGGCTTTGCAGAGAAGGAAGCTGCAACAGGAACAGGTGTCCAAATGTAATTGTTTAAAAACTTGTATGCAAGATGGAGAGATGTCTGTTTCCCACCACATGGACAGGACAGGCCATGGGAGGAGTAATGCCAGATTTACATTCATATGAAAAACCCAAGGAAACCAGTGAGCCGCAGTTTGAGGCAGCCGCCCTGGTGCCCCTTCCCTGTGTTATCGGAGCCGCCTCCAGAACAAGCTGAGCCGGGGCAGAACGCCCCAGGTCCGCTGTCCAGGAACAGCCTGTTCTGAGGTGTCGCACTAAAACCCTGCCTGCAAGGCAATCTATCACTGATAATTTTGCAGACTGTTCATGTAAATGACTCCCTTGCACACAGGTTTTAAACGTAAACCATCACCGACGTGATCTGGCGGCCAGAGCACACGTTCTCATTCAGGTGTTAGTCATGGAACCAACAAGATCACTGTCAGACAAATATATAAACATACTCAGGACATCCCGGGCTTATAAACTTTGCATTTTGTAGGACTACTCTTTCCACGACTCTTTGTCATGTCTTAGATATCTAACGTGGCTTCAACAGCAAGCACCTCCCCATGACATCTTGCGTCATTGTTTGCTTTTACACAGAAGATATTGCCTAAATAGCTGCTTGCCTTAACTTCAGGATATTGCCTGCTAAGAACTGAGTGCTTGATTTGACAAGCCAGAACAGATGATACCCGAGCCTGGGAAAAGTGTTATAAAAAGGAACTGCAGCCTTATGATCTCTAGCCCTAGGTCCTGCAAGTTTGGGTCGGATGGCTTGATAACAGAAGGACAGTGAGGGATGTTTTCTCACTCACAAATTTTCTCGCTGTTTCCCTGCCCCACTCTGTGCCTGTGAGCTCATCCGCATGAACAAAACGATCTCCTTTCATTCAGTGTCACTCTTTGGGCTGAGATTGGCAATGGTTTAACTTAAAGTCCCAGTCTGAGCATTTCTGTTCCTACTGCAGGTTCCCCTACCCACCTCTGCCATAAGCAATTAAGATCTGTAGAGAAATGCTAAAAGTTTTGAGATACAGTCTGTAAATGAGTAAGATCTGTGAAATACCCATTCTCCTAGTACATGTAACTTGTGATACCTATGCTTGATTCTCCAGAAAATGTTTTTTAACATCTTTCTTTTTAACATCTACCACCATCATGGTGCCTGAGACCGCTGGAGGCTGCAATGCAGTCTGCTGTTAAGTTTGCAGAAGTTGTGGTCTCTTTCCTTTAGCCATTTTTTCTGCTAAAACCTATCAAAACTACCTTCCCTACAGTTCCTATATCAAAATATTTTACTCCACTTCACTGTAGCAAGGAGAAAGCAGAATCATAGAATCATAGAATCTTCATGGTTGGAAAGGACCTTTGAGATCATCGAGTCCAACCATACAATCCCTATAAAAACCATACAAACCCTACAATCTCTGTCACTAGAGCGTGCCCTGAAGTGCCACATCTAGACATTTCTTAAACACCTCTAGGGATGGTGACTCAACCACCTCCCTGGGCAGGATGTTCCAGTGCCTGACCACTCTTTCAGTAAAGTCATTCTTCCTAATATCTAACCTAAACCTCCCCTGCCGCAACTTCAGACCATTTCCTCTGGTCCTGTCATTATTCACCTGGGAGAAGAGGCCAACACCCACCTCTCTACAGCCGCCTTTCAGGGAGTTGTAGAGGGCAATGAGGTCTCCCCTCAGCCTCCTCTTCTCCAAGCTAAACATGCCCAGCTCCCTCAGCCTCTCCTCATATGACCTGGTCTCCAGACCCCTCACCAGCCTGGTGGCTCTCCTCTGGACACGCTCCAGCACTTCCATGTCCCTCTTGTACAGAGGGGCCCAGAACTGAACACAGTACTCGAGGTGAGGCCTCACCAGTGCCGAGTACAGAGGCACAATCGCTTCCCTGCTCCTGCTGGCCACGCTATTCCTGATACAAGCCAGAATGCTGTTGGCCTTCTTGGCCACCTGGGCACACTGCTGGCTCATGTTAAGCTGGCCATCCGCCAGCACCCCCCAGAAGACCTGGACTCTTTGCCTTGCTACTGTCCTCTGTTACCTACAGCTGCTCAGCAAACACCTCTTGATAGAGAGTTGTAGCTTTGCCCTGCTCTGATTTCCAGCAGGTCTGGACAAGCCCCAGTGAGAGGATGGCAAGAGCTGGGCAGGGGCTGCCTGACCCAGCACAGATTCTCTGTTAGCCTGTGATCCCTGTCTTTATTAGAAGGTCATGTCCAGCCAAGATACAGAAAAACTTGCACATGGTTGAAGGACCAGATGGAAACAATAATGCTTATTTGACTTTAAAATAATTTAAAAAATTATTTTCATTTCATATGGGAAAGAAATTGAGATGTGGAAATCATGAGAGTTCAGACAAGCCCCCAGAATAACTACTAGCTCTATTGGAAGCGTTTTCATCTGGGTCTCATCAGCTCAGACAAGTGGTCTAGCTCCTGCCTAAAGCAACAGTGCCCTTCTTGCCTGCTACGAAAAAAAACAAAATGGGGAAAAAATCTTCCTGTGTCTCATCTGCGACTGACCACCTAGGAACAGAGACCCCAAAACTTAGGCCTGTTTTAGAGATGTCTTCTGACCCACTTATGAGAGGACTGTTTGTTCTCCTTTTCCTCATCCATTTTTGCTCACTGTTTCACCAACAAATGTCAGCACTTCCTGCAGTTTCCAGAAGTTTTTATTTCTCAGACAAGAAATATCCCACTGACAAATCCTGGCCAGCAGTACCCAGGATTAGGTTTTTGTTCAGGGCTGTATGGGTGAACGCTATGTAAGTGCTTGATTTACGGAAGAAATATACAAACCTGCTCAGATAAAACAAGACTCACTCAGTAAGGTCTGTGCTATTTTAAGTTCAAGGTCTAAATTCACTGCCAGCTGAATACAGATGGAGTCGGCAGAAATGTCCCTGATGAATGAGCCCCATCCTCTGCCTGGGATGCAGTTAATCCCCCCATCCAGGCACTTTCACCAGCAATCAGAGCATAGCATCATTCTTTAGAGGTTCTCCACAGGTCTTCAAAACAAAATACCATCTTAGGATGTTGTCTAAGATAAATTTCACTCTCATTGGGTCCTAAAACCACGTACTTAGCAGAGGAAGAGAGAGGTGGAAGAGCTGGAGGAGTGTATAAAATGTCATAGCTTTGAAGAGAATGAGATTTGGCTTGGTTTTGTGGCCACCATGTGTTTGCAGGATGCATCCGCACAGTAATTCATATTGGGACGGCTCTGGTGTCCTCAGGCCGCAGAGATGGGGTGAACAGGGCGGGATGCTGATATTCCTCAACGTGGGGACACAGCACCTATAGAAATGCATCACACCACTGACTTGTCCCAATTACTTGTCACCCAAGTGACAAGCACAGAGCCACGTCAATACAGTGCCCATCAACCTCCAGAAGGCTTTGATGGCTCACATACTTGGAAACCAGCTGAGCATGAAGTTAAGACAAATTCCTGATTTAAGCTGTTGAGAATTAAGAAATGACAGAGTAGTTTCCTAGACTAACCACATTTGCCTTCTTTTGGCTTTTTTCCTTACAGCAAAATAAGAAGAACCAGTACGCACTTTTAATTTGACACGTTCTTCCTGTCTTTTCAGTTCACTGCTATTAACTGTAAAGCAGTTATAAAATAAGAAATTAATGAAGTGGGAGACCATACTTTGCAGTCAGAAATGAGCTGATCACATCGATTAAGACAAGAAAGCCTAGTAACCAGCAAAGCACTTGCACATTTTCCTCTGCCTAATTTCTTTTGCCTGCTCATTCACAAAGCTGTTTGCTTCTGACTGTAGGCAATGTTTCTCACAAAAGGCAGAATCAAAAAAGAAAAATAAACATCACCTCAAGCTGTTACCAGAACAATTTACTATTTATTCGTATTCCTTTCTCAAATATTCTCCGTGTTTATTAAAGATCTGTCTGGAGGCAAAAAATCTAGATACAAACATTTCTCAAAGGTTAGATTAAATGGATTGATAAATGAACAGGAGAGAAACACACGTCTGCTTGTGCTCTCAGTTGCTGGGTGTAAAACCATTCTGAAGTGTTCAACTAGCTATTAAAAACATGTTAACAAACATCAGCTCTCCATCATTGTCCATACTCTTCAGCTTTGAGATCCTGATTTAAGGCTGTGCAAAAATCCCACTGCAGAAGCCTGTCGTCTCACCAAGCCAGGGGTGTCTTTGCTTTAAATTGTGGTTTTAGAGGTGGACCTTCAGCATAAGGCTGTCCCTGTAGAGTTTCCCTCCTGAACCCTGACAGACCTGTCCTCTAAGTACACTCACCTCATTTCTCTGCCAATAATATGATAAGAACAATAAATAGTAAGGCTAAAAGAGGCACCTCAGTTTGCTGAATGCACATTTTTATCATTTAAATTAAAAGCTTAACTTGTAGTCACAAATGGCTTAAATATTTAGCCAAAGTAATACTTCAAAAATTACTTCTTCCTTAAACCTATGAGGTAATTCATAAGATATTGTCATTTGGGAACCAGAATAAATATTATGGAAGGCAAAAGATGTCAAATCTTGTAGGCAATGGAATAACCTAAAATTAATTCCAGTAATGAATTTTGATAGAATGATTTCTAACATGTCTCTTTGGAGTGATAAACAACCTGACTTCAAAACCGACTCAAAATCCAATATTCAATACATTTATGAGCAACCCCCTGGTAAACTGACAGCCAGTTTATTTCAGTCCTGGAGTCTGCTTCAGCGTAGCTGTTTGTGGTAAACTTTTCAGTTCTTTCTTAGCAGGATTGCTGGAAAATCGCCAGCTGCAGCAATCTCTGGCAGTTGTGAAGTGCAGCTGTGGCTATCTGCTTAAGTTTCTATAAAATTAATTTGCATCAGGCAATCTCCAACATACGCTGAATAAAACACACTCAGGTACACATTTTAAAAGTGCTATGGTGATCTGATCCCAGCACTGCTTTCTTGCACCACATTAATCATCTTCATACATTTTTATTACCATGACAAACAATGCAAACCCAGTAATTGTGGTTTTTAACTACTTCAGAGTACACGTGCTCTTCCTGACTGTGTAACAGAAAAGAGAAACAAAGAAAATGAGCCTGATTGAATTTTTGTGCAGTTAAAGCCCATAAGTCAAAATGGATAACTGGCATGTATCAGCTCTTTTAGTGATATGAATACACCTTACTGAGTATACACAAATATACTGTAAATATAAGATCCCTTTCTATTTTTAAAAATTATGTGTGTGCAGTGAAGCCTTTGGAGCTTGCAAATATTCAGGGGAAAGGAGGATTCAGGGAAAAGAGTCCTCTTTTTGTCAACTTCCAAATCTTCTGCCAATCTTTAGCTCATAGTACAAGTATGAAAGTTAGCTATAGAGGGAATTGGCCACTTTCACCTGTACATTTACTGTAACTGAGTTAAGCATTATTTAAAATGTTTCTCTCATTGTTTGACCAGGACTACACTTCTACCAGCATAGAGATTTAGCTAAAATTGCAATTTCTTTTGTGTCATACCTATATCAGCAAAAACCCTAATGCAAGCACAAACTCTACCAGCATTACAGTGTCTTTGCCAATAGCGTCAGCTCCCTGTCAACCAGGCTAATGGGAGCTATGGAAATAGCTCTCCATACTAGGGATCTCTTTCCCTACACCCACCTCTGGCTGGACTCAGATTGTGTGGACCCATGGTTGCGCTCCTGACAAGTTTTAATTACTGGGTGCCAAACTGCATGTGTGCACTTATCCTGCAACCAGGGCCAGCGGCTGCCCGGTCCCAGCACAACCGTGTCCATCAGGTGTTGAAGCTGCACCAAGAAGTCCCACTGCACTCAAGCTGGTCATGGATATGGCTGCTCACATGCTTACGGCATGGATCAGACTCGTTAATTAAAAATTTTGATTGCAAGAAGTTGGTTTATTTTCCTGGGGAACTGTTATGACTTGCACCTACACAAGGAAAGTGTGCTTCTGCAGCTACAGCAGTGTGAAGACAGCAGTAAATCACTCAAAGTCCTTTATTTTGCCTGGATACGTTTCATTGATCTGATTCACCTGTGAGTGTTTGATCCATCCTGACTTCATCTGGTATGGCTTTGATCTAGTCTATACTGCTTGTCTTGCCCCCAGCCCATGTATAAAGAATTTGAAGGAGTTTACGATGAACACAAGGTTACTGAACTACAGCTTTTGCGAAGGAAAGAAGAGGGAACGTTAAATGCTTGTGTGCTGGTCTTGGCTGGGGTAGAGTTAGTTTTCTTCTCAATAGCTAGTATGGGACTATGTTTTGGATTTGGCTGGAAACAGTGTTGATAATACAGGGATGTTTTCATTGTTGCTGAGCAGTGCTTACACAGAGTCAAGGACTTTTCTGCTCCTCACACCATCCCACCAGTGAGCAGGCTGGGGGTGCACAAGAAGTTGGGAGGCGACACAGCTGGGACAGCTGACCCCAACTGACCAAAGGAATATTCCATACCATATGACATCATGTTCAGCATATAAAGCTGTAAGAAGAAGAAGGAAGCGGGGAGCGTTAAGAGTTAAGGGGTTTTGTCTTCCCAAGAAACCATTATTCATGATGGAGCCCTTTTTTCCTGGAAATGTCTGAAAACCA
Organism: Chroicocephalus ridibundus; assembly: GCF_963924245.1. Taxonomy (NCBI): domain Eukaryota; kingdom Metazoa; phylum Chordata; class Aves; order Charadriiformes; family Laridae; genus Chroicocephalus; species Chroicocephalus ridibundus. The sequence goes on along the minus strand of NC_086285.1, from coordinate 155,596,624 downwards.
GCCTGCCGATGGGAAGCAGTGAATGAATTCCCTGTTTTGCTTTGCTTGCCTGCACAGTTTTTGCTTTACTTATTAAACTGTCTTTATCTCAACCCATGAGTTTTCTCACTTTTACTCTGCTGATTCTTTCCCCCATCCCACCCGGGGCTGGGGATGGGGGGAATGAGCGAGTGGCTGAGTGCTGCTTAGTTGCTATCTGGGGTTAAACCATGACAGCTTGGTAGTTCACTTTGGCTGCCCCTCTTGCTGCTAGTCAATTGGTCTTTCTAGCCACCTCAGCTATCTCTAGCTACAAATGCAGGGCAGTTGCTTTATTCTGTATGACTTTTTTAAACTTGGTAGATTATTTTAATTCTCAACATCTGTTTTACATCTGACAGTGAAACATTGCTCAAAGAAAGAGAAGGGAAGCACGCTGGTGCAGGATAGTTTGATGAGGTAGTGTTTCTGTCAAGATGTCCTTTACAAAAAAGATGAGTATTTTTTGTTCTAAGGAAATATTTTGATGACCTATGGTATCACAGAGGGAGCTCAGGGAAACTATTAATACATATTTTTAATAGACAGCAGCTTTCCAGGATCTGCATCTGTTCAAACATACAATTTAGTCTATAGAGATGGGCTAACACAGACCACCATGCACCAACAGAGGCTGGAAGTCCTCAGTGAGATGTCTACCATATTTGTTATCCAACGTCAGGGATAACACATGAGCTATGATATTCAGAGGTGCAAAAGTTGGAATCACCAGGATGTAAGGTGATTAACTCCCTCTCTTTTTTACAAATTCACTTCATACCAGGAGGGGATTAATTCAGTTGCCAAAAAAGAAATGCCACAAGATATTTTTTGTAGCTTCCAGGTGCTTATCCAGAAAGACGCAGATCCTGCATTGGATCTGCCATCTTTATAGTGGACACACTACGACACCTCACATGGCACTAGATGTTTAGGCATATGAAGTGATCCTTGAATATTAATCCACATTCTATAGAAACCCAGAAGTTCACCACTGAAATAACAAGTTACTGAGGGGAAAAAAAAAGATTTAGGGATTGCAATATTGAGCATAGCAACACTCCAAATTTATGCACCCCTTTGAGAATTTATTCTACACAACTTTGTGAATACAACCGAACCACGTAGGTTTCACGGCTATTTGCTCCAAATTCTCTCTGTAATTAATGGAAGGAGGCAAGACACGACACCTTCAGAGATTGACAAAGATCTTACATGTAGACCATGCATGTAGCCTCTCTGAACTGTACAGTCATTAGTTTGATGATGTCACTGTCAAAGGAGTAAAATTAGGTGGGATGGATCTAGGCCCTGGTTGTGCACTATAACCCACAACCATGAGCTGGGGACCCTGACTCCCTCTCATGGGGAAAGTTTATAAAAGCCAGCAAATTGAGTGGAAACCTCTTTGGACAAGCCAAGGAATGCAAGAAATGTAGAGGTAGTTTGCATACTGTCATGGGAACACCATTCACAGCCTCATACTCTTCCCTGGAATTAGGCACTTGCCTAAAGGTCTAAGGGGGTTTCAGCTGTAATTATCACCTCTTATCTGTGGGGTCCAAACAGCTGGTTATTTGCTGAAGATTATCATGGCCTTAAAGACGATGTACTGACTAAGCTAGAAAAAGTAAATGGATGAAAGATCTGATGAAAGTTAGCACCCACAGTCAAGTGGGCCAAGTAACTATGAGGAGAGAGACCTTCAGAGATCTCCCAGGGCTTGCTTGAAGAGAGTAATTGTTATTGCTCTGGTTTGTTCTGTTAAAATAGAAAAAAAATACTCCAATAAATATCAAGAGATATAATCTATTAATTAATTCAGACATATAGAAGGCAACCGCCATTTTGAAAATAGCATCTTCTATATTTCAAGTACGTGTCAATAACTTTTCCTTTAAGTGAAAAACTCACCAGCACTGAACTTTCAATTGAGAAAAATGGACAGTGAGAAAACATACATTATTGGTGACACTTGCCACCAATGTGTTAATATATCAGTGGTGTTCCAAAAGGCCTTCCTTTACTCCCCTCCTGTAGGTATAGCTACTGGTAGGGGTGAAATCCAGCATGTTTCCTGTTCTTAGATCAAACTCTGCATTCAGTAGCTCTGACCAAGCTCAGGCACCAGCTGCACCTCCTTTCTGAGAATTTGTGTGAAAACCAGGGACAAAGCAGACCAAAATACTATTTAAGTTAACCACAGGATTAAACTATGTAGAGAAAAAAGCATGTTAAAAAACCCAGCATGCATTCTACATCCGTTTATGGTTGTCCTGGCTCTCAGACACCCAGTTATATGACCAAAAGGAGAGTTATTACCACAAACAACTTTACAGCCTCTCTTGTACCAGTTCCCTTTTTAAGCTACTGTGCTTCTTTTGATCTCTGTTGGGCGTAGGCTTTCTCCTGTCTTGCCACTGTCTTTTCAAGTTCTCAGACACATTGCAAAGAAGCAGTCTGGTTTCAGCTATTCTGTTTTGTCCCCTATATGTCTTTTGTCCCCTTTATAGCTTCTATGAGACTGAGACTAGAAATGAATTCTGGAAGACCTACAGTAACCAGGTGGGTCTCCAGTATTCATGTATCATCACAAAGGAACATCTCCCCTTCCTTTTTAGAGCAAATACATGAGACCAGATTGCACAGAATGCACCTATTTCAGATACCATATTATCTTTGTGGATTGCTCATGCAAATATGATCAGATCAGACCATAAGCTCCTCTTGTGCAGGGCACCATCCAGCTGTCTTCTGAGAGAGAGGGGCATCAACAGAAGACAAAGATGGGTGCTATGTCAATGCATAGTAGACACAGTAGCACTGTAGACAATTACATTTCAGCAGATGATAAAGTGCTATGACGTGAGCTTCTTAACTTCATTAAATGAACATTTCCTTTCTGTTTGGGTTTGAGTCTGTGTGTGTTCTACTCAATAATGTCTAAGCTCCCCAACCCATTCCAGAGATAATTAAGATAAATATTGTTACACTTAATTAATAAAGCATGGCATTTAATTTAAACAATCTTAAATTCAACTACCACATAAAACTAGCTAGAAAAGCTATTGTAAAGATGGTGACATTCAAAGCCAAAATTTTCTTATTTATGCCCCAGTTGCTAGACATTTAGATATTGCCTATTATTAAATGGAGAACTCCAATGTGACAAATCTTCCCAAAATGCATTCTCATTTTTTTTGCAAAATTACTGTAATCTTGCATATCAACAAATTCTACGGAGGAAAATTACACTGTTATCAAGCACTGATAGGCAATAAATCATCATTTAATCCTTATTCATTCATTTAAACACCAGTATTGCTCACTCTCTACTAAAGTATGCAAACTTGTTTTTTATTAACAACATCCCAGGTGGTGTGTAAAAGATTAATATAATACAGCTAATATCATATATTTATACCAATTAGAAATCAGTGACAGACTGGTGTTATGACAACTAGCTTCTAATCAAGTGGAATAAAGATGCATACAGTGATCTCTGCACACAAGGCTGACAAATGTTGGTTGGGTTTTCCTGATACAGTGTTAGTAATACTGTATTGCTCTCTAAGACGGCAATCCTTCCTTTAACATTGTTAATAGATTACAATTGCTTTTAGGAATTTAAATATAAAGAAGGCATTTTTCAGGAGTATCTTGAACTCAGTTTTCAGCTTGTAATTGGCAAATCCTTATCATAGTTTCTACTATCTTAACCAGTGCAGTGGTCACCCTAAAGTTCTGTAGTTTGGGGCTATTTTTAACATAATTTCATAATGAAACTCAATTTGGATAATTATGCAGTGTGTATGTGGTCTAAGGGGAGTGATGATTATCTGTGTCATCTTCCAAATACACGTTCCACTAAGCCAATTCAATCATATCTAACAACAGAGTAGAGGATTAAACTTTTCTGAGTCCTTATGGGTTTCAAAAAACTATTATATGCATAGGGGAGAGAGACTATCAGTACTGCAGTGGGAACCCTCCTCCTGTTTGGTATCAGAGACTTTACAAAGCAGAACTTTTATGAATACCCAAGCTCTCAAGACATTAGAAACCAGGCAAAAAAGCAATCATAAGACAGAAATTCAGGGGATGCCAAGCTTCGATAGTTTCACTGATCATGGAAAAAGTTCTTGCATTGCCAATAAACCACTCAGTTCAAGTCTCTGAGTTCATCATGCCAGGTCCCACTTTACAGGTTGGAATATCCTGATTTTAAGGAATTTTTCCATTTCTCTGATTTCTCTGATTTTAAGCATCCCTGCTAATGCAATTATTTGTGAATCAGTCAAAGTTACTTCTGGAAAAGAGTCTCTGGTAGGCCAATCTACCTGAATTTAAAAATATCACTTTGCATTATTCCACTGTTCCAAGAAACCAGACAGGGGAAAAACTACAAACCATTCTGCATAGTAAGGCAATGTCAAAGCAAGATTTGTCTGCAAACGTCAGGCTTCACAAAGGCTGTCTCTACACCTACAATAGTGAAGGTTTTCCATTTACAAAAAAAAACTATTAGAGATCAATTCTAATCTACAGAAATCTGATTAAGGCTTCTCATTTTGCAATTCACTCAGCCTAAATTGCCATCCAAGGGGAATTTCACTTGAATGAGAACTACAAGACTGAGCTGGACATTCAGATGTTTGATCTGACTGTATTTGACTTCATTCCAAGTGTTTCCCCATTCCTGGCTCTACACACAACTTTTATACTATGCCATAAATACTGTCATCAAATTAATCATTCTATGCTGTATATAGGTCAGCTGGAAAAAGATTATCTCTATACATGACATAATGTTGTATGAAAAGGTGGAGCAAAGAAAACTCAGTAGGAAATATGGCTGATAATCTATTTAGTAGAATATTTTTTCATTTTTGTATTCAGGCTCTCATCACAGGCAACTTCGACCTCAAAGGAAAATAAAGGGACTTCAATAGGAATTAGGCAACAAATAATTTAGCATCGCTGAAGGCACTCATTCTCTTTTGATAGCTGAGAAGGCATGACAAAGAGATGAGCATCCCTTCCACGGACTTGCCTCTTTGTGTCTGTGTATTTTCCCCCGAAGATATCTCCAATTAGCTTGAGTCCAAATTCATTCCTTTTTTGATGAGTACCTGAGATTGGGCAAAACTCTCAATAGGCGCAGTTCTGCTCAGCAAAACAAAGGTGCCTGAATTGCTGTAATCTGCCTGCCAGGGAGGACAATGGCCAGGAAAATGCAGCACGCTGAATGTTATCATATGCTAATAACAGGGTTCAAATGCTTTAGAAACACTGGCAATACACTTTGCTTAAACGCTCCTTCTAAAGCTAATATGGCGTCATTTTTACTGCTATTGCAACCTTGGCTTGCCAGTGCAGGGATGCCAGACTTTGATAAAATCATAGGGTGATTCTGCTGTGCGGGAAAACCCTTTGTAATGCATCGCCTGAGAAGAGCTGGGGGTGATGCTCACCCCCAGAAGGAACATGATTGTACTATACCATTTGAGTCCCATCTAAGCCCTCAAAAAGAGTAGCCTCTTGTCCCAGAGGAAATTTCATACCCTGTGCTGTTTAACCTGGTTCTTCTTCCCATGGAGGGTTGTAAATGGGCCCTTTATTCCGCCTACAAACCTTAAAAAACTTTTTCATAAGGCTATCTCTGCCAAAGACACAGTGATCTCATTGTTGTGGCAAACACTGAACAGACCATTCTTGCAATGACACTTCCACTTCAGAGCTCTACACTACCCCTGGAACAGGCTTTAGCAGAAGTCACTTCATTTTGTATATCTGTATTTTGTTTGTTTATTTGTTTTGCCAATAGACCGCAAAGATGCCTTCTCTATGAAGCTGTGGAGATTTGTCGGCAGCAGCTTGGTCCACATGGATTTTACAATGACAGTCGTTGTGTTCATATATTTCAAAGAGAAACGTTGGGACCACCACTGAGCTGAGATTTGTGGAGTATGGGAAAAGCAGTTCCCTGGACTTGCAAGTTCCGCATCCAGTGCCAGGAAGCCTGGAAGCCATGATGTGCCCAGGCTGGAGGCTGAGATCCCATATAGTGGTACTAGCCCAACTCTGCATTTTGAGGAAACCCAGTCTGTACAGAAGGTTGCACTGGAGCTGTGCACCTTGACAATGAGCCAAGTGAGCTGTCAAGAAACCAAATAATTTTCTGATGGCAGCTGATTTCCTGGCAGGAAGGGTTTCCTCAGAACTCTGCATGGGTTTCATCAGTTTGCCAAACCCCACCCATTTCACAAAACATTTTGATTTCAACAAATCGAAGGTTTCCAAAAAGCCAGAGGAAAAAAAAAAGAAAGAAAAAGAAAAAAGATCTGTTTAAAGACAAAGTTCCCAACCAATTCAAATGATTTCACTCAGTTTTCCCAAAGCTATAAATCAGTGGAATTGCTGTGTTTCAAAACAGGAGCCCCCAGTTGTGTTTGCCAGTTTGGAACCGTCTTACATACCAAGTCTTGAGATGGCTGACAGCACCACATTGTGCAAATGTCCTGATCAAACGATAGCAGTATGCCTGGATATAGCCTCCCGCTCTCTCTGAAGATCGTCCCACAGTCCCCAGCACGATGTCCATGTGCCTGTTCCCCAGGAGGATGAATGGCTTCGGCATCGCTCTTACCACAGAGTCCTTCACTCAAAATAGAAATTGCAGGCTCTGGAGCACAGAATAAGTTTGCTGTCTTTCTGTGTCCTGCTATCTTAGAGTGTAATTTAAACAGCACAGGTAACAAGCAGCAAATGCTTCTGGGTATGTCCGGCAGTCACCAACAACAAGAAGACAAACTGTCTTCTGGGACCAGGGACACCAGGTAACTCATCTGGCTCTTTTTCTCAACCACTGATTCCTCCCATTTATTCTCAAATTGAGCTTCCTGGGCTTTGCGCCCCTGTTGGATGGTTGACCAAAAGGTCTTATGCAGACCAAATGAGAGACCCTGGCACTTGACGGGATGCATGCCACAAATAATCATGCAAACCTCAATCTCCAAAAGCATTTAGGTGGCTGTGAGTCGGGCACATCAGGACTGCTGTGCAAGATTTATGTCTAAATGGCATTGTCCAGTTGTGATTGCTTTGCACTAATTGACATGCTTTGCCCGCATCCTGAGGCACAGCTGGCTTTTTGTTCAGAGCAAGCCCCTGCTTCCACGTAGTCTGGATTTCCACCAGGTTCGGCCCTGAGGGTAGCCAATCGTCTCCTCCACGCCATGCATGTAGGCAATCCTGTGCCATCCATGCATGGTGGCATCATCCCTGTGGTGTGCAGGAAGATGTATAGCAGAATGTAGGCGAAAGCCACTGCATTGCACTTTGAATAATCAAATTGCAGTGTCTGTGCCAGAATACGGGGAAGATGCTGCTCTTTCACTCAGGCAACACAAGCCCTACAGACAGTCATTTCCCACCTCCACGGTGCCATCCTGGAACCCACCCCAGGATACCTCCCTGGTGCTCCTTGGCTGCATGGCGGGGCCGGAGCCTCACGAGCCGGCAAGACCAGTGGATTCAGGGAGCTTGTGAGCTCAGAGAGGGGCATCAGTGTTTTAGCAGGAAGTAACACATTGTTAATTAAAGCAACAAGCTGGGACAGGGCATAAAGCAAGAGGAAGGCAGCTAGGGGACCACCAAAATACGTGGGAATGAAGACGTGACCACGTAAGTATTACTGCAGTATAAGTCTCCAGCAGTTCACCAGTCACATCAAAGTTAGGGGCTGGGTGGACAAGCCACTTGTTGTAGCAAAACAACAGAGTTTGTAGAGTTATAAACTGCCCATGCAGACAAGCCTTCAATGTTTCAATGAGAAAAACAGGAATTGCAGTCACTCAAATTGAGCCAGAGTCTCGTATATCAGTAACGTGTTTCTGCTGCTGCTGGAAGTCTCACAGCTCCCTTAAATGAGCTTCCTCCACGTAACAGAATTAGGTCTTTAATTTCTGCAAAATTCCTGAGTGCTCAGATTAGGGCTGGCAAAGGTTTCTGTTTATTTGGTATAATTCAACTGAATACTATAAGAACACTGGGGAAACCTAGCAGCGCTACCTTAGCACTGACAAATACAGTACAACCCAAATAACCACCCTGAAACCACAAAAGCTGCTTTTTATGAGGACTGTTTCTAATAATGTCCAAGTCCCTTGGTTCACATCTTTTCAGCCTTTCGCAATCAATGTGGCACTTGGACTGTGCAAGGCCCTGGGATTGCGAACAGGCAAGCTCTCCTCTGCGCCGCGCGAGAAGTGGCCCTCTGCGAGGGAAAATGCCACCAGGTAGCAAAGCCATGAAGCGGGAGAGGTAATCCATCAGCTGGTTTAAAGACAAACTCCTCACTGTTTCACTAGCCTACTTTCAACCCCAAAAGAATGTGGGCATGTTTACAGACGCAGTGTCCCTAACGCCAGCGCAGCTGCAATTTCACCTTGGCCAGTAAAATGCTCCCACTGAGGGCCAAAGTGGCCAACGTGCTACTCCTGACAGCCGGTCTGTCCCTCAATGCAGTTTATTAGTTTCATGTGTGCAGCACTTTGGAAATGTTTCGTGGGCACCAGCAGAAAGAGCATATCTCAGGGGGAAGCCAAAGGTGGAAGGAGAAGCTGGGAGGACCGAAGGCTGAGCGTGCAGCTGGAGGGAAGCGCCTGGCCCTGTCTAGATGGCTCCTTTGGGGGAGTTTCTTGAGGAGGATAAGGAGCTGAGCCCAAGCCCTGAGCATCTGTGCCCTCTAGTGGCTAATAAAGGAGTGAAAACAGCGGAGGTCACTCCTGTCCCCACCTTCATCAGCGACAGGGCTGGGACAGCCATGCCCATCCTCTGCGGAAGACGCACCACAGGGACTCGCAGGGGATAACAGCGCTGGCCAGACGGACGAGGCAGGTAAAATGCCCCAGCTGCCTCTTGTGACAGGGACCTGTATGGTAGCGCTCTCTCCAAATAACATAGGTCCCCACTGGAAATGATGAGGCAGGAAGAAAATCCACGAGGGAGGCTTGGAGGCCCCTTCTCCACAGTCCTCTCTCCCGCCAAAAGCATAGCGCTGAGCTAATGGCCCTGTAACTTTGTTTTGATTTCCCGAGCAGTCTTGAGTTACCTAATATCTGGCTGGCTTCCCTCAATGGCTTTCCAGCAAAGTCGTTCTCAAACAGTTTTCATTAGATGCCAAATACTAACTATCATGAAGTTCCTCCTGAAACCCCTGTTAATAGTATCAAAGGCCTTGATGCTAATCTTGCCTTTCTTTTCTGTAATTTTTCTTTCTGTCTGCACTGATAATCTTCTTCAACTTACTTGGACAGGAGATACACACACATATGTTTATGTTTATTAGTAAATGTGTACATGTATATGTAAATGCACATATATAAATGCACATATATAAATGCACTTGACAAAACGGCCTCAAGTTGCACCAGGGGAGGTTTAGACTGGATATTAGGAAAAATTTTTACACTGAAAGGGTGATTAAGCATTAGAGCAGGCTGTCCAGGGAAGTGGTCGAGGCACCATCCCTGGAGGTATTTAAAAGATGTGTAGACATAATGCATCTGTATTCTGACAAGTGGTTAAAAGAAGATCTCTGTGATCAGGTTATTTGTGATGAGACAGGAAACAGGAAGAAAAAGTGCAACAGAAGGGAATGGTGCTGTATTCAGAAGAGGTTTTATATGGAAGAAAGGCAGTAACATCAAAGGTCATCTCTCTGGCACCTTTCAAGCAAAACAAAAAGCAAAGCCCAGGTAAATGCTAGTTTATGTCTGTGAAGGGACCGTGAAGTGCCAGAAACCACTGGGTCAGCCCCTCTTCCCCTAAATTGCTTCCCAGTCACCTCTAAAGGCAGCAGATAAACTCAAGGACCTCAGAGACCATCTACCTTACTCATTTCTGTAAAAGCATAAGACCTCTTGAATGTCTTTTCAGCGCCTGTCTTGTAGGACTGATTTTCTGGCTAAGACAGCAGCTCCTAGAGCTCTTTGGTGAATGGAAGAAATGTGAGTAACCAGTCTCTAGGCTGGTGACATGCCCACTTCTGCATGCATCCAGCCAACACAAAGAGTAAGAACACTCAGACGGACGGTTCATGCACTGCTTTACCATCATCGTCCGTGTCCCTTAAATGATTCGTATTTCTGGGGGAGCTAAGAAGAAGGATGTTTATGCTTAAGCCATAGAAGAACCAGGGATAACCTAACATCTGATATTCCTGTATTTAATTGTGCTGACCATATATGTTGGGATAATTGGGCACCCTAAAGATTTCAGCCCATATCCACAAGATACTATTTCAGGGCCCAGAAATGGCTGCGTAGGCCTGTACCCCAGTCACTGAATTTATTTTGGAAGGCATCAGTAATTTCAGTGAATGCTCTTTATCTGAAGTCCTTGGAGAACCAGCTCTACAGAACAGCTCTAGCTCTGCATGGCTCCCCAAAGCTCTCCATGCTCTGGTCAAAAACAAAGCACATATTTATAGCTCAAATTGGAAAGAGGCACTTCCAGCCTACCCAAATTCATCTGAGCAGGGACCACGTTAATCAAAACTCACACTCTCCTGGCAGTCACTGTTCTGTCTCTTTTCTATTTCAGGGGGGACTTTTTGTTTAAGAAACATGATGTCCTCAATCTCATAAAACCATGCTATAGGGTGGAGGAGGAAGTCTATCTCAGGGCTGCCTTGATAGCTCATTTTTAGCCTTTATTTGAATGGGGTTTAAAAATCAGAAAAGAAACTACATTTTTTTAGGGAGCATCAGTTTTACTGTAACTGTATGAAGGGAAACAAGCCTTTAATAAAATTTTGCTTAGCAGCACATCTAAAGAATTTTATCTCTGCAGACTTTGAAAAATTAATCATTTGCTTTTTTTTTTTCTGTAATAAGGAAGTGTCAAGCACACTTACGCCTACCTTTCAAGAAACTGTTTATGCTGCAAATACGATTAAATCAGGGGACTGTATTTTAAGCAGTGATGCTCAGATTATGGTACAAACTCTTTTGATCTTGTTATTGTAGTGTATTAGTGTATTAAAGCCATATTAGATATTTACGTTAAGAGTTCCTATGCACAGACATGTTAGGAGTTCCTGCATATAGACACATAAGAGTGTCGCAGTAGAAATGTAAATGGAGATTTTCATGCAATGAGAAAAGCATCCTAGATTTTTTGTTATGATACAAACAAGGCATTAGATTTACTTGCGAGCATGGCATCCCATGAGAGTGTGTAAGACAGCTTTATGAATCAGACAAACTTTCATAAATTTTGACATGAACAAAAACTTGCTCAAACATTAATATCACCAAGTATTTTGCCATTTGTTAACTTTCTCCTGCTGTTTCAAAAACCTGCAAGGAGTGGAAGTAGAACATGCTGTCTGTAGAAGCAATTAGCCTGGCCTGTGAGCAGTACAGCAGAATGCAACCATAAATGAGATGGCTCCAGAGCCTACAAAAAGAGAACATGGACAGCAAATTATCAGCTGCCTATGGGAAGGGAATTAAAACTAATACCACTTTAATCAAGCCATTTATCTGACAGGCAGATAATACTGGATAAAGATCTTTGAAGCAGGATTCGTTCAATGTGTCAAGCAGTAGGAGCCGGGGGAGTATAAATTCCGAAATAATCAATCTGTGTAAAGAAATCTACTGTTTTACTGATGAAATGCTGTCAGCGAAAAGACAAGACTTGGGCTTAGCTGTAAAACTTCATCCCCTACTTCCAAAGCACTAGTGACTCAAATCGCTTCCAGGATGTGTTCAGAGCAGCATTCCCTTGGTGGTCTGACAACTTCTGATTCAAACAGGACCTCGGTGCCCTGGGCCCGAGACCATGCCTTCAAGGTCATTTAGATGACTGAAAACGCAGATAACTGCTCTTTGGGACACCACCAGTTAAAAGCTCTCAGAAATCTGTTAGCTTTAGGGCCTAATTTGTTTTGCTACTTAGAAAACTCTTCTAGGTGCATGTCTGAACCCCCTTCTGCTCATCTGCCTTTCTTCTGCTCCTGAATCAGCAGTAGTACTGGTCTGTCCAGGTGGAAAAGTGAGAAGAGGCAATAATCACTGGCTGAAAGTGTTCACACTGACTTCCCGGTGTTGAAGCAACAGGGGAAAATGCACAATTAATGCCGGCAGCAGTTCCCTGAACTTTGCAAACACTCACCTGTAATTACAGGCTTTTCTCATAGACAGCCTTGAAGGAACAGGGATGCTCCTGACTTCTCCCCACAACCACTGCTGGATCTTTGCAGGGTCTCACTGGGGCTTATAATCCGCAATTTGAGAAAAATAGCGTTATAAATACGTGGAAGTGACATATAGAGTGAATTAGTCATAGAAATGGAGAAGAAAGTAGCACAGCAGTCCCCCTACACTTCAACATCATCCAGAAAAGATCAGGTTTTTTGCATTTTTGGGCTTCGTTGTGAATTCAAATATCAAGGCCTAATTCTTCTTTCATGCCTCTGTAATTCAGAAGTAACATGAGAGGAGAAGCTTACCACTGAATCTCAGATGAAAGGTATTTGTAACTGCTACAACTTCCAATTTTAAAAGAAAATATTTTAATTATGATGCAATGCAGTGGGAGTTAAAGAAGCTTACATTTCTGTTTATTTTACACAGTGTCCAATCCTTTTCTTTTTTTTTTAATTCCAAGGCAACTCTCCCATTGACTTCATTATGAGCACGGTGTGATACGCCTGAGCTAACGTGGGAAAGCACAACAGATCCATGTGGTGGATATTAAGATACAGCACTTATATGAGGATAAAACCTAATTCCACGATCACACAGAGGTAAAGCGGTTAAGTCAGGGATATTTCACTGGTAAAAAGTCAGTGCAACTCCATGTACTACTTTAAAAAGAGAGTGAAGTAACCATTTTTCTACACTCACTAATCCGTAACTAATTATAACTTTAGGCCCCTGAGTAGACTGGTTTGCTGCAAAACACATACCTGCATGCCTAATGGCAGGGCACAAGCCAGCCGTTGTACAAGAGCCGTTTGGACATCTTAGCTTGCAGCAGCACCTATACTAGCAAACCCTGACTCTTGGTGGCCTTGTTGCCGCAGGTGAAGTTCTGGACTAGCGAGGCCACAGGGTTCCAGTGCTACAAAACAGTCCCCTAACAGTTAGCCCATAATCTTCCAGGGTACTCACAGTATGCTTACCAGAACCAAAGTTATTCTTCATAACTATGCAAAGGACTTGGTGTATTTGTTCATTTTGCATTACAATTTTGAAGGCATTCTGCAAGAAAAGTCTTACGTATGTGAGAAATATTTGGTTAATATGAACATCTGTAAATCAAAAAGTTTGCAAGTTAGAATCCCTGGCAGATGTGATACAGTTTTCAGCAGTGACCAAACAATTTAGAAGCCAAAGATCTGTTTTCAGAGACACAGGTGCTTAAATCTCATTGAAAGTCAAGGGGAAATAAATTTGTGAGTCCAATTTAAAAGTAGAATTTCAGTGTGTGTGAAAGCATTGCTTACTCATCCTTGAGAAAGTATCTTCTTGTCAATTTAAGGAATCCAGCCTCCGGATTTTGGGCTGAATATCTTCACATACAAACAGAGAACAAATTCTCACTACTCTGTGAATTAGTGGCTGAAATGTTGTGTTTTGAATGATGCAGGTATTCAGAATAGATAACACAGTGTTTCATGCTGGCCCGGCACTATTAAACAGGCAAGTCTTTCACTCATATGAACAGGGAGAGTTTCACTGGCTTTAGCGCAGTTTCTCTGCGATGTGGAGTAGACAAGACTCCGGCACTATCGCTGTATTAGCATCCATACCTCAGTTGTCGGTTCAGGGTTTGTGGGAGGAGAAGGAGATTATGAGTTCTGATGGTGCCCCCCCTGAAGATCAAAGCACCCACCCCAGCAACCAAACCACGAAAACTTTCTCAAGGGGAGTTTTGCTGCAGAGCTCTGCCTTTTGGTGGTCTGTGGTTTCCTCTGAAGAAGCACATGCTGCAGATGGGGCTGCTTGGAAGAGACCGTGCCACGGCCTGCGTGGGAAGGGACACATGGGGACCTCTCACCGCCTCACTGGGTGGAATTAAATCCCCATTGACTGTAGGTTTGTTCGCTGCTTCACCGTCTCTGACCAACACCCATGAAAAGCCACCCACCTCTCAGCCACTGCTGGATTTGCTGTATAGGGAGGAGCTGGAAGGAGATGGTTACCACAGTGGTGCCAGAGCAGGTGCACTGGGAAATAAGCAGAGGGGGGATTGAGTGAGTGACCCAAGCTTGAATCACTGTGACTGTGTTTGTATTCTCTTCCTGGGAAGACAGTGTTTAGCCTTAAAGTCACAGGGAAGGATGGACAACTCCTGTGTTTATCATAGGAACACAAAGAACATAAAACCAGTAGAAACTTTTTGAGACATAGAACCAATAACGCTTCCCCAGGGCTCCGGTACTGGGGCCAGTTCTGTTTAATATCTTTATCAAAGACCTCAATGAGAGGATCAATCACCCTCAGTAAGTTTGCAGATGATATCAAGTTGGACGGGAATGTTGATCTGCTTGAGGGTAGGAAGGCTCTACAGAGGGATCTGGACAGACTGGATGGATGGACCGAGGCCAGTTGTATGAGGTTCAACAAGGCCAAGTGCCGGGTCCTGCATTTCGGTCACAACAACCCCATGCAGCGCTACAGGCTTGGGGAAGAGTGGCTGGAGATCTGCCCTGCAGAAAAGGACCTGGGGGTGTTGGTTGACTGCCAGCTGAATATGAGCCAGCAGCGTGCTCAGGTGCACAACAGCATCCTGGCTTGTGTCAGAAGTAGTGTGGCCAGTAGTGTGGCCAGGGGAAGTGATTGTCCCCCCGTACTCGACACTGGTGAGGCCACACTTCAAATACTGTGTTCAGTTTTGCTCCACTCACTACAGGATGGACATTGAGGTGCTGGAACTTGTCCAAAGAAGAGCAGCAAGGCTGGTTTGCCAGAGAATTAGTGGGTCTGGAGAACAAGTCTTATGAGGAGCAGCTGAGGGAGCTGGGGTTGTTCAGCCTGGAGAAAAGGAGGCTGAGGGAAGACCTGATCGCTCTCTACAACTATCTGAAAGGAGGGTGTAGCCAGGTGGGTGTCAGTCTGTTCTCCCAAGTAGCAAGTGATAGGATGAGAGGAAATGACCTCAAGTTATGCTAGGGGATGTTTGGATAGGATATTAGGAAAAAATTCTTCACCAAAAGGCTTGTCAAACATTGGAATAGGCTGCCTGATGAAGTGGTGGAGTCACCATCCCTGGAGGCATTTAAAAGATGTGTAGATGCGGTGCTGAGTGACATGCTTTAGTGGTGGACTCGGCACTGTTAGATTTACTGTTGGACTTGATGATCTTAAAAGTCTTTTCCAACCTAAATAATTCTATGATTCTATGACGTCATACAGTTTTGTGTCTTGATGGTGATCTCCCTGTTGATTCTTCAGTGTCTAGCAAAGGGTGACCCATTTTGAGTCATTTTTCTATTTACACCTAAGCCTCTGAAGGACCCAGGCCTCCTGGAGGTGCCCATTTTCCTAATTTGGGACTTTCCCTTCCTCCACTAGAAGAGATCTGAGGAGGCGATGGGGCTGTTTATTGGTGCGGCCAACTACCTTGACCTGAAGCTGAGTACATCCTTCATCCCTCCCTGCTTAGGCCACCCGAGTTTGTTCCCATTAGATCTCTACTACATTTATTTCTGTAACTTCACAATATCAGTACCTGACTCTGGGGAGCTTGCTTCCAATTTGTTAATAGTCCTGTAATGCCTAGGTTAAAGGCACTAAAAATACATAAATTATTATGTTTCCTTTTTTTACATCCTACATTCATGTGAGCAAGGATTTGCAAAAATTGCATGAAGTTTTGCATTTTCCCCTTCCCTCACAGTAGCACCAGCCCTTGAATTCCCATCACCCTCTCACAATCCAGAGATCCAAATCTCAGCGCTGAAGTACCCCAAAAATCTGCTCTTGGGACTGTACCAGCACCGTCATTCAGCCTTTTTCAGGAATGTCAGTCCCTCACGTCTTTCGCACCCTGCTGTCATGTGCCAACATGATTGACACTGCTGGGAATGATCTGCCCACTCCTCCAAAACGCAGTCTTGGGCTGTCGGTGCTGCAGACATGCAGACAGGAGGAACACGGACCCTCGAAGAGTGTCAGATGGCCATCTGCCAGCCAAGGCACAATATGGTGGCTACTGCCAAGCCAGCTGGGTCCTTGCTCTTCCAGCTGGTACAAAAGTTGCCAGGCAGCCTCCACTCCAAGAATATTCAAGCATTTGGGGCTATAATCTATGCCATGTGTTTCTCTGTTTTTACTGCATAGTGGAAAATAATTTATTCAGATATGCTAAATTATATTTTTAATTTTCCACAAACAGCTCATTGTGAAACTCAGTGCTGGCATTAACTAGAAAATGCGGTACTTTGCTCATTGTGTATATTATTATAATGGTCCTTTTTTGTTTAATCTAAATATTGTAGCTCATTTATCTTCTTGGATGTCACAACCAGCTCTAGGCCGCATAGTTCTGCTGCTGTCTACCAGTTAAATGATTATTACTTAAACATTTTATAAATAATTAGTGGATAACTAATTTTTTTGCTGGATGACATCTACACCCTTTTTGTCCAAAAGAATCCTTCATATTCTTTTCTTTTTTAGTGCATATTGAGAGCCTGTAGCATGCTGATCATTGCCTTTCAAAACGAGAAGGGCTGAAGAGAGTTTCTTCTGAGCAATTCAGTATCACTCAGTTCTTCAAAGAATTGAAAATGGCCTCTTTTTCATAAATGAGACATTGTCAGCAAAGAAAAAATGGGAATAGAGCCCGGGACATTTAGTTTGAGATTCAGAGACCTTTACCACTTGAGCTCAATAAGAATTTCCTACTGTTAGCAATGGTACAGGGCTTCTACACTTTCTTTAGGCCGTAATCAGACATTAGATGATAACTAGGTATGTCCGTACATACCTTTATTTCTAAGCCTTCGCTTGGAGAACAAAACCTGCTTCAGTTTGCACAGATTTCAGAAGGTATCAGCATCGTTTTCATTTTCCCTCTGAATCTTTAAGTTTCACTCTACTCTTCGTGGCTTATTTTGGTGTCTTTTTTTCTTTCTGGAAAAAAAAAATCTTTAACTTTCTTGTCCTTTTCTACCATAAACGTCACATTCTGCAACCATTCCGCAACAAAAATAATTCTCACTAATGTCCACACACTTAAAAATTGAACAGTCACAAATAAATAATTTCTGAAAAGCGATTTAACCTACACCCCAGTGGAATATGGTTTCCAAACTCCTTTTAAGACAAGCAGAAAAAAAAAATCTGGTTTTATCTTTCCTGACATTTTATTTTAATTGAAGTTTGTCACATTCTTTATACTGCCTTCCAAATGCCTCACCCTTTTTTCATCAGGAGGGGCAATTCCTAGAGACGTGTGAAATGTTACATTTGAACTACAAAAGCCTGGAAGCAGACTTGCTGTGAATTCATCCTGCATTTGCAAATCATCAGTGAATCGCTAAACTCCTCTGTCTGCTGAGTTGTCTGCAAGCTTGTGTCTGCTGTCACTCGGCAGGTGTTACTGGCTCTTGTCCTCAGGGACTTCCATGGCTGTTCTTCTGGGGCATTTACAGGGAAAATGTGGTTCACCACTTAGAGGTCACTCACCATCTTTTGTGGGTTTTGGACACCTGTGCCTTATGCTGGAACAGAAACTTCATGCAAACCTTTGTGATTCCCCATGAAACTTAAATGTGCCACATTTCCTTGTAGCTTAAACAGGAGGTGGGCCAGCCCCAAATCTTCTGTGTACACAAGTCCATGAGTCCTGATGATTGCAAAGTTACTTCAAAGCAAAAGTAATTTTGAAACGATGTTAAAGCTAACATGACATGACAAACTGTGACCTGAAGGAGCTAAGATCCAACCATGTGTTCTCCTCTGCAGGTATAGGGATATCAGCCCCAGCAGGGGGTCCAGACTGGGGACACTAACATCTGAAACCACCTCAGCAAGACTTGGCCACCAACATGGCACAAGAGACCTTGCCCCTGCGATGAAGCTGGGCAGTCGTGCAGAAGTGGGGAGCAATAGGGAAAACTAATTGTGTTTGCCGGTGGTGTGGGATATACTTCATGCGGAACAATACTTGGTATTTCTTACAATGCCTTGTGAGCCTTCAGACCTGCTCACAGCAATAAGCTGCAGCAGCAACTACCCCACCACCTGCACCGTTCAGGTGATCCACCTGGACAGCCTCAGCAGTCCCTGGCATTTAATACTTACTAATCACTTGGAAGAATTAAAATGCCAATATTACAACCTGGTAAAATAAAATTATATTGTCACTATAATTCTTATCATAGTCTGTCTTCAAGATTGCTAACCCATCTGTTCAGGCATCTTAAGAGATTTGACAAATGGGCTCTAGCAAACCTTGCTGAGGTAGTTGAAAGCGATACCTCCATCAGGTTAGGAGTCAGCCACAGATCAAAATGTCTGGATGTCTAAATTGAAGCTCCCATTATCATCAGCAGAGACGAAGGGCTTGATTCATTTGCTCAGACACAGGCACCAGGTGCCATTTGAGATGTCCTAAGGGTACCGCCTCACCTCCATCTGCTGCCCCAAAGAGTGTGAGTGTCTCATAGGCCCTGGGTTATATCTGCCAGTCTCTGAGTTGTATCCTTGGCCCTGTGGGTGTCTCCAATATCCTGGGCATCTCAAATGCATGTAGGCAGTGGAATGAATCCCCAGCTAATACACCAGAGGAGCCTGGAGAGAAGTTTGGAAGAATTATGTGGTTTTATCAACAAAGCTATGACATGAGGAGGAGACAGGACACACCTCAGTGAGTGCCACCAGCTCCTCTGACCAGAGAAAGTATTAAACCAGGGAGCCTCATCTCCTTCTTCTACCTACCTCCTAGCAATCCAAGAGCATTATATTTGAGTTTAATGCCTCTTAAGTTAGCTTAGCTGGAGCAAAAGAAGCCACAGCTGTGAAGAGACGCTGTAAATAGTGAATGGATTAGCAGCATCCAGCAACCCTGCTAACTGGAGCTGTTAGCCTATACCTCCCAATGGGCCAGTAAACTTGTGTGCAAGAATATTTCCACAATGAATGGAAGGGCTTTGTTTGTGGGTAGAATTCAAATTAAGAGCAATACATCAGTTATTTCGTCAGCAAAGACCAGTCTTTAATATATAAGGATGGTTTCTTTTTAAACGAGATTTTAAAATGTCTCAATGAAAGGAGTTAATTCTCTTTTTAGATAAAATTCACATAAGCTTTTAATTGCTATTCTGTAAAGATAACTAGTTTAGTTATCTTTCACTAATTACTTGCCTTCTCAATAGCAGCTTCACAGCTGGCAAATTCAAACAGATGTTTCTGTGAAACACTCTCGTGCTACTGCAATTGGTTACAGATTAGAAAGAACTTCTTTAGAACATGAATTTGCTTTAAATGTACCTACATCGTGCTTTTACACTGAGTAACATTTGGGTACTTTTTCTGGAAATGTTTTATTTCAGATTTTGTGCTGATGCACTGTGGGTAATCACGGGCTTCCTAAACACACGGGTATCAAGAAAGTCAGAATTCAGTTGTCCCTCCCCACTCTGCAGACTTCTTGTCTTTGACAGTAAAGAATGTTGGCAGGTCTAAGGAAACACAGGTTCCGAACACAGCAATTCTTGTGCTTTACATTGAAATCACCGTCCTGATCAGACATACACGCAGGGAACTAGAGCATCTGATCCTAACTGTTCAGTAATTTTGATTAAGACCTGATCTTCCAAAACTTATGGACATGCTTTTTTCCTAAGTCCATTCCCCATAACTACTTCAAAGCTTTACTTCAGAAATACCTGTGAGTTTCTGCTACACCAAGGTTGCAATGATAAAGTGGCCATGCTGTGTTTTTTATTAAATGCTAAGATGTGACATTTTAGTTATAGCTCTCTGACCCAGTAAAAGATCCATGCAAACACTGGGCTACTTGATATAGACAGAAGTTGCAGTACATTTGAGCTGTACAGTTATTAAAAGCCTTTCTCTAGGCATTCCCTTTCCTTCTTGGATTGTTCTTGGCATTTCTCAAATATTTATGAATATTTATGAAGGCACTTACTTGTATAGTAAATGAAGTCTGTGAGTAAGTCATCAATTTCGCTGGAAATAGTTGCTTTTTGTGAAAACTTTGTTAGCTCTTCAACACAAGTGCCCCTGAGGGACTAGAAAGTTCGAGCAGAGCATTGTAGAGTGCATCCTATAGAATGCATATGTGCCTTTAATCAGCACAACCGCAACGCAGCAGATTGAATAACCATCTGAAGAAACTCGGGGAGCATTGCGCTTTAGCCTGCCCCAGAAAGCTGTTCTGTCACAGCTTTGCAAAAGTGTTCTCAGCTACCAAACCTACGCTAAATCAGTCGCTGAACAGACTTATACCAGTTAGTAGATGACTCTTTTTTTGATTAACAGTTCTTCATAAATTCAAGGGTACATTGCGAAAACACGCTGATTTATTGGTCCAATACAGCTTACCCTGAAAGCAAAAGGAGTTTCACATTTGACTTCAAAAGAAGCAAAGCTGGACCCTAAAACTATAAACAGTGTAATAAACACTAGTAAAACATAATATTTATTAAAGCAGCATGAATCCTGCTCCCAAAAAGTACACACTTACTCGCTTTTATACTATCTTTGCAACTTAATACTAATGAAAATGAAATATGGCTGGTCACTGAGGTCACACCTGCGTACTGTGAGAGTCAAACAATCTATCAGAAATAATACTATGAAATACATTTGCATTAAGTGTTCATAGAATTAACCTGAATTCCAAATAAACTAGCAAAACTGTTATATCTCTACTTATTTGCAAATCGATGAAAAGCAAAATTCACCCACATGCTTTACAGCAAAACGCAGGAGTGCATACTCAGTTCTAAGTTTGAATGTTGGCATACACTACAACGCCATACATGCATTACAGAGAGTGTAAAATTGACATTAATATAAATGGAAGTGGAAATAGGGCAAGATTGAAAAATCTGGTTTTATGTTTTGTTGGACTGAATACTTCATAAATTGCCTATTAACAATAGCTCACTTAGCTCTCCTAAGTGGTTTTATAACGTAAGATCATTTTTTCTGGTTTTTGCCTTAGTATTCTCAGTTATTCGTGATTGGTGCGACATAGATCAATAGGAGTCTATCATAGCGAAGACTAAATGAAGCATAAGTTGAAGGTCTCCTGATTTAGCTCTGTAGGAGACTAATCACATTCCTTTTTTTAAAACCACTGGAGAAAAGGTCTTGCATGTTGGCAATGCACTTTTCCAGTGAAGTCTGGCATATCAGCACCATTCTTTTGCTGTTTACAAGGAAATTGAGCAAAGGAAAATGATTTTCAATTTCAGCCTCCAGCCAGCTGTACTGTCAGGCAATGAAGCATGATGCTAAGTGCAGAACGGCAGCTTGTCTGATAGACAGTAAGTAATTAAGTAGCTTCGGTCCAGGAGAGGTTTTATGTTGTCCTTGGGCTTTGGACAATAAGATTTCTTTTCCTAAGCTGTCTTCCTGTGAGAAAAAAAATACCAAAAAACCAAAAAACAACATTCACCCTACTTGTATTTATTGTGAAAAGATGAAGCTCTCCCAGCTGTATAGAGCAGTGAGCCTCCAGGTGTAGACTAGATAATGGATGTTTCATTTCATTTCCTTCTCTTGTGCCTTCATGAAAGGAAGCCCAGACATTGCCTTTAGCAATACTGCTGCAGGATGTTGACCCTGAAAGCATATCCCAAATTAGACAAGTGCATTATTCCTGTGTGATGCTTGAATTCAAACAGGAAAGACAGACTTTACTTTCCATTCCTGATACATAAGACAGAAGTATTGCACCTCTACAGGTTCATGGCAAAGATATTTAAATATATAAAGACACAACTCAACTAAATTCTTGAAGAGGCAACATTTCCTTTTATTCCCTCTGCTTTATGTGACAATGAGAATAAAACAAATAATATATTTAGAAGTGAGCATAGCATTTGCTGAAGAGTAGACACAAAAGATCCTTCATCTCATGAAACAAAGGACTAATAAAAACTCTTTGGGAAAGGGAACTTCCTGATACTAAAAGCTGAATAGATTTAATTGAAATTTCATTAGGACCTTCTAATGCGCAGTTATTTGAGATACTTGCACAGCCCTATCCCCAGAGAATCTTTATGTCTCACTGTTTTTATGCTCTGGATTTACTATCCCTTCTAAATGGGACACTGCTCATTTCCTCATTTTGCAGATCCATAAATGAAGGTCCGATGCGACCTTTGCAGGTCACTGAAAATCTGTGATAGTGTAGAAAGCAGAACTCACATTTTGACCCAAGTCAAAAAATCATCCTGTGTTAAGTCTTCCTTGTTGAAAAAAAAATATGAAGGAAAGGTTTGTAAATTGTCACTCATGAGATTGTACCAACATGGAAGCAAAAGAAAGCCTCGAGGCTAGAATACTGGTTGAGAGAATATGGAAAATATTAGTGATGGCAAAAAATTGATGGAATGCTAAATTACTGTGCAGGCTTTCATGTGGTACGGTTGTGCCTCTACACATTTGTGGATGAAAACAAAATTCAAGCTATGGTTACAGAAAAAAAACCTGAATGTTTATTCTACCACAATTTGACCAAGAGGTGTAATTAAAACAGCTGAATCACTGGATTGACTGAAACACAAATGTTGGAAAAACTCAGATTATAAATTGTCTTGGTTTGTGTCTTCCATTGCCTTTTTATAATGAACATCCTGTTCTCTGCTTAATCCTACAAATGATGTACAATGAACCCTCACTTACCAGAAATGCCATTAGTTGAACCAGGGTCATGTTCAACTTTAAATGAGGTTTGTATAACAGAACCATCTGGCTTCCCCAAGGCCACACAGCTCAGCAGGACTAAGGTGATTGGGACATAGTGCTTTACTAGCAGTGATTTGTTCTGATTTTGTCCAGCTGAACTCTGTGGCCTTGCACAATCTCCAGGAATTTTGGTCCTGTTCAACTCCGTGGCCATATCACATTTTCAGTAATTAATGGTTCAGAACTAGCATTCAGTACACATAGCTATTATTCTTTATATTTATATATGTTGACAAATATTTGTTTGCATGGCACCTTATGTTCAAAATTATACCTTAAACATATGTAACATTGTATAAGTATAGACTACATTTTATAATCTGAGTGAACCTAAAATTCCCTGCCTTGATCATATTGTCTAGAGAAACACCAAAATCCAAAGAAATTGTGAGCAAGTTGGATAAAGGCAGAAAGAAGGAATACAAAGATGCCATGTGAGATTTCCTTTATTTATTTATTTTATTTTTTTTTAAGGAGGGAACTGAAAGAGAAAGTAGGAGACCCCTAGGAAACAGATACAGAAAACTTTTCTCAGTATCTGAGGTAGACTGGACAGAAAAGCACAACTGACGCCAAAGGAAAGAAGCAGAAAAATAGATGGAATAGTCTGCCGGCAGGGCGGTAGGAAAAGATGTGGGTAACTAATGCTGGTAAAGAGAGAAGACAGAACTGAAGATTCAGTGAAGAATAATCTACAGGATGAAAATGAGAGAGTATGTGAATATCTTCGTCTTCCAAGTGATATTTTTAATCAGGTTTTTATCCAGACGTCACACATACTTAGCCCTGGGAGAGAGCTAAGACATCTTGGAGAAAATCAAGGAGGGATATGAATGGAAGGAAGTGTTGAAGATGGAGATGGATAATATATTCATTAGAGGCAAGCTAGATAGAAACAACTGGTGATGCACCTGAACAGTGAGAGGCGAGAAATAAAGAGAAGGCTCCATGAGAAACAGAAAAGAAAAAGCTGAGATAGATCAACATGGGCTCGTTGCTGTCAGAGCCCACATTTAACATGGAGAAAAAGAAGTTGAAGAATAAGGAAATGTTGAAATGTTGAAAACAGTGATGTGGAGGTGAATTACATTTTCCTTCGATAAGCATTCATTTACTCGTTAGGGAAGAAACCAGCTGAAGGAGAGCGAATACACAATACTTAATTCATGTGCCTGATGCTCCTACTGTCCAAGCATTTAAATCCAGATGGAAAATACCATCAAAAAATACAGATGAATCAAAAAATAAATGCAAGTGCTGTCAGAGAGACAGCCAAGAAGTTGTCATAGCTGTGTGTGGGTTCAATAGATGAATCAGAGGAGAGCAAAGGGACGATGATGTGGATCAGCATGGGAACAGCCAGAGGAAAGTCCAGAGGGGCGGGTGGGGAGGGTACGAGTAAGTGTGGATGGAAAAGGGAGAGGAGCACTGCTGAGGTCAGCAAGCAGTGGTCACAGAGGTGGGTCTCAGCTTCAGATCCATAAAGGAATATTGTCCTGTAAAGACAAGGTCAGGGGCAAGAGTGGGGACGCCATTGTACAGAGGGTTGAAAAGGAGATTAATGGAAGTAAGTGAATGGTAGGGAATTGGATTAATCAGTGATGTGGAATGAGTGTAGGGGATGAGAGAAGGAAATAAAGCAGACAGAAATAATCAACTTGCCACATCGGTACAGTGGAAAGGAAGAAGTGAAGCCAGAAGGATGGTAGAAAGGAGGCAAAGGCAGATGGGCACTTCTCCATGGCAAATGAAGGAAAGAAGATGATTCAGACAGGAGAGATATGGGGACCCAATGGTCTCACTGCCAAGTTTGACCTTGGACACATCTGTGAGGACAGCAACAGATATTAGTTGGATTTTGAAAACTATGAAGTTGTTACATACACGAGGGAGGGGAAGCAAGTGAGAAGTTCATAATCAGCGTAAACTAAATTCTTCAGAGAAGGATTAAAAAAGTGGTGGAGAGCTGCATTTGAGAAAAAAAGAATACGTGAGCCAAAGCAAACCACAAGTCAGGAATAAAACCCATCCATCTGAAGACTGTAAGAGTACTCAGAAGAAATGACCACAAACTTTCAAGTCTGCAAAACCATTCTTCCATTATCTGAATTGCCAATTATTAGATTTTTAGTCTCTGAGTGTCTAGAATGATCGAGATCATTCTTTACTTATTGTTGCAGTGAATCTTGTGGAATGAAACTTGAGCATATGAAATGCTGAAACGTTGCTTGCTCAGAGTGACTCATTAACGTCACAGAATAAATAAGCAGATAACATTGCTAATTTGATTCAAAGCCCTTGGATATACTTCATCCATAAACTCTGACTTCAGTGAGTATAAACAACTCTCAGTGAGTGTCCCCGTAGGACTGATATTAATTCGCAAGCAAAACTTGTTATAACTCCCACACTTGGGAACTAAGCATTTTTTCTTCTTCATCCTAACTGTTCATGAGCTAAAATTCAAATGTTCGTCCATGAATTATCCGTGCCTAAATTGAAAAATATTCTAAAGTACTCATTAAAATCTTAGGTGGCATTGACACCAACTTCACATTTCTTTCTCTTTGCTTCATAATGCCACCCTAGCTAATTTACTGATTTACTGATGAGAAACATCAGGAAATACAGTGAGTGTTGGTGAATAGTAAAAGTATTCACAAAAAACAAATTCTGAAACTGGAATTTCAAACATCAACCAGCATCACCCCAGGTAACTTCTAAATCAATCCCAAAAGACTTGGTGCTTTAAAAGACACCCATAGTACTAGGCAGTAGTTTTAAAAACTGTTGAATCAGGGTTTTAAATCCTTCCTAAAGATAAACTGCATTGGAGCATCTCCAAGAAACTAGATGACCAAAGCATGCTTCTAGAGTCCTCTTTTCTTTATCCTGTCAGTCACTTTTGTATTTGGGTGGAGAGTACAGGCTGTGTGTTGGGAGGGGAGGTGTGAAAGCAATAACATGATGGCAGGGAACTGCTTGGGAGACATAGGAGTGAATAAAAGGTAAGGACTGAGAAGGGGGATTTACTTTTTTCTCACAACAAAGTGACAGCTGTTATGTCATGAGTCTATACTTGTCCTGTTCACTTTGTGTGCTGTCTTTTTCCCCCACCCCACATCTGTCTTTGTGTGTGTATGCTGTATGCTTTCTGGGCAAATCACTACCTTTCCCTGTGTCTGGAAAGAAAAACAACATCTTTTTGGCACTGGAGCAAGCTCCATAATGAAGAATGTGATTATAACTGATGAAGGACAAGGATTCGTCTTTCAACTTTGCAAATTATTTACTATGATTCAGAGTCATGAATTCCTTTGGGCCAAGGCTTCCTCTCTGAAGCTGCTGCAAGAGTTACCATATATTCTTGATATGACTAAAATTCAGGGTTGGGAGAAAACTGGGGCCAAGATTTTGAAGCACTAAGCAACTGCCCTAAAGCCAAATCCTTTAAAATGTCAGCGGGTGGACTTCTAAAACTGGATATTCGTCAATTTTTAATGTTATTTGAGTTTTATTAATAATAATGACGATAAATGTTGTAATAGTATCTAATATTTATATACTGCTTATCAACATAAAGTTTTGTCCAAATGTTTTTTCCCAAAGGGGCAATCAGCGTTAGAGAGATTTATGAAGTTGTCAAATAAGGAGCTTTTCAAAAGCAGTTACAGTTTTTATAACACTTCAGATCATGGTTCCTATTTGTTTGAATGTTCAAGCAGCTACAGTTGTCTCTGCTGATGTGTGTTACTCACAGATGCAGAAGCATTGCTGCTTCGATATTTAAATAAAGAAGCTACACTAGGATCATGATGATAATAGGGTTGTAATAGTTTGTCTCCAAAACTATGACAGTAAGAAGCCCTGACAGCTGGCAAGTACCTTATCCTCAGCTTTCTCGAGTCCACCAATCCAAGAGCAAAGACAACAGTCATGTCCCAGTAATGTGCAGTACAAGGATACCCATGCAGCAGTGGCATGTCTACTAGCTTTCTCTTAAGGCTGCAAGTTTCCTGAAAATATCACTGATCCCATGCACTTGATGTCTTTAACGGTTTTCATAAGCTTGACAGAAGATGAGTTAATAATTCAGTATACTCTATTCAATCCCCTGGGACAATTTGTTCCACACCCAAAACTATTCTTCAATAGGAGAGACTCAGGAGTTCATCCTCTGTGTTCAAATTAGCATAGAAGTATTTGTAGGATCAGGTCCACTATGTAGGGTGAAACAAAATACCTGCATAACGTATACAACACACCCCATCTTAAGGTGTGCAGAACTGATAGCAACTTATTTCATTAAGTAAAATAAGTAGACTGTCAACAGACTGTATAACAAAGCATTTCTTTTCAGGGTCTTTGCTATAATCTTCAAAGAAATGTTGAAAGGTGACATTTACAATGTATCTGACAATTGTCATCAGGAAATCTGTTTTCTCCTTGTATCCTGAAGTTACTGAAAAGACTTGACCCCCAAATGAAATTGAAAAATATTTTCCTTTATCCTGTAACATTTCCAGATGGCTGGAATCTAGACTGACTTCTTCTGCCAGAGTATAACAGCCAAGGATTTACACAACACCAAGTAAACTGTTGTTCTGACTCCAAGCTTGCCTATACGATTTTGCAGGATCCACAATAACGGGAGCAATGGATTTCTGTTGGGATAACTTTGCCAGCATACAGAAAAGCCCTTCCTGTGGTCCGTGGTCCGAGCCTCATTCACTGCTTTGCTCTCTCATTCTAACAGGCTCCCAGTCAGTGCCTTTTTTGCAGCTTTTCTCTCAGGAGCTCTGAGAGCTATGATGACTTCTATCCAAAAGGGTATTCAACCTTAGCAGATTTTCTTTTCTGGCTGAAAATTGAAGTTCTGTCAATATAAGCTGTATACATCTACATCAATTATGGTGAAGATTTTCACACAAATAGGACACGCGTGCTAAGTTTTAGGGTAAATACCAGCTCCCTGAAGTATTAAAAGAAAAATCTCAGAACGTAAATTATTCACCGCTATGTATCAACCAAAAGGGAGGATGAGTTACAAAAGAGGGACCAAGACCAACCACAAAACTGGCAAAAAAAAAAGGTTATTCTACCCTTATACCAACTATTCCAGTCATTAGTACAAAAAATGTTGCTACATAGTGTTCCCTCCCTCATTTGAACATTTACAAAATGTTTTTTATATAGACTGCGATTTTAAAGCAAGCCTGAAAGGCACAGGTCCTCCTCCTCCCTTTCCTGTGTGAACAATATTTCACTCCTGCCACCCTTCACAAGAAAAGAATGAAAGTAAATGTGGAAAGCAGTGAGAGCCATCATGAATTATATTCAACTGCATCTTCATCGAGCATCGGTCTTTCTACGGGATTGTCCCCACAGTAGGTTTGAAGCAAGTGTTGATTGATTTATCTGTTCTTCGCCTTACAAGCTGGATGATGCTAACGCCAGTGGAATGTATCATGTGCTACAGTGATGTCTGTATATCATTTGCCTGTGTTATGACTATTTATTTCTCCTGGTGACTTAAACGGGATTTCAAACATTACAAACAAATTTAAGTAAAACCACATACATCTCCCCTGCACATTCCAGAGTTTATCAGGTACAAGATTAGAACATTGTCTTATTTTCTACTAGTGAAATATTAGGAGCCTTAAAGAATAATAGTAACCCGTCAGTTGGAAAACAAATTGGGAGACCGTCAGGTTTATGGCAAGGGCAGATTTTGATTCAAGGGAACAAAAACTCTGCAGTGGAGAGATAAGGGGTACAGAAACAGGGCTCTTCTTCCTTCTTTGACACCCTGTCATTGCCTGCATCCTAATTCCTGATGGTGTCCTAATTCCTGAGCCATGACTTGGAAGAAAATGGTCTCCACTGCCCAAACCTGTCAATGGTCGCTACCTGGAGGGCTGCAGAAAGGGTGTGACAGCCAGGACATCTCTGTCTGGGGCCGGCAGCTAGGGGCACCCTGGAAGACCAGGTACACAGAGAGGTGCCTCAATGCCCACATCAATCCCTTCCCTGTTTTCTGCCACGCACTCCTGCCTGCTCAGGCCATTTGCATCCACCCCTTGCTGCCTGGGACTTTCCTGATGAGTTACTTTGCTCTGCAGGTGGAGGTGCGGGAGCTGGGATAGGGAGACTTGGGCGAGGTCATGATGACCATGGCCAAGATAACATCAGTGAAGTGACCTGGGCATTGCCTTCATCCCAGGGCCTGAAGTGGTTCTCAGTCATCCCAACTGCTAATGATCATATGTAATGGAGCACCTCGGGGAACACAGAGCAGAAATTCCTACTTTATAATTCCTAGGGAGGAGTAGACATGACACAGGCATGGAGAGCTTCGTTGTCTCAAGAGCAAAGTCCTTCCATCATGTATGGGGTACTGAGAGGATCTCAAAAACTGCCTGAAACCCCATGAAGTGGCAGTTTCTCCAGAGACAGGCAGACCTTTATATACCTGGACATCTGTGCTTCAGCTCCCCACCATGCTCCTGTGTGCCAGGTCTACTGAGAGGCCAGGCTCAAGGTGCCAGGAGAGCTGTGTCAGCCACGCACCGATCTGAAGGTGAGGAAGATCTTTCCTACAGCACTTCCACAGCCTGAGAGGGCCAGAGGGGAGACATTCTCCAGGAAGCCGGGCCCATTTTTTCATTTGCACCATTGTGCAGATGACTGTCCCCACCAACAGCATTTGTGAAGCTGCCCAAATAGTCAGGTAAATAACATACCAGAAAAAGAACAAGGGGAGCTAATAATTTCTTTGATTTATGTAATGGCAGCAAGGCTGTTTTCTTCAAAGCCTTGAGCCAGAGTGATTAAAGGTTCATCAGTGACTGAGTATACCATGCAGGACTATGTGGGGGGTTTTCCACGGAGCCCTATAAATCTTGGAGCTGGATGGGGCGCGCAGGGGTGGGGTGTGAGCTGACCTCGGTGGCGCACGTCAGCCCCGCAGGAGCCAGAGCAAGCTCCCAGCCCCGGGCTCCGGAGCTTTTATTGCTCACCAAGGGCCAAACCTCACTTTCCTTACAGTCAGTGGGAGTTTTGCCATCGCCTTTCTTGAAACAACGCTTGACATGAGCAGAGCAAACAATGGGAAAACAAGAGCCAAGCCCTGGGCTGCGGGGCCCATGGCAAGTTTCCATGGCTTTAACTGGCACCCAGTGTTGGTCTTCTAAAAGAATAACTTTCACTGTACCTGTTCTTCATATGCAAAGCGCAGCTTTTATACTTGCATACATATATATATAAAAAATATAACATATACATGTATATGTATAAATATTCTTTTTTTCTCTGTGTAGTGAAGATAAAATCCGTAAACTAGTATTGCTAACAGTGCCTTCAGATTTTCTGAAATCTAACACCTATCGCAAATGTCAAATCTTTATTATCGTTGTCTGTTTTAAGTGAAGCCTATCATTTCCCAACTGCTCTGCCTGCTTAAAAAAGCCTGTGCTTGAAAGTACAAAAAAAAAAAAAAAAAGGCAGAAAGAGGAGAACGGAAATAAGATAAAAGAAAGAAACCATACAGAAATACTGGTTGTTGCCAAGTGTTCCCCAAATCTCAGATGTCAAAAATTTTTAAGGTCTTAGAACAGTTATAACCCTCAAGATTTATACAAAACGAACTCAACATATTCTGTAAAATAGGAAGAGCAGGAAAACTGTTCTACAAATGTTACAACCGCTACTCTATTTTCTAAAGCGTTTAATGTACTCAGCTCATACAGCGTGTATAGTATACATACATATGTGCATTATTAAAGAGTTAAGACATATTGCAGTATAATTAAGACCTCATGGATCAATTTTAGATCAACATGAGTAATGGAGTCACTGAGCACAATCCCATCACACTTTTAATAAAGTGAAAAGTGATAATATGACTTTCTGGAGAGGACAAAATTGCTGGAGAGTTATTATTTTACAATGGCTTTCTTATATTTTAATGGAAACTAACAGAGAAATCTACAAGAAATTAATTTACACTTGGGTTAGGAATTCAAATTGAAGTTAGGGAAAAATGCACCTACATCTAACAGTTTGTCGTTATCTTCTGAGCAGCACCCCAGCCTGGCCTCCCTGTACATAAGAAGCATCAAGTCTTTCAGTGTGGCTCCAGTACAAGCTAACGTTACCCTTTGAAGTGCATACAGCTCCACGTGCCCGGGCGTATGTGGGACCTCAACCCAGTGCCAGGTGCTCCTGGGCGAGGGCCATGCCATCCAACGGGCAGCGCTGTGGACACCCAACGGGGTGCTCCACGCCTCCAGCTGGCTCCTGCCCACTGCCAAGGTGGGGTAGCCCAGGCCACTCGCAGAAGACAGCAAGATTACTCACTGTCTTGGGCAAATCTGCATCGTAAGCTCTTTGCACCTCTGCTGTTTATGAAAGCACGGCTTTGCGGTTATGACTGTTATGGCCGCCTCCAGCCACATACTTTCTATATATAGTTCTGACAACATGTTGGCATTACTTCATAGCTCACCTTTTTTGCTTGCATTTTTTTAGCAAGCTGTAGCACCTCATTGTTTGCTAGAGCATTTATTATAATCTGAATTCAGGTCAGAGAGCCTGCCAGACCTCTTTGCAGCAGAGCTGTATGTTTTGGACCTGAGGTCATGGAGCTATTTGCACTTCCAACAATTGGTTGCATCAAGCTGTGTTGCAACACTGTGAAACATGCCACGTCAGGGTTGTTTTTTTTTTTAATTCTGCCCTCAATTTCTCTCTTCAGTCCTTCCCTACCTCTCCCAGAGAGCATCAAAACATTTGGCAAGATCTGAAATTAATTTTCAGTCTTCGCCTTCCGTGGTTTATGAAGAAACCCTTCTTCTGCCTAGTCATTCACAGGAAGGTTACATTTACTGTGATCTTGGGATTTCTCTCAGAACTCATGAGTTGACACTCAACATTTGTGGCTCTCCTGACCTTGCAAGTACAACCTCACATCAGGTAACAAAACACTTGACCCACTTTTCTGAGCAGTACAATAGCAGATGTAATTCATTTGCCTTTGGGTACCTTATTCCATCTTTAATTTAGCTCTAGTTATTGCCCCCTAATCATTTAGTTATTCTACTGAAAGTCCAGGAATACAGGCTAATTAAAGGAAGGGAAGATGATAGTGAAACCCCCCATGCCCAGAATACTACCAGGAGCAGTGAGTGCCTCTTTGCTATTCTTCATGATTTCCAGCAGTCGTGTTTAAGACGACTACTTATGGGGCGTGACATTTCAAACTATGGGAAAGAGAAAGCAAATTCTCTAGGGCTGAATCATCGTATCTGGAAACAGAACTAATGTCCAATTTACACGAACTGCATTCATTAATTTGAATTACACACTGTATAAAAAGACACTCATCCAGTATATGCTGATAGGAACAGATAAATGAAGCAAGAAGGGGTTCCAAATGGAAAGCTGCAACCTAGAGGAAAAGAAACGGCACATTTGTTGTTTCTGAGTAGTTTCATTTCTTGTAACAGGAATGAACACAAGACCTTTATCTGAGATTACTGTTTTACAGAGCACATTGCCAGAGGGGTCGGCCGATCACACAGACTTTGCCCACACAAGAGTTCCCACTGAAGACAAATGTTGGATCAGACGAAAATCATGCCTTGGTTGCACAAGGCACTGTATCTGCCAGGTGATTTTAAATACGTGTGTAACCAAAGGGGTTTTGCTTGTGGAGCACTGAATACAAACCAGGAGCAGTCAACTGCTGGGAAAGGTAGGTGTCCTTTGCTGCTTCTTTCCTCTTACAGGAACATGTAATCACTAATCCTGTCCTCTTACAAGAGAACTTAATTATGAACCTATCTTTTTTTTTTTTCATTTGCATGAAGCCATAAATCCCATGTATCCCATAAATCCCATGTATCCCATTTTTCTGTACTGCAGAGCACCATGTTGGAACGGGTGCGTTACACACAAACACGGTGGAGCATTCATACATATTGCCTAACACTTCCATGGGGTCCATTGTTCTGGTAACACCTCCCTGCACTCTCTGCCCAGGAAGGTGACAATTTACTACACAAAGAACAAAGCCATCCTGAAAGATCATCCATGTGTATCATCCAGAAAAATGGTTTCCCATAATCCTTCATAATCTCGGTTTACCAAGGGCTTCTTTTTTATAACACCTCTAAAAATCTTCAATACTGCTGTTTAATTACGCTTAGAGATTATGCCCTGATCCTGCAAACTCAAATGCCATCACACCCACTGAATGTTCGATTTTCTTGAGGTTCCTGTCATAACCACATCTAACTGAGTGAGACATTAGAAGCATGAACAGGAGTTGGAAACCTGAATGCCTGCCTGGAGCTGAGCCAAGTACCTTCCAGTATTGCATTAAATAACACAACTAACATCTGTCCTCAGCAGAAGGCAATGGCACACAGCAATTTTCTGGTGGCCTAAAATAGCAGTACCTGTCAGAGTTTTCTGTCCATCAGATTTCTGTTGTTGGTAATCAGTATATTTTTAAGGTGAAAGGATATGAAGGATATATTTCTTCTATGCTAGTGTATAGAATAACCAGAATGATATAGAGAGCAACAAAAAGAAAGATCAAAGATACTAAACAGCTTCCGTACAATCAACAGGTGTAGAGATAAGGATTCCTTAATCATGGAAAAAAAATGACTAAAAGAGGGACATGACAGAAGACTGTAAAATCAGAAATAGAATGGAAAAGGTGAATAGGAAATAGGGAATGACTCATTACCATTACTTCCAGTAGAAGATTAAGAAGGAAGACATTAAGTGATGATAATAGGTCATGAATTCAAAACAAACAAGAGCAGGTACTATTTTTTTGCACAGCTTGCTGTTAAGCTGTGGAACAGCCAGCCACAAGACATTACGGTATCCATAAGGTCGAAACACAGTTGGAGATATGCCTGGAAGAAATGAAAAGACACGCTGGTGGCCCAGGCAGTCTGGCAGTGGTCGGCCAGTGGAAATGGGACTACATGCCAGGGAAGTATCACTGCATCCCTGCTCCATGCCGACACTCATCCAAAAACATCCACTATTGACAGTGTCGGGGCAGAATATTGAGATACAGGGACATTTTTGATGTTTGGTGTGGTAAAGCTGTTCTTCTGTTCTCATACTATGTATGTATGAAAATCACCAGAAACATCAATGGAAACTTCCTAATCTCATCATAAGATTAAATTTGGTGTGTTTGTAGCCCTCTTTTCTCTTTCCTAAGGAGTCTGCTCAAAGCCATCACCATCATTTATTTCTCCAGCAGACCTTAGCAGTTTTT
Organism: Chroicocephalus ridibundus; assembly: GCF_963924245.1. Taxonomy (NCBI): domain Eukaryota; kingdom Metazoa; phylum Chordata; class Aves; order Charadriiformes; family Laridae; genus Chroicocephalus; species Chroicocephalus ridibundus. The sequence goes on along the minus strand of NC_086285.1, from coordinate 155,562,328 downwards.
CAATGTATTAATATCTCTTTGTGCAAAACTTTTGCCCTTTTCTTTATGAATAGGTCATTAATGTTTACAAAAAGTTGGAAAAGGCTTCTTTTCAAGGGCCAAATCTGCCTACTTTTTCATTTCTGAGGTGCAAAGCTATGAGTGGTCTGTTGTGGAAAACAGCTTACAAAGGCTTTGCTAATGCAAACGAAATTCAGTAAGTTTGTCCCTTATTTGTTGATGGGGATAGAGGAAGAACACAAATTTGCAATTTTAAAAATTAAAAAGGGGTGTGTGAAATCTTTTTATGGACAGGGCAGCTTCCAAAGGGAAATTGGAGCCAAAGAGGAATTTTAAAACATAATATAACTAAATCAAGGAAACAAAAAAGTTCCTTTTCACTTACACAGAAGCCTGTTGAAAGAGAAATACTTGTGGGACACGAGGAATGAAAAATGTCAGCATGCAACTGCCCAGGCTTGCCCGATTTGTAGCTCCCACCTCATGGCAATTGCTAAGAGTGTTCTAAAAGAACCTCTTTGTCTCTGGAGAAAGTATTGCTTTCAAAGACAAGAAAAATCCACAAGCAACCTCTCACTTTGACACACAGGTCATGACATTAAAAGAATAATGTGAAGAATCACAAACCACTGGTTTCAGTTAGGAAAGCAAATGGCTTAGTAGGAGGGAGGGAGTGCTATTTAAGTTATGATCTGCTAACTCTCTGTTTACATATATCTAGCTCCTTCCTAAAAAAAAAAAATCAGGCACCTAGTAAAGTCCTTCAGAATGACCCAAAACAGACAAAATCCTTTAGCTGAGTCAACAATGTCAACGGTTTGCAAAGGGGGAGGCTAGAACAATATGGCTTTTAGAAAGAGGTGGGGTCATTTTGCCATCTCCACAAAGAGTTGTAAAAGCAACATTTCGTTGGATAAGGGAGATGCCAGCATCACAAGTCAGTGCTGCAGCGATCCAGACACTGGAATGAGCACATTTCCTGGCGGGTGCTTTGGTAAGTTGGAGATCGTGGAGTGAAGCTGCCAAAGGGAAGGGGGGAGAGGCGAGAGGGCACGGTGCCAGCGGAGCTGGCACACAGTCCCACCTCTGACGTGGGAAGAGTTGACAGGTTTATGAATTTCGTCATTTTGCCAGAATCAACCTCAGCAACCGGTTTTGCTTGAAATGCTTAGAAAAATTGTGGTTCTGGCAAGACGAAACAGTACGGTCTTTCCTTGCCCAGAGCTAAGAGGTGGCAAACATATCTGGATGGGCACATTCCTTAACAAAACGTTTTGAGCTGCATCCCTTCCCTCTGCTGACACTGAAGATGGTAGCAATAACACCAGGGTTGTTTCCGCTGTTTGCTACACTGCAATTAGAGAAAACTACTGAAAAGTGATGACAGCAGCTTCACTCTAAAAGAAACTGAAGGGAGAAGAAGAGGGGCCCTTAATTCAGCAAAGGCCACTACGCAAAACAGAAGTGAATTTTTAAGGAAAGGGAAAACTTGTTTTTTTTAAAGTCCTCGAAATTCAGAATTTTTCAGCTTAGCTTGTGAACTGGATCTGAGACTCGCACTCATGAGCAAATGCACAGGTGTGGGTCTACAGTTCGGGCTAAAATACACGCCCAATAGGACTTCTCACTGGAACTCCCCTATCAGGTTTGCAGTGGGTTTGGAAACTCTGGCTGCTCCTCTGGGTGACTGTAACGTAAATAAAGCATGAAGATATCTTTGGAGTGCTGAGCAACTGGGTATTTCCAGAGCAGAAACCCCAAATGCAGCCAGCCTACAAAGTTTTAGTAAACTCTCAAGTTCTGACACGAAAAGCAGAAGGATGACGTTGTCTGAAAAGTTGCCAGAGGGAATAGTTGAAAAGCAGCCCTTCTCAGATATATTTGGAATAGCAGTAGCATATGACACTGACAAAACTCAAAGCTTTTATTGTTATTGCTATTGTTATTGTTGTTGTTGTTGTCGTCACTATTATGATTTGAAAGGCTGGAACTTACCTCCTGGCAGGTAGCCTGAAAAAGGCTGCATGGGGTTGTTGTGACCCAAGTGCAGGACCTGGCACTTGGCCTTGTTGAACCTCATACAGTTGGCCTCGGCCCATCAATCCAGCCTGTCCAGGTCCCTCTGTAGAGCCTTCCTACCCTCAAGCAGATCAAGACTCCCGCCCAACTTGCTGTCAACTGCAAACTTACTGAGGGTGCACTCAATCCCCTTGTCCAGATCATCGATAAAGATATTAAACAGAACTGACCCCAATACCGAGCCCTGGGGAAGAGTTATTGGTTCTACATCTCAAAGAGTTCCTGCTTTTTTTTTATTCTTTGTGTTCCTATAAGGCACCCCAGCTCGGAGGAGGTGGATGCCCAAAGGAACCTGGGACCTGCGGAGAGCCTGTGCTGGATCAGGCTCCTGGCAGGACCTGTGGACCCGTGGGGAGAGTAGCCCATGCTGGAGCAGGTTTTCTGGCAGGACTTGTGACCCCATGAGGGACCCACACTGGAGCAGTCTGTTCCTGAAAGACTGCAGCCGGGGGAAGAATCATAGAATCAGAGCGTTGGAAGGGACCTCTGGAGATCATCTAGTCCAACCCCCAAGAGACCCACACTGGAGAAGTTCATGAAGAACTGCAGCCCATAGAAGGAACTACATGGGGGAAATTTGTGGAGAACTGTCTCCAATGGGAGGGACCCCACACTGGAGCCGGAGAAGAGTGTGAGGAGTCCTCCCCTTAGGAGGAAGGAGCGGCAGAGACAAGATGCGATGAACTGACCACAACCCCCATTCCCTGTCCCCCTGCACCACTGGGGGCGGAGGTAGAGAAACCAGGTGTGAAGTTGAGCCCAGGAAGAGGGGAGGAGGTGGGGTGGGAGGTGTTTTAAGTTTTTTTTACTTCTCATTATCTTACTCTGATTTTGATTGGTAATAAAATTAAAATAATTTCCCCAAGTTGAGTCTGTTTTGCCCATGGTGGTAATTGCTGAGTGACTTCCCTGTCCTTATTTCAACCCACGAGCCTTTCATTGTATTTTCTCTCCCCTGTCCAGTTGAAGAGGGGAGTGATAGAGTGGCTTTGGTGGACAACTGGTGTCCAGACAGCATCAACCCACCACACAAGGATGGTCACATTTTCCAGGCAATCAGCACAAGATCTCTGGACACTTCAGATTTCATGTCAGGGGAAATTATTTGGTTAATCACTGATTAACTGGCTACCTAATTTGTATGCCTATTTTGACTGGAAATTAGATTCTCTGTTTCAGAAAAGGAAACAAAAAAGTTTGGTAATTAGATATATTTGAAGGTTTGAGCTCATGGAATCCAGACTTGATGCCAAAATAGGTATCTGCACATTCCTGGAAGCGTTGTAGGAAAGGAACTGAGGAGGAGTCAGGAAGCCATAGATTAGTGAATCTGATCTCTGTGGTAGGCAAGATCTTTCCGAAGTTAATAAGGAATGAGATCACGAAACATCTGGAGAATGTTTTGTTTCTTTGTTTTTTAAAATAAGAAAAAGAAGGAAAAGGAAAGAAAAAGGAACTTTGTCATCGTGGCTTCAGAAATGGGAACGGTTGAAAAATTTAGTGTGAATTTTTGAGGAAGTGACAAGAAGGGACTCAAAACCAAAATAGTAAAGTCTTCTATTTGGCATCCTAAAAATAATACAAACCTCACAGTACAGAAATCTGTGAGTTTCAGTAGAAAGGGCAGAAGTATGTAATAACCACAACACTATCCAAGTATATAATAAAAAGCACCAACTTTCTGAGAGCAGAGGGGAATTTCCAGCTTTCAGTCAAGGAGACCAAACCTCACTCACTGAAGCTGGTCTCTGTAAAATATCTTCTCAGCCAGTAGACTGAGTGCAGGATTTCTCATGCACAGCTTAGACACCGCAACAGGCAGGCAAAAGTAAAATATAAGATATTGCTATAAATTTCCATTGGAGAAAAGAAGAAGCAGTCACCGCTTTATTGCTAACCCTGTAGTAAAGCCAATCTCCCTTTTATAGTGCCATATTTCTAAGGAAAGCCAGATGGTAGCATGCAGCATATTCTCACTCCTGCTTCATAGTAAATTCTTAAATAGAAAGACAAGGATGATTTTAAAGAATTCAAGGGAGTTCCAGTTGGAAACAGACAACTTTTTTTAAATGCATCCAGCTAAAAGCTGATTTTTTTGTTCTTTTACGAGTACAGCAGTATGGTCTGGCCAAAGCATCAAGACCTGACTTGTTCGCTGGCCTGGCCCGTGCTCATCTTTGTGTCTTGCTAATTACTGTCATCTCTCAGCATTTCTGATTTTCCACATGTATTTCAGTGTCAGTTGCTTACTCCCTAAAGCAGTCTGAAAACTACACGTGACAAGCATCATTCAACATATGGGGTAGTATAACTACTGGCATTTCTGATTGACTTAATTAGGCACCCTGAGTAAGGGGTGCATTTTTTAACCTCTGGCTTTTGTACCCTCCCTTTTCCTTGTAAACCCCTTGATTTAAAACAAGCCATTAGACAAAGCAGGTTACTGCATCTGGGCATGTGACTCAGCAGAAGAACTGTCAGGAAGGCAGAAATGATTAATTTAAACACATAATATGAGATCAGACTGGTGACTGCAAAAGTTTGATTTACTTCAGTCTCTGTCGAGCAAATCCCGAGAGGTGCTCTGCAAGAGCTCGGCTCTGCCAGAAGAACTTGCCATGAACAAAGCTCTTGCTCTGCAAAGAGCCCCAGAATTTCAGATGATGATACTGTGACCAGGCTGCATTTTCAACTGGAGAGAAGGGAGAGTAAAATCATCACCGTAGCTCTGCACAGCTTTCCTGAAAGGGATACAGAAGAGCAAGGTGCATAGGGTATACAGACATGGCATATGTTTATGAGGCAGTGTAGGGTATCAGAAGACAAAAATGAGTTTGGAGGTGAGAGAAGCTGGTTTCCTCTCCCCAGCAGTGACTGGAGGCAGGGAGTCTTTCCATATTGGATGCAGCATCTTTCATCTGAGTTTTTTAATTTGCTCCATAATAATAATAAAGGCTCAGAAGAGGTCCCAGAAAACTGCAAGCTCATTAGTCCTGCTTCAGTAAGACTTCAGAAAGTAATGGAACGAGTCCTCCTAGAAGCTATTACAAGCCAAATGAAGAGGGGACTGGGAAAAGTCAACATGGATTTACCAAAGGCAAATCACGCCAGACTGACCTGACCAACTTCTACAGCAGCATACCTGTAGATATGAGCTACACAGTACCTCCATCACAAGGGCATCACTATCAGAGAGAGAGAGAGACATGATCATCCTGCTCTACTCAGCACTCGTCAGGCCGCTCCTGGAGGACGGTGTCTGGTTCTGGCCCCCCCGATTCAAAGGAGGGCCTGGAGAACCTGCCCTGTGAGACAAGACTGAAGGAGTTAGGTCTTTTCTCCATGAAGAAGAGAAGGCTTGGGGGGACCTCATCACAATACTCCAGTACTTAAGGGGAAACTACAAAAAGGACGGAGGCTCTCTCTTCACAAGTAGCCACATGGAGAGGATAAGGGGCAATGGGTACCAGTTGCACTGGGAGAGGTTTCATCCCAATGTAAAAAATAAATTTTTACAGTGAGAACAATCATTCACTGGAACAACCTCCCCAGGGACATGTTTGAGTTCCCATCACTGGAGGTTTTCAAGATGCAATTGGACAGTCTCCCTTTCCCACAAAAGCTTAGACCAGATAATCTTCCAAGGTCCCTTCCAAACTGGGCTGTTTTATGACTCTGTGATAATGATTATTGGAAACCGAAAGTAGTATGCAGAAAAGGCCTTAAAGGAGGCTTTGATTTAATGTTCATTCCTTCAGTTGTGTAAGGAAAAAAGCCCAGTTTTGTTATATTTCCTCTGGGAGCTCATGTACTTCACCCACTTGTCTCCACTGTCACTGCCTATTATTTATTGTTACCTGCTGAGAGTGTGTCTCCATCACGGTTGTAGTCAAGGTTATAGGTGCCCTCGAAGCAAATCTCCCAATAATTCCCATTTTCTGTGCTTTGGTTCACACTGTGGTGTAGTCTGGATGACCTGAACTCCTTTTGGATGAAACTGAATCCTATTCATCCTGTAAATGGGATGCAACTGAATCCTATAAATCAGTGGAAAGGAAAGAAATCAAAGGGGAGGTTAGCGTACCAGGCTATGCAGCGCAGCAGCGGCGCTGAAGCCCACAGTTAACTGCTGCTACTCTAGTCCAAAGGGGCTGGTAACATCTGGCAAAGCGATGGCGCAGTAACCCTGACTCATAACGTCCAAAATCACTCCAGCGTAATTCCCACAGTTTTCTTGTCAGCACTCATAATTCCCTTGTTCTTGTAAATCGAAATAAATGATCAATGTCAAACATAAACAGAATATTGGAATCTTTCAGCTGGCTAAAGAAGTAGTGTTTGCTGGGAGGAGGGAGGCAGCATGATTTATTCTAATCTTAGTCTGTTCTCTTTAAAGTTGCACCACTGTATTAAATTGTATTTTCTGAAAACAGAAAACAATGAGAAGAGACTTGCAAGAACACCACCAGCTTCCATCTGTGAACAATTTGATACTTGCTTTCGGCAAATTTCTAAGCATTCCAGTTTTAAATAGACTTTGCACCAGTATTCTTACCAGCAATGCTGCAGTGTTGAAATATTCACAGAACTGAGTACAAAATGTCACAAACACACTTGGATTGAGAAGTGGTTTTTTACATGTGAGTGGTTGTGCTCGTGGTACCTTTTTCACTGTTCTCCCGCTTTTAAGAAGATTGTTGGAAATATGATATTGTACCAAACAAATCTGAAAAACAAATGGAAGATAGTCGGACAAAAGTCCGAATTGAGTCTATCATTATAGAAATAACATTAAAAAGTACTGTCTTTATCTGCTGTTTTCTTTCTCATATACAGTTTAATAATAATTTTATGTATGATGCAAAGGTCCTTTTAATAGGTCGGTGAGGCTGGTATGAGTCTTTGCTGATATCAAACAACATTTGGATAGCTTTCTTTCCCACTACAAAAGAACACGCAATTCCTCTACATTTTTTAAAACAAAAATCAAAGATGAGTAGTCACTCTGAACAGGATCTGGAGGTTGGAGAAACGTCTTAGAAAAAACATGTCCTCCCGCCCTGTGCTTCACATCTTCCGAGCTTGGAGGTGTTGACTTCTTTCTCTCTTGTTTCAAGAAAGAAAAAGAAGTTAAATTTATTCCAGCATCCAAATAATCAACTATTTCCAGTGCAGATAAGGATCTTATCCAAAGGGAATATACTTTAGAAGCAAGACCACACCAGCTAATGATATTCAAATACCAATGAAGCAGTAAGTCTGCCTCCAACTTGCTAAGAAGGCTGTTCTGAGTTATGCTCTGTGCCTGTTACAGCAACTGTCAGATAAATAATCTTGCTCCTTTGCAAGAAAATGAACAGGCTGGTTCACTTTAATCCCCCGCCATCCAAATATATTTAAACAGTAACATGATTAGGATAAGGATACACTGCAATTTGAGTTGGAAAAGTGTTAAGGCTCCGGAAGCATGCACCATAAATCAAGCATTTAACGATTTAAATCAAGAACTTTAAGCAGCTGCCCCTGGGAAACATCGGGAGAACAGACTGTGCAATGAGGCCTGATGAAAATTAATTTAGTAGGCAAACATTGTTATCTCATGGATTTTATGGGAATCATAAAAATAAGGTGCTGAACTTTATGATGCATTTTTATGTTCTTATTCTAAGAACGCTTTCTACCGGCCCTACTTCTTTTATTTAATAAGTAGAGTAGAAACCCTGTTGCCTTAGGCAAAAGTTTTTCTAACTTGGGTGATTAAGCTACACCTTTCAACCGCTGTTTTGCTACCTGTGTAAAAGGTCCTGACATCTGGAGGTGCTGTGCACCTATGCAACACTCAGGGTTGTTCTGTAGAAAATCAAGAGTGTTTTATGAAAAGAAGCACGCTCCAGCCGAGAAACCGTCCTCTTAAAATTCTTCTCGGGCACGATAAAAGCACAGGCAACCCACGCGAGCTGGCACCGCCGTCCAGATGCTCACTCCTGCCTCGCTGCAGCTCCCTGGGCTGCTCCCTCCATGTCCCAGCACAAACGCTGATTTAGCCACACGATGAAGATCAGAGGAACAATCCCTGTTGCAAAGTCATTCTTTATTTGCCAGTTTAATGTTAACCTGGGTCAGCTTCCCGTAGGGATGCTGCAGGAACAGGAATGTGCCAATGGGGGCTGGTAGATAACTTAGCAGCATGGCTCAGTTATATTTACTTAAAATGCTCATGATACTACAAGTCGTCAAAGTAGAGCGACTCAACAAAACATTGTAAACTGATTTTTAGTTCTATGCATCTACAGTGCTATTATGTGCACATTACAAAAAAACCCCAAACAAAAACAACAGCAAAACCAGCAAACAGAGAGTAAACATATATATTTCCCAGCAAATCTCAGAAGGTTCGTGGTGGGTCTGCTTCTCTCATCTCTCCAGGGCATAATTAAAAATCAGCAAACTCCCGCTGCATAAAGACACAGAACTGTTACAAAATACAAGAGGAATTCATTGCAGACTTGAGTTCATACAGGGCAACGATCTGCCCTACACGAAATGGTAGCACAGGATTCAGGCACCAGTTAAATCCTCCTTAAATCCCTCTTAAAACCTACCATCCCGAAAAAAAGAAAGAAAGAAAAAAAGATAGGCTAGGGAGCAGGTATGTTACATGTTTCTGTGTTTCCCCTCACTGTACATTGTCAAAACCACTAAAGTTTTACCTGAAAAGCACTATCTGATAATCCACTTTATTTTAATTGAAGAATTAGGATTTAGAAGAGAGTTAATTTAATCCATAAAAAAATAAAAAATGATGTTACTGTTCTCAGCACTTTGTGGTTTAACAGAAAATATGTTGCTTTCCAATGAGTTTGCTTATAATGGTAGGTATTCTTCAGCACACACTCATATTTGTGCTCAGAATAGATTTTATTTTACCTCTAAAAAAGGGGGGCGGGGGCAATAAAGCCTATCTACCTCAAAAGTGTCATACATCAAATAGAATAATTGTTGCAAAGTGTTTTTTTTTTTTTTTATCCTCAAGTGGTTATGCTCCGTACAGACGTATATATATAAATCAAGTAATTTCCTTACTGTTAATACATTATATGAACGTTCCAATCTCAAATGTATTTGTTGTGAATGATAAAAGCTTTGTAATTTCACCTGGATTAAATTGATATTGCCATTAAAATAACAGTGCAGTAGTTTTCCATGTGGTAAGTTTGCTGTTCACACCTTTCCTCAATCAACAGTGCACCGGGCAGTTCTTTCTCACTGACTCCAGCACGCATCCGATCGCAATGTTTAACATCACCGCTTTCCATGCGAAGAAGAATCATCCAAAAACGAGAGGAAAGTGATAAAAGTTCCAAAGCCAAAAGAGAACTAAACCTACAACTTAGAAAGCCTTTTTCCAATGGAGATTTTTTTTTGTTTTCCATTCAAAGCTATAGAGAAGCATAAAGATTGTAACTACTATAATTTACATTAATAAAACTACTACACCTTACATATTATAGAACAATAACATAAACTAATTTATGTCAAGCCAAAAAAAAATTTTAGAAGTTAAATTACAGCCAGTAAAGCTTCCTAAGATGTCTGTAATACCAATAGAAAACACTTTACCGAAGCACTAATCATAAAAGCATCTAGCCTACATTTGTATGATTCACAGTCATGCTACCAGAGATTCAAGGCCAAGTTAGTAAAACAAAAGTGCATTTTTCTGTTTTCTTGTTTATCTGATATGAACATTTCCAGAATATTTAAATAAAAAGCAGGAGATGAAGAGAATTGTTTAAGTGCAGACGCTAGTAGCCATGTATTTGCCTGGGTACCCATGGACGTACACATGCCTACATAAATCAAGCAGAAAAAACAGCAGCTTTGTTAACATTGCCTTATAAGTTTCTACGCTTTGATGACCGCACTGTCAAACTTCAACCATTTGTTAATTTAAATTTTCCATGACAGAGATCCAGCAAAGCCTAGGTTGAGTAGCTTTGGGAAAATTTCAGCCAAAGAAATTGTTTTTTCTGAGCTAGAGGCTGAGGATACAGACGCACACAGACAAGTATCTGGGCATCAGCTGCACCTTCACAGCTGGGTGAAGCCAAAGCATCTCACTTCTCTGTTGGGTGGATTAAAAATGCCAACAGGCCTAAAAACCACAGCTTAGTAAACACGTGATAATGCAGTAAATTGTGGAAACTTGGTCAGGCCCTCTTCCAGAAAGGAGAAGTGTGCAGTAACTGATATTTTGCAATACAGAAGATATCTGTGAAAAGGGAGGGATTTTTTTCTCCGTGCCTGCTGGGCACAGATACAAAGTCACGAACTGAAGTCAAGCAACGGAAGTTTAGGTTAGACGCTGGAAAAATATTTTCAATAATAGTGATGGTAAGGCCTGGAGCAGGTTCTCCTGGGAAGTCGTGGAATCTCATTTACTGGAGGATTGTAGGAAGGGGTTACACAAACATTCCCCGCAAGTGATTCAGGACCTGCCTGGAGGAGGGTTATGAACTACAGGATCTCCCAGGGTCCCTTCCAGACCTACTTTATAATTACAAGTTAATCTTGATAGAGGTTTCCACTGAATTTGGTAAAGGTGCCTCTCTCTTCCTGCCATAAGTGAGTGTGGTTTCATGGTCTCCTTCAGCTAGCTTGTGCTTCTTGACACCAGGAAAACTTATTGAAATAGATATTATGCACCTTTCTCCCCTGTTGATAGTATTTCAATTACACAGGTTTCTTAAACCTCTAACAGTGAACTACTGACAGATCTTAAGGGGGGGGAAAAAATAATCTCACTCACAATAATCTCATTAAGAAAATCATATAAACCAAGGGTGTATTTAGCCATCAGCCAAGTCAGAAAAGTGTTTCACCTGAAAGAATACTACGTTCTTCAAACATTTTATAGTGATTTTTTCGTTATGATAAACTTTGAAGTGCTCAGTTTAGCAATATGTTAGTTGTGATAACTTGGTTGCAGGTACCAGGTACATTAATACCGCCTACGGCATTCTGCTTTACACAGGGGTGTGTCTCATCTCTGTTTTGCAGACTGACCCAAGAATATAATTTTAAAATAATTTCTCTCAAGAAAATCAGAATTGAGAGGATACTGAAGTGCTCTGGCCTTTGAACTTGTTTGGTAAGAATTCATGATTCAAAGCAGGGAACAAGGAGCATCATGTTCTCCCTGGATACTCTGCTACAAATGTTGAGATGATTGCTGCTAACGGGAGCAACCCAGGTTTCACAAGAGGGGCAGATCCTGCCAGCAAGTCTAAAAGAGGAACTAGGAACCCACTCAGACAAAATCAGATCTAGATGGAAAATAGTGCTCCACATCTTAGGGCCTAAGTATTGTTCATATTGTAGCCAGCTTACATTAAACCTTCTGCAAAAATTAGGACATTCCAAGAAATACATAGACATTTAGGACAAATACTCACAATTTAGGATATTTATAGAATTACACAAAGTTTCATAAAAGTCAAGGTATCATCCGATTCTTTAGTCTGCACTTTCCAAGCAGGTAAGGAATTTGGACTCCTTTCATCTCCCAGGACCTCCAAGAGCTCTCTCAGTTCCCCTCTAAGTATCAATAATCCCGTTTTACTGACAGAAGGCTAAGGGGCAGTAAGAGGAAGAGATCATAGCCACGCTTCACCTGGTAAATCTGTGGCACACCAAGGAACAGATGTAGATTACTCCTAAAACTATGAGATTTTTCTAGGACAAATTAATTTTCTGAATGATTTTCTCTTTTTTTTTTTTTTTTTTTTTTTAACATTCAGTTCTCTCTAGACTGCTACGCTTTTTATTTGCAGTTACAACTATTGAATATCACAACTGAGTTGTTATTACTAACAGCATCGACATCAGCAGCATTCGTTGCCTGAATTTTAGTTGCATCCAAATATACAAAGTCAGATAAGGTCCTCATCATCTGACATGTAGTATATACACACATAAGAAGAGCTAATTCATGTCCTGAGAACTTTTGTGTCTAATTACACAGAAATGAGTCAAGATTAAACATCTTGAACAGGGCCCCACAGTTAATCTGTGGCAGAGTGAGGAATCCATTACAGACGTACTGGATCCCTGCCCAGTGCTCTCCTCACTGGCCTATTCCTCCCTCTGTGTTTATCTTGTGTTAAGCACAGCTAAGGAAAGAATCACACAGACTGCTAACAAAATTTTGGCTGCTTGAGGTGTTGTGAAGCAATTAAAGTATGTTCTATGCAACCTTACCCGGGAGTACTTAGCGTCAGTCTTCATTTTTCAACAATCTCCGCAGGGCACTTGAATAAGGAGGAAACCCTCTTTGCAGTTAGGTGTGATCCGTGCAGGTGGAAAAGAGCCTGGCCCAGTTTGGAGCGCAAAGAAGAGCCTTTGCCATTAGAAAAGAGGACAATAATATGTTTTACTGAACAGTTATTTGCCAACATTTAGAAAGCAGGCTCAATCAGCTGTCTACAAAATCTATCCAGCCACCTAAATTTGCTGGCTTGCAGGACTCAAAGGCAAGATCTAAAAACATCACCTAAGCAGAAATAATAGGACAGTAATGTACAGTCAGCTAAAGCTGGAGGAAAACATTGCATTTGCTACTCACCCTTAAAGCTCCTCTAAAAGCGGTGCAAGGTAGCGCGAGGAGTAAACCTAAGCTGCCATGTGAAGACAAGCAAAGGAAATTTAACTGTAGCTGGAGTGACGATGACTCATGTTACTACAAAGGCTGTCAGCGAGAGACACGTTTTTCTTACCCTGCAGATTGTCTGTAAGATTTTGGTGCAGAGACTGCTAAAGATTTCCGAGCTTCCAGCTCTGAATACGTGAAGCATAAGGCTCATCCCTTAAGAAATTTGGAAAAGAGGGAAATTTTTGAAACTGCCTTTCTGGATTGAACCAATGTTAAGGTAAGCTACATCTGTAAAATTTAGAGTTTGGGGCTGTTTCTGTTTTTAATGCTCCCATGAAATCTCATGGAAGGGAGAAAGGAAAAAATACCTTGAGATCTAGTTCCAAAGCTATGACCATCTCGACTTCAGTCTTTCTTTCCTTTCGCTTCTTGGCCTGGATACATTAGCACACGTATTATGATCTGAGCAGAAATTCCACACTTCTTGCAGAGGGCACTTTTCAATATTTTTATTTTTAAAAAAATCAATGATTATTTTATTTAAGTGAAGAGCCGAGATTACAGTCAATGCTCTACACAGAAAAAAAGAAATTTTGCTCTGTCAAACTGGTAGTACTGCCTTTTGCTCCACTACTTACAAGAGTGCAGTGCTCAGAAATGAAACTGTGCCTCTCCCAGTCCACAGCTCCGGGAAGGGCACGGATCTCCTCCGCTTGGTCTGCGCTGGCGAAGTCAACACAGTGCTGCTGCTGAGGGGAGCAGGAGGGAGGGCTGGGCTTCTCGCCCAGGCTAGTTCTTCCAGGAGTGTAAGGGAGGATTTTATTCTCTCAGTTTTTTTGAGCAACCATTAAGATAACACTAGGACACATGCGGTTTTTATGCAGGCTTTATTGACCATGCACGATCCACACAGAAATGATTGAGGTTCTGACTCACGCCAGCTCTCCATCAGTATTTATGGCCTCACAAGAATTTCTTTCAGTGACAAAAATGGTTCAGTCAACCCTTCTGTTTCCCCCTGCTCCTCCATCCCATCGCCAAAGCCTGCTTGTCCTTCTTCCCCTCACTTCCTCAGAAGAGCCAGTCCAACCATTTATTTGGCTGCTTAATGAACCAGGTCAGGGAACTGATCAGGGTTAAAAATCAAAAAACCAAAACTCACTGGGTTTTTTTTACCCGGATCAATTCCCCAGTTAGTACACAGTGCAGCACACAAACTTAGTATGAGAACATCTGTACTGGAGCAGAGCACAGGTCCATTCAGTCTGGTGTCCTACCCCCAGTGGCAGAGCCGACGCAGCAGATGTTATCCGAGGAAGGATGCAAGGACAGGGCAAGCACACAGGAATGCTTCTCTGGAATGCTCTCCCAGCCTCCTGTGACTTGTGACTCAGGGATATCTTGAGTCAAAGTTAATGCTTTTATATTTAATAATCCGTGGTGGATTTTTCTTTCATTTATGCTCCTGATTTTTTTTTTTAATGAATGGAAATATTTGCAACCCTACCATGCTACAGGCCATAGAATAACTATGCACTATGCAGTCAATCAAGTGCCTCTTTTTGTTTGCTTTGGTCATAGTACCCACTAGTTTAATTTCATGTCCTTTGATTTTTATACTGGAAGAATTCAGCTTTCTTGTTCCACTATCTATTTTATAGATCATTGTTATACCGCTCTCATTCAGCTCTTTCCCAGTCGCAAAATGTCTTAAAATAGCCTTAAGGGAACTGCTTCATCTCGAGGGGACAGCAGAGACAGCAATGCAATGCAGGTATAGATGTGCATGACCAGGGAACCTGGTTGCTTAAATTGTGGAAAGAAATGCTAAGGAAATAAGCCTTTAATTAATAAGAAATGTGTATCTGGATAGGCAGTCTTGTCCGCTGAACCTGACTTAGACTTTTTATTCTCCATACTCCCTCCTGCTTCCTCTACCACTGCTTGCCAATATCAACCAATGTCTTAAGCGGCTCTCCAGTTCTGTAAGTTAATAAAGAAGTCAGACGAATGATTTAATACATCTCCTTTCCTTCTCCCATTGCTCAGTCCTCAACTGTCTTCTCTTTTTCCTTTTTATATCTGAATGCATTTTCTAGTCCGTCCTTGGTCAACTGCAAATATTTTTTGAAGATTCTATTACAGTTGTTGAAATGTTCACTAAAATCCAATGTTCAGTATTTCTTTTTGCTACTCTAAATATAAAATCTCTTTTACCTTTCTTTGTCTTGTTTTCAATAGACTTCGCAGTACTTCTTGTTTCCCATTTGTATGTTTCTTAAAAGCCTCAAAGATACTTTTTGCTTTACTATCTAACTTGCTCTTTGCCACTCTTTCCCTCTACTTACAATGGGATTTAGCTTGCAGGCTGTTGCCAACCATGCTTTTCAGAAATATTGTCCCATCTCAGGGAGTCCCAATCAAAGTTACGCTACTGATTACATGCTGCCTTAAATACATCTCCTCTAATGTCAAGATACTTGTGTTTTCCCCAGTCAAACTCCAAAATACCTGAGAAAGCCAACACTTCTTGTTCTCCTGCCTGCGTGATGCTCGCTGGTGTGTGGGCTGAGCTGCAGCCCCACATTCCTTTGGCCACCGCCGCTGCACGGGAGGCAGAGCCCAGCCCTCCACGGAGGAGCAGGACGGGATCTTATATTCAGCTTGGTCAGTGGCTTTTTAGCAATGTTCTTCACAGAGCAACCTCGGAAGACATTGCTGGAGTGTGTCCAGAGAATGGCAATGAAGCTGGTGAGGCGTCTGGAGAACAAGTCTTATGAAGAATAGCTGAGGGAGCTGGGGTTGTTTAACCTGGAGAAAAGGACACTCAGAGGAGACCTTATCACTCACTACAACTACTGGAAAGGAGGTTGTAGCCAGGTGGGACTTACTTGGGCTCTTTTCCCAAGTAACAGGCAATAGGACAAAGAGGAAACAGCGTCAAGTTGGGCCAGGGGAGGTTTAGATTGGATATTAGGAAAAAATTCTTCGCTGAAAGGGTTGTTAAGCCTTGGAACAGGCTGCCCAGGGAAGTGGTTGAGTCACCTCCCTGGAGGTATTTAAAAGACAGTAGATGTAGTGCTGAGGAACATGGTTTAGTAGTAACTTGGCAGTGCGAGGTTAACGGTTGGCCTTGATGATCCTGAAGGTCTCTTCCAACCAAAACGATTCTATGATTCTATGACATGGTGTGCTTTCTTTTTAAGCTGAGTCATTTCCAAAGATCTAAAACACCCAAGACAGAGGCAGAATTCAGGAGTTCAAAGATTGTCTCGTTTCAGATGTCTCACTAAGCTGAGGCTTACCTGAGCACCAGCCTGGAGACACCACACACTGGGTTCTTTGTTAGGAACAAACACAGTTGTACAAGATCCTATAGCTTCTCTGTGCACTTATGGGCCGGAGAAAGCAATGCTGTCACCCAGGCGAAATGCTTCCAGTGGGGCTTTTCTGAGTGCACAGCATCACCAAAACGGTGAGGACTGACATGGATTGATTTGAAATGCATCAACTCTTCCCTGAGTAACACAGGGTGTTTCTTAAAATGACCCTTCATGAACTCTTTAAGGGATTTTTTACCTTATTCAGTCTGCAAGTAAGGAGAAAAGAGGATGAAAATCTCCCTAAACAATTCTCTGAACAAGTTGTCTTCTATTTTGTGCCGTTATGTCAGATTTAAGCAGTGCATAGACTACTCATGGATTTCGGCACAGAATTAATTTTCAGCTTCATGCAGCCATCCCCATTCTTAACAGAGCAAAGCAGAGGGTAGAGGAATACACAGAGAGAAATTTTCAGTGGGGGAAAAAAAAGCAAGCTTTTTGCATTTAATGTTTTTTTGAAAAGCATTCCCTTTTTTTGCAAGCTCCGTTTTGGAATGGTTTGTGGAAATAATCACATGTTGTTGTGCAAATTAAGGTTTTGTCACTGTGCACTGGGACAGAGAGTGTGCAGGCTGGGCAGGCAGCTTTACCTGCCCCTGCTTTGAAGGGGCTGTGGCTGCAGCTTGTCTGTGGGATGTTTTCTTTTGTGGGTCTGCTTTTTTCATTTTCCTTAGAGTATGTATAGGGATCACACCACACCTTCAGTTTAAGCTGTGGGACATTGTGACAACAGATCAGGGCCATAGAAGCCCTGATCTTCTCCCTGGAGGGGAAGCTTCAGTGGCGTCTTGCCCCATCCCCTTCTCTCCTCACCTTGCCTGACAGCTCCCATCTTCTTTATTCATTTATTATTAAAAGGGGGAACAGTGCTTTGTTTCTGCATGGAAACAGGAGGATCTAAATACGGTTTTCCACACGCGCATGGCTACTTCGGGTAGTTGGGACTCTCAAATATGTCCTGTCTTTCTTCCTCTGAGGGTCTATGAAAACATCCCACTGCCACCTGAGCCACTCCTCAATCCCTTTGTTGCCCTTAACTTCCATTAAATGCTCTTTACTGTGGCAGCCAAAATATTTACATTATTTCTTTCTGCAGACTTAATTGCTGCCTTTCTGCCTGGTCTGTCCCCAGGACCGCAGCCTCGCAGGGCAGCGCTGCCTTCTGCCTCCCTTACTGTCAGCACAGTCAGATGAGCTTTTAAAAGCGAGCAATGCAAATTAGCAATCTTAGCAATCGTACAAAACAGGCTCCTTTTAGCTCCTTTAAAAGCTGTTTAGCTCTTGTCTCAGAGCTTCTCTTGCTTTTCTTTTGCATTGCCTTTAAAAGCAAGACTGACAGAAAAGATTAACTTGCTTCTGGCTGCATCGGATAGAAGCAGATTAACACAGCTGGATCCAACCCTGGGGAGCCCGGCCTGGAAATGTATGTTAGCACAACCCCGTCAATGTATAAGCAAGAGTCGTTTGTGTTGATCTTTTTCAGGATGATGAGTTAGTGATTAACTCTTTTGTGAGGAGGCTGGACTGTGTAGGAAGATAATACTCGGCGGGATGCTGATAGAGAAGCTCCCGAGGCATCAGCCTTCCCTCTCGCCACGCACAGCCCTGCGCCGGGGCGTTAGCGGGGACTTTTGTTTCCCTGCTGTCTCCTTTGAGATTTTTTTGTCTCTACCTATAACACACACCACAAAAATAGCGGGCAGTGAAGTCCCCGGGGCCCCAGAGTGAGGAACGGGGTGCCTGGGGAAGAAAGGAGAGCGTTTATCCAAAAAAGGTTTATTACGGCCCGCTCAGCTGAGCCTGAGGGGTAGGTAAAATCCAGCGCGATGGACGTGCAAATCCGAGTTGCATGCAATTAATTAAACTGCACAACAAACACTAAGAAATGTCACTGAGTCACCGGCAGGCTGTTTTCCTGCTTGAGCATTTGTCTTTAGGGATGAAGATCTGGTTTTTCAGCATGAGCTTGTTTATCTAAAGTGATGGTGAGTAAACTGTAAAAAATCAGATAAAAATGCGTCTGCTTTGTCAGGGAGCTATGAATTACAATGTGCAAGAGGAATCCAGGAGACACCAGACTTAGCAAACCGTTAACAAGCAGATCACAACCTTTTATATTTTAATAAAGAAAGATACAGTAGGTGCTGCAGCACACACGTTTTCCCCGTGGAGGGGCTGGCTGGAGGAGCTGCAGCAAAGGGCAGGAGAAGGCAGCGGTTGCATCAGACCCACGTGTGGGACGTGTGGTCCCCGCTCACCCGCCTGCCCAGGCTTCCCATGGATGGGAGGACAGACCTTCCAACCTTTCCGTGCCCCCACTCTGCCCTTACTTGACTTGAGATAACGTTATTTGCCAACCTTAAAGAAATGGGGTGAGGATAAAAGCTTGAGCTCTCAAGAGGGCTCAGCACAGCACTGCCGAGAGCGATGAGAAGTTTCCTTCTTGGTTAAAAGAGGGGATGTGAAGCAAGTCTTTGCTAGTAACGTATATCTGTATCTGCTGGATGAGCTGGAAGCAAGAGAGAAATAGCATCAATATAAATATTCTGGGGTTCACATCTGAATTCCAACGAACAACTTATTAAAATGTTTTTAGTATTGGACGTCTTTTTTTTTCCTTTTGACATGGCATTAATCCAAGACATTTTTACACATAACAGTTTTGAAATCTCACACACCCCTAGGCTGCATGAAATATTTCCGTGCAGCATAACTCTTTGTAGACAGTAAATCAGACCATCTGAGATGCGTACCTATAAATTTTAATGAATACATGATATCCCTGTCACTTCTGTCTTCCTTGTCTAATGACACTTTTTCGCTGTTTCCAGCACATCTCCTTCTAATCAAGGTGAATGGATGAAAGAAAACACTGCTGACTTAGTAGTAAATAAGCGAGAAGGAAAGATTCCACCCTGGACTGGGGAAAAACATCATTCATTTTGCAGGCTTAGTGCCAACAGCACTACCTTGCAGCTCCACTTGTCTGATTTTTTAGGGATTACACTCAGATAAGCAAGGGTAATTGAAGCAATTTTCAACGTCTTCACCAGACAAGCCAGAGGCATGACCTTATTTTAGATAATAGGTAAATGAGATTCAAATGAGCTTTTATTTTTTTTTTAACAGTGAGCATGATTAATTACTGTAGCAAATTAACAGAGGAAGTCATAGCTTTTCCAACACTTCAAGTCTTCAGATGGTGTCTGGTGCCTGACTGATGGACATCTCTTAGCTAAACACAAATTTAGGGGCTTCGTACAATTACTTTGGAGCCTAATGGCTTGTACAATGGATTTCAGGTGAGGTGATCCAAGAACTTAGGTATAATTGTGCATGTATGAATTTGTTTTTATGTTTTGAATATTGGCTGTCTGGAATATGTTCTGCTTGGTATCATCAGCATGAACTAAATCTCCGTAAAGCTGCAAAGACTGATTTCATCAGACCACCTGTAGGGGAAAGGGGGAATTGAATGGGATTCGACCGCCTGAGCCTGAGATGCCCCAGGATGAACTGCTGGCCCCAGCAGCCCCAGGACAGTCTGAATGCCCTGTAGCTGCTGTTATATCTTCCAGCTCTGCACAACCGGGCATTTCATATGACTCCAGACATCTACAGTCCGGCAACCAAATCAAGACCTTAGGGTCTAAAAGGTGCTCAAAAAAGCTTATGCCTTCCTGGCCCAAAAGACAAGCAGGAATACATCAGCGATGCTCCTCACTTGCAAGTGACACAGGCTTATTTCTGCTCTCCACAGGAGCTATAAAGAGGTGACTCCAGCACTGCTCAAGTTCTTTGGCTGTTTCCATAATAATCATACTTAGGAAATAAGGTACACTATGAGTTTTAAACACTCTAGCTCTGGCAAACCAGCAACTTACATTGTTGGTTTTGTTTTGTACTCTTTTGGCTGTTTGGCTATAGCTCACACCTAGAGCAGTTATTGTGCCTGGGCTTTTCCCCTTAAGTCCGTAATGTCACAAAGAGAGCTGCTAGGGCATGAAAAATCATGTGTTTCTTGGGGTTTTTTTTTGCTGTGAGAATAAGCCCCAGGAAAATGAGCAATCCACAAAGAAGAAACTACTTATATTTACATGACACATTCCCACACATGCAGAAAACAAGGTCTTTCAGTTGATTCCTCTCAGACTAGTGCATCAACTTATTATTTTCAGTGTGAAGCAGGGCACAACAGTCCATAAAATACAGGAATGAATATAGATACATTCATTTAGAAGTATTTCAAGTACTTGTAAAGACGTTCAAAAGTTCGTTTGCAAGCTTTTGTCCTTGAGAGGTTAGTTTAGTTTTCTGGGGCTGGAGAAAAAACCTATTAGTTGCTCACATCTCTCTTTTCTCATTTTAAATCCAACCTCCAGCATTTCATTGGCACCATTTGAAAACATTATTGTTTTGGTGGAAATGTCACATACCTAATGGTTCTATGGGGAGAAGCAATAGACTGCTTTCGTTGGAAAAAAAAATAAATACATGCAATAAAATTACGAAGGAATAAACGAGGACTTCCAGCCCAAAGGAATGCAGTGTTGGGCATATAGTGTCAGACTTGCCTGCGTGGGTAGGACAGCTTGCCTGTTTATTTCCAGACAGTTCACAAATCTGTTCCCACGCCCGGAGGCTGCAGCGCCAGCTCAGCACAGGAGAGGCAGTGGATGTGCAGCCCAGACTCATGTAAATGGGAGAAGGGGCAAGGGAGGAGGATTTCCTCAAGAGACGAGGAAACAAACCTGTGAGAAGCCATAGTTTTCCCTGGTGGGTGTTTATAACCCAAGAGGATGCATTCCCACAGCTGCAATTCAATGACTCTTTTGCCGGGTCCTCGTGTCTTCACCTTCCCTTTATAGAGACAAGGTGTTCAAACCAGTGGGTGGAAGTAGGGCGATGGAGGGCTTGGAATCATCCCTCCCTTGCCGCATGGCTATAACCACCAAACACGAGACCTCCATGACCATCTGCCTCCACAGAAGGAGAGCTTAGGACTTACTTTGAGGAAAATGCTGAAAGGAATAAATGTAAAACATTTTGTGTCATGTAGAGTGAAATCAGCAGAGCCTGAACACCTGCAGGGAGTACGTGTGCGAGCAGGGTGCCTCTAGTCCTCGCTGCAACGCCTGGAGCCCGATTCCCAGCTCTGACACATTGCATCATTACCCAGCATGACGGCCTGTCTAGCTTTCCTTTTAGATCCAGATTCACACCCCGTCTCTTGGTGTAAACAAGGAGCAGTCTGGGAGCTTCTCCCCATTTAGTTTGGTATGGCTGGTATGAGGATCTGACCCTTAACACTCCCCATTGCTGGGAGTTTGAAGTAAAAGTGTGGCTCACAGCTTTTAAATGTCAGCCAGCTGTGGCAGCCTTTTCATTTCTGTTCGTTTCTGTTTATCAACACCTTTCCCACCTCTTCCCGCTGTACCGAACTGGAGGAGCCAAAACTTGTCCTTCTGGACTCATCCCAACTGCAGACCTCATTTAAATTTTCCCAAGTCTGGCCACAGCTGAAGTTGTTTCAGAAAAATAACACAGGCCAATGTTCTCAGCCTGTGAGCCCCTCCAGATTTTCTGTCTCTGAAATCTCAATACGATTCCCTGATTTACCTAAATTAACCTCCCCTATAGATTTCCCAAAATAGAACATCTCAAATACTCTTTGGCACAAGTTTCCACATAGAGATCAATCTTTAAACCAGCAAGGACTGAGACAAAGATATTTTTCATGGCCAACATACAGTAGGACTCTCACAGAAAACTAAATTTGCTCATTTCTGAGACCCTCTTTTGTTAACTGCATGTATTTAGAAGCTTTTATTTACTGAGAAGCTTTGAGACCTTATTTAATTTATAGATCTTGCGTAGAACAATAGCGGCAGCTCAGGCTGTGAAATGCCACTTTGTTGCTTTTTCCCGCTGCTGCCCAGAGTGTGAATGCTCCTGATGGTGTCTACTTGGCTTGAACATGTCAGATGCGGACCAGACAGGATGCTGAAGAAAGAAACTGGTGTCCTTCATTTCCAAGGCCTGGCTCATTACGCATTCGGTGATGAATTTGCTCTGTTTATAAATTCTGCAGCTACCACTTCCAGCCATACCTGACATGAGCTTGAGGAGCTGTGAGCGGAGCTCAAACGATCTTCCAGGTGGTTGATTTTTCAAGAAAAATATTGCACGGAATGCTTAGAAACTCAGATTATGCAAACGCAGTAAATGGCACGAGTGCAAACAGCAACCTGCTTGTTAAGCTCTTTTACACACCGGAGCCAGTTGGACCAGCTAAAATGTCAGGCTAAGCCTGCCACGAAGGGGGATTGGGGTCAGACGTGAGTATTGATCTCTGCCTGAGGGAGCACATTAACCCAGCGCGGGACCCTGCAGCCACTGCGATGTGTCGCAGTGCACAAGTACTGCACTGCGAGCAGCACGGACGCGCGCACTCACGGCTGCAAGAACAGCGTTTGTAAAAGCCTCATCTGCAGTCAGTGGGAGATAGAGCCATGGAACAAGGAGACAGAAGCCCAGATATTCAGAGGTAAAACTGGGAGCATTTTTGGCCACAATTAGGCACTTCATCACTTGCACTCCTGGAAGTATCTCTGTTGGGAACCGGTCACTGATTCACCCACCCTCCTAACTGCCCACCTGGAGCTCACTCAGCAAGATCGCCTTGACCTTGGAGACGCAGCACATTCCATAGAATCACAGAATTATTGAATCATGGAATCATGGAATCATAGAATACCAGGTTGAAAGGGACCTCAAGGATCACCTGGCCCAATCTTTCTTGGCAAAAGCACAGTCTAGACAGCACCCTGTCCAGCTGAATCTTAAAAGCATCCAATGTTGGGGAATCCACTGCTTCCCTGGGGAGGTAATTTCTCAGGGCTCAAGCTAATGCCATGGCTGGAAGCCAGCGAGCACCAAACCACACAGCAGGGTGCTCACTCTGGTCACCAATGTGGTGGCTGGCCCACTGCAGAGAGCAACAAGGCCCTTCAGAGCTAACAGAGATAAGGCACAACTTGCTGATGTTCACAATACATGGATTAAGAATGGAGTAAGACCTAAAATACGTATCAGGGAATTAATCTGGTGAAAGCCAAGGGAAGCTGGGCTGCTCCTTAGCAAGGTTTGCTATAGCATGAGAAAACATTTACTTGCAGCCAGGCCAGCTTCACCCTCCTGGGTTTTGCCAAATGCCAGAAGCAGCAGCCTGTGTGCCAGCCCTACAACACCCCCCGGCACCGCTCAGGGCTTCCAAGCAACTGCCACCCTCAGGTTCAGGTCCAGAGCAGCACGAGAGCCACCTTCCTCGGGAAGGTGCTTGGGCAGAAGGGACTCCCTGCACCGACATCTCCCTGCCACCCGTCACAGCCACCAAAAGCACGTGTGCTTTGCAGACCCTGTGGGAACATAACGAGAATTGCTTAGGAAATGTTGGCCGCTGCTATTTCATTCCTCATACCTTCATCAATTGGTATATTATGGTTAAATCCTTGGGTCTGGGCAAGCTCTACCCCTCACCTTTGAACTCCCATGGTCTTAAGGTGGTGGGCCCAGATTCAACACCCACCATGAATAAAAATAGCCTTATTTCCCTTACCTCATAACCATGCTTCTGGTATAGGATTGCAAGGACAAACAAGCTCCATCTGCACCTTCCTTGGTTTATACTTTTTCTGTCCTTGTTCTATGCTTGCTATGCGGGAGAGGTAGGAAGACTTTGAATCATCCGTGTGAGTCTCTTCTAGCTCAAAGTTCCCTGCTGCAGAGGAGTCCCTGGCTGTCTTATGAGATCGGGTTTTGCAGAATGAAAAGGCTGGATGTCCCAAATGAACAATTCTGTTGTCCATTTCTGCTGCCTTTCTGCGCTGACACCCTTCACAGCTGTCCTGCAGAGCTTGGCTATGCAGTATCACTCAGACTAGCCTTCAAAAGAATTAGTACTGCTACTAAGGATGCTGAGGAAAGAGCATTTCAGGGAGTCCCACAAGCAGATAATACAGGAAGGGATGGTCAAGGCTTAAACCGAAGCCAGACCTTGCATGGGGATTTCCCCAGTACCCAGGCGAAGCCCCAGAGCAGATATAGGTTCCACATGTATCCAAACAGAAGCAACTCTTCTTCAGATGGTCTCCGGTTTCTGACACTACAGAGCTCAGCTGAGTTCAGTTTTGCTTTTCTCCCTCAGAGATGTACTGCCTGTTTTAAACACAACACTGTATAAATTTTATTTCCTTCCCTTGAACACCATGAATGACGTGTTTTGCTTTCAGCTGGCGGGGAGAAAATTCTCCTGTGTGAAGCTACCTGGGGCGCTTGGATCTGCTCCTGACATGACGGCCAAATGCAGTTTACATTGTTGTATATCACTTTTTAAAGGGTTTTCCAAAGAGACGCTTTCAGTAAAGTACATAAAGCAGGTTTGATACTGAGAACAAAAGATTTGCTCCAGGTTTGCTGTGATATAGCTGAAATTTGA
Source organism: Chroicocephalus ridibundus (assembly GCF_963924245.1). Taxonomy (NCBI): domain Eukaryota; kingdom Metazoa; phylum Chordata; class Aves; order Charadriiformes; family Laridae; genus Chroicocephalus; species Chroicocephalus ridibundus. The sequence continues at coordinate 155,537,718 of NC_086285.1, read as the reverse complement.
GACAGCATTCATTATTTCTGCAGACATTTAATATAGTACCTATTTAATTTGGCTTTAACTGTTTAGGAGAAAAAGGGTACTTTTGTGTTGCTAGCTATCATCCTGTAAAAGTATTTTTTCTCAGTGTTCCTGACCTGCTGTCTGAATTGGTCCACTCTCATACACTGAAGTTACAATTTGAGCCTACACCTTATTTTTTTCCATAGAACAGTCTGTTCCTCTCCTGAGGATGTGTATCTCTCTTAGTTTGCCTCTTGGAATACCATACAGGTAATGCCATTTCTGCTGCCATTAGTGGTTCATCCTTCTGTTCCTCTGGGCCTTCTAAGTAATCCAACTTTCTGAAGTCAGGAACCAGATGCAAGCCTCAGGACACCTATTCCCATGTGCTAGAGACACCTAAAAATGTAATAACAGGACAGAGAAGAACTCATGTCCCCATGGGTAGCAGATCTTGGGACTAGAGTCCTTTAATCTACAATCCTCTCAAAGTTGCTGCTGGCATAATGGACAGCTGAGTGGCAAGATGTCACGACCATGCCTTTTCCTTTCTGCTACCATGTCAGTCTTGCTGGAGCACATTTCACTGTCCTTGCTGAAAACAAGGCGATCAGGTGAATGTGCTCCCAGTTTGCTGGGAGATAATGTTGGTCCATGGGCCAGATATGCTCCACAGAGTGCCAGCAGACAACGCTTAGGTAACAGCGTGGGAGCTCAAAGCATTACTGCATTATTGCAGGAATTAGCTCAGGAATTAGAGTCATTTCTCTTCCTAGACTGCAAAACTTATCGTTTTGCAGTCACCGCAACAGATCATCACAACTTCCAGTCTCGACCTACAGGTTGTAAAATGAAGGTACAGAGAGCTTAGAGATCAGCCCAAAGTAATTCAGTAAACAAGCTACAGAGTCAGAAACAGAGCCCAGACACAATGTCTCATGCCAACCCAAAAGGCCTGCTTTGTGCCCTGAGTTTACCTTCTCAACTCTGTAAGGGGTCATAGCAAGATCCTCCCAGAATAGGCGACTTGTCACACACATGAACAGACTCCACTGCAGACAGCCAACATCGTCATCCAGGGCTGGGTCCATGCCTGTGCCTGCCAGAGTCAGCAGAAACACTGAACACCATTTGAAAATAAATCACAAGAACGGCTAAACATGCAGAGGACACACACAACCTTTTACACCCACTGCCTCTGACCTCGGCTGATGATATTTGCTCACATGAAGAACCACTGGAAACTGCACAGGAGTCTGAGAGCATGTTTTCTGTGCTTATGGTCTATCGTCCGACAGCAGACTTCAGTAACACCAGATTTTCCTGCAACTTTTGCAGTCAGGTTTTCCAGATGAGGAAGCCTCAGAGGTCGCAGTTTGGAGGTAAGGAGGGAAGAATGCAAGTCTGAGCTGCCATCTCAAGAAATACTGCAAAATGGGCTTGAAGAAGTCATCTAGACCACCCTTCTGTGCCAATGTAACTTCAAATACGTATGTACTTCCTCACGTACATTCCTCCTCTCTGATGGTGATCCCCTCGCCTTTTTTTCTAAGCAGTCTATTTCAGTTCTTAATTATCCTCGCTCTTATAAAATTGCTGCTGCTGTCAAGCCTGCAGCTTAGGCTCATTGCTTCCTGTCACCTCAAATATTTTTGGAGAAAAGATCATTTCTTTAGTTAATTTATTTAGTAGGTACACTGTTATTATGTCTGTGCCAGGTACACCACTCAACATGGTTATTCACATTTCACACAAATAGTTCGAGTTGCTGCATATTATTGTTTAGCAAAGTAACTAGAGAAGCACATTATATAGGCTGCCTATGCCATTTTTTATTGTTGTGATAATAAAATTAATTATTTTTGCAATTCAGGCTATTTCTGTGATTATTATTTTGCATTCAATAGTGTCTTTTTTTAATTAAATCATCACCTCTGTACCAGCTCCACCAGTTCTTCACCTGGAGACTAATAGATCGATGACAAAAGACATTTCAGGGACTGTCTGGAAGAACCACAACTGGGGGGAGTGTTCCTTTCATTCTACCTTCATTTCTCATAAGCTTTGAAAAGTCATAACAGGAAATAAATGTAAAGGCATCTCAGGAAGTCATTTAATCCAGCCTCCTGCTCCAGGGCTGAATTTGAACTGAGAATTTATAAGAAATAACGGAAGGCAGCCTAGTGAATTACTTTCTTCCTGAATCACCTAAATTTCCTTTCTCTAAATGATTCCAGTGGTTTGATAAACACAAGCTTACTCTTACAAAAGCCATTTTTGTTTCTAGAAACCCTAAAATTATTCTCTTCCTTCTATTGAAGGTATTCTTTGATACTGCAAACCTCATTGTTGTGAAAATGTGCAGGTTTTACACAGCATACCTTAAACTGAGTGACACCACCATGTCCTTAAGAGGCCAGAGATATTTCTTCATTAGAAAATTTAGTGTGAGCAAACTCCAGCTCATGACACTGAATTGCCAAATACTTCTGTCTATACAACAGAGGAATTAAGTTTCAGACCTTCCTTGCATTGATATACTGACCTAAAAAACCAAAGAGGGGATCTAGGAAAAAATATAGAATCATAGAATCTTCATGGTTGGAAAGGACCTTTGAGATCATCGAGTCCAACCAAACACACACCAAAAAAACCCCTACAATTTCTGTCACTGGAGCATGCCCTGAAGTGCCAAATCTAGACATTTCTTAAATACCTCTAGGGATGGTGACTCAACCACCTCCCTGGGCAGGCTGTTCCAGTGCCTGACCACTCTTTCACTAAAGTCATTCTTCCTAATATCTAACCTAAACCTCCCCTGCCGCAGCTTCAGACCATTTCCTCTGGTCCTGTCATTATTCACCTGGGAGAAGAGGCCAACACCCACCTCTCTACAGCCTCCTTTCAGGGAGTTGTAGAGGGCAATGAGGTCTCCCCTCAACCTCCTCTTCTCCAAGCTAAACATGCCCAGCTCCCTCAGTCTCTCCTCATATGACCTGGTCTCCAGACCCCTCACCACCTGGTAGCTCTCCTCTGGACACGCTCCAGCACTTCAACGTCCCTCTTGTACAGAGGGGCCCAGAACTGAACACAGTACTCGAGGTGAGGCCTCACCAGTGCCGAGTACAGAGGCACGATCACTTCCCTGCTCCTGCTGGCCACGCTATTCCTGATACAAGCCAGAATCCTGTTGGCCTTCTTGGCCACCTGGGCACACTGCTGGCTCATGTTAAGCTGGCCGTCCACCAGCACCCCCAGGTCCTTTTCTGCTGGGCAGCTTTCCAGCCACTCTTCCCCAAGCCTGTAGCGTTGCTTGGGGTTGTTGCGACCGAAATGCAGGACCCGGCACTTGGCCTTATTAAACCTCATACAGTTGGCCTTGGCCCATCGATCCAGCCTGTCCAGGTCCCTCTGTAGAGCCTTCCTACCCTCAAGCAGAGCAACACTCCCACCCAGTTTGGTGTCGTCTGCAAACTTACTGAGGGTGCACTCAATCCCCTCATCCAGATCATCGATAAAGATATTAAACAAAACCGGCCCCAAAACTGAGCCCTGAGGGACACCACTGGTGACCGTCCGCCAAGAGGATTTCACCCCATTAATCACAGCTCTCTGGGCACAGCCATCCAGCCAGTTTTTAACCCAGCGAAGAATACACTTGTCTATGCCATGATTCGCCAGCTTCTCCAGGAGAATGCTGTGGGGGACCGTGTCAAAGGCCTTACCAAAGTCCAGACAGACAATGTCCACAGCCTTCCCTGCATCCAGAAGGCGGCTCACATGGTCATAGAAGGAGATCAGGTTGGTTAAGCAGGACCTCCCTTGCCTAAACCCATGCTGGCTGGCCCTGATCCCTTGGCTGCCCTGCACTTGCCGTGAGAGCTCACTCAAGATGATCCTCTCCATGATCTTTCCTGGTACCGAGGTCAGGCTGACAGGCCTGTAGTTCCCCGGATCCTCCTTCTGACCCTTCATGTAGATGGGCGTCACATGCCTTCTGATGTAAGATATAATAAAAGACACTGACATCCAATGTCAAGGAGTAATCTGGATTGAGTCTGTGAGAATAAACCTTATTCACTGATGAAAATGCATAGAGGTTACTTTGTTTTAAATGACTGGAAATGTGGAAAACAATTTTCTGATATCTTTAAAAATGGTCAAACAGAATAGCCAGGTCTCTACAGACCGACTGCTAAAGCAAGTTCTTGCAATTTGTACATATTCATGAGCAACCTGGTTGATCAGTTTGAGAAAGTTTGATGATAATTCAGTATTTTCCAAAGTAGGCTCGCTGTGGGGAATTTTGGGAGAACTTTAAGAGACTGAATGTATAATTCAGTTGCCTGAATAGAATGGCATAGCGTTGCCTGTGAGACCTGATGGTCTGAGATGCCCACACAGTGCTGACAGATATGACCTGGGTGCTCCTGCAGCCTTTCTGGAGCAGAGGCTAGAGGCTGGGAAGGCCTCCAGTACCCACACTGGCACAGGTTGTCTGCTTGTGGCCAACTGCGCTGAGCCCTCGGTGACTGAGCAATAAAATATCAAAGTAAACTCAATGCAGCCAAAAGATTGAGTAATCAACACAAGGTAAAACAATCCTAACTTTGCCTGTAAAATGAACTGATTTATTACTGAGCAGTGGGATTCTAGGTTATGATTAGTAATTCTGCAGAAGCACTTTGATAGACCTCAGCAGAAATCAAAAAGCAGATTCAAAGTTAGAAAATACCAGAGGGAATAGAAATCAAAGCCGAGAACATCATCATGCTACCTTGTAAATCCATTTTTAGTCCATATAATGAAAATTGTGCTTATCTCAGAGAAGGTTCCCTCATCTCAGAAGAAGGATATAGTGTAATGGAAAAGTTACGGAGAGGGCAAGATAGATGATGAAATACCTGAAATGACTCATGTGTGGGGAAGATGATGTACAGTAGAAAGCTTGAACTTGTGAAAGAGATTACTTGGGGTGTCGGCATTGTCCTACAATCTCCGTAGCCACAGTGAGGCATCTTCTTTAGGGCAAGACAAGTAATGCTCTACAACTCCTGATTGTACTGACTGGATCTCCCTTGGCTATGCTGAGGTTGAGGGTGACCAGTGAGGTACAGATGTTTGAATTGTAGTCACTGAAAATTCAGTCATGTTCAAACACAGGTTTGTAGCTATAAACTTGTAAGGATTAGATGGTCGGTGACATTTAACAAGTCATTTGCTGTTTCTCATTCTCCAGCTTTCCTAATATCATGTTTCCAACCAGTCGTGGGCCATAAAACCCTGCTTCACTTTCCAAATGGCCAGCATACATGGCAGGAGCTACCACACACGGCCTTCTAGCACTCTATGTTTCAGTCATCCAGCACACTTGCAATAAAGAAATAAGCAAAAATTGCTTTTACTAATTAATACAGAAAGTAAACGTAGGAGCCAATGTTTAAACTAGGGTTAGAGAGACATGCATGAGGTTCTGGCATGAGAATTGGCCATGTCAGAGTAGAGGAAAAAACCGCTAATCCTCATGCCAAGCTCAAAGCCTTTCGTTCTCAAGGACTGTAGTCATGAGAAGAAGAGCAGCAGACTGTCATCAACAGGAAATCCTTCATTCAAAAGAACCAACCAACCGCAGTGCCACCTTAGGTTTCATTTCCATGAAATGTTCATGTGAAAGAGTGAGAGTAACAAACTCCCCCACGAGAAAACCAAACTTATGCCAACAACAGATTTGGCAACCTAGGAGGGGCTGGCTGATGGCCAGAAGGCTCAAAATGCTTATCATAGAGACAGAAAAAAACTTCCTTCTGCTCCTGGCACTTGACTACAGCATGTCTGTAGCTGAGCTCCCTTAGCCCCCTCTGCTGCTCGCAGCTTCCATGTCCCCAGCCCCCTTCCACTAAACCTCTCACTGGTGGGGCAGACAAAACACCTCCACTCTGGGATGCACGTAAGGTCCTGCAAGGACTTCAGTCTTTTCGCACTTCAGTCTTTTTGCCTGAGCATTTTGTGTCCCTATTTGTGGTTTTAGAGAAAGAAAAGGTTTCATGCTTTCAGTGGAAAAAGGAAAAAAGACACAAGAATGTGAGCCAAATATTTTCTCTGTTGTTCGTAGGTATACCAGTTACTCTGGTAAAAGATTGTTTCTACCTTGTCTCTCATCACAAACAAACAATTGAACTAACATTATTACTCCGACTGAAATCTATAACACCCTTTAAGATTTTTTTTTTAATCCATCTGTTACTCTAGGGATTAAAAGGCAAACAAACTGATTATCACCTTGCCAACACCTATTATCAGGTGGCTGTGACTGTTTAGATTGCTGTCCCAAACCAACAAGAAGTGCATTAACTGAGAACAAAAGGTATTGTTTAAAAAAACAACAGTTACCGTTAAAGTCTAGAGATATAGATCAGCTAAATACAGTGATACTTTAGGGATCATGACCTCTGGGTCCCCCACCAGGCCCATTACAATTTTATCTTATCATCACTGTATATCCAAATAACACACCAGTTAGCATTGCCTTTCCAAAGGATGCTTTACAGTTTTTGTTGCTTCAACCGCACATTCCCTAATTGTTTTAGAAGGATTTAGCTGGATGTCCAGGAGTAGGGATTAGATTTTAAAGACTTCTGGGATGAGGTGGGTTCCTGCGTATCAATTTTTCCAGCTGTGTTAACAAACAGGAGGCGAAACAGATGGGTGTCAGATACATACATGTCTCAAAGCACTGCAATGCTCTTGAGCAAGTAATTAACACCTCCAAAACTTATGAATGCCTTCATAAAGCGAACCTTCATATCTCCTGAAGAGCAGCAGGAGATCATGACTATTGTGACGCTCACACCAAGCTGTTCAAGGGAAAATCTGTCCTGCAGGGCAGAGACTTGTGTGTCCAATCTCTCTGTTTTTTTTGCAGAATATTATGGCCTCATGGCTGTGAGTCCAAAACTCAAGCATTCATCATTGATTTGTCAGATATTGCTCCTTCTTTGCAGTAAGCAGATTCGAGTCTTGACTTTGAGTCATTAACGGCATCCACTGAAAAGGCAGGTAGAGAGACACAGTGGAAACTTTCTAACTAAACAAAGCTAATGTCAGCCAGATTTGTGTAGTCTATTGGGAAGGAGAATGAAATTTTGTTTACGTCCTCTCCTAGCACTTCAAGTAATTTAGAGATGGTGCTTATCTTGTTTTCTGCGTTAGTGGAAAATTTTGATGATGAAATATTAAGGAGTACGTTGGTGATTATCTGATCTTGCTGTAAGGAGTAGCAAAGTAGGCACTACAATATCATATTTGGGCACTAGACCCTCAGAGTCTAAACTTGAAAAGACCTGGAGAGAGATAAGGAACAGATAATAATAGGTTAATGAATGCAACTATTGCAGTTTAAGAATGAGTCCTCCACTCTGCCTCCTTCCTGGAATTAACAACCCACTCCTTTGACAGAAAGGTATGTTCAAATAAACTAAAAAATTTTACATAAATTAAACAATTTTCACTGAAATTGCTGAGATCTGAGCAGATACTGTGTTTCCAGCTTTGCTGTGCTCATTAAGCATTGGCAGAGAGGAGGAACAGTAGTGGCAGATAATAGTAATGTCCTAAATCACTTCTCTCAAATACATCTTCAGTGCCCTTCAGCACAGAGGCACTTCAGTAGAGTGAGGTTCCACCAGCACCTGTAGGTAAGCTGTATGAAACACCACGCAAAAAGCATGACTGAATCATAGAATCATGGAATAGTTTGAGCTGGAAGGGGCCTTTAAAGGCCATCTAGTCCACCCCCCTGCAATAAGCAGGGACACCTTCAACTAGATCATGTTGCTCAGAGCCCCATCCCTTGCTAGAAGTCAAGGCTGACACCTGAATGAGGTCAGGTCGTTCTCCCATTAAGTCTGAAGGATCATAACAATGAAATTTTCAACCTTGGTGTTACATCCATCTTTTATATCACAGCTATGTCAATAGGGCATTGACTCATTAAGTAGTTTATGTTGAAGGGACTCAGATCCAAGGCTTTGTCTACAAGAAAGTACCTAAACCATCTGGCTAGGTAAGGTTCCCTTCACTTTTCAGTGGGATCTGTGCCCTGATGTAAACAAGAATATAGGACCTCAGGGCCCACAGAGAGAGAAGGTTCTTTCCCAGAGTGCTTGGTATGAAATGTTCCACATTCAAGCTGAACAGGGGGGTCCTCAGTGAGTTTTAAGTATTGCCATGCATAAGTGACCACCAAAAGGTGCATTCTGAGTCTTGGCTTGTTAAGAACTTTCTCAGATCTGATCCTTAGTCTTCTGGCTTTGTTGCTTTTCCAAAAATGACCAAAAACCTAGGGGTTTTTACTGCAATTAACATATCCATAAGTGTTTGTTTTACTTGCTTAAATCAAGTTCCTGATATCTATAACTTGGGCAGAGTAGTAGTAAGAAAGTGCTTAGACAAAATAAGTATGAAAGAGCCTGAATGTCAGGCTTATTAAGAGAAGTAGATGGTTAGGAATCTAATTGACTTGAATGACTTATCTAAAAAAAAAGAAACACAAATTTCTGGAGTACAGTGATTTTTAGGGGGTTTTAATACCCCATGTTCCCAGTCAGGCAGCTGGGCTGGCAGCCCAATGAATGCTGTTCTCACAGTGTCTTGGGTTGTCTACTTCCATCAGACCAGGAAAACCAGAAGAACTTGCAGAGCCTGTAGAGAGGATGCTGATGCCTGCACTGTTTCAAGGTTCTAGAGGAATTTGGTTGAATCAGCTTATATGAGCGGTTGGTCAGCTGACTTTTATTTTATTAGTGCATTTGGTCCACCAGTAATCATGTAATGCATCCACCCAGTGCTCACTCCAACCACTAAAAGCAGAAAACTGCTATGTCCTGCATCTGATGGACCATAGCCTGAAAACTCCTATGTCAAACGCTTTTTGTTACCCACCTTTTTCTGGGTTTGATGAAAGTCTTATGTACCTCTGCACGTTAGTGTGCCCACTGCTACATCGTCTTTGCTGTTTTCTTGCATCCAACAGAAGAAAAGATCTGGCATCTGGATAAATGAGGGCAAATTCCTGCTGTGACCCGGGAAGGATGGAGGGGAATACCGGGAGGATGTATTGGAACTGGACCCACAGAGGAGCTGCGATCCCAGATTTACTCAGAATAGTCAGACTATTTTTGCTTCCTTCTTAGCGCGATGTTTTTCTTTGAGTTTCTGATTAATTTGGGTCCTAGTTACATTCATTTAGTGAACAGATGATGTAGCTCAAGATATTACTCCACTCTCCCCCACAGCTCATTCAGCCCTGAGAGCTCAGCTTGAACTTCTGCAGGAGGTGGTTGGAGCTCAGCCATCAGATCCTCTGCTGAAGTAGCTGAGGACCTTTTGCATGTTCTGCTCTTTGGACTCTGTCCTCAACGTAGCAGTCTCCGACAGAGGAGCGGAACTGAGCAGCAAAGGAGCTGCAATAGCCTGACCCACCGCCACAGCTAATGGAAAATTTCTCTCCAAGTGTTTTCTCCTAGAATTCTTTTTTGTTTTGTTGCGTCAGAGGTGGGGAGGCCCTTAGTAAAAAGGGCCCATAGAAATACACTCGCTCTACTTCTACACATTTTCATATGTCAAGGGGCACTGCAGAGCCCAGTGTGGACAAGCACAAGTTTAAATGGCAGGTCATACATCCAGTTTAAATTTAGATCTTTACTTGTACAGCATCCCAGAATCCAACTAAATTCAGTGCAGTTGTACCCAAGTGGAAGCAGTCTGAAGGCAGGGCAGACCTCAGAGAGTATTCACAGACTCCGATGCATCAACCGGAGTCTGAGGCCGCGTACTCAGTTTTAACAGAAGAACACAAAGAAAAGCTTTTACAGTTATTATACATATACTTAACAGCTGAAAGCAAAGGGCTCCCATGTATCCTACCAGTATTGAGGTGTTTGGGAATTCCCCCCCATCAGATGATGGATAGTTAAGCCTCCGAACCCCAGGAACGAAACGCTATGGCCGGAGGTAGTTCTCCTGTGCAATGTGGAAGGGGCTTGCCCTGCTGTTTGCAGAAGGCAGACAGACGTCCTTCCTCTCACACACACAGGAGCTTAAGGCAGATCTGATTCCTTCACCTAGGCGTGGGGCCTGGCAGCCGGCAGGTCTCCAAGTGCTGCGGTTGGAGCCAGCACAGGACTGCTCATGGCCAGGTGATGCAACGTCAGATGTTAAAGTCCATGACATTAGATCTCCCCTTTTTTACTCATCAAAACACACGTGGTCAGATACTGCATTGCATATCTGAGCCACCAAGCACCCTCTTACAAAAATGCGTAAGTATGATTTACAGTGCTGTCTTTCATTACGGTCTTGTAAGTGAATTCATGCTCGTGATTAGCTTTCCTACAGATGTCTAAAGACCGGTTACTAGTCCTGGGTAAATGCAGGACCCACATCAGCTAGACCAGTTTCCCGTGCACAGTCAGCGTGTCTTATCTCTGTGCAGGAGGTACCAGTTCCTCGCTGGCCCCTCTGCGGTGGCTGCTGACAAAGACCCTAATTAGTCCCAAATCTAGTGGCTTCCTGATGCAGACACATGACACTGGATTCAGACCACCAGCTCTCTTCTCACAAGCCACCGAACGTGCATGGGAGGGGAATGGTGTTTTGTTCATAAGACAGAGGTGAAAGGCCCTATATCCTATTACAGATCCCCTGGGTTGGCTAGTCTCCTTGTTTACATTTTTGTCAGAAAAAATCAAGGATGTTTTTACATTTGTGAATGGAAAGGCAGTAACAGGAGTGTGTACGAAGTGGTATTTCTTAGTCCCCTATCTGACTTGGTGTTGGATGGCAGCCAAGGAAGGAAGGGAATTGCCATCTCTCCAGCTGTGCACGCGGGGCCAGCTAAACCAAGGATTTCTCTGGCACCTGGTGGAAGTGATGGGAAATCTTTGTGTTCCTGAAGTCACCTTCAGAGCTGATTGCTGCATCCTGACAACCATGCAGGTCTAAGCTAACACCACACACAGAACCAACAGTACATGTGTCCTGGTGACTCCGATAAAGAGTATGACTATGGCAAGCTCTCCAGCCTTGGGTCCTACAAAGTGATCCAGGCCCTGGAGGACTTGACTCATCAGGTTCTCTCTATGCCTTTTGGAAACGTGCTTCTTTCTCACACTCTGGTTTGGGATCATTATGTCCTGAAATACAAAAAGATGCTCTTTCGTAACTAATTCCCCGGGTTCCTGCTATTAATGTAGCTACAAGTACTTAAAATAACCTGTGAATGTTCCTTCTCACATGCCAAAGTAAAGCAATAAGAATACCTTATAGAAAGACAGGATCAATGTTTCTATAATAGTGAGTTAAATAGCACCAAGCAGTGTTCCAAAGCTAAGTGATTCAACCATCTGTGCTGTTCAGACAGAGGACTACTTCCTGGCAAGGTTTTGGCCTGGCCAGCAAGCTTTTTCACAGGTGAGAAATAATCAGAGGAGCTAGCACAGGCCTGGGAGGACTGGGTGCAGAACTTTCTTTGCCTTAGGAGACAGGAGAATCTCTTTGGCTCTCTTTTGTAAGCTCATATGCAGGTTTTGGAAGATGAAAAAATACGTGTGCGAGCCATTGCACACCAGCTGGCCTCAACGCCCAAGGACAGTCCCAAGCCCATGTCACTCAGCGTGACAGCGATAGCCTAAATGTCTGGTTTCAAAGCCCAGTGCAGTGCTGTGGTACTTGTTGCTGCTGCAGGAAGCTTCACAGCAGCTTGCAGAGAAGCGCTTCTTCTCTCATATGATCCTAGGTGCATCTATTTCACATCCACCGTGCAGGTGCTTTTTGCCTTATGGCAGTTGTGTCACAGACATGTGGGCCCCCAATTCCGCTCTTCTCTTGCCTCTTTATAAGAGCAGCTGACATTTTGGTCACAGGACATGGTGAACCATGTGCCACAGGCTATGGAGTCCTCAGGAAAGAGGCCTCCAGGCACTGTCCTACGGATTGTCCTTTTCTGTTCATCTGCCTCATGGCCCAACCCTAGTCCAGCTGTGAGGGTTATGAAGGAAAAGATTCCCTGGGAGCAGGCCAGAGGTGGGATGAACTGTTCTGGCAGGGCTGATTTGGATTTAAATACAGAGTAAGGTCTTTGATGCCTGTTTTCTTTCTGAAGGCTTTTAACCCTTTCAGCTCACCCATCACACTGCAGTCATTCTCTGCCTTTAAGGAACACTTTAAAACACACTCTCTTCTTTGGTCTGAAAAGCGGCGCCCCTTATTTCAGCTGCCCTCTCAATCATTCACACCCTTGCCTCCTCTTACTGCTCTCTTATTGCCTCTGCACCATTCTCTGACCCCTCCTTCTCCTAAGCTTTTCTGCCCCTTCATCCTCATCGCTGCCACTTCTCTTCCACCACCTCCCAGCAATCTTCTCCAGCTCCTTCCTCCTTGTCTCTCACTAGCCAAATCATTTTTCCTGTTTTTTTGTCATAATTGCCTGTGGGCAGGATCCCAGACTGAAGGCTTGACTCTGCTGAAGCATGCGGGAGTCTTGCCATTGACTTCAGTGGAGCCAGATTTCCCCTGAAAGTTTTTATGATTTCCCGCTAGCCCTTCTGCAAGCAAAGGCAGACATGCGTGCAAACCAGCTGCTCAGAAGGATTCATCAAAGACCAGCAGTAACTGATGAGTGAAACGTAATTAAGATGTGATTATAGAATCACACTTACAGTTTAGTCCATTTCCTCTAAATAGGCCTATCTTTCTGAGCTTTCAAGTTGACTTTGTTCATATGTAAATAGTTTGATATTATGGAACCCAGACCATCTTAGCTGTTCGGGTTAGTTTGTTTAAAGTTACAGGAAAAGCTACTAGAAATGATGGCTACAATCTGCTACTTTGGCCCAAATATCATCTGTACTAGATCGCTCGAGTTTCTGAACTTTACAGCATCATAAATTTGTGCAATTATAAATGTAGAGGCAAGAAGTATGTAGGCTCAATGAAAACATCTGAATTAACATCATGTAATGATAAATAGATTCCCATAAAAACAGCTACAGAAATCTCCAGAGAGAAGCTCTTAAACAATGACCAGGGAAAAAAAAAACTCCCATACAGCTAAAAGCATTATATACTGTATCAGGGTGGTTTTGCCTTTCAAATGGTGTACATTGGGCTATGACTATGAGATCTTAGGAAAATTCCGTGTGGAACTGTTTAATGCAAAGCATCCAAAGTGCGCCTGAGAACAAATGCAGCCTGAGGCTCCTTAAAAGGAGCCCTGTAAGGTCTCTTTGGCTATATTGGTAGTGGAAGACAAAGTTAATCAGCTACAAAAAAAACCCTAAGCTATTAAAACACCCTTTGACTTATAGAAAACATTCATCGCCATGGCTTTTTAGCCGCTGCTAGGTAAAGAACTTCATCTGCTCCAGTTTAAGTCGATGGCTACGTCCTGATTGACTTAAACGGGGAAATGGCTGGCCCACAAACGTAGGACAGGAGGCAGCTGATTGAAAATGGCTTCATATTTCTGTCAGAGCAAAGGAAAATATCTGTAAACAATTTCCTTCTAAGGCCTGTTAGCACCAAAGTGATTAATATAAAGCAATTGAAAGAAAAGCAACCCACTGAATGGAGCAAAATAAGCAGAACATTTACACAATTGTCTTTCCAGCGGAATTAACGTGTTTTCCACACCTACATTTACCTTTTAACACTATCTGAAAGTTAATGCATTGAACAAATACATTTTTTGCTTATTTTCATAGCACCATCTTTTCTACCTTCTTTTCCAGTGTCGCTAAGGCTTCACAACATAAAATGAGTTTAGTAAGCTTCAGCTCCTTCAATATTCATTTAATCTTCTATCTTTCTGCTGTATCTGTCAAAAAATTGAGGCATAACAAGCGTGTAAGCAGAAATATTAATTGCAAACACATTCTGTTTGTCCTGCAATGTGCAAATGAAGAAAAGATAGCGCTTAAAAGGAAAGCAGTCTTTTCTTCCGTAAAAAAAAGGAGACCTCTAATGTTCTTATCATTCCTGTTCTTATCTGGTACAGAGCACTTTCAATTCATCAAGACAGTACTCTTCTTGTCTAATCGAACTGCTGAGAGATAAGAGGTTTTAGGGTTTCCTGACCATTGTTTGAACCTTTTTCTTTCTAGCTCAAAGAGGAAAGTCTTGAAAGTCACTAAAGCTCCAACTGTAACTAATTAGGGAATCTGAGGAATATTCAGTTCAATGCAGAGGTTAACGAATAGGAAAACTTCAAACCACTACAGAGATGACCTTAATGGGAGATTCAGATTTGAATTAAAGCTATAGTAAGCTAGTCACTGGAGATTCAAGCTTCTTTTCTTCTTACTTGGAAAAGCTCAAAAGCCCACTGTTAAGCATGCAAAGAAAAAAAAAAACAACTTCAAACCTTAAAAGGGTTGCCCACTTGTATCTATTTTTATCTGAGTATTGAGCCATTTTGATGGAGATAAGCAAACGGCGGGGCAATTAGCAGAGCAAGTTAGTTGGCTAACTTGAACCAAAATGGGCAAAGACGCTGAGTGCAAAGGAATAATTAATGGAGTTTTTTGAACAACCAACTGGCTCTTAAAATTTAAAACTAAATACCTCTTACAGCATAACATGACATTCCAGAAAGAGAACATTACGGTTGCTGATTTTATTCCTTTCTATAATAATATTATTTGGTTATGTGAGAACTAATTTTAACCAAACACAAAAGCCATGTAAAAGCAAAGCTTGCTTGGCAAAGACCAAGAGACAGTGAACAACAGATTCCAGATAGTTGCCTGGTTTGGTTTTATCCCAACTGACTTTCAATTCCTTTGACTACAATAGACTAACATTTAATTATAGAACCTTTTAAAATGATTATGTCTCCCTTGATTTAATGGGAAATTAAAGAAAGAACACTGCTCAGAATTCAGCTTCCTGCTTTTAAAATTAAAATTTTTCTTGTTCCATAGAATTTTAAAATGTCACCAGGCTTTTACTGTCTGCAGTTTGTTATGACTCACATAAAACTCATTAAACATGGCATTTTTCATCATGTCATATGTATATTAGTGAAATCATTACAGACGCATTTCAATAAATCACTAGATCAACTGCCATGACAAAGCCAACAGGAGAGTTAAAAATAACTATTCTTTCGTGGTTTCCCACAGTAATGGGACCATCTCAAAGGCTAGGCAATTTATTTATAGTCCTTTTTTAATAGTAGCTGCTTAGTTGAGTTTCCGCCTTCATATTTAGGTTGTTTCATCTAGACGTGAGTATCAGTCCCAGCCTGATTGTTTGGATTCAACCCTAATTTCTCCCAGATTGTCCACGGAGAGTGTACATTACAGAACTGTGTGGCTAAAAAGAAACACGCACCAAAAAATCTAGCCCAATAACCTGCACCGAGGCAGGATCAAGCAGATTAAACCCTTCTCAGTAGAGGGTCATCTGCCTGTTCTTGAACACATTTAGTGAAATATTTTCGCACATAACTTGCCAGCCAGTGTTTCAGAGGCTTTATATATTTAAAGTTTTCTTCTTTTACAATATAAAACTTTGGAATATAAATAGACTTATTCTCTCCCCTGCTGAACACCCAGAACAATGATTCCCTGTCCTTCCTATACCAACACTAACATATAAGAAGCATGCCTTGTTCTCCTCAATCTTCTTTTTTTAGTTATTAAACAAACTTTGTTTCTTCAGACTTACCATATACGTGCTCTATATTCCTTATCACACAGGCACCATATTTGAGCTTTACCCGCTTAGGTACGCTATCTAAACCTGTCTGTGACACTCCTAACACTCCTGGAACACCTCTCCCATGAGGACAGGCTGAGTGTGTTGGGGTTGTTCAGCCTGGAGAAGAGAAGGCTGCGGGGAGACCTTTTTGTGACCTTTCAATATATGAAGGGGGATTATAAGAAAGGCAGAGAAAAACTTCTTACCAAGGCCTGTAGTGACAGGACAAGAGAGGATGATTTAAAACTGAAAGGGGGTTGGAATGGACATAAGGAAGAATTTTTTTTTCCTGTGAGGGCGGTGAGATACTGGAGCAGGTTGCCCAAAGAAGTTATAGATGCCCCATCATTAGCAGTGCTTCAGTCAGGGTGGCCAGGACTTTGAGCAACCTGGCCTAGTGGAAGCTGACCCTGCCTGTGGCAGGGGGGTTGGACTAGATGATCTTTGAAGGTCCTTTCCAGCCTAAACTATTCTGAGATTCTATGATTCTATTGAAACTTAGGTAAAAACCAGAGAGAATTAATTAGAACAAGAAAGGTGGTGTTTCACAAGCAAATGACATTTTCTAGTCTTATTTAATTTTAGCTCTATCAGAATCTCCAAACTCACTTTGCTGTACTGCTTTCATTGCCAATTACTCCAGCTCTGCATTTGTGGATCATTGCCCCAAAGTGCCCGTGTCACACTTGTTCTTGCAGAATTTGAACCTGCCTGTTTTAAGCCATCTGCCCAATCTGACAGACTTTAAATTCCCACACAGTCCACTGGGCTGCCACTGCCGAAACTCACAGGGCTCCATTCGTGCTGACAAGCTGTGCTTCAAAGGCACTGCTGCATCCCACAGGGGCTGCAGAAGTTCACCTTATCCCGGGGATGGTCCCTCATTTATTGTTCCGTTTCACCTGCACCAGAAGCAGGAGCTGCTTCTTTCTACAGCTGGGGTACCACTCTAAATCCTCAATTTTGCTGATGCAGTATAAAACATAGAAGCTACTGACGAACATTTTAAGGATCGGGAAATGTGGAGCTTATTCCATTAAGTATACAAAGCATCTAGACCTTTAGAAAATGTTTAGAGAAACATTTTGGCTGTAGGAAGTTGATCATAGGCACTAAAGGACTTCTTCTTTCATCAGAAAAAAGATTGAGACATAAAAGGAATGAGACTTGCTTTTGCTAAATGCATTTAAGCTGTCCTTTTAATAATAAAAAACAGTTGTCTTCAAGATGGAATAACTTTTAAATATAAAAAAATAACACACCACAGGGAGCTGAAAGGAAAAACAAATTTAATTATGTATTCAAGGCCATCCAAACCACCCACCCACATATTAAGTGTTTGCTGGCTACACAGACACTATAGTTGCCATGGCTCAACCAATGATCTTCATTTGAAAAGTAAACACCTTTGTTAAAAAATAAAAATATTACATGAAGTGAGTAATCAAACGGTTAGGACAACATCCTGCTCCCTCTGAAATCAGCAGGCTACTTTCAGCAGGATGGGTGTTAAATTTTCAGCTGCCTGATTAACAAAAGCCGGGATAGCTGCAGAGAGGACACCAGGAGCTGTGCAGGACCGACGGCCGGGCGCGCTGATGAAGAGCAGCCACGTCTGACGAAGGGGCCGAGGGAGGAAGGGCAGAGGTTGGAGCCAAGGGGTGGCAGGACTGCCAGGGGTGGGCATACAGAGCCACTGCGTCCATCCTAGTGAATTAAACGTGGAATTTAGTGGCAAAGACAGTCAAGCTCCAGTGCCTGGGAGTGTTCATTGGCATTGCTTTATTTTCTTATACAGATGTAGCTGTAAAAAGCTAGCTGTCATTTTATCAACGGGCTTGAAAGGACTGAAGCAAACTGCCTGAAGCGTAGTGTGGCAGACGCCCATGGCAAAGCCGCTGTAGATCACCTCAGCCTGAATGAAGCGCTGATTAATATTCAGCCTGTGTGTCATCATACATGGCTGAGCCTGCTGGAGCTTCAAAATCACAAAACACCAGGAGGCTGAACATTTCAACAAGCGGGAGAAAGAAGTTAACAGGGTTGTGGACAAAAAAACTCTCCAGATCACCCTTGAAATGAGGTGTCTCACCCTCCTACAGTCAGCAAAGATTGCAGGTGGTACGGGGGAGCTTCGCTAAATGGGAAAAGACACGTCTCTGCAGCAAGAGGCATGAAATATTTGCTTTTTTATCTTTGTGTATATATATTCCATCTATGTATACATATATATGGTAGCAGGTTTTTAGTAATTGAAAACTTGAACTGATGGCAGTCGGTATCAGTTTGGTTTTCGAAGAGGGATGCTTTGTTATGGTACACGCAGAGTAAAGCCTTTTGGAACAGGCAAACAAAGGGACCAATGCAGAAGCGTATTGGTCCGTTATCTGTGACAAATTCCGAGAAGATACGGATTTCAATTTGTTACAGAAGTTTCTTGGTACTTGATACTATCGTCCAGACATGAAAACATCAAAAGTGACAAAATCAATCTGTGAAATTGCTGTCTACGAAGCCACAATTCGTGAAAGCAGGAAACACGAGAGGGCCGCTTGCTGGGATTTTGGGAGCGCGAGATTTCAGAGGTTTTGCGAGAATCCTGCACCAGATGAAAGGCAGAAGTAGCAACAACAACAACAACATCATCTTGCAATGGCAGGCATTCAAAAGCCCCCATGCCGGGAGAAAGAGACATCAAGTCCATCTGAAAACTAGCAAAGGTAGCTGGATGCCAGCAAAAATAATTACTTTGTAGAGACAGAGCCAAACTTTTGGAAACAAACTGACAGACTACTGGAAGAACCATTCGTTTTAACTTGCCGTGGCAGAGGAGTCCAAAATATCCGACGATGCAAACAAGATGAATAAATTAAAAATAAAAAGCCCTTTACAAACCTAATTGCTTGGGAAGAGCCAGGGAAGGGAAAAGCACGTACCAGCAGCAACAGCATCCTTGCACCCCGGCATTCCTAAAGACACAGAGGGTGAACTCCAGATAGACACAGCAGTGCCGTGCTGAAAGTATGTGGTAATTCATTAGGATGTTGTCATGTCTGTGAGAAAAAAAACCAAAAAACTAGAAATATGGAATGCAATAGACCTAAGGTCAACTAGTAGATTCATATGCCTGTCTTGGGCAATTATTCAAATGGTTGCTTGAGAAGAAATTAGAAGAATTAAAGGGGTTTAAAAGGAAATAAATGAAAGACGATAGGCAGTACAAGTGCAACCCTGTAAATAAGACAATAGGATGCTGGCATGGCCATGACTGGCCTAAGAGAAATACTGCGGAGTGAGCATGTCCACGGTAGCCAAATGTTTCCCAGAAACCTAAACCAAGTCAATCCAAAGGGTATGACTTTCTCCTTCTGATTTATCAAACCTGATCCTGCTGCCTTGGAGGCAAGCAGAGAGTGAAGGGGCAGCTGCTGTGATCCCCTAGAGATAGGGGGTCTGAAAAAGTCCATTCAGATATGTGTGTTCTGCTTCCACCAGTTTGAGGTTTTCATGCTGCCAGAGCTCCTGATAAAAGTAAGGAGCTGGAGAGTGAGGAGCACTTTCAAGGAAGACTTTCTTCCATTTGCCTGAGTGAGTTTTCAGGGGTCTTGGGAGCACTGCACAGACTCTCGGCTGCAGGAGGTCCCTGTTCCTCTGCTGACCTCCAGACAGCTTAGTTTACGTTAGCAAGGGATTTTGTTCAATTCAGTTCCTTTTTTGAAAGATTTCAGTTACTTGCCAAAGTCTTTTTGAGGTATACACACAGTTTCTTTTCCCAGGAACACAGGGTTTAACCTACAGACATATTTTTACACCCTAAAATCAGAGATTTGTTTGAGAGGGAGAGAGAGAAAGAGAGAGGGGCATTTTGTGTGAGAGATCTAAATAAATATCTAAAGAGCCTGCAGTCACGGTACATACACAAATAGACGTTTTCTGAGGGGTAAGGGAACATCAGTCTGGCCCTGCTAAATTCAGCTCCTTCATTCACTTGGTTAAGATGCGGGGATCTTGGTAACAAGCAGATTAATGTGCTTTGAAACAGCTGGGCTCATCTGGTATTTAACCAGGCGTTCAACCTCATTTATAACCAGGACAACAATGCTGGATGATTTTTTTTTTTTTTAAATTCATAGTAAATACTGCAATACAATTTTCTGGAAAAACAAACCCAACACAAAAAACCCAACCATACAACAGACTACAAGAAAGATTTCTGATTCTATATTGAGGCATTAAAATCAACTGCTATTCTTACTAATATTAATTGCAAACATGGCTCCTGGATGATCTCCTAAAATCCTTGCAATCCTGGAGAGATGTTACTATCCCTTGACAGCACAATATCCTTCAATGTTTTTTCTTACAAGTCTGCCAGAGAGAAAATGCTGTCTCACAACACAGCTCTGGAGAACTGGTTGGGTCTTTTAATCCAGAACCTCTTTTTGCAGTAATTTTCCATATGATTTTTCCTACTGGGAATGTCTGGGAATAACTGCATGCTTTCCAAACCAGGAAACCATAAACGAAGAAGGCATTTGGCCAAACTGTTCTGTATTATGATAAGAGATAGTCAGAATGTGCACTCACACTCACATTAATACGGTGTAAGAGGGATGCTAGCGCATAGCACCGGATCTGCTTACTGTGTATCTAAAATGTGCCCTTGCAAATTAATGCAGAACTATAAGGTGTTAAAGACAAAAAGACTGCTTAAACCATCTAGACCCTCCCCATGCCAACACAAGATTGCTCCTCGATATACAACCGCATGTGGGTTGTAGGCTCTTTTTCTCCTCCCTTTTGTCTTGCTTCAGATGCATGTGAAATATTGAATAATCTGCAAGAATGGCTGTGAAACACCGTGCTGCGATACTGGAAAGCATCAGAAGCGACTCTGGCTTTCCTGACTGAGCCAAAAGGAGCCCAGCTGGTCGTTGCCTCCTGTCCTGTTCCTCCCCTTTCCCAAATCCAACTAGGCGATTCAGCCTTCACGTGCCAAGATTTTTGTCTGTGAGCTTTCAAAACTATACGCGCGCAGGTTCCCAAGTAAAGCGGCGGCAGGGGGAGACTGCTGCCGTTGACACCCTTCACAGAAATCCAGCAGCACGCTGACTCCAAGCCAGACTCAAAGCCCATCCCTCCTTTCAGGAGAGGTCGTCCCCAGCTCCAGACGCAGCAGATGACTCCACGTGCCCCTGGGGCTTGCCCTGTCACCCACGGCGTGGTGCTTGCGTTTCTGGGAGCTGCGTGTGTCATGAGCGGGCTCGCACTGGGAAATGGCACAGAGCAATCAATATCTTCCACCCGCCTGACCAGAGCTCTTCTAGCAATGCCGGTGGCAATTCTAGGAACAATCCTGTGTGTGAATGGGGAGTTTGCTCTTGCTGGGAAGCAGGAACCGCCAAGGGATTTACAAGGAGGGGCAGCATATCTCAGTAGGAAAGTCATCCAGGAAGTCTTGTTTCCAAGAACCAGCTGGTAAACAGTTTAGAGCACCCCGTTCACATCTGCAACACTCCGTGATTAATGAGATGTTGCTCGTGTACCTATAACCAATTTTGTTCTGTTTAGATTGAGCGCTTTGTCACTGGTTTTAAGGAGGGAAAACTAGGCTGAGACACAGCTACAAAATTAGAGAGTGTTGGTACTGAAAAGTGACCTCTCTCTTCTGTTCAACAGGTAATGGCTATGGTCTCTCTTTTAATGTCAAAGGTATTTGGAGCAGCCATTAGCAGGTAATTAATAGCCTGAAATACTCTAATCTGTGAGGCTGCTCAGGCTTATACTGTAAAGCTAGTTTAGAGCTGCCAAAATATCTCTCAGACACTTTGAGTGTCAGCAGTACACAGCCTCAGAAACCTTCCCCACCGGTTTTCCCGAGACACGTGCCCAGGAGCGAGCGCAGCTCCCACCAAAACATAAGCCTGCACTGGGAAATGCTGTGCAGACTCTAAAATGAAGTTCGCTTTTTCACGCCTGCCCCGGAGGGTCTCTGTGCGGCAGAGACAGGCAGTCTTCGGCGGTGTCCACGTTAGAAGAATACAGCTGCTCTTTTTTAACGGGGGGGACAAAGGAGGCTTTTATGGCTATCCCTGAAGAGAGGCCTCTTACAATGCATCGCAGTGTCTAAACAGACCTACGTGCTCTGATCCCACTTGGCAATAATGAGGGACTTGTATTCCTCAGGCTTCGGAGACCGGCTCGCCGCGTCGGGCTGCAGATGCAGGCTCCGGTTACAGCGGCGGCGCGTTAAACAAACGTGTGACATTTAAGCGGGGATGAAAATTAAAATTGTCTTTTGCTATTGTCCGTGTATTTACCCTTTGCTTTGGTCTGTTTCCATAGCAATAAAAAAAAAAAAAAAAAAAAAAAAAGAAAGGGATCACATGCCTCCCCCTCGGAGGGGGGCGGGAGCGGGGAGCGCCGAGACGCGGTTCCCCGCGCAACCGCGCCCCGCCGTGGCTCCGCGGGGAGAGCGGCTCCGCTCCCCCCCGCATCCCGCATCCTGCACTCCGCATCCTGCACCGCACCCCGCATCCTGCATCCCGTACCCCACACTGCACCCCGCATCCCGCACTGCACCCCACAACCTGCAACACCGCACCCCGCATCCCGCATCCTGCATCCCGTACCCCACACTGCACCCCGCATCCCGCACTGCACCCCACAACCTGCAACACCGCACCCCGCATCCCGCATCCCGTATCCCACACTGCACCCCGCATCCCGCACTGCACCCCACAACCTGCAACACCACACCCCGCATCCCGCATCCTGCATCTCGCGTCCCACACCCCGCACCCAGTATCCTGCACCCCACATCCAGCATCCCACATCTTGCATCCCGCACCCTGCATATTGCATCCCACATCCTGCATCCCGCATCCCACATCCCGCACCCCGCATCCCACACTTCGCATCCCGCAGCCTGCATCCCGCATCCCGCATCCCGCACCCTCCAGCCCACATCCCACACCCTGCATCCCACATACTGCATCCCGCATCCCACATCCCACACCCCACATCCCACACTCTGCACTCCACATCCCACATGCCACATCCCGTATCCCGCATCCCGCATCCCGCATCCCACACCCTGCATCCCTCACTGCACACCACACCCCACAACCCGCATCCTGTACCCCACACCCCGCACCCCCAATCCTGCATCCCTCATCCTGCACCCCGCATGCTGCATCCCACGTCCTGCATCTTGCATTCCGCATCCTGCATCCCATATCTCACACCCCACATCCTGCATCGCGCCTGGCATCGCACAGCAGCGGGCACTGAATTGCACCAGGTATCAAGGGTGCACCTTGATGAAAGGAGTCGAAGGAATTCACTCAGCACACTGCCAGACAGTGAGGGTTTACCATTTTGCACCATCAAATGTTTTGGGAAACTCCTGTTTAGCTACACCAACATGTTTATTGGAGTGCTTACTGTTTTCTCATGATAAAAGAGTGTGAAAGGCAAGCTTGCCAGAGAAACAAACAGCTCTAAGAGGGTGGATACCTGTTCAAAAAACAGCTCCTGGAACAAAGGAAAATCTGAAGACAAAAGGCTCAGGATAATGCCTACCTCTTCCCTCAGCCTGTACCAGCTTCCAGTGATACGGACATGGCGGCGCAGAGATAAACACTACGGTGTGATGCTGGGTCTGTTCCAAGTCCCCTGTGTGGGGCAAAAACCCCAGTGACCTCAGTGGGTCAGACTGAAAAAAAGCTGTTTCCCGACTGTTAGTTCTGCCACCAGCCTTTGCCCTGGATATTTGATGAACTCTGGGGAATTTCTACCCGTCTGAGCACAAATGCAATAGCTGGCCAGGGCCAACAGAGGATGGCAGCCGCTCCCCCATAATCTGTCTACATCCCATGTGTCTACTATAAGGTCATAAAGAATAATACACGGTACCTAAGACTTAGAAGTCAAACTTAACAGAGAAGTTAGGAGAAGGACTGAGATGAGGGAAATAAAGAAAAGGCCTCCCCTCAAAACAGCGTTTACAATATTCAGAACATTTTAGCATTACTGAGTTTCAAATTACTAATTCCGTTCACTCTACAGCTTCATTATTATAAATTCTTAGCAAAACTTAGTTGGAAGAGACCTCTGGAGGTCATCTAGTCTAGTACCCTCCCCAAAGCAGAGCTGACCTCCAAGCTCTGTCACATTGTAGGACACCATTGCAAACCGCAAGGAAAGGATTTTCTGGTCACCTGTTCTAGCGCTGAACCATGCTCGTGGTGAAAAACTTTTCCCGGATGCCCAGTTTGAATTTCCCGCTTGCAACTTGTTGCTTCCTATTCTTTTACTTGCCCCTGGAAGAGACACTGGCTCCTTCTTCTTTGCAAATCCCCTTTATGTAGGGAAAAGAATCTCCTGGCACGCGATAACAGAACAGGCTGTCTTCTCGCTCTCCCTGTCCATGTTTTTAGGGCAGATGTTAGATGAACATAGGAAAGGAGGCTGACCAATTGCAGGTATACCAGGTCTTTTCAAAACCTTTAGCAAAAATAATCAAGCAATTCCTACTAAAGAAAAATGCTCCTTACGTTGCTGATCACTGCAAAAGCTGTCCAATGTTTTTATAGAAGAGAATGGAGGCACACTTTTCCTCAAAATAAGAAAGTGATTTAGTGAAAGAACAAGAATGCAAAATTTCCTAACCCAGAACTGCCTTTTGCCTTAAAGATACAGGTGTTCACATGGTTGACAGCCTCTGCTTGCTTTTAATAGTTTGTTTAGGTACCAGAAGTGATACACAACATGTCTTTTCTCTTTGAATAATTTGTCTTATTTCTTGGGAAAATAGTTCAGCCTGCAATGAGCTCGGTGCTATCAGCCTCAGTGTTTCTGGGCTCCCAGCTGGCTTCTTAAAGGCTAATATGGGCATCTTTATAGTTCATAACTTATAATATATAATTTATGAAACACTCAGTATATCAAGTGCATTGGTGGGAAGAAGTAAACTATGTATCTCACAGAAAAAAGTTATAGAAGCAGAAATTGTAACTAATCCATTGTTTGGGATGGATAGAAAATAATCTTCTAGGTTTGGAGCATGTTTGAGTAATTTTTTGGTTTTAGAAGGGACCTTCTATTACAAACATAAAAGTACTCCCCAAGACCGTTGTTCTCTAATTGCAGATGCATCTCAAACAAACATCTTGTCAGCATTTTTTTTGCAAAGGGATGTGGCTTACCAAAAAGAGGAACACGGTATTTTCCTTGCTATTTTCTGAGTAGGGAACTAATAGGGGTATTTTCAATAGTTGCGAACAGATCCATAGCCTTTTATTAGCCAGAAGTCTTGCACAACTTAGAAGTGCAAGCAGCCATATATTTTATCTGTATTTAAACAATAAGAACAGATTCAAGCTGCATGAAAAGCCTTTGACCTTCTTTTGAAGAAATCAGTGCTTTTTCCCTCAAAGAACAAGAAATTTTTGCTGCAGGACATGATAAATAAAGGAATAAAGTTTATTGAAACTAAAAATATGTTTTATTAGTTGATCCAGTGTCCTTTTCCAAGGATTGAGAACAATGGCACATGGCATTTGTAGCTCTGTGATTTATACGGCCATATATATATATATATATATATATATATATATTTTATATATATGTATGTAAACATCCTGGAGACCACACAGTGAGGGTATATTTAAGTCACAAGCCACGTCCACCTTTTTGCTTCTGCAGTCCTATCTGATGCCCATGCTGGCAGCTCACATCGAGCTTATTGAATTCTCTTGTATGTCCTTCTAGGAAAATAGCCCTACCTGGCGAGGACGTTAGGGGTGTATGTTTAGATCTTCCAGTCAGGGATTAGGGGATACTCTTAAGTTTCATAAAACATGAACTCCAGCTCCAGAGCTTGAAGACAGATCAATGGCAAAAGCAGTTATACAATTTCACCAAACCCCGAAGGTGTATTTTGAAGGTGGTCTGTAAGTCTTAGACTTGCGGTAGGAATCTCTCTGTATTTTCTGCAGAAGAAAAAAAAAAACCAATTTAAAAAAAATGTCATGCCTACTGTGTAAAGCTCTTAGTGGGGGAAAAAAAGACAGATATATTCAAAGACAATAAGGTAGCCCAGAATGTCTTTTTGCTCTTGTATTCAGGAGAAGGGAGAAGAACCTCAGCATTTTCCGCTAATTTGTCAGTCGGGAAATATCTTCCTAGTGTCTGCAGGAACAGCCCCATTCAGATAACAGTATCTAGCCAAGGCATTTCTGATCCATGCAAGACTGTCTGTGCTGCCCGTGACTGGGGCTAAACCTACCCCTGTTTAGACACTTCCAGCAATCACGGCCTCCGGCACTGCGAGAATGGGCTGCCAGGAGTATTTAAGAGTTGGCGAATTGCACAGAGCGATGGAGTTTCCTCAATGAAAGACGCAGAAATGGAGCAAGACAAAGAAGCCATTTCTGCAGGCGTGGTGCGCAGACAGCACACCCAGCATCCTGGCCCATATAAACACGCTGCCAGATGCGCAACTGGATGCACTTTGATAACGCAGACTGCCTGTCTCTGTGTCTCTGGACCAGTGCACCCATTTCTGAAGAGGGCCTCAGGCTTTTTTTTCTTTCTTTTTTTTTTTAATGTTTCTTTTCCACGGGCCTCCCTCCACTTGTCTGAAGCTGAAAGACTCCTCTGCCCCGTCTGTATACGTGATGGAAACAGATGAGTCCCAAGGGAGAGCAGAGCGACCTTTGCACTTCGGCAGCTTGGCAGAAGTGCAGCAGAGCCCTTCAGATCCTCCTCCAGAGCCTGGAGGAGCCCTGGGAGGTTGACAAGGTTCAGAGGGGTTTCCTTTCCGGTTCTGCTTTCTGCAAAGAGAAAGTGATGGTGACCAAATTAGAAAAAATTATGACACTCCCTGTTTGCTGGCAACAGGCAATAGACAGATTAATAACTTGCTGGCACATTTTTCCTTCTTTATTTTTTTTTTCTTTTTGCTTATTCCTCAAACTTCAACACAATAGTAAAAAAGAAGAGAGATGGAAAATTTGTTTGACTGTTTTTCTTTGCAAATGACTTGTTAAAAAGCAAGATGTTTCTTGAAAAATCCCTAAGATGATATAAAAGTCTGCAGCTGGTTAGGAAATTAGAGTGAAATTGCAGTAAATTCACTATACTTGTATTCCATGTGGGGTTGTTTTCTCCTTGGGTACCAAAAATATATATGCACTTCTGTAAAACTCTTGTTTCTTTAACCTTGTGGTCATTCCTGCAAGTTCAGAGCCATGTTTTTGAAACCCAAGACCTAAATTTCTGGAATTTATCAGTAGAGTTAACAAATGTTACTCCAAAACCTCAGTGTTCACTACTTTATCTGTTCTGTCATGAAGCATGATAAGTTTAACCTGCTAAGGATGATGTACTCCCTAACGCATGGAATGATTTTGGAAGTTGTGAAGGTTTTCATTCAATGGAAATAGTCATGATTTCCATGGAGGCTTGATCACATCAGTCACTCTCCTCCTTCTGTCCATCCCTTCCTCAAATGTTCAGCGCAAAGACTAAAGCAGAGGGTTTAGGAGAGTTCCAGGCTATCAGGAGGTGGTCTCTGTGACAGAGAGTTGAAGGAAAGATAGAACAGAACACAGGTTCTTCCTTAATTGGAAGAAGTCATGACTGGACCCAGGGTGCTCATGTTTAGGCCCTCAAAGATTTGTGGAAACTCTGGTGGGAGTCAGTCACACAAATAGGAGGATGTGTTTAATCACCTTGGAAGTTCTTAGAGTAAAGAGCTCCTAAAACTGATCTTCTTCCTCCAATGCTGATCATCACATTAGAGACCCCTATGTCAAGTAGACTTGAAAAAACACACAAACTTTATGGCCAAACTCCTAAATTTAAGATTAGAAGTATGAGATTCTCAACACAAGTAGCCTAATCATCATAACCCTTGATTTTAGTGGGAAATTTGAATGGCATACAGATCATTTATTCTCAGAGCTTAAATATGTATTTAAATGCTTTAACTTTGTTGCCAATGTCTGAGATTTCTTGCTGACTGAACCAGGAAAACAGCAGAAATTATTTCTGAAACAGATTACAAACTCACTATATTCAGGAGCTGGAGTTTTTGAGGGTGGGAGTTTTTGAGGGTGAGAGTTTTTTGTGTAGCACGCTAGTAGTGAGACCGCAAAGCAAAGTGAAAAGTTCCAATAGAAAACTTGAGCCCATATGAAGTCATATGAAAAGAAGACGTGCGCAGAGAAATAAACCAAAACCAATGGGTAAAACTGCTGGACTACAAGGATAAATGATGCTTTACATCTGTGCATTTGCACAAAGTCTAGTAACACAGACACTAGCTGAAATTAGGACACCCCTGCAGTGCTCTAAGATAGCAATCATAGTATCTGGAAGGCACAAATAGCCCCAAAACAGCACAGGCTGTTTTTGTGATCACTATCTGCTCAAGTACAACCAGGAGCGTAAGATATTCTTGTACACAAGAACACAGGCAATAAGGTCACCCTGTGGGTCACGTCTAGTCTCCTGCTATCACAAGAAGCCATGCTAGACAGTCCCTTTCATAAACAAATTAAGGTTCTTCCTAAAAAGAAATACAGTCCAGTGTTTAGGATCTGGACAGTAGCTGGCACACCCCCACCCAAGAGGACAGTGATCCGTGTTCCGCAGGTGAGATTTCTTCCCAGGATCTGGAAGCAGACTGCCTCCTGGAGATGGGCGGGGGAGAAACCCAAGCGCCTGAGACAGCCAAATTCAGCTTGGGAAGGGACCTCTATATATCACTTGAATGGATCAATTGTGTACAGAAAGAGTAACAAAACTTCAGATCTGTCAGTTCCCCCAATTTCTTTTTTGAGATAGGAAAGTGTGCAGACAAAGAATAATACGTATTTATTTTAGCAAAAAGAATTGTCACATTCTCACAAAACTCAAGCTGACAGTATGCCTGACACCAAAGCTCTCTTGCAGCTGCCAGTCAGCGTATTCAAGGTGTATATCAGCGGCAGAAAGCAGAAGAACACAACCTGTATTAGCTGGTGTTGGATTTCCTGAATTAGCTCTGAGTGCTGCTAAGGCCATGGCCTTTACTTTGTAGATGAAAAAATGTGGATGGCTTCACTGATGGCTGCACCACTGAAAGGCTTCAAGTTAAGTAAGTGCCTGACTTACTGGATTGTGGCCCAGCTTTTCCTGATAAAAGGAAACATAGAACCATAGAGTGGTGTAGGTCGCAACGGACCTTTGAAGATCGTCTAGTCCAATCCCCCTGCAGTAGATGAGGTTGCTCAAAGCCCAGTCCCATCTGACCATGAACACTTCCAATGACGGGGCATCCACCAGTTCTTTGGGCAACCTGTTACAGTGTCTCACCACCCTCAGAGGAAAAAAAGTTCTTCTTTACGTCCAATCTAATCCTAGCCTATTTAATTTTAAAACTGTTGTCCCTTGTCCTATCACTACAGGCCCTGGTAAAAAGTGTGTCTCTGTCTTTCTTATAAGCCCCCTTTATATATTGAACGTTTGCAGCAAGGTCTCCCCAGAACCTTCTCTTCTCCAGGCTAAACAACCCCAACTCACTCAGCCTGTCTTCATAGAAGAGGTGTTCCGTCACTCTGATCATCTTTGTGATCCTCCTCTGGACTCGGTCCAACAGGTCCATGTCTTTCCTGTGCTGAGGACACCAGAGTGGGATGCAGTGCTCCAGGTGGGGTCTCACCAGAGTGGAGCAGATGGGCAAAATCACCTCCCTCAACCTCTGGCCACCCTTCTTTTGATGCAGCCCAGTATACAGTTGGCTTTCTAGGCTTCAAGTGCATGTTGGTGGCTCACATTCAATTTTTCATCCACCAGCATCCCCAAGTCCTTCTCTGCAGGGCTGCCCGCAGTCAATTAATCACCCAGTCTGTACCGATATTGAGTGCAGGACCTTACACTTGGCCTTCTTGGACCTCATGAGAATGACATACAGATCATCTTCTATTATTTTTAAGATTAAACATCCATATACCGAAAATTAAAATTACAATCACTTCCACATATTTCAAGTACAGTACTTATGTCTTATTCCACTTCCAGAGCATGGTACCACCAGCCAAGATGCTAACAATAAAGCATTTCAGCCTCCATGCGTATGTATTTATGGTTCACGCAGCCAGAAACTGTAGTTTTCCAATTCACTCCAGGGCTGGGATCCCCCCAGTCATCTCTGCTGTAAGGTTCATATGTATGTGTCCCAAGGTCACTTTAGGACTGAACTGGTCAATTTTCCAGGTTGTCTATATTGTTATTTTACTTTAGATCAGAAGTGCACTTTTGAAGCAAGTTGTTCCCACCCACTGTTCTTTGCTTCGCATTGTTGAGCAGTCTCCCAATGCACAAACATTCTTCTTTTGGGTGAAACTGGACTGGAAGAGTGTGTGTGTCAGGCACCACAGCTGCAAATAGGCGTTCAGTCCAGAACCAATCTCAAGGAAACATCCTGAATGGTGTACAGGGTGGAGGTCAGGTCTGCAGGACCAGCTGCTCACTGTACAGATCCATTTTTTTGATGGACACTGCCTGCGAATGCAGACGTAGCCTCTGACAAAAAAACCCTATATGCATTTCTGGATGATATATTTCATGTAAGGGAGTGATATGCATGCAGAGAAGACAGTGCAGATGAGTTTGCATCAAGTTTGTCTTCCCTGTCTCCATGCAGTATTAGATAGCACTTTCAGCCTGAGAAAATTTGGCACCTTCATTACACCGTGTGCTCTTCATGACACACTTCAGACCTTGCAGCACCTCTGGTTTATGCCATCGCTCTCCAGGGCAAATGCATTTGGTAGAAAAGACTTACTTAACCAAGAGGGTTCACGGCTGCATTTAAAATACACAAAAAAGATCTATTAGTGAGAGCCGCTTCATGCTGGGAAAAAAAATAATCCCACAATCTAAAAATATCTTGACTTCCTTGCTTTTTAACTTGACAGAATTACCGCCATGAATCAAACAAGAAGATCTAGCTACCTATAAATAAAAGTAAATATGTGTCCAAACAAGACTGCTCATTCACTCTCAGAGCTCAGTAGACAGACACCAGCTACTCCAACACAATTAATCTTTGGGGGGATTGTGCACAGCAGACCTTCTCTGAACTCTTTGCAAGTGGTGATTATTTCTTTCTCTTTGAGTCCACCCTGTTTACATTAGCAACCCACAGACAAAGGCTTAATTTTTGAACAGATATGCTCAGCAGCTTTCGTCTTCCCTGTATTTATCCTATTTGGTTCACAACCTGGGACTGCGTCCAGGGGATGATTAAATGAACAGACTTCTAGGTCCACATGTCTGTCTCATTCCTCATTGATTTATATTGTATAAAATAATATAAGACAAAATACATCAAAAAGAGTCTTCTGGGGCTGAGGAGATAAACCGAGGTGAGGAGGAACAGGTTCCATATCTCTCCTACTCCCTCTCAGCCCCCACTCCAGCTACACAAATTTTCTGTTTAACATCCAGTTCAACAAACATCTGCACTTTGCCAGGACACAAAACTGCTGAAGACTCTGAAATATTTTATTCTTTTTCTTTAGTGCTGATTTTTTAGGAGGTTTGGGTGGGATTTTTTGGGGGTTCATTTTTCTCTGAGCCTGTATGCTTTCTACCTGAGAAATATCGGGTGGTTTTAGTAGACTCTTGTAGTTATATGTCCAGATAAGCTTGAGATGGGTCTATACACCAGGCTGTCTAGATGCTGCCTTGCAAATTATTTCTAGCATCTCTAGCATTTTCCACCACAATTTACAACATTAATCCTTTTAAATAAATATTTTTTCCTGTAACCAAGGACCATATTGTACAGAGACGTAGCAGGAAACAGTCTTCGTCCCCTGGACAAAGCAGGAGAAACTGAGGCACAACAAGGTCAGATGATACGTCAAAGAGCAGCTTAGCCATAGCACACTGATCTCATACTGTGCCTACATTTTCCCATTTGGACACTAGTAGCCTTCCAAGTCATGTCTTCTAGGATACCAGCTGGCATCAAGGAGGCTCCGTGCCTTGCAGAATAAGGTCCTAAAGAGATGAGTGGCATCTGAGTGCAGTTTCACTAGATGAGACAGAGCTGGCAAAGCTGATGAAGAATTTTTGCCCTCACAAGCAACCCCTTTGCAAACACCCACGCTGCAGCTCACCGCCCTCCAACTGCAGGTACGGCAGTGTGCAGTGCTGGCACAGTCAGTTACCTCCCTCACACAATCCCAAAAAAACCTTCCGTCCCTGAAGGGGAAAGAGAGGGAAGGAAATGTCCTGGCGTTTGTCACCACCTTCTGTGTGTGCAAGGTACAGCCTGTCGGCACCCCGCTGATGCTGCAGGCTCAGTAATTCTGCTCGGACTCTTCATGGCACCCACACGCACTTGCAGCAGGGCCACAGCCTGCAGCCCACGCAGTGTCTCTGCCTTTCGGCTTCCTTTGTGAAGCCAAAGCGTTCACTCCCCATTGCAAAACACAGTAGATAAAGAACAATCTGGCCAGAAATTAGTATTATTTCTGATCTAGGCTTCTATTTACCCATGAGCCAACTTTCATATCAGACCTGACTGATGAGCATCTTGTCTCACCGCTGTCTCTTACTTACCACGCCAATCACTGCAGCTCTATGCTCCAAAAGGAAGAAGCAGGGGAAAAGACAACCTTCTCATTTTTGTCCCAAAGATGTGCTAACTTGCTCGAAGATACCTCGGTAAAATATACAGTAAAACATTTGTGTTTGGAAAGCAAATCTACAGTGCTCCATCTCTGCTCTCAATGCAGTATCAGTATCAGCACCTCATGGATATATTAAACACGGTAATGGTTCCTCCTTGTCTGTGGAGGCATTTCACTGAGTTCTGTAAGGGTTCCCACTGGCGCTTCAATGGTTTGAATGCTGTTATTTCTAGCCTCCACTGGAAAGCAAAAGGCTCCCTGCTGTGGCAAGTAGACATGAATGGGTCATTCTTGTGTTCTTTGAATATAATGGTTTGTTCCTCTTCCCCACTGCACCACACGGCCGCTTTCTGCCTTCTACAGCCTCCACTTTTAATAGGCTTTGCATCCTGTTTTTATATTAGTCAGTTCCTCAGTTTTGCATTAACCATAGCTTCATATAAGGAAAAACATCTTCTATTTCCAGGGTACTCTGCAGGTAGAAATAACTTCTCTGCAAGGGTTTATTCTTCATCATTTCTAAATGTGTTTTGGAAGACCATTGGGCCCATGTGCACTTAATGGCTGTTATTCTTGAGCAAGGACTACAAAATTCATCTCTTTAGCTGCAGAACTAATATGAGAGCAATTAGCACATGTTCAGAGGGGCCTAAAGTAGTAACAAGCTAGAAGTGCAGGACTTGTGCTTTTGGCTTTCATTGTTAGCACTTGACATGACTTTAAAAACTTTTAAGGACTGTGTTATAGGAATATATAACTCCTTTCCTACCCATCCATTTCACCTTCCATGTTACCTATTGACAAATTGCAAACCCTTCTGCATTCTTGATCACAACAGCTTCATTTAAGAGTTTCCATGGCAGCTAATACATGTAATTTTGCATCTCAGAAACAATACATAGCATCTGAGACCTCAGAACTGAACATGAGGTCTTAGGACTTGGTGTTTGAGTACATCACTGACATTAATAAACAGTGTTTATTCTGTAAAATCTCTGGATTGGTTAGTAACAGCAGACTAATTTCTGACGGCAGAACGATGCAGTCAGCTTTTGTGAAAATATGGAAGCATTAAGGCTTCCTCAAGTCTTGTGGAGAGATTAAATTAATTCAAGAGTTACCAGTGAGACTTGTGAATGGTGATGGAGAGAGTGTTCACACTGGTGGTAACGTGAGTCAGGAATATCTCCTGTGGTGGCAGCTTCTCTCTAACTCCGGTGTGAACCAACAAAAATATTTCTGCAGTACACTGAAATCTGACTATTTTATCATACAGTAGATAAGCGATTAACTACATGCTTCAGTTTTGCTCCTGTTTGTCTTGCGTACTAGAGGAGTGGGGGAAGGAGACAGGCTCTGAGTGTGCATGGACAAAACCTGTGGTAGACAAATGTCCAAGAGCACGGGAGCAGATAACACAAGAGTAGATGCTGTAATAAAGAATTACACTATGGATGAATTACTATTTGAAGCCTCAAAGTATACTGACTTTAGCTGACAACATAGACACAGCCAGCTCCAAGAAACCCTTCAGATCCCTCAGAAACTACAGCAGGCAGATCCCGTCAACAGTTAAAACAGAAACAGTTAAAACAGTAGGTCGAGGGAGGTCATTCTCCCCCTCTACTCTGCACTGGTGAGGCCGCAACTGGAGTACTGTGTCCAGTTTTGGGCTCGCCAGTTCAAGAGGGACAGGGAACTACTGGAGCGAGTCCAGCGAAGGGCAACCAAGATGATTATGGGACTGGAGCACCTCCCTTATGAGGAAAGGCTGAAAGAGCTGGGACTCTTTAGCCTGGAGAAGAGAAGGTTGAGGGGGGACCTGATTAATGTTTACAAGTATCTAAAGGGTGGGTTTAAGGAGGACGGAGCCAGGCTCTTTTCAATGGTTCCCAGCGACAGGACAAGGGGCAATGGGCACAAGCTAGAACATAGGAAGTTCCGTTCAAATACACGGAAAAACTTCTTTACAGTGAGGGTGACAGAGCACTGGAACAGGCTGCCCAGGGAGGGTGTGGAGTCCCCTTCTCTGGAGATTTTCAAGACCCGCCTGGATGCAGCCCTGAGGGATGTGCTTTAGGCAATCCTAAATCCTGAAGGGGGGTGGGGATGGTACTGGGCTTGCTGGTGATGTGCCAGGGTGTAGTTGCTCAGCGCTCGTGGGCCAGTGTGCCAGTATTTCTGAAAGCCAGAAGGCACACCACATCTCAAGGGTCAAAACTACACACACAACTCCCTCTCTGAAATGCTTATACACCAATGCACGCAGCATGGGGAATAAGCAGGAAGAGCTGGAGGTCTGTGTGCGGTTGCGGGGCCATGATCTCATTGCAATTACTGAGACGTGGTGGGACAACTCGCATGACTGGAATGCTGTCATGGATGGCTATGTCCTTTTCAGGAAAGACAGACCAGCGAGGCGTGGTGGTGGAATTGCACTCTATGTGAGAGAGCATTTGGAATGCATTGAGCTCTCACTAGGGGCGGATGAAGAGCGGGTCGAGAGCTTATGGGTGAGGATTAAGGGACAGGCAAATATGAGGGACACTGTTGTGGGTGTTTATTACAGGCCACCTGATCAGGATGGGGAGACTGATGAGGCTTTCTACAGACAACTGAAGGTAGCCTCGCAAGCGCAGGCCCTGGTTCTCATGGGGGACTTCAATCACCCCGATATCTGCTGGGAAGACCACACAGCCAGGCATGCACAGTCCAGGAGGCTCCTCCAGTGCATTGATGATAACTTTTTGACACAGGTGGTACAGGAGCCAACAAGGAGAGGAGCACTTCTAGACCTGGTACTGACAAACACAGAGGGATTGGTGGAGGACATTAAGGTTGGGGGCACCCTAGGTTGTAGTGATCATGAAATGATTGAGTTCAGGATCATGGGTACTATCCACAAAACAACAACAAGAAGTAAAATTACAACCTTGGATTTCAGGAGGGCTAACTTTGACCTCTTCAAGAAACTGCTTGGAGAGATCACGTGGGCTAGGGCTCTGGAAGGCAAAGGGGCTCAAGAAAGCTGGTTGATATTCAAAGACCACTTCCTCCAAGCTCAGGATCGGTGCATCCCTAAGAGAAAGAAATCGGCCAAGGGACGCAGGAGACCTGCATGGTTGAGCAGGGAGCTTCAGAAAAAGCTCAAGTGGAAGAAGGAAGTTTATAATAAGTGGAAGAAGGGACTGATCCCTTGGGAGGATTACAAGAATGCCACCAGAGCGTGCAGGGATGAAACAAGGAAAGCCAAGGCCGCCTTGGAATTAGACCTGGCTAGGGACATCAAGCACAACAAAAAGAGCTTCTACAAGTATATTGGAAGCAAAAGGAAGACCAGAGAAGTTGTAGGCCCACTGCTGAATGAGGCAGGAGTCATGGTGACGGAGGATGTGGACAAGGCAGAGTTACTGAATGCCTTCTTTGCTTCAGTCTTTTCTGCTCGGCCCATCCCTCAGGAGTCCCAGGCATTGAATAAAGTAACAGGGAAAGAAGACGACTTCCCTTGGGTTGAGGAGGAGCGAGTGAGGGACCAATTAGATCATCTAGATATTCACAAGTCCATGGGCCCTGATGGGATGCACCCGAGAGTGCTGAGGGAGCTGGCAGAAGTCATTGCTGGGCCGCTCTCCATCATCTTTGAAAAGTCCTGGAGAACAGGCGAGGTGCCTGCGGACTGGAGGAAAGCCAATGTCACTCCAGTCTTCAAGAAAGGCAAGAAGGAGGAGCCGGGGAACTACAGGCCGGTCAGCCTCACCTCCATCCCTGGAAAGATGATGGAACAGCTCGTTCTGGGTGTCATCTCAAGGCACGTGGAGGAAAGGAAAGCTATCAGAAGTACTCAGCATGGATTCACCAAGGGGAAATCATGTCTGACTAACCTGATAGCCTTCTACGATGGCATGACTAGATGGATAGATGAGGGGAGGGCGGTAGATGTGGTCTACCTTGACTTAAGCAAGGCGTTTGACACGGTCTCCCACAGCATCCTCATAGGGAAGCTTAGGAAGTGTGGGTTAGATGAATGGACAGTGGGGTGGATAGAAAACTGGTTGAAAGATAGAGCTCAGAGGGTTGTGATTAGGGGCACAGAGTCTAGTTGGAGACCAGTGACGAGTGGTGTTCCCCAGGGGTCAGTACTGGGTCCAGTCCTGTTCAATATATTCATCAATGACCTGGATGAGGGGATAGAGTGCACCCTCAGCAAGTTTGCTGATGACACCAAGCTGGGTGGGGTGGCTGACACACCGGAAGGCTGTGCCACCATACAGAGAGACCTGGACAGGTTGGAGATCTGGGCAGAGAGAAACCTTATGAAATTCAACAAGGGCAAGTGTAGGGTGCTGCACCTGGGGAGGAACAACCCCATGCACCAGTACAGGTTGGGGGCTGACCTGCTGGAGAGCAGCTCAGCTGAAAGAGACCTGGGAGTCCTGGTGGACAACAGGATGACCATGAGCCAGCAATGTGCCCTTGTGGCCAAGAAGGCCAATGGCATCCTGGGGTGCATCAAGAAGAGCGTGGCCAGCAGGTCGAGGGAGGTCATCCTCCCCCTCTACTCTGCCTTGGTGAGGCCGCACCTGGAGTACTGTGTCCAGTTCTGGGCTCCCCGGTTCAAGAGGGACGGGGAACTGCTGGAAAGGGTGCAGCAGAGGGCTACAAAGATGATTAGGGGACTGGAACACCTCTCTTATGAGGAAAGGCTGAGGGATTTGGGTCTCTTCAGTCTGGAAAAAAGACGGCTGAGGGGGGACCTTATCAACACTTATAAATACTTAAAGGGTGGGTGTCAGGAGGATGGGGCCAGGCTCTTTTCAGTGGTGCCCGGGGACAGGACAAGAGGCAATGGGCACAAACTTGAGCATAGGAAGTTCCACCTAAACATGAGGAGGAACTTCTTTCCTTTGAGAGTGGCAGAGCACTGGAACAGGCTGCCCAGAGAGGTGGTGGAGTCTCCAACTCTGGAGACATTCAAAACCCACCTGGACACGTTCTTGTGCAACCTGCTCTAGGTGACCCTGCTCTGGCAGGGGGGTTGGACTAGATGATCTCCAGAGGTCCCTTCCAACCCTATGATTCTATGATTCTATGATTCTATGATTCTATGATTCTATGAATCCTGCTCTAGCAGGGGAGTTGGACTAGATGATCTCTAGAGGTCCCTTCCAACTCTGAAGATTCCGTGATTCCGTGATTCCGTGAAAATTCTGCGTGGGGTGGAGATTCACTTTGCATTTGTTGGAACGGCTGGCAGAGCAGAGATAAGGTCTTCTTAGCACATGGCAGCGGTTGGGCCAAGGCTGGACAAAAGTGAGGTTCCTTTTTCTGCAGCACGGTGATCTCTGGGACACTTTGGAGGACACCTCTTATGAGTTGAGTGAAAGTCAATCCAACTTTTGTGATTTAAAAGTTTCCATTGAGCTCTAAGAAGCAGAGAGCAGCTGAAACAATGAGGATCACAAAAAGAAGGTCCTCCTCATTCCTGTTGCTGAGCAGTCATGGGCTTTGTCTCAGCATCACCCATCCTTTTGTCCTGTCCTACTGAAACCCATGTCAAAAAAGAACACAGCCCACAACCATTTGGTGACAACTTACTGCACAGAAAAGAGCTCAAAGGGACTTGGATTTCTGGATTTCTAACTCAATTTCTGTTCAGCCACACAATGGAGTTGCTCCCTCAGTTGCAGCTCTGGGCCATGCGATGACAGATGCTGTACAAATGGATCAAAATGGATAATCCTTAACACCACCATCCCCCCCTCTACTTCCCACCCCCAGAGCAAGACTGAACAAAGGGCAAGAAACATCTGGGTACAGGCATATTGCGAAGCCCAAAAAGATCTTCGTACCGCTCTGCTCAGTGTGACACGGGCACCTTATCCCATCTGTGCAGCTATGGTCAGGATTTAGGGAGCTTGCTAGTTTGGGTGCTGGAGGGTTGCCTGATTTGCAAGGGATGTGTTTGAGAGCAAGCCATCTGCTATTTCTAAATTCAAGCTAATAAAACATAACATGGGTGTGTTTTGGAAGCACAAGCAATATTAAAAAGCAATTTCAGAAATCTTAGATTTCTACAACTGTGCTGGTAATTCTTCTCACCTCATTTTGGAGAACTAGAGAATTGATGACAACATCACAGCACAAAATTCTGTGAGAGAGAAAATTATAACTTTAGAGGTGGGCAGGGAAAGGAGTTTATTTTCCCTTATGACACACAATTTTTTGATAGAAACTCTTTTAGCTTCTATCCTGTGAGGTCCTGTGAGGCCCAGAGGAGTGATGTAGTGATGCACCAGTAAGCCCAGGCTCTCTTTTGTCTAGTCTTGGGTAATTTGCGAAGGTACAAATTATTGGTGTGACCCTGTTTCCCTTAGAGTCAATTTTTAAATCTATGTGCTTTCCATAAGGAGAAGAGTGGGAGCTAGGCAGCTGATTTATTCTCTAGAAACAGCTGTACCACATAAAACTTTATGATTTTTTCCTCTGGAAAAGGATGGCTACCTTCGGAAAAGGTAAGGAAGTGGCATCAGGAGACCTCTGGGACTGTGGTGGGAAGGGGCTGCTGGGGTATCACATGGGACAAAAGAGGGTAGAAATGTAAAGAGAGGGGAAATGAGAGCTGTGGGGGACACAAGGGATCTGGGCACTGCCTGCAGGGCAGGTAGGCTGAGGTCCTGGAAGCCTGCAAATTTTGCAGTAATAGGTGGGAGAGAGACATGAACCCTAGTTTTGATCAACCGAACACAACAATAGCTCCTCCTGCTCACTGGAGCTGGAACTTTAGGTTTGTGCTCTTAGGAGTGTTCGTAAATTTCTCACAGTGTTTCAAGACACAAGCAGACTGTTCAGAAAAGTAAGAACGAAACCTAAACCATTACAGTAGTTTGAAAGTGTTTGTAAAAAAATGAACCACAGGTGAGGCAGTAAAGGGTGCATGATAAATATATGCAAAGTACACTAATCTGGCACTGCCTTATATCTAGCGTATCTGTACCTACACCACACTCTGATGAATGACTGAAAAGCTGAGAACTTCGACTTTGTGTGTTTTTACAGCAACATAGCAGAGGGGACTGGTACAACTTAACACTGAACTTTACACTTTCTTACACTGAAGAATCCTACATAAAATACCACAAAGTGTTGAAAGATTGCTTGGCAAGTTGGCTTCAAATTGAAGAAAACAGCTTGGTTTGACTGAAGCTTGTCAAATATTTCAGCAATTCTTTTCATAAAACATTGAGACCATATTTTCTATGCAGTTTGTCACTCGTCAGTGCATAGTAACATGCCAAGAAATAAGGCAAAATCAGTTTTGACACACTAATTCCAGCTGTTAAGATGATGCTATTGGCCCACCTCTGCTAATGAGTTGGAGAGCAGCAGTGAAGACCAAAGGAAGCCTCTGTGACTGCAGCAATGAAGGAACACCATAAACCCACTAATTTTCTGATGGGAAGACAAATGGCTAGACCACATGAAAAGAATATTTGGTTTGTCTCTGTTTTAAAACCCATTTGTCTCACCAATAGAGAGGAATTCACCATGGTCATATCATAGCCTCTAGCAGTTACATATCTGCATCATACAAACACCAAGCAGTTCAACATTGTGGATAGTTATCTGGGACAGATCTTTGCCCCTAGAGGTTGTGAGCAATTCCCAGTAAAGTCAACAAGGTCCAGATTTAATCTCAACTAATTCCGCATATCTAGGTTTCCTTTTCAGCCAGTGGAGAGACAGAGATGGGACTGACCAATCTGAAAATGTACCACTGTACGCTCATAGCGCTACTTGTTTCACTTAGGAGGAGTGACACTCCTGGAATTATTTATTTACTGACTATAGAGTAAACCTTGATGATTAGTTTGGATCGGAAGTCTAACTTTTAAACAGATTCAGAAAGGTGATTTCTAAGACTCATTAGATCTTCTGGATGTGAAATGACTCAAAGACATCTTGTAACACGTTTGAGTAAGAGTTGCCTTGCTTTTGACCACAGAAGACTTGAAACTGGTAAAATGGATCCATTGCACAGCCAAATAGCAACAAGACTTGTCGGAATGGGGTAACCCTACACTGTACTGCATAAATGTTCCCTCCGCATGGTTGTGTTGTTAACAGCTATCTGCACAGATCTTGAATTATACTAGTGCAGAGACCGTAGGATAGCTGCTCCCGTGTAGGAAGAAGGATGTGTGCATAGCATACTGAGATGTCGTGTCCTTTTAGTCCAGGCTCCCAAAGGAGCAAGACTTGCACCTGATCATACTCCGTGTGTGTTTCTGTCCCCACAGCTAATTTTTGAATCACTGGTCAATACTATGAAAAATTGGCAGCAAAGTACTAATTCAAAGAAAATAGAAAGATTGGTAGTTGAATTCCAGTTTCAGAAAGGCTTCAGCAACACTTCAACCCTCATTAGTCATCAGCAGATCCAGACAGAGAGCACATATTTTGAGGGACACACATGAACAGCTCAACTGTGAGAAAAATTCTGTAAAATATTTCCACTTCACTGCAGAGCAGAGAATCCAGCCATGAAACCAGCTGCATATATGTGGACTAACTGGAGAGGAATCAAATATAGAGCTCAATATGAAAATATGCATGCCTTTGAGTTTAAAGGCATAGCTCTTTAAATACATTAACAATTATGGTTGGAGTACAAAAGACAAGGCCGTCATTAGGCTTGTGAAGAGGAAGCTGTTAATGGTTGATAGCTGCCAAATGTTTGCTGATTATGCAAAGCCTGTAGCGCACATCCTACATGGTGCACACATGTGCGTGCGTGCACGTGTTTACTTCTCATAATTCTACTGCAGAACCAACAAGGGACTGTTATGAGCAGTGATTTGAGATAAAGCACTTCTACCGTCAGGCCTGCAAATTCTGCTGGGGTTTGAAAGGCAGACTGTATGTTCGTATTATTTTTGGTTCCCGCTGATGTGTCACTTCCAGCAGTAAAAAATGAAAGATGGTTGGAGGCAAATTCTAACTTCTGCAAGTCGTTCTTTGCATTCTTGCCTTTTGATCAGATCCCAAGAAGCCTTCTGTTCTTGCAGAGGTACAAGTCAGAAAAGTATTTGGCCTTGCAGCTGCAACTCAGTTAACAATTCTTTGAACAACAGATGAGCCAAACCCACAATTTTCTTTTCTATAGTGTTGTAAAGAGAGTTCTGAGGAGCTCAGTCACGGGTGCTGGTTTCAGAGGCAGAGCCGAGGAAATGCGTACACATGCACTTGCAGAGGAATATGCGTTTTACGTGGAAGTGTAACATTTCCAATCGCATTTCCCTCTAAAGTCGCAGTTCAGCAAGCTCATGTGTTTACACTGCTGTTATCCCTAACTTTTCAGGGCCAGGAAGGTAGGGTCCTGTGCTGCTGTCTGCAGAGCCTTCTGCCTACATCCATGGCCCTGGAAGGATGGATGGACAGTGAGCCAAGGGCCATTACTGCAGCTGAATGCCTTCCAAAATTGTGTGAGAAAATTGTACATCAGAGCAAGATCCAGAGCAAGATCCCTGCACCTTGTGCATGCAAAGAACTTCAAGAATCTACAGAAAACAAGTCAGAAAAGGAAAATTACATTTTCCCCTACTTTACAGTAGCAAAGGGAAAATACAGTATTAATTTGGCCTTTATTGTTAGTTTACACTTAAGATTAAACTGTCCATCTTGGCCAACATCTGGAAAATTGAAAGTTATCCAGGAGTGGATTGTCTGTTGTAAACTCGTCCGAGACCACCTATCATTTGTTCTTGTCTAACCCCTTTTAGTAGAAGTAACAATAACAACAACAGTAACAACAAAATCTCAAGTTTTGATTTGGTCTCTCTTCCATCATAACGTGCCCTTGGAGACACCTTTGGCATTTTTGGTCAATTGAGAAGGAGGGTGGGGAGGAGGGAGAGATGTAAATCAAGTTTTTCTGCTTCAGGCAAATATGGTTTATTTGCAGCCAGTTTGGTTTGGGCCATAGGGACAGAGCCAGCCTAAGGAGTGTTCAAGTTAGGTCCCACATTTAAGATACTCCTTTTCTATAATAATCATTTGTGGAAGTTCTGCCTTCCCAACAGCACCTTCTCCTGTCTTGGAAGAGGGAGGGAGCCGACTATTGCTCCTATTTTCTCTTTTTCAAGTCATTGCCGTCAAGAAAATGGCTGTTTCCATTTCTGTAGACCCACAGTCTACACCAGTTCACATGTGCTAATGGTGCCAGACATTTGTCACTGCTAACTGGGATCACGTCAGGATTTCAGTAAAACGGTTTGAGAGGTCTGGGCTGAGCACATGCATCACACCTTACTCTCCCTACAGCCTTGCTTTAACTTTTTGATTTCTCGGTGACAAGCAATGTCAAGATGGTCGTACAGAAAACAAACGGTCAGTATGTCATAGGCTCACGATTGCAGCTTTATATGAAATCTGGGCTAATTATCTGTTTTGAACTTCTCCAATTAAAGGATTTTGTAGTATCCAAAATCTCCTTCTATATTCTTTCACTTTATGGTTTATCATGTTTGCAGAAATCAAATGTTAGATACAGAAGCTGTCTATGAAAATCTATACAATCTTCAACATTTAGTATAACTCCTTTGTGTCCTTTTGGCTTGGAGGCTTAACCAGAAAATTATGGATCTTCTTTCAAAGGTTCTCTTAATTCAGGTCTGGGATTTCACCATTGTAAAATATCTGTGCTACTATACTTTTGCAGAGGATCAGGACAATCTTTTGCAGAAGCATTATTGAAATTTCTGGATAGATTTTCTGAGTTGCTCCATTTTTTTGTGAGGTCAGATAAATTGTCTCTAAATTCAAGACTTTAATATTTAAATATTTTAATTCTTGTTAGATTGTGAACTACAAAGGTCATAAAAAAATAAAAGCAAAATCAAGGAGTCCACATACGTTTGTACCAATATAGTCAGAAAGATCTTTTTCTGATACTGTGCTTCCTGTCTATCTACTGCATGTTAACTGTCCCCTCTGCAGACCTTTGTCTGTTGTGGGAAATTGTTTAAAAATTAAATACAGTTATTTCACAATAGAGAAATTATTTAAGACCTAAAACACTTGTCAATACTGTAGATATTTTTATTCAAAATCATGTTTTAGAAATCAACAACACCAAGGTCTGAATGGCTTTCTTCACTGTTTTTGCTGGCATTTAGGAAGGGACATTTAGCAAGTGACAAATGACCAGCAACTTTTACCTTTGGTGGAATGTTATCTGGTATATTTGCAATTTTTCCTTTGTAAACAACCAGTTAAGTCTTGCAACATGTTCCCAACTCTTCTAAGTATTTAGTGAGACCCATGACAATGGGTGTGCTTCCTTCCTAAAGCACCACCTTCCCAAAACAAGAGATTAAATTGGAATTCTAGCTTTCATTGACAAAAGGAATAAAAAAATATTTACATTTCTAAACACTACAGTCACAGAGGAAAGCTGAAAATCTCAATTCAAGAAGAAAGAAGTCAGATAAACAAGCACAACTGCTTCCCAATTAATTCTTTTGTGTTGGTAATGCTTTGGAGGACAAGTCATAATTTTTAAGTAGCTGGAGTTGGCACTACCAGCTTATGGGATACAACATAAACACGGGGAAGCGTAAGGACTGTCTGTACCATCATGTTCTGGTTGTGTTAATAGCAGCACAGCCAAAAGAAGGGAAAGTAGTTCAGTGTTGAGAGCTTTTGCAGAGTAGACCGAAACATAGTTTGGGTGTGAATAATTGCCGTAACAGGCACGAGCAGGCAGGGTAATTACCCAGAGCCCCACTGGGTTAAACTAGGGACGTGCACAAGCCATCTGCCGTGCAGATGGAAGGAAGGATGGGCCCATGCCCTAATCTTCCACAAATTTAAGACTATCTCCGGCCATTGAATAAGAGG
This sequence comes from Chroicocephalus ridibundus, assembly GCF_963924245.1. NCBI lineage: Eukaryota > Metazoa > Chordata > Aves > Charadriiformes > Laridae > Chroicocephalus > Chroicocephalus ridibundus. Next base: position 155,493,367 of record NC_086285.1, on the reverse strand, counting down.
CACGGTCGAAAGGATGTCTTCATCTATTCAAAATCACAGTCTTACTATAAAACAAACAAGGAATGAGGCATTCAAGAGGCCAGGGCCAAGAGCACAATATTTTGTGGCTGTGATAGAGGGATGCAACAACTGATCTCTGCTCTGCTTCCTAGGCCATCTAAGAGAGTTCCCACTTAGCACCTGACCCTTCATTACCCACTTTTAGGACTGGTATTTAGGCATTTGTTCTTCCTTCCTTTGGGCTGTGCCAGCACTGGTCTATCTAGTTTTAGCCAACAGGTCTCCCTAAACTCTCTCGATTGTCACAGGCGAAGCCTGACATAACTCTGTTCCTGTGAACTGCAGGCACCGCTCACTGCTTGGCAGCTGCCTGAAGCTGAAGGTGTTGCTTTTGATGTTATATTCCATGAACAGTTTCCTTTTGCAGGTACAACGAAGCATTAGAAAAGAAAGAAGCAGACTAGAAGAGGAAAGGATTTAAAAAACCAAGACCTGAGTTAAATCGCCTGTCTAGTTAGTCTTATTTACATCCACCCCTGCTTTACTGTGGGACAGGCACCAGCCTGCACCAACATGAGGGGGTCAGCCAGCTTCTCCAGGGTACCGCCGCTGTCCCCTCAGGTACACTGTGCCTGTAGGTCTGAAACCCACCGCTTCCCAAACACACCATAAGTCTGATACATGCACCACAGGCCAAAGACACCTATCTTCAGAAAGAGTAAAATCTTGGAAAAGGGAGGAAGAACAATCCATGCTCATTAGCCCAAAGATCTTGATTTTCGGCTCCACCTTACACCAGTTAAAAACCTGCTCCCAGGTGCCATTCCCAAGCCTGCTGTGCCCCCTCTGGATCAGAAGGCAAATTTCTCCAGCTCTGCAGGCTTAAGATCTAAAATTAAGACTGTAATATTTATTTATCTTTTTTTTTTTAGAGCTTCATCTTTGAAAGGAAGATGCTAAACGCATCCATAAGCAAGTATTAAGAACAGGGAACTCATCAATGAAAAAGCATGGCTGAAAACAAGGCAGAAGAGCTACAAATGAGGATAATGCAGTAGGGAAGTCTACAGCTGGGAGAGGGAGGGTGTGTGTGTGAAGAGAAGATAGCTTTTATTTGAACCACATGTGTGTCGGTTAATCACGGCTGGAACCTGGGATCGGGTGAGACTCTGTAGTGGAGAGGAGGTGGCAGACACAGGGAAATTATTTTTTATTTCAAACAGATGTATTAACAATGGCCTTATGCTGATGAAACTCAATAAAGAAGAGATTTAAAGAGGGGTATACTGTGATGGGAATTTGTAGCTGGGAGGCAGAAGGGAAAATGATCATTTGCAATAGACATATGTAATCACTGTGTGCTCAGCGCCGAGACGAGGGTGGGACTGCAGCTGCCAGAGCAAGTGAAAAGGAAAAGTCTGGCCTCTGCTGCAGCAGAAAATGGGAAGAAGGGATAGGCTGGTCCAGCAGGGAGGGAGGAGGAAATATGTGGTAGAGGAGAGATATATACTTCTAAATTTGTGACTTCTAGCAAAGCTAAAATTGTTCCTTTAATATGTCATATTAAAGAAACGTTCTGCTCAGTCCTGCAACTGTTTTCTCTCTCACTGTAGGACGTCTTGTGCCCTCTTAGCGTTTATAGCACAATGCCTGAATAAGATCCTTGTATTTTCATTAATCAATCCATGATCTTTGTCATTCAACATGAAGTTAGAATTTCAACTCCTCTTCACAGATTTGGGTTTTTTTTTTTATTTGCCTGGGTTTTTTTTTAACAATGGGTTAGAAACTGATGTTCTTAATTTGGTTTAAGGTGAGAGCTGTTATCAGCTTTGCCTCCCTGGGGAGTCTCCAGTCACAAGCAGCAAGAGATTTTACTTAAAAACATAAATGCATATTACCATGAGTAAATGAAAAACAAATTCAATACAGGCAAGACCTGAACAATTTACATATAACAGCAGTAGAAAATTGGTGAAATCCATGATTATAAGGATAACACATTCAAAACAAAATAAATGTCTAGACCTAATTTAAGTTTTACCTTGGAGAATACCAGCAGACAAAATGAAAGTGAAGAAATCTTCCCCAAGTTAACAGGGTATCCAGAGGCAGGTGTCCAGATGAGTGCAAGGAGTCTCAGCTTTCATGACCACCAATGACCGTCATCAGCATTGTCACTGCACACTAGGATGGGATGCCCTGCCGTTTGCAGGTGTTTAGGTTAGGATGAGATGAATCTCACTCTACCCCCGTTGACCACACCAACTCTCCACTAGAGAGACTCTCTCAGATGTACCCTGGGGATTGGAGATGGCCTTTCTTAATGAGGTGAATCTGAAGTGTTTTACTTTCCCTCAACAATTTATTTTGTAAGATAGGAAGACACACAACAGTAACATTTTTAGGCATCCAAGGACACAGACACGCGGTCAAGTTCCAGTAACAAAGAGCACATGCTCAGCCACCATGGCTTGCCGATATATGATGACTTGGTAGCCCTAGAAAATTTAATGCATCCCCAACTCTGTCATAAAAATACCTGAATTTTCAAAAGTTTTCTGATAGGCTACAGCCTTGAAGCTGCATATAAATAAAACGGTGATTGAGTTAATGCTGCTTTATTCTCATACATGAGTGAAAAGTGTATATTTTCTATGAGTTGCCATTGACTCCACAAACAGAAGGAACTGGAGGTGTGTGACGCTGCGCTGCCCTGGAACGGGAAAGAGCTGCCCTGACCCTCCAGGGTGCAGACTCCCCCTTTGGGAGTCCTCTGTTTTGCTCCATGCTCTAAACAAAGCTCTCTTAAGACTTTTTTTGCAAGATACAATTTCTTTCCTTTCTGTTTGGATGTCAGAGAGAAAGTACAGCTTATGAAAAAAAAATATATATATATAATTGGACAATGCATTAGTATTTAAGGGAGATTTCTGAGTTTGATTTTTGTTCTGTCTTTTTAAATAGCATTGCCAGCTTGCAGCAAAAGGCAAAGTAGAAATCCATGGGAAAGAAAACTGAACTTACATTTTGAGAAAAGCTGTTTGCTATCAGCTTCTGCTGGTTTCAATCCACTGCATGACTAGAACAAGGCCATTTTATGCTCTAGGTTTTCCTTTCAAAATCCAGACACAAGGGAAGTGCTTGTCAAAAATTATTAACATCTTAAACAGGGTTTACTATAGACAAAGACATTAAGATACATTTGAAAACGCCCATATACATTATAAAAGTTGGAGAAATGTGCTTTTTCCAGTGCTCTTTTAGGACAGAAAGGAGACATGTGTATTGTGTGTTTCCCTTGGGACAGATTCACTAGCAATGATTTGACCAGAAAGAAGCCTCCTTCACTTCTGCAATGTATAATGAAGGAAAACTGAGCTCTAAGGTAAAGATGAAGGTGAAAGCCTGACCCCAGTGAAATTAATGGGAATCCTGCCATTGATTTCAAAGGGGCCAGCGTTTCAACCAAGATATAAACTTTATTTCATTCTGCCTTGTTCTGGGAGTTACTCAAGAGTAGTGCTATGTATGAAATTGATTTTTTTTTTTTTTTGGGTTCTCTGTCCAAACCAAGAAAAAATAAAAAAGAAAACCGAAAACTGAATAAAAAAGAAAACCAGTCAACTGAAACCCATTGTTTGTTTTGCTAAACCAACAAAAACTCAGAATACATTTTTTGTCAGCAGAGGTATTTCTTCTGACACAAAGTGTATTGTTTGTGAGTCTCAAATCTCTCTGGCTGCTGTCTTCATTTATTAATGAAAACAGTTTTTCAAGCAAAAACTATTAAATGTCTTTGTTTAAAGATGTCAAAACAAATTGTTTAGGGTTTTCTAAATCTTCTATCACCCAATACTTTTGTCCAAAAGCACTCGCCAAACTCAAAGGGATTCATTTGAGTCCTTCAGGAACTTCATGTTTTTGGAAGTTTCTGGAAAAAAAAAACAATCCAAAATGAAACAACACAAATGTCTTCAGGATTTCAATGTTGTCAAGACTGCAAAGAGAATTAGTTTTGAAAGAAATAGTAATAATAATTTTAAAACTACTTTACCTGGTAGTGAATTTCAAATAATGTTTTCAACATGAAAAATTAGCATTTATTTTTTGTGTGAGTCACCAATAAGAGAGGACTATGAACAATAATTTTGATGCGAGTGACAGAATCAAGTACATTCGAGGTCCTCGTGCCTCTAGTTCTGAAAATATACTCGCCTCTAATTGCTTCAAACACTTGTCTAAAAAAACTCTTACTTCATTTATGGCCTTGAAGGAGCAATGTCATAGTAGCACATGGACACGCACAGGGTCGCAGACAGCATCACAACATAACTGAACTGCAGAGGTGTGAACTGTTAGAGTTTGAGGGTTTGGAACTGATTGAGATTTTTGGCCTTTTTTTGTTTTGTATGTCAATATAATGTAGGTTTGAGCAGTTCAGACTTTACACAGCTCTAGTAGAAATGGAAAGTCCTAACCACAGATTAAATCATCTGTATTGTATTATGAACAGTCAGCTCTGTTGAGAAAGGACATTTGACTTTGCAATGTGGTAGATATTAGCAAACACTTAAGAGAAACCACAAAACTTCATGTATTTGCCTGGAGTAAGCCTGCAACATCTGCTCGAACCCTTCTGGGTCTACACTGTTAAGAACATAAGTCAGCTTGTTGGTCATTCCTCTGAACTTGAAGCCAGATGAGCAAATCCAAGCCATTTCATGGTACAATCACTCTAATCATTCCAGCATGGTTACTAGTTTTTTTTGCAGGGGACATGAGCTTCAGAAAAATATTAGGCAGTATTTGCAACACTTCCCTCCCTTACAAAGATTAAGTTGTGCGAGTTGCAGAGCTCTGAGAAAAAGCCTTTCTTATCTGTCTGTCTGGTTTATTATTCATTTATTAGCTTACATTCCCAGGCCTTGTAGTTCACTTTTGTGTATTTAGCACTACTGGCTTTTTTGTTCATGACCTGAAATTTCCCATTTTGTACTTTCTCTCAAAGGAATGGCCAATATATATATACATTTATATAAAAATTAGAGTTTTATGGATACTTTTTTTATTGTTTGATATTTTAATAAGTGCTATGGGTGTACAAATATATCCACTGGATAGGACTGGATCTGTTCAGCTACCAAGGTTCGTCCTGACGGGTGAGTGAATAGGGATTAATTTCCTCGACTGTTACTGTTGTTAGATGCTGTGCTTTTAAAGTCACAGGCTATATGCAGATAGCCTGCGTATACCACAGCAACAACAGTGAAGGTATAAGCAGCCATAATTATATTGCCATATTTATACAGAACCACTCTTATCCGTTGCAGCCCGCAAAATTTTAAAGACAGGTCCAAGTCCTACTTCACAATCCAAAAAAGACACAAGGTGGTAAGCGATGACAGCAGACAATGGTGTATGGCAGGAATGAAAGAAAGAAACATTACAGGAGATAAAAAAAAAAAAATATTTGTAAGGTTTCAGCTGTCTTGTTAGCTATTGTTCTAATTTCCCCTTTTATTCTGATGATTTATTTTGGAACAATTACGTTTGCTCGTCACACAGATATAATTTAATGGTAACAGTAACAAAATTTGTTGTCCACTTAAGACAAAAAGAAGTTCTCTAAGTAGAGAATGATAAGTTTTTTCCAGTTCTGTGTCATTTAGGAAATAATATTTTCCAGGTGTCCACATACAACTTTCTGTTTTGAAATGAAATAGACAAAGTGATGTTTTTTTGAAACCTGAGTATTGATGTGTAAAAGCTATAGTCTTAGGGGGAATTTTAAAATCTGATCCAAACATTTCATATGGGAATTTGGTCAAGGTTTCTGCAGGGGCTGAAGCCAAATTAGAATTTGATTTGTAAAGAAATATCTTTCTGTATGAAATGGAAATTCCTGCCCCATCCTCCCTCCTCTCAAGTTCTCCTCTGTAGCAAATGTACCAAAATTGAAAAAAATTAAAATACTGTTGTTTGGTTTGTTTGGGTTTTTTTTTTTTTTAAAAGAAAATCTAGGAGGGAAGAAAAGTAAAAAAAAAAAATAATCAAGAAAGCTCCAGTATTTTTGAAACATTTCCTTGTAACTAAAAGAAATAAGTTAATGCGTAAGTATTCCACAAATGTCTTTCCTCACAATCATCACTTTTGGAGCTGACCAAGCAAGTGGGTATCTCATATAAACAATAACAATGACTGGATATGAATGAAGCTGAATAAAGATTATCCTTTCAAAGTTCATCAAAATCAAAAGGAATCCTCACAAAAGGTTGGATACATTTGTGGTAAAGTGAGAAATCCTATAACTTCCAATTATCTTTTGTTAAAAGGAGGAAGCCAGGACCATTTCTTTCAATGCTTTCCAGAAAAAAAATACTTTTGGCCCAAGTCAAGCAAGGGGATTTGTACTGAAAAGGAACCGAGAGAAGCTGTAGATAACTGGCCATAAATTTGAGTTAAAACAAAAGGGATTTGGCTATCAATTATCTCATTATACCACTGCAATTACTGATGGAAGTTGAAAATATCAACAAGTACAAAATAATGGTTTATATGATCAAAAGCGAAGGAACAGAAAGACAAAGAATGCAAAATACGTACACTTTCCACACACGTGTTGTAAAGAAACAGCAGCAGAACCACATGCTGAAACAGTGGTGTTGAGTCAACGGGTGGCACCCTGCCAAGCCCAAACCTTCAAGGGAATTTGCCCTTAGTGGTGATAAAAACAGAGCGCACTGGTGGCTTCTGTGCAGCTGCTGCCATGGGGATCCCCTGAGGGCAATTTTTGAGAAAAGCCCTCAGAAGTTGAGGTGGTGCGGGCTGTCCTTCACTGCCTGCATTGACAGGGGAACTCCGGCCACGCCAGTGTGTGACGGTGCCAGAGGGGTGGCCAGGACTGTACACCTCCTCCCTCGGGTACTCATGAAGTGTCACGAACTGAGAGAATATTGATTTAAACTAACAATACTGTTTGTTTTGCAAGAGTCTTGCATGTTTTTTCCAGAGGAACGTCTGAAGAACCAAACACAAATACACACACGTTCCCATCAGTTCTGAGGTTGCTGTCTCCTGCTTTCACATCTCATGCCCTTATTTCTGTTGACTGTGGAAGCATATTTCGGATATCACAATGTGCTCCTTGGCCCTTCACAACTAGAGGAGAAGAGGAGGCTGTTTTATTCTCATTTCATTCCCAGAAGAAGGGGAATTCACCTGGTGCACGTGGAAAGTTATATTCCAGATCTTTTTGGTATTTTGCTGGAGACCTATGCTAATAACTTGTTTTACTTTGCGTAGAAAATGGGTACAAAAGGATGAGTTCAGTGAATCAAGCGAGCAGCTGTTTGCTCTCCAGTTCTGAAGGCACCTCCCGGTTCATTGCTCATTGTTTCTGGACCACTTTTTATCTGTTGTTATCACCTCTTCACCGCCAGGAGGGAACCATTGCAGTCAGCCTCCGCAACCCATACTTTCCGTATTCCTCTCACAGCTTCAACTAAAGCCAATTCCTAATAGCTTACACAGAAACCTAATACTTCTTCCTCTGGTGAAATGATCCTTAAATGAAGCTACTAGAGCTGGAGGTCTGAAACAGAAAGAAAACTCCTCCCAGGAGGCAAGTTCAGAAACGATGTTTGATGAAAAGAACAGAGTGGATGGGCAGTCTCAAAATTAGTGATATGATCTGCTCACTGATTGCGGATACCCACGATATGTCTTGATATTGTGCATGTGTGAGTAGCCCACAACACAGCGTGTTGTTACAGAGGAATATTGTACCCATCTGTTGCATGCTGCAGGAGTAAGTTACAGGCCATCGAAGTATAATGCAATTGCTCCACAATTAAAGGCCCTCCTGGTCTCCTAAGGGCAACCCCCCGCTTTTGTTGCCAACCACCATCTCACTCAAGAGCTGTTCCTTTAGCTGCAGGAGGGGTTTTAAGGGTACAGCCCCCCTCCAGTTCAATGTGATCAATTATCTCAGCAGGTCTGAGTTTAATTCAGCGTATCTGCTCTCTTTCAAAGATAATGAGAAAGTTAACCACTGATCAGCTGCTTTTCACAAAGCAGACCCTTTGCGTAGAAAAAGACTGGAAATAGAGTTTACATGCACAAGGATGAGAGAACTCCTTCAGCACAGGGCTCTCTCAAATACAGGACAGAATTTTGTAGGTACTCAGACTCAGTATAAGACCTTGTAGAAATCACTTTTTCTGCATGTTCAGTTCTTTTTTTCTTCTTTTTTTTTTGAAAAAAAAAACCCCACAATGATGTTTGCTCTTCTTCCCCTCCTTCAGAATGAAGTTTCCACAGCCTGGTCAGCAGTGACACGAGGCTTCCTACCTATGAAGTCAGGAATGCAAATCTCCATTTAAGGTTTATACCATTGACACATCGATCTGCAAATGCTCTTTTGTAGAGCTGGCATTGCCTCTGACATGGGAAACGTGCCTTTGAACAGAACGTGTTTTCTTCCATATGTATTCCCAGATACTTTGCTTGCAGATCAAAAAATAATTGGGAAGTCATAAAGTCACTATCTGGAAGGTTTCAAGGGTTATTTCTGTAAATTAACCAGAAATCTGCCTCTCTCAACTATCTGAAGGTTAGGTCTGAAGCGAGTGCCTATGTGCCCTTTATAGCCAGCAGAGGAGGAAAGATCTGCCAGCCTCCAAGAGGGAAGCCATCTGCCAAACTTAAGTGCCTAAAACCATGTACCTTAGGGCCCGATCCCATCCTATATTTCCAGATTCATTTTAGCCCAGCCCAGAGACTTCATACATTTTAGGACTTGGTTAAAATCAGAACCTATCCATTTCTTGCTCCGTGTCCTGTGTATTTTACCTCGCTGTAAAAGACCTTTAAAAAAGCATCAGTTTCCATTTGGGCAGCATTAAAAGCCACCAGATTGTCAAAAAACTTAATGAACTTAAGCTTTAAAAGAAAAGAAAAAACGTTGTCTGAGGGATAGTGAGAACTTGTAAGCACTGAAAGTTTCTGTAATTTCATCCTTAAAGTTACACATCTTAAAGAAAAGAACCAGAATCTTCTTAATAGTCCAGTTCCATGAATAATTCATGATAAGAAACTCGTCTGAGCCCAAACTACCATTCTCAACACACTCTAACTTTGGCTGGTTTTGCAGTCCAACTGATCTCAATACCTGGTTTTGTCCTAATTCCAGTGGAATAAATCCAAATTTCCTTTTCTAAAAGGTTCCAGGTTAAATTCTGAGGTTTAGGCTGCCTTTTACTTCTAATGGCAGTGGCAGAGTGAAAAATACCAGAGTACAAATCAGATTTCTTTAGGGGCAGACACGATGTAACCAAATGCTTAAAGGAATTGATACCTGAGCCAGTAACACAGGTTTTACTTAACCATCATATTTTGCTTCTAAATATAAAATAATTTTAGGGACAGGTCTGAAGTGAGACTTGGGTGTCTCAAGCAGGAGCTAGGTAGACTTCAGGTGCCAAAAGCCAAAACTGCGGTTAAAAATCCCTTCTCAATAGGTGCTGTGTTAGCTACTGCCTTGCTTCTTCCTTGACCAATCTGAAATTTAGTTCTGTGCTGTTTGTTCTGCACCACACCACTGCCCAGAGACCCCGAACAAGCAGCCTGTGGGGTCCTGCCCCGGTCTTGGGCAGCTGGAGGGACACACATCTGAAAATCAGGTTCCTCCAAACTAGCTATCACACTGCTTTTGTCCATCTCCAGGTGAAGACCGCAGAGAGACAGAAAAAGCAGAAAATACACAGTTCTGAAATCAAGACAGTCCTCTAGATTTGGCCAGGAAAAGTAGGAATATTCTCATCTGCAATGTAGCACACTTAGCAGGCAAAGCACTTCAAATCCTTTATTAATGACTTCATTAAAAGTACTATTCATCACGTTCTCCTGCTCATCAGTGCTGGCGCTCTGCTCTTGAGATACTCCTCATCTTCCAAATAAAATAGTTTCCAACCATTATTAATAAGTCCTGTGCCAAGCACTTGAATTGGAGACACCTGTACACATTGGGAGCTGCAGACGAAGGGGCAGCCAAGCCAGGCCTTTGTACCTAGGAAGATTTTCATTAGAAAATGGACTATTCTTGAACACATTTACTTGCTTTGACTAAACAGCCATGTTGTGCAATTTCCATTTCCAGCTGTAGCTTCCGTGCGCATCTTGTTATTGGAGAAGTGCCAACACAATCCCTGTTACCACCAATTCAGAGGAGAATTCAGTGGTGCATATGAATAAAAAAGTAAGCAAACTATTAGCTGAAGTGCTTGGGCTGTCATGTAGCACTTAATATTTAAAAAGTGGTTCTTTTTACCCAGCCACTTCCGATGGTCATAAGGGTCCTCTTAGATGAGTTTAATTATTTTTAATAGCTCTTTTCAGAGACTAATTAGGTTATGAGTATGAGCCCTGGGAGCATGGCAAGTACTAGGCATGTGTTCATTTGTTATTAGAAGAACCAGGAGAATATCCACACATGAACTTCCTTCAGAAGGTTTCAGGTTTTTTTTCCAGGCTAATGAAAATCTACAAATGTTCTGTCACTTTTTTAGTATGAGAAGTTATTTGTTGAGATGCAGGCAAAGATAAAAAGTTTATATGTTTGAGGCCACTACCTGCAGTTTTGATAACCATAGTAATTATTATAAGGCTTAACAAACCTTCTGCTTTAGGGCATAAATTAAGTGCCTGAGTAAAACCATCTTTTAATTCACTGAAAATATTTCCAGTGGCTTCAGATGGAGTTGTTTAAGGTCCCAGACTGGTTAAGACTTTCTCTTGCCCAACCTAAATTATTTCTGGGCTGGAGAGGAACTTTACCAGAAGATAATGTTCCTTCATTAACAGTTACCACTACTGATTAACTGGTATATGTCAGTGTTGAAGACAGGCTTTTGAGCGAGATGAAACAATGACTTTATCCAATAAAATATTTTTTCTAAGAATGAAAAGATTTTGTCTAAGGTAAATTATACATATGTATCATTAAGTAAAGCTATTTTCTACTTCATGTATTAGTTTTGTTGGTAAAATATTTATTCTTCCTATATTAAGAAGTAATAATGAGTAATCAAGAGATTGCAATAAGTTTTGGGCTGTGATTAATCTCTAGGGTAATTTGGAAATGCTGACCTTATGTAAAAAATCACGTATGGTTTTTCACAGTAGTTGGACAATATCATTGGAATAGCAAATGGTCAAACGAGATCAAATCAGTTCATTAGTATTCTCCAGATTTTGTCAAAATAGACTCTGGGCTCTGTTAGTGGGGATGGACCGCATTGCTAAGTCTCACATACCCCACAAAGACGCCGAGTGCGATGCTCACAGGAACCCGGGAGCTGATGCGGGGACACTGTGAGGTCACAGAAGAAAAGAAAGCTCTTCAACACAGAGTCCGTGTCTGGCACTGTTAGTGTCTGCCTTATCTCTGTTTCAAGCTAATTTAAAATTTCTGTGATGATAACAGGTGTTAATTACGCAAGCACTGCAAATGTCTGTCTTTCTTGCCAAAGTAGGAAGATGCTGCTTCTGTGTCCTGTGTCAGATCAGACCGTACTGAAGCATGGAAGGCAAGACCCAGGCCACCAGGCCCAGGCAGCTCATGTTTGTTACCAGTTTCCACATAGCCCTGTACACCAAAACTAAGCAGCTTAGGAAGATATTAACAAGGGTTATTTGCTTGTTTTTCACTCTGTATACAAGGCAACAAGTGGTCTTATTTGCCACATTAGGAACTGAATTCCTGATCAGCTTGAAGAGACATTTAATTTCTTATAGGCCCAAAGTATGTTATTTGAAAAATAATAAAACTTTTTTTAAAAAAAAAAGAGAGAAAATGAAAATTGCAAATAAACCTTTTCACATTCACTAACATTCATGCGCAACTGCCCCGTAAAAATAAGTTAATCATCACGTTACAGTACCCATAGAATGACGGAGTATACTGCTGGAGGGCTGTCATCAGAGGTCACCCTTCTGCCCTAAGCAGATCCACAATATCCAAAGCCCTCCTGACAGAGTGGCTTTTGCCATCAATGTTTGACTAATGGCTTTTTCTGGATTCTTTTAGTTAGAATGAAAAATGAAATGAGTGGGATAAATTATAAGAAGCTAATTATATTTTTAAAATATTTTTTTCCATAATTTAAGACAGAATAGCAAAAGAAGTTAAGGTTTTATCATGACAGTATTTGCAGACACATCAGAAGCCAAAATAATCCATCTGGGTGAATCTGTACATTTATGCTATTGGTAAACCGGGATGTCTTCTGAAATTACAATCTGTGTAATCCCACAGCTTCTACCACAATGGTACGTGAGAGCCTCCTAAAGTAGTTTTACATACAGAGAGGTGGAAAAGTGCAATCTTCATTCTTAGGTGGGAAACTGCAGAACAAAGAGCTGCTTTCTGAGCAGCTGTGTCACCAAGCTGATACCCCCTTTTTAAACGTATACAATTTTAGGGCAGTCACCTGAACACTTACAAAAATACAGTGTGTGTGACCTGGCCTAGGTACCATACGTACAATACATATGTTTTCATTCTTGACCCTTACCCTAGAAATTGTCTTTGTGAGGTGAGTCTAAAACACACTGTATTAACATTTCTTACCTCTGTTACACCGAGTTGCTTATTTGACATGACGATTTCAAATTATAAAATTACCTGTCATGCTTATGATCCTGGATGATGGTATTTCTAGCCAAAACAAGTAAAATTTCTATCAGCACTTATACTTTAAGAAGCTCATGCCTGAACAAGATTAACAGAAACCACGCACGTTCTGAGGAAGTGCTGTTATGAACAACGCAGACCCATCTGCCACCAGAACAGCTTCTTCTCTCTCCAGCCAGGCAGGTATTTATCACGAATTCTGATATCCTGATTATTAAGAATAGAAATACTGTTAAGAGTAGAAATTTTATAACTATTTCTGACATCCTAAATATTAGGAATATTTTGTAGGAAATTGTTTGACATCTAAATTGCAGTTCTGGTAAATGATACCAGTGCACTGGGGACATTGGCCTCTGCATTTGAGTGCTCTAGACAGTTTGAGGAGAAACCTCTCCAAATAGTTATGCATGACACAACCATCTTCCAGTGACTTGCAGAGATTCATGGTGCTGCTGCCCAGGCCAGGGTCAGACCCAGAGCGAAGTTTCCACTTACAAAAAGTCTGAATTTGATCCCAAGACTCTCTCAAGCATACTTGAAAAAATTTCTACAGCAGTTTACTAAAACAAAATCAACCAAAAAAGAAACCTCAAGCCTATGACTAATCAAATCAAATGGAAGTTCAAGTAGAATTACTTTCAGATTTAAAGAGAACGTAGGCAGACAGCAATCCAGACTTTTTAGCCTGAAGGCAGGGGTTTATTTATCCTCTGCATTTTAATGATAGTTTCAACAAAGCTAAGGAAATTATTGGTTTTCAGCCCTTTTTCTCTAGTACTTTGCAGAATTAGTACAGGTTTTAGAAATCCCTTAATGAAAAATAGCATGCCACAGTAATAGCCAATTTAACAGACTCACAGTTAGCCTCATTACTGTCAGTTTACCACTTGGAAAAACAGTCATTTAATATTAACTACAAAACACCCTCAAATCCTTGCAGGGCACAAACACATTTATAGCCTATGCTGTCTAATATCTAATTTTATGGCCAGAGAAGAGAGAGCCAAAGAAGTTCCCCATGTCCCTGTCCTCAAAAAGGTAATAAACTGCACCACAGCAGAACAATTACATGAACTGTTTTTTTCCTAATTGATCATCATCTGTGAGGTCCTCCTGGCTAGAGTTGTTCTGTTGCTGTTACACTTTTTGTGTTAAAAGTTGAATTTTCTTTGAATTTTATAATGGTGCAAACCCTCACCAATGTCCTGCACCAATAGAAAACCCAGTGATTTGGGTTTTTACAGAACTAACGGTGTACAGAGGACTGCCCATGCCAGAAAGTTATGTACCCTAAAGGACCTGCATTGAACCGCAGCAAGATATATTCAAGGGTAGGAGCTACTTTAGTACCCGCGTGATCTAACCATACAAAGTGCATGTATTGGAAGTGTTCCATCCTGAGCATCTTTGGAGAGAAACTCTTCCTTCTATCTCTACACTAGTCCAGTTTCCAAGCAGTGGTGTTGCAATCTGTGGCTGATGCCGTGAGGAAAGAAAATGACGTATTTTTTCTGACCAGATGGAAGTGAAATTTATTTGACTGAATATAATGTAGACTCTCTCCATCATCCCAAAATAACTAGATAAGGTACCCAAATGTCTGAAATATTGCTATAATATTTTCTTACTGTGACAATGTCTCCCGGTTGACCTTTTCCCTTCTCCCTCCAGGTTGCCTGTGACAACTCCATAGTTTGGAATAATTAAAGTGCGATTTCACCCCTCTAAGCCAATAGGATTTCTTCTCAGCTATCTTAGGTGCTAGGAAGGCCTGAGAACACCACTGTAGAGAAATACAGACGATGGATATGACAAGCTGGAAGCAGCGGGGAGCTCCTCATGTCACTGAAGAGGAAAGCTTGAAAATCCAGAGTGTGTGGAGAAAGCACAGCGCGGTGGACCTTCAGAGATACCAAATACAAGTGTTAAAAGCTATCTTAGATTTAACTGCTTTAGCACAGCATTTTTCTCCGGCAGGCATAGCTAATGCAGCCCAGTTAGTTCAGCCCAAGCTGGGGTCTCTCTGCTTATACAAATTGCAATGTGCCATGTAGATAAAGCTACAAAAGGCCCGGAGCTGGATGTTGAACCAGGACCAAAGAACAGGTAAGTCCTTATTCCATGTTTTACTGTAAACCTTCCGTGTGGATTTGTGCAAAATAGGTGCTGGCCGTGAAGAAATTCACCCTGTTTGACTTTAAGCAGTAGTAGGCTGTTCTGTAAGCACTGGCCATTGCTCTTTTTAGCCGCAGAGGTAACTAACTGATGGAGGCCTTACAAACCCCAACACTCCCCCATCTTTGAGAGCACTCAGACAAGGAGTACCTTCACAGATCTTACATATACAGGACTGTCCACAGCAGGATGTCCTTTGGAATACAGAATCACGGAAGAGGACATCTGCCATGGGTTTGCACTGTGGCCCTACCTAGACTCTGGGATCTGCTGTGCAGTTCAGGAAAGCCATCACCATTGCTTGGCTAAGGTTTTGAGCATTCCTATAATAGCTACCACCACACATTTTTTTTTTTCAAGCAAGATGCTGCTTCTCTTCTCCAATGTCTCAAGATTTTGTCATCTCTCCCACTATTCCTCCTGCAATCCTTTTTTTCCACAGGGTCAGCTAGTGAACTACATTAGACATAAAACATTTTAATCTGCTTCCTGTGGATCAGTCCAGTGTTTTGTCCTCTCCTGTGGTCCTCAGTTCATAGAAGCAGCAAATGTCTCCATTTTGAGCCATATTAAAACAAAATCTAAAAGGTCCTCAGTTCATAGAAGCAGCAAAAGTATTAATTTTGAGCCATATTACAACAAAAGACAAAACCAGCCCTAATACCAGCATGATTTTGGGAAATGTAGAGAAGCTAGTTGCTTTCCACAGACAGTGGGCAATGGAAAGAATAATATAGCAGAACATGACAAGGCTTGTTTTATTTCCACAAATATTGGTATTGAACTACTAAGAGTGTCTGTGAAATAACCTCTCTAAAGGCACTGAGTCAGCGTAACTTGCACAATACTCTCATTATTAACCAGTAAACCAAATAAATGCATAACATTTAATAGGGAAAGGCAGGCTTCATCTTAACCAGCTGGCAAGCCAAAGCAGCAAAAAGCTCTGTCTTTCCCCAAAACTGTGTGGAAGTCAAGGAAACATACATGAGAAAACCCCCATACTCACCCTTAGTCATTTTACTGTGATCTCTTCAATCCATGATGTATCTGATATATCTTTCGACTGCCCTGTTATGTATGTTCTAAAAAGAGCATTCAGTCAAAGCACAATGTATGACAGAGAGAAGACACGGTCACCAAAGCATTAAGCTCACATGAATTCTCCATTTCCTTATGGGAAAGACTGTATGGGATCTGAACATTCTCCAAACCACGTGGCTATTCTGGACTCAGATCTGAACATTTGAGCTCAAACCTACCTCTCCATGTTGATCACTTTTACGTTGACACAAACCACATATGTTATGTATCTGCCTCCTTTTCCCCTTTTAAATTGGTTTCTCTGATCAGTGGGGCAAAGATACGAGAGGAAATTCATCTGCTGCACATAAATGTCCTTCATGGTATTTAAATTCTTTCCCAAATCATACTCTGCATACTCTGCCAAACATAAATTGCAACATATAGCTTTGGGAGGACAAATTTTGAGAAAAGGGAAACATTACTTTTTTTTTTTTTACTTTGTTTGTTGAAAATGAAGTTTCTTAGCTCAGTTTATGAGCCTTAGGACATATTGTTCACAATGTTATCATTTATAGTCACAGATGTCAAATTAGAGGTAACATTTATTTTTATTTGGAACTGAAAATACTGAACACTCTCAAAAAAGTCTTACTTACAATAAGGTAGTTGGGTTGATATTGCTGTATTCATTCCATATTTGTTAGGCTTTGAAACTGTTATGCTCTGGCTCGAGGTCTATTTTGACAAACTATCCAAACCCAGAATAAAATTATCCAAAGCCATGACAAACAAAGAAAGGAAAAAACTCCCTGTTTTTCCCCCAGGATTTTGTGAAACTGTCACTCAAAACAATTATTTACATGAATTAAATTGTTAGACAGAGATGATTAAAAATATCAGTAATGCACTGTAATCCTCTTTTGAGGTTAAATTAGTGATGCCAGCTGAAGCACTGACACTGTTCCTGTTACCTGTGTTCCTAATGAGCTGATACTGAAGAGTTTCAAGAAGTGTTTTGATGATTTTTTGCTGAGAGTAAACGTGGAGTCAAACACTGGAATGTGTGTACGTTACACAATCACTGGTTTGAGCGATTATAGAAGGATTTGCTAAAATGTCTGCAGGTAACACTTAAAATGGTTAGAGATTGTTGAAAGTCTGATGGAAGTTGTTGCAGAGATCTTATAAATGTGCAGAGTCAGTAACTCACCCGAAACAACATTGCATATTTACAGATACACAGTTCCTCAGCATCTGGAAAGAAGTGCTTTTCCTGTAGTTTCTGAGGCAATAATTTATTTAGAGCTATTTCTCCCAAGGCAGTCTACAACTACTTTGTTGCTAATTCCTCTTTCCTCTTTATGAACAGTGAAGGATGAAATTGGATAATAAAGGCAGAAAAGCAGCATGTATGTATGTGATGAAATATCTGTTCTGTAATTTGCCGTCATTGTGGGAAGAAGCAAGGCTCCTACCTTTGACAAGGGCAGTACAAAGCACAGCACGAAACTTTCATTGCAAGGTTTTTGTAGATATGGAGAATGCAGGGCGTGCTTTGGTGTATTTATTACACAAGTGATGGAGCTTATTCTACTCTGCATTTGCCAGGCAATTTCCCCATGTAGATCATCCTTCGGTAGCTGCAGGGTGAGTCTCCAGCTCCTGACCATTATAAGTGGATCTATGGAGACCCTGTCCACAACTTTGGTCAGGCTGCAGAAATAGGCTTTCAGGTAAACCATAACCCTGGAAAGTCTCTTCCAGGTTCTCTTTTGTGACTGCCACGTAGCAAAGACTATAAACCTTGCCAAAACATCATGGCTTTTTTTGACCAAGGTGGGGCAGTATCCTGGAGGCAAACCATGCCACCTTGGCCAAAACCGGCAGCCATGACATTTGTCAATACATTACCTGAAATGTGTTCAGAAAGAAATATAAAGTAGTCTAAAGAGATGAAAAAGTTAGTTCCAAAGCCTAGACTTCACAGGCCATGCAATAATTCCTGCATTCAAAAGGGTACTGGAAGAATATAAAATAGGCAGATATAGACGCATGTGTAGTGTGAATGACACCACAGGTGTAGAGGCCTCAAAAATGTGGACAGATAACTAAGCCTATAAATGTGAATGCTCTCTGTGGTTTGTTTTCTTGGCACGTCTTCGAGAATTTACTTCTTTTTATATTTATTACTTAACATAAGGAACAAAATTGTTTTTCACATTCCAAGTAGTCTGTTGCCCACTTTCAAATTGGCAGGCGTGAAGTTGAAATCATGTCTAGATGTGTTATGTGAGAACTACAGGAGTTTGGAGGTATTTTTTTAGGGAAAAAGAGAAACAAAAAAAACCCCTAAAAGTATCTCAAATAGAGGCTGTCAATATCTGCAACAGTTAAATTTGGGACAAGTGTGAAATAAATGTCTGATTAATAAATAAGCCTATAGTTCCCCTGTACCTTTGTTACATACGACAGTAGCTATAGAAAGGCTAGTTATGCAATGGGTTAAAAACACATCGTCAAAAAACTCAGGCTAGGAGATCTGTGATGTTCAGCTTTTTCTTTAATCATGTCTTACAAGTAGGAACAAGCTCTAGTTACCTCTGTACCGAAAAAAAAAACGGATCTAAAATAAAAGCAAGGGCTAGCCTTGCAAAAAATAACTTAACAGCACTTCTTAAAAGATTTTTTTTTCCAGTTTCACAGCATGAATAGTGTACTCAGTCACATTGGTCAGGACACTGGGCACATGCAGTGCGGAAGACTCCAAAACTGACCCAGTGATTCATTTTCTAGTTGATATTGGCTTGGGTCATCCACAGCTTCTACCTGGCTGTACTGAGGTGCAGGTTCATTTGTCCATCGTGTTCAAGCATCGCTCCTCAGGAGTGTCACCAGAGTGGAAGTTCAGGATCAAGGAAATGCACTGCAAACTCTCTCCAGGGGAAAATATCTGCTCGAGGAAAGACCACCTGGTAATTATTTCAGCTCCTCGCTCTCTCTGCTTGTCAAAGGTCCTTGCTAAGAGGTCACAGATACACCTATTCTGAATCTAACAGCTTCTCCCATTGAAGCTCTGTTCTAATGTAAACTAATAGTCCCACAAAAAGCCTGTTCTTGCACTCCCTTTCAGGTCATGCTTCTCCCAAACCAAGAACCAACATAAAAGTGAAGGGGGAGTCACCACTTCATTCGGGTATTGAAGATTTGTTATCATTTTAGGGATGCACAGTTGTGACAAAAAATTGATGGCTACATTTGCACTTCTTGGTCAAATTCTTTTTGGTTAATAGCAAGAATATCTCACCCTAAAGCAGGCACCGCAATAGGTCAGATGAAATATTTCCCACGAGAGCTTGGTCACTGCATGGACTGCACTGGTCCCACCAGAGACAAGTGGAAAGGTACTTTGCAGGTAGCCAAACTAAAGTGAGAATAATCCTGCATTATTGAAAGTAAAGTGGTGTGTCTCAGTTCAAGATTTACATGAACAGAATTGTAAAGTTAAAATTTTTGGACACATATTATAGTTTCTAGAAAATCCTGGTCTGTGTCTTCCTGAGAAATGCAGCCAGTTTTATTAGCCACTCTTTAACATATCACGTGCTTTATATAACTAATTCCTTCTATAAAAATCACAATCAGAACTTAATCTCCTATGCACAAAAAAAAAGTACAACAGCCTTTGTGATTTCAGTCCAAAACCAATTATTGAACAATCAAAACAAATCTTTCCTGTGTTTGGCTTTTTCTAATAGAAAAAAATGTCTCTACTCCAGCCTTGTCAAACCTGGCCTTGTTCTGTGCACAAGCCCTCTTCAGGACATGATCCAAAGGACAACTCGCAAAATGTGGCAGTCTTGCCGTTACCTGCTCCCCACCGGGAGGGTGAGAACAGCAACGGGTACTTCGAGGTGTCCCCTCCTCGGGGACTGCCATCACTCTGCTGTGCCAGTCCCCTCCACCACACCAGCAGCGGAGGGGCCTCCTGCTCCCCTTCTACGTCTGGATCTTCGTTTCCACAGTACCTTTGATTGTGCAAACAACCACCATGTCCCACTTAAAGATGTTATAAATCAAAATGAAACAGCAGTCTGCATCAAACCGAATTGGTGATGTTGGTTTTTTTTTTAAATTTATTTAAAAAAAAATGTCAAGCATATTTTTTTTTTTTAAAATTGCTACAGAACAAGAGAGTACCTTCTCCCTTTACCTGCTTATTTTTGTGCAATTGTGTCAGTATTGCCTTTTGTACGCACTGGATAGCCCATCATTCTGTGGGGAGGAGAGAATACATGTGAATAACTGTGGTTAGCCAAAAGCGTCAGTCTGTCTCACCCTGGTCCTGTAAAGATTCCTAAAGATCTCTGGGCAAGCATCGTCATCTAGGAACTGTTATTTTAGCAAGTCTACTGAATGGGGATCAAATAATACTGATTTGTATTTGTTAATCCCATCACCTGAAAACTGGCTGTTATCATCCAGTAGAGCCAGTCTGAAAAGGAATTTCTTCGGTTTCACTTACAAGAGTTTTTCTCTCTGCGGAAAGAAACACCTGCAGCTTTCCCTTAGATGTGTGTATCAATGCTGTGATGTAAGGAAAGGAGAAGAAAAAGCAAATACCTGCAGCAAAGTTCAGATTTAAAGCAAAATGAACTAGAAAAACAGCAGACTGTCATGACTTCGCTGATGCGTTTTGGTGGGGGGAGAACATACCCTTGTGACTGCTGCACTGTTATGGCATGTCCCACTGTACTTGCCAGCTGACGTTTCTTCATTTAAAACACTTCACACTTACTGTATATAGTGCCTTTCGTCCAAGGATCTAGAGTGACTTTGAAAACACTAATTATGCCTTTCAGCCTTCCACAAAGAATAACATTAGTCCAAAGTCATGAATTTGTCAATAAGAGCCTCCCGCATTAGACGCTAGTTAAGATTGTCATTTCGCGTATCCATCATTTAGACCTTAAGGAGGTAATAAGGAAAAGGATTCTTGAAGATGGCAGGACTAAGCAATGCTGGGCCTGGAGAAGAGGAAAATAATTTTTAGAAAGAACAAAAGCTGATTTTTTCAAAGTCAAAACAATACCCCGTTACTACATTACTCAAATAAAGAGAAAATAAACAAAGAAATGCAATCTTAGTGTTTTTATTAATGTAGCCATACACTCTAGAAATATCAGAAGCTGGAAGAGATCAGTATGATTCAGAAAAGTAAATTGTTGACTGATGTTTCTGCTGGTAGCAATATAGCTGGAACAATATGGATCTCAATTTATACTAAATACCTGCCTTGATTGTTACACTGAAAGCTGTGTCTAAATTAATGACTTTTAAACATATCTGTGTACTATCTTAAGATTTGCATTCTAAAAAGAACTATGTACATGCCTACTTGGTATGAACTATGTGATTTCTATTTTTCTAGGGGAAAAAAAGGTTATGTATTGCCTTTAGTATGTATCATTTATTCCTTACTAAGAATTAGAGAAAAGTAGGCCAGCATTCGAAAACTTAAGGATTTCTCTTTAAACACCAGCAAACTTTTCATTCCTTGACTTTTGCTCCATAAGTGGATCAAGCATAACATGTACCATGTCTCAAATCCCTGAATTTTAACTTCCTGCATTCACAGGGCAGCCATTCCCCATCAATTTACAACTAAACAACACTTTATTACTATCAGGGCTGCCATTTGTGAAAAGTGGAATGGAATCATTAGTAAAACTAAAACTGAATTTTGCCCACTTTCTGTCAAAAATATCACTTCCTCATTGCATTGCAGTTGAAATATGTTGACTGATTAGTTCCCCATTAAACCCAATTTGGAAGGCAGAAAATATCGGTGGGAATGAGGACCACACTTTCCAACAGAGAAGTTTACCTCCTTCAGGGGAGCTCAGCATTCACACCAAAACGTGGTAACAGGAGGGGAGGAAGCGAGAGCTGTTCTCCAGCAATAACAGTGTCCTCAATTCCATGTATCTGAAAACACAGACTGATATCCTTCACATTAACAAACTGTGTCAATAGCACCTACGATCACTGCTGTCCCTTTGTCATGGTCACTGATGTTCCTGCACACTGCGGACTCTCTGCAGGTCTGGTTCAGACTCTGTTTCCCAGGCAGCCCATCTCTTGCTCAAAACCCCTCACGGCAACACCTTCATCTGTCCACATTTCCCAGCACACAAGATGTGCTACCTCCCCCTTTATCACCGCAGCAAATTGCCAGTAGTTTTCTCCCAGTTTTACATCAAATGCTACCCAAAGAGCCCATTTTTTTGGGTAAGCAGTTCCTATGTTGTCCAAAGTCTGCCAAACTTTGCAATTACGATGCCAGTGGGGCAGGTTCCCGCAGCGTGCTCCTCATGGCCGTATGTGGTCTCTTGCATCTCCCCCTTCATAAGTATCCGAGAATATATCCTCCAAATGTACTTAAAACACAATTAAGGTGGAACAGTTAATAAAGCAGCATGTTTGTGTTTTCACAATGCGTTGCTAAGGGATGTCACAACTAGAGACTACTATCTAAGCAGTCACTCTGTTTACAAGTAGAAGAGCAAAATGATTGAGGTCTATCTCCCAATACCCTAACCAGTTATGATAAGAAACAACAGTATCATTGTTTGCTTTCAGTACATTAACGTCCCCAGTGTTGCTGTTATGTAGGCATTAAAAAGTTTATCTTTGCTGATATTTGCCATTTCAGTTCCAACAGTGTGGGCTTCGTGAAATTTCTATCATGAAATTGCCATTTGCTCTCAGTTACAGAAACTTATTTAAAGCCAATTAAAGTTTTGAACACTTCTTTTTCAAATGCAGGTCACTTTAAAAAGATATATTGGTTTGCAACCTGAAACACGATGACCTGACGTCAGTATTTGTGCACTTTTCATTCCAAAGCACTCTCTTTTGTGCTGAGGGACCTCATGATGTTATGCCAAGCCATAGACCAAACACCAGATTTAAGATTTAAAAAAATAATAACACATCAATTCATTTGGCAATTTTAACATATAAATCTACACACACAATCTGCAGTCCATAATGCAACAATAATCTTCTGATCTTTTGGACTAATTCCTAGAAGCAAAGGTTTTAGCTACAGATGAGAACAATAGAGAACACGGTTCAGAGGGATTAATGAACTTATTGTTTTGCATAGATGTAAAATCTATGCAGAAGATCTTTGTTACATGCCAAAATATCAATTAGTGATTTTCCTTTTCACTGGCTCCTCTTTTCCTTCCCTTCATTGTACATAGTACTTTCCCATGTTCTCACCAGGATTTTGTTCTAGCAAGAGAGCAAGAGAGAGGGTGGAGCACCCTCTGCAAGGAAATATTCAAGCTGCATATTGTGATATTGCGTGTACAACTCACTAGCCAGCTGGTAGCATA
The DNA here is from genome assembly GCF_963924245.1 of Chroicocephalus ridibundus. Lineage (NCBI taxonomy): Eukaryota > Metazoa > Chordata > Aves > Charadriiformes > Laridae > Chroicocephalus > Chroicocephalus ridibundus. The sequence goes on along the minus strand of NC_086285.1, from coordinate 155,470,066 downwards.
TAAACATCCGAGGTCATATTCAGTCCATGCATACATGAGCTCGGAGGATTATCTAAAGCCTTTTCACTGACCCCAGGGGCAACCAGTTCCTGGACCTAAGGAAAAGTAATATGGATATATAAATCTCCGCCATCCACCCTTTGACCAGATTTGACCATGCAGCGCTACAGGGTTGGGGCGGAATGGCTTGAAAGCAGCTCGACAGAAAAGGACTTGGGAGTGTTGGTTGACAGCCGGCTGAATATGAGCCAGCAGTGTGCCCAGGTGGCCAAGAAGGCCAACAGCATCCTAGCCTGTATCAGGAATAGTGTGGTGAGCCGGACTAGGGAAGTGATCATCCCCCTGTACTCGGCACTGGTGAGGCCCCACCTCGAGTACTGCGTTCAGTTTTGGGCCCCTCGCTACAAGAGGGACATTGAGGTGTTGGAGCGTGTCCAGAGAAGGGCTACAAAGCTGGTGAGGGGTCTGGAGGACAAACCTTATGAGGAACGACTGAGGGAGCTGGGGTTGTTTAGCCTGGAGAAGAGGAGGCTGAGGGGAGACCTTATCACCCTCTACAACTACCTGAAAGGAGGTTGTAGAGAGATGGGGGCTGACCTCTTCTCCCTGGTGACAAGTGATAGGACGAGGGGAAACGGGTTCAAGTTACATCAGGGGAGGTTTAGATTAGATATTAGGAGACATTTTTTCACTGAAAGGGTTATTAAACATTGGAATAGGCTGCCCAGGGAGGTGGTGGATTCACCATCTCTGGAGGTGTTTAAAAAAAGGGTAGATGGGGCACTGAGGGACATGGTTTAGAAGTGGCTCTTGTCAGGGTAGGCTAAAGGTTGGACTCGATGATCTTAAAGGTCCCTTCCAACCTCAACAATTCTATGATTCTATGATTCTATGATTCATCAAGGCAGGCGCCTTCCCAAGTCTCACCCAAAAATCTGCAAGCTGAGTGAAGAAACAGTACGATTGAAGACAGTTCATGCAAAGTTGATTAGGTAATTTTCACTTGGATTTTCAGGAGGGCAAATCCAAGAGTTGTGTTTGCTGACTAACTTGCATTGTGTACTTTACAAACAAAACCGCTAACAGACTTGTCATTTTAAGGAAGAATAGATAATACTGGCCCACAAGGCTGCTCGCTTGAGAAAAGGAGCACTGACTAAATGAATCTTTTCTTACATCGTGGAGGCACACAGGGAACACGTGAGATCTTTAACCTTCCCTCCTGGACAATCAAAAGTAGAAAAAGGCATCAGGGACCTCAGTTTATAATAAACAACTCCTCCATAGTACACTGCATCTAACAATACAACACACACGCTGCTGTTGCTGCACTGAAATGTCATTATTGGTTACAAGCCCAAATCCCTCTGTGAGACCTGACCATCTGGTAGAGAGAACAGGACACATTTTGATGCACAGTGTTATCTACGGACAGGAAAGCAAAACCAGTAACAGCAGAAGGAGGTGGTGCCTAAACCATGAAATGCCTATAAAGGAGGGATGTGTCAACTTGTTCTTTCATTTCATCACTTTGTAACTGTGGAGGAGAGATTCTTGCCCAGATCCTCAAAAGGAGCCTGTGACATCTTTCAGCATTTGTACCCAAGTAATGTGAGCGTACCCATATGTCCAAGTTTTTCAGTTCCCAGATTATTATCCAAATCCTTGATTTGCAGCTAGCACTTTCAGGGAGCACATCTTCTTCCAGAGCTACTATAAAGCCATGAAGACAAGTGAGATAAAAAATAAACTAAATAAGTTTCAAGAAAAAATTATAAACGCTTCATTTAGATGTTTGGGGAGGGGGAAAAGGGAGTAATGATACAGATGAGTTTGCTGAGTTGTCTTCTATAGCTTAAATTGTGTGTTTTAAAAGTGAATTTGGAACAGCGATCTTTAACAGACGTAGCTTCTACAGACGAATGGGAAATATTAGATGAATGTTAGAATAATGTCCAATAAAGTTGCCCTCTTGGAAGAAGGAATGTTGACTTAAAAGAGTCTCTTCAGGTAAGGAACAAGAAATCTGATTTTCTTGACCATTTTTTCAAGTGTATACTTGAAGTGTATACTCTATAGCCTGTTTCCAGCTCAGCTAAAGCCAAAATTGCAAAACCAGAAAAGCGTCATCCATTGCAAAGCCAAGATAATGGAATATGGCAAAACATCCAAATTTTCTGCTGCTTATGAGGCTACAAATGTCAAATATGATGTTTAACCGTCATTAATTTGCATCATGCAACACTAAGATAAAATACGTAGCTGAACCATGTAGAATAAAGAAAAAACATTTTCCCCTCTCATTTTTGTCTCATTGGATTTGAATTAATTCTGCTTTGTTCCTGGTCCATAGCCAAGCTGATCAATGATTTTAGCTGATTTGGGGGTTTTATTTAATTATTTTAATTGGACAGTAGCATGTTAGTGTTCATTGCTCAGCTACATTGCTATATGTGACACCCATCACAGCCTCTGCGACAGCGTGTTTCTGAGCGCTATCATAGGCCTTCTCTAAACAAGGTGCAAACGATTTTATCAGCCCTTCATAAACTTTCTGTTAGAAAACAGCATTCACTGCCCTGCTGCAGGCATGATGCGCACAGCTTTTGAAATATGTTTTCATTCTGTGTTTCAAATTTGCCATTTCTAGTCCTGTCTTTTCCAATAGGAAAAGGGCAAGAAAGTGCTCGGAGGTCCCTGCCGCCGGGGGAGCTGCCCTGGCTCCCGCAACTCCTGCGGGACTCCAGCCTCTCGTCAGCCCCAGGAAACCCTTGCAAGGCATAAATACACTCTCATATCCCTCTAACAGTGCCACGGGATTCATTCATGGAGTCTGTGTTTTTTGGATCTGATAGCAGCAGCAGTGAAGTATTGCTCACACTGAGTACGCACTTTATTTGTATAGGCTGTCACTGGGGCAAAAGAGTCCTTGCTTGAGCACTGCTGGGCTTACTTTACATTTTTTCTTCATTCTATTTTTTTCCACACATTCATTCATGTCATCAAGTTATTAAAATAGGGCTACAGGCCGAGGAATTTTATTTCAAATGTAAAAGTTGCAGAAAAATAAGGCAACAGTGCTGGGTGCACACCTTCCTCCCTGCATGGTGTAATCAAACTACATAACAGACAGTAGAGGGGAAAGGCAAGTTTATTATTTCTTCATTATTCCACTGCACACTTCTGAGTCTCCATATTTAGTTTGCAGTCATCTGAAGTCTGTCACCTGTGCGATATCTACCTTTCGTTCAATTATGTCAGCTCTTTTCCATCTTGACTTTTTATTCATAGAATTATAGAATCATTTAGGTTGGAAAAGACCTTTAAGTTCATCGAGTCCAACCATCAACCTAACACTGCCAAGTCCAACACTAAACCTTGTCCCTAAGTGCCACATCTATATGTCTTTTAAATACCTGCAGGACTCCACCACTTCCCTGGGCAGCCCGTTCCAATGTTTGGCAACCCTTTCAGTGAAGAAATTTTTCCTAATATGCAATCTAAACCTCTCCTGGCACAACCTGAGGCCATTTCCTCTTGTCCCTTCACTTGTTAGTTGGGAGAAGAGACCGAGCCCCACCTCGCTACGCCCTCCAAGCATGGAGAAGTGTTGCAGAGAAAAATGGCTTGGCATGGTTTAAAACCAGCTCAAGATCAAAGCTGACTGGTGATTTATTAACGGCAGAATTCAGCGATCAGTGAACTGTGCATTCAGAATCAACAGAGAAATCACAAATGCTACGCACTTACCACCACTTGTTAGCAAACACCTACACATTGCTAACCATGTCTCTATCAGTGACTGATAGCAACACAGACACGCTCCGTTGCATTCACACCACCCCTCTGGCTGTGTACCCCGCTTCAGCTGGAGATGTGGGTGTTCTTACTCTGTATGTGCCCACACCACTCCCACAGCCTGGCAGGAGAGCCCAGGGAGGTCGTGCATATGGGTCCCCATGTGCTGCCCCATCCCACCAGCTGGGTGGAGACTCCTTGCAGTGTCCCACAGGAGGACACCGGGTCTGGCCGGGGCAGCGCTGTGACACTGGTAGGGTACCCCATGGCTGTGTCAAACCAGGTGTCAAACCAGCTGCTACTGTGGTGTTCTCTCCAAAGTCTCTCCCTACATCACAAAAAGTTCATCCTTCTGTATTGCTTTTTGAGCTGACTCCTTCTTTGTTTAAAAAAAAAATAAACACCACCAAACAACAGACAAACTTGCTCTTTGTATTTTCCTGGTTAATATTAAATCCAACTGACAATCAGCTTCCTCTTGAACCTTATCAGCTTTGGACAGTTTTGGGTGTCCCATTCACCTGTCATGTATACAAGCCCTCCTGCCTTAACGGCCATTGTTATCCAGCCCATTTTGCCAAGGGCCCATAAGGGCATCCCTGCAAGAAGTCATGAGGTGTATTGTGTTACACATACCCTTCCCAGTGCACTACTACGGCTAAGAACGCTGCTGTCATCTTCTAATACAGGCAGAAAGCATTTTCTGTCACTTGGTCTCCAAAATAAGCTCAGCTAGCAGAAACTGATGTCAAAAGACAATTACCATGAGATTTAATGCAGCAGAAATAGTTTTAGATGTATACAAATGTTTCTAACATGAATAACCATTGGAACAACTCACATACTGATGGTGCGTCATCCATCTATTCAGATCAAGACAAGCTGCTATTCTTAGAAGATACGCCATAGGTCAAACCGAAATTATCATACAGGAAACTGATTTTTCTTGGCCTTCGTTACAAAAGTCAGATGAAAGGAGAATAAATATGATTACCATATGTCTAAATTTTCCAAATATGTGCTATTTTCCACCTAGAATTTAAGTAAAATCCTATTTGGAATTAAAGGATCTGGGCCATTATTCTAGAAGTCTCTACTGCACACTTGCAGCGTACTGCATGCATGCTGTGCTCATGACCTGTGCATGCCACGTAAACCCCAAAGACCCTATTGAAGTCTGACTACACAGTCCCAGGTCAGCAGTACTTTTTTATACGGTCCTTCCCAGATGTGTCATGTTCACCGCATATGTGCACATGTGCTGTAGGATGCATATTTCTGCACAGGAAATCCCAGCCAAAGCTATGGAAACTCTTATCATAACAGTTATTCCCACCTTAGGGTAAGTGGCATTTTTTCACTCAGTCCTACCCTTTAAGGAGAAACTTTCCTGAGACTGCAAAAAGTGCTACGAGCCGTGGCTGAGGGAATACAAGGAGATACTCCATGAGCTGAGTGGAAATTTGAAGGACAGCATGATGTCATTTATCTAAGCATAAACTAGGGAAGTTAGATAACACTTAACAGGCTAAAAAAAATCCCAACAAACCACCTCCATTTCCAGTCCCTTGCTCAGCAGACCACATTTCTCTTAATCTGCTTATTGATGAATTTTTAACCTGGCTTTTTTCCTCCTGGTTGGCCCTGATCAGAAGAATGCAGAGCTCTAAGGAATAGGTGAGGGTACTCAGACAGCTCTGTTTCTCCAGAGTAAGTAGACATAGCTGTCTGACTGGGGCTTTTTGTTTGCTTTTTGGGTTTGGTTTTTTTTTTATATATTTTCGAGTTCTTCGTTCCAGCTGTGCCTGAAAGTGGAGGGGACAGTTTAGTCCCGTTTAAGCCAAGTTCATGTGTGGTATCCGCTCCTACTTTCTCTTCTCAAAATGGGAAGATAGCCAAGGGACATCCAATCAGTAGGAAAATGATCTTCAGGGATGCTTGAGCAAGGATCCATCAAAGTAAAGAGCCAACACAGCTGGAAAAAATAGGAGAGAGCAAGACCTCACCGAAAGCCAGATGTTCAATGCATTTTCTTTCCTACTTTTTTCATTAGATTTTTTTAAGAACAACAGAAAAGTATGCTACTTTTTTCTTAAAATACAAGCAGGAAAGGAGACTTGTTATGAGTTTAAGTTAATGTGTTTTATTGTTCTAATTACTTTGTAATAAGTTTAGATGTAAAATGTCACTGACTGGAGAAGAAACATATGCTTCTTGGCCCGGCAGTGCTCAATGGAATCAGTATTAGATTTGTTTTCTCTCTGTGTTCTTTCATAAGATGCCTGTTGGTTTTGGATTAGTTGCATTGTAGAGTTAAATTTATATGAACGAATCAGCAGACAAAACAGAGACCCTTTAGAAAAAAAATGTTTTCATGCAGATTTTGACGGAAGAAGAGATATAAAATGATGGGGAAGGGTGTAGCTGAAGAATAAGAAACCTATAGGGAATGTTTCCCTGTACAACTTAAAAGCTTGGGAAATCCAGCACTGAACTAATGTACAAGGGATTGTGACTGAAGCAATGCCAAAAGGAAAAAGAAGGGAGGATCAAATGTCAAAAAAGCCAGAGTCGTATTGAAGAAGTCAGTCTGGGGGTAGACTAGTAAAAGAACTTGGAAGCAGAGATGCCTCGTTCGGGCCAGATGTCTCAGTCTCTCCGTACAGGTGGGACTAATATTTCCCCTGATACACAACAAACTTGAGGAGAAAGAGCACTCAACAGGGATTCGAGAGTTCAGCTCTTGGCTCCGTTACTGACCTTTTCTGCGTGTACAGCAAGTCCTAATCCTCCCTCTTTACGTCAGTCTCGGCTGCGAGCGCCCCTCGGAAGAGAGAGTGTCCTGTTGTGTTTGCAGCTACTAGGCTATTGTAGTGATTAAGCATGTTTTCAGAAGCATGGCAAAACTGAAAATTTTCCTTAACGGTTCTATTCAGCAACAATTGATACATTTCACAGGTTTTCAATCAAGAAGCAGGCGCATAATTGCAAATGGGAGCTTTTATAAAAGGAGACGTCACTGTATATTAGGGATGACAAAACCATTATTGGATTAGACAAAAGAGACAACAGGGAGAAAACAAACAGTCAAAACACGGAACAAGATCCGTTTATGAGGAAAATGGCTAAGTACATGTTCTTCTGATGGTCATGCTATAGAGCCCAAGCCAGATTCAGACCTTTGTAGAGTCATGATTTATCACAGGACACAACCTCACAACAAATATTCTTAGTAATGAGTTATCCTTGGTGTTCGGTTTCATTGGGAGACCAAAAAAAAAAAAAAAGAAAGAAAGATGTGCTAAGTTGCTTTTTGATACAAAACTCGACATACCTCACCTACATGGATATCAGTAAGATGCTTGTTATGAGAAATTACTAGTGACAATAGTAATTGAGGATTTGAGAGGAAAGTGGTGGGCGAAAGCAAGAAACAGTTTTGAACGCCAGGAACTGTGATCTGAAAGGAGCATTGTCTGATTTCAGCCACCTTAGGACAAGTTTGCTTAATCACAGAATTAATGGATATTTTCACAAATGAAAAACAGGAATTTTTGACAAAATCTGCTGGTGACACCTCCAAGTTTTGTATCAACATGGACATGACAAACATCACACCAAGAGCTGGTTGTGGAATAAGAATCACAGATAGGGACTGAAACCAAATCAATTGGCAAAAAATGCATCATTTGGAAACAGTTGAAGATGTGTAACTATGTGCCATTTTTTATCACTGGCTGACAATGAGCTGGTGGGGCACCGCTGTGGAAAAGTGATGCAACCCTAGGGTGAATGGAGGAACTATTTTAGGCACACAGAGGGAAGTATTAACAAAAGTGGTTAAGTTGCTGATGATGTCTCATTTAGGAGACCAGAGGTAACTACCTTCCTCCTATTTTAAGAAATATTTAGTGAAAAACAAAAGCAGAAGCAAGAACTTGAGTGATTTAGGGAACATATACCTTACGTGGCAAGCTGCAGGTAAAAGAGCTTAACTAGTTTGCTCTTGTAAATGAAAGGCCCGATCAACCTTGCGCTAAAAGCTTCCCCCCACCTCGGGTGAAAAGACCTACTGTATTAAAAAGAAGTTTCAGTTTAAGAACAAGGGTGTACAGACTAGTAGATAACTGTCAGAGAGAAAATTCTGGTTAGAAATTGAAGAATTAGAAGTTAGAAGGTGGTTCCCAACAGTTAGAAAAAGGAATTTTTAGCAAGCTAATAAAGGGAACACAGTAAAAATAAAAAATAAAAGTTATTATATATATGTTATCTCCTTTTAAGGTAGGATTCATTACATTTATCAAATGGGATTGAGGATGGCAGGGATGAGAGAAGAGAACCCAGGGGATCCCACCCCACATTATCTTCCAGCTTCCTGCCACAGCTCCTTTTGTGCTCCAGGAAATTTTCCACTATCATTTCATCTTCAAAGCCATCCAACTCTTAAATTATAATTGGCTTCCTTTCAAGATTTTTATAGTCCTTTCCTCAAGCTATATGATTAGCCTTCCGAGTTGTCCACCTTGAGATTTTCACAGTCCTCCTACTTTGGCTGAACATTTCCAACCCCAGCCTCTCCACCTTTTAACCCCCTCACCAAAGATAAGGAGCTTCTCAACCCTTCTCCGGAGGCCTGAGGCTAAGGTCTTTTTTTCCCCTCAGCAACTCTCAGACTAAGCTCAGTTTTTTCCTGAAGAATCATGCACCCACTCAACAATCCTAGCAGAAGGAATGATATGGTTATACTTAGAGTGTGGGTTTGTAATTATTTCAATGAAGATCAGTTATTTGTAGTAACTGGAATTCTATTTTTTAGGGTAACACATAACTAAACCTGTACGTTTAGAGAACTTTTTTTTTTACACATACACTAAGTTGTGTAAAGTATTACAAGAGTTCTGAGATCATTCTGATGTAGGTGCTCCCTCTAACCCCACAAAGGTATTGTACATAGTGGGTATTGTGAGATCCCAGGAAAAAGAACAGTAAAAAAGGGAGTTATGTTTGAAAAAAGACAAACCCTGAGGAAGAGCAGTGGTTCCTTTTCTGCCTCAAGGAATAAACAGGCTCTCCAAGGACTGACTGCAGCTCTAACAGGGATGGAGAGATTACATAGGTCTCATGCTCCGTACCGCATGCATAATCTTGCAGATATTTGTCAGAAGTTTTCAGAATCTTCTTGTATAGTCCAGCCCTTTAGTCAGCCATTTTATCAAACGAGAATTACTCCATTTATAAAGACTGATTTTGGTGTCAGAATCAATGTTGCTGGCCAATCACTCCAAAACTTGTTTCTTGAAAACCTATCAATCCTGTTAGTGTTACTGCCTTTTCTTTACGCTGCTGTCACCAGAGTTGTGCTTTCATGTAGTACTGTTATTTGTCTGTGCTGGTTTTAAACTTCATGTTTTAATCACAAGCAGCTGCCTCACTCAGTGAAAAGCTATTTGTCCTCTAGAGAAAAAGGATAGAGAAGAAGAGAAAAGACAGAACAAGATAATAGCATCAGCTCCACACCAGTAGGTAGGGCATGGCATATGCACCCTTTCCTTCATCCCATGTAGGCTTGGACTTCAGGAAAGTCACCTCATTTCTCTGGAGTTCAGTGTTCCTAGGCTAGAAAACAAGCATAACCATACCCATAATGATACTACATTTCCATGGCCTGTTGGAGAAAAAGAAGTATTGTATGAGAGCTTATTAAATACAGTTGTAAAAACTGGGAAAACGTTCATATTTTGTTGGTACAACCAATGTCAAATCAACCATCCTTACACTACTCTGTAAAAACATGAGACACCTAAAGGATTCGTCTCTTGCTTATGTAGCAGGTATAAAGCCCAGACTTGCCGTTTAAAGGAGAAAATAAATCTTCCCCTCAAGGGGACAGGATGAAAAGGGGATGAAGAAGGGGAGGAATCAGTTGTGCCTTTAGGAAATGTGACAACTTTACTAGAGACAGGTAAACAATGCAGGTTAAAGAGAGAGAAATAAAAGATCTGTCCTGCCCAGTATAATTGTTTCTAGAGTACCTGCAATTTGTCTTTGCTGGAAGATATGCAATATGACAAATTTCAGCTGATAAATCACTCCTGTGCAGTCTGGCTTCCAACCCTTGCAGGCTTTGAAATTTCGAGATTGTCTAATTTAAGAATTTGCTGTGTTAACTTTCACTGGACATCACTGAGAATTCACGGACTAGTCTCATAGAGATTATTGTCAAATATAAGATCAAGAAAATTCCCTTGAAAATAAGAACATGTCACAGGCAGGCCTAGTGGCAAGCTGTGTTTGATCCCATGAGGACCTCTACAGTCCTAAGCTCCAGTAGGAAAAAAGATACATTTAAAACAGTGAATGATATTTTCAAAGTTGTGCAGGACCAGATGGTTATTAGCAGAGGTAGATGGCTTTTAAAGGCTGCTGAGGACGTTTTCAAGAGAATGTAACACAAGACACTGTCTATCCCATAGTGATATACCTATTTAGGTATGCTTCTGATGTGGTTGTTTCAAATTAAAATGTCATTACTTTTATTAGCAAAGACAGAGAATGAAAAAAATTCTATGCAATCAATGCACACACTTGGCTTACCTGTGTGTTATCACTTGTAACAACCAGGGCAGTCCTAACACCTCCAGCTGCCCTGCTATAATTTTGAAATCTCAGACTGGCTTTTCCAGAAAGCTGCTACACCTTTGTCACTAGGGCATCACTTTTAAAGCCTGCTTTCCTTTTTTCTTTTTTTCCTTAATTAAAAAAAAAAAAAACACAACTCAGAAAACCCCACATCAATAGATAGATTTTTAATGTACACTCACAAATCTCGATGTTCAATTGGACAAGCTCAGTAGGACTCCTGAGATGACTGGTGGTCTCCCACGTTAACAGGTCTAGCACTGAACCGTTCTTCAATAATCCAATATATTAATACACCAGCATCCTGATACACGTAACTGATCACAAGAAAGCTCCAAATAGATCTCAAATGGTACAGATATTTTGTGCCATGAAAAGATTTCAGTGATATCGTTAAAGCGACAAAACCTTTTAGTGTAGACAAGATAAATGTTTTCATCCTTCCAAGGCTACTCTTAGTGCAATGTAACATATGTGGGTAATGCAGTATTTCCAGAGTGCAGATTTTCCTGAGTCACTGAACGGAGCACATCCCCACGGATTGGCTCACTCATTCCGCTATACGGTTCTCCTTTCCAGCTCTGAAGGCTGTCACTGACCATACAGATTTGGCTCCCTTCAGTGTGATCACACAAATGTCGACTGAATCATCACTCAAACGCCGGGAATCTCTGGCAAGAAGAGCTGCTGGTGGTTCCCTTAGAAACCTCTCCTGGGATGGATAAGTGACCGCAAATGATGAGAGAGAGTGGTCAAAGACACATTTTCCTTCGAATGCTCATGCTTCCTGGTGCATGTTTGGGGACATGCTAGTGCATTGCAAACAGAGCCTGCACCGCTCTGCTAAAGTTGGTGCTTTAAGCAATGCTCAGGCCAAAGGCAAGCTTAATATTTGAGTATCAGTTTCTTCAGTAATCTAAGCGCAGCAGCTCTACCTCTCTGTAAAAGATTCAAGGTGCTTTGTCGCCTGTAGCGGGGCTGAGCCACAACTGAACTGTGAGGAGTGATCCACAAAAGTCCTGCCTGCCAGCTGGGACCTTAAACCTTTCCTAGGAAGCCTTCTAGCGCTAAAAGTTATCCTGGGGCACATTCCCAGAGATGCCATCATCTCAGTGAATAGTTTCTGTCCAGGAACATCTGGGTTACAAAACTCATCAGACTCCCAGGTCCCTGCATTTTTTGTGTCCTGACCACCAAGGAGCTCACCTTTACACCCAAGAGGTGTCAGGAGGTTCTATGCAATGCTTTACCATACTGCAGCTTAGATTTGTTCTATTCTTATGAGACAGAAGCTGTTCTTCCAGCATAAGAGTGTAAAAAGTAACAGTTATTACTGGCTGCAAGTGTTGATACGAGCCAGGGAACTGCTAATTAGCTTCAACTGCCAGCAGCTGCTCAGCTGGGGAAGGGTCACCAAAATTTACGTTAAAAGTTAGTCATTGTAGATGGGTTTTGCCCTCCGTTACCCTGGAGTAACTAAGGTCTTCCAGCAATTATGCCTGACCTGAGCTGGTGTTTAATTTAAACATGCAGATGTGGGGAAAATTGTATGAAGACGCATGGACCAAAAGAGGGCAACGCTTCCAAAAGCTGGAATAACACTGGTCCAGAGTATTTATGTCTTTAGTGTGGGATTGTAATTTCCATCACCAAAGTGATGCTGATGTAGCAATGCTAAGGTTACTATGTCCAAATCCCTTTATGAATCTGGATTTATGTGCCTAAAATTTGTCAGAAGTAATAAAACAGGACATTCCTTAGTAAAAGTGAGAGAAGTCTGAGATTTCAACTTACTCTATGCAAAGGACCCTCTAGTGCTCATGGAAAGGGCAACTCTTTCAGGCAATCTGGTGTTAATGACCAAAATGTTTCACCATCCAAAGAGGAAAACCATAAGTGGGTCATAATTAAGTAAAAATAGTCATTTGCTACATCAGATCAATTCAGAGGTTACCAGTTATAATTTTAAACTACAATTACCAATTTATAATGGAAAGTCAAGTATGTCTAAGTTACCACATGGGAGAATCTCTTTCACAGAGGACACATTTTTGTAATTATTTTGCTATGTAATAATAAAACATGACTATAGTAAAAGATTCACATAATAGAATATATGCACATAGTACTTTACAAATGGTAATTTTAACTCCATCATTTTCCTTGTTGTTAATTTTCACTGTATCGTATGCAGGGTTGAGTTTTGAATAAAATTACTAATAAGGGAAGAAAGTTGTGCTGAGGGCTATTTTTGGTTAATATTTGAACAGAGACATCAGGATATGTTCATCATGATTTCCCAAGTACAATTTTAGTGGGTCACACTAATGAGGTTTATTACTGCAGGTTTCATTTGTGCACAGGGGATCTCAGATGCCCCAACCACAGCTGAGATTCTAATTGGGTCGCACACACAAATAAAGCCCCAGAAAGCTCCAAGTATAAAAATGGGAATTTACCCTACCCTTTATATTTCTTTCCTCTACCACCTGCTCAGCCTTCCTGTCCTCTGGGCTCATTCACTCCCCTCTCTTGGCCCAGATTCATTTCAACTCCCTGCTTGCTTTTGCTTTCAAATTTAAAAGGAGCAGGTATTATTTTCAGCTACTGCTTGCATTGAATATTGGTGTCCTTTTCCCCACCCCTTGACTAGAAAAGATTTTATACTTTCTGGGTTTGATCTCTACATTCCCTTTTGGGAAGGTTTCTGTCCCAACAGGAGTGCCGGCACAGAAATAACCTCAGATTGCTAACATTGGTGTTCAGGTATGGCTGTTTCTATCAGCATGAAGTCACGCTGGAAAAGCCCCTTAACAGTAATAAAGAATTCACAGAATCACAGAATGCTCAGGGTTGGAAGGGACCTCTGGAGATCCTCTAGTACAGATGCCAGAGCAAGGTCACCTAGAGCAGGTTGCGCAGGAACGCGTCCAGGCGGGTTTTGAATGTCTCCAGAGAGGGAGACTCCACCACCTCTCTGGGCAGCCGGTTCCAGTGCTCTGCCACCCTCAGGGTAAAGAAGTTCCTCCTCATGTTTAGATGTAACTTCCTGTATTCAAGTTTGTGCCCGTCACCTCTTGTCTGGTCACTGGGCATCACTGAAAAGAGCCTGGCCCCATCCTCCTGACACCCATCTTTAAATATTTATAAGCATTGATAGGGTCCTCAGTCGTCTTTTTTCCAGACTGAAAAGACCCAAGTCCCTCAGCCTTTCTTCATAAGAGAGATGTTCCAGTCCCCTAATCATCTTGGTAGCCCTTTGCTGCACCCTCTCCAGCAGTTCCCTGTCCTTCTTGAACTGGGGAGCCCAGACCTGGACACAGTACTCCAGGTGCGGCCTCACCAGGGCAGAGTAGAGGGGGAGGATGACCTCCCTCCACCTGCTGGCCGCACTCTTCTTGATGCACCCCAGGATGCCATTGGCCTTCTTGGCCACAAGGGCACATTGCTGGCTCATGGTCATCCTGTTGACCTCCAGGACTCACAGGTCTCTTTCAGCTGAGCTGCTCTCCAGCAGGTCAGCCCCCAACCTGTACTGGTGCAGGGGGTTGTTCCTCCCCAGGTGCAGCACCCTACACTTGCCCTTGTTGAATTTCATAAGGTTTCTCTCTGCCCAACTCTCCAGCCTGTCCAGGTCTCGCTGTATGGCAGCACAGCCTTCTGATGTGTCTACTACTTCCTGTAGATTCAGTAGTCCATGATATAATTACTAAAATAAATGGTATGAAATCTGTTACTCATTCTTAAAGCTGATCTAGAAATCCAGAAAACATACTAAACAAACACCTCTTCTCTCTCAGATCTGGGGAGGTGGGATTTATTGGGTATTCATTAGATTTGTTGATAAAGATTTTTCCTGTATTTGGAGCCTAACTGTAGGTTCTTTTGAATTTCCTTTTTTTTTGCTTTCTGGAACCTTGTGCGATTAGCCAGCCTTGACATAAAGTGAAGAAGTGAACGGCACTGTGCTATGAAACATACAAGTCATAATTGCCCTCCACTTCAGTGTTCCCAGACCAAAATTCCCCTTTCAAATGGTTTCCTGAAAAAAACCCCACCCCAACAATAAAGTCTCATTTCAAAAAGGGATGCAAACAACAGTGGTCACTTGAGTTTCTTTCTTATCCCAAACAATTTCCCCACAGGCAATTTCACAAAAGAGGCAACAGATATTATAAATCACGGATGTGCAATCACAGAACCGCAACTCTCTGTATCGCAGCTTTGAGAGCATTAATCTCTCTATTTGAGTCAGAACCAAGCAGTCCTGGAGGAGCACCAAGAACACAACCTTTAATCATGACCTAAGATCACTTTTCCCCTTTTTCCTTGATTTTTCTTCTTTCAATGAAAAATGCTGCAAAAACTCCACACTTCAGCAGAACTTTGGAAAAAGCTGCTGTTAACTTCTTTGTTCCTGGTGCTTATTTTTCCACTATTAAAGGGAAAACAAAAAAATAAATCAGATAATAAATAAAGCCATTTTAAACCAATCTTACAAACTTGGACATCTTTTGTCATTGAAAATATAGAAATAGTTCTCTCCATTAAGTAGAACATACTTATTAGCTATTAATAGCTAGTTAGCTATTAATACATACCTAGGCAGGAGAAAAGATAAAAGCAAGTCATTTTTGTTGTATTATTTGCAACACATACAAAAAATCATGTAGTATTTGCCAGTTTCTAAACAATGATGTTTTCTGATGAAAAGTTCTATTCTTTTTTCTGGATTTCTAGGCTTTTATACTTGTATGTTAAGTATTCCTAACTTACGCTGTTAGGAAGAAGCAGCCTTATTAACTTACCACATTGTTTCTTCACATGAAGCAGATGATCTTGAAAGGCATCAGAAGAGTGTTGTACAACTCTGTTGTCATTGTACAACAGCAACGACCCACCGCTGTGTCAATTCAACTTTGAACAAAATTGTTATCAAAGTAAAACAGAATCATACAAAACGATGTGATGCAAGAAATCAGAGACTCAGAGAGGCAGAGTTAATAGATAAATGACCAACCATTACAGTTACTGAAAACGTATATTATTGATGCACAGACCATCAGGTCTGAATGGTAGAAGCAATTTTCCAGTTAGAAAGCAATTTTTCTGAGAATAATTAAGCCTATATCTATCAGCCTGAGCTTAGGGGAGACGAGGTACTTTATCTGTGGAGCAGAAGAAAGTATTAGCAAACAGACAGAGAAGGTGGTTCTGTCTTATGAGGGAGATAGAGGACCAGAGCTGTCTGTGCAACAGAGAGAGTTACAGTTTAATAGACTCAGGAAAAATTAAATAGAGTCAGGAAAAATTAAATGCAATAGAGCCTGTACCTTGCTAAATCCATAAATTTTAGTACAGTTCTGAAACGTAGTGTGGAGATTTATCTTTCAATCTGTTTTACAGGATCTCCTGTGAAGATAAGGATTCAGATATCAAAGACAGGATAGGTGTTTTTCAGGAATATTTCCCCATTTTTATATGGCCATTTCTATCCTTTTTTGGTTGTTTGGGTGACATCATTCTGGGGCACTGTGGTTGCTCAGTTCTAGCCAAGTGGTTTCCATGAGGCCATTGCACGGCTTGGACAAAATACATCACATTCAAAAAACAGTATGCACAGACCCCGTAGTTCTCTTGTCTCTGGTGTTCATTCTGATGGCTGTGGAGATGTCTTGGAAATTTATACATTAGTGCTCAGGCAATGTCTAGACCTATTCTGTGTAGACATTTAATCTACAGATGCTTGCTTCTGATGCCCAGTCTACCTGATTCCACAGTCCTACTCATTATTGCAATTCCCTGTTACAGAACTCATAATACTTTGATGCTTCATTAGGAAGCATCTGTTAGTTAAAGTAGGGTCCATGTACCATGATAGCATATGTCTGTGTCATGGTTACAGGACTAACAAATAACAATAACATGCAATAAATAAAATAGGTATATGTGCTTGCAAGTATATATTTTCTGGTTGAGGGAGTCTTTTCCTCCTTGTTATCACTGTTCTTTCCAAAGGTTAAATACTTTGCAACAGAGATCATTACGAACACTGTGAATGGCTGATGGTAGAACTGCTGCAGTTCACTCACCAACTTGATAATATGTAGCTCCCCTGAGCATCTTTGGTGGTTTTGGAGCCATGTTACTAAGATTAATTTGGTTTGGGTAATTTGGACCCTTACTGCTGAGCTGTTGTGTTAAAAAGCTATAGAAAAAGCATGTAAAGTGTGTGATTAAACTCACATATATAATATCAAAGGAAATGTAAAAATTTGAGCACTTTCTGAAAAATGTACTTTTGTAAACCAGCCAACAGTCAAATAATGGAAGAATAAAGTGTAATAGAAATGAATGTGCATACAGCAACTTGGAAGTGTTATTAGGCTTTTTCCTTTGGAAGGGCTTAATCAAGGGCCAGTTCATTACACATAATTTAGTAGTAGTCATAATTATGGTTAGCCATAGTAGCTAAAATATTTTCCTCTCAAGACTTTGAACCAAACACATAATATTCTCTGCTCCTACCTTATTAAGATAATTTTTGTCCTGAAAATTGAGCATGGAAGTAAATAATGAACAAAAGGACCAAATGGTCACAGCATACTAAGATATCACGGGGCAGCTTGGGAAATTATTGCAGCTGAAGGAAAATTTACCTCCTGAGGAACATAAAGTATGATGTAAAGAGGATTTGGTCACTGAGACCTAGAAGCATAACGTACAAAGGCCTCACTTATATTCTAGGTAATTCAAAAGCAAGAGGCATCTGAAATTTAGCTTTCAAAATTGCATAATCATTTAGCATATCCAGCACAAAACCCCACATCCACAGACAACCCTTTCTGCCATGAAGACAGATTTTGTTCACCTTTTCTAGGTAGAAATCTCACTCAGGCACCGTGACACCTTGGAAATGTGTTCTTTTGGGGTTCAGAATTCACCACTTCCCTCTCCCAAGAAAAAGTGTGTTAACCCCTGGGCTGAAGGCAAGCCTGGGGAGAGGCAAGTCCCATCCCCTCTCTTGAAGCTGTGCTTGTGCAAAGAAAGGACTTTTGCCCAGGAATATAATTCTTTTCTAATTAATTATTTAGCAAAATGCACTCCACTGAAGGATGGGAGATTTAGGTTTGAACACACCCTGTTTGATAAAGCCACAGACATTAAACAGTATTTAACAGACTTCGGAGTAATGACAATGGGTATTGGGGTGAATTATGGAGATTTCAGTGAGTTCCCTGCATATTCTCTGTGCTCACAATACTTGGTCCAAACACTTTGAAAAAACTCCCAATGAGATACACTGATGCTTGTGGATCTTATCAGAGGAGGGATTTTAGCCAGACAGCTCCATTACCTGTCACTTCATCTTTGATATATTTTCCCATCTGCCCAAGGCACTTCCAAATATATGTGATCCTATAAATATGTGCCAGGCCCAGAGGAAAGCATATATCTCAGAGCCATGAGAACTCATTTGTGGAGCTCTATATAGAAGAGAAAGGGGGGTGAATGTGTCGAGGAGGTTCTGCCATCAAAAGTAGAGGTTGAAGAAATAGAACAGAAAGCAAACATGACACGGATAGGGCTAAAGGCCAATTACACCAAATTATCGTTGATTCAAACTGGTCTTCTTGACAAGAAGGCTGGTGCGAAACAAGAGGCAGTAAATTTCTGCATGCTGTCATCACAGTTATATGATTTCACAAAGCACAATTAGCAAGTTCTGCCTTTATATGCAATCTACAGTTTTGCTCTGTCTGAAAAAAAAACTATCTTGGGACTTAACATTGTCCCACCTAACAGAAAAGCTGACCTTACAACAAATTGACAAGCAATTTAGGTTGTAGCCAAGGGAGTAATCCTTAGCCAAAGGGACAGTGCATTTCCAACCCTGGAGGTGGGACACACAGTGTTCCAGCACTTCCTGACTGAATCAGGAATGAAGAAATGATGAACAAGGAGGAGGGAAGAAATTCTGAATCTGAAGAGACCTCCAAACATGATACTTAAAAGAAAACACGGGATCCAAGGTGACATTATCTTCCAAGAAAGCAAAGATGAAGGAATTAGTCAAGAAGTAGCTCCTCAGCTAGAAAGCAAAAAAAATAAAAATAAAAATAGCTTTTCAGCTGGATACTGCAGAAAGAGACTTCTAAACTAACCTAAGTGGCAGGGCTTGGAGGGTACATTGTCTTCTTTTAAATTACTTGCACTCTTCCCAAGATGTTTTCAGACATGTCATTTCTATCGGAATTTGTAAACACATTCCCTATTTTATTTTACTGCAAATTGCTCTGGATTAAGGGTGATTTTAGGGTAATAGGGAAGTTGGGATAATGGAAATTCCTGACAGCTAGTCAGGAAAGATCCCCAAAGGCAGTAGGTAACAGATAAAACATATTAAACAGAAAGGGGCAAAACATATCAAACAGAAATGGCAAGGTGGGACTGACAAAATCTAAGGGGGAATTAGAATTTCTGGAACTAAATAGGCAAAATCAATGAATCAGAAAATCAGGTGAAATAAAGCAGAAATCAGGTGAAATAAAGTAAGAATTTTAGCAATGTTAAATGCAACTAGAGAATTAATTAAAAATGAATTACTATAATTACAATTAATAATTATAGCGATACGATCGGCTAGAAGTCTGCTCACCTCTGCTCTGATTCTTTTGCTTGTGAGTGACTCTTTCTTGTTTTTCTGCCCCACTTTCTCTTCCCACTTGCGTATTTCTGTCATTTGTGACTGAAACGTCTTTGGGACCGAAGCCATCTTCTCAATCCTGACTGAAAACCCTGGGGTGCATTAGAAGAGTGTAAAATGAACGATCCCACAGAATTTAATAAAGACGATTGCTCCCTCTGTAGAAACAACATAAAAAAAGGGTATTCAATTATAAAAGAGAAGGAATTATTTTATCCTGCTTCGATAAGCATCAAGACAAAAATTGACTTTTTTTTCAATAAAGCCAGTATTTCACTTCATTTACTTGAGAAGTAACTAGCTCTCGATTCACCCTAAGGATGGCCTTTTCATAAAAGAGTACACCTGGGAAGTCTAGAAATAAGATCACAAATTTCCTGTGTTTGTGTTTTCTGTCTAAGAGACTGAAAGGCTGGGGGAGGTTGCAGTGGTCCCCATACCGTATCCTTCCAGAAATGCGAAGGGCGTTGGAGCAAGGGGCCAGGTTCACTGACCCATTCGGTACTGGAGTCTTGCACCTGCCATGTTTGCAGGCTCCCAAATGAGAGTGACCTGGCCAGGAAGTTTTGTAAGGGCGGGAATAGAAATAGGAAAATTTGGCCAACATAACTGTGATTTTTCTGTAATCATGTTCTAAATTACATTTTTATGTGCATGAAAAGACATGATGGAATTACTGTCCCATTACATCAGCTAGGTAGGTTTTTCAACCCAAAGTTATGCATCCAAGATAGAAAAAGTTACTCAAAAATTTTGAAAAGAACACTTTATCAAAAAAAAAAAAAAAAAGACTTTTCCAAATCCTGGAGAACTGAAGAACTATAAAGATCAAAACATTTAGAGTAACAAATCCTAACATTAGCTCCTCTACCAGCTCACTCTCTGATACATTGGCAGTCAACAGTGCATTAGAGGCTGGTTGCAGAATGGTGGCTCTCTAGTTTACCAAACAAGTTTCATTTGACATGACAGGTTATAGTGAGCCATCAACACACCCAAAAATATCAGGTTACTTTCTCCTGATGACTAACTCAATGATGAAGATTTTACCCTTGTTTTCAATGCTCAGTCAGTTTCCAGATCCATAAAACAAAAGTACAGCATCAACAAGTTTCCAAGTTCACCTGAAATTTCATTGTGGAAGGGATCCCAATTGGCCATCTAATCCTTTTGCTGTAGTAATTACATCAGTTATCTCTTTCGCTTTCCTGACAAGTCTGTCTAAGCATACTTAAAATCCCTTCATGATGGAAACTCCACTATCTCTTTAGGCAAGTTATCTTGGTGTTTTATTATCTTTATCTCACAAGTATGAATTTTCCTTTCTTTGCATACTTGAAAATGTTTGGATGTTCCCCCACAGTCTCCTTCAGGCTTGATAATATGAGGTTTCTTTTTCCGTTCCTCTCATAAATTATGGTCTTTAGACCTTTAATGACTGGACTGCTCAAATTATTAAAGTGAGAATCCCCAAATTGAGCACAATGATCCAGCCAAGGCCTCACCAGTGCTGACTACAGCATGTCTACAGGCTGCTTATGCTGTTTGTATAGCCCAGTGTAGTGTTTGAAGGGCTTTGCAAAAGCATGATTTTTTTTTTTAATTGTAGAAGGTATGTGACCTTCTGTAACCTCAGGTCCTTGTCTGAAGAGCCACCAGCTAATGAATTGTTCCCATTAGCTTTTTATGCAATCGATCATTTAAACGTAAATATACTGTGTGGAAATTGTCCCTTGTGTGTTTGATTTTTCTTTTTCTTGGATCATTATAGCATCTTGTCCTCTGAAGGTTTATTAAGATAAATCTCTATTCTGTCATCTATGTCATTAATGAAAATATCAAACAGAAATTGACCCAGGACAGACTCCTGCAGGTACTATGTAGTAACAGCCTTACATACTAATAATGAACAATTCATAATTTTTTCTATGGTGCAATTTTATAACCAGTTTGCCATCCATCCTATAGCTGAAAAAACTTGACTTGAAAAAGTCAAAACTTTACTAAAGTCAGGATATGTGGGATTGTCAGCTTCTCCTTATCACCAGGCCTGTTTGTTGAAGAAAGAAAAGTGAAATACTGTGCTTGAAATGTTTAGTTCCCAACAAATCTGTATTGTCTTCAATCTTTCTTCCTTCAGACTTCTAAGTTTTTATGGCTGGATCATTTTTTCCCAGAATTTTTCCAGAAATTGAACTTCAGTTGACTGGTCCACAATTCCGTGGTCTTCCTTCCTTTCCGTTTTGAAGATAAGTTCCATATTTGGCTACATGGTTTGGGTTTGAGATTTTTCTGGTTTTTCTTAACCATTCTGGTACCATTTCCAATCATCTCCAGGCCTAGTCTTTTCTTTCCTCCTACTGCTTTGCTTCAGGCTCCAACATTTGTTATTATTTGCTTTTCTTCCATCTGTCTCATTGCAGCTGGCCTTTCAGTGGTGAATGAGACCGTAAGGCATTAAATATCTGAGCAACCTCTATACCTCCCTCTGTAGAATAGCAGAATTGTCCTTTGCTTTGTCTTTCTTCTGCTCCCAATGTGCATACAGAATGATTCCTTACATCCCTTGCTAGTTGCATCTCAGTTTTGTGCCTTTCTGGATTTGTCCCTCCCTCCCCCTTTTATTTTATTTTTTATATTCTGCCTGACCCAGTTTCTGGCTTTTGTATGCTTCTGTCTTGTAATTGAGGTCAGCAAAGGGCTTGTGATTTAGCCAAGCTGGTCGCATAATGTGCTTCCGATCCTCCCTCCACTTGGGGATGATTTGTGTTTATGTCCTTTAATTTGGGAATTACTGCCAATAATGGGAAAAAATTAAGTCTCTTCATTGCTTCTATTTAACTTTTTTTGTCTGATCCTAGTTTCTCTTTTGAATGCGGCCTCTCGTCCTGAACCCTCGTTATGGCGCATGCAGTTAGCTATCATCTTTTCACGTGTGCTTTGCCATACATATTTGTGCCAGGGTTAATTAGGGAACTTTCAGCCTGTTGATTTCCCCTGTGCCATCTCTCCTTTCATTTCTTGAGAAAACATTTCAGTCACCTCTTTTTTATCAAGCAGTTAAGTATCTAGTGCCCCTTCCCCCTTTGAAGAAATGGTTTCAAGATACAGAAATGCATGCTGCTGCTATCTGCTATTAGCCTGGAACACCCTACAAACCATCAAAGGCAGGAACAAACCTCAATAATATTTTTAGATGTTTACAGGGTCTAAAACTGGGACACTGTAACAGGCCTGCTAATAATTTGATTTCCAATGGTCCAGCGGCACCAGCAAAGTGCAGTCACTCACAGCCTTCCAGGCTGCACGCGGCCCAGAAACTTTTGCATGACCCACGCAGTAGAAGAACCAAACCATGGCAATTAGCTGGCTGAAACAACCCAAAATCAGTATCACCCTTTTCCTCAGGGAGCTTCTGAACTGCTCAGGAATAGGCTGTTGTCCCACTGCGTTAAAGGGTAAAGATGGAGCCTTCTTCCTGTGGCAAGCTGACTCTTGATAATGGGTGCAGAAATGGGTGCAAGGTCAAGAACTAGAAAGTATGGAGAAAAACCTATCAAACAGATGAAGATATAAAATTGTATTAGCAAATTCTGTGAGTCATCAACACAGTATTTATAAAAGAGAAAACCTACAGGGCTTATTGTGAATTTGTAGGTGTATTTCTAGCTGTAGATTATAAAAACTTTTTATTAAAACTGTAGGTGTAAAAATAAATAAGGCAATTTGAAAGTTTTCTTATTTATAATAAAACCAGTGGAATTGACAGTACATTTCAGTTGGATTCAAGAATAAAATAGGAGCCTTGCATCCCTAGAAAGAGGACCAAGTACATAAACTGTCCAACCTCCCTCTTTTCCATGTTTCCACAGGTTTTAAATAGTGGACCAATTCTCACAGTCTTCAGCTGCCTGTTTCAGGACTCTCCCACAAAAAATAGTTACAGTCATTACACATTAATTCACCGGTAGCAGTTATTCATTGGTCAATCCATCAAAACGATGTATTTTAGGGAAACCTTTCAACATTTCAATAGTACGTTGATTCAGATACCTTCCTTAAGACAAAATATTATGCTTTTAAAACTGTTGAGGGAGCCCAACTAAATCCTATCTAATCATCTAGCCCTCTAAATCCCTACCTCTGTGTAGCTGAAATTGTTTGCGTCTCCACAAAGAATTACTGTTGTCCAACCCCCAACATATGGAGGATTTGCAGAGGTTGCAGGCAGATAACACAAACTTTTGTGTCTCTAAAAATATTATAGATATGATATCTCTGCTTTTAAGATGACATACATTTTTAGACTCCATGTACTATTTTTTTAGTCTGCCTTGCAGTGTATTATTAACCAACCATGTTGTAGGACAGCCTTTCCTGAACAATAAAGCCTTTTCTGGGCTTTTTCTGTTAAAGTGCCTCTTACTTTATTTAAGTGTCACTTACAAGGCAAGCTGTGAAACCATAGAACTTGTGAGTTAGGTTTTCATTGCCATCTTCTGCGTTCCTGAGCGTCTTAACTGAAGCACAGCCTGCTCACACTCGCCCATTCATATTCTGTATACTGAATATTTAAAAAACTGTTAGAGTGTACCTTGCCTATAATCAGCACAGAAAGCAATTAAATATGAAATTTGAAGTATTTCCTCCTATTTCCATGAGTTAAGCTATTCTTCTCTAATATTTCCCCGTATTGACTTTTAATAACAGTAGTTAAAATGGTGAATTTTCTCTTTCCTTCTCCCCTAGCAGTTAATCAAAACCCACTTCCCAGCTAGAAAGAGTGCAGCATTTGCACAGTTAAACTGCAGCTGTTTCTCATATGGGTGAGCTCCAGAGATGTTATGAGGAACTCAAACCCTGGGAGGAGTCAGGAGCAGAAGGAGAGAGCTCCGTCTCAAGTTATTTCCTGCCTTCCTAGTTATTAGAAAATCCTATAAAAATTATAAGAAACTTTTCATTAAAGTCTCTTTATGTTGGTTTTTGTCTGCTCTACCACGGTTTTTATTTTTAATTCAAGAATTTTAAATACACGCTCTTCTTTGTGATTTTTTAAAAAGAGAACAGAAAATGACACACAAGTATGTTAACACATAATTTTGTTCACCATATAAATAATACGTACTTTATAAAATAAGAGACTTTTCAAACAATACGCAGCCATTGCCAGCTGTCTGCAACAGAACAAGTACTAGGGAAAAACAAACTAGACTTCTCCCTATTTCCATTGGCTATAGTGTTTCTAAGTGGAGTTTCCTGAGAGAAAAAGGCTGATACTATCACAATCCCTACCTGACTATCAATTTTGAACCCATTTCTGATTTCAAGTAAATTTAATAGAAAGAAAGAGGCCTCAAAGGTAACTAAATTCCCTCAGATTAAACTGAAGACTACATATGGAGTAAAATTAACGGTGAAATACTTCTCAAATTTGAGCTTTATCACTACTAGAGTCCATTTTCCTTTAGTTGAACACAGGGAGGAAAGCTGCAAATCTGTGCAGCTTGTTCATTGGGTTATGAGGAGGAAGGAAAAGGCATCCAGGCAGAAAGATGCGGTGAGAGCCATCACTCTTGGCTTATACCTCATCTGCCATCATGGGAAGGACACATCCCTGGGTGACATGCCCAGCTTTCATCCTATAGGCATGAAACATAGGTTGAACTCTAACTTAAAGCAATTAAGAATAGGATAGAGAGATCACCCCTTTGAGAGAGCATCACTTATAATGGTTGGCTTTGTGAAATGAAGCTTTATGGCAAAATAAGCGTCACTGTAGAAACTAATGACGGAAAAAGCCTTTTTTCTGCCTCCTTCCTCTCCCATCCCAGCCAGTAGAGTTCTTTAATGAACACTTAGCACTGCTTTGCCTGTGTGCTTGTAAGAGGACCAAAGAACTGAGCTCCCAGCATTTCCCACAACTATGTTAATGGCCAGTAACACCACCCACCCCCACCATCACAAACTTTACACTCTGTTTTCAGCCTTCTTTCCTTATTTGTCTTCCATTTAAGTATGGCAAATGCCTCATTTCTTATAACCTCAATATAGCCCAAGGAATTAACTTGGGGGAAATAAGGGGAAATAAGTGTTAATGATGTTAGAATCAGCTCTTTGTTTTCTTCAATTTTTTTCTTTTTTTTCTTCTTCCTTTTTCTTGGTTTTTTGGTTTTTTTTTTTCATATACAGCATAGATTATACATAGGAAGGCTCATAGATGGCTGTCTGCCCTTGGAGGTCACTGGTATTCAAGACAGCCCAGCATAGCACTGTTGAGATCCATACTCTCTCAGCGCTTGCTAATGTATCAGACATGCCTAAGGTTTGTCTTTTGTTTGACACCTACAGACTCCTTGGCATTTATTTAACATGTAAGCCCCAATGACATCAACGGAAGAAAAATTCTTTCAACAGCCTCAAAGGCAGCCTTCAAGCTGCCTTTAACCATCCTCACTCAGTTAGTACCATCATCCAGAATATGGGAGTCGGGAATGCAAAGATGTTTCCCTGGGGGGAAAAAAAAAAAAAAAAGGAAATTGACATGCCATGATGTGAACGGCTGTAGGAACTTGATGTAGGACTTTCCTCTGCACAGGCTATTCCACTTAGATGTCCATCTGCTGAGGACTAAATACGCAGCCGGGAGTGAGTATGATCGTGTAGTGCTGCATTTGGCCCATTTACCAGCTGCTGTGGAAATCTAGTCTAGTCCCTGATCCAGTGACCCTCTTGGTATAATATTTTAAGATTTGTGCATAAACAGGACCTCTGTCCCCTTCCCGGTGACTATTAAGGAAAAAAATTAGGCTGAATTTGTTAGGACAGATACAAAATCACAAAACCTCACTTTGCAGTTCCCAAAATAGCTAAGCACCTCATACAAAGTTGGAAGAACTTTGCCATAATTATTTGAGTGTCTGTAACCTCATATTTATGGACTATTTCAGGAAGATATGAGAGTTTTCCTGAAACAAGGACATAGGGCAAAATAAGGGTGAAGGGGACATTTCTATGTCTGATGATTATTTAGGAAACCCGACCCTCTTCCCAGTTGTCTACATGCTTACAGAAATGGAAACGACCTCAATAAGTCAAGTAGTTGACTTCCAGCTATGAAGGGGGATCAAAGTTTTGATCCTTGGAAGAAAGGATTTAGTCATCTGATTTGAGATGATGGTTTATGGTAGGACTGAGCTGCTCGTATCGTATTCCCTGTAAGCAAGAGGCCCGAGCACTGGACTGAGAAGACAGTGGAGAGCAAGCAAGGATGAATTCGTGCAATCAACTCAGTATGTTCCATGTCAGCCATTCCAACAATATCCTTCAAAAATAAATTAGACTTCTGTATTCTCCTTTTTGGTCTCAGAAATTTCCCCATGCATATGTAGAAATCACTGAAACTACCTTTATTGTGTATTACCCACCTTTAATGTTATAGGGTACCTAAAATTAAATGTTATTGACCTGCAATGCCTAAATCCTCTTCAGAGTCTAGTGCTATCTTTTTTAAAACTTCTGCTACCAAGTAGCAAAGAAATTTAGCAAAAAACTGCACCTCTCATAGGGCAGACCGGTTCTAACTGGATTTTTCTGCCTTATGCCAGCATGAAAAGCCCACAGGGAGAAGTTTTTTTGTCAGCTATTTCAGAGGTCTGAACAAAAAGCAGCATGTAATAGCAAAAAGGAAAAGAAAAAAAAAAAAGAAAGAAAAAACCAAGCCAAAATAACTATGTAATTTAGATACTGCTTAAGACAAGAAGTGACAAAGTGGAAGAAAACTGATATTCTGAGGGAAGTGAATAATACACGATGGAAGCAAAGGGCAGAGGGAGGGTCTTTTTGGAAGAAGAAAAGGTTTCACGATGCAAAGTTGCAGAGTGCCAGAGTGCTGGGCAATTGCCATCGCTCCTGCCAACAGAGCATCTTTGGAAGAGAAAAATAAACTGAGAGCAATAAGAGAGACCAAGATTGAAAATGCTCCAGGATTGCTGAATCTGCAAGCCATTTTCATGAAGTTTTCTGCTGCCACACTCTCCCAGAGGGAGTTTGCTCCTCAGGGATTCCTCTGCTCTTAGGCCAGCGCATGCAGGACGGACCCTTCAACACAGCAGAAGTGCTTCCCAGCCAGCAACGCAGCTGTTTGCTGGTTAACAGCTGTCTGTGCAACAGTATGGTTACTATTAATAAATTACAAATTCAGTAGGTGACTTCCACGCAGAGTACAATAGTCTATGAAAACACTGAATAGTCCCAGATCCAGGACAGACAAAAGTTTGGAGCCCCACTGAGTGCACATTGACACCAAGCCGTTGCCAATCATTTCCTGAGTACAGACTTTTATCTAAAGACATCCTCGGGTTTTGCCCAGACCAAGTTTCTCCAGCTTGCTTAGCAGTATATAACACATGAGAGCTTTATTTAAAAAAAGTAAGATGTTTAATATTCACTGCTTATATTTTTCCATGAAGGCGGCTATCAAACCAACCTTAATTCATTTGTGACAGTTTGACAAATCCATACTGAAACTAAGTATCCCTTCCCTTCTTCTTTCAGATAAACAACACGTTTACCTACCTCAGTCAGCTCGGACCAAATGCGTACATAGTCCTCAGAAAGATTTACACGACTGACCTGTGCTGAAAACACTCTGCTTTAGTTTCTGGTGGGGCTGTTTTGTGATGAATGCCTTACACCCACCTTCATCTTGACAATCAGGCTCAACTGTTTGGAGCAAGGGAAGCTGTTGGGAACAAAGGTGGGAACACCTTTGCACTTCCGATAATTTTTTAACCCAGCCCAGTGAATAAAAGTGACAACAAATTTCAGTGTAGAAAAAAAAGTGCAGAAGGGCAGGAAGATTTGAACTGGGTAAAACTCAGGTTCCATTCTAACAGCAGCAAAAGAAAAAGCAACCCCCCCTGATTTTCTAAGTCTTCCTTCTTTTCTGGAGAAGCTGATCTGCACCAGATGAAAAGGGAAAATGGTCGTACAAGGTTGCTGCCATTGAAGGGGCTCTGAAGGCACCAAAGGCATCTCCACTCTCAGGTAATGGCTATGCAGAACTCTGGGGATTAGTCAGCCCTTCAGACAGGCACAAACCCAAATAAGTAGCTGGAGACCTCAGCCAGGTTATGCTCCTTGTCAGTCCTGTGCAGGCATCTCTAATGAAAGAATACATATATGTCTTGCAGGGATTAGAAGTTCCCAGAGAAAAATAAAACCAGTATTGCTTGCACTGAGCCAGGTGGAGGAAGAAATACAAAAGCGTCCAGTTGGCTGATTTCTGAAATACTTTGGGGCCATTCAGTCAATTTTCAATTTTAAAGGTGTTTAAATGCAACTGGATGCTTTCCCCAAGTGTCTGCTCCCCGTGTCCCCTTATAGCCTTCTCCATATGTGGATACACCTGTAGGTCAAAAATAAATGTGAGTGGTTTAGAGCACACTAGCACACTTCGAAGTTTAAAGGTCAATCTACATACAAGCAAACCCATCCATTTCTTCCATTAGGTGATACTGCCCTTCAGATTCCCACCTTTGAAAGTTGCTTTTTTGGATGGTAGGAATAAAACCCCCATGCTATCAACCCTGCTCATGCAACGTCGGGCATGAGAGTCTGTAAATTGCCTTAGGAATTTTGCTCCTGGGACAAGCAGGGGCTATAGAAGATGTCACATTTATCTGCTTCAGCCTCAGGACAGAGAGGAAGAGTGAAGAAGCTTTTGCCATGCATCACCATTTTGCACTTCCTTGCAGCTGCAGCGTGGAGCAGCTCGATCTCCTCCAGCAGCCTGAGCTGAAGGAGCCTGAGCTGAAGGAGCCTGAGCTGCATCATCGCCGTGAAGTCGCCGTGGAGACCAGCTTCAGTGCAGGTAAGGCCTCACTGGGGAAGGGGATCGCGGCGGATAAGGCCGGCAAAGGGCTCTTTTGAGGGCTCTTTCGAGGGCTCTTGTAGCCAGGAAAGGCGGCTAGCTCGTGCCGAAACCGGCAGCTCGGGGGCGGGCTGCTGACGCGGCAGGGGCGGAGTCAGCGTCACACGCGGCAGCTCTAAACGGGCGGTCCCGGAGCGCAGCGGCCTTCCGCTGCGCACCCAGCACGCGGGTAGCCTACGTGGGTCACCCAGGGCGGCACCGCAGTGCGAGCGAACGAACAAGGTAAGCAGAAGCTGGGCAACCACAAGCAGAGGAACATCGGCCTGCAAGGGCACCGGCTCAGGGCGCGAGGGAAGCAAACAGCAGAGATCCTCCATCTCCCGGTACGAGAAAAGAACATGGCCGCAAAACATTCAAAAGCTTCTGCGAGGAAACACATGGGAACTCAGACTGAGCTCCTCTGCAAGCATGTGGCTGTGCAGGTCTCGGGCTGTAATGAATGCCTGAGTCTGGCACTGCTCCCTCAGGGATCCAGAGACACTGTGTGCATACGGTGCGATCAAGTAAATGATCTGCTCAGGAAGGTGGTTGAACTGAAGGAAGAGGTAGAAAGGTTAAGAAGTATTAGGAACTATGAGAACGAAATAGATTGGTGGAGCCATACCCTGAGGCAAAGGCAGCAGGAAGAGGCTCTATCAGAAGTGGACGACCCACTTCCCTCCTGTCACCAGGCAGAAGGAGAGGACTCAAGGGATAAGGGGGAGTGGTGTCAGATCCCTCCTCGGAGAGGTAAGCGAAACCTCTCACGGCCCCCCTCACCATCCCAACTGCCCTTACGTAATAGGTATGGGGCTCTGGAAATTGAGGACCAGGCAATTGAGGATGGAGGAGCTGATCCATCCAGTGAAATGCATAGTGCTCGTCACTCACCCCCACGCCTCAAGACGTCCTCAACAAAGAAAGAAAGAAGGGTTATTGTAGTAGGTGACTCCCTTCTGAGAGGAACAGAGGGTCCTATCTGTAGACCGGACCCATCCCACAGGGAAGTCAGCTGCCTCCCTGGGGCCAGAATTAAGGACATACGGAGGAAACTCCCTTCCCTGGTCCAGTCATCAGATTACTATCCGCTACTGATATTTCAGGTAGGCAGTGACGAAGTAGGTACCAGAAGTCTGAGAGCAATGAAGAATGACTTTAGGGCCCTGGGACGGCTGGTTAAGGGATCGGGAGCACAAATAGTGTTCTCCTCTATCCCATCATTTGCAGGGGTAGACGAGGGGATAAATAGGAGGAGCCAGCAAATTAACTCCTGGCTCTGCGACTGGTGCGTCCAGCAGGACTTTGGCTTTTTTGAACATGGGCTGATCTACAGGAAACCAGGCACGCTGGCATCAGGCGGGGGAAGCCTAACCCGAAGGGGAAGAAAGAGACTGGGACAAGAATTAGCAGGGCTTATCCATAAGGCTTTAAACTAGGTTTGATGGGGGATGGGGACGAAACCAGGATCACAAAAGTGGTGCCTGGGAGCAACATAGCAGTGCTCATGGGTATAAGTGATAGCAAGGTCTTGCAGCCTGCCTCAGCGAGGGTGGGGGATAGTGAATTGTGTGGCAGCATAGACGCAAGGAGTAGTGATAATTTGGTAACTACGGTAGTGTCCGAGAATGACCAGGTGCAAATCAGGGCCTGTCCCCCCAAGAAAGTGGCAGGACAATTAACCCAACTGAAGTGCATCTACACTAATGCACGCAGCATGGGGAATAAGCAGGACGAGCTGGAGGCCATCGTGCAGCAGGGAAACTATGATGTAGTCGCCATCACAGAAACGTGGTGGGATGACTCACATAGCTATAGTGCTGCCATGGATGCCTATAGGCTCTTCAGGAAGGATAGGCAAGCAAGGAGAGGCGGGGGTGTGGCCCTGTATGTTAAGGAGTGTTACGAATGCTTTGAACTTAATGATGGTGATAATGGGGTTGAGTGTTTATGGGTAAGAATCAGGGGCAGGGCTAACAAGGCGGATATCGTAGTAGGAGTCTGTTATAGACCGCCCAATCAGGATGAGGAGGCAGATGAAATATTCTATAAACGGCTGGGAGAAGTCTCAAGATCGCGAGCTCTTGTCCTCGTGGGGGACTTCAATTTGCCGGACATCTGCTGGGAATACAATACAGCAGGGAGGGAACAGTCTATAAGGTTCCTGGAATGTGCTGGGGATAACTTCCTGACACAGCTAGTGAGAGAGCCAACTAGGGAAGGTGCCCTGCTGGATCTGTTCTTTGTAAATAGGGAAGGTCTTGTGGGGGATGTGAAGGTTGGAGGCTGTCTTGGGAACAGTGACCATGAAATGATAGAGTTTTCAATTCTGCGAGAAGCAAGGAGAGGGGTCAGCAGAACTGCTACCTTGGACTTCCGGAGGGCGGACTTTGGGCTTTTCAGGAGCCTGGTTGACAAAGTCCCCTGGGAGGCAGTCCTCCAGGGCAAAGGAGCCCAGGAAGCCTGGGTGATTTTCAAGAAGGAAGTCTTAAAGGCGCAGGAGCAGGCTGTCCCCATGTGCCAGAAGACAAGCCGTCTGGGAAAAAGGCCGGCCTGGCTAAACAGGGAGCTAGTGTTACAACTTCGGGAAAAAAAGAGGATCTATGGCCTCTGGAAGGAAGGGCAGGCCACTCAAGACGACTACAAAGAGGTAGAGAAGCTATGTAGGGAAAAAATCAGGAGGGCTAAAGCCCAGCTGGAGCTAAACCTGGCTTCTGGTGTCAAGGACAACAAAAAAAGCTTCTATAAATATATTAGCAATAGGAAGAGGACTAAGGATTATCTCTGTCCTCTAGTAGATGGGGCCGGCAACATAGTGACCAAGGATGAGGAAAAGGCTGAGGTACTTAATGAAGTCTTTGCCTCAGTCTTCAGCAGTAGGACCAGTTGTTCCCTGAGCACCCAGACCCCTGAACTAGAAGACAGGGATGGGGAGCAGACTGAAGCCCCTCTAATCCAAAGGGAAATGGTGAGGGACCTGCTTCAGCACCTGGAGGTGAACAAATCTATGGGGCCGGATGGGATCCACCCAAGGGTATTGAAAGAGCTGGCGGAGGTGCTCGCCGGGCCACTTGGTATCACTTATGAGCAGTCCTGGACAACCGGAGAGGTCCCAGCTGACTGGAGGTTAGCAAATGTGACACCCATCCACAAGAAGGGCCGGAAGGAGGATCCGGGGAACTACAGGCCAGTCAGTCTGACCTCGGTGCCTGGGAAGGTCATGGAACAGATCCTCCTCAGTGCCATTACACGGCACATGCAGGAGAACAGGGTGATCAGGCCCAGTCAGCATGGGTTTGTGAAGGGCAGGTCATGCCTATCAAACCTAATATCCTTCTATGATAAGGTGACCCACTTAGTGGATGAGGGAAAAGCTGTGGATGTTATCTACTTGGATTTTTGCAAAGCTTTTGACACTGTTTCCCACAGCATTCTCCTGGAGAAACTGGCTGCTCATGGCCTGGACAGGTGTACTCTGCGCTGGGTAAAAAACTGGCTGGATGGCCGTGCCCAGAGAGTGGTGGTAAATGGAGTTAAATCCAGTTGGTGTCCGGTCACAAGTGGTGTCCCCCAGGGTTCGGTGCTGGGGCCGGTTCTCTTTAATATCTTTATCAATGATCTGGATGAAGGGATTGAATGCACCCTCAGTAAGTTCGCAGATGACACTAAACTGGGCGGGCGTGTTGATCTGCTTGAGGGTAGGTTAGCTCTGCAGAGGGATCTGGACAGGCTGGACCGATGGGCTGTGACCAATGGTATGAGGTTCAACAAGGCCAAGTGCCGGGTCCTGCACTTGGGTCACAACAACCCCATGCAGTGCTACAGGATTGGGGCAGAATGGCTTGAAAGCAGCTCGACAGAAAAGGACTTGGGAGTGTTGGTTGACAGCCGGCTGAATATGAGCCAGCAGTGTGCCCAGGTGGCCAAGAAGGCCAACAGCATCCTAGCCTGTATCAGGAATAGTGTGGTGAGCCGGACTAGGGAAGTGATCATCCCCCTGTACTCGGCACTGGTGAGGCCCCACCTCGAGTACTGCGTTCAGTTTTGGGCCCCTCGCTACAGGAGGGACATTGAGGTGTTGGAGCGTGTCCAGAGAAGGGCTACAAAGCTGGTGAGGGGTCTGGAGGACAAACCTTATGAGGAACGACTGAGGGAGCTGGGGTTGTTTAGCCTGGAGAAGAGGAGGCTGAGGGGAGACCTTATCACCCTCTACAACTACCTGAAAGGAGGTTGTAGAGAGATGGGGGCTGACCTCTTCTCCCTGGTGACAAGTGATAGGACGAGGGGAAACGGGTTCAAGTTACGTCAGGGGAGGTTTAGATTAGATATTAGGAGACATTTTTACACTGAAAGGGTTATTAAACATTGGAATAGGCTGCCCAGGGAGGTGGTGGATTCACCATCTCTGGAGGTGTTTAAAAAAAGGGTAGATGGGGCACTGAGGGACATGGTTTAGAAGTGGCTCTTGTCAGGGTAGGCTAAAGGTTGGACTCGATGATCTTAAAGGTCCCTTCCAACCTCAACAATTCTATGATTCTATGATTCTATCTGGGGGAAAAAGTGTTATACTTAGGAAAACACGGTCCAGATCAGGGAAGGTAGAGACACCGCAACTTCTGCTCTGACTTAATTCATGATGAGTTACTACTTGGGGTTACAAAACAGTTTTTTTCGCAGGAGCTTTGCAAGGGAACAGGTGGGAGGATGTACGGAGCCAAACGTGATCATTAGAAACCTCTGTCCTAAAAGAAAAGAAAAAAAGGAGACAAAAAAGGAAGAAGAAAATTAACAGGAAATAGAAAAATTCCTTTTCTTGAGGTAGTTTAATTTACTCCTTCTAAAAAAAAAGAGGGAAAAAAAAAAGAAAGAGCCTAGAGCAAATAACCTACCATAGACTTGAAGTGAGAGCAAATAACTTCCATGCGGATATAATATCACATAATTGCTAGAGTAAAAATTAATAGTTCTTTATGCAGTACTTCAAAACATTTTTTTTAATTAAAAGCATGTCTTTGTGCAAGTTGTTCTCCTTTTCCCTTTCAAATCTCTTGGCTTCTCTGCCACCTTCAGCGAGAGCCATAAATCCAATTTGTTTTCATCTGGCAACAAAGAGGAGCTGCAAAAAAGAAAACCTTCCTTCTGTGAGGGGATGGGAAGGTTGCTCCTGGGTAAGTGTTAACACAGAGAAGTGGTCCAAATGATGAA
The DNA here is from genome assembly GCF_963924245.1 of Chroicocephalus ridibundus. NCBI lineage: Eukaryota > Metazoa > Chordata > Aves > Charadriiformes > Laridae > Chroicocephalus > Chroicocephalus ridibundus. The sequence goes on along the minus strand of NC_086285.1, from coordinate 155,435,810 downwards.
AAAACCAAAATACAGCAAATATTACCAATGGGTGTTTAAGCATTTGGCTTCAGAAGTCACAGCAGTTTGGCTTGTAATGAGATATTCATCAGCAGCAGGTATGAAGCCTTCCAAAATCTAAACTCCTACTGATGTGGGGAGAGCTGCGTGCTAGGAAGAGTGTGCTTAGGGGGATCCAGAAGGATGTGTGCTAGCCTATGCCATCTGGATTACGCTTTGCCCTGCCCAAAGCGGGTGGCATATCCACAGCAGGAATGGGCATGAAGTGAAACTGCTCTCAGCTGGTCAGGTCAGTGCCCTAAAAGGAGTTTAGGACTCAAAAAAATGCCAGTTGCAGAAGGAAGAGCAGCACCAGCACATCCCAGGGCATCCGGACATTGCAGCACTGGGACAGGTGGCAGAGGGAGCTGCTGATGGCTGCTTACCCAGCCCTCAAGTCTGAAGGACCAAATTCTTCCTACTTTAGAAGATGTCCTGCCCCTTTCCAAGATGTACAGATAGACAAGCGTTAAAAGATAGACATTGTAAAAAGACTTCAATAAATATAAAATTGCCTTAGCTCATTCTTACATTGTTTTTCCTTGATTATGCTATGGAGTCATTTCAGCGGCAAGGAGAGCGAGCAGGGTGAGCTGCCAGAGCACCGCAGGCATCAGCAAACCGCCCGTGGCTGTGTCGGGGACCGCATGAGAACATCTGTAACAGCTTCCAGCTGCTCTGAATTGTGCTTGGGCACAAATATCACCAGAAAAGCAAGCAGTAGTCTCCTTTGCTGACCCTAGAGAGGTGCTAAAGATGGGAAAGAATATGGCTTTCAATTTTCAGCATAACTTAATAGTATGCAAGATACGAACAAGTACAAAGCCAAGGTGATACGGGATTGAAATACAATGCTAAAACATGTCACCTGTTTTCCTGGTGTATGGCTAACGGGCCAGGACAGCTTTCATTTAAATTATATTTTAATCCCTTTGGATTTGAAGACATTGTGTCCCAAAGACATATTTTCCTCTAAGATAAAAAAATACTACTTTTTCCAATTGTGGTAAAAGGATTTCTGGTACTATCCCATGGATTCTACTGTCTTTGAAAGTACTCAAAAACCAAAGATATCATATTTTTAAAAGAGTGGAAAGATGCTACGTTGCGTGTTCACAAGGTTAGGGTAATTAAAGCAAGAATTTTCAATCATGCCAGGAGTTAAGTCAGACCTGTATATTCAGGGCTTTGGGAGAGAGTAGAGAGTTAAGCACAATATATATAAATGCAATTCCTTGTGTGAATATACTCCAGGTTTAGATATTTTTGGAAGAAGAAAGAATAGGATTGAGATTAAAGAGTGTCTGCAGAAGAGTCACATTGAAACTCAGCAGCTTCCTTACAGATTTTGGATCCCTAATACAAACTTGTGTCAAGTGAAATGCTTGGCTGAGGTGTTAGTTGGACAGGATCTAAGGAATCGCACGCTGTGATGTATGAACAAAGAAACAGATTACAGACTCACAACGCTAATTGCCACAGCCTCCGGTTACCATTCTCCATGTTTTGATGTATACTGTAGATTTATAATGGCCAAGGGCCTGATTCTCATTTACATCACCCAATAGTATAAAGTGAAATGACAGCGGAATAAAGGGACATGAATGCAAGTGAGAATCTGGCCAAATACCTATATCTTTTGAAGTTTTGGATGGCACCCAGAAATAATCTGGAGACTGAATCTTCCTGGTTATTATCCAGTTGCTGTAATCCAGATGTGCTCAAACAAGGGCACAAGCTTCCAGCTGGGGGAAGGACAGTCCCTGAAGTGGTGGTGAGCCTGGCAGCAATTCATTGATTAAGCCAGTGTTCAGCTGGTGAGCCAGAGAGGTGGGGCTCAGGACCGGGCGCAGGGGTGACCAGAAAGAGCACGGTGCTGTAATCCTTGGACTGGTCTTCATCTCCCTCACAAGAAATCAGCAGTGATCTGAAAAAAGGATCTAACGTCCATGTACGGATACACCAAGCTGTATCACATAGCAAATTTATCAAAAAAGACTATTATAAAAGCCAGTCTGTAAGATACAGTGAAGCTTTACCCACGTTTGAGAAATGCTTCCAAGCCAAACTGCTGCATACTATCTTATGTAACAGCCTTTACAGTAATTGCTTGTTCAAAAGCTGCATTTTTTCCCCATCTGTCCTAATGGATACAAAAGCTGAATCTTCCAGTCTCAAACATAAGCTGCACCTACTGCCTACTTCTCTTGGAAAAGCATAATATTTTCTTCAAGGTAAAATTTTTATGAACTAAAAAAACCTCTGGGCTCATAGCTCTAATTGATAAGGCTCACATTAACCCTTTGCATGATCACAAATACAGAAGATTCATATTTTCTATTTGGTTTGTATTTGAGATCTGAAGAAGGGCCCGTATCTACAAAAATTTATCTTTTCTGGCTCTATCCAATGCTGTGATGAAAGATACTAGCTTTCTGTACAAATCTTCATTTGAATCCTTAGAGGTCACCACAGCAAAGCAAGAGGCTTATAGGTGTTCTTGAAGAATCTCTGTTTTTCCATGAAGGAGTGCCCTAAGCCTTTCAAAGAAAGCCATGTCACTTCTGCTAGGCTATCTTAAGCACTTCAACTCAGCTTTTTCCTGTTGTGCAATGTTTGAGGATCACTTCCTGCTGCCTTCATCACATTCAGAGCGGCTAAAAGATGACACAGTTCTCTTTCCAAGCGTAATGTCACAGGACAGAGATGGAAGGTGACCTTTCAAGAGGTGAGTCATGTCTGGATGTTCTGGCTTGTCTGGGTCAGAGTCCCTGCTCCAGTTGGTACACTTTACACAAGACCAGTACCACCAAATACCAGCTTATGTATATACACCAAAACTCACTGCAAAATAATTTCTCACGTAGTTAGCAACAAGTTAAAAAAGCAGTGTTCATCACTATTTTTCAGGGATAAAACATTTGTTTGCTCTCCTTAACTTCCATTCCCACGAGTGTTTACTTCTGTCATCATTTGCCATGGTGACACATGCTACAATGTGAAGCTCTTCACCTTAAGGTCTGTGTTTCAAATTTGTCTATTTGCTTATTTCCCAATTCTGTGCCCAGATAGTCTTACTAATGACAAATTAATCTCAGCAGTCCTTGTAGGGGAGCAAGTATATGAGGTCTATGGACTAAATCAAACTTAGTCCAGTAAAAAGAAGTGTCAGGTCAGAAGTGTCAGATGTGTTGGACTAGATCATCTCCAGAGGTCCCTTCCAACCCCTACCATCCTGTGATTCTGTGACCTTGATGCAATGACAGTGACATGTTGAAGGAGAGAATAGGTGACCACAATGTTTAACTTTTCTTTGATTAAAGGAAAAAAAATAATACATGTGTTCATGGGTGACTGTAAGAGACTGATGGGAATTCCCAGAACTAGCTGTAGTGACTCCCAATGTTCAGAAAAATTAAGACATAGCTTTTGAGCAGCAAAGCACAGATCTTTTCCTTAAAGCAGTGGGTTTCTGAGTTACTTTTCATGAACGACACTGAATAACCACTGTCTTGAAGAAAATACTGACCTATTTTTAAGAAGTTAACCTGACACTCAGTAGACCTAACTTAATGGAAGACCTAGGAAAAACTCCTCTTAGAATCCAGCAAGAGCAGGTGAGTATCTTGGGTGGGATTTTGTGATTGCTATTAGAGCATGACATGTAATGTCAAATGCTTTCCCATACCCTACAATAATATGGCTACAATTCCGTCAAGTGTGCTGCAGCGCAATCGGTGTACGGCATGGTATAGTAAAGGCCATGTAACACCAGCTCTGAAGGAGAAAAACCCCACTGTGTTCTTGCCGTGTTTGTACTAGCAAAAATCTATAAAGAGAAAGCAGATGGCAATTGTATTGACAATACAGCAATTTCTTCCACAATGTTAAATAAGCAAACATGAATAAAATAAATATGCATGCATGTTATTTTCAAAAACTACTTCTTAATTTACAGAAGAAATTTCTCTTTCAAATGGAAACAGATGAAATATATGAAACATGGAATATATGAAACAAGACTTCTTTTTTTGAAAATCCTGAGTGTCTGAACGAAAGACCTTTTTAGTCAGTGGCAATCTCCTCACTGACTGCTGTGTTTACTCTATCAGATTTTATTTTGGGAGTTCCTCTAGCATGGGCTTCTGATTTGACCAAATGTGCCTTTTTATAGATTATTAACTGGTTGTGAATATCATTGGGGTGGTAGACAAGTGAGACAAATTCATAGTTTATCATTAGTCGAGGGACGGTTTGCAAAATTCAAACGCTCATAAATAACGGAGAACTCAAAATCTTGGGGTTTGGCCATGGCCCAGCTCTTGTTTAGAGGGGGCCGTCACATACAGAGAGCTGGACTCGTGTTCAGAGGAGTAAAAGAGTAGCACTTCTCTCTTTTGCTTTAGAATGAGATCCATATTCCCAACAAGAGTTAAATGGGTACGTATGGCAAGTTTAGCAACCATTGAAGAAGACCCCGAAGAACAGAACTTTAGTGTTTCCAGGAAGAAAATATGTCTAAGTTACCTTATAAAACACCAAAATAAGCTTGCAAGGTGGCAGAACCTCTATTTTGATTTTCAGTCCTCCCACTTCCATGTAGTTTCACAGTCAGTTGTCTCGCACTAACTACTGCAATTCCAGCCACACCTGCGCCTGTGTAGTGTGGTTGAATATTAACTCCACCTGCAGATAATTTGACAGGGGTTATATTTTGATCTTAACTCAATTTCAGATTGTCAGAAAGTCCCGTCCTCTCTAGCTACTGGAATGCACACACCCCCTGCCCCCAGCCTTTGCATTATCTAGAAAGCTGGACATACCCTTGCATACTGGAAGGACGCAAAGAAACGAACGAGAAGTTGCCTAGAATAGCTTTACATTCACTCCATCTTTATGTCCTCTTTTTTGAAGCGATTTAGTAATGAAAAAAAGTAGGCCAAAACCTCTGCATCATAATTAACAAAGGATTATAGAGGATGGAAATCTTCTAGGAGTCATCTGTCCCAAGGGAGAAACAACTATATTTATGGTAGTTATATTGTCATCTCACCAGTTACTAAAACCTCTGATGATGAAGAGAGCATCCTTCCTAGACAAGCCTCTACTGTTAGACTTTTATTACCATCACAGAACGTCTCCTAAGATGTAACCAGAATCTTGTGTACTCTATTTTAAGCCCTTTATATCGTGTTGTATCCTGCACAGTCATGAAGAATAGATTAGTCCCTTTCTCTTGGAAACAAGCTTCTAAGATTTGTCCTTCCTTGTCCCTCCTAGCCCCAAGCTGCTCTTCTTTACCTTGATAACCTTGATTCTGTTTATTCTTTCTCATGGGTTATGCTGTCTGGCCCTTTGATCACTGTTGGTGTTTTCTTCCAGCTGGCCGGCATCATTCTGAAAATACGGTGCAAGGAATGGGGAGAGCAATATCTTTTCATCGCAAAGTGAAATGGAAAGATCAGTCCATCATTTTACTTCTGACTCCATATTTCAGCCTCTTTGTCTTGCAACAGCATGAAATGCTCAGCTTGTGATGCATACACAGAGCGCAGATCCTTCCCCAAATTATTCATCGTTTCCTGTCCTCTACTTGTTCAGGTGAATGGTCCTGCCAAAGAGAAATACTGTGTTATTGCTCCTTTGAGTTTTGCCCTGTCATTTTCCTGATTATTTCTGCAGCCTGTCAAGAGCATTTTGAATTTCAACCCTGTCCTCCAGTGTATTTGTAGACTTCAATCATCTGCAAATTAATAAGCACACTCAATATTCAGTCACAGAGATAGCAATCAAAAATATTGAACAGAATCAGACCCAAAGGAGAAACCTGCTGAATATTCAATATCACCTTCTTTTTTTAACAGTGAAACATTGATAACAGCTCTGTGAGCGCATTTTTCAAACAGTTCTGTGTCTCATACAAGTGCCATAAAAATCATATCCTTGTAGTTACTAATGAGAGTGGCATCTGAAACAGTTTCAAATCCCTTTTACTGCTTTTATGACACTGCTTTTCCCCTGTTCACAACGTCTGTTTCACATCACATAAAAATGTGACTGTTTTGAGATGAAACTTTATTAACACAGACGTTGCTGGCTAATAGTCATCTCAGAGCATTTGTACATTCATCTCTGATTTTTATCAGTTTTTCAGCTTTTTCAAGGGTTCTCAGCTTGTTTGACTATTTATGAAATTCTTTCTCCAAGACATTAAGTTAGACTGATAGGTTCTCTCTTGCTTTTTCTTTTGTTTTTAAGTTCCTTTTTTAAGAAGTAGATGCCTTTTCCCAGCCTTCTGCTTTCTTCCTCAGCTACCACAAATTCTTAAAGGTCACCAACAATGGTGCAGAGTCTGCTTCAGACTATTTTTTTAGTATACTGTGTAATGAGAGCAAAATTCAGGCTGGGGGCTTGTGCTAAGGCTGACCATGACTCCATGTGCTCTTTACAAAATAAACACAAGCCCTCTGAGCACTAAATCTGTGCAATCTGGGCTATTTTCTCACTCCTCTCTATTCTGAATGTTCTTCCCTCCATCTGTGATCTAAGGCGTGAACCAGCCCAGGTGATTACACCCAGTGTCTATGAGTTTCTTTGAAAACGTCACAGCGGGAGAGCTCTGCTCTCATGGCGTCATTCAGAAGCCAGAGCGTTTCTCCTTCAAGTCACTTCTCTTCTTTGCCTAAAAGGAGGTGAACCAGTGTCGCCCAGCCTACCACAGAGCCCCAACCACCAGACTCAGGCTCTTCCGGGGCAGGTCTGGCAGGTGTGAGTCGACCTTGGGACTCTCTTAACTGCATATAAAAAGCATTGATTTACTTGATTTACCCAGCCAGAAAGAAAACAAAGACTAATTTAGTCTGTGCTAGTGATTTAGGACATTCCTCCCTTAAAAACAGGAAAATCCCTGCTTTAAGGCCTGCTCTGTATTTTTATTCAAAGTTTGCTTCATGTAAAATAAAAAAATATCCGTGAAATGTGTAAAGCTCTAGGAATAGTTGTCTCTTACTCAGCAAAGTTGTGCATAGAAGCGCAGGGGACTGGGAGGATAACATGCCCCTTCTCCAGCTCGGCCTTGCCAGGGAGTGGGGAACAGCAATTGGTGTGTCCTCACTGAAGGATGGTCTCCCATGTCACGGCTGAATATCCCAACCATGGAATGTCAGCACACTATCACCACACATTTTTTCATCTTTTGTTAGAAGTGAGGCCTCCCCATGTCTCCGTATGAAGTTTTGAACGAAAAATCATGGGCTGGGGTGTACAGCTAGAGAGAGGCACAAGCTATTTGGAGCGCTCCAAATCCAGCAAGGAGGAGGAATTGAATCCTTGTCCTTGGTCTTCCTGTAGCCAGCAGGTCTTTCTACTGGCTGCACCATGTTTTGTGCATCACACTCTGAGGGCCCCCATGAACACCCCCATATTGTCCGGACACAGTTCCAGATTTTCCCTTTGCAACTAGATGGCTAAAAATTGGTGTAATCAGACTCCGAGCAGAAGCATGTTCACGACACAGCAACAAAAAAATGTTTTCAGCCTGGAGATCAGACTTTCACATTCTCCTTTTCTTTTTGACTTCTCTGGTTCTCTCTGTATCTGTCTTGAAATAAGCTTTTACTTATGTTTAATCCAGCTCCCAGATCTGCTGCAGCTTCCTTGTACTTTTTCTCCAGAACAGAAAGTAAAAGTCATGTTTAGTGTGTTTTCTCAGAGTTTATTAGCAGACCTCCCAATTCTTATCTTTGACTCACACCCCTGATACAGAAGTTTTCCCTAGTACACTGCTCTCCTATCATTCCCAATGGGTTTGCTCTTTTCTTGCTCCCTACGAACGTCACATCATCCCTGTGCTCATTTCCCTCGTCGGGGGAGAGGGGCCAAGGCTGGCTCAGGTGCAGCTCTCTCGCAGGGCTTGCCCGTCCTCCTCCTCCCGCCTGATTCATTCAGATGTCACAATCCAATGTTTATGAAACCCTCGTTTTGCAATCGCCATGGCAGCGAGTCAAACGTCACTGACGCTGCATCATCGAGTGAATCAGGCAGGAGAAGGATATAAAAAGGGAGAGCTACTATTTATACACGGACATTACGGTAATCAGCAGAGATGAGAACACACGTGGAAGGCGGTTGCTAGATGCCGTATCCATCACCTTGGGGTATTCTCCAGCGGGTGCCAGGAGCTCCATTCCCGCTCACCAGGCTGCCCACGCAGCATTTGTTTAGGGAGTTTGTGTGTTCCCGGGAGGGACGTGTCGCATGCTGGGAGAACAGGGAAAAAACAGCTGAATCGAATAACGGCCAAAGCTGCCGCGAGTGGCTGAGTGCAGGGAGTGCCTGGGCCAGAGGCAGGTTGTGGGAGCATGAGGGAAGTGTCCTGCTGAACTCACGGCTGTCTTATTTCGCGAGATCTGGCTCTGAGTGGTTTGTTTCAATTTCAAGCACTTCCTGATGGTGATGGAGGGAGTTTTCTCTCTTGTGTCATCATCTTTAATGGTTAAAACATGTAAGTCTGCGGAGGAAGAGGGAAGCGAAGTTTCCTTTCGAAATCTGGTCTTCTCACTTAAACTGGTGTCGTATTGGAGCAACTCCACCTGATGCCATGTAACTATTACTGATTTCTACCAGGACAAGTCAGAACCAGGCCAGCTGCTGATCGAAAGTGCTGTTTCAAACCTTTCCTGAAGTTTCCCATTCCTCCTATAGATTTCACCTCTCACCTGCGACACGACACATTTATCACACAGTGTTTGCATGACACGGTGCCACAGTGCCCTGGACGTGACAGCCCAGAGGTCCATCCCAGTCCCGGGTCTCTGTGCTCGTCAACAGGAGTACCATCAAAAGGAAGGAGAAGACTAAAGAGAAAAAAACAACAGTCCCCTCGTACGTAGCCAGTCTCATGGGCTTCTCTTAGAAACATCATTAAGCTCAGAGCAGTCTCCCCTCCAAAGCAACTGCAACTTGACAGGGCTGATAAATCAGGCTTATCAGAAAAGAGATGCTATTATTTAAAAATAGCAGTTAAAACAGATAAAAGTTAACATTTTTTAAAAATTCAAATAGAAGGAGATTAAGACTGTCTTTTTAATGATTCTTCGTGATGCAGACACTAAAAGAACCTGATGGAAATTAAGAGCTGAATTGGCAATAGCCCAAATCAGAAAAGATTATGTGATATCTTTATCTCCTGTTTTAGAAAAAAAAGAAGCATGTGAACACACACAAACCAGAAGAGTTTCCAGCTTGAAAAGAAATAAAATTTTGACTCTGACATGTGCCAGGGAGCATAGGAGTGGTCCGTTCTGAATTCAGATCTTGTATTTATTAAAACAAAATCTTCTTGGATAAATAATACAACGTTCATGTGTTTAGGCAAACAACTTCTGTCCTGAATTCCAGGCAGAAGAGCTCATTTAGATGCAGCTCAAGCTGACATTGACTTGAATGGAGTTTTCATTGTTTACAATAGGACCATAACCCCCGTTTCCCCAAATTATATTATTATAGGAAAAAATAAGTCGATTGGGATAAAACGTCCTTCAGCATCAAAGTTAATAGAATCAAACCTGCTATCTTTAACCTCATTGGTTTCCCCCTCGCCTCCTCCCAGTCCCAACTATAATAAATATATCCTTTATGTTTTTCATCCCAGAGTGATACAGCAGGATGGATGCCAAATGGAGGGAAATCTGCCAGCAAGCAATTAAGTGTTTAGGTTCTGGATGAGACGTTAATGTGTCATAGATAGTTAGAATTACCCAACTACACCTCCTGCTGTTAACAGGGCAGAAACAAACCCCCACTAGATGACTTTGAAGGTGCAGCATGTAAAAAGCCACCAGGCATTGGCCAAACCAGCTCTGGCACCGCTGCAGAAGGCTGAGGGTGTGGGGACGTTCCCTGCCTGCGCTCCCCACACACCCCAGGCTACGCAAACCACGCTCCACTGCAAGCGTAGAGGCTGCAGTCGATCTTAAGGAGCAACGTGGGAGCCTGCCCATATGCAGTGTCTGCAATTTCAGCCTCACAGCTACATGGTGGAGCTGCCAAGGTTCCTGCCAATGTGTGCTCTGCCAGAGGGCAATAACTGCATGAAAGCAGACTTATTTCTACTCTTAAACTTAATATCTGTCTTGTGTAAGGTAGTTTGATGCTTCTCTGAGCACGTTTAGGGTATATCTACCTGTCCATTTACTCTGCCTTTGTACCCACATGGAAAAGTGTGAGCTCTGAAGTTGAAGCCACAGGGCACAGCAGCGAGCCGGGTCAGGCTCTGGGGGTGACCACTGCTCTAGTGCTGTTAGTAAAGCTGCTACAGCATGGCAGGCCACATAAAGTCTTAGCTGCACTGTTGGACCTTTGTTGGAATGCTTTGGGTTTCAGTTCTTCAGCTTTTTTTTCCCTACCACGAGACAGGCCTGCAAGATCAAGCGGACAGGCAGCCAGGTAGAGTGCTGCCTGAGAGCATTTAGATGTGGTTGAAGAGCTTGCTGCAGTGAATCCTTTTACTCGAGTGCATCGGTTGGGTCTATGACCCCAAAAAGGACATCAGTGGAATTTACAACCCCTCTCCTAACACTGTGGCCTGTAAGCATGTTTCCACATATAAACGAGAGCTTTCCTGTTTGCCGCACAGCTTAAGGAATGTGTCTGGTAGAGACATCCTTCCTGGGAACACTTGAGTGAAGGACATCCTACTTGACTGATGAGATGACAGAGGGCTGTAAACACTGGCAGGGGGAGAGATCTTGATTGAGGACTTCGAATCGTCAGTTCCAGAGAAGGAAGTGAAGGAACCCTCAAGTGCTCAGGAGATAAGGGACTTCAGAGCACTCCAAAAAAGTGAAAAGTGCACTCCAAAAAAAGTAAGTGGCTATGGATATGTGGATGTGCACAGTGCTTATTTAATGCTTATCTTTTCTTAACAAGGAAATTCCTACTGATAGCAGACAACTTGGTACAACAAATTTTATCAGTGAAATCAAAATCTATATTTAAAACATTGGCATGGGGTTTTCAACTTTGTACAATAAAACATCAAATGTTTCAGTAGGAAGTGAGGCCCCTCAGAATCTGGCAAGAAAATTTAAACGTTTTTCTCACCTTCTGTGACTTGGTCACATCTGCAGAGTATCTTCTGCAGCATCTCTGTCTTTCTACAAGTCAGCTTGCTTCTCAAATAGAAACACAATGTGCCTTTTAGATCTCTTAAGGAAGATAACAGGGAGGATTCTACTCAGATTTTTAAGACTATTTTACCTGGGCCTTGTCACCAATGTTGATCTCAACTTTTCAGGCTTTTGTCTCCAGCAGATTCTGCCCTTTTAACATGCGACTGTTCAGTTACATCAGTTGAATCGTCACCACTTGCTCCAATGCTGGCTTCCCATTTTTCAGCAGTCAGACAGAGGGTGTCCTCTGGTAACTAATGTTTTCCACCCCTGGAGAGTTTGGTCTCCAGTAGATCTGAAGCTATCAGTTTCAAGGCTCATGGGATCTCCTCTAGCCATCCTACACCTGGTTCTAAGGTGAATCCTCCAAGCTCTTAGAAGGTCTTCCATACCTCTTTCACATGTAATCTTTTATTTTTTTGCCTATATACTTTACCTGCAAATTTTAGCGGCACCTTCCTTTTAGTTACCTGGAATCCTTTTTCTCAGATATTGAGAAGAGGTGCAACTCTAAACCTTTTTAACTAATTGCATGTGTTTTTCTCTTTTTTTTTTCTCGTGATTAAATACTGTGATCCTTTCAATGAGAAACCAATGAAGTCCTCAATACCAACTTAGTGAATAAGTTACTGCACTACAAAAGCAGTGCATACCTTGCTTTACTCAATTTTTTCATGTAATTCAGGATTTTTAGATACTTCTATGAAAACCATCCCCATCAACTGTTTTTTGAGCTGAAGATTTCAGCTTAGCTGCCTATTTCAGTTCTTCCAGGTTGGAAAACATCCAATATGCCTGCCTGTCTTTGCTACTTTTGTAAATACCTCTTCAACCCCTATGTCTTTCCTGGTGATAGAAAAATTAGAACCATGTGCTGAATCCAAAATCCCAATCCATTAAACACTTGAAGAATGGCACAACAATTTCAGTTCTTTTTCCATCCATTCTTACATTCTTTTTGAAGTCCATTTGCTTTCACAATTGCTTATGCTTTCACAAAATGATCAACAATGCCTTTTCAACCTCTTTGCCAAGTAGCATTTGATGATCCCATCTTTGAAAGTCAGTGATGTTTTTAAAGTGGGTTACATTGCTTTGACATTCCCTCTGCTTGCAAACGCTTACAGTTACAAGATCGTTCTGCAGCTTTTTACACTTAGTTTTAGATTCGACTGTCCTAACTGAATTCCTAAAACTTTTGTGTAATCATCAAACTGAAAATTAATGGAAAGAACTGCCACGCTGCTTTAGACAAGCAGGACTTGGCATTCAGAGAGAATGAGCACCACTGAGACGCAGGAGTAGTCTAAAAAACAGACCTTCAACTCAAATTACTGCATAATAGCCATTATTTAATTCTATTATGCTATACCTGGTGTTTCATCATTTCCTTATTTTATATAACTGTTTTTCCTTTCTCTTTCAGTTAATTATTTTTGACTGCTTTTTGTTATATTAATTGATGAACAGGTGGTGTGTTATTATGAATGTCATTTTCTATTAATTATTTAATTGTAACAGTTCTTCAGGAGTAACACTGTAAATGAAAAACAGTTAGGAATTTTATATTCAATAAGGTAAAATAAAAGTGCTATATTCTCCTCACACGTAACATCGTAACTTTACCCACATAGCCTAACGTTCCGGTCAGATGATGTTTATGCACGTGAAGGATTATATTATCCTGAGAGTATTTTCACATAAACACAGTTCAGTGGATATCCAATGCCAAATTACACACAGGTAAGTACAGTATGTAAAATATTGTCCCATTAATTTCGTGATCAGCTATGGCCAGAATTTCTCCTGCTGTGAAGCTCAGAAAAGCATCTGGTGTAACAGCACAGACCATTCCCGCTTGTCATAAAGCACCAGAGGTTCTCTTGAAGTTTGAATATTTATATATTTTCCTCATTCTGAAGAACAGGTGACATGAGCTAACTATGGGGCACCTTCTACCCATGACCAGTGAAGTCCATCTTTGTCTCCCTGGCGTTGGACTCCAATTTAGTCCACTGATAGAGAGACTTCCTGAGACCTGCAGGTTGAGAGTCAACTGGAGAAGCTGGTATAATCCATTATGCTTAGTTTCTGCAAGATTACAGAGATTTCCCAGTCTACCTGCCTTTTCTATACTGGTTCACCAAACAACTGCTGCCTCCAGAGGGACTTTGCTGAAGAACCTAAAACAGGCTGAACTTTTTGTTCCTTGCAAATCTGCGCACAAATGGTATCCGTACAGGATCAGGAGGGAATATCCAGCACACACAGCTTGCTTTGCAATGAACACGGACTGGCATGCACTTTCCTTGAACCCCACTTGGAGAAAGGAAGAATTTCAAAGCTCAGTTAGCAACTCAGAGGAGGTGATGTAATTTGTTTTGGTGATATTTCTCAGTTACCACATATTTAAGGCTGGCAGTTTTAAATGATTTGTGGTGAACAAATGGACTTTAATCAAACTTCCTTTTTAAAAAATAACAGAATCAGGTACAGCAAGTTGACAGGGAAAATATATAAGCTTAATTGGGGAAAACACTCTGTGTATAATGCTGGCTGGAATACTTATTCACTTTGTAGCAAGAGACTATCATTTGTGCACAATTGTTCAGCACAAAGAAAAGCTGCCAGAAAAAGCATTTTTTTTTGTCAATTGCTTTTGTCTTTTTTTTTTTTTAAGTGATTTTTGGAAATGTTCATTTAGGGGAAAAAAGAAGATATAAATACATGTGCCCAAATCATTCAACATTTACAAAATGGGCTTTTAAAAGGTTCAGAACCTATGAAGAGCACAAACTGGTGGAGTTAGGCCCTCGTGTGTGCCTTCTTCATATCTGGGACAACCACGAGGAAGACAAGCTTGTGAGGGAGGTGTTCGGCCCCCCAAAAAGCTAACTGCTGAAGTCAACCCCATTGCTGAACCAGTTGCTAGAAAGCAGGGCGGTGGGCTGCAGCTCTCTGCCCTCTCCGAGGAGCCGCACTGCTGGGTTCAGCTCAGAGGAAGGCTCCTCTTACTCTTCCTCTCCTGCCCCCCTCTTGCTCCCAGTTGGAGCTTGCCCTCCTTCTTGCCTGGGGTCCTACTGCATTGCAGAATCCCACGACCGCCTTGTCCCCCCGCTGTCCCTAGCCATGACTCCCGCTCCCTGGCCCCTCCTTGGGACAGATTCAAGGCCTTTTGGCAGGACACATCGGACAACAGGAGAGGAACATTTTCTAACTGAAGAACTGATGAGCTCCTCAGGACATTTCAGGTCTCTAAAGAGGCAAATTCAGAAGAAGACCTTTGTGTTCTATTATTTAAGACAGAGTTGTGCAAAATTTAGATCCTCAGAATCCCACTCCCCTTCCTCATCAGCTCCCCAATTCTGGGGGGAGATGATTGCCTAGATTTTCAGATGCTTCTCCCAGTAAAATTCCCCAGATACCAAACTGTCTGTTGCTGGTCACACCCAGAATTGCATAATTCTTGACAGTGCTGAGGAGCCAGGCACTGAATTCATGGCTGAATTTTGTCAGAATTTATAACCTAAGCTTTTCCCTCGTGTCTAGCAGCACAGCACAGGGTTTTCTGAGTGCACACGGCCAGACAGTGCCTCACACAAAGCTGAGAGAGAGGTAAGACAGTGCTACGCTCCTTCTTCTGCTTGACCCCAGCAGTCAGGTCATGCAGCTAAGACCTGGGAAGATTTATCAGGAGGACTGAAGGAACTGTAATTTCTCCTACTCTACAAAGAAATCCCTGTAGTGTTAGCACCACCCAGTACAGCATACTAACATACTTGCTTCTATAATATGTGACGCTGTTAAGAGTCACATAGCCACCCCATTCACGTAGTCTGCATCTGACTCAATGGTGCAATGCAAATCCTTAATCCCATTATAAGTCATGAGCTTTCCAAGCAACTGCAGAGCATCAGAGTGTAGGAAATATTCCCCCAGGCTGAATTCAGCCTTTCCCGTTGAGGCGTCAGCACTGCTCTGTGCTCTAGGGGCTATGAGACCCAAGAGCCATGAGGATCTGGACCACTTCTCACACTCCTTTCTCTGGTCCAATAGATATATCACGGTTTGCCATAAAACTAAATCAGTGCAGCTTTAAGCTAGGACTCTGACTTCAGCTGGGGAGGAAGTGCCTGGGAGTTAGGTTCTCCAAAGTCTATGCCCTTTCATGGATCTAGGCCTCCATTACAGTGCATTTTTGAAAATTATCTTTTGGCTTAAATAGTACATAGATGCAGTTCAGAACTGGGAAATGGGGCTACATCTCCTCCACTGCTTTTGGAAACCTGGTTAGGCAGTCATTTACATTTTCGCTTTGCATTTTCATTTGCATCATTCGCATTTTCACTCAGATACTTTCAGGATTTGGCTATGGAACATTTTTGAACATGTTATCCATGCACCTTTTCACTCTGTAGACCAATCCCCAAGCATGGTGTGCCAGGACAAAGATGCTTGTGTTCACCTAAATCACCAGTGACTTAAAGTGCATGAAGATTGCCACACCAGGCTGGCTTCAGCAAGAAACCTTTGCTTTCTGCCTCCATTATCTCACCACATATTACCTTACAGGCATCTTTGCCATAAGTGCAGTTTCTTGCATGTTTCAGACAGAGACGAGGTTGAGAGATTAGGCCTCAAAGGGAGTAAATCTTCCATTCCTTTATGCAGGTTTATGTGAAGACAAATGTATTGAATGCCAAATTAACACTATGAGTTTTACACACAAAGGCATGAAAATGAATAAAAGTATTCTACCTTTCACTTCCAGAGCTGTTGTTCAAGCTAGCATGGGGACCTTCATGAGAGAAATGTTTGTTGAGATGATACTGATGTTCTTAATTAACTTTGACTTATTGGAATCCTTCCTCTTGTTTCATGTAACTTTATCTCCCTCTGCCTTGCATTTTATCTCCTTTTGTCTGTATTTCTCAAGATTTCCCATCAGCAGCCAGAGGGTAGATTTGTTTGTAGTATGAATGAATTTCCAGTTAGTTTTATTTAGCTCTGTACTGATTATTTCTTTTTAAAATATGTTTAGTTTGGTCTTATTATCCCATCCTTTGTGATATATAATTATAGGTATCATAGTTAAAATCACAGAATCATAGAAGCATTGGTTGGAAGAGACCTCCAAAGTTTGTGATCTGACCTTCCACCCACAGCAGGGGTACTACCAAGTAGATGAGGTCAGCTGTAGCTTTGCCTAACACAGCATTGAAAACACCCTGAGAGAGACTTCATAACCTCTCTGGATAACCTGTTCCACTTCAGTGCTGCTCTCCCAGGAGAAGAGCTTCCCTTGATCTGCTGACCAAGATCCTCATAATGTATCTCAGTTTGCTGTTTGCTTTGTTTGCAATGAGTGCAGCAGTGGCTCATATTCAACCTGGCATCCACCACCATGATCTGTCATTGAGACAGTCACTTCCCAGGCTACAGCAAAGCCAGGGGTTATTCCTCTAAAGGCATTTACTGGCCCTCATGGGGTTTCTGCTGGTACAGCCAGTTTTACTGAGGTCGCTGGACTGAGGGGTCATGTCAGTCATTCCCCCTAGTTCAGTATCATCACACATTTGCTGAGGATGCACTCCCTGTCCAGGTTGCTGATGATCTTGAACAACATGTGCCTCAGTATCAGCCCCTGGCATTCTCTCCCGATACTCATACAAGATATGCTGTGAGCCTTCACCATGGTAACCCAAGACAAGATCCAAAGCCTAGTGAGGCAAATGGGAATATTTTCAATGATTCTGCCAATGGCACAGAGGTTGGGGTGCCTAGATATTATTAAGCTTTGACTTGTATCTCCAAGCTGCTTGAGCACAGGCAGAAGCAGTTTCAAGCAATTACCCTCACGATCGAGCCACAGACAAGAGTGCATAACACGTTTGGCCAGAAATTTAACTTCACTGGGCTAAGGGCCAGGTATTTAGTGACTAGAGGCACCTTGTGCCAAAACACATCTTTACCTATTATAGAAGGTGATAGAATGAGTATTACACTAGAGCTTTGCTATTCCTGAGTGAAGTGTGGAGTACTGTAAGATTACATTTTGTTCGTTACCAGCTGAAGTACTGTGTTACAATCACCAGTGTGTGTAAGAGTTTTGCAATTCGGTTAAAAGCGAGAGTAAGATAACAGCATAACTTAATAAGGTAACAGCTAATGCATCATATTCAAAAGTGTCATTTTTTTCATTTACTTTTAAGAACAGGTTAGTTTTAATTCTTTCTAGAATCATAGAATCGTCTAGGTTGGAAGGGACCTTTAAGATCATCAAGTCCAGCCATAAACCTAAAACTGCCAAAACCACCACAAAACCGAAGCGCCACGTCTACCCGTCTTTTAAATACCTCCAGGGATGGCAATTCCACCACCTCCCTGGGCAGTCTTTTCCAATGTTTGATTACCCTTTCAGTGAAGAAATTTTTCCTAATATCCATCCTAAACCTCACCTGGCCCAACTTGAGGCTGTTTCCTCTTGTCCTATCGCTTGTTACATGGGAGAAGAGACTGACCCCCACCCCTCTACAACCTCCTTTCAGCTAGTTGTAGAGAGTAATAAGGTCTCCCCTCAGCCTCCTTTTCTGAACTAGTATATTTAGCTTGAAGTGATAAGATTTTACTATAAGGGGACATCATTTAGGCATACCATTTGACATTTTCCTGGAAAGAAAGTCTTTTTTTATATTGTGAAAAACCTCATTCATTGGGGACTGCCCTATGTTATGCTAGGGACTATGAGTTACCTGTTTCATAGGGGGCATATAAGGAAGCTGTCCGAGCAGCAAGAGACCTGGTGAGAAAAGTTAAACCTCAGTTAGAATTAAATCTAGCCAAAGAGATCAAGGGAAACAGCAAAAATTTCTATAGGTACATTAATGGTAAGAAGAAGACTAGGGAGGGTGTGGGCCCCCTCAGAAAGGAAAGGGGGGAGCTGGTGAGAAGTGATATGGAGAACGCCAAGGTTCTCAACCGTTTCTTTTCCTCGGTCTTCACTGACAAGGGCTCCAGCCACACTCCCGGAGTCACAGAAGACAATGGCAGGGGCTGGACAGAACTGCCCATCGTAAGCAAAGATCAGGATCGTGACCATCTAATGAACCTGAAAGTGAACAAGTCCATGGGACCTGATGGGGTACACCCACGGGTACTGAGGGAACTGGCGGATGAGGTTGCTAAATCTCTTTCTGTTATATTCAAAAGTCCACTGACTGGAAAAGGGGAAACATAATCGCCACTTTCAAAAAGGGAAAGAAGGATGAACCAGGGAACTATAAACCAGTCAGTCTCACCTCCGTGCCTGGTAAGATGATGGAGCAGATCCTCCTGGAGGCACTGCTGAGGCAGAAGAATAACAAAGAGGTGATTGGGTACAACAACACGGCTTCACCAAGGGCAAATCATGCCTGACAAAACTGGTGGCCTTCTATGAGAAGTATTCTATCAATAGACAAGGGGAGAGCAACTGACATCATTTCCTGGACCTGAGCAAAGCCTTTGACACTGTCCCACATGACATCCTGGTCTCCAAGCTGATAAAATATGGCTTTGATGGATGGACAATTCAGTGGATAAAGAACTGGCTTGACGGCCGCACCCAAAGAGTGGCTGTCAATGGGTCCGTGTCCAAGTGGAGGCCAGTGACAAGTGGAGTCCCTCAAGGATCAGTACTAGGACCGGTCTTGTTTAACATCTTCGTCAGCGACATGGACAGTGGCATAGAGTGTACCCTCAGCAAGTTTGCCGACGACACCAAGCTGTGTGGGGCGGCTGACACGCTGGAGGGAAGGGATGCCATCCAGAGGGACCTTGACAGGCTGGAGAGGTGGGTCCATGCCAACCTCATGAAATTCAACAAGACCAAGTGCAAGTTCCTCCATCTGGGTCGGGGCAATCCCAAGCACCAATATAGGCTGGGCAGCGACTGGCTTGAGAGCAGCCCTGAAGAAAAGGACTTGGGGATGCTGGTGGACGAGAGGCTCAACATGAGCCGTCAGTGTGCACTAGCAGCCCAGAAAGCCAATCGTATCCTGGGCTGCATCAAGAGAAGCGTGGTCAGCAGGTCGAGGGAGGTGATTCTCCCCCTCTACTCCACTCTCATGAGACCCCACCTGGAGTACTGCGTCCAGTTCTGGAGCCCCTGCTACAAGAGTGATATGGACATGCTGGAAGGTGTCCAGAGAAGGGCCGCGAGGACGATCAGAGGGCTGGAGCACCTCTCCTATGAGGACAGACTGAGGGAGTTGAGGTTGTTCAGTCTGGAGAAAAGAAGGCTCCAAGGTGACCTTATAGTGGCCTGCCAGTATCTTAAGGTGGCCTACAAGAAAGCTGGTGAGGGACTTTTTAGGATGTCGGGTAATGGTAGGACTAGAGGGAATGGATTAAAACTAGAGACAGGTGAATTCAGACTGGATGTTAGGAAGAAGTTCTTCACCATGGGGGTAGTGAGACACTGGAACAGAGAGGTGGTGGAAACCCCATCCCTGGAAGTTTTTAAGGCCAGGCTGGATGGGGCTCTGAGCAACCTGCTTTAGTGGGAGATGTCCCTGCCCATGGCAGGGGGGTTGGAACTAGATGATCTTTAAGGTCCCTTCCAACCCTGACAATTCTATGATTCTATGATTCTCTACACTTCAGCACATATGATTTGAAAAGGTGTCTAAGTTTAAAAGAATGAGGCTCTGCTTTTTTGCACATGAATGCATATGTATCTGTTACTCATTTGCCATCAAAAAAAGCATGTGGTAAGAGTGCAGCATCTCTGCTCAACATCATATATGCCCATTTGCATTGTGAACCCCATTTTGTGTGGCAATTGCTTAACCCTAATAATAAAAACCTTTTCTATTCCACCTTGGGGGAACAGAAGACAGGTGGAACATCTGGTAGCAGGTTATCAACACTAGTCCTGTCAAGGCCACCTTGAAAAAGTCCGGGACAGTTCTGAGGACAGTGATTTGTTGGGACATGTCCATCTGGTGCTGAAATTCAGCTGTGTTAAAGTTTGGCAAAAAGATCATCAAAAGAGAGTTAAATTCAAGAAGGAAATATGACTGACAAAAGAGAGCATCCAGACCACATGCCAGAAAACCAACCTGGAGGAAGAAAAAAGAGAAGCGAACCTGCCAAGCCTAGGACACTCTCCAAGGAAAGACTCACAGGAAGAATGAGGTCACAATTGGAGCGAGGAGTGGGGAGTCTAGGAAAGGGGTCTGTAACTTCTCTAGCACTATTTTTTTCTTGTTTTGTTATTAATAAAAGTGAATGTGTTTGAGAAACTCTTCTGATAGTACTGTCTGCCTCATATATTTGGCACGCAACCGCTGAAAATGCTAATCAAGAATATGGATATACTCAAGCTAGCACTGGCTTTAGGGTTGTGGAGTCCAAAAAGGGCAGAAACTTCCACATTCCAAAAACACCTTGGAAACCTGGACTAAGCAAAACTGACCTGGCTTTTCCCAGGCCTGCTTGGCTCATGAGTACGTGGGATTCAGCAATGATTCACAGAACGCTGGTATTCATCCAGAGCCAAGCTGCAACTTCTGCACATCATGTTCCCTGGATGGATACACGATCTACGCCAGTCAGTTAACAAACTGAAAGCATCCTTCAGCACGTTGTTACACTGCAGCAAAGTTGGGTGAGGCTTTATGGACCTGTGCCAATTTACAGCCACCACGTTCTGGCCCCACTGAGATCACCGGGGTGAAAGATTTTATTCTGTTGCTCCAAATCAGCTTAAATTCTTCATTACTTTCTTACTAGAAAGATTAATTACTGTGAACACTTGGGCCTGAAGCCAGAAACTCTTAAAAAATATAACTAAAATGGAATAGTTCAGAGTGCTGCATCAGCATTACAGGCAACCACAACCACGTTATCATATATATTTCTCTCTATACTGTCTTTCCTTAGAATATCATCTCAAATTTAGGATCCTAGCACTTTTCAAGGTTGCCCATAAACTACTTCCTTGGTACACTGGCACATCTTGGTAGTGTGGTTCAAAGGGCCGTGTTCTAGGCCATAAGCAATAGCATCACACCAGACTTTTTGCTTTACTGTAAGTTTATCCATGCAGGAATGGACATTTCTCAGGAGCTGGTCTGTGGTTGCAGAATAAATCTTGGAAGACGCACTGAGCTGCAGGTATTCTTAAGTCCTGTCCTATGGAGCCATTCATGCAGTAAAGAAGTTGAAACTGGCTATGACTCTCCCGGATCAGTTTTATCGTAGAGCCAGTGAGGTTGCTCGGAATGCTTTTGCTGGGGTTTTCTTTTTCAGTTTTTATTTTGTACGTTTCCTTTGGAACATCGTCAACGAGGCTCAAAAATACTGCTTATTTGAGGCACAAAGAAAAATTACTCTCCTCTCTGCGTATTTTTTTCTCTTTCTTAAACCACCAGCAACATTAAACGGTGTCTAGAGCATCCAGGTGTTTCCTGGAGCAATGCACACCTGAGACAGACCTTGCCTCCCACAGGGCGTCACTTTTATATCTGCAGTGGAGGGGGAAGTATTTTTCCTGAGCTGAACATAATACCATTTTGCGCAATGCTAAAAACTGTGCCCTGGAGAAGAAACAACTGCGATATAAACACCAAACTCACTGCCAGTTGGCTCTGCTTGCTGAAACAACAAAAGCAAATCCCTTCCAAAGTAATCTTTACCTCAGGAAGGGTAAAAAAAAAAAAAAGAGACGCAACTAACAACAAACAATGTGAGGTATCCCTGCAGTGGACTTTCCAGCTAGCCAGGGAGCAGCACTGTAAAGTTGTTTCAGATTTAAATACAGACTAATTATAATGCTACAAGCATGGAAAATAAATGTGTTTCCATATTCCACATCCCGCCTCTCAAAGAATTCAGAAATAATCTGCAATGGGCAATTCCAGGCATGCAGCAAAAGCAGCTTGGTTGACAGGTGGTTTTGAAAGGAGAGAAGGTGTTCCTAGGCAGGACAAGTGGCTGAACATGAGGACATTGGTGCTGGATTTTTCATTAATTTTCTTCCGCAATGGCTGAAGCACACCAGGTACCTTCTCCATCGCCTTGCACCCTGAGACCGCTCTGTGATGTAAAGCGCAGGTCTCTTTGCTGGGACGAGCAGGAGATACCTTTCATACCTCTGCTCCTCACCCAAACTGGTGAGCAGACTCTGACCTACTGCTGCTGTGCCACGGCATGATGAGGCCAGGGCATTTGACACCCCCACCTTCAGCACTTACTGCAGTGGGGTGAAGCTAAAACCTGGCAGCAAACTGTTGCCTATGAAATATAACACACAAAAAATGCTTGCATCCTGAGGGGGAATTTGAAAGAAAATTTGTTGGGAAGTTTATCAGTTTTAAGGCAGTGGAAGAGTAGGGAAGAGGAAGCTTTTTCCCCCCTCTTTATAATCTTTCGCTTCCTCTGCTTTGTTTTCATCATGTTTGTCCTAACAACAAAATTAATTATGTTCTCTTTTTCCTTAACAAAGAAAAGGACTTCTTTTTTTAACAAAGAAAAGAACTGTGAAATAAAATTTTGACAGATAACTAGGTCTTCTTTTGTACAACAGAGACACATGGCTAGCAGTGATCTTCAAGTAGAAACTCATTTGAAAGTTTGCATGCAAAGGGAAAGGAAAGGCATATTTTCTTTGATAACTTTCAGATAACTTTTTTTTCTTTTCAGGCACTTCATTTCTCTTTGTGCTTAGTAGGGAAAAACAATCTCTGCAAAATCCCATACAGGTCATTCAGAGCTGGCCAGAGATAGGCAGTGGTGAAACCAAGCAGAATAACTCTGGTCTGCAGTTTCTCAGGGCTGGACGCGTCTCTGGTCCATCGCTGCAGCCTGGCAGGAGGTCTGGGAAAACGTGAAAGCCCCAGGCCCCAAGTGGTGGAGGCAGGGTCAGAAATCCAGCCCACCAGCATCATAGCTACTGATGAAGCCAGAAGAGCAGCTGACAGAAATCAGCCCGTCGGGGCAATCTCATTCAGAAAATATAATTCTTCACATACTGTGTTTTGGGCTCAGCAAACCTAAAAACCTCCAGGGAGAACAAAATGGTTTTCCCTAGACATATACGAACAGACTAGTGCTTTTTAACTACGACACAGACATTTACATACATGCTGGCCTTTTGTCACAAGCAGTGAGGAGAATTCTGCTGCCTCTCTGCTCTTCTGCTGCATCTTTGTGCTATAATTTCCACCTTTTGGGTCTTCTCTTACCAGGAGATTTCCCCTACCTTAAGGAGAATGAATAGATAATATTTACCCTACAATGATGAATACAAATTAAACAGAAGGTGGCACTCATTGGCGATGTTCAAAACAAACTGAAGATTCATGCCTGATACCTATAGCTTGAAAAATATTTTCAGGGAATCCTCAGAATAAGTTGCCAACAGAAGACTCCTGAGAAAGTCTTATTGCTGCCAACTCTTCTGATTTCAAAATTGTTTTGGAAGACATGGAAATGCCAGAAATGGATTTCGTTGCCAATTGTACCCCAAATACCTGTTGCAATGGTGAACTTGCTTAATGTGAAATAGCCTGTCACGTGCAATGGTGGATTAGCACGTGACGTATATTCACGCATGTGCCCTGTTTTCAGAAAACAACTTTTCTCATGACACTAGCTGGTCAGTCAGCCACAGGGCCTGGGTAAGGTGCTTTGGAATGTCTTTAAACAAAATTACATGTAAATCAACTCAATTTAAAACAGAAAAATGAAGAAAGAAAAGAAGAAAATTGTCACCAAGGCCTCAAAGCTTTTGTTTTGTGCATGCCCATTGAAGTCATTGTTGCTCTATTTTCATCAGGTTGCCTGACAGGGCTCTCTCTGCAGTGTGAAGCAAGCTTTGAACAGGCCCTTTGAGGCAGTTGGCCAAAATTTTAAATGCCACAACAATCACTAGTTCAATTGCGAGTGAGTAAGGTGGTGATTATGAACTCACAGCCCTTCCACCTTCCAATACGGTTCATACACCTGTTGTATCAAGTGGATTAATTTCCCCCTCTTGCAGCTTTATACCTACTTGAGCAAACAGAAATAAAGACCTCTTTCCTTTAGCCTTCTACTGCTATCATACTGGCCAAAATCTAAGGTGTGTCTTTATTTTCAAAGTTCAATTAAAAAAATGGACAAAACAGAAAATAAACTTTGCATGGCAGTATTCAGACTACATTGTCCCCTCATAATTCCCGGGCCACAGAAACACACTTATCTCTACCAGTCCCCACGCTCACACTCCAAAGACCTGCAGAGCTCTGTCAGTGAGGCTTGAGGCAGTGGTGGTTGTGACAGCCCCAAGTGCTCCAGGAGAGCCCAAGGTGTCTGACCATCAGAGACCGTGGCACAGTAAACCCATGCCTTAGAATTAAAAACAAATTCATAGGGCTGCGTTTTGGAATTTTTTATTTCTTTTTTTCTAAGGAATTAGGATGTACAAACAAAATAATCATCCTGCATTGTCGTGATTTAACCGCAGCCACCAGCTAAGCACCACACAGCTTCTCACTCACAATCCCCCAGTGGGACAGGGAAGAGAATGGGAAGAGTAAAAATGAGAAAACTCGTGGGTTGAGGTAAAGGCAGTTTAACTGGTAAAGCAAAAGCCATGCACACAAGCAAAGCAAAACAAAGAATTCATTCACCACTTCCCACCAGTAGGCTGGTGTTCAGACATCTCCAGGAAAAGCAGGGCTCCATCACGCATAACGGTTACTTGGGAAGACAAATGCCACAACTCTGAACATGCCCCTCTTCCTTCCTCTTCCTCCAGCTTTATATTGCCTCATCCAGGCTGGATGAGGCTTTGAGCATCCTGGTCTGGTGGGAGGTGTCCCTGCCCAGGGCAGGGGGTCGGAACTAGATGATCTTTAAGGTCCCTTCCAACCCAAACCATTCTATGATTCTATGATGTCACATGGTGTGGAATATCCCTTTGGTCAGTTGGGGCCAGCTGTCCCAGCTGTGTCCCCTCCCAACTTCTTGAGCATCCCTAGGCTGTTCGTTGGTGGGGAGGTGTGAGGAGCAGAAAAGGCCTTGACTCTGTGTAAGCACTGCTCAGCAATAAGGAAAACATCTCTGTGTTATCAACACTGTTTCCAGCACAAATCCAATGCTAGCTACTATACTACGAAAAAAATTAACCCTCTCCCAGTCAAAACCACCATATGCATTTAGGAAACTACAGGAGGTTATTCAAGTTTCCTACTGAGCACTTTAATCTGATTGAAATATTGAAGCATTAAAAAAAGCCACGCATGTATGGAAAAATGACAGAATCGTAGAAGTACTGACTTCATGACTTTTCTGCTCTTATGGCAACCTTGTCTGGTTGTGGCCACTTGCATGCAACGATGCACAGATGCCTTACTGGACAAACACGAGTATGACCTCAGTGTTTCTTCTTATAACCTCGCAGCAGCAGCTAAGTCAGCTGCGCAGCTCCAGTCAGCCACAACTGTGCTGTCTCCTCCTGCAGAGCCCTCGCAGCTTTACTTACAGAGATTCAAATGGATTTTGAATTTCCGCATGAGATGCTACAATTTCACACGTCGTTACTTGGGAGCACCAGAAAAAAAAAGCAAAAAAGTGACATTTTAATGGCATTTCTGAATTTGATCTAGCTGGAAGAAAGAAATACAAGAAAATCTGCTCCTAGGAAGCTTATGTTCTCTAATCCTGTGAGCTCTGGAGAAACCTCAGAAATTGTGAGCACTTTTACAAACTCTTTTCTTGCATATTTTGGTTACATCTTCCCTATTTGTTATGCTTGAAGTCCACTCAAAGATTAGGCTCTTCCTCCATACTGTGCTCTTACCCCTCCTGCAGCATCCATGTGCTAACAAGTACCTTCTGCCATGGTGTCGTGCACTGAGGTAGAGCTGTGGTGTCACATGCTGCCATGCATGGTCATACTCGGAGCAGTCTGCTGCTGGCTCCCGAGTCAGCCACATGGACAGAAAATGGGTGAGGTGAGTAGACAAAACAATGCCTACAGATGCCTCAGAGTCATCATCTTCTGTGCAGATGATGGTTAACTGCTATGACAGTGTGTTCCACAAGCACAGGAGAAAATATTGCTGAAACTTTCTAGCACAATACGTACAGCTACGAGGAGGCAGGGTCACAAGGGTGTTCTGTTTTTTCAATAGCATCTGAGAGTCTTTCATGGAAAATCAGCAGTAATTTCAAAGTCACCGCTGGACTTCACATAGTCAGCAAAATGTTTGGACTAGCTAAGGTATTAAAAATATTAAAAACCTTCCATCTGTACGGACTTGATGCTCACTATCTTCCACTGGTGGAATAGGCTTAGAAACTTCAAGATGTGTGGTGTGATTTATCTTCTGCAAGAGTTGTGGGGGTATTCGCTAGTCAACAACAATTTATTGTATTCCCATATGGAAGAATAGAATTTGGAAAGAGATAAGAGAAAGATGATCTCAGAATGGGGCCTATTAGAAGATAAGGATCATGATTCCCCATCCTCCTCCTAGGAGATTTTATTCATACCTACATTTTGGATATAACTCACGGAATATGCATAAACTTAGGGCCAGTCCCATTGAAGGAGAGGAAGAGGGAACTGGAGTTATATCCCTGGAGTAAAATTCAATCACTTTAGACTTGTATAGCTTCATTGTACGTGGCAGTCCCAGCCATCATTGATCCCAGCAGGAAAGGGAGGATGAGTATTTCAGAGCAAAAGGGGAAAGAAATCAAATCCAGATAGAACAAGATCACACATTTCAATTTGCATCTGTATCATCTTTGAAGTTGTGGTTGCAATTATTGAACGGAGATGACTGGAAATGTCTTTCATACCAAAATGACTTCGTTGCACTCAGTTTCTCTTTAGCATGTCAAATCAATTAGCTGGTGTTTGGATAATGCTTTGAAAAGAGGAAGCAAGATATTACATACACACACACGCACATGTGTATCCCCACAACCTTCTGTGCAATTAGTATTTGTAAGAAATGCAAATCAATGTTTTAACTAGCAGAAGAAACATACAAAGTAGATATTTAAGGCTTAAGTTACTTTGCAGATTTTATTAACCTTTCTTAGCAGAACAAAGAAATCAAATCACTTTAAAAAAAAAACTAACAAAACAACTAAAAGGAATGAGAGCAACATAGTGAAAAATAGAGGATTTTAAAAGTTTTCACTTTAAAGCCAGTTTAAAACGATACAGGTACCGAACTAAATCTGCATCTCGCTAGTCTTATAGGCATTGGGGAGTAATGCTTGTATATTTTATTTCATCCTTCCATTGCGTTATATCAGGTTTCAAGCCTGGTAGTACCAAGGCAAGTGTTGCATTTTGCTTTACTTATCATGTTATAGTCAAAAGTAAATGGCAGCACAGATAATTATTAATCCATATGTCATCACAAGTCAAATGATGAAATAAGAAATATGTAAAAGTTCTTGATGACACCTGCTTGGATACCTCTTTTTTTCCTCTGTTCTCTCCAGTTTCACCACCATTCCCTACTGGCTGGGTAAGTGACAGAATTTGTGAAGCACGGTGAAATTTTAAAAGAAGAATAAGATATTGTAGTTCCAGTTTGCTAAAAAGTACCTTGTGATTCAACAATACTAGGCAGATCTTTTAAATATGTTACATCCAAGGTGCTCTTGGTTGGCATACTTTAGTGTCTTCTACTGGTTTTATGTTTTAGCAGGTTTAAACTGAACCTCTGGTGTTTTTTTCATAATGCTCCATCCACTGGGCTCCATCAAGCTACTCCTGTCAGCGCAAACACATTTATGGAAGGAAATTATTTGTCTCTTCTGACAAATCACTCTAGGCTGGTGAATATAAATTAATAACTCAGATCTCAATCAGAAAAAAAATTATTACCTTGGAGTAATATTTATACATTTGGGTAATTTGATGTCATAATGACAAATTGTACAGAAGATACGCACACAATGAGGGTGTGCCTACATTAGCATTACAGTTTGGCTCAGGAGGACACTTCTGAAGTGAACATCCCAATCCTCCCCAACAACAAAACCTGCCGTGTTTCACATCTCAGAGCAGTCTCAGAGAGCACACACCGTATTCCCCTTCGATGAAACAGAACCAGAAGTTGTGCTCCAGCTGTTAATGAGCTTCCAGCCCATAGGACCAGGCTAGAACTAGCTGGAAACAGCCCCCCAGCACAATGTACGCATCTCCTACAGCAGATCCTCAGCACCATTTCTCTGCTTATCGGCTCCTGCTAGGCACCACTGCTGGCTAATGTAGAGAGCCCCAGGGTATCACTTTATTTCCCTCTCACTTTCCCATCCCTCTACACGACACTGGTTTTACTAATTCGTATTTTATTAATTTATATTTTCAAAGACCCTAGGTTCCCCAGTGGGGTCCCATGGCTTAACTGCATCAGCTGGCAACACAGAAAACAAGAGCTTCTCCCCAGAGAGATTCTAACAAGCTAAATAGGAGACATGGGATTAGATGGAGATAGACAGACCGGTGACTGTGAAATGGCAGTGCAACAACATGAGTCAAACTGGGATGATCAGAGGCAGAAGTCACCTTCTCAGTACTGGAATACAAATAGGTGGGGGAGATTAGGCCAAGAAAAACTTTGAGAACAAAGACAAAATTGTGTTTGATGTGCCAGAGAAGTAGTGGAAGAGAGGACAGAAAAAGAGGTGAAAGCTATGGCTTAGGAAAATGCTTTTTGCAGCAATAGTCTAGATGGATATGAATGTCCCAAAGCTAAAAAAAACCCCAACACCCAACACTGTACCCGAAATGCTATCCTAGTTCCATGTGACCTGAACTAAGGGTAAGGCACAAATCTTCGGCATGTGATAACAATTCCTTCCTCTATCAAGAATCTCTTCAGAGATGCAAACGTCCCCTTTAAGACTTCCATTACCACACATATTCCATGTCAACAGCAGAAGCATAATCTTAAAATAAAAATAGAAATGTCCCTTTTCACTTGAAATACACGGACAGTGGTGTTTTCAGCTGGAGAAGTCTTGCGACATAAAGGGACCTGTGAATACTCAAACAAAAAAGACTATGTAGTAGAGAAGTGAAAGAGGATATTGATAGGGCTGTTATCACCACAGTGAAGTGATTTAGAAGGCATGAATTTAATGTACCAGCTGTTGCATTTACTTTTCCTCCTTTCAGCACAGCACGCACGAGTGAGGACACTGGGGAGCTGTCCTCTCCTGCCCACAACGGGAACACGTCCGGGGCTATTAGCAAGGGAAAACAAGAACGCGGATGACACTGAGCTTGCTTGGGTTTCTTCTAGTGACGGAGTCTCCCTTAAACTCACAGCTCTTCACCCTGACCTAAGGAGATCTTCAGCAAAATGAGCACTTGCTTCAAGTGCCCTGTATACTTCCAGACTCACACAAAAGAGCCTTAGGGAAAAGAAGAATCATGACTGTGAGTGCAAAGCACTTGGTAGAGTATTTCCTATTTTCAGTGCACGTCAATGAAGAACCATATTATCCTGTGCACATTCAGCACAGGAAATGTTTTTCAAATGGCCAGACAGCTGCCAAAAGGAAGTAACATCATTCCCCATTTTGAATCCAGACACTATATATGGTCCACCTTTTACATCTGCAGGAGTAGATCAGCAGCCCTGTCAAATCAGGTTTATCGTTTTGATTTTTATTTTGCACTTTGTGGCAAGAACTTTGGAATTTAATTTATGAGACAAGGATAAGTTTGTCCTGTAGTTACAGACGCGATGGAGCTGGGTGTCGGGGCCGTGCCTGGGTGCACACCCTGCGCATTTAGGCATTAGTTCCCTGGGTGGTCCCAGAGCTCCCAGCTAGTCTCTGCGGAGGTGACACAAGAGACTAATCCAAGACAAGGTGATTGTCTGAGCTCTCAGCCAGCCTCATAGCAAAGCCTTTGCTTAATTCTTGCAGGAGGTGTCCAGGTGGGAATTTTGGGCAGAGCCAGAGCTTTCATCAGACAGTTGCTGCTGTGCCTAGACCATTTGACAGGCACTACTTGTGTCTTTAATGTGTTAGCATTTAGGATGGAGAATCTGGCCAGGCTGGGAACTCCTCCAGGCAGATCCTGCTTAGAATTATAAATAGTCCTGTAGGTGCAGAGGGGTCATGTAGGGCAGTCTTTTCTATGCAGACAAGACAGAATTTGTAACTCCTTTACTATCATATATATTACGGATTATGCCTGTAATGGAGTGGTCATGCAGGACCTCAGCCCAGCAGGATCACAAGCTGAGCAGAGGGAGAGCTCAGGGAATCTCACTCTATCCAGCTGAAGATGCCATTGCAAGGACCCTCATAGCAGACACTCCTGTCACCTTCTAGCTGGTGACTGGCCATCCTGTTCAACAGATTTGATTTCTCAGGTGGCTGTTAAGTGAGTTTAGCAAATGCTTCATCTGTGAGTGTTTGTGTGACAACTTAGAGCCACTCTGGCTGTGGCCACTCTCATCCTGGCAGCTCCAGGGATTCACAGGAAGAACTGCTTTCCTTGGCCTTCTACTTTGCACAGTCAGGCTCTATGAGACATCTATGCAACATGGAAAATAAAAAAAAGGCCCACTTAAGAGAAAAAGGTATCAGATATCTTTCTTCTGCCACATCCTTACGAACTTCTACTCTTGCTTCTTCTACAATATTTTATGTACACAAAGTGTGCCACCCACTTAACTGCCTGCCCTTAAACTCACAAAGATAACCATAGAAAGACATACATAGTGTGCAACTGAACTTTCAGCTCCAGTTCTGTATCTGGTCTGAGTTTTCGACAAAGGTGATTATTTATTTTACTGATATTCAATGAGGGTATTTATGTACTTTCTGCATTCATCCTGAATTGAAATGTTCAGTACTATGAAGCAAGTTTCACCCAGTTCCATCACAACAATTCCTTGAAAAGCCCAATATAGAATTTCTTGGCCGAAGTCCAATTAACATTATGCTGTTTTACATCACTATATTCTTCTATTAGACAAAGGATAATACATCAAGTTTAAAAATTAATGAGTAATCCTGGATTTCCAGCTTTACCTGGAACACACTAAAGGTGTTTGTTGTAAACTTTAGGATCACTATGGATTGTTATTCAAGTTAGATACAGATGCAATTAATTGACTGTATTGTATAGGACATGGCTGCCCAAAGCAGCATTTCAGCTAAACTAATGCAGTAAGGGCCAGTTTGCCTGTGGAATTTGCTTGTAAAAAAACAGGGCACGAGGAATTCTTTTGTGAAGTTGTCTTTGCATGGGAGGATAAGGTTCACTGCACTCATCTCTGCAGTGTTCAAAAACCCACGCTTCTCCAAAGCTCTCACTAGCCCTCAGAGCCTGCAGAACATAAAACTTTCCCAGAAATGACTTTTTGCCATCACACTTGTTAATTACAGCAGTAGCTTCACAGTTAGTAGTTGTACGTCTATCGTTATAGCAGTTCTCGCTCAGTGCTTCCAGTTATGTGTTACACTGCCCAGCATAAGAAGTCAACAGCCTTTTAAGTAATAGTATCATTAAAAAAAAAAAAAAGATAAAATCAGGTTTCTCGAACGCTAAGCTTTAAAGCAGAAGCATATGAAAAACAGTTCACGAACGTGTCATATATAGTACAGAAATACATCGATGGCTGAATTCCTTCTGAAATGAGGTTCACATAACATTTATTTACCATCTGACATCAAAATGACTGGCTTTATTTTTATCTAGAAGCCACTGTCTAATTTAAAATTCATTTCTCATTCTTTTATTTTACATTTTAGAGGGTAACTTCACAAAAATAAAACTGACAATTAATGACATGCTATGTAATGTTTTTCTGGTATCTCTAGACAGCATGCGTATCTTATGCTCCTGAGCACTATGCATCTATTATAGGAGGTGAAAATTCATATATCCTCAGAAGATCCATTCCTGTATCAGTGGTTGTAAAGTCACAAACATTCAGAAAAAAAAAAAGGAAAGTAAAAAGAACTGGGATCTGGTAGAAATGAAGCAACCAAATAAGACCTAAAGCTCCGTCCCGTGAAAAAGGCAGGAATGATATCAACACAACTGCCACCACCACCCACGTACTAAGGGAGTGTGCATACTTTTGTAACAATACCACTAATCACTGCAACAGCCAGTTGACCAACAATACTGTAATTAATAACAGATGATCACACAAAACAGCTATCGCAAACAAACAAAAACTCCAGGGTGCTTAATACATGTAGCTTTAAAGGAAGCTTTAGAATAACTAGTAACATGCCACAATTTGTTCATTGTTGTATTTTTTAACCCTTAAAAGATGCCAAGTACTAAGCCAAAATAAAATACATGAAAATAGTCACCTGATTTTTCTTATTGCATCTCTGTTGGAAGTAATTTTCCTACCTTGAAGAACTGCTCAAAATTTTAATTAAAAAACTATTCATTCTGCAATGTGATAAAACCACATCTTTTACAGTGTTTCATGAAAAAGAAAATATCTGCCCAAATAGCAGGTCAGAAAGGAATTCACACTGGATTTAAATTAGCAGCAGATTCAAAACATGAACTCTGTTTGAATTCTCACGTTTTCCCCATGGGTGATATCTCCACTGGACCATGCTTTCTTCTATTGTCCTTACGTTACTGTCATCTCTGGTTTGGACCAGAAATTTCATCCTGAAAACAAGCACCTTTTCCCCAAAAATCACTTCTTCGTATTGGTCTATGCCCACACACAGAGGGGAAAAGAAAGGAAAAGAGTATTGACTTTAATGATTTCACATTGCAAAGCAATTTCCTCAGAAAAATCTGACTAGTTCCTAGAATTAGTTCACAGCAGGTGATAAAATAGCATCATCACCATTAACTCAGGGTCTTCCTCTGGGTTTAGCAAGCAGCCTGGAAGAAAGTACACCCTTTTATAACTTAGCTATAAATCATCAAGACAGGCAGCTTAGTAATTGTTTACAGCTGATCATAGAAACTAGCTATTGCTCTGAAGAAATAGCAATTTAGTATTACTAGAAAAACAAGGAAAAGGGACTTTTTTTTTCTGCATATAAGACATATGTCGTGACTCTCTGTGACTTTACAACAGTTTCATACTGGTGTAACTGTTTATTTCAGCTAGCTGACAGTGGCATCAAACCAGTACACTCAAATAAAGAATGACCTGATGGAAAAGAAGCCATTAAGTATGGGAAAAATTATACATCTGCTAATAATAAATCACCAAGGTAAACAGTGGCATTCAGCAGGTAAGGGAGCTAATGTAGGCTCTACCTTCACCTCCTTACTGGTATACAACAAGAAATCATGTAACTATTTACTAGATTCAAATTTTATTATGGGTATAGAGGTAAAAGAAGGGAAAGGAGGTCCTCTTCCACTTTGCGCACCAGGACACAATGTCTTCTCATGACCGACCAATGGTCACCTCCGGGCCAGAATGTGGTCACCATCATTCTGGCCGTCATAACAGAGGATGGCAGTGCAGTAATGAGTTTGAAACACAGACAGTCTTGATTACGGTGCAATTCAAAGCGCCTCTCAGGCCCTTGTGGCCAGATGTCCCTGCATGGTCCTCATCTTCCTATTTCTCCAGCCCAAGGGCACACATCTCCTCTTTAAAGGTGCTTTCCACACCTTCATGCTCCACCGCTATTTGTCACAAGGGAAGGCTCCGAAGTGTTGGCCTGGAAAGTGCTCTCACCCAGATATGCCTGAGTGTGTACACATCCCTGAAGTGTGTATCATCTCATCTGTCAC
The DNA here is from genome assembly GCF_963924245.1 of Chroicocephalus ridibundus. NCBI lineage: Eukaryota > Metazoa > Chordata > Aves > Charadriiformes > Laridae > Chroicocephalus > Chroicocephalus ridibundus. The sequence goes on along the minus strand of NC_086285.1, from coordinate 155,401,847 downwards.
ACTTCCTTCGCATTCTGGAAACTACACTATGAGCAGTGCCATTTAAGTTAGGGAGGAAGAACAGAAGGGTACCCACACTACTAATATTTTGCTGAAGAAAAGGGTATGAGATGAACAGACTGAAGACTCAAACATTCCCAGTCTCTAGTATGAGATTTTATTAGTACAAGGAAAATGTCAATTGGGAAAGCTCAGAAGTTCTACGTAAGATGTTAAATAAAGAATGTGAAAGCCAATCTCTCTTGCCCAGTGTGTCCCTGCATGGTGGGTCCTTTCTTCATCCTTGCTCTCTACTCCATCACTTTTCAGTGCTCTCTCAGCTTGAGTAAGAGTCACACAGTCCGCTTTGTGTCCCTAGAAGAATTCCCTCCTCCCAATCCCAACTTGGCCCAAAAGCTTGTCCCTTCTCCTGAAGGGTTTCCCCTATTTCAGCCAGGTTAAGACAAACTGAAAATAGGAAATCCCACGACTGCAGGAGGAACCATCTTAATCAGTACATGGTACCTGCACAATGGGCTGCAAAACAGCACATGAAACAGCTACAGCAAACCTGGTAGTATCTTCTTTCTAATAACACCTACATGTCATTTTAAAAGATGGTAGCCAGCTACTTCAGTGGTAACTGAAGGACCACTTTCCCTGGCTTCAGTACAGCAATTGAGATATTTTTACATTTTACGTGATGATGAAACTCAGATATGTTGCCCATTTGCAGTGATTTTGAAGTCACTAGGCACCAGGCACCACCATGTCCTGGCTTGTCAGATCCAAACTAATTTGATTCAAGATTGCATTAAAGGAAAGAGAATTATCTAAGTCACATAATTTCATAGTATTTTGCGCTAGGTACACAGATAATTGCTACTTATCAGCTGACCTGTAGTAACTTGTTTAGAGCATGGTAACTTGATCACACATCGAGGTCTTTACACAGCATAAGAAGTATGCAAAGGCTTGTAATCCTTGCTGGTATAAATGTGAGGAGAAACTACAGAAGTTGCTAATATAAACATTCAGGAGATGTACCGAAATTTTACTCACTCTCCCATTGTTCCCCAAGCAGGAGCCTTGCAATGACTACATCAGGATGAAATTAGAGATTTGGAAATCATACAGTGAGTTTCTCGGGGAAAAAATGAGATGACGAGAAAGATGGATAAGATCCAGTGCTATTAGACAGTAAAATAGGATCTGCAAACATATAGCTCTGTAAAATAAACATTGAGAGTGTCTGCAAATATATGTAGCCAAATTAGACCCATTGGCTAAGCACTGAAGGAAGTTTAATACAGATACATTATTCTTTTAGAAGTCAGGCTTAAGTAGACAGATACAACTAGCTAAAAATCCAGTTACAAAAGATAAAAAGAAATAGGAAAAACCCCACTACTATTCACTCAGACGGGCTCTGCAGAGCTGAAAAGATGCCCATTTTGGAGGCTATCTGAATGCTGTCACTATAAGGAGCGTGCCGCATCCTAGAAAAGATCCCATAGCTCCTCGGTTCCTACCGCTTTCCAGATGTTCCCTTGACTGCTCCTTCTGGCACGCTCCAAGGTAGCATTCGCTATCTGCACTTCACCTCATGCAGCCCCGGTCAGCATCACCCCAGGTAGCCCCTCTCACTCTGCCTCCCACCCAGCTCATCCTGATGACCCAGCTAGAGGGGCAGAGGGCTCTAAACTCAGATTACCTATAGGAAATATTACAGGGCGGTGGCTTACATGGAGGCAGCACTGTGTTAGTAGGATAATATTGCTCCTGATAAATAAGCTGGTAGGTAGAATCATAGAATCATAGAATTGTCTAGGTTAGAAAAGACCCTTTAAGATCATCAAGTCCAACCGTAAACCTATCACTGACAAGTCCACCACTAAACCATGTCCCTAAGTGCCACATCTACTGGTCTTTTAAATACCTCCAGGGATGGTGACTCAACCACTTCCCTGAGCAGCCTGTTTCAATGCTTGAGAACCCTTTCAATGAAATTTTTTTCCTAATTCTCCAACCCAAACTTACCCTGGCGCAACCTGAGGTCATTTCCTCTTGTCCTATCACTTGTTATTTGTGAGAAGAGACCGACCCCCACCTGGCTACAGCCTCCTTTCAGGTAGTTGTAGAGAGCGATAAGGTCTCCCCTCAGCCTCCTTTTCTCCAGGCTGAACAAGCCCAGCTCTCTCAGACACTCCTCATAAGACTTGTGCTCCAGACCCCTCAACAGCTTCATTGCCCTTCTCTGGACCTGCTCCAGCACCTCAATGTCTTTCTTATAGTGATCGGCCCAAAACTGAACACAGTACTCGAGGTGCAACCTCACCAGTGCCGAGTACAGGGGGACAATCACTTCCCTCGTCCTGCTGGCCACACTGTTCCTGATACAAGCCAGGATGCTGTTGGACTTCTTGGCCACCTGGGAACACTGCTGGCCTATATTCAGACAGCAGTCGACCAACACCCCCAGGCCCTTTTCTGCCAGGCAGCTCTCCAGCCCCTCTTCCCCAGGCCTGTAGCGATGCATGGGGTTGTTGTGACCGAAATGCAGGACCCGGCACTTGGCCTTATTAAACCTCATACAGTTGGCCTTGGCCCATCGATCCAGCCTGTCCAGGTCCCTCTGTAGAGCCTTCATAACCTCAAGCAGATCGACACTCCCACCCAACTTGGTGTCATCTGCAAATTTACTGAGGGTGCACTCCATCCCTTCGATGAGGTCGTTGATAAAGATATTAAACAGAACTATCCCCAGTGCTGAGCCCTGGGAAACACCACTTCCAACCATCCACCAGCTGAATTTAACCCCATTCAACACCACTCTTTGGGCCAGGTCACCCAGCCAGTTTTTTACCCAGTGAGGAGTACACCTGTCCAGGCCATGAGCAGCCAGTTTCTCCAGGAGAATGCTGTGGGAAACTCTCAAAGGCTTTACTAAAGTAAAGGAAATTCAGAAATTGCTTGGAGTAATTATGGGTGACATTGCACTGGGCCATGTCACTCAGGTGCCACAGCACACCTAAGGATGAAGGTCCATCCCCATCTCCAAGGAGCTTTCTGCCTGAACAAGGCTGAATGAAGGCAGTAATATCCAAGGAGAGAAATTTACATGGAAGTAGGAAAATGTGGCCGCCTTTCAGGTTGATTCCTTTCTTCATCTCTGAAGTAAAAGTGCAAGACTCTTCTTGTGGCAGGTTGGAAACTACTTACAGACAAGTTATCAAATAGACCAGTCATATTTTAAGAGAATGGATAGCTAGTACCTGGTACAACATACCAAGGTTACAGGTGAATCCCCCCCACATGGAAATTTTTAAAATCTAAGGTTTTGTAGGGAGCAGGCAAGAATTCAAAGGAGAATTCAGTCAGAGTGGGCCTGGATCCTGCTAACCTGGATGGTCCTTGTGGGCCCTCCTGGCAGCAAATCCAAGAAGCTGCTTAATGTATTAATGGCAGAAGTTACAAGAACATGGTTTGAGTGTGGTATCAGAAGAACAGAAGTGCAGTTTGGAAAAGGTTAATGTGAAGTCTTCAAGGCACACTCAGTAGAAGGCGGGTGGGTTCAGGCTGCCTGCTGGCAGCTGGAGTGGCTTGCAGAAACATTCCTTTGACCCCCAAATCTCCACCCAAAAGTTGAACCTTTTTTCCAGTCCTTCCAGCTGCTCACATCATGCTGGCATTTGAGATGAAGTTTTCGCTTTTCTAGGCACATCACAAAGTTAGCCTCCTCCCCTCCCTTCCTAGTTTTCTCTTTTGTTTTTGTATTTAAAGTTCCACTTTAAGATTTTGTTTTCTCCAGGATGTTTGACTAAACTTCAAAATTAAACACGCTTGGCTGGAAATGACTTCCAGGCTCTCTAAGAATCAGGTGGCTCCAGCGCGTTTGGGGGACTCTGGCTAGGACTGAGTCAGCAGAAGCACCCGCTTTTCTTCCTGGGGGGAAGTGCAGCTGCAAAGCAGAACACAAAAACAAAAACACCAACAATAAGAGCTTCCATGTCAGCCAGCTGAGTAATAGGAACATTTCCACAGCACACAGGACACTCTGCCCATTTAGAGTGTCCAAGAAATGTGATATTCAGCAGGTTTCCTTAACTTCCATGTAATACCTTTGCTGCTCAATGTTTTTTTTTAAGACAAATTAATAGAGTTTTGTTGTTAGAATTAAAAAGAGGTCCTTAAAAGTGTGCGAATATTGTATCGTTTCCTCTGATTTCACAGAGACCCTGAAAGCCAACCTTAGAAAGTTATAAGCAGCTCCTTTTTTCTCAGTTAAACTTAACTCAGATACCTCCATGACTCTTTAATGAACTTTTTGATCCTCGAGGGGAATCATGTCACGACGATTGACAAAAGTGAACAGCGTTTAGTCTTGATGCCTTGACCAGATGAAGCTCAGATGAAACTTCTCTTTTCTTGCCCCCAAATACTGCCACTCAGCTTGTCTGCAGAAATATTACCAAGAGAGACAGACTTGCCACAGGACAACTCCTGCCCCCAAAGATTCCAAATCACACCTAAAAGTTCCTCTGAACTAAATCCATACTGCAGTGCGAATAGCCTGATTTTTTGGACAAAGGCTCAATCTTGCTGCTTTGTCCCCACTTCTTGCTGGGGGCATCTTACTACCCCTTTTCGCTTCTTGAGGAGTTTTTGGGGGAAATGTGAATGCTCAACTGTATGCTTCTTATCAGAGAAACTCTGCTAACGCAGCCTCCCGTCCTGCCTGAGGGTTCACCTAGTTTGGTTCACCTGAGCTGATAGCATATAGTACAGAGGCACTGCAATGACGAGAATGGAAAACAGTAGATCCAAAGGACTTAAGACTGCAAGTGTTTTCACTATCCTGGGAGATGCTAAAAGCAAAGTAATTTCTTAAAGCATAAATTGTTTTGCTGTGTAATCAGCAAAACTAAAATTTATTGGCTGTCATAGGACCATTTGCTACTCTGCATGTTCTGTGCAGTAGACCTGAAAGTGTTTCAAAATATTTCAAAAAAGAATTAAATTTCTTTGTGATGTATTTCAATGAGAATATTGAATTGCTTACTGTCCACACTATATTCTTTATATTGTTAGCAGGATAATAACACATATTCAGGCTCCCATGAGCTGTATTTATCCCTAAAATCCATTGATATCACTGTGTTTTCTTTGGTCACAGTGACGGAACTGTACAATAAATTACTTGGTTGTAGAAATCAAGCAAGTTAGCCTACTGCATAAGTTTGAAGTGCATGAGAAAAAAACAAGGCTGCAGCGCAAATGTTTGTTCAGCTCCCATGGTTTTTAAAAACATTGACCTAAAAATGAGGCGTTTGCACTGGAAACGGCAGCCAAACCCCACAACAGAGCACAGCATACGTAGCGGTCAGGCTGCGTATTGCTTTCTTGCGAGGTCATAACTGTGGGCCGAGAGAGCCAACATCTGTAAGGCTTGATAGAGCCCTTGAAACACAAGTGGCTCTGGCATATTTTAGGAAGAGAGAGACATCTCCTGGACGAACTGTAAATCTGCTCTTCCCTCTTCTGTACACTTAATAACGCATGAAGAAGGTTACGGTTAGCTGCAATATAGTTGTATGCTAGATAAGAGTTCTTTTTGTTCCATATTTTATTATTTCAAATGAATTGAAATGTACTGTGCCATTGATATCAAGGGGGAAATAACAGCATATCTACAAAAGAAAAGGAAAATGAGTTTTAGGAGCATGGCCCTAGAGCCCAGTAATAAGTCAGGGAATTAAACTGTGCTTTTTTCTAGACCTATCTTTTATAAACTCATTTCACCACTTAAACTTCAAAATCCTCTTATGGTTCTGTAACTTCTTAGATTACCAGCCACATCATATTGCTGTTGCTTAGAGTCAAATTAGTTTCCTCTTTTTTTCAGAACAAAATTTATTATGCCATATTATAAAGGAAGGCATTGCTTCTCATCTTTCCAGTACCTTACCAGTTTCATGAGATGCAGAAAATGAGTAGGAAATCTATTAACTATGTTTTCTATTAGTAGCAATTCCAAAGGTGATATGTGAAGTGTTATCTAGGTAGTTCCTTAAATAGTATCAGATTGCCTGGGTGTGAAGTCCCTGGCTATTGCCCTTTCAGGAGAAGAATAGCCAATGTATTTCACGTTTGTGGTGTATTTTTGTTCCTCACAAAGAATTTCCTAGCTAAATTCTCAGTGACACAGAAGCTAAATCACACATTTGATACAGAGATAGGGTTGTTATGCCCTATCCAGTTTTCACTAGGTATTTTGTTTCCTGGTGTTATGCTAAGATAAAAAAATAAAATAAACTTTCTAATTTTATCAGCAATTCCTCTTAGAAGAATGTAAGGGAAACGGAACTGGTAGACTTTCTGTAGCACAATGAACATATAGCTTCTACTGTGATTGACTGCCCTAAGGATCATGTATGGATCCTTGAAAGGAAACCCTAGGTCCATGCCCTTGTCTCATGGACAGCATTACTGCAGAATGTGAAGGGAATATTAACATTGGGTCTGGAGACAACCGAGAACCAACAGTGAGACATTATACAGACGTGTGTGGCAATTACTACAGCATTTCCAGAAATTTATACTGGAAAAAAGGAGCAGCCAAAGACAGATGGAAAACTAATGGAAAGTCATTGCTGATCAGCTGCAAGGACTTGCACCCAGATTCTTCCCACCGGGATTTAGATTCAGAATTGAGTTGCTGCAATTAAGGATCCTCAAAATTCAAGCTGTCATTGTAGGCAAGGGAGTGACAGAGAGAAGAGAAGACAGAGAGGCGATTCAGCCTACCTATGTACTAACTTCTCTCCCCGAGGTGCACCAGTGTGTTAAATCATCCTCCATTGACATCACCTCGCCTTCACCAGGGATGTAGCCTGGGAAGCTTCTCTCTGCATTAAGATATTTCAGTTAAGCATCTAAATCAAAGTGTGACAAATCTCAGCTTTTGCTGTCAGTCCAGAAACAAAAGCACGCAAAATGCAGTGGCAGGAATAGAGGCAGACAAAAAGCTATTGCATTTTTCTTTGAGGTTTAGGCTGATTTTAATGTTTATTTATATTGCCAGGTAATACCATTCCTTTGCCTCAAAAAGCATTCCCTAAAGCCAACGATTAGATAAAAACATGGTAAAACTAGTGCAGCTCTATTCATACCACTCAACAGACCTGAGTGAATCTGGATTCTAAATGTTTAATGTATGAAACTGTTTGTGGTGAGTTCGCAATATTATAGTGGGAATAAATTCTTAAGTAATAGTTTATTTTTCCAAGTGCTTTTAAATGCATGCGCAGTCTCAGATTGCTTTGAAATTTTCTGCACCTCGTCGAAGTTCCAATTAAGCTTCACAGCCTTGATTCGTAACCATTTTTTCAATGAGTTTCCAAGATACATTACCCTCTCAGCGCACTGGATATCAGTTTCCTACTTATGACTCAAATCTCTCCAGTTTAATCACCCACCAAGCTTTGATCTTGTCACTTACTGCCACTCAGCAGAACACATATGTAGGTCATAAATGTTATAGGTTGCAGAAGATGACTTTTTCTTGATACAAATTGACATGACAGAACCAAGACAGCTTGTGAGCAGACTGGTTTCAAGGTGGTGTGTTACAGCCTCTGAAAATTATATCTATGCAATTCCCACTCTGCCCATATCAGCAACCTTGTAAATTCTGCTCCTGGATACCCCTTCCCAAGCTGATATACCCAAGCAAGGGTCTCAGGCTAGACCCTAATGCCTGGTTGTGACCCAGACTCCTGAAAAACCCGTTTCTTCTAGCTCCATATGCAAAAGCAAGTTTCAGCATAGCCAGGCCATGCTGGGAAGCACAGACGAGACACACAATCCTGTTAAGAAGTTCTTGGTTCCACTGACTCCGTTACCTTTCTGCCATTACTGAACAGGTAACAGGGATTTAACCTTGTTTTACAGAACCCCAGAATGACAGAATGGTTGAGGTTGGAAGGACCTCTGGAGTTCATCTAGTTTGACCCTCTGCTCAAGCAGGGCCACCTAGTGCAGGTTGCCCAGGACCATGTCCAGGTGGCTTTTGAGTATCTCCAAGGATGGAGACTCCAAAAGTTCCATTTATTGATTTTGAAATTAGAGGTTATTTTCGTGAGGACTGTTTCCATGTTTTCGGCTTCAGGAATATCTGTACCAGCGCAGCTGAGAGGGTGTTAATTGCAACAGGGAGAGAAAGAACGTAAAGAAATGTGTAGCCAGTAGGTGGGAACTCATAAAGTAAGCTTTGTCTCCAGGGCGTTATTTAGCTACACTGTGAGTCTAATGGGAGCCAAATTTCAGAAAACAACAAACCCACCCTCTTTCCAGGTACAGAGGTGGAGTTATGCAGAGAAGAATGTATATCTAGGAGCCTACAGCATGCATACAGCCTGTTGGTACTGCAGGCTGTGGCCCAAAAGTGTTTCTAGAGCTAAGACAGACAGGAGCAGCTTGGGAGGGATGGAACCAAGCTTAGGAGGGACTATCCTTTGTGTGCAATGGCTGGAATGAGCAAGCATCTTTCCTTCAGTATGCCTTAGCTCTTCTCCCCCATCAGTCTCCCTCAGAGTCCTGCTGGAAAGAAAAGGACTTGGAAAGAAAGGAGAAAGCCTGAGGCAGAGGTAGGGAGCAGGAGCGGGGTATCTCAGCAGCCAATCCTAACCCTTCTTCCCCTCTTTGTTGCTGTTGCCATCAAAAATAATAGTTTCCCTTGCAGCCTCCATCACCTGTAACATGAATCAAGAAGGACTCCTCCTCCTGTGAATCACAGTAAATTCTTTTGACCCTTCCTCCCTGTCCATTTTTTTGCAGCTTTACTATATATGCCCTTTCCATACAATTAACATAATTTTCATACCAAGAGCAAGTAGGTTTATATATACTTTACTGTGGGAAAAACCCAAAAGACTGATTCCAAGAGTGGGTAGAGCTGAGGCCATGCAGCAGGGCAATTTACTGTAACTCTCCCTTTTCTGTTTTTCATGAGCTTGACATCATGACCTGGTAGAGCACAAGTCAGCATGAAGGAGTGCAAGGCCAGTATAACTCCTGGCTAAGTGATATGCATTTATTAATGAGTCCAGGAGAGAATTGGATCATCAGGCTTGGATTCTGACAAATTTTCCAGGCCTGATCCTTCTTCTACCATGTACAGGTTGATTACTGGCTTCCCAAATACATTTAGTCTTCATGGATATTCCTTTATTGCAAGAGCACGTGACACGATTTAGTCAGACAGACAGTAAGGGACAGCTCTTTGTGGGCAAAATATTTACCCTACAGGACAGAGAGGGCACTACCTACTACCTCGAGCTTCTTTTCTTCCACTTTAGCACATGCTTCCCAAAGCCAAGATTCATCTTTCTGCAGTAGTCCTTTTCCTCCTAATGTACAGCTCCCCATTCCCAATAGATCTTGCACAATTTTTCTCAGCCCATTCCTGTTGCTGTTATTTATCAATCAACAAAGAAAAATAAAGGTCGCAGATACAGCTCACTTTTTACCCTTCTTCCTAGGACTTCAGTCTTTTTAGATCTCTTCAACTGTAACAGTCCCGATAGTAGTTTTGCTAACTGCAGTGATTGTTGGTTTGAGGTTTTTTTGCTAGAGGAATAGAAATGTGATGGAAATAGTGCATGGGGTTTGCTTTCTTGCATAACCATTTATCATTTGCACTTTATGACCTTTTTGATTGATGTCTTGTTCTACTTGGCTAGTAAGAAGTTCCAGCAGTTTCCAGATTTTATATCTCTATGTGTCCTTAATGTCATGCTGGCTTTCCACTTCTGGGACTGATAATGATGGATTATGGTAGCAAGGCCTCAGGGTGAATTAACGCATTGGCCATATTGGCTTGTGATTCTTAATAGGCCTGTAAATGGATCAACCTTGTTTTTCAGGACTTTATAGGTGACAGGATAATTTTAAACATTATGTAGTCTATGGAATAGTATGTATGTAAGTTTGATAAAGCCATTATACTGGATGCAACATTTTTCAGAACTCTTGGTTCTGAATAGTCAAACCCTTTTCTTCTCTCCGGGAACACACAATGAAAACGCACGTTGTGAAGGACTTGTTGTCAGGTATTTCAGAGTCAAGCCTGGAAACATCCTTAATACCAGAGATCCTGTTGCTTTCAATGGCCAAGAAGGATATGTAGCATTGCACAGGATGGAGAGCAGCAAGCAGAACTCTTTCCTCAAAGTGCTGTTAGATCTCCTCCAGACGTGATGGAAGTTTGGTTGTCTAGAAACCACAGTCCTGATCACCTACGAATAGTAAAGGTCGCATAACACTTTTTTGCATGGAGGTGTATTAATTTCGTCTGTGACTGTGACCCCATTTTTTCACTCGGGTTGGTATGCTGAACTGACTAGTTTGCAATAAACTATGGCATGACTTAGCACGCTGGGTACTGCACTGAGTAGATGGGGTTAGGCATTAGCAATGCCTGGGGTTAGGCCTTAGCAATGCATGGGTATTTTAATCCATTCCCCATGCAAGCCTCTTTGTCCAAAGATATATTGACAGTGTCTTCGCAGAGTGTAAGCAAGCTGCCAATTGTCTTTAAATTCAGGGATTTGAGCCATCAGTCATTAGGCTTGGCCAGACAAGGACAAGAGCAGCCCTAGTAAGCCATGCTTGCTTCCACCACCCAGTGAAAGGCGGGCTGTGTAGGATGGTGGCTGTTTTTGCAGGCAGAGGCGGGTGGTACTCCAGAGGCACTGCCATCATTTCTGTCACCCACCCAGCAGCAGCAGGAACGGCCAAATCTCTTAGACACCCACACTCCCCCCCGGCAGGAGTGACTGAGGCCCAGCCCCCTGGCCTTGTAAAATTCAGAAGACTGAAGCCAGCTTTGTTCTCCCCGTAGACAGGCCCTGACTGACTATATGTAATTGAAACCATTCTAAGGAATATAGTGTTGCAATGAGAAGTAGCATGAACTATTTTATCAGTCACACTGAATATACTTTTCTGAAGTGGTCCCTCCAGTAATTTTGCAAAGGTGTTTGCTCTAACTGAGTTGATTCTTGGGGCCCAATTGCACCCAAGGAAACAGATTTGGACATTTGGCTCATTAACTTCTTCTTGTAAAAAAAACGGTTGTCCTGGTTTCAGCTGGGACAGAGCTAATTACTGTGCTTCAGATTTGGTGTGAAAGGAATGTCAATAATGCATATAGTTTTAGTTGTTGCCAGGTGTTGTTTATATTTTTCAAGGATTTTTTTCAGGTTCCCATAGAAGGAGCATAGACAGAATGATGGAATGGCCAATGGAATATTCCATACCATAGGTGTCATGCTCAGTATATAAATCAGGTTGGCCAAGGGGTGGGAACTCACGATCACTGCTTGGGAAGGTACCAATTCACCGAGTGGTGAGAGTGACCTGTGTCCTTATTATTGTTATTGTTATTTTCCGTTTCTCTTATGGTTTTATTAAACTGCCTTTATCTCAACCCATGAGGTCTTTTTTCCTTTCCCTTTCCCCTCCTTTTTTCCCTCTTCTCCCTGCCCTTCTGGGGGAAGAGGGAGAACTGCGTGAGCGGCTGGGTGGTCCTAGCTGCCGGCTGTGGTTAAACCATGACAGTGGCATATCACTCATCATAAAAAGATAATATCCCTTTCAAATCTACTTTTGAGACCATCACTTAACTGAGAAAGTACTTTGTTAGAAAGTATTTCTGGAGGCCTCACACTTCCCACCTAGGACCTGCAAAATCCCACCGAAGCCGATATCATTCTGAATTGACAAAGGGCGTGTTCAATCATGCAGCTACAGTCTCATCACTGAATTCTTCCTATCACTAGATAAATCTCTGGATCAGCTGCTTTAATTCTGCCTCATCGCAGTGGAATCTGCTTTCCAGGCTCCCAGGCTGCACTTCTTTTCTAATTACTCTTCTTTGCTTAGCGTTAGATACAAAGCATCAAGAACAACAGAAACCACGAAGGGATACTGCCCAAATCCTGTTCCAAGCATGACCTGAGAATTTGACAGGTTTTCTGATAGATGTTAACCACCCTTATTCATTGCAAACTCAGAGAAACTGAAATAGCAGTTTTCTACATACAGAATGCTCTCAGTGGACAGCGAAGACCAGTGTCCACATCCGTGTGTCTACAGCCTCGTGTTCCTGAAGCAAGGTGTCAGTCAGTGGCTCTCCGTAGTGCTTCTCCAATGTCAATGTCAACTGGCTATTTCAAAGCTGTGGGCTCGTACTTCCCCAGCTACTGTGTCACAAGCAATCTTGAATTTCAGGCACAACGCAACAAGAGATTACTTCTGAAGCTGAAAAATCTTAGTTATTTCTTTTAACTTAACAGCACCTTGGAGCAGGGTTTTCTGGATACCCTTGACAAAATATAAATATAACTGCGTGATGAAATATAGAGAATAAATGCAATAGAAAGAAAAAGAGAAGTAATCACAACCTTGAATTTGATACACAGAAACAATGCCAGACAATACTTAATACATCACAAGGAGTAGGAAATAAAATATTTCTTTATGCATTTGATGTGTTTCCATATATACTTGTCTCTTTCTTTATATATAAAAGGGATCTGTGATGCCCAAGTCATGGAATAACCAAGAGTATAATAGTTACAAAAGCATGCGTGGGGAATCATATTGCAGAGTCGCGCTCATTTCTGTACTGTGCTCCCCAGTGCTCCAGGCTTTTGACTGGCTTTCTAGTTCAGTTATATGCTATATCCACACTTAGCCAAATCAAATAAATCAAGCTGGGCCCAAGCTGCCTGTGCAGAACCATCTGGAAGTCTCTTGAAGGCGTTCCCTCATGGGCTTTTTCAGCTCAGGCTTTGTGCCAGGATCTAAAGCATTACTGGGCAGATCACCTGCATTTTCATGGCACTGCACTTGAGTACATACGTCCTGCAGACCACACCTGACTCTGCACAAAGCCAATTTATGTTTTTTCATCTGCAGCAAATTAAGCCAAAGACTGGATATACTGTCTGTTGATAATCGTATCTTAACTGTATGACAAAATGCAATTGCATCTTCACTATTGATAGCCACCAGGGACAGAGATGGAGTTATTTAGTGGGACTGGGTTCCAAAAATGTTGGTACTTGATAGCAACAATCTTATTACTTACTTTCCAATGTTAGCTTTTGTTGATACAAAAATAAAAAAATATCTTTGAATCTCCTGTAAGCTGCCTTTTTCAAGGATATTGAATATAAAGAAGAACATACTAAATCTCAGGTGTAACCCAGCTCTAGCCCAGGTCCTAGTCTTTTGAAGAATCAAATATTTTTTCTACCAGAGCATGAAACTGCAGGTTTGGCTTCTTAATAGTATGTGACTATCCAGGTGTTTCAGCATTTCCCCTCTGCCTGAGGCACGACCTGTCAATTCCCCATATCACAGCTGCCAGAGTCGCTTGCCTAGACAATAATACATGTCATATCTGATTTAGTTGACATTCACAGTTACATTTCTGCTTCACTGTTTTGGATGGGTAACAGGACACCTTTGAATAGAAATTTTGACTTGTAGTAATACTACTTTTCAGTTATTTGGGCAATTGTAATACACAGTGTCAATAAAAATCTGTTGTGTACCAGACAGAAGAATACATTTCTCATTTTCTCAAAGTTTCAAACATATGAAACAAAACTTTCATGGAGTTTTTAAACTATCTGTCACCACAGTGCCTCAGCACGACTTAGGCATTATAGCACAGGAATGAACTAAAGTAAGATCATCTCACAAACTGCTGAATAATGCCTTCTCATTGGCAGTACCAGCACCATCAGACGTGACAGATATGTAGTATTGTCACCTGAGCAGCCTTAACCAAGTTTAGTAGAAACATTTCAAAATATCTATCCTGCCATCTAGTGTTTCTCAACAAAAGAGAAGACCTGAGCATGCAGTAATTTCATAGGACAATTTTATGCCTCATTATGAATCTGAGTCTATTTTAGCAGATTTCTTAAATGGAGGAACAGGTAGTCATGTCCACACAGTGAAACACTTACTGACATTGTCCCTTAAGGAAAGAAGGATGTCCACAGGATATTAGGATCTCTGACCACTACAGAAACTTCTAGAACAACCCTATTTACCAAATGATAAAGAAGATGACAAAGATAGACAGCTTTCTATTTCTTTTGCAGGTGAACACAAATCCGCAAGTCTAGTAACGAGGACACCAAGCTAAGCTTGGTCTCAAGCTTTCCCAAAATACTTTAGAAATTTTGGTTAGTAGCTTCTATTTTGTTTTTAATGCTAACTGCACAAAACGGTCTGAGGAGCAGAGACTGGAAATAAGATGTCTCTTTGACCACATGAATCCCATGCTGTTGGCAGCGTTACAGTCTAGCTTCAGCAAGACTGTGAATATCTAAGATGCTCATTTGAACTCAGGTAGTATCTGGATATTTAAACTTCTTAAGGTTCAACAAAGAATAGGAGACAAGTCTTCCTCCTCTGGAGTGTGTACTCTAACTGCTAGGTCAGTGTACCAGTGTCAGGCATAAACCAGCATTTTAAAACAGTGAGTTATCCATCTATATCCGAAACCACGATTTAGACCTCGAAGTGCAGGAAATGCACTGGACCTACCAATGACAGTCTCATACAGACACTTAATTCATAATCCAGCGTCAGACAGACAACCTCTCTCCATTCTGTTGGTCAGTTTAGATATCTGCCCACCAACTGGGCCGTCTACTGAGACTTCTTCAATCAATTAACTTTCCCAGTTGCAGCAGCAACATAGGCATCTAGCTGTCAGTGGACAATTCTGCTCTGAAAGAAGGACAAATACAATTCAGGGGGATGGTTGTTATGCCAACAAACATTAGCAGAAAAAAAGATGAAAGCATGTTTGGCCACTTCTATGCAGATCTTAATGCTAAGCTTCCTTCAACCGGGAGTCAAGCCTAGGCCCCTGGAACATGCGTCTCAAATTTACCAAGACTGTCAAGACACATGTGGCCTTTTTTATCCTCCCCATACTTCTGCTTGACTTCCAAACTTGGATGCAACTGCGTTTTCATTATGTTGTACTTTTTTCCATTTGCTTTCCAACCTTTGCCTTCTTTTCTACTTTGAGTTCAGCCAAAATCCACCATAAACTACAGTGTTATCAGCTGAGGAGAAGTCATGTGTTGTAAATGTGTTGATGGCTCTGGTGACTCTATCACATTACAAATCAATTTGCTTCACTCTTGGAGTTGAACCATTATAGCACCAAGCCTAAAACCACTACTATCAAATGCATCCTTGAGAGGCACGTAAATTTCGTATGCAGCTTTAAAATGTGTTTAGTCACAAAGTGATTTTAAAAAATTATAAATACATTTTGCATCTTGCATGGCACTTTGGTACGATGCCAATCACAGACTCAGTTTTCAGACTTTTGTGCTTACCTGATCACAAGCCAGCAGTGGTGAGGTCATGACAGAATATTTCACTGGTCATTATTTCCTATTTTCCTTCAGTCTCCACAAGGAGACCTATCTCACCTATCATCTCCCACTGTTATCTGTACACTGCCTACAAAGGTGAGGAACTGTCTGGTTAGGGCTCATCTTTCTATTTTGTGGTTTTTTTGTATTTCTGTACAATGCCTAATCCATTTTCTCTTGATCCCAGAATGAGATCCTCCTCGTTTTCCCACCTTTCAGCCCAGGTCCAGTGTCAGAAAGAAATGCATATAGTGCTTATCAGCTTCTTTGAGCTGAAGCATGGTCTGAACAAGAACTCTTGTTTTGTGCCTTAGAGATTTTTGTGCCTGGCGTTTCCTGCTGGCTTCCTGTCCAAATACCAGAGACACCAAGGGCTGCTGGGGCTGCAGGATCAGGAAAGGTCAACATACATTTAGCCTGGTGTGGCTACACTGCTAAGTATGACAGCTAAACAAGCTATTTAAGATAGCTGCCAAAGGTCTATGCTAATACCTGGCTCCTCATCAAAGCAATTATCATCGCTAAAATTTTGCCTTTGTTTTCCTACCACGTTGCTGTAAATGAACATAAGCCTTTTGAAATACCAACAATGAAAGTTTTTCAGTCTCTCCTTGTACACCCATGATAAATGGGGGACAGGGGATTCTTAACAACAGGCTTCCAGTGGATTGATGTATCTAAACCCCTTACTTGCTTTGGAAATTCTCTTCCCACCACGGACCATACAACAAACTGACTGAAGTTTACTTCTCCCTCTTCCTATTCCTCTGCCAAATTTAAGCTGTGTGATATGCACAGAGTTCATCTGAGAAATGGGAGTGCAGTGATAGGACAAGGAGTAATGGTTTTTAACTGAAAGAGGGGAGATTTAGATTAGATATCAGGAAGAAATTCTTTACTGTGAGGGTGGTGAGGCACTGGAACAGGTTGCCCAGGGAAGTTGTGGCTGCCCCATCCCTGGAAGTGTTCAACCTGGTCTTGTGGGAGGTGTCCCTGCCCATAGCAGAGGGGTTGGAACTAGGTGATCTTCAAGGTAGGGACCACCCCAAACCATTCTATAATTCGATGATTCTGTGAAATGCTCAACAATATTATCATATGTTGGCATGATGCCTTGGAAAAAACAGAAATGTATGTTATACTATACTCCTTTATAATTTTCAGCATATTCTTCAGAGAAAATGCATAGTAGTATCTTTATTCATTTCATTTCTTTTCCTCCTACACCATTTAACGCAGGTGAAAGCACCATTGTTTTTGCACCATTGTTTTAGCATCTCCAGTAGAATATACACAAACTTACCACCAGTGTTTCACAGGTGGTGAAACCTGACCCCATCAAAATTTTGTTCGCTTTCCAGCGGATGTCTATAAAAGTTCCCTACAGACAGGATTAGCAGAACAGACTCAAGTTTCCCCACACAAATCTGCCCTTTGTGCTTTGGCATACACTTGCAATTTGGGTCTAGGTCTGTCAGATGAAAACGTTGTGCATATTCTGGCCCATTGTGTGAGACTGGCATGGCCAGTAATATGATATTATCTTTAAAGTCTGAAAATCACATGGGAAATTAGCGTCTGTATTCTGATGAAGAAATTGTGAAGCTCTGAGCAAAGCCTTTTTTATCTCCTGTTCCGTCAGTTTGTCTAACGTTACAAAATGAAGCAAGCCTTTTCTGCAAAAAGGAGCTTGTGTAATTTTCCAAATGAGGAAAAAAAAAAAAATTGGTCAAAATGCAGGATGAATTTGAAACATCTGCAAGAATCCAAACAGGCCAGGCATAAACTGAAAAGAATAGAACCATAGAATCATAGAATACCAGGTTTGAAGGGATCTCAAGGATCATATGGTCCAACCTTTTTTGGCAAAAAAAGGAGAGCCGTGGAATGATTTATACTACCACGTTGTTGCTGTGGATGACAGAGAAAGCATGCGCCAGCAGCTGACCTTGTGAGGAAAGGAGGTCACAGATCTCAGCTCATACTCTGGTGGCCTCCAGAAAGGGACTTGCCTCACAGTCCATGTCAAACAGGAGATCCCAGGCAGGTCACAGAGCCTGAGTGAAAGACTAGCAGCACACCTGCGCTTTCAGGAACCACAATAAAGGCCCAGTCTTTTATAAAAGCTCTGCCACAGCTGGGCAGTGAGTTAGCTCTGAATTTGTTGCCCCGCGGATAGCTGCCGTTCTCAAAGTAGCAGTGGGTAGCATGTGGGAGGTCACTTCTGCCCCGCCAGGCGGCCTTCAGAGTTGTTTCTGGCTGAGTGATGAAGCATCAGCTAATCTTCAAGCCGTGGTACTTCCCACTGATGGAAGGTCAGGTGAGGACTATTTTGCGGGTTTCAGAAAACCCTTGGCTAAATACATTTGCCAGGCATTTCTAGGGTGTAAATACCCTTAGAGCCACACTTTTTTAAAAATACCACAACTTTACAAGAAGTAATAAAGTTATAGGAGAGCAGAACTAACCTGCTCATTACTAACCAATGGTATGCCCAGAGGCATAGCACAGCGTGGGCTGCAGGCAACCAAAAAAGGCCAAACGCTTAGAAAGACAAGGATATCATTATACCGCTATAGTCCATAGTATACGTGAATATAAACATCTGCAGCCATTTGTCCTAAACGAGCTGATATTCCACAGATTTATTAAGGGTCCACGTGCAAAAGCTATAGCAGCTACAAGGACAAGATGAGAGTGATATCAAAAAAGAGACTGAAAGAAGACGGATGTGGATTTTCTCCTTTCCTTTATGAACATAGCTGTGTTAGAACAGGAAAAGGAGAGAGAATGGAGCCTTCATACAGGGTGCTCCACTTACTATACGTGAGACAGGACTGGCATTTTTGTATAGCAGTACTGCAAGGCAAAATTTTAATTTGGTGGGAAATGACAGGAAATGACTAAAACTCTTCATTCTTTATGGGTAATTATGTTTTAGTTCTAACTTCGTGATTTGGAGGAGATTTTACTTGGGGGGAATCTCTGCAGTTAATGTTCCCACTCTGATTAAAAAAAATTACACTGAAAAGTAAATAAATAAGTGGAGTCTTATTTAACTACACGCTGCAGTATCACAGGGAGAACGTTGCCTGTGATTAATGGGTTTTGGCCTGCTGAATAATTCCATTCAACAACTTATCGGCCCAGCTCGCTGTCACTTTTCTCAGCATTGGTTTCAGATGCATATGCAAACTAATTGGCATGTAGAACAACAGCTTACGGTGCAGAAACTGAGGCTGTCTAACCCAATTCAGAAAGTTCCGTCTAGTTTTTACATCTATTTTTTTAAAGAAAAATCTCACTGTCATGAAAACCTTCAGGTCCCAGGGAAAACATGTTCAGAGAACTATAAAGACCTTTTTAAGCCACTTTTTCCACAAAGAAAAAAAATAAATCTGGAAGTTTAAAAACTATCCTGTACCCACTATAAGGAAAACAGGAAATTAAATATTGGCCACAAGATATTTTTCCAAGGTTTATTGATGTAAGGGTTTTAACAATGTGTTGAACTGTGTAATGCATTCAGCAGTTGTTACCATGAAGCTTCTGCTTTTCTGTACAGCATTTGCTGCCCCCACTTTAGAAGTCTCCACATCACAACGGGTGTAAAAGTTCTTTTTAAATTTAAATTATGCTTATTAAAAACTTCAGAATTGCCAGGAGAGCCACTGTGATGAAAACCCTCTTATATATTTTTCCAAGAAGATTTACAACCTACATTAGGCACAGCACTCAGCCATAAAATCAAGTGAAATGTGCAGACCTGACACACTTCCTCTGTGCAACAGAAATTAAAATATATATCCCATAAATGTTGTCATAGTAACATGTGGGAAACATTAAAAGAAGTCAACATGATGAACAGGTATAATTTATATTTCTCTAAAATCTTACCCCACACATTGCTCATAAATCATCCAGCTTGAGCCTGTAATACAGAGATGTTCAACTTTCCATCCTGTAGTCATACTGTTCCGACTAACAAAATAAGAGTAAGTAAGTGCTGGAAAAAATGACTCAATGTCAACTGGGTTTTATAATCTGCTCAGTAATAGAGATATACAAACTTAAAAACAAACCCAAGAAAGACTGATATCAATTTTACAGTTTCTAAATGGATGATCTGTATATCGACATCAATAGAATTTACTTCATAGAATCATAGAATAGCAGGTTGGAAGGGATCTCAAGGATCATCTGGTCTTACTTTTCTTGGTAGAAGCACAATCTAGACAACATGGCCCAGCACCCTGTCCAGACGAACCTTAACAATGTCCAATGTTGGGGAATCCACCACTTCCCTGGGGAGACTATTCCAATGTCTGAATGTTCTCATTGTGAAAAATTTTTCTCTTGTGTCCAGTCGGAATCTTCCCAGAAGTAACTTGTATCCATTACTTCTTGTCTTTTCTGTGTGATTTCTTGTGAAAAGGGAGTCTCCATCTTCTTTGTAGCCACCCTTTAAATACTGGAACGTGGTCATAAGGTCTCCCCTAAGCCTTCTTTTCTCAAGGCTGAAGAAACCCAGTTCTCTCAGTCTCCCCTCATATGCAGGCTTCCCAGTCCTCCTGGACAATCTCAAACAGAAAAAGGAAGCCTAGAGAGGGTGGGAGCAAGGACGGGTAGCCTCGGAGGATTACAGAGAAATTGTCTGAGCAGCCAGGGATCAGGTTAGGAAAGCTAAAGCACAGATTGAGTTAAATCAGACCAGGGCCATCAAGGGCAACAAGAACTTCTATAGGTATATCAATGACAAAAGGAAGACTAGTGAAAATGTCAGCCCACTCAGGAAGGAAACGGGAGACCTGGTCACCCAGGACATGGAGAAGGCTGAGGTACTCAACAACTTTTTTGCCTCGGTCTTCACCGGCAATGGCTCTAACCACAGCACCCAAGTTGCAGAAGGCAAAGGCAGGGACTAGGACAATGAGGTACCACCCACTGTATGAGAAGACGAGGTTCGAGACCAGCTGAGGAGCCTGAAGGTATACAAGTCCATGGGACCTGATGAAATTCATCCATAGGTCCTAAGGGAACTGGCGGATTAAGTTGCGAAGCCACTATCAATCATATTTGAGAAGTCATGGCAGTGTGGTGAAGTTCCCACTGACTGGAAAAGGGGAAACATAACTCCCATTTTTAAAAAGGACAACCCAGGGAACTACAGGCTGTTCAGCCTCACCTCTGTGCTTGGCAAGATCATCAAGCAGATCCTCCTGGAAACTCTGCTAAGGTACATGGAAAATAAGCAGGCAATCGGCAACAGCCAACATGGCTTCAATAAGGGGAAATCATGCCTGACAAATGTGGTGGCCTTCTACAGCAGCATTACAGCTTCAGTGGATAAGGGGAGGGCAACAGATGTCATCTACTTGGACTCAAGCAGAGCATTTGACACTGTCCCGCAGGACATCCTTGTCTCTAAATTGGAGACACATGGATTTCACATATGGACCATTTGGTGGATAAGGAACTGGCTGGACAGTCGCACTCAAAGAGTTGCAGACAATGGCTCGACGTCCAAGTGGTGAGCCAAATACCAACCAAATACCAAATGTCTAGGTATTTGAAGGCACCCATAAGAACCAGGTTCGGTTGACCCAAAGATTTCTTAAGTGACCCAAATATTGCTTTGCTGGTCTTTTCATCTTAGTTTGGAGGTCGGTAGCAGGTGCGTACCGTAAGATCCCCCTTGGAGATGACACCTTCGATCTTGACCCAGAGGCATTCAATAGGGCTTCCACAATCACTGTAGTTGACTTCTACACCTATTTAACCTGGCTTTAAGGTTCTCCTTAATATAGGGCATGACGACTCCTCCTCTTCTTCCCTGCCTGTTTTTATGAAACAGCCTATAGCTGTCCGTCACAATCCTCCAGTCATGTGAGTTGTTATTCCTATGTTATTCCTATAACCTATTTTCAGTTATTCCTATGATATCATAACTTTCTGACTGGGCTCAGAGTCCCAGTTCCTCCTGTTTGTTCCCCAGGCTGCGTGCACTGGTATACGTACACTTGAGATGGTCAGTCTTCCATTTCACATGTTGGGAGGCAGCTAAGGAACATTTGTCCCTGCTCTGTTTGGCCTGGCTTATTCCCCAGTTGGTTGCCATGGCGTGAGTGTTGCGACTTTGGAAAGCTCGCCCCCCAAGTCCTTCAGTTGACTTATATGTTTTAAACTAACCACACGCACAAGGTTTGCAGGACTGAAACTTAAATCAGTGCTTTAAGCACATCTGGGGCAATAAATTCCCATGCAGGAATATTCCCTACAGCCCTTGATGAACACTAATGGAAATCGCTGTGAGTGCTGCTCGCCCCAGCATTATGGACTACTGCTACCTACCGTTTGGAATGACAACTTCCAGTGAAACCATTCAGAAAAGGCTGGTGATCCTAAACATTTCTGTGTTCGGCTGCCCTTTCTGAAGTGCCGTGAAGCTGGATATCCCCATGGATATCTGTGAGGCAGCTCCTGCAAGAGGGGAACTCAAAACCTGCAGCACTTGAAACCTTAGTGAGCAAATCTTCCCTAAATGGTTTAGCCGAAAGGATTGGCTTCTTTAGAAAAGCTTGGTCTAATTAGCTGTTTAAGACTTTCCTTTTTCATAAAAGCCCTATGGTTCAACCACCTGGAAAATGGAAATAAAAAATCAGTCAAAGCACCTGCAGCCCAGCCTTACAGGGAGTTTCATATAGTCCTATAACTTCAACGACCATCAGTAAGTACATTGACAAGATCCAGCTGGGGTCTGTAATGCCCCCCTCTGGAAATTAAAGCCCACTGCCTATTTTTATGCCCAAAATAATTTAGTTCAATTTAATTTTAATGTATTTTATAGTCTACATTGACAGTAAAATAACTCCGTACAGTTGATTTACATAAAAAATACTTCCTAGACTATCAAGTGAATAAAAGATTTAAAAATATCCAGCCACTATTTCACAGGCTGTAACAGTTCCTAAGAAGCAATCAAGCATTTGACACATATACAGAATTATTTTCACAGCTTTGTGGGGATACTTTGCATATTATTTGATGTGCAATGATGGTTATGACATTTTTTCAGTTTTAAAAAAGTTGTGAGGCTAAAAAAGTAGTATAAAAGGTCTTCCTTAAACCAACTAAAGTCCGGCTGTTCAAAGCTGAGCATAAGAATCCAAATTTAACTCACCCCATTCGAGTTAATGTCATCTTTACAGCAACAGAAGGGATGGCGTATGCAAGAAAAGCATCTGGGCTGACCTGCATTGGAGATAGTGGCATGGCTGTGGAGTATCACAACATGGAAATGTTGTGGAGCTGCTGACCAGGCACCAGATCCAGGACAAAGGAAGGTGGGAACAGCCCAAGCAGGTACGGGGTCAGGAGAAGTTGGTAGTGGAATCACACTAGTTTTAGCCCAGTGGTACCTGTGGGATTCACACCAACCTGTGGAGTAAGCTCACGGATGACACTGCAAGGAAAGGAGACAGGTCTGAATTTTCTTTCAAATGAGAGAGGAGAGGGTGATCCTACACTTGTCCAAGAGCAACACGGGTTATGCTGCTGCTTGCTTATGATGCCAATAGCATTCCTCTTGTACCCCATCCTGAATGCACCCCGAAGACGCCCATAGCCTACAGGAACAGAAGCAACACAGGATTACCTGAGAGTTTACCTGCTTTCTGTGGGGATTTTAACAGACCACAGCAGGGCCAGGAGGTCTCTTGTGCAGAAATCCACACTGGTCAGTTCAAGACCTATTCCATCTAGTGTCCTTTCTACCATAGCGGCCATCAGCAGATGTTAAGAAGTGTTTAAAAGTATAAGAGCTTAGGAGTACAAGAATAAGGTTAGCTATAAAGATACTTCCTGAATTGCGGTGATCAATTTTCTGAGCAAAACCTTAAACTTCTTTAAGAAGTTTTAGCTTAAGATTGTAATATTTTAATGTGACTGAACATCTTTATATTACATGAAAGGCCATTTTCCCATACAATACAAAGATTACAAGCAGAAGTCAAGGAATATTGTAGAAAAAATCCCGAGCAAGGTATCTCAGGCTTTTAAACATAAGCTGAATAGAATTTTGGCCTTTCCTAACAAAGAATACCCTAAAATAATTTTTCCAAAAAATTGCTATGCTTCTCAGCAGAGAGAACTATACTTTTATTCACTGTGTTCCTTTGAAGTTTAAAAGGTAAATTGCTTCTACTGAATCAATAATTTTTTAAAAAAAGCTATTTTCAAAAAAACTACAACCCTTCCTTATGCTTTTCTGCAGCATCTTTTAATGTAAGTGTTTAATTTTGTGGATGGTCTTTCATAAAGGATTATTTTTTGCTTTGGAAGCAGACTGTGCTGCTGGTTTGTTTACTGATTTCTTTATAGAAATGCCTCTGAAGAATAGCGCATGTCACAATGTTTTATACAAAAGTGCAAGTCTTTCGTGTGCTTCTTTGCCTATGTTCTCCAAAGGAATCACCTTTTCCTGACAAGCCATATTGAAATGAAATGATTTCCTATGAATTTAATTATGTTGAAAGCATTTGACCACAGCACTTTTCTATCAATTAAAATGAAAATCCCGAAGACCACATACACTTGATCCAAACCATTGAGCTGTATTAATTTATATAAACTGCTTTTCTCTATTTTGAATACTTGTGTCCATTTTCAACAGGTTTACATTACTCCTTTGCTTTTCCTTCAGAAAGCAACAAAGTTCTGAAATCCTAATTTTCATTCAGCTGGATATATTAGAAAAAACAGTGAAATGTAAGGCATCTAATTACTGGGCTCTTACCCCCTGTTGCAAAGCAACCACAGAGTTTGGAGAATGTCCAGCCTTAAAATTAATGACTGAGTGTGATCCACAGAGAAATAACTTTAACCACAATTTGGCTAGACCTTAAAGTCTGCATTTCTATTGTTTTTGGCATCTGGAACTGTATTTCTAATGGACACACTTCTCTTGAGATAGGTAGTGAAAGAAAGGTGCGTAGTCCTAAACTTGAACCTTTTGTGGTTTCTTTGCTTTTTTTTTCCCCTGAGATTTCAATAGCATTAATTACATTGTAACCAGAAAAGTCAATTGTCTTGCAGTCTGACAGTATTTGCTTTTATTCCCAAGATGTGAGTCCTTGTGCTAAGAAGAAATTACATTCAACTGGGACTTGTTCCAACGCCGACAATAGCCTTGGGATCAATGCTGTAATGGCTTTTGGCTCTCACTTCCCTTGAACGTGCGTTGTATAAGTTCAGACAACCTGTTGAACACAAGAAAACCAGCACCTTAAGCAGCCATTGAAGTGAATCAGATGCAAATGGAGAAATCAGTAACCACCATGTTTTGTTTTCCCTGTCATTTTATATTGCAACATGACTATGAAAACATCGGGAAGACCTCTGTGACCAACATCTTGCCCATGAGAAATGGACTGCAACCACTGAACTAACACACAGGGAGCTAGTTGGCCTTCAGCATTATTGTCCATTAAACCTGGCACTGGATGGATGGATGGATGGATGGATGGATGGATGGATGGATGGATGGATGGATGGATGGATGAAGTTTTTTCTTTCTCTACAGCTATCAGAGCCATGCAAGCAGAAGGCTGGGTGTTAATGGGACACTTTCCCCAGGCACCTGCCACTAAGGGTCTGCGTCAGACAGCAGAAGGTGGGACCTGGGATACCTGAAGCGTTGAAATCTGTACATGAACTAACAACCCAAGGCTCTCCTCGTATTCAGTGTTGCTAAATGGGCACTTCTAGGATATCATTCATTGATTCAGATACCAATTTACCATGAGATAAATGACACTTAAAGAAAAATATTACTATTTACTACTCCTACTTACTACAAATTGCTATTTAATACTGTCCATAAAAAAAAGTGAGTGATCTCAGGCCTGCGCTTACATTCATTTACTCACGTACATCTCTGTTGGGTTTGAGGAATCTCACCCAGACTTCCCAGCAGGTGTTGTGGGCAAATTATAGAGAACACATCTGGAAGACAGGCTTTTCTGGATCTGCTTTTCACCATCAGGGAAATGATGGAAGGGGCAGGCAGAGGTGTCTAGGGGGGGTTAGAGGCTCTTATAACAAAGAAGGAATACAGAAGAAAAGCCTTTAAGAAAGCTAAGCAGAATAAATTCAAGGAGTTGGTAGTTAACATCCTGTAGAAATATACATAAAGGAAAGGGATCGGGTAAACTGGCAATTCATTTTAAAATAAAAAAATAAAATAGAAGTAAAGAAAATTAAAAGCATTGGAATAAAGAAAAAAGGCAGAAAAAGCAGAGGAAACAAAAGAGGCACCCAGCTAAATCAGAGGTCTTCATTAACCTGAAATATAAAGAGGAACCAGACAGCAAAACATAGCTCAAACGGCTAAGGACAAGAATTAAAGTAAAGCAGAAGCATACAAAGACATGAAAAGCAACACAAAATAATGAGACGCAATTAGCAAGTAAAGTAAGAAGTAACAAGAAAACATTTTATAAATCTATTAGATAGCCAGGGGAAGATCATAAAAAGGGTCTTGCCGCTCTCAGTAAAAAGGGAAAGCAAGGAAAAGAAGATGTCAGGAAACACATAATATCTGTATGGCTTGAGTAGAACAGCTGACTGTCAACAGGCTGCAATCCCACAGTCAACCACTGCAACCGATCTGGTGGCAGATTAAGAAAAGAGCATAGCAGATAATCAGGGATTACTTAGAAAAATTAGGTCCCCATCAGTTGTGAGTGATTAGGGAGGAGCACACATCTGCTTCATCTGTGCTCTGAGCTGGTTCATCACACACCACCTGCAGTCTCAGAGGCTCTGTGGGTTGATTAGCTTGATGTGAGCCCAAAACCAGAGACCTAAGCTTGAAAAACATACCAGCCCTCCCGTTTCTTATCAAATGCCCAAGAGGAGAAGTGTAAATACATCTGTTCTGGTTAGTTTTACCTTGGTTCAAAAATTCAAAGTCAAGTAGTGCTTAGAAACCCCAGACAAAGACAGCATAAATAGATGATAATTTCCTTATTTTGTTCAGCGTTGTGAAACTGCCAACAAGCTTCAGTACCTGTTTAGATACCTTTGCATTAGAAAGCTCTGCTATGATGAAAGTCCTCCCCTTGGCCACCCAGAAACTGTCCTGGCCCAATACAAGCTCTCAGTAAGCAAGAGTACGACACAGGTCACAGACATAGCTCTGGAAAATCTAAGAATGGGGATATTTATCTAATGGGGATATTTATCTAATAGGGATATTTACTGTATTGGAGAGGAATGGTAGTTTTCAAGTAGCTTCAGCTTATGCTGAATATAGCAAAAAGCTTTTCTAAAAAAACCAACACATTCCTTCACTTAATAGATACATTTCATATAAAAAACTCTTATTTTATCAATATTTGGAGTAATCAATCAATATTTGGGGTAGCTGTTTGTGTGACTCAGAAATACCTGGGAGTGCTCTTTTCCCAGCAGAGGAAATGAAAACAAGAAACTTTTTTACAAATTGCCGAGTCTATCAAACCCTACTTTCTGCACCAGTATGTATGAAGGTCGAATACTAAGCTGGAGGAATAACTTAGGAAAAGTCACGAACTAAAATTCAAACTCTTTTTTGTTTTCTAAAGATGTAATAATTCATTTATTCTAGAAATGTATCCTCTGACTTCTCCCTCTAGTACAAAAAAAAAAGTATGCAATTATCATATAAGATTAATTCATTTAAAATTTGTAAAGGCAAGAAAGTGCCAGACTTCAGGTTGCCCTTGACATATTAAATTGGCCTCCCTGTGCTGATGTATCATGGTATGATCTTAAATTATCTGCCTACTATTCTAGCTGCAGGATTGCTGCCTCATGCAATGCCCCGTGTAGATTATATTAACAGCTCAAAATATTGTAGACATAGCTGGAAAGATCCAGTCAACAAGGCAAAAGAAATCTGAAATCCACACAGAATCCTTCGCTAGAATCAGAAATAATCCAGAATGAAAGCGCAAGACTGATATCCTTAAAGTTTCAATTAATATATCATTTAGAATGTCAAAATTGTGGTATCTATGAAATCTTGAGGCATGCACTTTGTGGAAAACATGAAACAAACATTTCGCCTTTAAGTGGGAGCACAAAGGAACACGTAGCCACAAAACATTTTCCAAGTACAAAAGTTCCATTAAGATTAAGAGAACAACAAACTACTCCCAGAATCTTTATGGGAAGAAAAAAAATTACATTCAGGTTTTTCCCCAAAATTATATAAATTAAAGTAATTCAATATAGAATGTTAAAAGAAAACAGGTTTAGTATAATTCTTTAATATCTTGGGTGTTAGGCCATACTGGCATTTTTTACACAGGGGAAGGAGACAAATCTGACCATATTTGATTTATTTCCTCTATCCTGATAGAGATAAAGGTTCATGCTAGTGCTTATAATGCTAAAGGTTCGTACCAGTACTTGTGAAGTTCCCCAAATTACTCAAAAGTAACAAAACCATCTTAATTTCTACAATTTAGAAAGGAAATTAAAGTAAAAATTCAAAAATTCAAACCATGAAGCTCAGGAATGAAATTCATTGAAATTGATCAAATTCATTGAAAAAGCTGGAGGTTGAATTGAAATCCTTCAACTGAAATGCCTCAAGTTTCTTGAGCTCTAAGTAGACCACAGGCATCTCTCCCACAGGAACTTGGCTGCCTTCAGAGAATAATGCCAAGGGCTCAATTCTTCTACAGGAAGCTGGAGAGACCCAGGCACCGTGGTCTTCCCAGCCCTGCACTCCACAGCCAAGACCTGGGCCTGTTTGCCCTTGGAGACCTCGGGGCTCTCAGGGCCATGGCTCCACAGCAGCAGGTTGTAGTCCTTTGCATGCATGGCTCCCTCAAGTAGTGCCTCTTGGCTGAGAGAGGTGACTGTGAAGTCAGCTGCCTGAGAGCCATGAGGTCCTTGTTCCAACCGCAGCCCTCCAGGCTCCCACCTTATGCTCGCAGAACTAGGATGCTGAAGTGGAAAGTAGCTGCACAACATCTCCCGGTCCATTTCTGGAAAGAAAATCAATTTCTTGATCTTTAAAACTTCACAGCCTACCACACCAGGCTTCAAATCACAATACGATAGCCCAGGAACCTGGGAGCATTGTACCCAGTCCAGGGAATGTGGTGGACAGTCAACCTGCAAACCTCTGGAGCTTGTGCATTCAACCAACACTCCTCTCTTGGCAGTGATGAAAGAAACAGCAATGACATTTTCTTTCACACCACAGGCCCTCTGTGAGTAATTTTCGTTTCCAAAGTTCCATTTCATTAGATAATTTTGAGCAACAATTATTATTGTCTGCCAACTTGAAATTCTGTATTTGAGCCAACTCTGAATAAACCTGAATTGATGTAAAACCTGAGGACTAAGGACATGTAAGTGACAAAATATATCTAGACTGGCAATGATAGGGTCATTCTAAAGGCAATGGACTCTGTGTATGGTGAGAATCACGTCTATTAATTTTCTTATAGTAATGGATGGCTTTTAGCAATAAATTGGGGTCTCAAAAGTGCACTGAAATTATTTCGAGACCTTCCTTTCCTCCCCTCTTCCACTTTTAACGTCTATTGGCAATAGTGAGTGTCTAAATGGATGCAGAAACAAAATCATGTGCCAGAGTTCATATATAGCACAAGCAGCAGGCAATTTAGATTACCAGTTTGGTTATTACTAACAGTGCAAAATTGCTGCGAATGAGGCAAAGTAAAAATACTCTCACAGACTTCTCCATTTCATTCCATTTCCTACATTTATTTTGGAGGTGGATTCTGCTGTGTTTATAGCTGAAGCTTATGGATAATTATATACTGTCAGTGTTCACTTTCATTATTTAGGCACGAATTCTTCTAGCACTTATGCATAAGCATAACTTCATTCATTTTGCAAGTTCAATAGGACAACCCATTGTACATGAAAGCAAGGATGTGAATAATGCTTCACAGGATCAGAGTCTTAATTTGTACAAGAAGAATTAGAGTAATCTGTTGCTGGTTTAGTGAATGTTAAGTTCTTCCCAAAATACCAGATGTGGGGAAGAATGCCCAAAGAACAAAGTAGACATGACATCACCTAATTGTCATTGTGGAAATAACAGCATGCATGTAGCATAATCCAACATGTGGCAGATATGGACCATTTGATTTAATCTCTTTGCGAAACCAAAGTAAAATTAATGTAAACTGTAGCTAAATAGCCACTCATCAGCCAGTGCAAGTCCCTTCTTAAACAACAGCACAGACCAAAATTCCTTCTCTTAAAAGTGAGTTTCAATTTTGCAAATAAAAACAGTTCGTTTCCAGCCAGGATGCTGATCCTGCCCAGAGCAGGTCGTGCAAGTGTTAGTTGATCTAGCAACCTGATTGCCCCCAGGCAGCACCGCTTCAGCCTCCGAGCAAAGGAAAATGCTCCTGATTGGAAGTATTGGGGCCACCATGAACTCCCGCTACTACCAGCCCTAAGCTGTTTATATTTTGCCCCCACCATGCAATCACTGGACACATCCATTTTTCCTGAGGAGCAAGCTGAGCCCAGCATTGGTGCTGCTGAGCACTGGATGCCTAAGGGAGTTCGCCAGCCTGCTGCTATTCCTGTCTGCACGAGTAGTATTGGAAAATGCTTCATCTATTGACAAATCCTAACCGGAACTTTTCTTTGACATTAGCCTTATTTTAGGATTTCAGGGTAGCCTGAGCAGGTTTCACCCCATCTGTGCTGAACCAATGGCAAAATTGCTACTGAATTCACAAATGCAGGACCTGGCCCGAGCAATCTCTGTGTTGTAAATTACAAAGGAAAGATGCAGCTATTACCCTGCATTTCTCTTCAAATGCATTTTTTTTCCTATTGTAATGAATGAGTTGGACAACCGCTCTGGTGTGCTTTACTTACAAATGCTATAGCTATCAAGAGTGAATCGTTATTGCTATGCCTAAAAAATCCCAAGGAGCATAGCTTGGATGCCTCAGCAGATACCGCTTTCACCTCCACACAGAGCATCAGCAGGTAGACTAGCTCCATCCCAGAGCTGTCTTGGAAAAGGTGCAGCCAATTTGTGTGCTCCCGGGTCCGAGCTGACTGCACATAGAGAAAAAGTGTTGGTGTGTTTCCGCATCCATGGCAAGGTTAATCCATAAGCCAGGTGAGGTTCCAGGCATCACTGCTGACGCGATTCTTTTCAAAATCCATTGCTTTGTAACTTGACTATCCACCCAAAAAGGTGAATCCTGACTGATTTTTCCCAGTACTATTCATCTCCAGTGATTACTGACCACTCAACTCTTTTTTTTTTTAAATTTTGCATAATTTGACAATATTTCATAATATTTTGGAAGTGAGAAATAAAAACAAATGTATGGTAATGATAAGGAAAATGCCTGTTGCAGCCTTATAGGCATCCAAAGTTGTTTGTAGTTCTTTTAAGTTTTAAATAACATGCGGCAGTTAAAGATTTAAATGATTAATATAATTACAACACCAGGGTTTTAACAGCAGTCAGAATTAATTCTTGTGAGCAATGCAAAAGGGGTTTAAAGCCTCCTTTTTTAAGGATGACGATATTTATACCTGAAATTTTACCCTCGTTGTCATATCAATTTTGTTATTTTTCTTCAGTTTGGCAGAATATTTCTTTACTGCAATAAACAGGAAGAGGCTCATATGTATACGGACGTGATTACATTGAGGGCAAAGCAAAGATGGCTGGAGTCAGAGTTACAGTTCCAGCCTGTAGCCTGCTGGGCAGATCTGCTGACTGAAATTCCACTCTTTTTTTTTCATATTCCTCCCACCGTGACAGTGGAAGCTTCTCGGAACGCTGGCTGGGGGGTTCCGCCTGGGTGAAAGATAGTTCTTCCCAGAGAGGTGCTTAACGAGCGCTGCTGTAAACTTATCCACAAGCTCATTACTGCAAAAGCAATTAATCCTATCTTGTCTCAGGTTTGTAACCTGTCGGCAAACACACGTTTCACCCCTTTCTTGATTGTCCCTTAACATTGCCTGGGTGGATCACCACAGGTACCCCAGGGACACTGTCCCAAAACCTGCCCTCCACCTGCCCCCTCCTCGAGCTGTTGCCCCACTTCAGGGGCCACCTGGCTGTCCCAGCTGTCAGTCCTGATGGCCACCTTTTCTGCAAAAAGCCCAGCTGGATCCCAGGCAAACTTCTTCCCAATGTGAAAGCCAAGTTTTGCCCAGTTTTCTCATTTCTTTAACTTCCTGTCGTCCTAGATGAAGATTTTGCTGGCCAGCAGTGCCTCCCTCCTCCAAGCACGTACCTGGCCGTAGGCAAGGGGCTGCAGTGGAGTTCATAAGCACATGTGCACACATCTGAGAGCACCTGCCCCCTGCAATAAATTATTACAATAATTGTCTCTCACCAAGTCTCTGTGCAGTCTGTCCCAGTCAAGAGCTGCCTAAAATAACAGCCTCTCATTCTGAACATCATCTCCGTTTCTTTTTGGCGTGTTTTTTAGTTTCCAAAAGCTTGCAGGTATGATCCTTTCCTTTGGGGAGAAGGCCTGTGTAAGTGCAACTACTGTGAACCCATTACACCTGGAAAGGATCTGCTACCTCTGTTTAATTGAGCAATTTGACAAAGGGACTCCTTCAGGGCTTATCAGAAGTTAATGAGAGATTTAGTAGTTACTTGAGCAGTAGCAGGATCAGGCCCTTTGACTTCATCAGGCATGTCATCCATCTTCGCATGAACAGGCTGACAGAAAAGGGATTGAAATTTCACAGTCCGTGATATATTTAGAGATTGTTTAGATTGGATTCGGCTATGGAAAAAATTCTGTGCTGACCAAGATAATCATCTTTCAGATATTGATCTAACCCCTGTCTGCTCTAATTTGTTCTTCCAAATCACATTGCCTGCAGCTACCTACCGCTATCTTACAGTAATATTGCAGTGACAGCTGATGGGATCCCTGATTTTTCCCCAGTGGAGATCAATGGTGAAAGCCCAACTGACTTCAACAGTGCAGGCTTGTGCCCTTCGGACCCCGTTTTCAGCATCACATTTCCCACTGAAATGGGTGCATGTTTTGAGCCACAACTGTCTGAACATCAGACAGCAGTACCCCAACTCAGCCCAATAATACAGCACTTAGCTATCGGGGCGTTAGAAGGGGAATCCATCCACAGAAATCATACCTACAACGCTATATAGTGCTACCTAAACTAGCTCTAAACAAAGTAGTGGGAGTGCTCAGGGAATGGGCCAAATTTCCAAAAAAAACTGTATCAAGGCTAACGTGCGTGGCCTTAACAGGGCTAAAATGACCCCAGGAGACCATTGCACCACCATGACTGTATGGCTTCCAGCACGGCATTAGCTAGTTCCAAGACAGCTAAGGTACCTCTGGATGGTGCTACCTTGTCATACTTTGATTTAGACACATTTTTAGACTGTTGCTGAGCTGGGTCTAAATATATACTTGTGGAACAGCTCCATAACCGTCTCCATTACAACCACAGATTTGGAACGCAAGTCTAAACATTTGGGATGGCTGAAAAGGGCACACAAAGGGAATGACTCGCTGCAGACCAGAAAACTGGGGACTTTGCCAGCAAAGCGTAAGGTGGAATAAGACCAACAGGATTCTTAATGCTGTGCCACCTCCTGTTAGATACAAGGCAGGCCCTGCGAAGCACTATTGCAGGAGGAAATAACAAAATGCTATGTCAGTTCTGTAAGCACAATTCCTGCGCTGGTTTATAGATTTCACATAGCATTTTAGTCAAAGCACACTGTGGAAATCAAAGGGAATTTAATTTTCGAAGCATGCTTTGTCCTGGAGAGAGAGAAGTGAACCAAGGTGAATTGAGTTTCTTCTTCTAATACCTTACACACTGCACAAAACGAATATAAAGCTCTACCAAAGCCATACAGATTTGTGATTTTGCAGTGTTACACGTGATTGCCCTCAGGGCAGAAAAATAGGCTGCCTGATCCTCCTTCCTAAGATTTGCTGATAGTTCAAGTAACACTAGTCTCCTGAGTCATGCTGCTCTTCCTAGAATCCAAGCTCTCATGTTTAGCAGATCATATAAGAAACTAAAGATTCTTTTTTTTTATTTAGCTTATGGTAATCCCATGAACAAGACAATTCAGAGTTGCAGCCAGGTGTGCAATAGGTTTTGGTGGAACATTGCTAGGTTTTTCCTGAGGTCCTGTGCTAGCTCCAGAACTTGTGATCTGTATTTCTTTGTTGCTGGAGGTGATGGAGTGTTTGCTCTACTTTTTGGCATCTTATTACAGTTTGTGAGGTTCAGGTTCCATGTCAGCAGCATACCCAGTAGAGTTCAGTGCTTCGGGTTGAATACCTTCAACAGTTCATCAATAGCTTTTGTTCCAAAACCAGCGATGTTTCCCTCAAGGCCCCTCAGCACGCTCCAAACCAACTTACTCCAAACTATAGAACCTCAAGCCCACTGTTTCTGCTCCTATGGTTTCCATGACAAGGGTAAGACATCCTGCCAAAATACAGGTTTTGGTCCTAAAAGCCTTGTATATCCATACAAAAATATCAAATAAGAAAAGGTAAATAATCTCCTGTCTTGAAGCATTCCTTCTCTATTCATCAATGGCTTGTTGATTTTTGTCATGTCTTTCAAGAGACAACTCTTTATCTTCTACATCCTCCCAAAACAGTAGCAAGGACAGATTATTGGGGGAATCCTTTAACTAGAAAAAGCAGCAAACTGTCCATGTCAGGATCAAGTAGATTTTAGAACCCATTAATAACATTTTTAATCAACCAACAGAAGATTTGGCTACAACACTGGCCTACACTCTTTTATGAGTTTCACTATTACTTTATGAAAAATCAATGCCAATTAGGCATTTTGATGCCAGAAAAAAATAAAAAAGGAGCTCCAGAAAGAAAAAAAGACCAAAAAAAGACAAAAGTTTATGTTGTATCAATTATTCTGAAATCGGGTTTTAAGTATATGCCATACTTTCCAAGTATAATCACATTATCTCATTTCTGATATTTTTGATTCTTAGAATTTGCAATAATGTAAATATTTCCAAGAATTTCCTTGACTGGTTTATATATTATGAAATTCAATATTTGAGATAACTGTAGTAGAAGGTTTTAACTGTACATATAAAAGAAAGAGCGGGATTGTGTTGTAATTTAGGAGATTATTTGCTGCGGCTAAATAGATGGGATGCCTGAGGATATGAAGCTGTCACAGAAGAGGCAGATATGGACTGAGATGAAACAGCAAACGAAAATACACAAACACCCTGCAATAGAGCAATAAAAATGATACAATGATGACAACAGTCTTTTTCCAACTTGAGCTTCAGAGGCGTAGGTTGCTGTTGTTTTGCTTTGTTTTTGAACAATACATCTATCAGGGTATTGAGTAGCAAGCAGGCATCATCCTACCTTAAAGAGGAGTGTTGGATGTCAGAAATGGGTCTTGGTCTATAGGAAAAGGTCCAGAGCTTCTGGATGTGACTAAAAGAGCCAGAGTTAGCTATTCAAATACACTTGGGATACTCAGTGTGACAAGTTTTGTGCCAGGGAGCTATGCAACCCTTGGGTCAAAGATTTCTGAATTGTAGTCATGCCTTGCCTTTCACAGTTTCATTCGCCACCTCAGTACAAAAGGTCCAGCACCCAGCTCCTGGCATTGCCTGCCCAGAGTGAAACCAGACACGA
The DNA here is from genome assembly GCF_963924245.1 of Chroicocephalus ridibundus. Lineage (NCBI taxonomy): Eukaryota > Metazoa > Chordata > Aves > Charadriiformes > Laridae > Chroicocephalus > Chroicocephalus ridibundus. The sequence continues at coordinate 155,366,677 of NC_086285.1, read as the reverse complement.
CTCCTCCCATTAACTTTTTAGGCATACTTGGGAGCTAAAACCTGACGTCTCCTGTACACAGATCTGACATAAAGCAGGCGGCTGCCCTAGCTCTGCCTGCCTTGGGCCCCAGCTCTGTCATCCTTCACTGCTTGCAGCCAGCTCACAGCTCCTCTAAACACACAGATAACACCCTGGGTCAAGATGAGGACTCCTTGAAGCAGGTGCAAAGGCACAAAAGGTGTTTGAAGCCTCCAGGAAGCCATGCCAAGGTCTTTCCGTGTCAGCAGGCAAGAAGTGGAGAGGTGAGGGCATGTCACAAAGAGGTGAGGCCACTGAGCCACACTCCCCCTCAGTGGAAGTGCAGTTGCGCTGCGTCGTGAGGAACTGTGGTCACGAGCTGGAGGAGAGATGGGGATGTGGCAGGTCCCCAGGTCATGGCATGACCGTGGCAAGGACTAAACTGATCCACATATGAATGAAGTGCCACCAGCGCTGGGCCTGGCTGAACAAAGCAAATAGGTTGGTTTTAGGAGTTAACATCCATGACTAGGATAGAGAAAAAGACCCTCTGGAAGATCAGGGACAGAGGTAGAGAGGTCAGCAGCTAAGATTTATAAATACAACCCTTTCTTGTTTCCAAACTTGCAGATAGGAATCAGATTTGAGCACCAGTGGAAGATGCCCGGGCTGTCACACAACGTGTCTCACAGTACAATGCTCCAACAGATGACGGCACACATTCACTGCAGGTTTTCACCCAAGTATATACATTTCACAACAAGCAAGACTGCTGTTTTCTCCCCACAAGAGGGCCCTACAGCTTCACTCTCCAGACCAAGGAGTCTTGTGATATTTAAGAAAGGGCTAGCGGATAACTGTAGTCCCGTGTTGCCTCTAAGAGGCCACGGTGGGGTATATATTGTCACATACTCAGCAAGGAAACAGTCTTGCCAGCCATGAGTGTGTAAGTCATCCTTGTGACTCTTTTTGAGCCAGAGGAGTAGGATTTCAGCCATAGCATGAAAATAAAACTCTATTAAAGAGAGAGAAATGGTTTTCAGTGCCCCCTGGTAAGAGTTGAGAGCTATGGGACCCATTTTTTAAGTGCTACGATGTGGGAGGAACTTGCCTCAGCTTGTTGTGTAGAGTTGCAAACAAAAGTAACCACACGTGGTATAAACAGGATTGATTTCAACAAGGCCTTTTGCAGTAATGGTATCCACTGGCAGGATAACAAGCAGAATGTCAGAGACATGAGACAGATCACAGCCAGGCTCACGGGCAGGTTTGCTCAGCTGGTAGTGCTGCATGGGGTCACCAAGTGAAAAACAATTAGAAGATGTACAGTGTAACCCTGGCTGGTTCCTCCCTCACCATCTCCCCTCCCAGGGCTCCTTGGGGGAGTCCTTCACTGGGGAGGCTGCAAGGACTCCTGCCCAAGTTCGCAGAGAAAAGCTCCAAAAGACAGCAGTCCCCTAAGAAAACTCAATCCCAGCTTCTTGTAATATACAGGCACAAAACTTGACTCCTGCTGCAGATCCTAGAGAGGCCAGATAGGACTGATATCTTAAGCAGCGCAATGCCGGTAAAAGCTTTCCATTTCACCAAGTGTTTTTTCAAACTAAGAGCTGGATCCATGCCTTCCCACGGTGAGCTATAAGTGAAAACCAGCACAAGACACATTTTCTCCCTGTCATTTCTTCTCACTGGTGTGTGCTGGTCTTGCTTTATCTAAAAGGAAGCAGGATCGAACTTCAAAAATAAAGTTCCAGACCATGCAAGTTAACTTCTTTTTCCCTCCCCAAGTGCACTATTTTTACTACTTTTAATACCAACCAAGAGATTCTCCTACGATTACTTTTTTCAGTGCTGGAGAGAAACCTAATGTCAAAAACACATTTCGTACTTTATATGTCAAATTCTTCAACTACATTCTTCTTTTTTTTCTCCCTTAACTTCAATAAACCATTAAAAATATTTTTAAGCGTGGTTACCACAATTGGAGTCATATGCAATCACCTGACTTAGAACAACAACTACAGGTACAACACCAACTCCCTGCGCCCTCTTGAACCTCAGTAACACCCTTTCAGCAAACCTATGGGATGGCATAACCTCCATCACGGTATAAAACTCCTCTTGTTGTCCAAACAGTTAAGAGAAAGATATAAAGGGAGTCTTGCAGCAAGTCTTAGGACTACAGATCAGGACAGATCCTTAACAGTGTTTGCAGAACAGACGAACAACAGACTCTTGAAGAGTAAAACAAGCAAGCGAGTGGAACAGCCAGCTACGCTCAATACCCATCAATCCCGGGAAAAATAAATGTTTGTACAAAGCTGCACAACCAGTGCAGTCACCTAGAGGTTTTTTCATCATGTGTTTCGTATATTGACTAATTCCAAACATTTTTTTACTTGGGTTCATTTCCAGGTGCAAGGACAAACATCTAGTTAACTCAAAACAGCTAAGGGCTCATTTAGGGATAGTTGAAAATGGTCACAATTAATGTCTTGTTCAAAGCTTGCAGAAGTAATACTGTTGCCAGACTATTGGTGTGGTGCCTTTGCCAACCCTTCTCTGCTGCATTGCTGCATATCAAACATTTCTTCTGATTCTAGAAAATGCACATTTCTGCTTTGTTTATCAATGATTGCGATGTTATTGTGGAGACCCACTCCGGAAAGGAGCTCACAGTGATATTATTTAATACACCATTTGTTTCAGACTCAGGTTCCTATTTCTATATATCGGCTTTTACATCACCTATAAAAGTGCCTGTTAAAGGCAAACAAAAAAAAAATTATAAAAAGTTGCAGTTCCCTCTTCGCATTGTGGTCCAAATTTGGGAACTCATGTCTCAACTACCTCTAGCCAGCAAAGAATTTAAGACAGCATTTGACTCCAAACACTTGGTAACATCCCACTGAAATAAAAGTAAAATATACGCTTACGCACTGAAGTGGATCGTCTATATGGCTACAGTGGGATTTGGCCTTTTAAAATGTAATTGTCTAATTTTGATTAGAGATTCCCGCAACCATGAGGGGAGAGACATAAATCAGTCCCCTTGACCACCGATCCGACCCGCCTGTGAGCCCTGCATCAGACAGGCTGAGGGCTCCCTGGAGGTGCCCGCCTGCCCCTGGGGCGCTCACCTCTCCCAGCTGCTGTCTCCAGTGCGGGGGTATTTCTGAGTGTCAGATCAGGTGTGGGTTCATAACAAGCAAGTGATGCTGGATAATATAAAAGCTCTAGAACTATAATAGACACCTCTACCAAGTCCACCTAATCATTACAGCTGAAAGTCACTCACAGTTGTCCATGTCTCTGCCTGATGGCTGTACATGGTTATATTCTGCTCAAAACACCCTGTGAAAAAACAGAGGAGCCACATTAAAATAAATTACAGAAGTAGCAGCTTGTTCTGTGAAAATGTCAAAGGGATAGTTATGCTAAATTGTGCCACTCTCGGTATCCTCTGGTATTTGGGCGTGTGGTCATTCCCACATAGGCAGGCTGCCCTCCACAGTCACTTCCAGCTCTCCTTTATTAGCTTTTTATAGAAAGGACATGGTACAAATTATATGGCACTTACCAGTACTGAACAGAAAAAGTAACGGTTCACTTTTTGAGGCCACAATTTTAATTTGGAATTTTCTTCTACTGTTTTATCAGTTTTGTCTTCAAGTCCTACTACTTTGACTAAGGCTCAGAAGTCTCCTGGAATAAATGCATTACAAAGAGAGATTTCCCTGGTCTGTGCTGATGGATTCAGAAAGCTATTAGAAGAAGTGGAATCAATTGGTATTTAGAGTAAGTTTGCAAGCACTTCTGTCTATTTTATTACCCCTAGACACTTTCTGTCTGCTTTAAGATTCATCGTTGGTTATTTAGGTCAGGTTTATAAGCTAGTCTCATTCCGTGCTTCTCTCAAGCATCCTGTGAATCCTGTGCAGGATTCAATTTGCTAAAGATTTATGAGTCCTTCCCATTCCAGAGTCATATACATCATATGGAAACTATTGTGCAATGGAGAGCTTCGAGGTAGTCCCTCCCTGGCCGTCTCCAGAACAGCATTATGAACTAATAGTTTCTGAAAAGAACCGCCATAACAGTACCATAGTCTTTTGGTTAATTTTTTTCATTTAATTCAAGCCCATTTTGTCTTTGTGTCTGAATGTTTTCTAGCCAAGTCCTTGAACGTTACCAGCGAAGCAGGGAAGGGGAAAGAAGATAGAAACTGCTACTTGGTTTCAGCCGCTGGCTCCCAGTTAGAGCTAATGGACTGAAATGTCCAAAAATTGAACCCCTGAGGTGCTATTCAGAATATTTGCATGTGTTTATTCTAGCCCACTGTCTCTTCAAATGAAGAGGCACAGTATAAACACTGCTTTTCAATTGTCTTACCTCTTGTAACCAAGTTGCTCCCTTGCCTGCAAAGAATATGCTACCTTGCCTGCAGGGAATATACAATCCAAATAGAGCAATAGATGAACTGCGTTAGAATGAGGTTTGTCCGGCATACAGATACAAATACCTACTAGGGAGAGACCCCCCTGTACTCAGACAACAGATCCGCCTAGCGCAGCAGCCAGCAGTGACCAGAAGCAGAAAGTACATTAGAAAACAGGACAAAGCGATTATTGCCTGCTCTGCATTACAGCGTCTAGCATTCAGAAGGGTGGTATCCAAACCATTATTTTTAGTAACTTAAGACTAGTGTTCAGTAACAGTGTTTAATCCTCCTTAAATTTGTCTTTTCCCATCTTTAGCTTATACATATGTCTGACCTATAGAAATGCATGTTGCAAAGGAGCCCATAATTTGACCATGCATTGGGTGAAAGTATACTCCTCTTGGTGTTTGGTTTTAAGGTGCGGATTGCCTTCTAGTTCTTGTCCCGTGAGAAACAGCAAACAGTGAAGCCCCTTTTTTCATTCATCTCTTTTGCACCACCCAAATTGTAAAAATCTGTTATATTCCTCCCTTTCCTTTCGTCATGTGTTCCAATGTGAATAGTAGCAACCTGTTCAGTTTTTTGGAATAGGAGGATGAGCTAACTGAAAGCTTATGGGTCAAGATTAGAGGGCAGACCAATGTGGATGACACTGTGGTAGGTGTCTGATGCAGAGCACCTGATCAGCAAGAAGAAGCAGACGAGGCCTTCTTCAAATAACTGGAAGAGGTCTTATATTGCAGGTCCTGGTCCTTATGGGGTACTTGAACCAGCCCCATATCTGCTAGAAAGGCAACACAGCAATTCAGGACAGGAGCAATCCAGGAGGTTTCCAACTGATTATAGTGAGGAGAGGCAATTCCTGGACCTGACAGATACAAACAAAGAAGAACTAGTAGGGCAGGTGAAGCTCGGGGGCCAAACTTGGCTGCAGTGACCATGCAATAGGGGACATTAGGATCTCAAGAGAAGGGAATGAGTCAAATAGCAGGATCATGACCTGGACTTTAGGAGAGCAGACTTTGTCCTGTTCAGGGAGCTGCTAGGAAGAATCTGCAGGGTATACTGGGGAGTAGAGGGGTTCAAGAGAGCTGGTTGATTTTCAAGCGTCACCCCCTCCAAGCTCAAGACTGGCCCTTGTGGATGTGCAGGAAGTCAAGCAAAGGAGGATAGGAAGCCTGTATGGACAAACAAGTAGCTCCTGACAAAACTCAAACAAAAAAGTAAGTCTGAAAGAGGTGGAAGCAGGTCTATGTAACTCAGGAGGAGTATTGAGACACTCTCTGAGTGTGCAGTGATGGGATTAGGAAAGCCAAAGCCTGCCTGGATTTGAATCTGATGAGGGATATGAAGAGCAGCAGGAAAGGTAGATAAGTAGCAAAAGGAAGACTGGGGAACAATGAGCCCACTGCTGAATGGAGCAAGGGACCCAGTGACAAAGGGTGTGGGAAAGGCCAAGGTACTCAATGCCTTCTTTGCCTCAGTCTTCATTGGCCAGCCCAGCCTTCAGGAACTGCAGGCCCCTGAGACCGGTGGGAAAGTCTGCAGCAAGGAATACTTATCCTTGGTGGATAGAGATGAAGTTAGGGAACATTTAAACATCTCCATTTTTGAGATATTGAAAACTCAACTGGACATGGTCATAAGCAACCTGCTCTGGTTGCTCCCGCTTTGAGAAAAAGATTGGACTAGGTCTTCAGAGGTGCCTTCCAGCCTTGAGGAGTCTGTGACAGTTCATGTTTCTAATGATCCTTCTCCACCTTTATGTCTTACTTTTCCAATCCAGCTATGATTTTTCCCTTTTTTAAACATAGTCCCTACTGCAGGTACTGCTCAAGAAATTGACATACCCTGGAGTTACACAGTGGCATGATGACGTACTCTTTTTTATTCTCTGTTCCTTAGCTAATAATTTCTAAACTTAATTTGCTTTTTTGATCACTGTTGAACTTCAGGCAACATTTTTGCATACCATGATTCCGAGACAGGTAAGGCTTCTAAGGCTCTTCACTGTGCATTTTAGCTACAGTTGTTCCTTTTTTCCCCACCTACGTGTATCATTTTGCATTTACTGATATTAAATTTTATCTGCAATTTTACTGCCAAAACACTCTGTATCATGAAATCAGAAGGATTTCATGTCTTCAAAGACTTGTCTGACTATCCTAAAGCATTTCCAAGCTGAGTGGTGCAGTTGATATGCCTGAGGGACAGCATGCCATCCAGAGGGACCTGGACAAGTTCAAGAAGTGGGCCTATGTGAACTTCATGAGGTTCAACAAGGCCAACTGCAAGGTCCTGCACCTGAATCAGGGCAACACCCAGTTCCAGCTGGGGGATGAAGGGATTGAGAGCAGCCCTGACGAGAAAGACTTGGGGTTACTGGTGGATGAAAAGCTGGACATGAGCCAACAATGTGCGCTTGCAGCCCAGAAAGCCAACTGTATCCTGGGCTGCACCAAAAGAAGCATGGACGGCAGGTTGTGGGACACAATTCTGCCCCTCTGCTCTGTTCTGGTGTGACCCCACCAGGAGTAATGCGTCCAGCTCTGGAGCCCTCAGCACAGGAAGGACATGGACCTGTTGGAGCGGGTCCAGAGGAAGGCCACAAGAATGATCAGAGGGATGGAGCAGCTCTCCTACCTGACAGGGACTAATGGTTTTAAACTGAAAGAGGGTAGATTCAGACTAGGTAGAAGGTAGAAATATTTTTACAATGAAGGTGGTGAAACACTGGAACAGGTTGCCCAAGGAGGTGGTAGATGCCCCGTTCCTGGAAACATTCAAGGTCAGGTTGGACGGGGCTCTGAGCAACCTGGTCTAGTGAAAGATGTCCTTGCTCTTTGCAGGGGAGTTGGACTAGGCAACCTTCTAAGGTCCCTTCCACCCCAAACCATTCTATGATTCTATGATTTCCCATTTTCCCTAAGCTTTTCTGCCTTGCACTTTCACTCCTCCTTTTATTGTGGATCATGAAAGATTTGTTCATGACAGCAGTCTCGGCATGTTTACCCGGGGGGTGACCACTGGTAACCCTCCACATCTTAAACATGATTAGTAATTCCCTCACTAAAATTTAACCAGATATTAATAATCCATGAAAGGATGTTTCATCTCGCCCCAAGATGACTTATTTTCCCTAATTCTTTAGTAAAAGACCTGGTCAAAGGTTTTTTGGAAAACAAGTTCAATAGTACCGATCTCCTACATGATGAGTTCTTCAAAGAAAGCCAGTCAATATATGAGATAAAATTTTCCTTTATATAAGTTCAATTGAGCTCCTCCTCAGTTTATAACATTTATGTATGTCTAGTAATTCTAGTCATTTATGTTATACTACCACCAATTTATGAGTAGAGATCAGATTTAGTGCTCTGTAACCTCAGCAGATTACCTTAGACCCTTTAAAAAAACCAACTGGTGTCACCTTCATTCCTCTAGTATCTCAAAAGTAATTTCAAAACACCATAAAATTTACATACTATTCTATAGTAAGTTGTATTAAAAGGTCTCTTAGAAACAGACCAGTGATTTGTAGCTGAAATGTTGATTTTTCACAGGGGCTGAGTCACTTTGTGGATTAAAGTACAGTTTTTAAACTATGACTCTTGTAGGGCTTTTTTGGAAACACAGCAATATCTCATTGCAATATTTTATCAGAGTATTTCAAAACATGTTTTAAAAGCAGAATTAAACTTTGTGAATCACTGCATCTTTTAGATATAGATAAAATTAATTTTTATCATTGCCATCTCGTTCACAGGTAGATCAATGACTCACCCAAGAGTGTAAGAGTCACTGCCAGAGCCAGGAATAAATATAGCCATCCTACCATTCAGAACCTTGCACTAGACATTGGGTTGCATTTTCTTTCCCAATTTATCACGTTGTGAGGTTGAAGAAAACTGGAAAGCCTTTAAGTGTGTCCCTGCTTTACAAGACATTTTCCTACGTACTTTTCCTGATTTTCATTATGACTGCAGCTCATGATAACTGTGCAGGAAAAAAAAAATAATTACTTTAATTCCATGTGCATAAGATAGTCTTAATGAAATAAGCCCCCATCTAGGAATGATTTTCTTTCCTAATACCTAACTGACATTTTTAAATCAGGCTGACCAAAGTTTACTTTACAGGCCTATAGTTAATACTGCCAGCAAAGATGCTTTCTGACTGAGAGAGGGTATTCTTTTCCCAGGCAAAGCAAGGGTGGATATGTACCTCACCTGTAAAGTCTGGGACAAAACTCCAGACTCTCTGTGAATTAATAAATGTGAATATGGACTAGAAGGTCTGATTCTAATCTCAGTGCAAGAAGGGTTCTGATTAACCTGCTTTGTATCCTATTCAGAAATGTATTCCTACGTGTGTTTGATGTAAAAAGCTTATAACAAGAATTCTACATTTGCTGGACAAGGATATTTTACATTCTCTTTGCATAATTTTAGTAATGATGCTCAGCATATGGAACAAGTAGCTCAGACTGTATTTTCTGTTTTGTTCTTCTCAATTTGACATCAATGAACCATTTATAAAATCTCCTTTGGCTTTCTTCATATGTAATTGGAATTACCTTGGAATTTTCAGATTCCCTTTTTTGTGACAGAAAGCTCCAGGTGATCTGCCGCGTACTCCGTTCTTTTAATTAACCAGTGGGTATTTACAACATGTAGTCAAGATGGATGTATTATGGTAAATTATACCAGCGTTTCCAATTTAACATACTGGCCCCTTTCCAGATGGTATAGCAGAACAAGTGAATTTCATATCAGATTTACATTTTTCCCACTGTTTACATTATTAACTGTAGAAATATTTTTGCCAGGAATAACTGACTGCAAGTAGCACTTGCGCAAGGTTTCACATGCAATAACTTGATCCGCACAGTACTCTACATGGTTTGGAATATTTTGTTGCCGTTCAGAGCACCAGAGGAACTATTGCATTTCTAATTGTTACTACTGAAAGCCTTGCTCACCAAGAGAGCTGAGGAAAAGGTGGACACCAGCACAAAAAAGGAAATTACTATTAAAATAGCACTGCATGTGTACATGTTGTACCCTACGCAGGTTGCCTGCTCCTAAAAGCTTACATTTGAAGGTCAAGAGCTGCTGTGTCAAAACTGTTTGGCTTTTTCAACACTAGCATAGACTGCTCTGGTATCCCTGTAACATATACATGCAAAGGCTGCCAACATTTGCAATTCTGTCTCCAGTCTCATCTTATTCTGTAGTTCTCTGCCCGAATGCCCCACTGGTCGAACAGAGATCTTCCCCAAAGGTTCAGCTTTCATTTCTAGGGTAAGTTTCCATTCCCCCATGGCTAGAAAAAAAAAGGCTTTAAGAGGAAAAGCACGTGCCACTGAAGGATGGGGACAGCTTGGCAATAAAACAGAATTCAAAATATGCAATTATAAAAGAATTGCTTGTTTCTGCCAGGCTGGGTTTGCTCATGCATGTTTGCAGATCCCACTTGGCATTAGATAGTGGACCTCAAAATGTGAGCAGTCCAGAGGTGTCCATGCAACACTTCAGCAATGAACATCTGTCCATACATTTACAGGGAGATAAATAGATTATCTAAATTATGATGTAACTTCGGTTAAAATCTGAAGAGTGTTCAAGTTACTGCAGATGGAGGAGGAATTGTCTGCCTATACCCCATGTGTCTCACTTTCCACTGATCTCTTTCCTGAATTTGCATCAGGATTTTGGTTCATGGCTGTCATGCAGTTTGAAAGGAAATTCTCCAATTACCTCTTATTTACTGCATGTTGGCTCAGTTCACAGAGTAGTTTTGGTGCAAGTGAACTAAACTCCTTGCAGGAGAGGTTACCTTGTGGAGGTGGGAGGTGTGATTGGCTCTGCAGACAGCCCACACTGCTCTCGTGAGACCCCACCTGGAGTACTGTGTCCAGCTTTGGAGTCCTCAGCACAGGAAGGACATGGACCTGTTGGAGCGGGTCCAGAGGAGGCCACAAAGATGATCAGAGGGCTGGAGCACCTCTCCTGTGAAGACAGGCTGAGACAGCTGGGGCTGTTCAGCCTGGAGAAGAGAAGGCTCCGGGGAGACTTCCAGTACCTGAAGGGGGCCAACAAGAAAGCTGAGGAGGGGCTGTTTGCAAGGGTGCATAGCGATAGGATGAGGGGTAACGGTTTTAAACTGCAAGAGGGGAGATGTAGATTAAATATCAGGAAGAAATTCTTTACTTTGAGGGTGGTGAACCATTGAAACAGGTTGCCCAGAGAAGTTGTGTATGCCCCTTCCCTGGAAGTGTTCAAGGCCAGGCTGGATGGGGCATTGAGCAGCCTGATCTAGTGGGAGGTGTCCCTGCCCATGGCAGGGGGGTTGGAACTACATGATCTTTAAGGTCCCTTCCAACCCAAACCATTCTATGATGTTATAAGTCCCGCATGCCAAGCCTAGTCCCGAGCCAAAAGCCCAGAGCCACACAAAGTGCAGATGAAAAGCTGCAGCACCCACTGCTTTATCTATTCATCATCTCCTGCTGCTCTGAATTAGCCTCCATCACTAAGAATTACTGAAAGTTGCCTTCCTTCATTTAACTAAAAGAAGGCAAAGAAGGTAACTCATAAACCCACGAAACCATACTGATGCCAACCAAGCTCGCTCCCTTGCCTGCCTCCTCCAGCCCTGGGGTCAGCAGCCCAGCTGGAGGTGCACTGCGGGGCACATCCCTGGAGATCACCTGAGACACACAAATTCATCACTTCTTTTGGGTATCGCCAGACTTCAGACATCTCTCTGAAGTTGAATCCAGCCCTGCGTGACTCCTGCGACAACGTTACAGCCATCTGGAAAGAAATACAACCGAGTTCTTCCTTCCTCGCTTGGGACTATTAACAGAGAATGGTTAATATTTTGCTACAAAGCTCTTGCAGCATGAGTAGTCATCTGTCCCTCTGTGCTGTACATCCCTGACAGTTCCCTTCTGCCCTCCTGCTGCTTTATCCTTGCTCTGTGCAGGTGCACCAGGTGCAAGGTGGGGGATATTAGGGAACCAGGCAGGAGAGCATCTGAGCCATTAACTCAGATTTTCTCTTCTAACATCAGAAGATTCAGCCAAATAATTACAGCACACAGCTGGTGCCTGCTAATACACTTTAAATTTGATAATCTGTCCAGAAGTGAAGAACATTTTTATTCAGTGCAGGTTGGAAAGACAAGGCAAGAGAACTGAATGAGACAAGGCATTTTCAACATGATCTACTGTGCTTCAGCTCTATTGACTTTAAGACTACAGCAACAACTAGGCAAACAAAAGACTGCTTTTTCATCTTCAGAAGTTACATAATTTAACAATACTGTCTCTTTTTTTCCTCCAGACTTGCAGAATCTTAGCAACTCTTCTCTGTCAAAACAATGTCTGCTCTCAACACCAAATTTTCTTAATTGCCCCCACCTGAAGCAGAAATGTGCCAATTACGTCCTTGTCCTGATTACCAGACAACTCACTGGAATATGTCATACTGAGAGAACTTCACTTCTCAAGACAAGTCTGTGTAATGAACATTTTAAAGATATATATATATATAGGTGTGAAATCAGCAGTCATAATAGCAGCTGGGAAAGAGAAGACAAAGCAGCTCTGTTCTGGCGTGGAGCTCGGTGCTCAGGGAGGTCCACACGGGCAGAGAGTGCCTCTGTGTCCTCCTGGGGCCCCACCTGACCCGTACCCTGCCCTCACAGAGCCACTGGAGGTGTCAGCCCATAGAGAGGACACTTAAACCACAGATCCCAAAAGCACTTGTGCAAATATTTATCAGGTCTCCTGGCATGGCTGGGAAATACAAGCAAGTGTCACGTTGCCCGCTGTACTGATGGATAAAAAGCATTCAGAGAAACAGAAGTGAGAAACAGAAAATGCAGCATTTCCCATGAAAAGAGACTCACGCCTGCATGTCATGTCCCTCTTTCTGTGGGACGTACCCAGGGACGGAGGTGCCCAGTGCTGAGAACCACTGGTGGGGCTGAGAGGAGTCTCCTCGTCCCGAGGGTTCACACTGTTTAGATGGATGCCACAAAGAAAGATTTGACATCAACTGGCAAGCTTTAAAATTCTGTAGCGAACTGTGTGTATATGTCTTCTGGGACCATCCTCCTCATAAAATAAACTGGCATGTAGCTGTAGTTGCATGCACGGGAAATTAACTATGTGTGTAGAGAACAAAATTTGCTATCCTATTATTAAGGCAACAGTGCTAAACAACATAGTCCGTTACCAGGACATGGGTCTTAATCTATGGAGAAGAACTAATCTGTATTTGGATATCCAGATGCAAGTTATACGTATTAATATCTATCTCCACTTTATATGAAGTGTCACGGGGTCATGCTGACAGGCCAGCATGTTGGGGACAGCCCAGTGCAGAGTCACTCTCACGGGAGGAACATGAAACGACAACAAACCAATACTTCATTGCCTGTCCTAATGCTCATCCTCCCCAGTTTGACCTCCCGTGTCTTGGGCTGCTCCTGCTCAAAATGCTCCAGTAAGAGAAGGTGAAGGTGAAGCCAGTCTCCCCAGGAGGGTCGGCAGGAGATGCCAGCATGGGGAGCCTGAGGGTCCCGCAGACACGCGCAGGTTACAGGCAGCCTCTGCCAGGCTTCAGCAAGGATCCGGTGACACCGAGCCTCGCCTGTGAGGCTGCTGTTTGCTTGACAAGATGTTCGTTCACTGGGAAAGGCGAAGGAGCGTTGCAAAGCATTAGCCTTCGTGTTCAGGCTTAGGAAATGTTTTAGAATAGACCAGCGGGATATCGAATGAAAGAAAAAAAAACAACACTAAAATACGTGTAATAAAACTGAATCTTTGCATGAGAAAAAGATTTGCAAAGTTGCAGGCGATTTTATGGCTGCATGAAAACGCTTAAAGCTACTAAGGAGAAATAAAGATATTTTACTTCATTATATGATATATTTAAAGGTTATTTATAAAATAGTCCATACTGTTATTTTTAAGTAGCCAAGCGAAAACACATAACGTCATATGTAACTGGGCACAGAGAATCCGTAGAGAGGTAGGACGATGTCTCAAAGCTGCCCAGTTTCTGCCATAATTCTTCAAGTTTCGGAGCTGCTCCCCATTTGAGAGAGCTGCTGACCCAGCGTTCCCCAGCCTTGGAGGGTGGGCCTCTCCTGCGACAAGACTGGTTTTTTTCCAAACACTGTTTATAATGCTTTCTTTGCAGCACTTACAGATTAACGCCTCATCTGCCAGATACAGCCCACGTGAGGGGACAGTCTGTGGCACGAACCAGCAGAAAGTGGAGCAGTTTGAGCTCCTTTTGCTCTCATCAGGGACAAGAAGTTCAGCGTCACAGAAACACTCCCTGCCCTTCCCTACGAACTTCAGTCCAAGGAACCTGGCTTTGTGCCGTGCCGTTACATATATTCCCCCCACCACACATACGTACACACACGTACACACAGTCCTTATCCCTCTCGCGTTACAGAATTTCCATTAACAGCAGGACCCTACAGAGCTTCTGGTCAGAAAAAAGGGAAAACTGAGAAGAGCAAGCACGTGCACACACACACACACAAATGACAGGCAGATGACTGCATGGAAAACTATTTCCCACAAAGGAGTGGTGGGTCCATTTGTAACCTGGGCTAATAAAGCTAAAGTAGCCAAAAAATGTGAAGCAAAATTGAGGAAGTCATCTTCACAAGCTAGGAGAAATCAGGCTAACTTCTCCGATCCTACACGGCATGCAGAGACTAGCAAACCCCAGCAGAAATAAATATATTTTAAAATGAACTTATTTCAACTTGCTTTTTCCTTTGCTCATCTGTCACGATCAGAGATCGGACCAAAGGCTATCTATCCCAGTAGATGATATCTTCGTTAGGGTGCTGAGGTTGCTACGCAGGCTCTGGAAGAGAGCTCTGCACCGCTTTAGGTGTTAGTGATGGGCATGCCACGGATCTTGGCAAGGAATGAAAATTTTAGTTCGCTTTCAAAACATGCTTAGAAGTGCAGTCAAATGCCATTTATCCAGCTAAACAAGCTTCGGCCCTCTTGATAGTTTCTCTGCTCCTACTTTCATTATTTATTAGTATATATTACTGGGGTTATAGGAATGCTTAACAGCTTGAACCAAGAAGGAGTTCTCATTATCAGAAGCGTTGTACGAGCACACAGCAACAGACAGCTCCTGCCCGGAGAGCTCCTGATCCCGGCAGAAAAAAACAGGCACATGCTGGGAAAGGCAAATTGACACAAGGAGGGAAGGAAGTTTGTTCCACAGCAGAGCCAGGAATGGTGATCAAACACCAACCACCATTTTTACACTCAGGCCCAGGGTTTTCAAGGCTTTTCTGCCTTGTTGAGGCAATTTGCATGTAGAAGATCCCACCTGTGTTTTCCCACCTGGGACCAACTGCGATCCTGCACACCATTAGGGAGCTGGCTAAATTCCTCCTCATTCCTCAGTGCTTTGTTGGCCCAATTTCCAGCTGAATTATGTCATTAGTTTGTGTTTGTTGAACAGTCGGCTCCTCCCAAATAATTTTTGAATTTTTTGGCTCACAGCAGCTGAATTTAATAGAGGGTTAATGGTCTCAACATTATTAAGCTTCTGGCAAGTTCTGTAGAAGTACTAAATAATCAGAGAGAGGGGAGAGACCTCATAATTACCCCCACTGAGAGAAGGACTATACTGTGACCTTAGGTCCTTTCGGAAACTGGGCAATTCCCACAGAAGTTCTGCCCCAAAACACAAACCCTTAGAAAATTATTTGCCATTAGTTCTGCTGCTCTTGCGACAATCTGGCTGTGCAAATGCTGATACTTGGATGATTTGGGTCAAAAAAGCAAAAGAACAGAAAAGCCATGTCATGTTCATTGCAAAGATACGTCATTTTACCTTCTCTCCCGGGGGTCCCACCCTTTCCCAAAGAAGATCCCATGATAAATCCTACTCCTGGCTGTGCTGGGACAGTCAGAGCTGTCTCAAGGCTTTCCAGCCATGTAGCAGTACTTGATTTTTCCCAGCCATAAGGATAAATATATGCACTCCTTATCCTCGAGAGAGCCCCCAAATTTATTTTATTAGTGACAGCAGAGCTGATTCCCAGACTGTGAAGGGAAAGGGAGGCTGTGGAGAAGGTAGCTCTGCTGGGTATTGCAGAGCTGGGGATGCTTTGGGTGCCCGCTGGGATAAGTCCATCCTTCCCTGCTCCCCAGTCAGCTCTTCCTGTATCCAGCCCCTCCATCAGGAGCTGACCCCCACAGCTCCCAGCAAACCTGCTCTCCTCTGCCTGCTGCACAGAGGCAGCGGTGGTACGGCTGCTCCTCCCCATGTTCATTGTGTCACGGCTGCCACCGTCCCTCTTGGCAGGGCTTCCTCTGCCAAAGACTGAGCCGGTCCTGGTTGCAATCCCACTAGGAGCCAAGCAGAGTATTTCCAAGTAGAATTTAGCCTGATGTGGGAATACCTGCTCCGATGAGTATATGGGCTGGGTTTTGACTACATGATACCTTGGTGTTGCTCGTCACCGTGCCTTGCCTCCTTACAGAGCATCCCAAAACACATCCTCCGCAGCGTGCAGTGGATGCACCGCTGAAAGAATGCTGTAAACACCACATGCAAACCATCTGCCACCTCCTCCACAGCCAAAAGCACTGGATGCTGGTATCAAGGCTGTTGAACAGCTCTCCAATGCTCCCACTGTTTTCTCAGATGCTTTGTGTGCAATGGTGAGGCAGAAAGGGAACGGCTTAAAGACAGAGCCAGCTACAAATGGAAACTCCCGAAGGTCACACAGTTTTCAACATTTCTTTTCGCAGATGACTGTGCGAAGCATTTGGAGTAGGAAAGTAACCGCTCATCTTAGCCAGAAAAAGTCATGCCTTGTGGGTGAGGCAAGAAGGACTTTACATATGGGAGCCTTTGGGAAGGAAACTGAAGGGTTGGTGTGACTCAGCCGAGCAACAGAGACAAACAACGTGACCAAACTATGCTGATTTGTTTGAAGCCGCAGCCTTAATGACAGAGAAAACCTCAGAATAGAGGCACCTTCTTATTGCTTAACTGTCCTGCAATGCTCATTATTTTCCCTTCTATGCAACTGGGAACCTGAAGACCCCGTGGCACCAGGGAAATTTTGTGCCCATGTTTCAGGACAGTGAGACATGTTCTGCACAGTCCTCAGTGCAAAACTCAGTATGTGACCCCACCTTCTCATCTCAGCTGACCTTCCTCTGCCAAGCACCCTCCTCGGCAAGCAAACAACCAGTTTCATTTCTGAAAAATAATGGATTACAGGTAGGGAAAGAATTATGAAAAAGGAAAGGTGGATGGATTTACTTGTGCAAAACCTGCTCAGGCGGGTATTATTTTTGCTCCCTTTTCTGCCAGAGTTTAGTTTGGCTCCAGCACTTGGGCCAATCAGATGGGCAGTCCGGTAACACCGAGGGATTTGGAGTGAGCAATTCCAGCACTGAGCTGTCTCCCAAAGGCAGCCAGCAGAAAGTCAATCAGCTGCTACACTAACAAAAAGGAGCAAGAACAGAAAGTAGATTTCCAGTCGTCCTGCTTTGCAGCAGTTTTGTTTTCCCTTGCAATGGCAGCGGTGATTACCTTATCTGCGCGTACCAGCCAACCACACAATCCAGGAAAAGCCACCGTCCAAGAAATACCCATTTAATAAATCTTGGCATTCTGAACGCAGACCCAGGAAGGCAGGATGCTGCACAAGAATATCTTCCTTCAGACAGGCTCTGCAGTGGCAAATACAAACCTGCAGATATAAGGTAAACAAAATTTTCCAGGAAGGGAACATCTAGTAGGAAATCTACCCTCTCTGGGAGACCTTTGCCAAAGTCCTCATTCCCCTGGTGGATAGAAGTCTCTTCCCAGTCACTGACAGTCAATAAACACGGATTTTGGTCTCCAAACTGGATTTGGTCTCCCAAGTTTGGGGCACATTTTTAAGTACCCATGGAGGCTGAGTAGATGGATATGTGAGCTGTGTCCTCCTTCCCATGTCCCAGCTCACCAGGTGTCTCCATGGTATGGCTCTCAGAGAGCTGAGTGACGTCTTTTCCCACAGGACCTTCAACTATATTCACATATTTGGTAACTGAAACTTAACAGTACCAAGGGACCCAGAAAAATTTGGCCAAATAGAGACAGAGATTATATGATAGCTCTATATAAATACATCAGGAGTTTAATCACCAGTGGAGGGAAAGAGCTATTTAATGGAAAGAATATGTTGGCAGAAGAGCAAATGGTTGTGAACTATCTGTCCATGAGTAAATTTGGGCTGGAAATTAGATGAAGGATTCTACTCATTAGGAGAGCAGGGATCCAAAACAACCCCAAAAAAGGATGAAAGAGATAAAAGTCCCGAGACAGGACTTGATCCATTTAGGAGGAGATTACCTCAAGCAATAACCTGCAGCTGGAGAGCACTGGACCCAGAAGCACGCAAGGTCCCTCCTTGTCCTATGCTCCTCTGCTCTTGATGCCAATTTGAAGGGAAAATTAAACACGTATGTTCCTAACTTCTTTCTTAACTTGATCCTAAACCATACACCCTAAAACACACAGAGAGGGTCTTTCATCTTAAAAAGAAAAGAGGAGAAACAGAGAGAAGCACTGTCGTAGTCTAAGGATGTGCTGGACATCTTCCTCCTGCTGTCTGCAGCACAGTGCACATTATAGTGAGGAGAGACCACTGTAAAAACATCCTAGAAAGAGCACTTTGAGTCCTGATGACTCTTTTACAACTGACTACCTATTTGTTGAACTATAATGCCTGTATGTCATGAAATGCCATTATCATATCTTTGAAGTAGTCATTTTCTTTCTACCTCATTACTATTAATTGTAGTAGGACATTGCATTTCTGTTACTTATCATTTATATTGCAGTGATATCTAGATGTCCCCATTATGTCAAGACTCCATGTGCTGAGCTCTACACAAATGCATGAATGACAATTCTTTCCCTTTCCCCAAAAAATGTCTAAAGCCTATAGGATTTTCCATCCGTAGCATTGTACCGCTTAAAGCCCAAGCCATGCAAAGAGCTCTACGGTTGTGCCAATAGAAATATATTTCTTTTTCATTGTGGTATGGCCAAGCAGTCACTCCTGCTCCCAGAGCAAAGTGCTGAACAACTCATGTTTCCCACCCTCAAAGCTGCTGGTTCCCAGCAAAGCCTTCAGCAGAGGTGAAGCAAAGACATTTTGTCCTGCAGTGCCTTAGCGATGTCACGCTGTCACTCAACAGGGACAGCTCTGAGGCAAGGACCACCACATGTTTCCAAACTGTTCATCTGACCTCACCATTTGAGCGATGTGGGAAGAGGCTCGAGCCTTCCTGATCCAAGGCACCATGTGCCTGAGAGCTCAGTGCATGCACAGGGCTCCCACTGCTGCCACTACACACATTTGCACTGGTTTGAGCTGAACTAGCACAACTTTAATTTCTGGTTAGATCAAAAAAGACAAAATCATCAACAAATACTCAAATGCTGAGAGAACAGGGTAAAGGTACCTCTGGAAGTGAGATTCTCTGTTGCCCTGTATCTCACAGAGCTGCTCTCATTCCTGCAATATGGGTGGACACTGTCTTTCTCCCATCGGACAATGTTATACACCACATTGGCCTGGAGAAAATGAGCAAAGTTCAATGGAAAACTGCCCCCAAACTGGTTTGGCCCAGTGGAGTGTGAGTGAAGACTAAAGCAGCCACATAATCCTACATACTCTCAGCCAATTTCTTCCCACCGTGCTACAGAGGTGAGCTTTAAACCTGAGCTGCAGCTTTACTGTATTTTCCCCAGCAGTGATTACCCTGGGGCCCGCTGTCATCGGACATCAACTGCTTAAAGAGAGCATCTTTGAGGAACAGTGTCTGAGACTGAAACAAAACGCACAAATTTCTCCGGCAAAAAAACCTAAATGCAGCTCGTCAGGGAGACAGATGGCAGCTTCCCTCCCAACAGGCACCGTGGGGACTGAGTTTGCTCGACTCCCTCTCACTGCACTTTGATGTCTTTCAGCAGCTGTATGAAATTAATTCCAATAAATTAAGCCTCTTGCAGGGACAAACGATCCAGATGAAAGCTATAGCGCTAGGGGCAATCAGCCATTTGAATCGGTGATCTCAGAGACAGGGTAGCAGCACCCTTTTTGCTGTAAAGCCCCACTTGTTGACTATATCATAGGCCTTTGCTGAGGCAGCCAGAAAAGGCTCTGTCAGCAAAGGAAATAATATCAGGATCCAAAGCTCCTTCTCTATAACCACAGCAGTGCCAACCCATTGATTTACAGTGATCAAAAATTAGCCCACCATATCCAAGCCCTGAAGAGCCGATCTTCCCTAAGCACCTTGAGGAGGCTCCTTCCTATAAATTTACCCAGATTACCGAGAGCCACTCCTTGGCCAACTTCAACAGGAGGAAGGGCAGCTCAACCTATTTGAAACACGTGGGTCTAAGACTAGCATTCAGCTAAATCTTTGAAAATTTAACTCTGAGTGCACCAGTGTCTTTACTGCGCGTATCCAGCTGGTTATGTCAGTTGTTCGCTCTGTTTTAAGGCCACTCCAAAGAATGTGATGCTCTACATAAGACTCAGGGGGTTGAACGATGAAGGAAGAGCATCTGGAGCAGGTACCTGCGTGCGGTTGCTTCTGCGCTGTCAGCACCTACCTCCTCTCAGCTGTGCAGCAGGCAACCGTGACACTCATCAGGGGTGTTGGGGACGTTTTTCCTCCTAAACTTTAGGAGTAGAAGACTTTTTCAAGGAGCCTGTGCCCATTAATTTCAAACATGTTTTTGTGAATATCATACTAACGTGCCCACAGATATCAAATCTTTAAAATGATAAAGAATCTTTATGGATTTTTTTTTTTTTTAGTGTTCCTTAATATCAATCTGAATTTTTAAATGTCTTTCCATTTTTCACTTAGACGGCCCTGTAAAACTACAGAATTGTTTATGCTCAGTTGCTTGAAGTGCCTCAAATAGAGAATATGTTAATTTTTCACAATGAAAACGCTAACGTAACGGAGTGACAGAGCATGAGGAAGGAGTCAGGAAACTTGGGTGCCAGTCCTTTTTTTCCCCCTAGCTCTGCTTCAATTTACCTGGCTATTAACGGGGTGCCAAAAAGTTAAGCATCTACTGGCAACACGTTCTATTCCTGGTTACAAGGTGCCTTGAGATTGGTTGACTGAAAGTATTAGCAAGGGCAATAAAGCACTTAGGGCTATAAGAGAACTTGTTACTCTTTCCTGTTCCTTTCCAGGAAAACTGAGGCGAATATTCAAATTACTTCTCTTTCTGTCCTGTTGTATATGAAGGAGATTTTAACTCTGTCCTTTCCTGTAAGAACTAGGAAAGTATCGTTGCTGGGAAAGCATGAGGGATGTTCCTCACAGGGACTATCATGGCCAAATGAAGTAACTTGCCACAGAGAATTTTAGCCTAGCAGATCTTTATGGAAGCACTTAAATATAAACTCATAGGCTATTTTTCTTATAATTGATCACCAATAAATGTGGCAGGACCTCTGAAAAACAGAAGAAGCAGTTTTGTGTGTGTTAATGTGGAGCAGCATTTGAACATGAGACCCCAACGGGGTCTATCCCTGGCCCCCGTTTTGCCTCACATTCTGCAAAATAATATACCCCAAAAGCTTAAACCCCAAATCACCGAAGTATTTAAATGGGTCATAATTTTAAGGACCA
Source organism: Chroicocephalus ridibundus (assembly GCF_963924245.1). NCBI lineage: Eukaryota > Metazoa > Chordata > Aves > Charadriiformes > Laridae > Chroicocephalus > Chroicocephalus ridibundus. The sequence continues at coordinate 155,345,504 of NC_086285.1, read as the reverse complement.
AAGTCTCAATTTCATATATGGATGGGAATGGCATACATTTAATCATCTGCTTTTGTAACTCACTCACCTACTGATGGAGGATTTTAGCTACTCGTATAAAACGGATGTGACAGTCTTGCTCTCACTCGAATGATCAGAGGTCTCCCTCTGAAATGACCGTTGGAACGAGTGTCAGAATAGTCTAACTGTCTGAGAAATGAGGCCCCTGGACTTTGAAGGCTTGATTATGATCCATTTGAAGCCCTTCAGCCTGATAACTCAGCCTGGCTGCTGGCTGGAGTGGATTCCTCTTGTACCAAAGGAAACGGCTGTCCTTGACGTTGTAGTGTCATGCAGTGGAAGCAGACACAGCAGAAGAACTATGAGTCAGAGAGATAGCAAAGCTGACCCGTAATGGGAAATGACCCTGCCCGCTCATCCCCATTAACAAATGAGCGTGCAGAGACCAGTGGCTAGAGTGTGCCTGTGCAAACAGCCACAAATGACACAACTAGTCGCAGTGCCAGACAGACAAGCTCTTTGCAGCACTTAGTCCTGTTCTGCCACCTGTCCCCTGCCCGGCGGGGAAGCGGTATCCACCTGCAAGGGATCACGCGCCTATGTCCCAACACAATGACACTGCAGGCAACAGTCTTCCTTTGGAATCTTATCTGTCATCTCACGGTTCTTCTCCAAAAAGGACAGGAAAAGGTGTACCACTTCTGCCTTTTTGTGCTATTCTCCTTTCTCCTTCTCTGTTCCTTTTCTTTGCTATATCCAAGGAGGCACTGGAACTGCACCACCCCAGCAGCAGGAGCTTTGCTCACTGTGGGCTATGTGTTTAAGGAGACGTTGTTACTGGTGGGCAAACCTGCCATTTGGAGCCCTCCTTAGTTCCTCTTCCTGAGAGCAGGAGTGCCTCCCGGAGGTTATTTGAAAGCACATATGCCCTTGCAGCAAACAATGCTGAGATATATTAAGGATGAAATCCAGCTATTTCATATCATTGACAAGGAGGGGGATCACCTGGTGTGCCAATCTGAGCTGCATTTGACCCTAAATCTTAAAGGATTTGCTATTCCATCAAATATGTGACCTAGCCAGGCTCTTTTAATGTTGTCACTAACACCTACTTGTGCAGGGACATTAGAACCAATCAACCCAGAATGCCTGTGTTAATTTCTTCATCAGCCCAAACACCATCTGTGTAATGCACTTGCCCAGCAAAGTTCATGAAGCTTTTCTAAAGTCCTGCAATTTTTAACTGCTTTTCCAAACAATCCATCTTCTCAGGAACCTGATAGGACCAAGCTCAATAACTAACTGAGGCTGCAGGAATGAGATGTGGGGAGAAATTCAGAGGAGACAGCAGCCAGATCATCAGAGGGCTCACCAGAAAAATAGGATGTCACACAGCAGTCATGTTATGCACAAAACCTACCCATGCCTTGGTTTTCAGATACACCCCAACATGATCAACATGAGCCGGCAATGTGCACTTGAAGCCCAGAAAGCCAACCACATCCTGGGCTGCATCAAAAGCAGTGTGGCCAGCAGGTTGAGGGAGGTGATTCCATCCCTCTGCTCTGCTCCGGTGAGACCCCACCCGGATTACTGCATGCAGCTGTGGGGCCTCCAACAAAATAAGGACATGGACCTGTTGAAGCAGGTCCGGAGGAGGGCCACGAAGATGATCAGAGGGCTGGAGCACCTCTCCAATGAGGACAGGCTGAGAGAGTTGAGAAGAGAAGACTCCAGGAAGACTATACAGCAACCCTTCAGTACTTAAAGGGGGCCTACAGGAAAGATGGGGAGGGACTTTCTACAAGGGCATGTAGTGCTACAAAAAGGGGTAACGTCTTTAAACTGGAAGAGTGTAGATTTAGATTAGATATAAGACAGAAATTCTTTACTGTGAGGGTGGTGAGACATTGGAATATGTTGCCCAGAGAAGCTGTGGCTGCCCCATCCCTGGAAATGTTCAAGGCCAGGCTGGATGGGGCGTTGAGCAACCTGATCTAGTGGGAGGTGTCCCTGCCCATGGCAGGGGGGTTGGAACTAGATGATCTTTAAGGTCCCTTCTAACCCAAACCATTCTATGATTCCGTGACACCTCACTTTATGAAGTGTGACTTTTGAATAAAGGTACTGTGAACAGTCTGGCAGCAACGCCGATGTAATTAATCCTCTGACAAACTTCACACTTTGCTACAAACAACTCCAGTTAAATCGGGGGGGGGAAGTTGAGAAAGGAATCAAAGTGTTTGATAGGTTAATCACACATGAAAAAAGAGGGATAGATTGAGCAAGAAAAATTAAATCTGTAATTGCTTTTATTCCACTTAATTACTTTTGGGGTGTAGGGGTATGAGTAGTCTTATTCTGTTCTCAACATGCTGGATTAAGTTAAACAAATAATTCCTGCTCAGAGAGATTTGGAAAGAGGAAGAAGAAGGGGGAGAAAGACAGGCGAAGGGTGGAGAAAAAAAAAATCACAGTTTTCAGAAAGAGTGACTTGTTACCTGTAGGCACTGGAGGATCTTGCCCTTGAGCAACTCCTACGCAATGGCAGGATCTTCAAATATGCAACAGGTGTTACAAGGGTTCTGTAAATCCAGTATAATCCTCCTGCCTCTTTCTTGTGTTTTGCTACACAAACTTACCAAATCGCAAGCACTGACTCCCAAGTGGGATATAGGGCTAAGCCCTAAAGTGATGCCCACAAGTGATGGATGGGGGGGACAGACAGAAAGGCAGAAAAAGTACAGATGGGTGTAGTCCAGTGATCTTTAAAGGGCAACTGAAGTACAAGCAGGAAACTTAAACCCATTAAATATTTGATACAAGATTCCAGGTTCTATCATTGAGATGCAGGAAAAGAATTACAGAATTTATTAAATTCAGTATTAAATGAAATTTAACAAAAAACGTTATAATTATAGAACAAAAAGTGTGGTTAAGGCTTTAAAACTGACCCCAAAATCAAGATTCCTTGATTTCTTCCTGTTCATCATTGACATTGTGAAAAAACACACAATATGATTCAATTTACTGGCCTCTAGAATTATTTTTTTACTGATATCCTATTCTTATACCTATATTCTTTTGTCCTACTTCTAGAAATATTACAACATTCAACTTATTGAAGCAATCACATACAATTCAGTGCAAATTCTGCCTCCATAAAATCCTCAGGACTTAGCCATTTTGACAGCCTGACTACGGCATTGTAAGTCTGACATAAAAGCTAAAATTATATGGATGTAACTCATCTAAATGACGTAATAGCAGATGCAGGGAAAATAAAGGCATAAGAAGAAACAGAAAAATCTCTGGGCTGTTCTCCAAGAGAATTCTCTGTGGATGAAGCTATTACAGGAAAATAGAATTAAATGTGACAAATACATACTTTAAAACACCGTGAAACTAAAAGAACAGAAATGTCAAAAAAAAAATAACCGTGAGGGGAAAACATAGAGAAGTAACTGATGAAATCACTTATGCTCCGCTGCAAGTGTGTCCCTTTGGTCCGCCTATAACTATTGCACCACCGATGTTAATGTTTGCTCCCTGGACGCGCGTTGCAGAAGACAGGCATGTGTGGAATTCCCCGGCTGTCCTCAGGGCATCAGCCTGCCTTGCTTCTTCTTTCTGTTTTTTATGGACACAGTGTGGATTAGTAACTTTGCATGCTTGAAATTGCCAAATTTAATCCACAGAGCCCTAAATCCATACATATTACGCAGCATTACAAAACCTTTCTTCTTTAAATGGGTAGGGTGATATTTTCATTCCAGATGACTTACAGCAAGTAATTAAAGGGATCACTAGCAAAGAGGTGTACAAAAATCCCTAAGCCTCCCATGATCAGTCTGCTTTCTTAACAAGTGGAATTGGCACTTCCACCACCCCATTTAAAGTAGCTTGTTCTGCGCATATACCACGTTTTCTTCCTAGACTCAAAATGAAAACATCAGCTGATCAGATCTGCTGCCTCCGCCTTGCTTGAGTAACGAGCCTGTCCTTAGAGCGATTTACAGCTCTGTCAAGGACTTCCCGAGTTACAACTTAGGGTAAACCACACATTTTCTCTTTGCAGTATGATCAGCTTTGTGTGTGCAGAAGAAGCTCTTCCAGGCAGGGACGATCTCCCTAAAAGTATGTCCTGTGCGCAGCAACTAGGTGTTTCAACACAGTTTGGGCCTCTGGGCACTCCTGCAATGCAAACAGTAACAACCGAATGATCCGCTGATGTGATAATAACAGTGTCTGCCATTTCCCTTAATTATGGCCTTGTCCTGTGCTGTTGAGAAAGGAATGAATAACCACACTATCCTTACCCAGCAGCAATACCACCGTGTGTCCCCACACCGTGTTTCCTCAGCAGCTTCCCTGCCTTTTGAGGAGCTAGAAAACAATAATCTTACCCCAGTCCTGCTGAAGTTATAAAAAGCCTACTATTAATTTGGATAGTCTCTTCAAGGTGGTTGAACTGTGGAAGCAGCCGTATCAGCTCTCTCCACCGCCCTCCACCCTCTCAGCTGGTGACAATCACGTTTTCACCCAGGCCACCAAGTAGGGTCTCCAGTCAGGCATGGTCAGGAGCCAAGCTGCCTGCAGGCTTGCTATGCCACAGCCCTGGCCACAGCAAGGATGCTGGATTCATCCCTCTCTTTGAGCCAGAGCAGCTGTCAGCTCTAGCTCTGGTTTCGTTCCTGTCCTCTTCTCCAGACCTCCTCATGGTTCAGCTCCATGCTGCTGCTCCAGCCCTCATCCATGTCCTTCACTCTGCACCAGCTCCAGTGGTTTCCTGCCCTTTAGGAACCCCGTTTTTGGCTGCCGATGCTGTAAGAAATTCATGGTGTGGACGTAACAGCCAGCCTGCCCCCTTGAAGGAGATGAGGTGTGGCTGGTGGGGACAAAATGAAGGGAACGTAAGGCTGAAGTTGAATGACTTGTACACTAAGACAGCCCTTACAGCTTTGAGCCACAGCCATGTCAAGTCAGGCAATTGTTTTAATGGCTAAAGCTGTGGTTTGGGGTGTGCAGTAACTCAGGTTGAATTACCCTGACCTCCTGAGCAAGTCCAACATGCAAAATAACAAGCCCATGTAGTATCAGAGGAGGAGAAAAGGTCTCAGATCCCCTAGGATGGGACATTCCAACTCCAGCACAACAGGCTCCTCAGGACTGTGACGGGGCTGATTTTATGTGAAAGGAGGCATGAAAATAAAGTCCTAAAATGTAAAAACTACAAGTGATGCAGTGACTCAGCCAACAGGTCCACTTCCCTGCCTTTGTCCACTCCACCACAAAACGCCCCCAAGCTAAGCTCAGCCCTCAGCAGAGGACCAACCCAAGTGGTGTCAGAGCTCCTCCAGTGTCGACAGCCCAACACGTGCCGGATTCCTGCTGGGCCAGAGCCAGCGCAGTCATCATCTTACAATGCTGAGCGCTCTCACGTACAACACCACTTTGCTTCTCACCTCAGGAACGTGCTTCTTGGGCTTCCATCCTTTTTCAGGGAAAGCTGTTCCTTTCTTCTTAAAAGGCTGTGGCTGTATGTCGGGATATCATTTATCCCCAGGTTTGCTTTTGGAAGTGTTCTGTTCTGCTGAGATGGCACCAAGAAAGAGACAAAACCACACAAAAGCTGCTTGCGATACAGAATACAAATTCAAATAATGTCAGCAATGAACGAAGCATCGGTGAGTAATGCTAATGAAAAAAAATTCCAAGCTTGAAGAGTTTTTGTAGTCTCTTTTTCTTTACTATTGTAGGATAGTTATTGCTGTTCTAATCTACTAGTTTTACCCTAGTTTTTGTTTTTCCTGGATTGCATGAGCTTTTTTTATTCTTGGCAATGTAGGATTCAAAAACTAGTTTAGGTAAACAGAAAAAAAATATTTCAATTGCCAGTCCTGTTCTTCATAAACATTTTGCCCATGGCACAAAACCAGCTCACATTTTGACAGAGCTGTCAGGCAGGACTGTACGGGCAAAAAGAAAGCGCAAGGAGCACGTGGTAAAGAAAAGCCACTTCAATACTGACTGACACTACATGTAGCCATTTCAGAAGCAAACCCTTGAATTTATGCTAAATTCATACATATTTATTTATCGTGCATCTGGGGAGCAAGCGGCCATTCTGTTTGTAAGGCCCCAGGAGCAGTTAGGCAGCGGGAGCGTCTCGCCTGGAAGCAGGCGACTTCCCCAGCCTGCGGAACAGAATGGCGCAGCTGAAAGTCAAGCCCCTTTTCCAACCCTGGGGTCTCCTGCGCCGAGGGGATTTTCACCAGGGAGTGGGGAAAAGCAGGAGGGCACGCTGCTGGCTGTGCAAGAGAAGGGACACGTCACCCATGGAAATTGCTACATACTGTAGGCTTGTAATCTAGTGCTCCTTCAGGCAATTTCAGTGGCCGGGCTGCAAAAACCCCCCACAGCAGCAAGGTCTGACCGATGGGATTTTGTACAGCGTTGGGGGGAAGTGAAAAATTTGAACCGCAACAAAATGCATTTATTTCTTAACTCAGGCAAAACACCCCTTCACTTCCACTTGAGCCTGTCTGGCAAAGTCCACATTGTCCTCACCGAGGGTTTTGGCTGAGTAAGGACTCACCCTGCAAGCTTTAGATCCCAAACAGTGAGGAATTAATGACAGGCAGTTTTCAATGATTAACTCATATAGGTGATTGCCATGTTCCATCGCCATAATTAAAGAGCTATAGGTGTTATGGCTAATGAGTGCTTTAGCACGAATGTAATTGCATATCGACTCATCAATGAAGTGATCTATTGAAATACCTGTGGAGCAGTGAATAACTTGTGTTCGCTTTGGAACTGAAAACTCTGAGACATGAAAGAGTTTGGAAAATTCACAGCTGCTGTCAATATTCCCATTCAGCCACTCAGCATCCTAGTTTTTCTCCAGCTCACCATTTTTGTGCTTCAGGACTGAATATATTTCAGCAACTATCAGACTTTGGATATTGAGGCAAAGGAGAAAGAAGAAAAGAACTGATCCTGCATTATTAGTGTCGCTTCTTTCCTATTACTGTCTTACTACTCTTCCATCTGAAAAAAAACAGTTGAAACAACTTCAGAGCAAACCTTTGAAAAATAAATATCAGCTGTGCATAGGCCTTTTGGAGAAAAATTAATTTCTTTCCCATGTTTCATGGAACACATGAGATTCCTTAGATGTCACATTATATCTTCAGAACATATCTAGAAGCATTAAAAGATCATTTGAATGATCTCTGGTCTGATGCACATTTGAAGTGACCACACAGAGGATAGGTTTTTCATAAAGAAGACAATCTGGAACTGAAGGAATATCTCCCGGTGAACATCTCACAGTAAAGAAAAATTAGTAGGGAAATTTGGACAGAAAGAAATAAAGAAAGAAATCTTTTCTGCAAACAAGCAGCAGTGTTTATGCTTGTTGTCCACCAAAGGCTATTTAAATAGCTTGCCTAAGCAAATTTGTTAGCGCACATTCGAGTCTGTGAGCTGCTCGCAGGCTGAACATTTATTTCTGGTAATCAAGCTCTGCCCTCGGTCACCTAAGATACACGATATTGATTCCTTTCCTGACTGGAAAACTTAACGTCTGCGAACTTTTACTATTTCTGTTCAAAACAGGTTTGACTTTGTCACCAACAGGAATTAGAGCCATCATTAAAGTCCCATCTGTGAGCTCAGGCTGCAGTCTTTCTCACGCACGCGTCCACACACAGAAGTCTCTTTTCAGAAATGGCCATGAAAAGTGCATATCGCGAGCGATAGCAGCCACCTGGAGCCTCCCAGTTAACCCTGGCCAAAGGTGGGCTTCCAAAAGCCTGCTCAGAAACCACCCAAATGCCAGTGATTACATTCATATCCCTGTACAGACAACTTGGATGTGAAATCAGGATGGCACTTACATACCTGCCTTTTACACGCATGAGCTCAACTCGGTGCTGACTTGGATTTCTGAGCAAAAGATGAGAATGTGTCCAACACAGACACTGGGGCAATTGAAGGCTGTCACATCACAACCTGCAGTACAAAAATCTGCACAAAACGCCATCTGAGCCAATATCCTTCAACCCACGAATTTGTTATGGAAGATACATATGCTCAATGCCTTTATTTTTTTTAAAGGGAGAGAGAATGGTGCATGGCTGAAAGGAAGAGCAGCTGCTGATCTGAAATGGGAGCAACAAAAAAAGAGGGGGGGAAAGGGAAAAAAAGAAGGGGGCAAAAGAAAAAAGGGAAGTTTCACCAAAAAGTTTTCTCCATTGCAAGCAGCAGAAGCAGAGGCCGCTGCCTCTGGGATCGGTGGACGGGGTTGGCCTTGACCAGACTTAACACCGAACCCAGCTGCAAACGCGAGGCTTGGCAGCAGGGTTGCAAGGGGAGCATGCGGAGGAACGGCTGCTGACTCCATCCCAGCTCCTCCGTAATCCCTCGGGACATCTTCTGGGAGACAGCAAATAGCCTGCTCTGTCCCGTCTTTCAGTCTGTCTTTCCCCTCTCTTCAACTCCTTGTGAAAGTTCAAGCCTCTCCTGGTCCTGGTTTAAAAATACAAGAAACGACCCCTTCAAAGCATTTAATTAACTGGTTGTAATCACTCGAGGCTGCAGGATTTTTTGGCCTGTAAAAGTATGAAAAAGAGGAAAAGAAGCATGTGACTGTCTTTTGACTAACATACGCAGTAGTCTGGGACAGATGTCTCAACCAAAAGGTCAACCAGCGATATTCCTTTCAGTTCACTAAAAGGCATTTCGCTAACCGTGGCACCCACCGCTGCAAAATGTCACCAGCCACGCCGCCCAGGGTTGCGCTGCGATCTGTAATAATAACAACCAGAAAATAACAAACCCGGGGGGGGGGGGGGGGAACAATAAAAAAAACCCAAAACCCTGCACTTTTCTTCTCCGGAGGCTCAGCGAAGCCGGTGGTTTCAGCCAGAAGCCGCTTGGGCTGGGAGCGGCAGCTGGCAGCTCTGCCTTTCCGATCCTGCCTGCGCAGATGGTCGGCCGCACAGCCCTCAGCGAGCTGCTCAGCCTCTCTGCACCTGCCATTTTTCTTCATCCTTTAAATTTTAATTTCATTTTGTGCTCACGCTCCCCGCCGTAAAAGCCCTGCACTACCCTGCTCATCCTCATCAGAATGCCCCTCCGTGGCAGATGAATATCAGTGTTCCTGTTTCAATAAGACGGAGAAATTGAAGCATGGAAATTAAATTACTCGTCCGCAGTCTCAGACCCAAAGCAATATCTTTTTGGTTTGTAGAGGTGTCCTCTTGCTACAAGATCATTTCTTTCCATCTAGTTCAGAGATAATAATATCTCTGTAACTAATCCCTGTGGTTGTTGGGAGAATCTGCCGTTCATTGTGTTGAAAATCTAAAGCAGTATAAAATATATTACTGATTAAAGATGATGACAAAGTCACAGTGAAGGTGGAAAATGGCAGTGATTCCTCTTAATTTTCAGGTTTTCATCTGCTGCATCATGATGTGCCTCCTAGAGCCTTATTCCCCATTCTGTTATTGCCATAGCGCTTTTCCAGAGGAGCTGCACAGGTGGATGCTGCTCAAGGAGAGGAGATTAAAAGACAAGGTGTTATTCTGAGCAAGGTCTGGACCATCACAACGAGGAAAATTTTTAAAAGACAGACAGAATGAATGTACGTGATCAAGTGGAAGTGACGGTGGGAGAATTTCTATTGCTTTGATGTAATTCAAGAACAGTGCTTCCATAGTTAGGAAAATCCTAAGCTTTCCTGCCCTTCCCTGCTGTGTCCCTCAAGGGTTAAACCACCAACACAGTGCTCCACAGATGGGACCGAATTCCAGGGAGCTTGTGTAAGCCCCTGGGGACCTGAGAAATTAGAGGCAATGGTTTCAAAACCAAGGAGGGCTGGGCTGCCTCAAAAATAAGGGATGAGGGAAGAGGCTGGAGCTCTCTTGTCGGTGACTGTTAGATCCCAAACTAGAAATGACTTAGACTTTCTCCAGATGTCAGCCAGCACCTGGACCTGCTTACAGCAGCCTGCTGTCCCTGTGGCCAGGGAGGGGGCCAGTTTTAGCATAAGACGTTGAGAAAATCAGGCAGTGTGGTGTACAGACAGCTAGCAAGCAAACGTTCAGGATCCGCAGCATTAATGTAAATTTTCTTTTGTAGCCAAATGGTGTAAAAATTGGCCTTTAAGCCAGACAGATGGTGTTAAACTTGGCTCAGACTCCAGGACAGAGGTTTGTCTTGTCTACGGTTAAAGTTTTTGCTGGCAGAGTTATGTCATTTGAGAGTATGAAGAATTCATACCCTAAACAGCACATCTGTGTATAGAAAGTCCTTTAGTAACAGGAGTAAGAAGTTATTTCACTGGAAATCAGATTTCTTTTTTTTTTTTTTTTCTCCCCCCTTAATTCCCAAGCATTTTATCATGGCCAAGGGCTTTGTTAGAATAAAAAAATGTACAGGGACCTTGTACGCACCAGGGGAAGTTTGCCAGCCGAGCTGAACCATGTAGACAAGCAAATCCTCTTAGTGGAGACACAGTTTATAAAGGCGAAGGAGATGTATATCTAAATGGCCTGCTCATAACAGCAAACTCCTTCTAATGTAGACAAAACTACTGTTTATTTTGTTATCCTGATAAGCACTAGCCTGTGATAAAATACTGAAGTATTAGACTTGAAGTTATTAAGGTCTAGCCTCTAGTTGCTCTGACACTTGAGAGAACAAATCTTCCCAGAGATCCCAAATAAGAAGAAAAAAAGGGGGGGGAGGGGGAAGAGGGTTGAAATCAGGCACCAAAATGAGTTAAGTTCCGACCAGTTTCAGCACGGATGAGATATAGCCTTTCATCGTTTTTGGAAACTTCCCTTTTCCAATTAGAGAATACAGCTGCTCGAATACTGTCATGTCTGTTCAGCAAGAAGGAGGCACAATGTGCAAGCACTTGTAGCATCAATAGGGACCATTGTTCAGAAAATATGGCCATTGAAATACTGTAAATGCAAATAGAATTAACTTCCCATTCATCTTTCGCTGTCACACTCTGTTTATTTTACTGCGCTGTCTGAATGAAAGCGCAGCCTCCCATGTGCTCGTAGGTCCCGTATCACCTAACAAATACCTGATTGTTTGTATTCGCTGCTCTTCCCTTCCTCCCCACTGAGCTTCTAGCAGAGATTTGGGCCCTAACGAAACCCCTCCCCAAATTGTTGTTTTCCTGCTGAGAACTGTATATAAGGCCTATTTCTTCTTTATGTTATTCTGTGCAAAGCCCTTTATATTGCTTGTCTCCTCAAGGAACAAAAGGCGCTTGTTCAGCGGCAGAGGAGAATCAAAAGAACATATTCTTTCAGGTAATGGCACGCTTCCATTGATCGGTTTTCTCCCGTGAACATTGTACACTCTGGTTCTTGCTAGAAAAGAGAGTAAGATGTCAGATCCCAGAAGTTAATCACACTTGACTAGCTACACTCTGTCCTGAATTATGAGTATCATGAAACAACACAAGTTGCTGAAACTAATATTCTTTGATCACTTCATTTCTTTTATAGCCTCAACCTTCCTGCTTTCCCATGGCGTTCCTGCAGATTTAAAGCAGTTTTATCTGTAATGAACAGAGTATCATTCTCTTGTTGACAGTAAACATGCAGCTCCATTTTAATTAATTTTAGCGCTGTAGGATTTACAGTACAGAACTGCAGATACCACAAAGGAGGTTGCATGTGTGTGAGGATGAGTGTGTGTGGATGGGAGGAAGAGCTGGGAGAGGGCCGGGGGTAATTCTGTACTGAGCTAGTACGACTTCTGCTTCTAATGCTGCAGCTTTTTTTTAATCCTCCGGTTTTCAACGGACCTGCATCAAATCCCGTTATATGGATGGGAATCGTACAATGGGCTTCAGTGGGGGGTGGGCTAGACCCAGGTCACTAAACAGTGTTGATGGGTAGTCAACATGGTTGCATCTATCACTTACTCCTTTTCCAGCATTTGCTAAAAATAGAGAAGGCACAACTGATATGTGCAGTGGAGTGTGCTCTGCTGACCTGCTGTCTGCGAAGAACAAGCTGACTGATGCGGCCAGGAAAGCACCGATCTTTTCTGACCCGATCTGCCCTTCGGCTAACTCAGAGTCACCAAACCACAGAACCTCTTGGAGGTCTCTAGTCCAGCCTTCTGCACAGAGCAGGCTTAGGGCTAGCGCAGGTCGCTCAGGGCTGTGTCCAGTTGATAATGCAGTATCTACAAGGATGGAGATTCACGATCTTTCTGGGGCCGTGTTTCAATATCTGACCACCCTTGCGGGATTTCTTTTGCCACCTTATATCAAGGAATTCTGATAGCCTTATATCAATTTCCCACATTTCATATTGTGTCCATTGCTTCCCTGAGCACCCTGGGAAGAGCCTGGCTCTGTTTTCTCTATGCCCTCCTGTTAGTTAGCTGTAAACTGCATTAAGATCCACCTAAGCCTTCTCCAGGCTGAAGAAGCTTGTGTCTCTCAGCCTCTCCTCTTACAACATGTGCCTCAGCCCCTAACCATCTCAGTGACCCTCCATTGACTTGCTCTGGTTTATTAATGTCTTTCTCGCACTGGGGAGCCCAAAACTGGTCACGCTGCCCCAGATGCAGTCTTAAAGGTGCTAAATAAAGAGGGAAGCATCACTTTCCTCCTACTAGCTACGTTTTTGGTAATACAGCCCAGTATGTCATTGCTGAAAGGACACATTGTTTAACTAGACTCCCAGGTCCTTTCTGCACAGCTTCTTCCTAGCCAGTTGCCCCCCAGCCTGTACTGGTGCAGTGGGATATTACGGTCCATGTGCAGGAATTTGCATTGACGTGTGCTGAACTTTGTGAGTACCCGTCAGCTCACCTCTCCAGCCTGTCCAGCTCCCTCTGAACTCCAGCCCTGCCCTCCAGGGTATCGACTGCTTACCCACAAACTCACTGAGAGTGCACTTTATCCCATCATCCCATTAACAAAGACAGTAAACAGTATTGGCGCCAATATCAGTCCCTGAGATATACCACTAGTAACTGGCTGCCAGTTACTCCAGGGCCCAGATCACTAACAATCTAATTTTCCAACCCCCTTGTCATCCACTCATCCAGTCCATATCTCACCACATGTGTTTTTAGCGATAAGGTGATCATGGGCAACACAGGGAAACCTGCTGACTGCAAAGACATATGGGCAAAACCGATGAATGTTATGGGTTATGAAAGCACAGAAAGGGAATTTGCTTTATTTATGGTCTTATATTCCCTTCTGCTATACGTCTCTATTGGACAGTGGTGTTCCCTTCAAAGCTTCCTAGGAAGCCAGAGTAGAATTTCAAGAAAATGAGTATGAACCCTGAATTTACTTTTTCTGCTGGGGAAGACCTTCTGAGAAGAATTCCAACGATCAGAAGAGAAGCATGAATCCTCTGTGTTTCTCAATACGTGAGTCTCAACAAAAGCTGACGCATTTTATCCAAACCTGTCAATGCCCTGAGCCCAAATGCAACGGCAGTTCACCACATCCAGAGCTGGGTATCAAACAGAATCCAAAAGTGGTACAGTGAATTTGCGGCCTTGAGACAAGCTTGAACCAGACGGAACTCAGACCACCCACAAATGTCTGCTGTCTGTGATGACGGGCAATAAGTCAGCCATCCCAGGAAGGACCTTGTGCTATCTTGTCTCCCAGCACTGCTGCAAGGGCAGATAAGCCCATGGGAATAGGCCTACTAGGCACAACTCAGCAGGGCGCATCCCGCTGAAGGAAGGTGAGATTAAAAGATGCATTTATAGTCTCCCTCCCTTCCCTAATCATCCTTTGAACACACTGAATGGCTTGTCTTAAAAACAATCCCCAAGGAACTCCTGGAGCAAAACAATGTAAAGAGAAAATTTTGTCTCGAGTTTGCCACTAAAAACTCTAAAAGAGAGTGCAGAGGTGATATCTTGCTTCCAGGGTCTTTGGCTCTCATTTCAAGGCTTCATTTGGGACTCTGAAATAGTTTACCATGCCAGACTTCCAGGCCTCCTGCAATGGAGCCAGAAGCCTTGTGTAGCGAGAGCTATGGAATTTAAGCTATAGACATTCAAGTTTGTCCTATAGATCATTTTATAGACACTATTTGGTGTATTAATGTGTTAGCATCTAGGATGGAGAATCTGGCCATGCTGGGGACTGCCCCAGGCAGTACCTGCTGCAGAACTGACAAACTTATACATTGATGAGCTACTTCTAAATGCTCAGTAGAAATTGTTCCTGCAGATGCAGAAATGCTGATGCAGAACAGCCTTCTGCACATAGTAAGGATAGTTAAGTGATGTTTTGCTCATAGTTTAATCTGTAGCAGGTCATGTAGGACCCCATCCCAGCTGGACTACAGAAGCTGAGCAGGACGGTGGTTTGGGGAGTCTCACCCGATCCAGCAGAAGACACTGTCGCAGGGACCCTCACAATACCGACTCCATTTGCTATGTGGACAGTGCGCCAAACATCCCATCCAAGAGATGTGATTTCCCACACGAGCGTTACCCTATGCCAAGACCCCAATAAGTTAGGGATTTTCTTGAAGAAACAAACACTCTCCGTGAGACAACAGATGTTGCACATTTGCTGTACAGATGTGAAAGACTTGAAGCCTTAGAGCTCCACAGTTATCTCTGTCTAGACCTTCTTGTCCAGCGCTGCACCAAGGATCGTGGGAGCCCATCAAATGTCAGTGGGGCACGAACCCTCAGAGCTGCTGGACTATCTTCAGAAGGGCACACAAAAGTCTGTAAGTCTTGGGTCTTTGGGGGCTGGGGCTGTCTGGTTGTTACAAACCCTGGTGACCATTTACAGCTGTTCATCTATAAATGTTCACGCTGATTTCACTACTGCTGCCATCAGTGGGCCCAGAGAGCTTCCTCGAAGTGAAAGGAATTTGAATACAGTATTGTATGAACAAAATGTTAAAACAAAAAGGATCCTGCCACCAAACAATGTTGTTTTTCAGTAAGCTGTAGCTGCTGCCCTCAGATACCTGTTGGAGCGGGTCCAGAGGAGGGCCACGAAGATGACCTGAGGCTTAGAGCACCTCTCCTACGAAGACAGGCTGAGAGTGTTGGGGCTGTTCAGCCTGGAGAAGAGAAGGCTCCAGGGAAACCTTATAATGGCCTTCCAGTACCTAAAGGGGGTCCACAAGAAAGCTGGAGAGGGAATGCAGTGATAGGGCAAGGGGTAATGGCTTCAAACTGTAACAGGGTAGATTTAGATTAGATATTAGGAAGAAATTTTTCACTATGAAGGTGGCGAGTCACTGGAACAGGTTGCCCAGGGAAGTTGCGGATGCCCCGTCCCTGGAAATGTTCAAGGCCAGGCTGGATGGGGCTTTGAGTAACGTGATCTAGTGGGAGGTGTCCCTGCCTGTGGCAGGGGGGCTGGAACTAGATGATCTTTAAAGTCCCTTCCAACCCAAACCATTCTATGATTCTACGATAGGGCTGGGGAAAGCTGTGAAAGACTAGCAGGAGTCAGACTTTTGACTGCTGTCTAACAAGTGGATCCTCATTCAGCAGTGTGTGGTGCACGTCCCTGTATGAGACCTCCTCCAGGCCTTTACACTCTACTCCAGGGCTCACCCTCCACTGCCCTGGGTCAGCGGTACTGAGCACCACATGGGCCCCTCCATGGGGCTGGAGTCGTTTTGCCAGACTGCTCCCAGTTCTGCTGGTCGTACTTTGCTACTTTAATTCTATCATGGCCTTAAAACAACATTAAAGGATCTGGATCAAAAAAACCCACGTATTCCCATAGGCTCAAAACAGCACTATCTTTAGAAATTTTGTATTCTCTCGCCAAACATACACTCCAATTATACAAATTTATCACTCCTATCATGAATACATTTTCACTCTTATAGTAAATGCACAGCAATCGTGCTTCTATTGTTTCTATTTTAATAATGGATTGCCACCCAGCAAAAAAATGAGAAACACTGCTGTAGGCAACTGGGAAGCGGTCCAGAGCTACCCTCCTGTGTGTTCCTGGTGCTGGATTTCAGAGGCTCGTGCTTATTTGTCTCAGTTCAAACCTAGTAGAAAGTTATTCTGTATTTGCATGGAGGACCATATTCTGCTAAAATCACCCCCTTCTCCCCCATGTGTTTTGTCTCATTACATGTGGTAGAACCAGATTCCCAGAGGAAGTGTACTTGGCTAAATAACTGTGGTGACTATCCCACCGGTTGTTAAACACGTTGTGCAGTTTCTAATACTACTCTCATTTTAAAAACCTAATTTTAATTTATACTATATAAATACTAAATAAAAACCCAATACTTCAAACACCACCCAACCTTTGAAACAGTGTTTTCCATTAACAGTGTTAACAGTTAGACTGTGTTTCAGCAGAGGTTAACTAACATCACCTACTGAAAGACGAAACTTCTTATACAAACATGCAAAAAAGTCACCTTCACCACGACCCTGATTTTAAAAAGGACTCAGCCTATTCCACCCTGCCAGAAAATTATTCATTATGTTCCATGCTAAATATGATTTTTCATTCTGGAGAAGTTAGTATGTTACATGTATTAGTCACGTACCAGGAAGCTCCTACCACGAAGAGCTTCAAGTCTAGGTAGAGCCTTTGGGCAGAAGCAGTGACAGTGGCAGCAGGGAGGGGTACATAGGATAGGATAGGATAGGATAGGACAGGACAGGACAGGACAGGACAGGACAGGACAGCCTATTCCCTTATCACATAACCTAGAGTGTGCTCAGTGTGCAAAAGCTAATGGGGATGTGGTTTGGCAGTACTGGGTGGTGAGGAAGAGACTACATCTAGAGGTTCCTGCATCCTCTGTGACTTTCTCACCTTTTAATTCCACCCTGAATATTGAGAAATGTCACTGTCTAGCACACATGACAGTTTCCATTAAAGAAAGTCAAAGTACCTCATAAAGAAAGTCATTATGAAAGTAATTGTGCCCGTTAATGGACAGGGAACTAGGACACAAAACAAGGATTTGTCCATGGGCGTGCAGTTGGACAGTGGGTTTCAGAGCCTGTGGGACAGGGCTTATAAACAAGAAAACGTTGACATAAAGAAAAAAAAACAACAGCCACAACCAAACCACAACAACAAAAAAAGACCAAAAAATCCTAGCAACAGCTATTCCACTTAGCAAATTTGCTCGAGGAGTCTTCCAGGCAGATGGGAGAAGTGCTCAAACATCTCTCCTAGGACCCATCATGCAACAGGTGGGATTAACACAGGATGTTTTATTGTCACATAGCCAATGTCGCTTAGATTTCGGTGTCAAATACCTTCACAGTTTTTCAAAATGGCATTGAAAGCAACTTTGTCTGTGATATGTAAACATGGTGGGTTTGCTTCCAACAGAAATCTCTGATTTAACAAAGAACTGTGGGTTCATTTTACAATCTTAGCGGTGAATGCATCTCGTGTGTGAAGGATCTGCTCCTACCCTGCCTCACACACCTTCCCTGGCTTGCTTGGGTCTGGCCCTGCTTTTCGTTAAGGACATTCCTGCCCATGGAAAGCTAACTCGGACTGATTACACTGAAATAAGAACATGCTTTCAGTGTTTCCCTCCTAGACCCGCCTTATAATTTGGTCTGGGCAAATAAGCACGTTGTCATAATTCCCCCGCACATGATCGTTCCCATCTTAATTAACAGTAGGCACTTAGTGTCTTATTTCTAGAGCACAAGAGAAACACCCAAGAATCAAAAATATACTGAAGCTGACTCGCTTTTCTCTGAGATGAGTCTTCCATTGCCCTCCCTGGACTTACACCTGATTTACAATGTGGTGAGAAGAGAACTAGCACAGATCTCATCTGAAGCAAGAGGAGGAACTAAGCCTTTGCAGAGCTCAAAAGTGAAGCAAAAAGAATATGGCAATGTCACATACACATGCAAAAAATAGAATAATATCATAGAGGACCTGTAGGTGACCATTATTATTCCCAGGGTTCCAGTGATAGCTTTGTACTCTCCTGTTCCTCAGTGGAGCCAGCTTTCTGCCTGTCCACACATCTGTGCAGCACAAGGCATTTTTGGGGAAATCCACCACTTCCCCTCCCATGCGGTGGTGCCATGTGATGGGTGGGAGCAAGATCCCAACTTCTGGTTTGCGGCTCATGTCCATCGCTACCGCGCAGCGCTCAGAGGGGCTGCCTGACCTCTTTGCCCTCTCTTGCGATAGCAATGAGGGAGCGAGGTGCTTCCGAAGCCCGGAGAATCGTGACATCCCTCCTGCTTGGAGTATGAAGTTGCTGCTCCCATGAGGAGGTAGCCGAGCCTTGCTAAGGTCCTGGAGGACTCCTAGGGAGCCCTTCTCCTCTGACAACCAGCAAGACCATGCTACTTCCTTCTCTTGGGCTGGCGGCTCCTCTTGGGAGACAAACCTGTGCTGAATTCTTAGTGTGAGCCCAGCATCATCTTTGCGGGACCAATCTTGGAGAATTGCCTGTTTCCAAACTACAGACTTCTCTCTGCATTTCCCTTATGTCCTAGCAGACCATCTCTGTTTCCTACCACTCTAACAGGTTGATTTATGGCCCTGGGAGTGGCATGGAAAGGGGGAAGATGACCCTAGTTCACCCGTGCCGGGTACAGCTGGAGCTCAAGGCTACAGAAGGAGCAAACGAGCTTTTCCAGCCGAACTGCTTTGCACAAAGAAAGCAAACACTTCTGGGACCTGCACAGCAGCACAGCTTCTCTCCTGCTGTGGGGAAGGAGGCTGCAGGCACAGATGTCTGAGGACAGATGAGCAGGAGATCCCAGGGCAGGAAAAACCCAAAGCCGTCGTGGACAGTGTGCTTCACGGGCGCCACGGCATGCGTGGGGTGAGAGGCAGGGCACCTCCAAGTGAGTCTTGTGGTAACACACAGGGTTTGCCAGGTCGAAGACATGAGCATGAAGCCTTTGGGCTGCGGGGTCAGAACCACGTGGTTGTCACACACGACATATCACACCCCTGCAGCATTAAAAAAATAGGTTAAGACCAGGAAAGAACAAGATGGTAAAAATGCTTTGGTTGCTTTGAGACCCAACCAGATTAACCTGTTTCTGATGAAAAGGAAAACCAGGGCTGAAACGTGTTGGGTGAAATCTGGGGTTCCACTGCCTTTTTCCTCATTATTTATTATATGTCCAAGAATTAACTGCAATGCAAACCTCTGATCTTGGCATTTAAAACATCTTGGGCTTAGCTTAGGGAGTGGGGAGAGATCGGTATGCAAGAGATACAAAACTAATTCAAGAAACTGTGAAGTGACAGGAGCAAAGTAACTTGAAATGAGAAAGTTAAGAAACTAATGCACTGAAAGAGATCTGCAGAGCAAGTGTAGGACACCAGGACAGGAAAAACTCTGCATTGCTATAGTGTCAACACTGTAGTTATGAGCCTTTATTTTCAGAGGTTGATGGTTTTAGTTCTTTCATAAAATTGCTTGAAGCCAAGGCAAAAGTTTCTAAGGTTCTGAGCTTGATCCTGTGTATTCTAAAGTCATTTTAATGGTAGCAGGAACCAGCCCCAGATCTGCACGCGAAAGAAACCTGAATGCTTCCTGGCACCCGCTTCTGCATTCACTTGCGCCAGAGTTGTATTTGCAGAAGGGAGACGTGTTCATTTGCAGCCTGGCCCACAACTCCCCGGCTGTGGGAACATTTTCTCGGTTTGCCTGGCTACCACGTGACTCGCGTAGGTGCACACACAGATTTCACATACATACCTCTCTCACGTACACACAAGTAGGTTCCTGCTTTGAAAAACTGAATGCATAAAGCGTTTGCTGGCAAACAGCTATGCATTAATTTTATTTGCAAATGCCACGATGTGCGTAAAAACCTGGATAGCTTCAAACTAGGAAAAGAAAAACAATGCTTTCATCGTTTCGAAAATAAGCCATAACGCAACCCCCAGATTATGAAGATCTTCAGGCGTTCTTGACATCTTCATAACCCCATCAGCGCCAATGAGTAATGATTGCTGAATGCTGACTTTGAAGCCAACAAGCTCCCTCAACACCGAGGAAGGGGTGGATTGCTCAGGGGGATTAGGCGGGTTGCCAGCCCCCCAGCAGCAATGCCTTTTGCAAGGCGTGACACTGGTCAAGTGTGCGGTCCCACCGCCATGCAACAGGGACATCTGCACCAGGGTTGGAGCCTACCCTGCTGCATCCCAGCACGCATAGGCGTAGGAGGGGCTGCCAAGGGGGAACGAGTAGGGTTAGCTCAGGCACGTTCCTCAGAAAGACTTACCGAAACTTGGCTGCTCCAGTGTTTGGGATCACTGGAGGAACTGGACTCCCTTCCAGCTCTCTCATTACTTGTCGGGTTTCCAGCACTGGGCTTCCGACACTGCACTTCCTTCCTGTCTAGATCCGTCTGTTGAGCTGGTCGGTGTCAGGGTAACAAGACGGGAACGTCATTACCCGGACCTGATTTTGTCTAACCTCCGTCATCTGAAACATGTTCAAGGATCACAACCCTGTTTCCAATTTAAAGGAATTTTGGATAAGCTGGCTTGGAGCTATCGTTGCTACACTGATAAAGCAAAAAGGAAGAAAAAAAAATGCTAGAAGGGTTCAAGCATCTCTCAAAAGTCCTTCAAAAATTACATGTCTGCTATAGAATAGCACAGACAGTCATAAAGAAGCTACAGCTATAGAAAGGCTGCCTTGTGTCCTTACCTTCTCTGCCTGGAAGTGAGGTGGGAACTGTGTTCCCTGCACTGCTGTCTGAGTGGCGAGCTTGCATATGTGGCCTTGCAATGGTTTTGCTGTCAGGAGGCCAGTTTATTTACATAGGACGTGAACGCTGACCTCTTTGCCTGAAAACAGGAGGAAAAAAACCAAGAACAGGCAGTGTCCTGACTGTCTCCAGTAGCCCCTCTAGTAAAGCTGAGCCTGAAGAACCTCCTCAGCGCCACCCTCGCCACCCTGTCTTCATGGTTTTTCCTGTATTTTCGTTCTTGTGTGCACACACAGACCACGAACCCCTTCCCCTTGCTTGGGCACCCGAGCAGCTCCTCAGAGATCTCTACTGCGCTTCCGACCTGGACGTACTTTGGTGCTCCTTGTCTCGGGAGGCAGTTTCTATGTTTTCCAACCCCCCACTTCTTCCAGTTCACTGAACTGCTTCTTCCTTTTAGCCCCTTGACTTTAGCTGAGCCCACGGTCCCCTGCAGATCAAAGGCCTATTCGACAGCCGCTATTAGCATTATCTCGCCTAACCATTTGTTTATACAGCACGAGTGAAAGGGGCCCTAATTTAGTTCAGGCTTTTACATCCCACTAAAATACAAATGGTAAAAGATGATTATTTGACCTGTTTGAAGGGGTCTGCTTTTCACAGAGAGAGACTTTTGCTAAGCTTTGTCTGCGCTGGAAGCCTTTCTAGTGACCAGAGACAGGAGCTTGGAAGTACCGAGTGCTCTGCCCATCCCACCGCGCATCCCGGCTTCCTTGCAAATAGTCACACCGAACACTGCACTTGCAGTGTGGGCACTTACAGATTATGTCAGAAACAGCGCTGTCAGGAGAAGCTTGTAGCTGAAATTAGGAGTTTGCACTCTGTCATGTGCTGGAAACCACTAGGGACCAGCAGCTGACTTCGGAGTAACAGTTTCCTCTGAAACTCTGAACCTGAGCGTTCAATAGCTGCACACCCGATTGTTTTAACCACCAGTTTTTTTATTCTATTCCTGCTCCTGCTGCATGAACCTGTATTTCAGAAACTACCCTTGCAGATGCGATCAGCAGACCTGAGGCAGGTAATGTTGGCAGGGTACCAGCGGAGACGTCTCAAGGCACCTTTTCCTTCTCGCCCTTAGTTCAGCAGCCAGAAGTTGCTCTTGGGGTACACAAAGACTCAGGGTACACAAATACAGTTACAAGCCTGCACCCCGGGGACAGGAAAGCGCAGACATCAGGTATCAATCACACTGTCTCCAGGCGGGGAGACCATCCGGGAGACAGTTCGCCTTGGGCCTGTGCCTTAGCATCTCTTACACTGCCTTGTTTTTAATATTATCTTCAAGATTAAAACATCACCTCTGATTTCTTGCAGCTCCAAGGTGAGGAGGAGAGGGGAAGAGGTTGCAATGAAGACTGCTATAAAGACTTTTTCATACCAGGGACCAATATATCGGATGCTGGCCCTGGGAAACTTTGTTATTTACCTCTGCTGGAATGGGAAAGGGAAAGAGCTGGAACAAGCACAGCTCTTGGATACACACGGTGCAATTGGCTCTACGAGGCAGTTCCATGGGAACCCCACCGGAGAACCAGACACACTCGGCAAACACGGCCGAGAGCACAATGTGCCGAAGGAAAAGTGTGAGGCATTAAACATTTCCTTTCCTTTCTCTATTACCTTTTCACAACAGGACAGAAACCATCTGAATATTTTTTCCTTGTAAATTTTCTGAAACGACTTAAAAAAAATACTTAAAGACACATTTCCATTAGCAGCAGCACTGATTCTTTACTAATTCATGAAGAAAAAATATGAAATAATTGGTAAAAGCTGATCCCTTGGGAAACACAGATGCCTGATTTTATAACTTGGCCTGGTCACTTGGGCTCGGAGCTACACAGGAATGTGCGCGGTATGACAGCCAGCATTGCAACACCTGATTTTTGTACGCCTGTCCTTTCCTCCCCATCCTTCTCTCACCTACCTGAAGCTGCTGGAACCGAAACAAGAACACTCATTCACTATGCCTGGCACCTGGGAATGGGATTTAAAAAAAACACCAACCCAAACATCCAGGGTGTTGTACATGAGCTGCCTAAATTAGCCAGTGAGAAATGCTGGAGAAAAAGGTGTGTTACAGCCTCGTCCTGTCTAGGGCTTAGGTGCCTTGGTCAGGTTTAGCGGGACATGCTTCTTTTCGCTCTGGATTCACAGCCCTGAAAACTTAATTAGAGCTTTTCACCTTGCATTAATTAACATGAGAAATGACAAGACCTCTCTTCATGTCTGCTTTTTCTCCGCCCACCCGTTATCCTTGAATAACCCATGGCCCGTGGGTTCCCGCTCTCCCTAGGCGCAGGGCTGCGTTCCAGCCGGGGAGGAGGGACCCACGCACAGCCTGGGTCAGGCAGCAGACGAAGGAGGGTTGGGGCCTCCTGCCCTCTTTTAGAAAGAAGGGGGTGTGATTTGTGTAGCCCAGCGTGAGGGCCGTGGTCTGAGAGACTCTACTAAACCGAGGGGTGTCTGGGGACAATCCCATATGTAGGTCCCACCCACGCTGACAAGATGAGTCCCAAGTTAACCTGAGGCACCTGCGTATACCTGGGAGTAAAACCCTGCTGTCAGAAATGAATGGCATCGCCTAAGAGAGGAGCAAGATGCTGCATTTAGGGACCCACATGACTCATGTGGCTGAAATGAATGGGACTAACAACGTCCCTGGCCACCCCAGCCTCCCCAAAGTGTTGATCTCACATACACCAAATGGTCCAGAACTGCTGGGGTTTTCAGCCCAGCTTAGGAAGGAGCAGAAACAAAGGCATTCCAGGAGGTGCCTGGTGTCTGCCAAGTCACATCACTGTGTGGCAGCACCCCCAGGCCCGCTGGTGGCATCTCCAAACCAGCAATGTCAAAGCTTCATCCTCTCTGGTGCCGGAGTTGGAGCCCCGAGCCCTCACCAGGCACCAAACCGCTCCCGAGGAGGAAGGTGAGCATGGGAAAAACTGCAGTGTGGCCTCAGTAGGCCTTAAAGTTTGTAATCAAACGGCAAAGAAAACAGTTTCAAAATGTGCAAAAGGATCCATGAGAATCAGTTACCACCTTCATCCTACAAAGCCATGAAACAACTTGGATTCTACTGTCATAGCGTTGAAATTTAACCACCTTTGTGCCGCCTATGAGTTTTCATCTACTTTATAAAAAAAAAAAAAAAAGAAAAAAAAAAGAAAAAAACAAAAGAAGTCCCTGGGAACGCCAAAGTTGCCTTTTCGCTAACGCTTCTCTGCCGCTGCTTTCCGCCGCCGCCCTGCGACACCCCGGCAGCGGGACGGGATCTGCCGGCGGCCGTCACCGCCGCTCCCGGCCGGTGCCTTCAGCGCTAAATGCCACCGCACCCCGCGGCTCCGCCACGACGTGTCCCCGCGACGTGTCCGTGGGAGGGGCGGGACACCCCCGGCGACACCCCCCCAACACACACACACACTCACAGCCCCGACACCACACACACTCACAGCCCCGACACCACGCACCCACCCCCCGCGCCCCCGCGCACACACACACACACACACACACACACACGCGTGGCGGCAGCGGGCGGCGCCGCCAGGTGCGCCCGCCCCGTCGCGGCCCCCGGGGAGGGGCGGCCGCGGCTCCTCGCCCCACCCCGCCGCGCCGGGAGCTCGCCGCCCCCCGGCTGAAGTCCGGTGCCGCCGTGCCGCGCCGTGCCGTGCCGGGGGTGCCGTCACTCGGCGCTTCCAGCATGCTCCTAAGATGGCGGTAGCGGCGGCGGGCGGCGGCGGGGGCGGCCGGGCGCAGCGCAGCGGCTGGCTGGAAGTTTTGGTGCGGGAGCGGTGGCACAAAGTGCTGGCCAACTTGGGCGGCGAGGCGCTGGTGCTGAGCGGCGAGGAGCGCCCCGACGGGGCGGCCCACAACGGGCTGGGGGGCGATGGGGCGGCGTGCCGCGGGGCCGAGGGCGGCGGGGGGGCGGCGGCGGTGCGCACCGCCTTCACCGACCCCCCCGAGCAGGTGCCCGAGGCCGTCTCCAACAAGAAGCGGTGCGTGAAGGTGCTGAAGCAGGAGCTGGGCGGGCTGGGCATCAGCATCAAGGGGGGCAAGGAGAACAAGATGCCCATCCTCATCAGCAAGATCTTCAAGGGGCTGGCGGCCGACCAGACCCAGGCCCTCTACGTGGGCGATGCCATCCTGGCCGTCAACGGCACCGACCTGCGGGATGCCACCCACGACGAGGCGGTGCAGGCGCTCAAGCGGGCCGGCAAGGAGGTGCTGCTGGAAGGTAGGGGACCGGGGGACGGGGGGCGGCCCGGCCGCCGGCACGTCCCGGGGCGGGAGGCTTTGGGGCAGGTCGGCTCGGCTGCCGAAGAGGCGGCGGAGCCGAGCCCGGGGCGGTGGGATGAAGAGCCGCCCCCCTGCTTCTCGTCCCGCTCCTCCGGGCGGCTTTCCAGCCGAGAATAGTTTTATTCCCCCCAGCCCCGAGCCGCGCCGGGACTCCCGACGGCGTGAGTTAGCGTCGTAGCCCCTCGGGAAGGGACGAGCGGGCTGCCGGGGACCTGGGCTCGAACTGTCCGTCCTCCTGTCAGCCGCCGGAGCCCACCGCAAGCCCCGTCCGTGGGCGGCCGCCGGAGCCCCCCGCAGCCCCGTCTCGTCCCGGCGGCGGGTCGGTTCCCAGGCTGAGGGGTGACGGTGGGAGCCTGGCCCACCCGCGCTGGGGCGAGGGATCTTTAGGATCTGCCGCCTGGGCGTTTTGACGGCTTTTTAGCCCACGAAAAGTGTGGGGAGTAGGGTGCCGGGAGAGGAGGGGTTAACGGAGTGCAGGAGCCCCCGCGGGCAGTAAGCGAAGGGCTTGGGGGACTCTTCCCCAGCCAGCTCGAAAAGCCCCGAGTTTTGTGCGGTTCTTCCTTGCCCCCTTCCCCCACCCCACTCCCGACTAGGGAAAAGGGGGGAAAAGGGGCTTGAATGAAGCTGGCGGTGCCTCGCTGACACGTGAACCATCCCCGCAAAGCAGCGACTTTCGTTTCCTTGCTCAAGGGTGACAGAAACAGTTTTGTAAGAAGTAGCGTTAGGAACCGAGCCCGGCGTAAGGAGCAGACGTTGGTGCGTGTGGAGGAGGCGTGGAGGGAGGGTGTCCCCGGCAGGGTCCCCCCCAGAACGGGTGGGATGTTGGGGAGGGCGTGAGCCAGAAGCAGAGCCGGGTTCCCCAGGACAGCGAGTTCACAAGGTGTTCACAGGCGTTTCATCCTCCTCTACTCACAAGGACTAACTGACGTGCTCCACCTGAGAGAACGAACAGCTTCAGAAATGCCCTTGGCACGTGTTTGATAAAGGGATTGCGTATTTCCCCAGCAGTTCATTTAACTGGAGGTCAGTGGCATTTGAGGCATGCTGCTGCGCCTTCTTCCCCTGTGCCATCGCCTTCCTCCGAGCTACGGTCCCTGTAGCCCTTCGGTAGCGCACAGGTTTTCACAGGTGTCTTTTTGGTGCTTATTCTGAGGAGCAAAGGAGGTGTACAAGCAACTATGGCATAAAGCGACAGAAAAAGTTTGAAGGGGAGGGAAGGTGAGAAAACATCAACTGCAGTAGTGTACGCTGAGAAACTATTTGATGTTGTCGACATGACAGTGAAGGAGTTAGTGTCCCGTGAGGATTGAAGAAGCTGAGGGCAATTGCATCTCCCCTCCCTGCCTGCCCAGCGCAGCTCCCAGGACCAAAGTGCATCTCGTTCCAGGCGAACCGCTTACGAAAGTACCTGTGAAGTCTTAATATAAACTTCTCCTTGAGGTCTGAATTGAGGCTGTTGCATCTAGATTCTGTCACTGGTTTGTTTACGCAGTTTAAGGTCTCCTTGGGGTGCAGGCCAGGCAAAGGCTGACTTTTGGTGGGATCTAATGAGTCATGTATATAAGTGCTTGCAACAGTCTCCCTCCCTCTGCGCGGTGCCTGCAGTAACAGCACCTGAACACGCTGCTGCTGTATGAGTCTTAAAAAAACCTTCATTTTTCTTCCCAGCGGTAGCGAAGATGAAGCCGTTTCAGGTGGACTCTTAGCACCCTCCTTCTCTCCGCTCCTTTCACCATCGCGGCTATTTTCTTGCATTCCTCTGCTCGGTGAAGGCTGACGTGCCGCAGTGGTTGTTTCTGCGTCTGAGTTTGTAATTTGTAAATCGAGAGCATACTTCAGTAGTCATCCCTGTGTCAAGTTAAAATATTCTGACGCTGAACTCAGTATTTTGTCCTGCTTTTCTCTTGCTATTTCAGTGGAGTAACCAAAAGGAGAGCTGGCCGCAGCATTGCCCCGGGAGGTGCTACTCCTTCAGTGGGGAACCTCTCTACCTGAATGCCTTCTGTAAACAGGCAGTTTAAAACAATTCCCTGCCATTCAATTTCCCACTTTGAAGCTCCTTCAGCAGCAGCACAATCTAAAACGGTAGTTTTATTACTAAAGGAAGGAAAATCCAAAAATGGTTATTTTTCCCTTTAAAGAGAGAGCGCCTTGATTTTCCTTTCCTTCCAGACTATAGGAATTTGCCGTTTCCTGACTTCTTAGAGAGTTATATATTGCAAAAAGCAGCCTGCGCTGGGGCAGGGCGAGACCCCTGCGCAGCTCCTCTTTAGGATCTTTCTCCAATTAACAGAGCAAGGACAGCGTGTGTTTCCAGGGTCAAAATGTAACCTTTACATTTTCAGGGAGATTCTGAGACTTGCTTGTGACTTCCAGAACCAGGAAAGATGAACTTGCAAAGGCACGGCAAGGTGCGAAGCAGGAGGGGCGCATTTCAGGATGCCGCAGGGTTCTGGGTGTCGCCCAATGCGTTCTGCCTTCCTGGAAAGGGTCTTATGGTTGAGTATTTCCTAGAGGTTATCGGCAGTGACGATGCGGTCAGTATGGCTCAATACACCCAACATCAGAGTGCTGGAGCCGGTCTGTTATACTCCTGAAATTGCTTGCTCAGTGAGATGAGGCATTTACCAGCTCAGCACTAAACTGTAGTCTCTCCGGCATTCCTGTGCAGGGAGGAAGGGAGCGAAAAATCCCTCCCCAAGCCCTCTGCACCGTGCGTGGTCAGCAGGGCTGGCACTGGCGGGGGTGGGGTGGCAGGAGGTAGAAGGTCTGCGAAGAGGGGAAGGGATGGGGCAGTGCTTCATTTTAACTTGTCCCTTTTGCTCCATTGATCATCGTCTCTGAGCTGCTGGGAACAGAGATTATTTGCAGGAGGGTTAAGGGTGGCAGAGCTGCAGGAGCTGTGCTGGTGTGGGGTGGCACGGCTGTAAAGCCCCGTGGGATGGGTCCTATTCTGACAAGTTTAATAGTCATCCTGGGCTGTTGTGTCCTCTCATTTTGCACCCTGTCTTACAGGTCTGATCTGTGGGGCTGGCCAGGGTGCCCTGAAATCAGGTAGGATTTGATAAACGGAAGGGAAATAAGTCAACAGGTGACGCTGCCATAGGAGGACCTGTAAGAAGGTTCAAGAGGAGAAGGAAGTGATGGTGAGGAGGGCTTGAGCCCCAAGAAATCCTCCTCTCTCCTCATCTGCAGGGATGGACCTCTTCTGCTCGCAGGGTTTGATTTCCTATGAGATTTCCATCACGGCTTGGACATGGGTGCAGGGGAGCAAAGCAGCCAGTGAGCAGGGGCAGGGGCAGCATTAGTGTTGGGCTTGTTGGGCCCAGGTGTTCAGTACATCAGGACGGACCTTCTCACCAGCGTTTAAGAACGCAAAGGATTTCCCTACGTGAGAGACGAGGCAGCCTCCTTGTACAATGCGTATTTGCAGGCAGCTAAAATTATGACAGCTAGTGTTTGTACATATAGTTTCCCTGTGGTTCGGTTACATTGGGTCTTCTTAAATAAGCACTTTGGAACATCAGGCAGCCCCTCTTGTGCGGTGTGAGGCACATTACATTCAAGTGACTCTCAAGACACAAAAGGTGTTTGTTTTAATCAAAGCATCCTAGATGAGAGCAGTCCCTCGGCATGCTCTGCAACCGAGCTGGTTGTGCTTTACTCGTATTCTCTATGTGTTCGGTAAAAAAAATGAAAAATTGAAGTAGCCTGTGCTAATGTCAGGCAGGACCCCTCTGCATGATGCTGTATTTGGATGTGGAAGAAAAAAAACCCATTAGTGTGTTTTTTGCAAGCTAGCTGCAGGATGTTTTTTTAGATTGCATCACTTCCTAACTTGTCAAATGTGCGTGGACAAGCTTCTGATGATGGTGGTGGAAGATATGTAGTGGGAAAAGGAGCATCTTCTCAGTGTTGCCAGAGTTTGTTATTGGGTTTGAGAGATTCCCAGTTAAGTTAACACAATTGCAAGGCAGGGGTTACAGCTCCCTGGAGAAGTGGCTCTCGGAGCCTCTCTGGGTTTGCAGAAATTTCCTGCAGAGAGGCAGCCCCCTGCCTAGTGAATTTTAGCATATGGACAGTATACTATAGTCCTCTTCTGTAGCCCTCTTGGGACTAATCCACAGCTTTAAAGCAACGTAACAATAAGCAGGGTGCAATCTGTACTGTGGTAACGTGTATTATCTTCCAAACAATATTTCTGTAAGAACTGTACGGATTCTCCCCTTCCTACCCTTTTACAATTTTCTTTGGATGAAGCAAAGCGATTCTGCCTTTGTGAATTACGTGTTGAAATAGTGTAAAATAGGCCCCAGCTACCTGTTGGCTGTATTTTTCTATCTTATCTATGTTTTCGTATTTCTTTCAGTGAAGTAGTGACAACAGGAGATTTCTGTGGGTTAACAAAAATACAATATTTACCCAAGAAAGTGTGTCTCTTGCAAGCATAGGGGAAAAATGAGGCACAGGGCACTTAACAAGTGCCTACGTGACATAGCTACATACTGCAGTCAGGGCTGTAAATCTCAGTGATTGCAAATTGTATGCATAGTTATTCGCGCTTCCAGTAAACGTATGGAGAAAACACTTCACCTTTTTTCCTTTTTTTTTTTTTTTTTTTTCCTGGTGCCAGCAAATACGCACTTAGGGAAATGCTTTGTACTTAAAGGCCACACTGTGTTTCACAGCCTGTGCAGCTGCCCTTGGCACATAGCGGTTTGAAAGTGAAATTGAAAGGGAAAGGAGCAGGTAATCTTATTCTCAAGAATACCAGGTCTAAGCAGTCCTCGAGAATGTCACTTTTGATTGTTTCAGCTGCCTGTGGCTGATGGGGAAGCTTGAGTGGGAACACTTGATGTGTCTTTCATTGATTAGATTAGATTACAGGCTAATTTAGCAGTCCAGACAGTCTGTATCACCTTTCACTGATAAGAATCAGTACATCCTCTTTGCAGCAAATCTGGTACAAGTCCTCCTTCTCAGTTACTGTAAAGAAAATAAGGCAGTTGTGGGTAACACATTCCTGGATTTATTTGGACCAAGTGCAGCATACCCCCTCAGCCCGCCCACCTTGGAAATCATATACTAAGTCCTGTAGGAGGGACTTAGTACCAGCGCCTTAAGGGTGCTTAGAAGATTAAATATGTCTAGGGATCTGGGATTCAATTGCACGTACAGAGTCTACATGTTAAGTATCATTAGGAAAAAAAGCATTTTTTAAAATCCCAGCAGTAATTCCTTTGTGGAAAATCAAATTGAAAACTTGGTATAACTCTTTGAAGAATCTTTAGACCATTAGACAGAGTAAAATTGAAAGCTGAAGGCTTTTGCTGTAGTTAATGAAACTATGTTTGTATCTTAATTTTGCCATGGCAGGTGCCTTTTCACTTTCCCACCCTCCCAGGAAGGTGTTTTCACACGGGTGGTCGCCAGCAGCGTCGCCTGCCCCCATCCCTGCCGCCCGCTGGGCACTCGCTGCACGTCCATCCCGAGGGAACTGCTGAGGAGTCTCCGTAATGCAAACCAGAGTTTGGATTTGGGACAGCCCAATACAGGTGCTGATCCCAATGCGTTGAGAAGGATTTTTAAATTTTTTTTTTACTTTCCTAATCTCACTGTTTTCATAACACAGGGTGTGGAGCTTCTCCTGGTAGTAATTTATCTGTAAATTTAAGTGTAGCATCCATTTGTGCGCATTGACAGTTCCTAAGTGTTGGAGAGATTACCATATCTATTTGTAATCTGTTCGAGTGGTCACTTACTTCCAGGCTTTAAGAACACATTACTTCCATTCCATTTTTCTAATTTAGATTTCTGATCATAGGATTATTTTGTACTTTATTCTGCAAGATTATGTTGCCATGGCTACTTGTTAGAATTGCTACAGCTACTTCAGTAGAAGGAAAATTGGAGGAAACAGTAGTTCAAGAGAGCAATAGCATACATCAATGAGCAAAAAATGATGGGAACAAAGCTGTCCCAGCAGTGCACTCTGGTTTTCCAAGTCTGAAAAAATTCTTCAAGCGTCTCAGAAAAATAGTGAGGAAGGGATGGTAGCAGTGTTTCTAGAACACGCAAAAAGTCTTTTAATTATATATCGTATAGGATTAGTGAGTGGCCTCTATAACGTAGTTTTGATGGCCTTGATGTGGTGGGTGGAGGTGAGTGAGGTTCATCTCTCTTACCCCCTCCCAACCCCCCCGTTGGTCTCACTACAGTGGCTGGTGCAAAGTGAGCTTCGCTTGGCTCAGCTATGTCACCTCTCCAAACCTTCAACTATGTCAAGCAGAGAAAAATACTGCTGTCAGCATAAGCCGTGCCTGTGCCCAGGGTCTTTGCCAGGACATCTGTACTGGGAGCGATCAGGGAGAGCATCGTACTGTTGTGGCGGATTGGGAAAGAGCTGGGACTCTGAATAGTAGGAATAAATAGCCTGTTTTGGCAGAGGCACAAAGCTCGTTGTAGAGATGGGAAGGAACATCAGGGGAGTGGCAGCATTCGGTACATGCCTCGCGGAGCGTCTCTGCAAGGAGGGGGTGAGAAGATGTTCGAGGTGAGGCATGGCTGATTGGGGCTAGAGAAGTTTGTGACAAACTACAAGGTACGTAGAAAGTGTGCAGTGCCACTTGTCGCTCATGCTACATGTTGGAAGGTGTGTTATGAGCCTCCGTCACGCTCTTAAATAAATGGCTGTCAGCTGCTATTTTGCAGGACCAAGAAAAGTGCTCGGTGAGGCTCGGTCTGCATGCTTTAAAAGATGGCTAATGGCCCTGCCTTCTGTGCCTTGCACTTCTGGAAGAGAGAGGATTCATTGAAATGATGGCACCCAGCCTCTTGCAAAATCTGAGTCCAGCAATACTGAGTAATGAACCAGGACACAAAAGTTTTTTACCTAACTCAGCTTGCAGGACAAGTTGGGAAAAGACAAAATTGGTTTGTCCATCATCCACTTAGATATCAAAGCATACTTTTCTCTAAAACGTAAGTTAACAAACTTGCTTACAACAGGTTTAATCAGCTGTGACTGGTCCTTCAGTTTGCTTCACCACTAGATATTGCCTTGCTGTTGGGTTAAGTTTGTTCCTTCACGTAAATTAAATTAAGGGACATAATTTCTGCATAACTGTTTGGCAGACTTGAATTTCCGACTGCTGCTACTGTACACTTCTGTTACGGTCTGGTTTTCATTTTGTCTGCCTAGAACTTGAACTACTGAACTGGTTACGGCTTTCACTGCGCGTATACTAAGGGCACGACAGAGTAGGTCACTGCCAAAGCAGCACATCTGTATTGTAGCAATTGGGTAAAGTCTTCTTAATTGTAAGGAAATAAGCCAGAACAGTAGACGTGGAGAAACTGTCTCTGATTAGAAATGATTAACATACGGCACACTCCTTTTAAAAATGTTGTGCAGCTTTTTGCTGAACTGTTGGAAGTCATGCTTGTTGGCGCAGCTCTAAAAGCCGTCAAAACTAAGGCTGTGGCTGTGCTTATTCCTCACGGCTCCGGGATGTTTCCATCTAAAGATGACATTGGAGCAGCGAGTCCGCTTCAGGCAGCGCCTAGGTGAGTGACTTGTGTGTGTGTGCACCTGCGTGAATAGCTTCTGTTCACTGCAATAGCATGCTAAAAATTGGTAAATTGCTGGCATGGTGGAAGTATCTGAGAAACAGGATCCCTTTCTCCCAGTGTCTGAAAGTTAGAGACATATCATAACATAAAAATAAAATTAAAACCCTTTTTTTTTTTTTTAAAAAAAAAAGGGCAGTATCAGAATATAGATTCACTTCTAGCAGAGGAGGCACAACTTAGCTGATTTACTCCAACAGATAACATGACCTCATGGGACTATTTATCAGCCTCATGTGCCCTTTCAGAGAAATAGGGCCATTAGTTAAGCTTTATGTTCCATTTGCCATAGGCATATTCTTCTGGTGCAATACATATGTTGGCTTTTAACATAATCAAGTAGTTATGAGAAAGTATTGAAAGCTATACCATGGAAGTAACGTATTGCCGCTCTTGTCTGAGTTATTTCAATAATAGCCATTTCCAGGATGATTTACTGTACTAACACATGTGTTTTAACTGCCATTGGCTCTGATTCTGCCAGGGGAGCAGTGTGAAGGTGAAGATGCTGGAGGGGTTTAGTGTTATCCGGCACGTAGCTTTATGAGGCTGCTTTAAGCTAATGGTTTTAATTCAGGCAGTGAGAGTTTATCTGTTTATCCCGGAGTTTGGGCTCTAGTCACTGGGAAGCAGCCTGGACGGACTGAGGCGGTAGTGGGGCTGGCAGGACAGCAGTGGCAGACGTGATTTCCCTCGTAGGAGGCAGCTTCCTGTTGGTCTTACTCTTGTCGGGCAGGAGCCAGCGGATTCCTTCTCTTGCTGACGTGAAGCCAAACGAGGGATTTAATTATGGGATGTTCAGGAGTATTTTCCAGGAATGAGGTGAGAGGATTTGCCTTCAGTACTTGCTGTTTGAATTCTTTGTGGGGATTTTTTGATTTGTTTTGTTTTGTTGGGGATGCTGTGGACAGGTAAAAAGGCATCCAAATTACCATTGTTTCCCAAAGAACACGTTATCCTTGGTAACTATCTGCCCCTTTTGCTTTATTTGTCCTGTCTCATGCAGTGGCAGACTCTCCTGGTACACAGCCGCCATCAGCGATGTGTGGCTGGGATGGAGGGATGTCTGCAGAGAACCAGCAGGATTCTTGTAGGGTTACCTCCCGTATAAATACGCACCTAGGCACAGAGACACACACCATAAGATGTACTTATATACATACTTCTGTAATGAACAGCCCCAGCAACAGGCATTCCTTGTTCAGGATTTGACCATCAAATGCGCTTGAGGCCAACATGGTCGTGCCAATTTTAGGCTGCTGGGGCTGGAGAGGCTGAGCTGCTGCCCGTGTTACCCATTGGGTCTCTCCCCTGTGAGAATCTGTTGAATAAAGATGTGCTTACTGCAAGAGAAGGGGACCGAGCTTCAAGCTGGAATGACTCAGATGATGACAGCCAGCTCTTGGTGAAGAGCTCCAGGTGTTACTGCTGTGCTTTGCCTAAATTAAACCCATCTAGATTTTTGATGCTCAGGTAAATGGCCGGTCAAAGTGTTAACATAGCTCAAATTCTTCAAACAGCTGTGGAAGCCCTAAGCACGCTGGCGGGGAGAGACACAAGCAACACTTAAATCTGCCGACGCACCTGAAGGTGCTACAGATGCTACAGCTAATCTGCTCAAAGCCGCTGTTGCTCTCATGGCTTCTGCTGCCCTCTTCTTTCCAGGGGTAGCAGTTGGGTTGCAGGCTGATGCCAGGGTGTTTATAGACACGGCTCTCATCTAGCCCTGGGGACGAAATCTGTATTTCTGCCTTAAAGAAGGTAAAAGAACCTCATAGTAACTTCAGTCTTCTTCATGTTTGTGGAACGCTGGAGAAGTGTCCTTCCAAAAAGGCAGTAAAAGCAAACAGCCCTTTCATTCAGGAAGAATGCAAGTGAAAGCAACTGGTTTTAAGACGTTCCCAGTCCATTCAGTGAACGGCTGTCTGTATAAATAAGCCAGACCTAAGTGATGTACAAGGGCAGGTCATAAAGAAAACATTGCAGTAACAAACTAGTGGAATTTCCACTTAGCACATTAAAATCAACCCTGAAAGGCTCCATTAAGGAAAGCCGTAAGTTGAAGTTCTAAGAGATGGCGTATAAAATATCCCTGAAACTAAAAATGATCCTCTGTCAGTTTTATGTTTTCCTTTCACTGTGTTATATCTGTTTTAATAAACATGTGGGATAGACTATCAAAAGAGCAGCACTTTGTCTGTGAAGCCTTGAGGAAATAAATAGTGAGTCTGGGCATATTATAAATTTCACCTAATAAAAATAAACTTAAATTGATTCTGGGCTTTGCCTGTGTAAGGACTGCTATGCTAAGACCATTCTGTGTTGATCTTTTTTTATATATATACGCACATTGAACTTTTCTCCTAGGCATACCTTGAAATGTTGGTATTTAATGCTTGAGTTTTCATTCAAGTACTGCCAGAGCTTTCTGTCCATGTGCATTAAGACCCTAGAAAGGTTTCGAGGGTCACTCTCTTTAACAAAATATCGAGGAACAAATACCTTTTTGGTTTTGAGGGAGGAAAGGAAGGGTTGACTTGAAAACACACAAGTTTCTGCGGGAATACTTATGATGTTTTAATTTGAAATGGCATCTTATAATTAAAAAGAAAGCAATTTCCTTTCAAAAAGGCTCACTTGAACTTGCATTTAAGAACTTTTCTAAGTAGAGTTTTCTCTGTGGAATAGCAGAGAAAGTACCTTCCCCTCATGGAGAATGTTTGCAATCACGTCACGTTTATCAACAGGAAATTTTCATGGCCAAAAAGTTTTGACCAACTCAATGCAGTAGTTTTTTCCCATTTTGTTAAAATATGTAGTTAATTTCTGTAAGTGCAGGTATTTATTCTGTTCTTTGGAAACTTTAGACATGCTGTTCTCCTTAATCACTTTGTTCTGTTACTTTTCTATCAATTCACCCATTGTACGAAGTGAATAACGATGTATATTTGGTATGAGCCAAGACAGATACGCTTCCAGTGGAGAAGTCACAACTGATATATTATATGAATTCCTGTAAGACATTTACGTTTGATCTTTTCAGTTAGTCATAGTTCTGGGGGTACAATTCCTTGTTTCTGTGAAACGCACAGCAGAAGCCTTGAATACAGAGGGAAATGAGGAAGAAACTTCTTGAGTCTCTAAAACTTGCCTAAAATAGCTCTTCGAGGTGTAATTTTAATACCTCCTCAATGCAACAGTAAATTAAATTGGCCCACTACTTTTTTAGCTTTTGCTGTATTAAAGACTTCGTGTAGAACTGTATGTATATGAAGGAATCAAGAAGTGTTCATGAAACCACGAAGGGTAGGAAATTATTTTTAGGGGGGGATATGCACTGCATTATTTTGTTCCTTTTTTTTCCCCCCTTTGCTTTCTTTCTGTTCACTCTTGCGTTGGCTGATGTTGGTTTAGGAACGCCTTTAAATGTAGCTGTTTTAATTTCAGAGCTGACCTAGCCCTGGCGTGGGCACAGCTATAAATGTCTATCAGCAATATTACATGGGCACAAGGTACAAGTGGGTACACACAGATAGCGTATGCGTGAGCTTGCATGTGTGTTCTACATGAATTATCTTGTATCCAAGACAGAATTTGTTTGTTGTCAGCGCTATGTAGATTACTTTAATTGTTCTATGAAAATGGAAATAAATAGAGTCTTGATTATACCTGCACTGAAGGAGTCTCTGGGTTCATTCGTTTGCTGGAGTGCTTCACAGGAGGCAATTTTGGGCTTTCTCAGGGTCTGTGTTCTCCACCTGGACCCCACCATCATGTCCAGCTGGCTGTGGCCAAGCCACCAGCGGCGAGCGGGTGATGGCCGGGCTGGTGGGACAACCTGCCGTTGCTGGAGAGTGCTGAGAAAGGAGAGTGAACAGGGAGCAGAAGACAGGAGAGCGAAAGCCGCCTCCTGTTCAATTTGGCATGAATTTTCCCATTGATTTCAGTGGGATTGGGATATTTTTTAGCCGGCGATATTGCCATAAATCACTGGGGGGGGGGGGGGGGAAATGCTGACGCAGCTTTATCCTGTCTCTGACACTTACTGCATTAATTCTCCTTTACAATAATATGGATGGATATTTGGTCCTTCCTGGGTGTTGACTCACTTTGCTGGCTTCCTGCGTGGCTGAAAAGACCTGCTGGCGAGCTTTTCAGTCGAGGCTCTGTGTTATCATGCAGCTTTACTGTGCTCAGCAAACCAAACCTGCCTCCACATCCCTTTCGGCTTGTCCTTCCTCCCTTCCCGCTCCCCCAAAGCCCCACGCGCAGAAGCATTGTAAAACAGACGGGGCAGCAGTTCAGTCTCGGAGTTCAGTCATTTTGTGCAATAATAATTGATTAAACAATCGTTATTTCTTAACCTACTGTTCAGTGCTGATCACAAAGGTTGAGTAATTGAGCGCAGTGGGATCTGTGCCTAAGCTGTGGGTCCTTGTCTCAATTTAGAAAAGCATCCGAATGTTACTTCTGCAAACCTGCAAGGTTTCTCTTAAATTCCAGAGTGACAGATACTGTATCAACAGCTTTCCAAAGGATGTTTCGGGTTTTCTTTCTGGTTGAGAGCTAAGCTCTGACCTCTGCAACAGCAGAGGCACACTAAAATAATGTTTAACTGGAGCAGGAAGCAGTCATTGTTTTTGGAGACAACAAAAATGTAGTTTCAGGTGAAGGCTGGTTTGTAGAGTTATGTTTTTCTCCAAAAAGCTGCATCCAGCAGAAATTTGACCTCTTTCCTGTTGAACGGCAGTTTGTAAGTGCCCTCCCGCCCTCTCTATAGGACTGTCAATGCGTAGATGGTTCTCCAGGAGAAATCAGAGTTTGCTGCTACCTTGGTGCCGTTGCAGTGTATAATCATCAGAGGGCTTCTGGGCGTGCAGAGCACCCCAAGCCCAAAGCCTCAGCGGCTCTTCCCCCTGACCCGACAACACAACGGTCTTCTCCCCCCTGAATTTTCTGGATATCATTCGCCTCCTTCCTGGCTTCCGACTGCATCATTGAGGATGCGAAGCAACATCAGAAAAAAAGTTTGATGTTTATCAGCCTGATTATGCAGGAAAACCTGCAGTTGTAGCTTAACAAGTAATTGCATAATCAAAATGTTGGCTGGCTGACTTTATCCCGGCTGGCTGCTCTCTGTGTCTGA
Organism: Chroicocephalus ridibundus; assembly: GCF_963924245.1. Classification (NCBI taxonomy): domain Eukaryota; kingdom Metazoa; phylum Chordata; class Aves; order Charadriiformes; family Laridae; genus Chroicocephalus; species Chroicocephalus ridibundus. The sequence continues at coordinate 155,307,676 of NC_086285.1, read as the reverse complement.
ACGCTGGCAGATCCCTGCTGGGGTTGAACGCCGTGTCCGGGGCAGGCTTCATCAGCAGCTGATGGCCACCTGGCTAACAGCCAAGCCTGGTGGTTTTCGTTATCTCTAAAGAGGTGCAAAGTTGCAACCGCAGTTTGAGGGCGATTGAAAAGCGACAGAATTGGTATCGTCACAAGATGGTACATAAGCTGCAAGCCTGCTGTAATTCGTGTCCGAGGTCTTGGGAGAATTTGGGTTAGCTCAGGAGCCCGGAGGTCTCCAGGCCTGGAATGCAACCCCATGACCTTGTGTTTTTTTCTCCTTTTAAATATAGGCATCATTAGAAAATACAGTGAGTTGAAACTAACCCCTAATTTTAAGCCTGTAATCATAGCTTTAGAAGAGTGTTGCAAAGAAGGCTGTTACAGTATGACGTGAAGAGTACACAGTTAAAGTAGAATAACTGATTCAGAAAAGTCAAGTGAGACACAGCTCTGCAATAACTCCATGCTTTTTGAATGTTATTTCCTTGATAAATGCTAGGAAAAGAGTAACGTGAGTCTAATTCACCAGGCCCTTCAGCTGCAGTGCCCCTGGCATCAGCTCCTCTGGGGTTCAGTTCTGGTTGAAGGCCCCCATGGTGCAGCCTGAGCCCTCTAAATAGTTCTGCTAAAGATTTGGGTGAGCTGCAGTGGCCAAGGAGGCTGAAGAGGGCCTGTCAGCCTCAGCTTGCTCTGGGAGGAGGTTTGCTTGTGTCCCAGAACCATCTCCCTATTCAGTATGGGCACAGGCAGCCCACCTTGGGCCAGCCTTCCTCATGGCTGCCTGGCTGCATCCGCGGCTCCTCTGCATAGGTATTCCCTGAAAAGTGCTTGCAGAGCAAAATTAGGTCACGCCTTCTCTTCAGCCTTTAAATAAATATTGTATAATCACAATAAATGAAAATAATATTATATGGAGATACCCTGCTTTGCGGGCTGAGGCGGGGTGGGCAGGGAGCAAGGACAGTCAGAGCGCCCCATCCAGTTCTCTGCAGCGCGTGCGTAGGCTGAAGTTTAGTGTGTGTGGGCTCCTCTCTCTGTGCCCCAATCCTGTAACTATATAGATCCAGATGTCCTTCTGCATACATCAGATATCGTAATATATTTCACTGAAATATATTTGGGTAAGGCTATGCAAGATGAAGACCCATGATTTTGTTTTTGCTCTCCTGTGGGCATACGAGTGCTGATTGCACTATGTAAAGCTGCTTGCTGTTAAGCCTGTCACTGTTCAAGGTGAGGAGAAAAAGTGTTTATGTTTTTATTATCATTCCTCCCTCCCAACCTACGCAGCACCAAAACAAACAAGCAAATGGTAGCGATTGCCAAGGAGAGAAGAACCGTTTTGCAGATCATAGCTTTTTCCACTGGAAAAAATGTAGCCGTGTTTAACTTCTTTTTAAAGAGCGCCAATGTTGAGTATACAAATTAAACTCCAATTTACACATTCGAGATTTTCATGAGCACTTAACACAAGTATTCTCAAAGTGCAACATTTTGAGATAATGACATTTGCTAGGAACGGTCTTTGGGGAAATGGGACAGCATTTTGCGTTTTTACCCTTCCCCCTTGGACGCCAGCCTGGGTCAGGGCGGCGATGGGAGCCAGGCGGGAGGACTCCGGCCAGCTCTGAACAGATCGGCCTTTGTGTCCCCAGCACAAACATCCCTCTTCTTTCGGAGGGAATGGGTAAAACGGGTTCTGCCCCAGCACGACTGGCTGTTTGCGGCTTGTCCATCAGCAGGACAGAGACAAGTGGCTCCTCTGTGTCCCCGTTAAAACGCTGCTGCAGAGCGAACCGTTGAGCAGGCAGTTAAACAGTTCCAATCTTTACAAGCCAAAGTTTAACATTGGCCATAAGGTGTTTCAGCTGTGTCACAAGACTGCCCAAGTGGCTGCCTCTGCAGAGGTTTTCTCCTTCAGTCAGAGGCTTGGAGCTGCTTCGCTGCCCTGGAGCACCAAGCGGTGCAGAGGTGCAGTGGTGCCCAGCAAAGTCGCTGCTGGCTGTTTATTTTTTTGGCAACTTCAGTCTTTAAGTGTGTAGTAGGAACACCTCTTGCGGGGACAAGTCAGCAATGACTTAGTAGTCAATGACTTAGTAGAATGAGAGGAAACGGCCTCAAGTTGCACCAGGGGAGGTTCAGATTGGAAATGAGGAAAAATTTCTTCACTGAAAGGGTTCTCGAGCACTGGAACAGGCTGCCCAGGGAAGTGGTGGAGTCACCATCCCTGGAGGCATGTAAAAGACCTGTAGGTGTGGTGTTTAGGCACATGGTTTACTGGTGGACTTGTCAATGTTAGGTTTACAGTTGGACTCAATGATCTTAAAGGTCTTTTCCAACCTAAATGATTCTATGATTCTGTGACAAAAAATGTTAATAACTTCTGTCATTATTTGTTACTTCAGGTGTGCTCTTGGGAAATTTAGGAGGAGACCTGGATTTGATGTAAGGAATCTAATTCTGCCATTTTCCTTTGTATGGTGCCTTACACTGATACTATTCAAGTTCTTGGTATTTTCACTAGTCCTAAATAAACTGTTCAACTCAAGTTACTTCCCAGGGCCCAAGAGCTATTCACAGTTTTTCCTGAGTGTGGTGCAGCTTGCAGCGCCTCTTACCTTCAGTAGCAGAGAGGAGGGATGTCTGGGACTGTAGTTTTGGGCTTTGCCAGTGTTGTTGGTATGGTTCCTTCAGCTTTATCTCAATTACCCATCAGAGGAGGAGGAGGAAGACACTTAAAAGCCATTGCTATCCTGTTCAGCTGGGATAGCTGATGCTATCCCATCAGCTGGGATTGCCCGTTCTCACCACTTAGCCTGGCACACTGTAAGCTGCAGAGGTTAATTGGGCTGAAACTACCTGTAGCAAAGTGTGGAGTGTTTCCATCACCAGGGCCAATGCTTCCCACACCCTACCCACCATGTAGGGGCTGATTTCTGTGTTTGCTTGTTGTGCTCCAGATCCTTCTACCTCAGTTAGTGATATGGAGCCAGGCTTGAAACGTGAACAGCCGTGAAGCTGGAGCCTACAGGAGATGCATGTGTCACCTCCAAATGTTCTCTGTCTTTTTATCTGCAGCAATGGTGATGGGCTGTGAGAGGTGGGCCCAGTGGCTGGCTGCCAGGAAAGGCAGTATTGTAAATGTCTAGTAATACTGATTAGAAATCGAGTGCTGAAGAAGCTTTGTGCTGGAGCACAAAGTCCCTTCTTTGTTCCTCTAGCTCACTTGTTAGAGACTGATCCTTCTCCTCTGTCATTCTGGTCAGGGCTGGGCTTCAGCAAATAAAGCCAAGTGAAACATATCTTTTCCGGCCTAGTTAGCTGCCATGTTTGCTTCTGGGACATGGTTTTTGGTGTTCATGCTGTAGAGGTAACCACAGAGGGGAAATGAGCTCATGGCACCTTGGTGTGAGTGGTCCTGGCCGTGGTCTTCCCTCCAGGACACAGGAGCACTGAGCCAGCACAGCATGAGACTGATTGTGGCCGGGATGTTATCATCACCCACCGATGTTTATTATATCCTGTGGGGTAGGAGGGAAAATGTCCCGCTGATACCATCCCCGTGCCACAACTGCCAGAGAAATCTGTCACCTTTGTAGTTTCAGACCTCGCTGGGCTCCTTGGCAGCATCCTGCAGCCAGACCGCAGCCCAGGCTTCTAGGTAGACTTTAATTTGCTACCAAGAGCTATCATAGCAATGGTTTAATTTATTTTGTTTTAAAGGAGCTATGAAGGGGATGTCATTTTTTTAGCACTCGGAGAGTGAAGAAGAGTCCTTTACCTCCTAAATTTTGGACATTCTTGCATAATCATGAGATACGCTAACAGGGAAATGGGTTTTAACAAGGACGCAGAGCTAGAGGCCACATGAAACAAAATCTTAATCTAGGCTCTCGTCAAGCTGTGAGAAGGCATTTGACTTTGTTTTGAGGGGTAATGGATGGTAATGGATGGGATACAGTCTTTGCTCTTGAAGGAACATTATCTAATTGATTTGGGCTTTTGGTTGAAAGAATAAATCATTCTCTAATTTCCTCTTTTTTAAAAAACTGTTTTTTTATTTATAAAATGAACTTGCTTGTATAAAGCTTTTGCTGGCTTTATACTGTGCTTTTTTACTGATTGTGCAGTGATCTTTGCTATCCCCAAAATCTTAATTTCTAAGTCTAAGCATTAGAAGGTAGTAGGCAGAGAAAGATGCTTGTGATTTTGCTTTGGTTTTCCTCTTTCTTGGGGGTGTTCAGAGCTTTAGAGAGGATTGCTCTTACATTAGGCATTTAGGCTAGGCTGGGCACCCCTGCTCTCACGGTGGGCTGCAGAGACAGGAACAGGCTGAGTGGTTCTTTGGAGATGCCGCTCTCCCTCCTCACTCCCTCCGAGGGATACTAGCTTGGATTCCAGTTACATGTCTTAGGAGATTAAAGTTTTGTGACATAGATCCCTCCCTTACAATGTTTTTCCAGCTTTTGCTTCGCAACCCGAAGACAGTTCTCAGTTCTCCCTCAGTTACGTGGTTCTTCAGAATTGTGTTTTTGAGGGAAACACAGAATTTGTGCAGAGCAGGATACAATCCCAAGAGCAGAAAGTGTGACGTAGCTTTGTTGCAAGTAATATAAAAAAGCATATCTGCTGTTTTAGAATATTAGCATGTAATTGCATTGTACGTTGGCCTTGGCAAGAAACGTGCGTAAGAAAAGCCCATCCCTGTGCTGCAGTGCACCTCTTCGTGGTTGCACTGATTTAACTATGCAATGTCGCGCCAGGAGCAGATTATTTTAAAATGACATAGGCTAAAGGTATGCTTCAGAAAAGGTGTCATCTCTAATGCTTGGTTTTTTGCTGATGGAATTTACAGAGCAGACTCGAAAGCGGTTGTGCTGGCAGAAGCGCCCGTTGGACTCCAGCGTGGGGCAGGAGAAGCGCTGAGGCTGGAGGAGGAACCCAGTGAGGTCATTTTGTCGCTGAGGCCAACGTGTTGTGAAACCAAAGCCTGAACTGAGCGGGGCTTTCCTGCCCTCCTCCTGGCCTCGGTGGCTCGTTCCTGCCTGTCTACCTGAGCTCTGACAACCGATCCCCTGTGGCCATGCTGCACGTTGGGGTGCTCCAGGTCCCCAAGGCAGCTGCCTGGGTGGCAGCCAGGTCAGGGGAAGCTTGAGTCATTAGAGGTCCCTTTTTGGGGACAGCTCGTGTTTAAGATCCATGTAAAGCCGTTGTGAAACTGCACCCATCGTGCTGAGGCTTGTCTTGTTATTGTCAACATGCAATGGATGAAAGCTGGCCCTGGTGAAACCAACTTCAAACACTCTATGATGGAGCAGGGCCAAGATCTCTCTTAGTGTTGCAAATTGTGCCACAGTTGAAAAGAAAAAAAACAACCCTTTTTTTGGAAAGCGCTAGACTAATATGTGACAATCTTGAATTTCCAGTGTTAATTGTGTCACCTACAAGTTAAAGTGTGCTTCTCACCTGCTTTGTATGCTGCATATCCCAGCTTTTATATAACCTTGTGTTGCTGCATAAAGGATTGATATAAATCTTTCATACAGGCTGTCTCCTGGATTGTGTGTGGGAGTGGGAAATTCTGCAGTTAAAAGTACCTGTCCTGAACAAAGGCTGGGTTGATTTGATAGCAGGAGGGCTGATCTTACAGTTGAAGTGAGGATCAAAAGCCAGAAAATGAGACACCTCCCACGACCTCTGAGGGGAGAGAAGAGGGACAGTCCAGTCTTGTAGTGCCCAGGAGCAAAGCACAGGCTCAGTGGAGACGCCAGAGTTGTGCTTATTTAAATACTGATTTGGATTAAGGCAGGCAGGGAATCTGAAATGCAGCAGCTTTACTGTTATACACCTTGCTTAGGGAATAAATGCATCTTAATCATGAATGAGTTTATGTACAGATGTTTATGCACAGTTTATGTACAGTTCATGCTTTCACTAGCCGTGCATAGACATGTCTTAAAAGCTTCGAGTTCCCGGGCATGCTAAATTTGGTCCATACTGTGCAGCTGATGACACATTAAGTGTGGGACTCCTGTGATTTTTTTAGTGCTTGCATGGGTCTCAGATCTAGCTGACGTGTTCCGTGCTAAACCCAGCCACGCTGTATTTGCTCTGCCTTGAGGCCATTTAATTACATTGACTTCCCTTCCCATTTCACAGAGCTATAGCTGTTTGGGTTGCTTTGTGAGCTCTGCAACCTTTCCAAATGCTCTAGTTTATTTATGTAAGATTTTTTTAATATATTATTCCCTTACATATTCAGTCCCTGTCCTATTAGTAACCAATTTAACTTTTTTAACCTGTTGCTTATCGGTTCTGTCGTTTATGCCTTCTTCCTTCTGAGTTTGGTGACACCAACCTAAATGTGCTGGTTCTTTGCACCTCAACCAGTATTTTGGTCTGTTGCATGCTCTTCTGACATATTAACTAATCTTGGAATGCTACTCAGACTACCAGGTGTTTGAATGCTTGAACACTTGCTTTCTTGGAAAAAATATGTTAATTTAAAAAAAAAAATAAGTTCAGAATTGTAAGAAGCTTATCTTCATTAGCTAAATCAGAAAATTGTGAAGTGCTGCAAAGATATGAGGATAAAAACCCCAGAAAAATTTGGGATTAGCAGGCTCTGATAGCGCTGAAAGGATCTTGGGAACTTGACTCACGTCTCAGATCAGGCAAAAGGGTAGTCACCCATTGGTTTGGTTGCAAGACTGCCTGCCTCATGCCCGCAGGATGGCTTTGTATTTTCTTGTTCAGGACTTACAACGTATTTCTTAACGTGAGGCTGCTTTCCAGGTCCTTGCTTTGGCTCTTCCAGGAGATGCAGTACTGCAGTGTGGAAATGCAATTTTGCATGACCTAAAGAGACTTTAGTGTATTAATCTGCGGTGAGTTAATGAACGTTGGAGAACTTGGAGCATGGTTGCATTAGACTTAAAACTTTTCTAAATAGTTGCTGCTGCAGTGCTGTCCTCCTTACACCCCCACCTATGTGTTCCTGACTCTTCTTTGCGTGGGCCAGGCATTTACCTGAGTCTCTAGGGGTCAGCTTCAGGCAATTAAACCAGCAATAAAGTGGGGCTGTTGCACTGGCCATGCAGCCCTGAGCTGTCCCTTACACGAATCTTGGGGGGTTTGCAGTCAGGCAGGGAGTTGGTTCACCCAGCTAACCACGAGGAACGTGTTTTCAGGTTGTTTCATCAACAGGGTGAAAAAGATTCCCTACACGAGCATCTTTTCTGATCCCTTTTCTGGCTCCGGCCCCACTTGCTTTGTGGTCAGAGTTACTGAATGGCACCCTTGGACTTGGGTTGGTTCATACGATGTCTTTTGTAGTTTCGTCCCCAATATAGCGCCCTCAGCGTGGCTGAGGGGGTGGCAAACAGTGATTCAAGGACAGGACCGAGAAGTTGGCCTAGGACTTCTTAAACCTGCTAGAGAAAGCACGATTACACGCTAACCAGTCTGAGCCCGCAGCTGGAAAGCATGGTTTGTGAGCAGCCATCGAACCCCTTGCTTTCGGTGGCAGCAGCCTTCTTCACATACTAACACATTGTTCTGGTTTGGTGGTTTTTTTTGTATCCCCTTAACTGATATGTTTTATCATAATGTCAGTTTATCTGAAACTTTCTAATTCTGGGAAAGTACAGGAAATAAGAACCATTTTGTCTGAAACCGTGACTAACTCCTTTTTTTTGGGGGGGGGGGTGTGCCCCCCGCAAGACCATTAATTTGAATTAATAGACATGACAAAAAAGCACTAGAATGGGGTGGCTGTGGAGACCCCTCACTGCCAATAGCCCAGATGGCATCTCTCCAAACTCATGGTGTGGGCAGATGAATTGTGACACCTCACATATCTCTTTCGGTGCTATTTTATCATGGTTTTTGAGAAATACGCACCAAAATTTCCCCCTCGGGACAGGACTGAACTGCATCAGCCCTCTTCAGAGATGGTCTTAGCAAGGAACTGGCTGTTTTCTGTGAAGACTCAGCCAACAGTGAAATCAGCAAGCCTGGAAATCACCACGGCTACATGAGCTCCTGGGCTTCAGGTTACCTTTTAAATATCCCTAAACAGTGTTAGGCTGAGTGCCCAGGAGAAAGTACACGGTGGAGGCACTCAGAAAACCTTCAGGGAGCTCTGGGTGTAGAGCAGGTGAACTGTGGCACTGTGTCAGCTTATCTTAACACTCGATACAGTAAAATCACCTTGTTTTCCCCCACTCTCTCTCGTCGCCTTCTCCTCCTCTCCCCGCTCCCCGGTGGCTGGTGTGAGCTGCCAGCGTCCCTTTTGTTCAGAGACGCTGTGGGGTGGTGCAGGTGACACCAGGATGGAGAGCGTGGCGCAGGGCGAAGGCAGAGGACCAGACTGTATAGTTATGCTTGACGCACCCATAAGGATGATTTATTTTTTTTCTTTCTTTTTCTTTTCTTTTGTATGTGAGCATCAGATATTTCACGCTGCATCTCTACACGTGCTCCTGTGTTGTTCTTGCTCTTCCAAACTCTTTTACCTGGCTCTGCAGGCTAATTTCTCTAGACCTCACAACCATTTATCTGTCATCCTTCCTTCTCCCTTAAACTTCACTTTTTTAATTTCTTTTTTTTTCCCTTTAAGCTAGCACCCAAACCAAGTGCCTAGGCAGGAGTTTATGATACAAATCTTTGTTTCTTTGCTTTCCTGAACTTGCACCCTCCCTGAAAAGTGACCTGGGCTGACCGGGATCTGTGCCCTTTGCTGGAGCAGGAGCGGCTCTTTGTCAAAGCCTTTCTTGGCTTGTGGACTTTGTGCACGACTTACAGAAACTCCTCACCCCGTTTTAGTGGTGGGGCACACCCCGGTCTCAGCTTTAGTGGGGGCAAACCCAGGTCTCAGCTTTCGTAGGGGCAAACCCAGGTCTCAGCTGCACCTTTCTCAGCTTCTCAGAGAGGATAAAGCTATTGGAAGTTGAAGACTGAAACCCAGTTTTGCACGGGACAGAGGAGGTGGGAGGATTTGGAGTATTTCTTGCCACAGTGAAGGATTGTGGCCCAATTTCTTGCCACAATTTGCCAGAGGTGCAAAATGTGAGTTTGAGACTCAAAACATTTTTTTAAATTTATCTTGAAATTAAGCAAGCTGAATCTGGAAAGGTATGAAGGCATTGGTCTGCCTTAAGTTATTTCAGCAAAAGTATCGGCAGTCTTTACACCAGTGATGGTCCTGGAGGAACAGCATGGACCTCAGAAAGTAGGATTTTGTGTGCCGTAGCAATTTGAAACTTTCATTTTTAGGGTAAGCAAGCTAAAAAAAGTGTCCGATATTGAAACCTTTGTAAATATTGATGTTTAGTCCTGCTGATAAATCTAGAAATGCCCTCCTTAAATGAAGGTGCAGGTGGAGAGGTGGTAAATGTACTCTTTATACAGAGAAGCGTCTCTGAGAAAGTAAAAATACTTCTCCAAACCCAAAAGAAATTAGCTATGAGGAGTCATCTGCCGTCTAATCCAGGGGACCTGCCAGAGTGAAGCTAGTGGCCCTCACTTCAGTTCAGGATTTCTGATGACTTACGCTTGAAAAGACAGTTCTTAATTTCCATGACAGAAGAATACCAAGTTTCACAAATGTTTCCGATTCACACATAAAAATAGATAAATGGAAATTTTTACCATCTCCTAAAGCTTCAAAGGAAGTAGTTGTGTTTAGTTAATTAGTTTTGCTGTTTACATATCTAAAATCCATCCTGTCCTGGCTTATAGATTTAGTAATACGGATACGGATAGCCTGGGGGGAGCATATCTGCCCCGTAAACCCTTTTAGCTGATCGGTATTAGGAATGTATGTGAAATGTCAGCTTTGTTCAAATGCAGCAATAAAGAATGCTTTTCTAATGTGCGTTCTCTTAATCTGGTGCTTGATCGGAGGTTTTGGCTTCACAAACCAAAGCAGTAGAAAGGGTGAACAGGAAACAGCGTAGAAAACAAAAAGGAGCCAAAGCGTGTTCTTTGCAAAATAGATGAGGCTGATGCCTGGAGAGTTTGGCAGTAAGGGCATACAATCAGGCTAGCACACCCTTTTCTTCATGTGCTCTGTCTGAATCTGTGAAATACTCTGCGTGGTGTGCCTTCATCCATATGCAAGAGGAGCCAAACAATTCTCTGTTTGCCTTTTCTCTCTGCCTTCGTGTCTTCTGGGTCACCATTGTTTGTATGTTTTTCTGGTTCCCTCTCCTACGTGTCACCTGGTGCAACATCCTCATCGCAGCAAGCCCCCATCGCCTCTTCGACACCTAGACATGAGTAGTGAACCGAGCAGCCTCTGGAATTTAAGAAGGTTGCTTACACAAATGCATCGGAGCTGGGGTTTTATTTTAAAAAAAATTGCTCAGAAGTTGAACTGTTTAAAACACCTACTGGTTTGGTTCTGTGCTTTAGGTTATGAATTTTCGTGCTATTTCTGTTCTGTATTTGCTTCACACTAAATATGTAGTTATCTATGCCTTTCCCAAAACTACAAAAAGTGCAATTTAAAGGGATATATGCCCGTGTCTGAGGATTGGGTTTGTTACAAGCTTGCTAAGAAAACAGCCCTCGTATTCAGAGCAATGGTATTTTCTACTCTTTTTTTTTTCCTCCTAGAATCTCAGTTGCTGAAAAAAATGGGGAGAATGTCTCCATCAAAGCAGCATGTTACTAAGGCAGCAGTAATTGAAGGCCGAAGTTGTGCATAGAGGTGTTTGCGCATTTCTGTGCACAGTTTAACATCTTTGAAGCTGAGCAACAAAAATTTGCCTCTTTGTAAAATTAGAAGTCACTTTCAAAAATGTTTCTTTTAATGGTGGTAAAGCACATTGGAGTTCTCTGGTGGAAAATGGAAGCAAGAAATGAAGTTTGCCTAAGTTGTTTTGGCAAAGCCTTGTGTCTGCTGGATATTTAATAATGAAATTATTCTTTCCTAAATCGCAAGGGAACAAATATTATGGTTCAATTTAATGGGATCTTTAACTATGGCCAGTGCTAACATACTTTATTTGTTCTAAGAGTGATTCTTTGGCTGCATCGTTAGTAGATGATCAAGTAGAGCCTTTGAATGCACTAAGACCGAAGGAGATTAAAAATAAAGAAAGTATATGTGTTTTCTTGAGTCTCAATCAGGTATTGGAACCTAATCCAAAGCCTTCTTAATTTGATAAAGTAGAAAGGAGTCTTTTCATTGACTTCAGTGTTCTTTGGATGAGTCTTCAGAAGAAAAACTCATTCGAACAATTTTATTCTTGTTACAAACATGCAAAGATAGAATCATTGAATCATAGAATCTTCATGGTTGGAAAGGACCTTTGAGATCATCGAGTCCAACCAAACACACACAAAAAAAAACCCCTACAATCTCTGTCACTAGAGCATGCCCTGAAAATGTAATTAATGTAAGTAATGTATGGAATTGGATTTAGGCATATACCTTTTTAAACATTTTGGGATTTGTTTGCATGGTTAGGAGACAAATAAGTAGATTTTGATTGTGTGAAAACACATGCACTCATTAGGTAGGTACCTTTGCTGGTGAATAGGATTTTATGAATTTTTTTCATGTGGCCTCCTAATGGACTGTTGGGAATGTGACACTCCAATTCCTTCGCAGGTTGAGTGCTCTGAGCTTCTAAGCAAAAGATCTCATAAGACTCTTCCTTATTTATGCAGCTCTTAAATTGAAGCAAGTTGGGCTTTTGCAAATTCCCTTTATTTACTCAAGAAAAGCTTTTTTTTAGCCCATCTTTATGTGGGGGTACTAAGGGTATTGATATTTCAATCATCTTTATGGTGGCTAGGAGAATATTAATTGCAGGACTGGTTTGATTGATTTTGACAGTACTTTTTTATTATTTGAAGTAAGAAAGTTTATTTGGGGTTATAGGTGGACTGAGAGGAAAATGTCCTGCCTTTCAATAGTTTTCAATGCTGCTGGGAGATGCAAAGTGTTGTGTTGACCCAGCCCAGCAGACAGACCAGAGATGTATTTTGTCTTGATCTCGCTGTTGTGAAGGTATGAGATTACCTCCGAGAGGAGGACAGCTAGAGGGAAAATTAGTCTTGGGGCTTACTCAGCCAGTCTATCTCCAGCTGAGTCATTTATATTTGTCAGTACGGTGTTGCCTTAGGGATTTTTTTGCACTTGTTAAAAATAAAGACAAACCTCTGGGGGAATGCGGGAGCCTGGACAGCATCGCATCGGGGTGTGGGAACAGCGTGGGCATTTGGCCTCCTTGCGACATCCTGTTTCCCCAAGTTATCACAGCAAGTCTGCTCTTTTTCCAGCCTGCGCTTCCTGAGTCCCTCCTCTCACCAGGCCCTCCTGCTTTTAACTCTTACGCTTCCTACTTTGGCTAGAAAGGAGGAGGACTTGACTGGTGTGCTAGGCTGCAGTGCCACGTGGAGCTGAAGGACAGAGGTTGGACACCTCGCTTAGTACGAATCCAGAAAATGGTGGCCAGGTCAGGCCACTACCAAAGCACAGGTCCCTGTGGGAAGGGAGACCTCCTCTTACACCTTTGCTGGCTGTTGGTATCATGTCCTTCTGGGGGGACGCAGTTGGCAAGCATCCCCGGAGAACATCAGTGAGTCAGGGCTTCATCCCTGGCCTGGGAACGGGGGTGGGATGGGGTGGTGAGTGCACCTCCTGGACACTCTCTGAAGGACTTTTATTGGCACCACGTAGGGAGCGTACAGGGCTGCTGCTGGTGAGCAAGCCGCTTTCCAAAGCTGCAGTGAAGGTGTTCTCCTCCTGCAGCTCCCCCTGGGCTGGAATCACCTGAGGAATGGTGGCTTTCAGCTGCTTGTGCGAGCAGCATAGCCAAACCATGTTACAGGTTTGTCCCTGTACAGATATGGCTGGATGTTTGCCACCCCAGGATGCTCTTTCTTACACCAGCCAATAAAGTGATATTTAGGGGAAAAATACAAAAATCTGCATGAGGGTGAGGTGCTCCTTCCCTTTGTATCCCTTTCTGCCTCTGGACAGTTGGCAGCTCAGGTTTTTGGGAGCCAGGTGTTGTACCCCAGCCACTGCCACCACTGACCTAACCCCCATGGATTTGTTTGAAGTCTTTTTTTAAACCCAGGAATACCCAAAAATATGCCTGCAATATCTTGCAGCAGGCAAATGTATTACATGGTAAAAAATACTTCTCTTTTAAGCCAGCTAGCTGATAATTTCACAGCACGCTCATTAGTTCTCTGGTAGGAAAAATGATGAATACTCATCGTTTTCTCTGTCATTTCTATCATCAAATACATTTTTTCAACATGTCCTGCTATATTTAGTCTCCTGGTATGCCTAGAAGCTGGCACATACAGGCATCCTTTTTATCTTTCTCGATACCTTTTCTTGTTTTTCCAAATCCTTCTTGAGATGGGGTGACCAAGAGTGAATGCAGCGTTGGAGATGTGAGCGTACTATCAATGTATTTCTCTCTCTTGCAGTCCCTGAGCATTGAGCTGATTTTCTCTGAGCCTTTTCCACTATCACGTTTAGCTTTCTTCACCGAGTTATAATAGCTAATGTTAATCTCATAAGTAATCCCTTACGGGACTATCTTGATGACCGTCCAGATTGGTTTAAAATAACCTTGAAAGACTTTTTGTCTGACATAGGACTGGGAGGCAGATAGCATCTCCGTGAAGAGCTGAAACACCAGAGACTCCGGCAGAGGGAAAGCAGGGGGGATTAAGAGTCGATGAGTGAATTTGACTGTCCTGCGAAGAACTGCTGCCAGCTCTGTTTGATAGACACGCTAGAAAGAATACATTTTTTCACTTCAACCCTGGAATAACTTCAGTGGCCACGGTGTAAGGCACATGGGAAGGTTTTAGTAGTCCTCTGTGGTTCCCTGATGTACTTCTGTCAGTGATTCCCCAGCTCAGTCCTTCTTCTGTCTCTGACCAGATCCTTAAACCCTGACACAGACCCATTCCCCGGTGCTGCGGCAGCGCATTTGTCCTTCAGCTGTATTACAGCATCTAAATGACACCGAGAAGAAACTGCTCTGGAATTCATTGAGTTGCACAGCATAATTTCACCCTCTGTGTCTGAATTTCAGGGGGTACAAGGATGGAATTCGAGGGCTCAGAGCTGAGGCGAAGTGAAGTCCTTCAACAGACACCTGGCAACTCTGAGTCAGGGGCCAGGTCCTGGGGGCTGCCGTCTGCTTTGACTTCCCAGCTGATTTCCAGTACAACCCCAAGCGCAGTGCCTTTAAGGGTGTTTGCTTCAAGCTTCTTAATAACTTAAGTTTTTTAATTAATCTCTTGATCTAACTGGAGGGAGAGGGAAGAGATACAGGGCTGGGAGCTGAAGGGGAGGAGTAGGACAGCCTCTGTGGAGGCCAGGTGTGTGCGGAGGCTGGTTGCGTGAAGTTGCTCTTTGTGTAATTGAAACAGGAGTTTTTTCTTGTTTTAATTGAACTTCTTTTTGAAACAGAGAATTAAAATAGGACTCCCCAAAACTGGCAGTCTTTGCTTTCTGCAGAAGCTTTAAGGAAGCTCAAATTGCTGAAGTGGTGGCGGTTGCTGGCTTAGAAGCCATACATTAATCAGATGCTGAGAGCATGTCATGTTTAGGGTGGCTGCAGTATAGAAAGCCCTGCTTTCTCCATTTGTCATTGGATCCTCATTGCCATCCAAGCAAACAGTGACACAAATAATGAATTTTAATAATTAGAAATTAGGATATTTATCCTAAATCTGTTTGTCTTCTTGCAAGGAGAAATGTACCAAATGTGATGTCATAGTAGGTAGCTGCTGGTCAATGTATTTTGATATTTCCGTTCTCACTGTTAGATAACATTTTAAAGAGATACTTGAAAGAAAAAATGCAAAATTGGATAAAAATGTGATATTTGTTTAAATCAAGGCTTCCCACTGCCTTCATTGCACCAGCGCCTCTGCCAGCCTCTTCCCATCTTCTCAGCCAGTTGAATGTAATACTCTTTAAGCTTGTGAACAAACTGTACTACTTATTTATTTGCAAGCTCTCACTGGCTTGGACTAGTTTGTTTTTCTTGTTTAGTAACATCCCTTGATTAATGAGGGAGCCCTTTGGAGAGGTTCACTGGCTTATCTGCTGCCTAACTTCTGATCCTGTTTGGCAGCATGGCCTGTCCTGGTTGGCTTATGGTATGTGCCTAAAAAACCAGGGAAGTTTGGGGTGCTAGCATCCAAATATAGGGAGGAAGAGTCCCTTCTAAAAAGTGCCCATAGTCTAAATAAACAGGATCAGTGAGGGAGAGGGGGAAGGAACATGGTGTATACACGAGTGAAGCGGTATGTGCTAACACCGTGTTAGCTCCACAACTTTTATTTTATTTTTTAATCCTCATTTTATGGCTTTGCCCTTGAAGTAACAGACTGCAGGAGCCCACGAAGCAGCCGGCGCTCCAGCTGCAGCTTTTATGGGAGCAGGTAAGGCCACAGGTGGTGCGGTGCCTGCAAACCAGGAGCCAGAGTCACCCTTCTCTATCACTTTTGGCTGATGCACCCAGCACATCTCTGCTTGCAGCGACTGGGACTTTGCAGAAGAACCAGATGCTTCCTTTTCTCTTCCAGGCGCGGGGCTCATTACTGGGCAGACCAAATGCCGGTGGTGGAATGATCTCTGGGTTGTTTCTTTCCTCCCCCTTTTTCCCATTTTAGCAATTACAAAGTAATAGTTTGAAATTGCATCTCCTGAAAACAGCCTTTTTCCTTGTAAAAATGCTAATGAGAGAAACTTGGAAATAGGCACTCAAATCTCTGCTTCCAGGACTTTCTGCAGTTGCAGTAGGTAAATATACTCTTCAGGTGCACTCTTGGGCGTAGAATAAGGTAAAACTCACAGCTCAATTCCACTTATATTTCTCTCTCTACTAATGCATCTATTCTTGCTTTTACTCACAACTGGCAATTAGTTTTTTCTTCACGGGAATCCTGCTGTGCTGGTGACTGCGGCTGTTTTAGGAGGGTCTGTCAAAAAAAGAAATTCGGGTGTTAGGAGGATGGTACGTTGCCCCAACCTCATTTGCAGAAGAGTTGTGAGAGTGAATGCAAAGCCTGGTTGCGTGGAGGGCTCGAACTGAAGGGTTCTTGGGTATCTATGCTTGCAAACAGTGCTAATTTAGCAGTCCTAGAAGATGAAAACTTTTATCCCAAGAAAGGGTAGGTTATGGTACAGGCTTTAGATTTTCCCTTTAAGGTACTGTAGAACTCATGCCCCTTAACCCGAAACACGTCCTCTGGTCAGTTCTTGGCACGCCAGCAACCTTGAGTGCATTTGGTTGTTTGATCATGAAATTACGAAAACAAAAATTAAGCCTTCCACTGGTGTTTGAAATTCAGTCCATGTCAGTAGTGACTGAATCCTGTTATCTGATGGTTGTTCAGTGACCTTCGCAAATTAATAGCTCATTTAGTTCCCTTGTAGTTCTCGGTAGATAAATACCTACGTTGCAGGAGCTGCTCATTTGTGATACTTTTCTGATTTGTCTCATGGCGCTGGGGTGTGTGCTTTGGTTTTCTTTCTGCTCCTTGGGGGATTTTACCTGTTTCGTGCTTCTGGAGAGAAACGATCACTGAATCGAGTTTTAGGACTGGCCTCTCTATATGCGCTGAGCCATAGGGAGGGCTTGCTGAAGTGCTGGGTACGTTAGCAGGGAGGAGCAGGTGTTTATTAAAGATGTGCCAGCTAATGCAAAAACGTCATCCTGCCGAGCACAGGAGGGGTGTTGGACAGTACCAAAACCCAAGTCTTAGGCTAAGGAGAGTTTAATTAAACTTACGGTCAATTACGCTGTGTTGGCTTAGAGGCAGCTCAGTGGACTGTGTCAGACAGAGAGGGCTTTTTTTTTTTTCTTTTTTTTGGACAGGACCACGCTGGGGATTTGATTCTCATGCCCTTTTTCCTGCCCATTGCAGACGTGCAGCTTTTTCTGTGTCTTTTTGAACCCAGGAGTTGACCAGATGTGGGGTTCCTCTTCCAGTCCTGTTGGCAGCCTGCCGCTGCCGGCACCAGCTCCCTGCGCCTTGCCTGCTTGCTGGAATATTCAGAGCACAGAACAGCCCTGTTGTCGAAGCGTAACAGGTTATGTAAGGGTTTTGAAAGTACACCCTCTAGCACTTAAGATCTTTCAAGTGTTTAAAAAAAATAATAAAAAATTATAGGCTTACAGCGTTTTCCTGCCAGGGCCTTTTGAAAAGGTAGGATCTTTGGTAACATTATGTTTTGCCCTCCCAAAAGGTGAGTGGCCAAGCTCCTTCTGCTGCATTCATCTGTGGTTTCATATAAAAAAACAGAGATCAGACCTATTACATGTGCTGGGTAACTTGACAATGAACCACTTAGATCTGTAATGGGTTGACAGATCATAAGCTTTTTAGCGTTTCTTTTTTGGAGACAGAACTGGAAATCTGAAAATTAACAAGACAGAAGTATTCTTTTCTTTTGCCCATGAAGTTGAGTAGGAAGTCTTTTTACCTGGGTATAGAATTTAAAATGTAGTTTATTTCAGCCTTGCGGCACAAGAACTGTATGTTGTGTATCCAACTGAGAGACGCAAGTTTAGGAGCAGACAGACTACTTTAGTACCACCTGCCCAAAATAATAATAATAAAACTACTACTAATGATTAAAACCCCCTTCAAAACTGCTTTAGTCATTTGACTACCTGCTGTGTATTTAATGTTTTATTCATTTCTTATGCCCAGTCTTCCTTTCTCAAGTAGCAGGTGATTCTACTCACGCCTTGGCTGCAAATTAAACTGTGTTGGATTTGGGGGTCTTCTATCACTATTTCCTATATAGTCCTAAGGGTTTTCCTATGAGCTGGTAGTAGGAAGAGAGTATCAAGCTATCTGTTGAAATGTCCCAATTCCAGCAGGCTGCATTACGGACATCGTTTTGTCAGCGCTATGAGGCCAGATGGGCATGGTGAACAGTAATCACAACATCAAAGTGTCTGTGGTGGCCATAGATTTTCAAAATCAAAGCTGTGCCCTGCAAATTTGTAGGTCTTAGTGGATGACGAAATGCAGTTGTTAATGAGATTGAGGGACAACAAAATCCAGGAGTTGTGTGTTGCATGAGGGTTGTGTTTTGTCTGTATTATTTGAACATGCGTGTTTCTCCCTCTTTCCTGCGTTTCTGTTCGTGGTAATGAGATGTAGGTTCAGAGGAAAGAACCTTATTGGAATAGATTCACTGCATGTTCTGGCAATTTAATGCTGACTTTTGTCATATTACCACCTAATGGTTGCTCTAGATCTACCATAACTTTTTGTACCTTAGCTACCTCAATAATCTAATGTCCCAAGGTGAATTTTGCCTAAGAATATTGCCTAGAACAGCAAATCCCACATCCATGGTTCCTTCTCTAATAGTGTTGTTTTGTGATCTCAAATTATTCAGTTGGCCTCCTTTTAATCCACATTGTCCCATCTGTCTTAAGGTGAAGATTCATCAAGTTTGTAATGAAGTTTGATATCATGAAGAGAGATCTCAAGAATTAGACCACCAAAAGCCAACATTTGGCATGTCCTTTCATCCTAAAGAATGTGTTTTGCTGTTCATATTTGCCTTATATGAAAAACCTGAGGAGTTTTCTGGAAGACTTTCATGTCTTGGCTGCAAAAGTTTTAAGGAGGGTCGTCAGTATGTCTGTTTATTCTGCACATCCTTTGCTATTTCAGTTTCATCTTAAGGGTGAACTTGTTGACTTGTCAGTATTTAAAATCACATTTGTTCACAGGCACATCTTAATTGGAGTAAGAAATCTAATCTTAGGCAGTGGTACCTTCACAGGCCAAAGACGGCTTGGTGCTGTTATACTGGTACTGTTGGAGTCCCCTTATAAAACAAATGGCAGGATTTGCACAAGCCAGCAAATGACTTTGCTGCGGAAGAGGAAACATCCTTATGCTATTATGGAAAGGAGCCACTACTGAGCTGCCAGAATGACCCGATCAGACTGAATCGAGTAGATACTGGATAGATGGCTTTTGGGTTTTGATTTTTTGTTTCATAGGTGAACGTAGTTGTCATTTTTGCTTCAGTAAACAAATAGTGCGACTGAGCTGACTGATCTATTTAAAGTTTATTCTAAAAATGACTGTCTGGTCTGACCGATCTCTAACAGAACAACTGAAAGAAAAAACCAAAATCCTACCACATACAACCTAAATGTATGATAGAAGACTTGTACTAGATCTTCCTGATGAAGAAAAGAACAAACTTTCTATAGTTGATTTATCCAAACTGTAATATACAGTTTATACATGTGATGTTCTTCCTGTTTTGGGAAATAGCTTTTAACGTTGTCTTGCTTATTTTTGCCCTTATTGCAATGAAGACAAAATCTTCTAATTTTTTTAAGAAATAGAATTGTCAAGTGATACTGTCTTGGGATAAAAATATACTGGCATATTTTACTTGGGTCAATATTCCGTTTGCTACCTTCTGATATCCAGGAAACACTTGGCTTGCAGCCTGCATAATTCAGCAAAACTTTTGAAACTGTTCAGACCAACTCAAACATTTTTTTCTGTCTGTTGTCCGGTTGACCAGAGTTTGTTTGCTTTCCTTTCAAATTTGGCTTTTTTAAAAAAGAAATAGTTCTGCAGATGAAAAGAGTAACATCGGGGACAAATTTAATGGCGCAAGCAATGCAAAAGCATTTCCTGAGCTATTTCATTGCGTCTGGTAATTCTTTGCATAATCTTCTCTTCAGAAATCTTATCTAACCAATGGTATCCAGGCAACATGTTTTGAGCCTTTAATCTTCAAAATCCACAGTGTGTGAAACTTAAAAATTTCCTAAAGAGTGGATTAGTGGTAGAATTTGATACAAATGCAAACAAAGCAGATGCTCCTCACGGCACTGACCCAGGCTCCAGGCTGCAGCCATGGTCAAAAGCTCCCCAGGCCCTCCGCCGAAATACCTGGATCAGCTGTGGGAAAAGTGGGAATGACCATGTGTGTGTGTGTCTCCTCTACTTACCTTAATAGCCAGTAGATGTAGACTTCATCCAGGTCCTTTTTTTCCCCTGGTTCTGCTTTCCCGTCTCTGTGCTGGGGAGTTGGGATTTGCCAACACTTGCAGTTCTTAAGGCTTCAAATTGCCCGTAGTTGATATTTTTTAATTTTGCAAGTTGAAACAGGGGAAATTCCAATTCAATATAAGGCAGAAAATCTTCAGAATGTGAGGTCAAACACTGGGACAAGTTGCCCGGAGAGTCTGTGTAATCGCCGTTCCTGGAGGAATTCAAAACTTGCCTGGGCAAGGCCCTGAGCAGCCGGCTCCTGACTTTGAAATTGCCCTATTCTGAGCGGGGGCTGGACCAGGGGACCTCCAGAGGTCCCTTCCAACCTACAGCGTTTTAAGTTTTTGCTCAGTGATTAATTAAAACCTTCTGAAGGCTGGAGAAATGAGTCCAGGATAAGGAAGGTAAATGTAAATTCTTTGGATTCATTTATCATTACTTTTATAAATAACTGAGCATCTTACTACCAGTCAGAGAAGATGCTTTCCAAGAAGCATGCATGAAACATGAAGAAGGCAGAAATTAGTAGAAGGCAAAGTTTTTCTTTTGGAAATTTGCTGGTAACCATAGAATATTACTGCAGATAGTGCAAAGCCAGGGAAGAAAACTAATTATCTTCCCAGAGGAGCTTGTATTTGCTGGTTTTATTCATTCTTTTCTTGGGATTGGAAGTGTTTCTGTAATTAGATTCTGTATGTCCAGACTGTTCTTTATGTCTCTGATTTTGGTAAACAAACCCATGCCTGGCAGGAGCCTGCCTATTGTATGTGCTAGCAAAGCCTGTATCAAGAGGATATTCAAAGTTTTTAATCTTGTAAAGAAGTAGCTTACAAATGCATGCCCAAGTATTCCTGCATGAAACGGCAGCATTCCCCTGGAGACTCATTTCTTCACGGCAGCTCAGCCGAGTTCTCCTTTCAGCTCTGGCTATGACAAGGTTCTTCGTATTAGAAACACATAGGGCTATTTTGCGACCTTCTCTGGGATTAGTGGTTTGGTTGTTTTTTTTTTTCCGTCTGTGTACAGAAGTTTCATGTTATTGTCTTTGTATAGGTTCAGGATGACTTTCTTAGTATGAAATATTTAAGGAAGAAGCCAAAAGTAGAGCGTATCGAAGTTATAGAGTTACCTATAGCATTTAATAGTACCTACTTTCTTCCACTTGGACAAGGTGATAAAATCTCTGTTAACTCTGGGACTGAATTTGGCCTTTCCTTCTCTCTTAAATCCCTTAAACTGAGGAGTGGGCCAAATTCAGTCATCTGCTGACTGATCGGTCGTCAAATGACAAATTGATAATCTATGACAGCTAAAATGACCATGCCAATTAGCTGTGTGACTCTGGGTGGCTGTAGGAGTTGGAACAAGGTGGAAGGGAACCTGGAAGCAGAGCACAAGATGGCCATCACCAGCTCCTAAAAGCTCCAAAAATAAATGCATCCCTATAAAATGATGCCGCATCCGCAAGCAAAAAGGCTAACCAAAACGGAGAGGATGAATTAATTTTGGTTCAACCTCAGCTGGCCTACTGCATCCTCGTAACTAACGCTTGGTCAGCTCTGCTGTTGTCAGCAGGGCTTTTGGAGAGAGCACTGGGAAGGGGGGTAGGTTCTGATTTAGCCAAGGCATGTAGCTCTCTGTTGGAGATTAACTGTGATCTTATTTCTATTGTAACCAAGAGACTGTCTCAACAGAGGGGCTGTCTGGACGCAGAGCGGATTTGCTTCATTGTTAGAAAAACTTTCATCTCCTGAGTTTCTCCTCTGCAGCTACTAAATAAATTCCTTGGAGGTCTACGTTTCTGACCATTATTTTTACTACCCATCCTTGACTGAGATTATGGCAGAGAGGTCAGTGCCCTGTTTTTATTGCCAGGAAATAAAAAAGGTTTTCTATGCAAACTAAAATATCTTCCTTCATGCTCTGGTCAGCTCAGACCTCTGTATGGTTTTGAGCATAGAGTTAGAAAATTTGGGATTTTCTTTTGGTTTTATTTGTGCCTTGCCTACTTTAGGGTAGATTTTCTGTGTATTTTGTCCGTAACTTCAGATTTTTCACTTTTTAAACACTCATATAACTCTGACATTTGAAAAGTCAAGTTCTGTGCTCTCCCCTTCTGCATACACTTTTTAGCATTTGGAAATGAAGATCCCTGAAACAACTATTGGTTGACAATCCATATAAATGTGTCTTGTCTGCAGAAAACTAGCGCTGAAAGACCTGCTGAACACATAGCTTTAACTTTTAACTCGTACCTTGAAATTGTGCATATCGGACTGGAAAACATGCAGTAATGTGAGCCTGGGGAATGATTGTGGTGAAGACCTTGGGCATAGGTGCCAGTTGTCTAATGTGGCTGCTCCGAACAAGGTTCCCATTGAACACTTGAGTTTTTCAGTGGGTGAGTGAGGTGACTCTGCTTTGAGGGAACAAGCTGTTATGCCTGAATAACAATTCAGATGAAATTCTGAAATAATTGTGTTCCAGACTAGTGCTTGCAGTAGAGAAAGTTAATTTATGATAGTTGAAATATTTTTGAATAGGAAATAAGGTATACCAGTTTCTCCTGTCCAGTTAAGACTAATTATTGTCATTTGACTATAAATGGAATTAAGGTGGCAGCTGATGCAGTGATGGTGGAGGGTTTGGAGTACAGTTCAGGTTTTAGTTGTGTAAGTAAAAATCTCTTTATTCTTTTAAACAGAAAAAAAGATCAATTAAAACACAGACAACACATTATCTAATCCTGTAAACATTTTTCTTTTCTTTTTTAGTAGTATTAGATTCTGAGTTTAATTCTTCCCTGAAGAGAATCCTCACTGTTCAGTACAAATGCACAAGTTCATCAGTTTCAACAGTAAAGCTCTTTGCAATAAATATTGGTGGAAATAATAAAAGAAGTTAACTTAGTTGAATTTGCAGAACTGTGTTTGACTACGCTGTATTTTGACAGCTCGGCCTTTAGTTTTAATTCTTGGTAATTGCGTTGGGAAGTGTCACTGAGCAGTGCGGTGGAGTGAAGGCTGGAAACCTGACATCCACCCATGGAGCGGTGAGACTGCCTAGCAGTTGTGTTGTGCCTGTTCAGCTCTCGGGTTATCAGGTGTAACTGGTACGTTGCTGGTGCCTCACTTACCATCTTTGATTTGTGAAGACAAAAAGCAGGACATTTGAAAACCCTCAGGCTTCCATGAGAGACGTCCAAGGAGAAGGCGGCATTGCTGTAGGGGATGTATGTGATGGGGTGGTTGCCAGACCATCTAGTTGCCTGTAGTATATTGCGTGGTAACAGGGATATAGCATTGTGTAACTCTGTATGAAAAAGGAAAATACATAGGGGTTTTTGATGGTTGTGATCTTTTAAATTTATCTTTCTATTCAGTTTTGCCTCACATAGTTGCTTTAAAAGATTATTCAATTTCATGCCTTCTGAGAAAAGCAAGAGTCTTTTTTTTTTTTTGCCATCCATCCCTCACTGTCTGTGCAAGATGCCATCAAAATAAACCTGCCCAGAAGAATTCCTGAATGTCTCTGTCCTATCTCTGCCTATCCAAGCTCCATGTTGGAAACAGGGTAATCCATACCTTCAATTTGGAATAATTTTGGGGAGTGATGCGAAAAGGAGGTTCAAGCTACCTTTTTTTTAAGATCCATTAGTTGGGACTTGTGAAACATAATGAACTGCCTTGCCGTCTCTCATTATGGTTTGCAGTTAAAAGAATAATGTATATGCATGTGATTTGGGTATGGTAATGTAATCAAAAAAACCTTATGGAAACTCCGGAGCATTTAATTTACTCTTATTTTCCTGTCTCCCAAGTCTTTGCAGCACCATTTCAGCATTTACAAATTATAATTGGGTGATATGACCTTGGATTTAAAATACTGGATTTGATGCAAAATCAAGTACAGGTTGCTTAAGTGGAGTCTCTTGGTCTTCAGGGTGCAGTTCATCCCTCTGAACTTTAGCTAAGTGCTTGACAGCTAGCTGAGACGAGATACTGAATCTTCCCTGGTGTTAGCAGAGAAAAAGAGAAAACCTGGCAGCTCTGAAAGCTGATTTCTTCCCACTTTACAATAACTGCTGCATGAATTGCCCTCTTGAGAGGTCTATTTATCTCTGTGAACTATAGAGATTGCCAGTTTCTAAGGTAGTAATTTAAACTCAGTGGATGCCTCCCTTTATGCCACATTGTTGGCTGTTCTCTGTGGTTTAGACTTTAACTTGTGTTAGATCACATTAAAGGCCTCCTTCCCCTCCCTAGGCTTCTCATTTTTAGCCATTTGATTTTACCAACTTGATTACCAAGGGAACAGCAGCAGCATGTGTCTACCAAAAGCTAGCTGTGCCAAAGCAGCAGAGACAATTAAATCATCTCCTGAAGTCTTGGGAGCTCAGCCAGTGCCCGGTTTCTGCTCTACAAGAAGACTTCCTTGTATTTTTCGTCTTTAAAGACCAATGTCACCATGCTCGCTTAAGCGTGGGGATTGGTGACGTTGGTGACTCGAATCCTGTAGCACATTTGGGCCAGCTGCTGCCCTGGGTACATGCGATGCCCAGCTATTGCCGTGCCTCTGAACTGAAAGGCACTTCTAGACAGAAGGGGTTTTATGGCTCTTCAGGTCTCAGTAATCTACTCAGCTTCCCTCAAGGGCTCCATCTGGCCCAGCGTGGAGCACTGCTTAAGTGGGGATGACTCTCTATTTATGGGTACTTCTGGCTGGGACTTGACACAGGCTGAAAGCAGCCACAAGTCTTGCACAAGGCAGGCTCTTTCCATTGCGAGGGAGACGGTTCCTACTCAGACAAAATGTTATTTGGGGCTTGGGCTCTCTCTGTTAATTCTTTGAGGCATCCAATGTTCTGGTTTTCTGCTGTTCTTGTAATTGGACTTCCTGGTTATTTGCAAGAAAAACGAACTCTGACAGCCCCAGAATTAATGGAGCCTGGTTTCCAGTGAATCCTGTTTTGTGGTTGATTGACTTCTTAATCTAATTAATCAACCAGAAATATTATAACGCTGTGACGGGAACTCATGCCTTGTAAACATCAGAGTCCAGGGGCGAAAGTGACATTCGTAATATCACTCACAGGAAAAGTTTTGCTGAACTTTTACATCTCTTTACCAAGGAATCTACACAGGGGAGAAAATATTTCATACCATTTCCCTTCTGTAGGTCTTCTGGTGCCTAAGGAGGGTTTGCCTCCAGTTATTTCCTTTAGCAGGCCACTGATAAAGTCTCTCTACCCTGCGGTGTTTGAGAATGTATCTGCTGGTCTCTGTCATCTTTGATCAAAATTGATCAATGAAAGTCATTATTAGGTGGGGCTGATACAGTGTGGCTGTACAAACTCTCCTTCCATGTGATACCAGTTAAAATAAGAACACATTGCTTGCCATAGACTTTTCTGGCCATGCAACAACAGTTTTTGCTTGCCGTGGGGGCTGCAGTGCTTCCTGTCTTCAACGAGGAGTGGGCCATCACAGTGCCCCATCGCTGCTCTCTGCCGCGGGAACGGACCTGCTGGTTATGGACAGTGTAGTCCAGAAATGAAATGACAGAGAAGAGGACCTTGGCAAGTTCAGTGTCACGCAGCGTGGCCTGTTGTGCTCTGTCAGGATGTGAGGGTTTCCAGCCCCTCTGTCATCGCGGCTCTAGCATCTCACCTACTTTCTGCTTGTGAGATGAAACTCATGATTTCTTGTGAGAGCAGGTGGTTTTAGGGGCTTTATTCAGTCTCCCCACTGGCAAGCCTTCTCCCAAGAGAGTATGTCATAAAAAATACTACAGCGTCTTCTTGCTGTCTTTCCCCAGGCTTGGAGATCTTTGCCAGCAGCACCTTGCATCTCTGTTGGACTTTTTAAAGTTCGACTTTTACATTGATGGCAGTCTGGTTTTTGCAGTAAGTTTCTGGATTTTGGGTTGTACACCTGACACTTTCCAGCGTGCTGAGTACCCGAGATGTCACTCAGTTTCAGGGACAATTTTAGAGCAAGGCCTGAGTTGCCTCAGATAATGCAGTGTTTCAGTAGCATCAGTGTTTGTAAGATTTGTCTCATATCCCTCTTGCTGCCGCTGTCACAAATGACACATCAAACTGTCGGATTATTAACTCTTAATAATCAGGTGGCAGCCGTATAACTGAGCAGAAACGAGTGCTTCTTTGCGCATGGAATGCAGGTTTGTTCGCTAGCTGAAGTGGACTGGATTTGATTCCCAAGCTGTGATTCCCACCATCCCACAGGATTTACGCTGATGTCATGGGTGAAGTAGGAATTCTGTCTGAGGGGACAAGGGATGAAAGACATCGAAGCTGAGCTTGAAACAAGCATTTCCTTATGCTGTGACTCGGCTTCGCATTGTGTGCCATGACTTCTCCTTTACCCTTATTCATACTTTAAGTAACTATATTGGTTTGTGCATCTTATTTTTAGTATAAATAAGTTACAAGACTGTGTTCTGTTTTAATGCTCTGTGTGTGTGTGTGCGTGCGTATTATTTTAAAATTATTTTTAAATTGTTTCAAAATATTTCAAAATATTTTTTAAAATAACCTAACAGTTTTGTTTCATCTGAGTGTTTGCATGGACAATGCAAATGCAATTTACGAATGAATCCCAAACCATTCCTAAAAATCTACACCTCTCTCTGCATTGTAAGAAGAGAGTCGATGCTGGTTTGAGTGTCAGATTAAAGTTCCTTGACAAAGTAGTTTCAATAATATGTTCTCCTTTGAGTCGTGTGTAGTAGTTTACATACATGGAGAGTGAGAGGAATTAAAATACTTAGCATGGCAGCAGTCTTCTGCTTCACTTTGTGCAGATAACAGAGATGCCTGACAGGCAGGGGGAACAAAACACGTAGCATGGAGAATTGGGTGGGAAGGGGAGGTCTCCAGGCATTTCCTAAACATGGGAATTCCTAACTTTCCGCAGCAATTAAATGTTGCATATATCGGTATTCCCAGTACAGAATATGCTTCATTTCTAACCTCACAAATGGACAGTAACTTTTTCAGATAGAGATAAAGGTCTCACCTTTCAAGATAGGAGTCCAAGTCTTGTCCGCACCGTCGCATGGTGTACCACAGTTCTGCAGCTTTCTTCATTTAATGTTCGCTTTCCAGCCATGTGTGTTGGAGGCACACGCTGGACTGTAGAGGCTGCGATTCTGTACTTTCTCACCTTTAAGAAGAAGGTACCATTTGAAATTGCTTATTCCTAAAATGGAGTTCATTTACAAGAACGTATTATTTTTACATAGACTTTTCCATTTTTTGATCTGGTTATTCTCAGGGTAAAAGCTGAAGGACACGTTTTCTACGGCTGAGATTCCAGGTTTATAAATGATGTCTAAGGTGTTCAAATATTATGTGTATATTGATTTATTTATTTTGATGATGAGTAGAAATAACACATGTAGGAATATGCTGGCAGTGCAAGCTTTCTCTAACGCACTGAGAAGAAACGATCTAAACTTTTTCTGCTGCAGAATACCTGGAACCTCTGTGGGCCTGTTGGGCTTTTCTAAGAGAAACGCGTTTTGTCATTAATATTGTGAAGAATTCCAATTCAGACATTTGGTTTTTCCTCACTGGGTCAAACCTGGGAACATAAAAAACTCACAAAATCTCCTTCTCCCATCCCTCACCTACCTTGCTCCTCCCTCCAAATTTTCTTTCGTAAGATTTAGGCTGGCTTTTGTTCTGTTTTAGCAGGTTTCATTCACTGTGGTGGGAATTGGACCCCTTCACCAGGAGCAAACTTCATTCTCTGATATTTATCACAGGATGACTGGGTAGCCTAAAATTAATAGTCTGAATTTTGTGATGGACCATGGGGCAGCTGACTTAATGAGGCAGAAGCGGAAATTTAATGTCATGCTATTCAAGCTTCTGCTTGTTCTCATTTATTTTTATTTTACTCAGCTATCATCTGGGAGGCACATGGTATCCCCTGGAAATGCTCAAGGAAGAGCATGAAGGAAACTGGCCAGGAATAACAGTGACGGTCTCGATGTCACATGCGTTAGAGGCCAGATCATGCTGTATCGGCGCTGGGGGGGCTGCACTTAGGCTGGAGGAAAAGCAAAGTTTGAGGAGCATGTTTGGAGGCTCTGCTAAGTTTGCTGTGCAGCGCGTTGCTGTTGAATCGTGACTCCCGATGGCTGTTTCCAAGGAGGTACAATATATTGTCCAAGGCTTGAGGTGTGTTTTCCTTCCTCCTGCCCCTCCAGCTTTCGGCGGGGTTGCTTGGACGGCTGCAGTGCTTGCGAACAAAAAGCAAGAGAGACCTTTTATTCATCCTCGCAAACATCAGAGTGGTTTCCCTGCAGTGCTGGGCAATGCAGAAGGAAGCCAAAGGAGACAGTGCCTTGCTTGAAGAGATCAGCATTTGAAGACGCCGCATGCCAAGGGTGTGTAACTGTTGATGGGAATGAAATAGGGATGAAAGGTGAGAATAATAGTGGAAGATGATGAACAAGCGATTACATAGACTTAGTTTTGTGGAATTACTCAGCTCTGACCTACCTAATTGCTTGATCACAGGAAACAAATCATCCAGTAAAACAGAGCTAATCTCTGCTCTTCCCTGCCTTAGCGGTTACCAGCTGGGAAAGCCCTGTCGGTTTTGTGGTAGAAGCAGAGCAAAGGCACAAAGGGGTGTCCTCAGAGGGAGTATAGTCAGGGCATCGTAAGCAGCGGACGGCAGGAAAAGATCATTTAAATCAAATGCTTGTTTGAGGCTGCTGAAGGACTGTAGAGCGCATTGTGTAGAATAAATAGGAAAAAAAAATAAATCAATGTTTGTGTCTCTGTTTCCGATCTGGTATTTCTGTACGCGGTAGATGACTGGAACCTGCAGCGTTCGTCAAGATGTTGCATTTGTGTGAGCAGCGGGGGCTTTCCTCAGCAACGGGAGGGAGCCGGGGAGTGGGCCCTGCGTGGGCGCGGGCACCGCTTCCTCCCGCCTGAGGAGAAACTGCCGAGCCTAAAGAAAAACAATGGCGCTTCTAAATGTGGCAGCCCATGCCAAAGGAGCCTGCTCTTCCTCACGGTGCGGATTCGGGTGCTTGCCTTTGGACAGCTGTGATTGCAGCACAGGGGTGACGGGGACGGCAGAGCAGGGCCACCCAGTCCCTGCGTGCTTGGGCCTTCCTTCCTCAGCTCTCTCCCCGGGGAAGAAGAGGCCCAGGTGCTACAAGAGCATTTTAGGAGATTTGGGAGCTTTTAGTCAGAAGCGTAGGGCCGAGGTGGTAGCACAGCCCATTTTCCCCCCAGCCCTCTCCTTCAGGAGGATCTTATCTACCAAGAAGACCCTGGTCACAAATTTCAAGGTAAATATACCTGCTTGTTCTTGAGCTTAACAGGCAGGTGTCCGCCACACACTCCTGGTGTATATTTAAAAAACTGATTATTTCTGATCATAAGAAGGAAAATAGCAAGATCATTAGGGGTGCCATAGGGGTGTGGGGATGCATGGCTGGGAGAGGAGCTGTTGGTGGCCCATTGGGTTACTCTTGCTGGAAAGTGAAACGTGGCTTAATTGCATGAGATTTTCTGTTGTTGTTTTTTTCTTCTCCTGAAGAACCTCTCAAGCTTTCCATCGTCTGAGCACAGCAGGCATCTGCGCGATTACTGCGGCGTGATGCAAAGGGACGGGGGGAGAAAGTGTCGGCTGGGGGATCCTGGCAAACATTACTTAAACCGTTGGAGAAGTGCGGCAGATTGACTCCCCGACCGTCACTGCCGATAATGCCGCTCGTAGAGCTTGTCAGCATTCCAGCTGCACATTTTTATAACCATTTAATTACTGCCTGTATTGAATATAGCTGGAATTCACCATGGCAGCTAGCGCTCTGGAAGTGCACTGTAGACTGTAAGAAAGTGGAAGAATGTCACGCAGGCAGCCAGGCTGTAATGAGTTTGCTCATCCTGTTAGGTAACATCTCAGTAACAGCCCCAATAACCATTCTGTTTGTTCTGTGTGGGGGCTTTTTTGTTAGTGTTTGTTTTTTTTTTTTTAGGACACTGTGTCCTTCATCAAAAGTTTCCTTTTCCATGAAATCCACAATCCCTGTCTCAAAATTTAATTCTAATTACATGTATTTTGTCTTTTACTTTATTCTAGCTCCCCATGCATGACAGAGGGGTGGTGGTGGGCCCTGGGCATGGGCACCTCATGGCCGTTTTATCAGTGGCTTCCCTTGCGTGGAGCGGGGCAGACACTTGATCTGACTGTGGTGGGTGCTGAGCCGCTGTGAAGCAATCCGAAAATACTGATGCGTAGCAAATGCCCTGAATGCTGTAAAGAGCTTTTGTCAGGGAGGCAATATTTCTATGTAATGGTAGATAGTTAGAATTTCTGGCATGAACGTGTTGGCGTCATTCACCGTGGCTCAACACGTAGCTCAGAGGATGCTTCGCCTCTTGCTGCTGTGCTTTCCCATGGGGGCACGGAGCTGCAGCACACAGCCTTGGAGCCCAGGGCTCTGCTGGGGTGGGAGAGGTGCTGGGGCCCAGCAGCAGCTGCTGCTCCGTGTGTGGACGTGTGTGCGTGGAGCAAAGGGCGAACGGAACTGCGAGGAACTGCCTGGCCCAGAAGCAGTGGTTATCTCCATGTCTCTTCCCTCCTTCCCCTCTGCAACACAGTTTAGTGGCTGCTGCTGTGGAGGGAAGGGTGAAAAGGAAGGTGAGGTGTTTTGGGCAGGGAATGGAGTAGATTGGCACTCGTTGGGGCGGGTGAGAGAGGGATATTCAGGGTGTGCCCGTAGGAGGAAGGCAGGGAAGGGACTGGGACAGGTGCTGGTGTAAAGGTGAGACTGCTGCCGAGAAGTTTGTGGCAGAGAGAAAATCCAGATTTGATCGAGGTGGTTGATGGGGTAGAACCACTGTGATCAGGTAACAGCTTCTGGAGGATTGGGGAGCCAGAAATCTCCAGGCTCCCCATTCCAGCATCCTAGGACATGGCGTATGTTAGGTCTATATATTACTATTTTAGCTTGTGTAGGTCTGTTGCTACTAAATTATCTCCTCGACACTTTCATTGAAGAGGGCTTTCTGACCATCGATCATTAATGTCACTGCTTGCTAAGCACAAATCTGTAAGGTGCAGAGTGTGAGCCAGATCTTAGAGGTCGTAAGCTAAACTGAGGTTTAGCGGGGATTGTACTATCAACCTGGAAGAATCCCATGAGTCTTCCAGCCCTGTCTCTGAAGAATATGATGATTTGGTCCTTTGGTGAGCTGAAACAAGGCAGTGCAATATAAATGGTGTGAAAAAGAGTCTTGAGGAAGCCAAAGTGACCTAGAAGGACTTTATTTACAGGCACATACTTCTGAACTGGTCTTCCCTCTTTCCAGTTAATAGGGTTGTACACTCTGCAATCTATCATGCGTTTAATAAAAGAGTTACAGAATAACCCTTGGTTAAACAAAGAGTGTATACAGCACTCAAATATTCTCAGCTCCTAACTTCTGGTAGCTAGTAGGCCATTATGTACCCACCCAGGGAATAGGTTTCTGACACTTCTTATGGTAGAAGAGGTGTAAATGTCACAGTATACCTCCACCATCAGCTAGCTTAAAATCCTCTCCCAGCTCCCCATCTTCTTTTCTTCAGTGCAGTAACCAACCAGGCAGGTTGGTTTTAGGGTTCCTCAAAAGTTTTGCTTTAGGGTCCCAATCTGCCACCAGCTTTACTTCAGCCTCCCAGGCTCTGCAAGGGGAGCAACAGCAGAAGTGGTCTTTAAAGGGTTGCACGTGAACATGGTATAAATATTGAATTGTTTATCAGTTTCTGACATTTGCTGAAATCTAGAGTTTCAAAGTTGTCCTTTAAAAACTGGAGCACAAACCTACTATGGCAATAAGCCCAAAGGTCAGCTTACTTATGTGAGTGATCTCTTCAGAGATATCTCGATAATATTCTGATGGCCTTTGGTGTGCGAGATGAGAGAAGAGTCACCCGGACTTTGGGGACACAGACCGGCTGGTGTTTATGATCTGTGCTGAGGTATGGTCCTGCACAGCTGAGGTCAAAACTTTTTTCCAGTGATTCCATTTGGGATATCTCTTGGTGAACTGGAGTTCAACAGCTACTCATGCAGCTACCTGCCGGGGTTAGTTTTCCTTCCACTTCTCATTCTTTCCCTCTTTGTAGCCTGTTCACATCTTCAGCTTTGACCGTTGGACCCGATCTAATTCCCATTGAAGATGAACCCAGTGACTTTGGCAGAAGTTGTAAGTGATCCTGAGATCAGAAGCTCTTTGAGGCAGAAATTGTTCTTGATTTTTATTTTTTTTTTTTGCTGTGCCCATCTGTGTTGCTGTTAAAAAAAAAAAAAAAGAAAAAGAACTGATATCATCTGATTGTGCTCTCTGCAAGTAGCGAGAGAGACCTGCCCTTGAACTAAATAAAGCAAACAAGCCGCCAGCAGATAGTTATCCCTGGTGTGTATCCCCAAGCCTATGTAAAAGGATAGATGATCTGGATTGAAAAGCTGTGCTTTCAGCTCCTCTTTTCAAAGGTACTCCCACACTGGAGCATAAAGAAAACCAGTTATGCTAATGGCAGGTGTGCACATACACCATCCTTTGCTTTCAGCCTGCCTTCGCCTCGCCAGCTTGTTTACTTTTGGAACAAAATTATTTTCAGGACTTACAGGATAGACATACGGGGAGGATTTTTTTTCCCTTTGGTGGGAATTGGCCTGAACATGTGAGGCCAAGTCAGCGAGTGTGAGCTTCAGCAGAGCCGCGGTTAATCTGCACACACATGGAGGACTCTTCTTTGCATTACCTCTGCCCAAGTCCAGTCCCACATCTATACAGTCTGTGGTGGGCATCCTTGGCTAGCTAGGTGCTCCCAGTTGCTTGAGTTTTCCTTGCTTCAGACAAACATTTTTTTTCTATACCTATCTATATCTGTATCATCTATATCTATATCTGTATCTATATCTGTATCTGTATAGCAGGATTCAAGCAACAACCCCAATACAAAATCCTTCTATGCCTGAGATGGTGCTGAAAGTTTAAGTCTTGATGGAGTCCCTGCATGGGAAGCAGCGGTGATAACAACACAGGGAAAGTTCTTGCCACTATTAATTGCAAATGCATCCTAGCAACTGTATCACCCTACTCGTATTTCCTTTTCTCCCTCATGTTTTTCCGGTGTTTTTACAAACAGCACCTGCTACAGCTGTCTCTGTTACAGGGGAATACAATACAACTGTAACAACACTGGGAGACACATGCATGACTTTTAACGTAGGCACTTCTGCCTGCTTATTTCCTTGTCATGTCCCTATTGTCTCTTGACTTGTACTTGATTTCAAAGCTCCTTGGGGGGGGGACCAGCTTTTTGTTCTGTGTTTGCGCAGCATCTGGGGCTGTCATGCCCTGGCTCTTCACTAATCCCGGTAAGTGCTCCCGTAGTACAAATGGCAAATAAATTTGAGATGCAAACAAATTAGCATTCTTCTCACTGATTAAACAAACGGTTTTGTCTGTGATGATTTGAACTGGGGTTGCATTTCATTACAGCCCTTTGAAGCTCAGCTGGGAATTGCCAGGTTCTTTTCCAACCTCTGTTATCAGCCTCCCCGTACTAGTTGACCAAAAAGTACTTGGCAGGCGGTTTGCAGACTTTGAAAAACAATAGGTTGTACTATTTTAACCTGGCTTTGACCTAACCTGGAACAGTCAAAACTGGCATGTGGCATAGTGAGGAAATGCGTTTTGATGTGCCGAGTCAACTGCACTTGCTGTTCGGCAGCTGCTGACAGCAACCTGTGTCTGTCTTGTCCTACAGAGAGGTGGGGGGACCACGCTGGCCCCAGCGTCGGCGTGATACCAGGCGAGTCCCGGTAATTCTCTGTAATAGGGCCTGAATGGAGCAGAGAATTACTTTGCCCTTAAATTGAAGATTAATGTGATTTTTTCTGGGACAGAAAACATTGCTTGTTTTCTGGATGGATAAAGTGTCCACTGAAACAGGATTATATTTACATTATTATTGCAGGGCCATCTGTGAAATAGGCTTTCTGTACTACAGTAAAGAGCCGTGACCCCTCACAGCGTTATCTTTTAAGCTGCATGGTAAACCCACGGGGGCTTATGGCTCAAAGCTAATGGGGATTTAACTTCTCACTGAAAGGAATTTGAAGCCTAACCCTATTTAGATGCTCTTTGCTCTCATTGATTAAATGCCCAGTCCACTGCAAGAAACCTAATGGAATCATAACTATATGAATTTTCCATCTGACAAAATGGATGCTGGGGGACACTCCATGCAATATTTATTAGAAAAGGAGTTTGATCTTAAAAAGACATTTTAAATCAAAATGTCAACTCAAAGTACTATTTCGTTTGTAGAGAAATGGATTTGAATGAGAATGTATTTCCAGATCACTCCACAAAACCATTTCATGGAAAAAAAATCTGTTTCTGAATTCGGGATTTTTCTGAAGGATTTTCACTGCTTCCCGTGTGCCCTGTGTTCACTAATTCATTTCTGAGATCGTGTCTGCAGAACAGTTTTAAATTATGCTATTTAAAAATAATAAACCTGCCAGAAAAAAAAAGTCTTCTTTTTCACCCCCAAATTGCATTATGCACTGGAGTGCCAGGAGGACCGTATTCCATCAGGGATCATTGGTAGTTTTTAAGATACAGTACCTACAACTCCTCGGGGATGAGAACGGAAGAGCTATCATCTCAGGAAGAGACTTTGAGCCGCAAAGGGCAGCACATGATGCCATGGTCCTATGGCAGCGCAGTTGGGTTTCAGTCGTGGTCTCTTTGGGTGCTGCAATTCTGAGAATTTCCTGTGCTGAAAGCGCTGCTGCATTCTGAATACCGTGTAGCCGGTGCTAATGACTAGTGTGCTTATTCTTTAATTGTTGTAGTTTATTGTTAGGGTTTTGGTGGCTTATTCCTAGAGAAAACCATAATCCCTGAGAGAAAAGGGCTCCATTCAAATGGAAGCCAAATCACTCAGGCACAAGGATGTGGCTTAATGTTTCATTGTCCTTCTCTTTTCATTGGCCTTGCTGGACATACAGGTGTGCTTCCTCCCCCTGAATGTCTTCAGGTGGAGAAGAGGCAATTGGAGACTGTACTTGGACTTCATAATCAGGCAAAAGTGGTCTTGAGCTATCATTATGACACATTGAAATAAAGAAAAATGCAGTTGCTACATTATACCCACCTCTGATCAGAAAAACTTATCCCAGTTCCCCATGATTGATTTAGGGACCTCCTTGGATTTGTGTTTCTTTTTTTTTTTTTGTCTTTGTTATATAGAAATCTTAAGACTACTATACAGATTTTCTTGTATCTTGTCAGAGAAGCTGTTCTGCTTCTCCTGTTGAACTGTGATGGCATGGCAGCCTGGAGATGGTAGTCTTTGATGGAGTGAAGTGATTCCTGTGGGCTCACAGCGTAGAACCGACTGGATGCTTCTCCAAATTTACCAAACTTTGTTATTCCTGGTTTAAATGAGAAAAGGAGAGAGAGGTAGGCAGGCAAATGGGCATTCACAGGAATTTTCAGTCCAAGTCACTGAACTTCAGTAGTGTTCATATTATATTTATCTATCTACCTGTCTGTATTTCTGTACCTGTATGCATATATCTAGAAGTATTTATAATCACTGGCACTTGAGTGTTCTGGATATGGCCATTGTAAGGTTGGAAACTAATGGATTCTCAAAAATAAGGACTTATATGGTGATCGGATGCTTTTCAATGGATAGCCCAGCCACAGGAGTTATGGCAAGTTCTTACCTGAATGAGGGCCCTGAGTTTGTTCATTTTCAAAGCTCTTAGTGTTGTCCAGTGAAGAATGAAAACGATAAACTTTGAAATGTTGCAGGTGATTGCAGCCCTGCTCTTCAAAATAAATCCTGGGGATCTTGAAAGGTCTTCAAGGTCTTCCCATAGGGAGAAGACTGTAGGCATTGTGAATCCAGTTTTCACTGGCACTGGGATCCCTTTGGGCTGTTTAAAAATGAAAAGTCATAAATGGGTAGAAATTAAGTTTAGTGCTGAAAACTCTGTCACTGACTTACTGCATGACTTTGAGGAAGGCATTTTAACTAGCCTGTGTCAGTTTAGCCATCTGTAAAGCAGGTACAATCATACACAGCATAATAATTTCCCTCAGTGAGTGCCATTTTCAGTCTATCCTGTACCACTTAATGATTTGTGTGACTGCCGAAATAACAGCATGCTCTAAAACCGTAATGCCCTGATGTATTTTTCACATAATCACCAGTGGTTGAGATATTTGTTCTGACACTTGAGATTACTCATGTAAATAGAAAAATTATAGCATGCTGGCGATGCCAGACACCTTGAATTCCATCTGAGCGTGTGGGTGATTGGAGAGGGATCTATAAATACTAACAGAGAGGGGGAACAACTAACATGAGCGGCACATGAGAAATTGTGAATCAACTTATTCCTGAGATAATATGACAATATGTCAATATTGGGTAGGAGATGGTCCTTGGGAATCTGAGTACTGCAAGTTTACTGAAGAAATATATTTTGCTCTATTTCCCTGCTTTATGTGAAGCCACATTTGTCTATTCTGAGTACAACTCCTTGTAACTCTACAAGCAGTATGATGACCTAGTCCTAATATCATGTGACTAAACCCTCTTTTTTATTTATTTTTTAACTTATGAAGCATTCTGCCTTGGAGACAACCAGAAGCTCCCATTTGGTTATCAATGAGTGACTCATAGGTCCCACAATGCTTTTTCTCAAAATGTGACTGCTGATTTCCATGTTCAGCTCCCAAATTGCCTGTTTCAGATGTTTTCCACTTCCATTATGAAAGATTTGCATAGTTCTAATTGTAGAGTTCATAATGTCACATAACAATGTAGCAAATGAGCTGTGTCACGTTTTACATAAAAATGTAGTAAGTTATATAGCTACTGCTTGCAGGTTTTGACAGTAGTCTTTTTTAATTTTTAGTTTATTAGCTAAGGGACACTTGTGCAATGTAGTTGCTCCCTGCTCTCCACTGAATAGTGTTTCTTTTGAGTACAAGCTCTTCAAGATACTGCCAGTGTCTCCTTCTAGATCAAGCCAAAGCATCTCCTCTTTAACCAAACATTGTACTTCTGGGGATTACAGAATATTTACAAGCTAAAATTTGGTTTTCAGATTATGAAAAGAGAGATGTCTGCATTTATTTTGAGGAAGTATGTTATATTTTTGGAAGACAGATGAATAGCTTATGGGACCTTGCTGCTAGAGTTCATACATTTCTCATTAGTGACATATCAAAAACCAGAACTGAATACATCCAATTTATTGAAACGGTAACTCTGAAATTTAAAATAAACTAAATCGCTTGAAGGAAACTGTAATGCGTTCAGTGTAGTAGGTATGAGTAATGGAAATTATAATGGAAAGTATTGAGGAACGTCAACTGTAAAGAGTCTCTCTTTAGTTTATTATTAATTTGCCAGTTTGAAAATTTTGTATACCACATTACCGACAACCTGTGACTGCTTTTGGTCACTTCATCAGCTCAAGTGCTAGTAAGTGTCACGTATTTAGAGCTGTGAACCAAGCCAGTGACCCAGCCTCAGGTTTCACTGTGATTCTGTGCGACCAAAGTTCGTGTTTGTTCAGTTTCCGTTAAGCTATTTTGAACAGAAACACAAAGATCTCACCCCAGCATTGAAACTTGTCCTTGCTGCTTCCTGGAGCATGCGTGCCGTTAACCTTAAAGATGGACTTTGTGGTGTAACTCAGAAAGGAGCCGAAAGGGGACGGTTAGCAGTGGCCAGCTCCAAGGGACGGCAAGGAGAAGTGGGTGGGCAATGCTGACTGCAAGCAAAGTCTAATACAGAGTGGAGGGGAGGAGGTTGTGTGTTGTGCTCACGCTTGCTCGATGTGGAGTATAAAACCGTGGCTTTGTGGAGGAATGAAAATTAATTAGTGTTTACCAGGTTTTGCAGTTGACAAAATTGATATGCTATATAAGATAAGGAGACATTTAAAGCCTTCACTCCCTAGAAACGTTTGCACTGAGGAAACTCAGGAAGGGTTGAAGAAGTGTTTACTGGAGGGGAGCATCAGGCCTGGGGAATCAGTGGCTGAATCAGCTCACAGCATA
The DNA here is from genome assembly GCF_963924245.1 of Chroicocephalus ridibundus. NCBI lineage: Eukaryota > Metazoa > Chordata > Aves > Charadriiformes > Laridae > Chroicocephalus > Chroicocephalus ridibundus. Next base: position 155,269,468 of record NC_086285.1, on the reverse strand, counting down.
GGCAAAGTCTCAGGAAAAGAAACTGAGGAAAAGTAACTCTGAAGCTCTTTTGGTGTTACACAGAAGCATAGGATGGTCTGGGAATGTAATCTCCAGCTTCACAAGTGCTGAAATCTGAGAGGAAAAGGGATGTCCCTGGTGCAGGTGGAAAGGAGAAGGCATCCACAGGGGCTGCCTGTGGCTCCTGCCAAGACTCACCACTGAGTTTTCTCCTACAGTTTCTTGACTTCTAAGACATCTTTGGTGGTGAGTTTCATTTTTTGAGACCTGCTATGGATAACAGTGCGGCTGGTCGCTGTGCTCTATTCGGGTTATCAAACCCATGAGGTTTCACCAACTGCACCCATGCGTGGCTTCCTGAGCACAGCCCGTTTTCTCCCATTTGATGGGGACCTGGGCATGCCGATCCCTTGGTCTGCTGTCTGGACTGTCAGTTTTCTTACCTCATTGGCAATGAAATTTTCCTAGCCATGAAAAATTGCTGATTGCAAGGTGCTGTGAAGAGGAAGTGCCTTTATTTTTGGGGTGCAAGTGTGTGATGGTGCTTACAGCACTGCTTAACATTGCTCCACCTTTTTCATAAAAGCAACTGCTAATGGAAAGGAACACTGTGAAGTATTCTTTATCTTTGTAAAATGCAGTTGTTGATCTTTTTCACCCAGCCTGTCTGTAGCCCACTGAAAGCTTGAACTTGAAGCCTGGTTGCTCTACCAGCAACCTCTTGTCACCAATTGCTAATGCCCTCCTTTCAGGTAAATTTCATCTCAAAGGCATGTTTGTCTTCTGGATCTTTCTGAAGTTACTCTTTCAATAAGTGCATACACAGAAAGTATTTTAAAAAGGATTTTAAGAACACCCCCTTACAATTTAGATCCAAGCCTGTCTCTTTAAGAGATGAAGCAGCATACATTGAATTCATCTGAATTAATTTAAAAACAGCAGAAAATGTAAATTCAACTTAGTCTCATTACAGTATGAGAAATGGCCACAGTATAAAGAGGATTTGTATTCTCACAGGGTGTTTATTTTAACTAATTTATATCATCTCCCAGAGGTGGAGATCTGATGCTCTTGGCAGATCAAGAGGTTTACTATTTCAAATCCCTTTCAGCACACGGGAAAGTAGATGATGTGAATGGATGTTACTTGTCTGAACGTAGTAACAGATCTTGCTGTAGGAAATGGAGTAGAAACACTCACAAGCAGAACTGTTGACTGGTTTTTGGTTTATGCCCACATTAAAGCTGTTGAAAGGGTCATGCGACATCTTCATAGATGATCTGATTCATAAACTCTTTCCTTCAAGTATTTGGGTCTTAGTTTTGGTAGTAGCACTGGCAGCTGGGCAGATTCTCATCCCATTTTTATACACCAGTCTTCACTCTAGGTTTGCTTGAGTTCAGTGGAAATTTGATCTCTACTGTAAAACGTAGCAGGCAAGTTCTGGTATCATGATACCGAATTAATTTTAATACAGTAGACCTTTCTCCAGCTCTGTTAATCTCAGTTCCATTGGCAATAGTGTGAAATGCTCTGCATTTATGTTGGCATTGCTTGTGCACAGTTTACAAATTTTATGGCAAGACTTCTCCTTTCAGTTACTACTAGCTTTGAAACCATTTGGGGCATTTTGGTTTGTGTCTTACCAAAACTGCTGGACTGCAAATTCTGTGTTTTAATGTTCCATCAAGCATAACAACAGAACCGTGCTGAGTGATTGACTTGCTTGGCTGATCTGCCCTTCTGAAGGCCACATACCTGCAGTGATTACTTCTAGGTTTTGCTACCGTCCACTTTTTTTTTTGTATTGGGACAGTATCACTTCAGCAGCTGTTAGATGGCTCAGAGTTGTTAATTTGGACTTGTAGTGATGCTCTCTACAACCTCAGAAGTGTTTTGTCTTCGTTTGTTTCCTCCTTTCCAGATGGGAACTGCATACCTGCAGGATGGGCCTCCTGTCGTTCTGCATTAGCAGCTTTTCTCAGACTAACCGAGAATCATATTTGCAAGAAGAGTTTTTGTATGCCGTGCTGCCCGCACAGATGAGTCAAACAGCCCGTTCATACTCAATAAGCTGATAAAAGCAATTGATCTCATCATGTTCAATTTGTGGGCTTGAGTGACTCCAAAGGTTGATCCCAACACGCAGTCTTAAAACATCTTAAGTGTGGTGGAGGACTTGCCTAGCTCCTCTTCTCTGGGCCATCTTTCACACTCGCAGAAAGCAGAGCAGATGAAGATGGATTTCAAAAACCTTTTCAAAAATCTTTTTTGTGTATAGGTATCAATAACATTAGTGCATCCTTTGAAAATAGCCCTCAGGAGGTTTCTGGGTGATGTTTTCTACTTAGGTTTGGTAGTTGTCTCTGAGTACTTGCTTGGGAGAAAACGAATGCATAAAGAGGAGATTGTGCTTTTCCCCTGCAAAGGGGAATTCCTTCATCATATTTTTCGAGCAGATTCGGGCATGTTGTTCCTTTTGCTTTCATATTGTAAACCTACACATCCTGTCCTCATTCCTATAGTAACGAAAGAGCTTTGCTCGGGAGTGCTGGCTTCTCTTCAGTGGTCTTTGTCTTCACTCCTAGGAAACAGTCTGAATGTGTCAGAGGAGTCCCAGTTCCTCAGAACTGCGTCTGGCCAAGGACCTGACCAAATTGGTCTGTAGTATTTCTCTCATTAAAAGCCTGCTTCTTTCCCCCCACAAAAAACAAAGTCATCTGTGAACAGTAACAAAGGATTAATTGTGGAGACTTGGGACTTGGCAGCAGTGCCTATAAATGAAGTGCTTTTTTGGAAGCTACATTGCCTGTCTTACAGATCAAAAAATAAATGCAAAGTATTTCAGTGTGTATCAGTGGATTAATTCATTTGATTGCCACTTCCCTTCCTCTCCTCTTTGTGGGGAGGGGTGCTCCGGAGATTGCAATTTTAATTGCTTGACCGCGGTTTCTAATTAGTCGTGCACCAAAAGGGCATGGATCAGTAATTAGTACTGAATATAAGGATCTCTGAGGTTGAGCTATAGCATCAAATGGATGGGTTTAGACAACTCTCGACTGAAATTACAGTTTATCAGTAAATTGAGTTATAATAACGAAACCATTAGAATTTTTTCTCAGTCCCTGCATGTTGGTTTTTGTGTTTGCAAAGTACATCCTGGTGGTCTTAAAGAATGTAGCATTATTATATAAATATATATTTAGTATTTGTGTATATACTACAGATACGTATGTATTCTGAAGACATATATATACATGCCTATAGAATAGTTATACATAATTCAAAGTTATATAATGGCGTGCCTTATTTAATTTTATTAAATTTGGGGCGAGGGGGTTAATCCATTAGGTGGTTTCTTTGGCAATATATAAAAACAGTGATCTCTGTAGTCTCTTTCAATAGCTGGATTTGTGCTGTATCCAAAGGGAAATCTAGTGCTTGAGTGTAATGGTCTGAAAACAGAATATTATCCACGTTATTACTTTAATGTCCAATAGTCTGTATCATATTGTTTCTTGTTTTAAAACTTGATGATGGAAGTAAATTGTATAACTTCAGTTATACATTAACGTTGCTGCATTCAAGATTCTCAGATAGTGCAGTGTGGAATAGGAGTATGCCTGTTACACGTACTGGTATCAACTTGTTTTTTACTAGGTGGATTAAGAACTGGTTAATGGACAGACTGCAAAATGTAGATATGTGGGGGGGTCACCATAAAGTGTAGTAGGGTTACTGGTGCATCAATATAAAACAGAGTGTTCTGCAGTATTTGCATCCTGAGTTTAGAGCTAAATAGGAAATAATTGCTGATAAAACTTATGAATCATCTGAGCAGCATGTGCCTTATTTCAGCTAAATTCATAAACTAGACTTTGGTTGTAGACACGTAATTATGGATGTTGATGGGGCAAATGGAAAACTGGCTCTGAAATTTAAATAATACAAAAAATACATAAATGGATCAAGTTCTGCCACCTGTTCCACTCCAATATTCCATTTGTGCATTTATATGTACACATTTGGGGGCTTTTAAAATATGAAGCACATTTGAATATGCAGGAGCCGTAAAGTCTGGTTTGTAAAACCCAGCAGATTTCAGCGTGAATCTAGAAAGCTGTGCTTGTATTTAGTGGGAAGTAGGAATTAACTTGTAGAAAACTACTAAAGTCCTTTTTTTTTTTTTTTTTTACCAGAAAAGCTATTCACTTTATATTTTAATCATCCTGTAGAATTTTGTAGGAAGATGGTGTCGAGCAATTTACCAGTATATTGATGGGCATTTATTCATGTAAGTCTCTGGGGCTGAGCATCTGTCTCATTTTGAGAGTTAGTAGGAACTAGATGCCTGTGAGTTCAGGAGTTGGCAGGAGTTTTCACAGGACATTTTTCCTCAAGGTAGTTTTCTTGGCTTTTGCTGTGTTTGAGACTCAATTTGTGGAAAGAGGGTTGTGTTTCTGCTCTCTCCTCCTGCTCCTGCTTCCTCTTTCACAGGAGTTTCTGAAACAGTGCAGCTGCCAGCCACAAACTCACCAGCGCGTTGCATGGAAACTTGGCTTCTTGGCACATGGAAGGGACGGCTCTTTTCTTCTGCACCCATCTCTGGGGAATTAAATTCGCATTCTGTGTTCTTGCTTAGGTTTAGAGCCAAATTTTTCACTTCAGCTTCCTTCCTCTCCCTGCCCCTCTCTCCTTTCCTTAATGAAAAGATGCTCAGGTCTAATCCATATAGCTGCAGCTGAAAGAGGATGAAAATAGACCAGAGGAAATAGCTACGTTATTGAGACCTGGGCCTTTATTTAGCATCACATTTGCTGGCATGCCGCTGTAACAGAGCTCAAAAGCTGGCTGGATTACTTTTTTCAACAGATTAATTGATAATATCTAATTTTAAAGGGAACAAAATTTTGTTTGCAGTCAAACATGATTTTTACAGCTTCATCTGTTCCTCCCATCTAAGTTAATGACAAAGTCATATTCGTTCAGTGTAAAGAGGAATAGATTCACCACGTCTGTATGTGTTTAGTCTCTCTGTTCCCGAAGGCTATGAGTACATCCAAACTGAGACACCTACTGCTAAAACCAGTATCTCTATGACACTGACTGGAACTGCTTATTTTCAGCATCTTTGAAACTCAGGTAATTTATGGAGTAACCAAGGATGAGCACTGGTGTTGAGAGTTAGGTTTTTAGATAATGGACTCTAGGTAGTTGTCTACAAAAAGATCAAAAAAATCAATCTCAACACCTTTTGCCTTAAATAGTTTCTGTAAGCCTGGTAGAATCCTGTGCCAGCGCTTCCCTGAGCAGGGAAGAAATTAATTTCAAAAACTACTCAGAATACTACGGGGCAAAGAAAGTATGGGTGTTGGGTAGGACAGCATTTCTGATAAATCACAAATTATCCTTCTGACAGACGGATATCTTGTAAAATACCTGAACACAGAAGTCCTTATAATTGAAGTTAAAAAATTTTTTAAAAAGGAGAGAGAGAGCAACAGCAAGCTGTGCACTAAGGTGTTTTAGAGAAAAGATGGCAATAGATGCTCACAGAGCCTGGACTCTAGTTCTGTACAGGCATCTCTCGGTAAAGCTGTGAAGTGCCTTGAAAAAGTGCTGCTGAAATTACTCATCTTATCTGTAGTTTTGTCAGAAACACCGTTTTCTTCTCCATGCCACTGAATACTTCCCTTGCTTTCACTTTGAACTTAAAAACTGCTTTCCCTAATTTAACCTCCTTCACCACACTGCCCTTTTGCAGTTTACCCATCTTTTTGTTACTCAGTCATTCCCAGCTTCTTCAGCTGAGCTAACATGATCTGCACCACTTCCTTGAAATCATCTCTCACAGCATTTTAATAACTTCCCTAAATAAGTTCACGGTGCTTCTGCCCTTTCGGTTCGTGTGGTCGCTGTTTGAGTCATGGGTACAATCAAGTGGCACTGGCCAGTCAGGCAGCCACAGCTGTGTACACTGGATATATACATTTAACCAGGGTGCTTAAATGTGAGGTCTTTACTAAATTGGGCTTCATCGGGTTTGCGAAGGAGAAGGAGACAGTGGCTGGCAGGTTTGCCAAGCACATCAAAAGCAAAAGCAAAAGTGATCTTGATCTATTTTTCCCAGGGAAAATGTTGCAATATTTGCCTGCATAAAGAGGGGAATATAAAGTATGAGTGTAAAAGAGGTATTGATTTTTGCATTCAAGTAAGATCATTTGGGAATCCTACATTCACTTTTCCTATCGATACTGGAAAAAAATGTTGGAAGAGGATGAGAAGAGATCTAATCTGACACCTCCACTCTCACAAAACCCTTGAACTCAATTTTATTTCCCCAAGAGAAGGCTAAGAGGTGAACTGCGTTTTGTTTACTCCATATGTGTATGTACAAGTAGATCAGATAAAACTGCTTCCCAGCAAGCAGAAATAGCTGTCGAGATCAGTGACGGGACACTGACAAGCGTGAACCAGAAGCAAGATGTGAGGCTGCAGCACTTGGAGTATCGCTGGAACATTTTAGATAGGGGAATAATAGATTCACTGTCACTTGGTTGAATGTCTTTCCTAAAGACTTCCCTGTACCTCAGCCAGCTTGCGGCTTCTGTACAAAGGAATTGCTGCATGAGGACTTACAGCCTGTCAAATAGAAGTTCTGTGGCTCTCCTGGCCTTACACTAGCTATATGTTCTTATTTCACCTATTCTGTTCTTTTCCCTTGTTTTACTCATTGCACCCTACTGAGATGGGCAGCAGTCAGATCTCCATCTTCGGTATTTGCACAGCTTCCAGTGCTGTGATGCTGGATGAGTAGAAATAATAAACAGCGCTGAGGGCTGGTAGCAGTTCAAAGAACTCACATGGGATGCAACTACCAAATATCCATTTATTTATTACGTTCCTTTTTCTTTTTCTTTTTTTTTTTTTTCCTATAGTGAAATACATGAGAGAAGCAACCCCCTATGTGAAGAAAGGCTCTCCTGTTTCAGAAATTGGGTGGGAGACGCCTCCCCCCGAGTCTCCCCGCTTGGGTTGTGCCTCTGCTGACCCCCTGTCGCAGCTTTCGCTCTCCATCCACAGAGACAAGAAGACAATACCACTCAAGATGTGCTACGTGACACGCAACATGACAGTGTCGGACCCCGAAAACAGGTGAGCAAAGGATTTGACCAGGACTGGAATTTTGCCGTCGCCTTGGACTGTTATTGATCTTTTCAGCATTGGGGTAGGTGAGGAGGAGCTGGTGATGGGCTCTGACCACACACAGCAACCCAGTGAGGGGCAAGCAAGGACCGGTTTGGGAAAGGCGGGTGGTGGTGTCTGAGCCGTATGGTGCTGGGTTCAGCTTTTGGGTTGTAGTAGAGAAACTCTTCAGTGTGGTAATCCAACATTTTTATTAGAATTAGAATTGCAAGAGTTTGTTTTCATCCTGATTTAGTGTCAGTTTTTGAAGGAAAAGATGCTGTAGACACTAATTGGTTACGTCTTCCGGGCTGGCTTAATCTAATTCCACTAAATTGCATTTTCTCTTCTTTTCTTTTTAAATTAATATTATTTTAAGTATGGCCTGTTTTGTCCATTCAGTTCTGGACACTAAAGTCGAGACTAGGAGACGAGTTCCACTTACAAGGCATTAATGGGGAATTTCTGTGACTTCTTGAATTTTTTCATAACGTTAAAAATAGAATGAGCTTTTAATAGCCCTTATTTATAACATATGTGGAACAGCTGCACCACACCAGCACACTCTCTGATCCCTGCTCTAACAGCTGCTAATAAAAAAGGGACCAGTCAAGTCAGACTGATTCTTCCATCCAAATAATGGCCGTATTGTTTTTCTGCAGTGTGCTGCCTTGCCCAGAAGCTGGGTGTAATCCCTTTGATTCTCAGCACTTACGTATAGGCTTAAATAAAAGTTACATTTTAATTTGCAGAGAAGGATAAGGAGAAGAGGGGAGAGCAGAAGGGGGTTTAGGTAGGATGGGTTCCCCTGTAATCTCTTGCACTGCAATTCAGGAAATTTATCAGTATCTGTGTAATTTTCCTTATTTGTTTTTTTTTATATTTGTCTGACCTTCTTTTAAGGGTTCTCTGCCCCTCCCCCGCCCCCGCTTTATTATTTAGTATTGCTTGACCTTGCTTCTGCTCTTCGCCTCACCAAGTGGTTACCACCATAGTCAGTGATAACTGACTACTGCAGAAGTGTGATTGTAAAACAGCAATTACTTTAGCAGTCCCTTCTCAAGTTTAAATCAAGATGTTTCTTGATATCAGCCGCTTTTCTTTTTCCACGTCTATCTGTATAGTTTAAGATGTTGAGGTTTGACAGCTCTGGCACTAGCTTGAGAGTTTGTCGTTCTCTCTGCCATGGAGAGTATTTTGAAAATATCCATGCAGGTCAAACATTGTTTGAATCAGAACAATGTAACGATGCTTTACACATGTTGGCTTCATTCTTTCACCATTTTTCCCATTGTGGTTTGTTTTTTTTTTTGACTGTAGTGTAGTTCTCAGCTACTGTCCCTCTCCTGGTCTTCCGTTTTGTTTGAAGGCCAGGAGGACCGACTCAGAGGGACACACACTCATTGCTCATGATACTTCTGTGATGGAGCTGACTTTTTCGAAGCGTGCTACAAATGTGTGTGTTCTTAGGTGTTACTAGGAAGTAATGCGTGGGAGAGTCGTGTTGCTTATTATCATGGTTTTCATTTTGTGTTGCTGTCATTTCCTGTGGAAAGAGTGACTTCTGATTTTTACTGTAGTCCAACACAGTGCAGTGTACAGTCTAAGTGGGATTTTTCCATCCAAGCACACAGTACCTCACCCTCATGCTATTTGCAGTGTGACAGTAGCATCCCATCGATTCACATCTTTACCTATTTCAGGGGTTTTTAACAATTCTGAATACTGGAACTGATTTCCCAGTATTGCTATTACAACGCAGTGACCCTTTCCCACTGGAATATATCCCAAGACAGTAATCAGCTTCCACGAAATAATTTGATCTTCGTTCATGGAAGAGCCCAAACCATGTCCTTACATGCTTATGACACTTCTGTTTTACAACCCAGTGACCTGACACACATAGATCGTATAACTGATGGTGTCACTTTGCTGGATGGCTTTAGAAGAGTGCTGCTGGCAGGATGCCAAAGCATATCCTGGCCATAAAAGGGCTCCTTTGGGCTACAGCTGAGCTAATTTTTGTCTAAGACCAAGCATGAAGTTTCCAGTGCGGATGTTTCTCCAGTGCAGGCTGGAGATCACGTCACAGCAGCGTTGTGGGACCAGGCTGAAGTGGTTCAATGTTCAGCGTGAGCAGACACCTGTGTTAAAAGACCCAGGAGGAAATACCTGCTTATTGGCACTGAAACATCTCCAATTCTTAGAAAGCTGGGGTGACATGTAGGTTTAACAGGCACAGCGGAAGTTACACATCTGGTTTTCCCACTAGAGCTGGTAGCCACAGGATTTCTGCTTCTCCTTGAAGACTGGCCCCAGTTAAGAGATTGCTACATCTGTGTCTACTCTCAGTTTGGTGAGCCTCTTATTTCAGAGCAGGGGTGAAGTCTGGTGCTTTTAAATCCAGTGATTCTCAGATGTCTCCTTCACCTGACCTGCCCGTGGGTTCACTCTGAAGGAGGTATGGAGTTGTCTTCCCTGATACCTAATTAAAAAAGCTGTAAGATACCAAGGTTAATACAAACCAATGCCAAACTTAGTGTGTAGGACTTTTTTTTTAATAGTACAAGCATGGCAACAGGAGAAAAGATGGAGAGCGTCTTAGTGGCATCTATGTCATTCTCCTCTAGACACAGGGGCCATTGTTATATTTTAGGCTGGAAGAAACTGGGTTAAAATAATTACTACTTAAATCTGTTGTTTGCCTGCATTTTCACGGATAAGTGTCCTTGGTGGCAGCACTAAAGGTCGATGTCAGACCTCACAGAGGAGCATCCCCTCCCAGTGCAGGTACATGTGGGAATGGTCACAGCTAGTAATACCAATAAGCAATAAATATTACTGCACTATAAAAAGCTTTTAATCGATTTCTGGTGATAATATTAAGGAATAGGAGAAAGAAAAAAAGGGAAATAGGTCTCTGAGGTAAAATTTGTTCTGTTGTTACTTTTAAAGTCTTGGGACATGATACAAAGGTACTTCTGTACACAGCACAGGACACATGACATTCCTGGTAGGAATGAGGCCATGCTGTGCTGCCTGAAAATGTTTTCTCATCTGTTTTTGAAATCACCCTAAAATCCTGCTTGAACTTCATTCAGACAAACCCGGGAATTGTGGGCCTGATCCTGCCAGCCGTTAGTGTGCACAGATCACATTTTTCCAGTGACAGGAGTCCAGAGCAGTGTGATCCTTAGAGGAAACTTCAGCAGTGATCCAGTCTTAAGGATCGAGGTACTCGCCATACCTGCTGGCAGGATTCAGCCCTTTGATGGGAAAGGTTTGCTTTGGGTTTGAAGCTAGGAAAAATGAGCCAAGGACGGATTCCCGGCAGCGTGCTGCCAGCTGCACGCAGTGGCAACGCCACAGCAAGTGCAGGTGTAGTTCAAAGACCACAGCAAGGACACATGGAGAAACAGATGAACTTCCTATATCTATATCTGTTGTCCACGTCAAGGTTGAGCTGAGAATTACAGTCAGAAGATAAAATCATTGAATCATAGAATAATTAGTTTGAAAAAAACCCTTTAAAATCATCAAGTCCAACTCCAAACCTACCGCTACCAGGTCCACCACTAAACCATGTCCCTAAGTGCTACATCTACATGTCTTTTAACTACCTCCAGGGATGGTGATTCAAACACTTCCCTGGGAAGCCTGTTCCGATGCTTAATAACCCTTTCAGTGTAAAAATTTTTCCGAATATCTAATCTAAACCTCCCCTGATGCAACTTGAGGCTGTTGCCTCTCGTCCCATCACTTCTTACTTGGGAGAAGAGACCGACCCCCCCGTGGCTACAACCTCCTTTCAGGCAGTTCTAGAGAGTGATAAGGCTTTCTCCAGGCTAAACAACCCCAGTTCCCTCAGCTGCTCCTCATAAGACTTGTTCTCTAGACCCTTCACCAGCTTCGTTGCCCTTCTTTTGATGCGTTCCAGCAACTCAAAATTCAGTGGGTATGTTTTAAAGGTGGTAGAGGAACCAGTTGGAATCCGGGGCTCTGCGCACTGAGCTGCGGCTGGGAATTACAAGCTTCCTGGGGTGACAGAGGTGTGAGACAGAGACCTGCTTACTCCAAATGCAGCTACAGACTTAAACAGCTTCATTACTTTCATGATTTTTTTTTTTTTTTTGCATTGGGAAGTACTGATTCACTGAAAGAAGAATTTGCAATGTTTATTGCAAAGCTGTTGCTCCCCAAATTGTTTCCTTTTGCACACATTCCTTTTTAAATGTTTTTCTTGCATTCTATAATAACACATCAGTAATGCACAGTAGCGGGGTCAGTGAGACTTAGCATTTTGCGCTGTAATTAGTGTAACATTGATGGAGAAGTTACGTAAGCATGCAATGTCCCTGTGTGATTCTAAAATGAAATTTCAAAATCTTAAATATCTAACAAAATCTGATGAATCCCTATGTCTTCAATTTGTTACAGTAAGTCATAAAAAGAAAAGTTGAAACTTCTTGAAAATAAAAACTGAGTTTCAACCGGATTTAATACAACACAGTAAAAACCAATCCTCGTGCCAAAAAACTTGAGCCATGAATGCTGATAACAAACATAAGAAGTTAACAGAAGAGTGTGAAGATGAAATAAAAAGACAAGCGTCTTTAGAAGTCAGGGTGCTGTGACACTAATACAGGACAGCACTGTCCAAAAATGGACTTCTTGAATGTTTTTCTGATGCATTTTCAGCTGTGAGGCCGATTGATTTTTTATATATGTGATGTCTGGAGTGCTAGTAGAAACTCCGTGCCTTTTCATTAAAACTCTATGAAAGATGACCATGCGTAGTTTGGAACCTGTCAGCACTCCCCGTTTCACTGTTGATCCAAAGCACAACTGTTTTTCTTTAGAAGGACTACAAGACTTGACGCATTCAGACTTGATGTTAGGAAGCATATCTTTACCCAGAGGGTGGTCAAACACTGGAACAGGCTTCCTAGAGAGGTGGTTAATGCCCCAAGCCTGGCAGTGTTTAAGAGGCATTTGGACAATGCTCTTCACAACGTGCTTTAACTTTTGTCAGCCCTGAAGTGGTCAGGCGGTTGGACTAGGTGATCATTGTAGTCCCTTCCACCTGAAATAATCCTGTCCTATCCTATCCTATCCTATCCTGTCCTATCCTATCCTAATTCTGTCCTATTCATAGACATTTAACTCCTACACCTCTTCAAGCTCATGGTGGTGTAATTTAACGGCGACTGACAGGGCAGGGAGGCAAGTATTAGGCAGCGCAGAAGAGTCTGGACGTCTTGTTCATGAAAGCGTGGGCTTGCTCATGCCTCCACCCTGCCCGTTTCCTGCTTGGTAAACAGGACCATGCTTTGATATTGCCAGGCACAAGCAGCCACTGGTATGCAAAGCAAAGGCTGGATTCTCCTTGAAGAGCAGCATGGTTTAGTTGTGCAGCTTTGCAGCCTGGGGTTTTTCCCCACTGACAAGGGAGCAGATCCCCTGAGTCACGTACCTGGTGTGGGGCTCACAGAGGGCAGGGCACTGCTGTGGAGGGTGACCATGGTACCGAGAATGAATTACAGCTGCTCTCATGGAGTGTACGTGCCATTTGTCTTGCTTTTTGCCTCTTAAGAGGTAGTTTGATAACACTGGGTTTAGCCTACAACACTGGTATGGATGGGGTAAGGTACTGGGCGAAGGCTGAGCCCTAGACCCAGGACTAAGAAGGTGATGGACCATTTCCATCACTGTGCTGGCACCACTGCAGCACGCTGGAGCTGTGTCAGCCCTGGGTGGACATCAGCGGTTCTGCGGGCCTTCCTGGGGAGGCGGAAATCTTCCCTTCCGAATGGACAGTACAGATTTATCAGGACTGGCCTCTGGTTTGGGAAGCTTAGGTCTGTTACCATATGTTGTATATGGGCAAAAGACAGAGAAAGGACGTAGGCATGCATGGGGCATAGAACCAAGGCAAAGATACTATAATGGGCGCATTACCAGTATTAAAAATCCCTCTCCACACCCCCTCAAGGAATTTCTGCCTTGCTGTTCGTGCTGTTATTGAGCTGCTCTCTGGCTGTAGACAAAATCTCTGTGAAATGGAGAGATCGTACTTAATTCGCAGTGTTGTTGTGAGATACAGCTTGAGATCCTTGGATGAAAGGCACATAGCACTTAATTATCATTATTGGTACAGACATGTTTTGCTATTTGAACATCAATAAGTCCTTTGAAGAAGTCATTGAACCTGTAAAAGTCAAAGTCCTGATTTGTATCAAGAATTTTTGTTACTGGTTTGTTTTTTTTCCTGGTGGGCTGTGTTTATTATCTGTTTAGATTACTGTTAAACGAGGGAAGAAATCAACAATCCCAACATTAAAGTAAAGCAACTTGAAAGGATGTAATTCAAATCCTGAAAAGAACAAAAACTGTGATAATCAGGGTGAAAATCTGGTTGACTCTCCCCTCACCCTTAAACCACCCTGTTGTGCTAGGCTATGGCAGTGTGCACGGTCTGTTATGGAAGGATGTTCTACCACTCTGAAGGCTTTACATCCTTGCCCGCACAGTGCAGTGAATTTAAGATCAAGGCAAATGTGGGGTTTTAACTGTAGCTCTCAACTATTTTACTGTTATGGATCCAAATCCTCCTTTTGTGTAAAGTTGGATGTTTCTTGTCGTGTTCTTGTTTGTTTATGGTACTGTAACTGCTAATCTGCCCCCCAAATCTGCTCTTTACTGGAAGGGATGAATAAGTAGGCGGCACTTGAGATTTATCTACTGTTCTCTCTTTTCAAGATGAGAGAAGTTAGGTGATTTAGCTAAAAAGGCATTTACATCGTTCCCTTCAATACCCTGAGGGTAGGAGAGGGAAGAAGTTGGAGTGTGGGCAGAAGAGGGAGAGGAGTGGAGTGATGGGATGGATAAATGGCCAAGCAATGGGGAAGACCTCCTCCTTGACACATTAACATGTCCTCTCTAAGAGCTGCATGGCTGTGGGACCCTCCTTGGTAGCTAGGGTCAATGCATTCTGGGCTTGTCAGAGAAGAGACTTGTAAGATTGCATTTCTTCTCTTTTGGGGCAAATGGTTAACTGCTAGAATTAATAATTGGTTCAGGCTGAGCTGTCTGGTAGTCCTCTATTATCTACATCACCTGCTTTTCAGTCAGCTCTGCAATCGCTGATGCATTTTGGAAGCTGCTATCATCTGTCTTGCTAAGGGGCAGTTTTCGAACCCTGTAGGAACTGGAGCTCTGAAGCCTCTAGGCAGAAATGGTGGCTTTTTTATTTTGTTTTTTTCATTATTAGGAATACTTCTTTTCAATCATTTGTGAAAATCTCCACCAGACAAACAGGTCATCAGTCTGGGTCATGTGAACTTACGTCCTAGCTTCAGATTCTTCTCAGCCTTCTTGGAAGACACCTCTGTAGGACTGTCCCTTCTGTAAAGAGGAGTGTTTTGGTCTCTCTTGAGTCAAATCACCAGCTAAGCTTTTTGGAAGAAAAAGCCCTCACCAAACAACCCACAGGCCATTTTCTGCAGAGCAGCCTCACGGGTATTCATTTACATAAACACATCAACAAACTAGGTTGAACTTTGGATGTTCACTTATTTTATTTACTTCAGGCTTAATTTTTGTTCTGTTAAATGATGTTAAAATAACTTTCTAATGTCCTAAGGACCTGCTGTAGTCTCTGGGTGACAGTTTGAGAAGTGAATTGCTGGGGAAATGTGCCAGGATTTGGTGACACAGTGGAAACTGATGACTTTTGCTGAAGGGTATTTGAGATACCAGTGAAGAACTGGATAGTTACGGCATATTGTGACTGACCTTCAATCTGGTGAATCTGGGATTAGTCATGTCTCACTTTCTTGAAAAACAAGTTGCATCCTTTCCCCTGACGTAATGACATAGGGCTTTCTCCCCTCCCCATCCTTCTGGGGTGGACAGGTGAGCTCCTGGCGTCCTTCCCATCTCCAGCACAAATCGAATGGGAATGGGCAAAGCTCCTGCATGCGTTGCTCAAAAAAAGTGTCTGTGCATGCATGCAGATATGTGAGTGCAAATAAAACTTTATGTATGTGTGTGTGTCTATGTGTGAAGGGGACCAAATGTGACCTGACAGGAATAAAATGTGTCACAGTGAGTGGGTGGCAAGGAAGGATGTGTGTGGTGTGGAGGTGGCAGTAACAGAGGCTGGCAGAATGCTTTCAGATGGATTTTTGATTAAAAAACCTTTAACCAAAGTCTTTCTTTTCTGTGAAAATACTTAAATAATGAGTTAATGGAGAAAAAGAAGATATGCTGGTGTGTTTTTGTGTTGTATTTTAGTGTTTTTTTCAGCCACTGCTTCATTTAGGGGAGTTTTGAAAAAGTCAAAGAATTTTCATTTTTCCAACCAGCTTCAGCTGTAGAAGATTGAGATGAGGAATAGAAATAAGAGCAGTGTAACTGGAAATGAATCAGGGGAGGGGGAACAAGAAGAAGAAACTGCCTTAAGAAATGCATGGGGAGAAGGGAGGAGAACAAATGAAGAAAAGGTGATGGACAAAGAAGCCAACCAACAAAGTGAAGCCATGAATCAGGAGAGTGAAAAATGAAGCAGTCTTTACTTAATGAACATTTTTGCAAAAAAGAGAAAAATAAAAGCACTGCAGAGATGGAGGAAGACAAATGCGCCAAGAAATGTGTCACAGACTAAAGGGAGAGTGATGTGAGTGCTGCAGGGCAGGACAGAGAGGGGCAAACAGTTAATCATGTTTTATGTGTATCTGTATGTAAAGGTATGTAAGTGTTGACATCCAGGCTGCCTCTAAATAATGTTGGAGAGCAATTTTAACACCCCGAGATCTGCCAAACAAAGAAAGTTGATATGCAAGGGTTTCAGTTTCCTGTTGTGCTCCTTGTCCCCACAGTCTTTGTGTTACGGCCTGGAGCCAGTGACAACCTCGAGACCCTCTTTCCTGCCTGGCTGTTGTCCTGTGCTCAGTGCTGAGCTTTCCCTCCCTTATCAGTGGGTTTGCAAATTGGATTTCAGTCTTATAGCTCCGATCTGGCCTGACCTGCCGTTAATCAACAAGCGTGATTTTCAGCTGATGTATTCGAAGCTGCTTTCTCCTGCACTTTCTGTAGTCGCTTATATCGCAGCAAATTGCAAATTACAGCCACTACGGGAGCCTTGCGTGATGGGCTGCCGTTGTAGGTGACACAGCTCACTGTTGGTAGGTGCTGTGCTTGGGCTTCAGTGCTTAAGTTTTATGCACAGCCTTTGCTGTTTTAATACCCTGTGGTCACTTCCAGATTTCACATGCATCTCTGCTGATGGAAATTCCTGTTTTCCTGTAGTAGGAATCAGGGAGAGTAAGGAGAGTAATGCTGAAGCTGTTATTTGTTCTCATTGCTTGCATACAGCTCTTCCATTGATCTCTAAATGGGAAGATGAGTTTACTACCAGTAGTGAACGTGCCGGTAGGTGACCTGTGCTGGCTGTCCCTGAAGAGGCCAGCAGCATCTCCAGGAGGCTGGCTCCCAGATGGTGCCCTCTCCCCAGTGCTCAGAGGCCAATAATGAATCCAGAGAGAATTTGTGGGTTTGTTGTCGTGGCTGGTGAACTGTCTGGCTTCTGTTTTGCTTCACTTGGCAACTAATTGGTGATCCCCGGCAATTTTTTGATCATGTAAGAGACATTCAGACAGATACTACTAGATGAGGTGGCCCTGCTGTTTGTCTCTTCCAGTGAGACTTTCTCCCGTGACAGTTCATCAGCAAGACCGAGCTGATCTATCAGCAACCCTGTTCATTTGTCCCCTTTTCATATTAGTCCATGCTCGCGGATCATGTCCCCTTCTTTCCTGTAGGTCCTACTACATACAGTGCTGCCTACCAGCAATGACGACAGCAGTGTTCTTTCTCAGAAGACATCTAATTCTTCTCCAATGATCTCTTATTTATGCAGCAGCATGAGACTCCCCACCCTCGTCTCAATTTGAAGGGGTCATTTACCACCATTAGCAGCGACAGTCAGGTGCTCTTCGCTTAGCCCAGACGCAGCTCCAGCTGCAGAAGGTTTGCTTTGCTGCAGAAGGCGCTTTGAGGTTGGCTGTGGCTTTGCTAGAGATGCAGCTTTTCTGACTGAAACAATTTTTTTTTCCTAGCATTGATACACTTTCCCTCTTGCTGTGAAAGATTTGCATTGGAGAGCTGTGGTCAATGTATTGACCGCACCAATCACATCTTCTGCTTTTAAAGTTTCAGGCAGCATCTTTTAAAGGTTAAAGCAAATTCTTACCATGCCTCTGAAATCATTCCTTTTTTTCCTCCCCAAGTAACTGACCCCACTGCTCCTTGAAACAGCACTTTTACCATTGTTTGATGCTGAATCCCCTGTGAAGAAAGCTGGTCTGTGTATTCCTGTGTTCCAAATATTCAGCACCATTACAACCGGAACGTAAAAGAAAAATTCAAGAAGGAAAAAGATAAGAGATCTTTTGGGCAATGCAGGGAAATAATTTTACTTCTTTGTTAAGAAGTGTCCATAGACATTTAAAAACTATTACATGACTCTCAGAGTTGTTCTGGGTAGAGAGGGCAGTGTGTGATGTGCTCTGCAGATCGGTCAGCATCAGCACACAGAGGTGTGAGCAAGTCCGTTGCAGAACCAAATCCTTTCCTTACTTGCACGTGGCACATCTGATATCCCTTTTATTAAAGCCCAGCTGGTGGTAAATAGAAATGAAATCAACTGTGACAGCTCGTTAGTGATATATACACCCTCTGTTTGGACATCAGTCTAGTCCAGCTCCCAAGAAACAAGTAACTACATTGTCTTTTCCACTGGAAGTTGAAAGTCAGCAGGTGATTGTTAATACAGCGGGTACCGTTGTGACAGTGAGGGGTCCAAGAGACTTTCACATAGAAAAATTCTACTTGATTACTAAACAGCACTGGCTTGGTAAAATGCTTTCACCTCCATTTAGGTGCATCAAATGAAGATGCTTCTTCAGTGTGTGCTGGGGAATTCATTGCAAGCCTAACAGTCTCTCTGCGGAATATTTTCCTTGCAGACTAAAACCCAAAGTTTCCATTGCTTAATTTTAATGTATTTTGTTCCTGGTTCATCTCCTGATGCTGCATGTAGAATTGAAAAAGAACCTTAACAGGGTTTTTAACTTATTTTATAACAAAACCTACAACTATTTAAATGTAATCTCTGGTTGTGTTCCTCAAAATCCCTTCTTATGCTGGAAAGGCTCCTGTGTTTGTACACTCAGAAATCAACAAAATTACTTACCACAGTTTCATGTGCAGACAATGATGGAGGAGATGGAATGAGCAGTTTGGCCCTTGCCCCCTTTTAAGTTTGCAGTCAGTGGCAGAGTGTTTTGTTCCTGGCTATGCCTGTGCAAAATCAAAGTAGCATGATGGACTCAAGTAACTCTCACTCCAGCTTATCATTAACTTCAAGGGATTTACTCCACACTTTAATCAGTCACTGAATGCGTAATCTGACCCGAGAAAAGGCACAAAGTGTAAATCAGTGCCTGATTTGGTCCTAAGCCAATGCCGGTGGGAGAAGTGCTTTCAAGAGATTTGATAAAAGGTATTTCCTAGATAATGAACACTACTACAGAAAGAGGCCTTATCAAATGTGGAATGAGCATGGTCTATCAAACATTTGGTTTCAACTTCTTCTAATCCTCGGCAAAGTAAAAGCTCTGGATGATGCAGCGAGGAAGGGAGTTTTGGCCTCTCGCGTGCAAGGTTACGGCATTTGGAGACATTGGGTTTTGTGTCACCCCCGTGTTCTGCAGGTGGAGAAGGGGAGGCTGGAAGCACTTCTCGGCTCAGTGGGACTCTTTGAGAAGGAGAGAGAAAATTACTCTTTTATTATAACGTCTGCCAAATGATCTCTGAGAAAATGTGATATCATTCATATGCATTGCCAAGCTGGAGAGATGCCGCGCATCTTGGCAGCCATCTAGAGCTAACATATAATTCCTTTGGGTTGGTATGGGCTTTATCAGAAGCAGCTCCATATGCAGTATTTACATAACTGTGGTGGAGTGTGAGAATAAACACAGCTGTGGCATTGCCCTAAATATTTCAATTCAGTGGGGAATTAAGGGAACTTTATCGCTGAACTGCAGATAAACAGAAGTCACTAAGCGGTGGTCAGTTTAGCCAAGGAACAAATCAAAGCTACAATGGCTGGACTGTTGGAAACATTTAAGTGCTTTAGTGTTGGAGTTTACTAAGGTCACTGGTATTTTTTTGCTTTTTTAAAAATATGGAAATGCCATCAGTCAGCTCTTATACAAAAAGCATCATCCAAATGGACTGGTGAATCAAAACAGTGTAGGCTGAAAGGCAGAAACGGGAAGACTTTATAGGGACACAGGGTGCTCCGATTGCAGTCGGAGCCCATGGGTTTCCAGGAAGATTATACGTTTCTGTTAGTATCTTCATCCCAACTGACTGTGGAGATGGGAGTCCTGGATCCTGAGCAGAAATCTGTAAACCCGGTTTCTTAAAGTACCCAGATCTTATAGCAAATAGCCAGTAGCAGAGTTCAGTAAGTTCGTGATTTAGACTTTTGTCCTTGTGGTACGAATAAAAAAGGTGCCCTGCCTAGCAGCTTGCACAGGAACGATGCTTGCAGATGTATTCCTCGGGCTGGACCAGCGGAGTGGATAAAAGGATTCAGCTTCAGACCTGTCAATACAGCATTTATTCCTGTTTTGAACTCACTTTTGAGAAATGTAGCAGTATTGTCCAATCTTCCTGTCACTCAGCAAAGGGAACGAAATAGACTCTGCAGTTGTTAGTGCATCACCGTCAAACGTTGATGACTGACAAGCAGTCCCCAAAATAGCCCCATTAGAAGTCACCGAGGAATGATATTTTAAGAGTATTTTTGCAAGCATGGCTCAGTATGTGTGTGCGCATGCATATGTATGCTAGAATGTATACATTGATATCACAGTAGGATGTGTATATATTAGAATATGCATAGTTTAGAACCACTTAAACAGAATGGTTAAGAGCTAACTAATTGTTCATTGTTTTAGAGGACAGAACTCTTGTAGAAATACTTCAATAGCCACGATCAAGACAAACAAACTTTGATGAAGTCTCAAGGAGCGAAATACTTGTTTGTATGTTAATCCACTTGCTTTAAGTAAGAACCTAAGTGTATTCTAAATTGGAGGGAAGCGACCTGCCGTTTGGAAGTTCGTTCAGTTCTAGATAATTTATTTTTAAAACAAAGCCTGCTACAACTCAAAAAGAAATGACACAAGTTTGCTGCTGTTTCTTTGCAAATGAAAAAGCAGCACATTCTTCTGTGTCTTTATAGTCCTTGTTCAGGACTTTGTTTACCGCACAGTACGCAGTGACTCTGGAGGTGGGAGTTCCCTTATAAAAACCACAAGCTTTGTGAAGAGCATTGTTTCACGTAATCTATACGGTGTATTAACATTTTTCAAAAACAGCACAATGCTGCTGTGCCGTACAAATATTTTTTTTCTCTTTAAAAGATGTATTAAAATGGGAGTTAGAGTGCAGAAAATACTGAGTGCTGCTCCTGGCTTGTTCCCTGCCTCATCTGGGTTATGCACCTTTCCACTCTCTGGGTGGTGAAACAAGGATGCTGTCACTGACCTCATTTGTAAAATGCTGTGAGATCTCCTGCCAAAAAGCGCTCTGTAAGTAATAAGCAATGTTTCACCAATTACCACAATGTACTTTGAAAATCCAGGCCTGTATAGTTTGTTTCCATTGATAGCTGCCTACAAGAACAAGTCCAAACTCAAGTTCATACGGCAGTGGGGGAGCAGTGTTGCTCATGGGAAGACAGACCAGGGTGTGGTAGCTGTGCATGGTCATAACCATCATCGGACAGAAATGGCTAAATCATAACCGTCAGGGAGACGGCTTTTTCTCGCAGCTCAGAAAAAAATTGATGTGATTGGGAATGTACCTATCTACAAACATAGTTTTCTTATTCACCAGACCTGCATCATCTGACATGGAATTTTCTTTTCAGTACCTGAAGTTGAATCCTCGGTGCATCCTGGAGCGGCTAAATAAGAGCCTTTATTTTCAGACAGTGCTGAGCTCCAGCAGCTTTACTGAGGAAACATGCGTTATTATGTTGGCTCAGGGCTTTCTCAAAAATCAACCCACTTTTTAAGCTATCCAAACAGTGATTTAGGACCCTGAACAGTTCAGCTGCTGAGTTTGGAAAATCATGACCTTTTCTATCTTTAGAGCAGTGTCTACGTGGAGACCTCCCCTTCCCAAAATGGACAAACACGAGGTCAGCGGTCCTCGCTCTCCCAGCCCCAAAGAGCAGCGCTGATCGAGTCACCTTCTGTTCTGGATTCTGTTCTGGTTTAACCAATTAATTAAAATCCCTTAATTGTTAGTTAAGCTCCAAATTGCAGGATTTTGTAATTGCATAACAAATATTTGTACTACAATACTTGAACCTCAAACTGAATAAATTCCACTGAAGTAATTACTTTTCTGCTACAGAAAGGGGTCGTTGTGTGTCCCAGAGATCAGGCAACAATACACAGGACAGAAGTACGTGCTTAGGCTCAGATCCCAGGTTGAATTCATGTGGGTGACATTCAGGGGCAGTCACTGTATGTGTATAATGAGAAAGCACAACTTTGATACAGAACAGATACAGAATAGAGGGATGGGCAATGACCAGGGCTTGGTTTTATAATGACTACATAAAGATAAACAGACTATTACTTAGTGGGTTATTTAGCAAATGTTTAAGTAAAAGTGGCCCACAAAGCTATAAAGAGCACACAAAGCCATACTAATAACTAATAACTTCGCTGAGAACAGAGCTGAAATAGCTGCAGCTGCCTCTCAAAGCATTTTTGTTGTTGTTAGCAAAGGTGTTGGCACACATCCCATAACCACGACGGACAGGATTCAAGATTCATTTTCTTGAAAGCTGTGTTCGTCTGTGCTTTTCAAACCACAGTGGTGGGATAGAAGCCCACAGGATGGTCTAGTAAGCATGTGTTTTGGAAAAAAAAAAAAATCTTTATCCACAGAAGTTTGGAAAACGGTAAAAGATGCCTGCCAGCAGCAATCACGCGGTTGTGGTTAGCACTTCCTTGCTGCTGCTGTTAGCAGGATCTAAATGGAGCATTGAGGACATTGGTAACTCCTGCAGAAGGCCAATTGCGGTGGGCTTCTGGTTGGTGCTTCGTGGTGTCTCTGAAACCACAGGGCAATCCTAAGAAAACTCCTCCATTTGGGATGAGGGTGGTTTTCATTTAGCTCTGTATGTGTAAAATAAGCACATTGAGAAACTCTGGGCATGCTGTGATATCCAGCTAAAGAAGGCAGCAGCTTATCCCCAGCTTCTCCGCAGTCGTCTCCCATGCAGTTCTGAGTGGTTGCCATGTCGGTGGAATGTTAATGGGCGAATGCTTCTCTTCTTGAAACTCCTATTGACATGCTGGATGTGGGGTTGCATCAGCATTGGCAAATCCCTTTCTCAAGGATTTTACCGTAATGTCAGTACAGACCTGGCTTCAGTTAGAACGATCCTACTGTATTTGGGTGTTGTAAAGGTAAGTTTTTAGTGCTGGGTCTTGATATTAGTATCCTTCTTTTTAATTCATTGCTAACACTAATCGAGGTAATAAATTTAGCTGCCTAACAGTATCTGTGTGAACATAATGTTTTCCCCCCCCCCCCCGTTTTTCTAGAATTATTGAAGTTCATTCACCTGATGCCAAGCACACCGTGGTGCTCAGGAGTAAGGATTCGGCTACAGCCCAGGCCTGGTTCAATGCCATCCACTCCAGCGTCAATGAGCTCATCCCCAGGGTGATTGCAGAGGTCAGAGACCAGCTGGGTAAAACAGGGATTGCTGGAAGTCGAGAGATTAGGCATCTAGGTTGGCTTGCAGAAAAGGTAATGAAAACATTTTCATTTCTAAGTGCTCTCTTTCTCACTTGCTCTTTCTTCCTGAATTCAGCCTCCTCTGGAAATGGAGAGGCTAAATGAGGTTCTGGGGTTTGATTTAGCTTTCCGTGAAGACCTTTCTTTCCTAAATGTACCAATTTTTGTGCTTTAAAAAAAAAACAAAACAAAACAAAGAACAGCCCCAAAACCTAGAAGGTTCCCTGAGTCTCTGCTTCTGTATGACAATTAGCAAGGACTTTCCTGGGAAATGAAGAGTTTCATGATCTCTCAAGTTCAGGCATCGGACATGAGTCACAAAACCTGACAACAGCCTCCAGCTCCCCTGCTATTATGTCTCCTCTTCACATACATGAGATGTCACCTTCCCAATCCCAGCCTGGGAAGTAACCAGTTACTTGGTCTTTGATCCACCCCTCTGCTGTGCCTGGGAGCTTGTTCTCTAATTGTAACCCTGTGTTTGAGCTGATCTTTGTAGAAGGCTAAGCTTTCAATTGTAACTCTTACCCTGTGTCTTGCACAGTTTGAGTCTCAACGTATTTTACGCCACAGGGGAAAGCTGGTGTTCAGTTTGAAAGTAGTTTGGGATCTATTGACCTGTGGAAAGTCAACCCAGGAATGCACAGGGATGGTATCAGTATGAGATGATTTGGTTTCAAATCAGTAGTCTCAGAATTTGGTTTAGGCACTGTACCAATTGGTAAGTGTGGATTTGCTAAGGTAACAGCATTGGAATTGTGCCTAGAAATAACCTCCCGTCCTGATGTTGCCTGGGTGGCCATTCAGAGCATGGTTGCCTCTGCAGCTGGGGTGTGTAGGGTATGTACATGCTGCCCTTTCAACCTCTGCATCCAAACAGGTATGGAAAGCTGACTGCGATTGTCCGGAAAAAAATACTGTACGTTTTTGCTCCATCTGGGATTTTGTAGATGAAAATACGGGAGCCGCAGCTGCAGGTGCCGTATTTCTATCTAGCGTGCTTTAAGAAGGCACAGCATTAATTTTTAGCAAAACGTGGGTCGGTCCACGCCACTTTTAGTGAGGAAAAGACTGCAAAACCTTTCGGGCAGAATTTGTATGTTTTCCTGTCCCTCCCCCTGCAGAGTGGGGAGGACAGCACAACTCTGTGGCTTAGTGCTGTAGAAAATGTAAAAACTGGGGCAAATAATTTGGGGTTAAAACACCAAAGCATTGGTAAGTAAATTTTAACAGTATTAAATGGTACAGCTGTGGGGTCTTTAATCTTTTTTTTTCCCTTTTGTATCTGTTTCTATAAATTTATGAAAAGCTGAATATAAGAAGCTTTTTCTATTGCAAAATACTGTCCTCTAAAAGGGTAATTGCTCTGTAGCAGATCATATAGATCAGATCATTGTAAGTGGACACATGGCATGCTTCTGGTTTATGAACTTCCTCTCCTTACAGTTAATACACAATATCCCATTCACACACTTCTTTCTCCTCTTTTTTTTGCCTTATGGACTGAGATCTTATTTCATGCTGCTCATTATGGACCAGTTCAAGCTCCTGCTGAATTTAGTGGTGAAACTTGTGTTGCCTTTAATAGGGCCAGGCTGCGGCTCTGTGCACATTCCAGTGTATTTACAGCGTCTGTCATCAAGAATCAGCCTTGAGAGATTTGCAGTGACATTGTTACCCAAAAGTCAACATGTTTTTTTCACTAAACTAACCATCCAGAGCTGTGCAGCAGTTACGGGGTGAGGTCAAAAATTCCCAGCGTCTTATGTTGGAGACGTGTTGAAGAGAAAATTGCTACGTATGGTAAAAAGCAATGTGAAATTGCATTTATTTTGTTACTGAACTGTGGGCTGTAAAGCCTGGGTGAAAGAAAGATAACCTGCAGGGTGGAAGAGGAAGGTATATATGCAAACTGTATATGTACTGTTTCAGAGGAGGTGTTCAAGGCAGCTAGGTGAGGTGCTGACCACTGGGTATTTCCTAGATGCCCCTTGTGCAAAACCTGGGTTTGCCAGTGGGAAGAGATTAAATTCTGCAGTGATTTTTGGAAGCACACCGGGAATACCAGCTTTCTTCTCCTGGGGTGAACTTCCCTACCACATCCACTGCTGGTTGGTTTCTAAATGTTGGAGTTTAGAAAGGGACCGCCTTAGAAAGGGACCTCATACAAAATAAAACATGTGCCTTGCATTCCTCCTAATATTACCATTAATTTTTTTCTCTGTGATATTTTCTGCATATCTTGCTATTTTTCCATGGACTGCAGTGGGAAGAAATCTGAACTCCGTTTTGAAAAGCATCTCAGACTAACTTTTAAGACAGCTTTTATGTCATTGCACTGTTACTTATATAGCATATCGTTACAGTGAATTCTCAGCAAAATGGAATGATGCTAAGTGAGATGAATTCCTCTGCTTGTTTGGGGAATGCAAAATGTAATCCCATAGAAGTTTCACTGTAATTTGCTGTGATTACTCTCTGCTTTCATTAAGCTATTTCCTGGTTTGACATTTTTTATATGTCTCTGCTCTAAACTTAGCTCTAAACTTCAACCTTTATGGTACTACAAAAATAGATTCATTATCGGAGCCTCCCTCAGGTGGGTACCATTAAAATAAATGGTAGGTTATCTAAGGTACCATGCAATTGCATGCTAACAGGATTCTTCCACCTTCGCTGAACTTCCCTGTGAAGACAGCCCTAAATTTCTGGTCTTCAGCATGAAACATCCATCTTGGAGGTCCACCATCAGCTCTCTGGCTGTGCCCCGGGGTGGGCAGTGAGGGTCCGTCGGCAGGTAAAGCAAAGAGCTCTGCATCACTTTAAGAAAGCAAACAATCACTGTGGCATTATTATACGTAAGGAGAAAAACAGCCAGAAGCAATCATTAGAGATGCCATATTCCCTCTTTTATTAAAGCACTAACCTTGTCCTGACCTTGACTGTATGGCAAGGGTTTCTGAAGCCAGCCAAGGATTACAGAGTTACATTAGTCACCAGTGCACTAAAACTTTTGTGTAACTAAGAGACACGTCAAGTACCAGTTTGTAATGAAATGTGTGTGCTCCCCATTACCTTTTCTTTCTTGTATTTGTCTTTTCACTTCAGCAATCCCTGTGCGATTAACAAGCGTGCTGAGTGGGAGGGAACATAGGGGTTTTAATCTTTCCAGGTCTTTCCTTTTATTAATGCTCCCTGTAAAGATAATTTTAGTGACCAAAGACAAAAAAAAAGTTAGTCATGACATCTTAACTGAGGAGCTTTTCCATGGGTGTGTTAATTGCCCCTCTTCTTTCCAGGAATCCTTTCAGTCCTTGTAGAAATGTCATTTCCACCTCTCTTTTCCCCTGCTTTTTTGTAGTTCTGCACATCCTGTGTGGCTTGTAGAGGAGCTGAAACAGGCATCACTGCTTTTCTTCTCACGTTTATCCACCGACCACTGAGTTCCTTTGTGAGGAGCAAACTCGGCTCTAGTGCTGGAGAGCTAAAACACTGAGGAAATGGTAGCTTACTTTATCACTTCATAATGTCTATTCCAATAGACCGGAATATCATTGGCAAAAGCTTTATCTACATTTTTGCCTCTTTAATGCAAACACAAAAAGGTGTTCTGGCAAAAGTGGTTTTGCAAAGGTAGCTTTTGCCAATTCAGCAGTCGCCACACAAGCAAAAGCCTGACCGGTTTCAGGGGGAGCTGAAGCTGTAGCAAGGAGCCAGGCTTGTAGCTGGGTCGGTTAAAAAAGAAAAACTAAATGAAACCCTGAGCTCTGCGTCTCTCCCTGTCCTCGCTCTGCCAGTGACAGTGGAGTTCGAATGTAGGCTTGGAGGAAAGAAAAAGCACTTCTGCAGCCAGAGACTGTTCTCCTTTCTGGATGTCAAATGTCTTACAGGCAGCGGGCTTCTTAAAATTATCACAAAGCTCCTTTGAGAAACTTAAAAATAGGAGTTGCTGCAAGTTGTCTTTTATAATGTTAATATTTGAAGCTGCAGGAAAAGTGTCCTTATGGGCTTTTCTCATTAGACCTTAACCCCAACGCTTGGTTCCTGTTCACGTCGCTCTGCTGCGCCGGGCAGGGGCGTCGCTGCTCCCACAGATCTGATGTGGGGATCAGAGGGGAGAAAACACCTGATATTGGAAGGAAATAACCAAAGCGGCACAGTGAATTGGAGTTGTTTTTCAGCTCCTGACACTATCTCCGAAATGAGAAGTGTGTTAATATATTACAAGCTGTTCAGTCTCCTCAAACCTTAGATAACCATATCATTGTGTTAGAGCCGAAGTGCGAGGCATGGCACAGCAGAGTGATCTTCTTCAGTATCAAACTGTATATTGCAGTATTATATTTATCTTCCTGCTCTCGCTCTAATTCAGAGGAGGCAGTGATAACAGCAAGGTTGTGAGCCGTGCAAGCTGTCCAAACAAGATTTAGGCAAATGACATGAGAGTGTATTTGAGGGTTTTTTTTTCCCCAGTATGAAATTAAAACGTTTCTGTTTTACCATTTCCTTCGGAAGTATATTCACTGGTTAACAGAACAAGTAGACAGCAACAGAGACACATTGTTATTCTCATCACAGATAAATGAGTTTTCAAAGAATGGGAGAGTAGCTTCAGTCTTAAAATTTTATATAGTTTCCAAATTGTAAAAGCAAGCTTAAAATGGCTTTGCATGAGAAAACCACCACCCCATCACATTTGTTAAAACATTTTGCCTTTATTTAACATTGTGAATATCTGATTTTAACCACCTTCCCATGAAGCACAGCAGCTGCCAGGCAACGTTTTCAAACCTCCGGCACGGCCGTGTCCGTGGTTGGGGCTGCCGCCGTCCCCCTCAGCGCTCCGAGCTCTTCCATGGTGGTGGTGGTGGTGGCAGTGCTTCTCTGACCCTGAGCCAGATCAGATAGTCATGCTGGTAGAAAACTCGATACTTTTGGGTGGGGTAGCATTAGCTTTCTGCAGGTTTTATGACAAATGCAAATCCCAGCGCAAGAGAAGCAGGGAGAGCCTGTGGCAGAGGGGCAGGGACTGGGAAACAGGGCTGCCTCGTTAGGCAATGTATAACTCTTCCTCTGGGCTAGCTGCCTCATCAGGCTGCACGGACTGAACCTGTGGCACGTTCAGGAATAAAATTCAGGTTGTAGTGATCCCTAGGTCTGTGTTCTGGCCCTGGAAAGTACCTGTGTGTGCTTAGGCTGAAACTGCAGTGAGTTTTGCGTTGTACTGTGTCTTAACCCCCAGTGCAAATCAGCCTATAGTTGTTAGAAACATGGGTGTTTGCTAAGAAAGCTATTACTCAGATTTCTGATTTCTTTGCAATGAAATTACTTTCCTGTAGGGTGGTCTCCTTTGCAATTTCTAGTATCTAGAGGGTGGGGTGTGTTTTGTTCTTTTGTTTCAGTCTCTGTTTTCTCTAGTAATTACCTATGCACATTTGGAAATACTACCCATCTATAATGCCCAGGAAGAAGAGCAAGGCGATTTGGTCTTGGCCTCCTGTTTTGAGTGGTTAGAGAAGGACCTGATTTCTCCTAATGATAATATACAGCTGGTCATAATCTTAAAATTGATCTGACCTTTTGGAGATTACACATACCTCAAATCAGAAAATCTTCTGCATATATTAAATTAGATATTGTACTTTCAAATCCCAGCTTATTACTTGCTGTGGAGCACTTACATCCAAATGAAGAGTCCTGCTTTTGCCCTGTGTCACTTAACCTTGCGGCTTATTAATTCTGGAACTTACTTGTTTGCTTTGTAAAACACCACAACAGAGTGCTTAATTACATTAACAGTCTTCATTATCTGGGATAACGATCAGCCTGTTCTTAGGAAAGACGTAAACCTGAAATAGCATGAAGAGTAATTTCCTCTCTCAGCTTCAGCAAGGTTCCTCCACAGGCTGCTTTTATTCAGCAGTAACATTGTTCTCTTCTTGCTTTAGGTGCCTTCAGTAAATGGATATATTAAGGGAAACGGGCTGAAAACAGCCGTTTCATTCACTCTGCTGTTCTAAAGGCTTTGCTAGTCTTTATTCTTATATTTAACACATGTGCTATTTCTTCCCATGCCAATGAGGGCCGAGCAAATGATAAATCTAAGTCAAGCAGAAGTGCTCAGTGCGAGGGGATTGGAAAAAAGAGTAAGCGTAAATAAATAACGAAAAATTACAGGAATACGATGGTAAATGCATGAAGGACCTGAGCTCGAAAGTCTGTATTTCTGGGGTACAGTTTGGTTGTTGTAGTGAAGGAAACCCCCTCTATCAGATAATTACGGAGCACAGATAAATAGCGAGTGAGCGCCATTGTGCCTGTGGTAGTCTTCAGGTGTTAAATTGTTCTTGCAGACATTGAGCTGAAGTGTGAAGTTGTGTAAACGGGTATGAATGTGTAAAAGTGTAAATGGGCCCTGCACGTCCCCTTGCCCTTCCCGCAAGGATTGT
Organism: Chroicocephalus ridibundus; assembly: GCF_963924245.1. Lineage (NCBI taxonomy): Eukaryota > Metazoa > Chordata > Aves > Charadriiformes > Laridae > Chroicocephalus > Chroicocephalus ridibundus. The sequence continues at coordinate 155,239,934 of NC_086285.1, read as the reverse complement.
GTTAGTTCTGGCCAGATCCCAGCGGAGGTAGTCACACCCTGCCTGCTCTCCCTCAGTTTTGATCTAACCATCCTAACTGTCTTAATTTTTTTAATAAAATACAGCATGTTGTTATTGCTGTTCCTGTGAGCACTAGGAATGACAAGAAAGTCCTTTTTTAATGTCATCCTGCCATGGAGTTTTATTCAAGTTCTCTCTTCCTGCATCAGGAGGAATTATGAGCCGGGAGACATGACTCCTGCTCTGGCAGCTCTGCCTGTGCGGGCTGGGGGGGACACGGAGCACAGGTGGGATCCATGTGGTGACCCGTGGCTCTCTGGCGAGAGGGACCTCTGCAGATGTCCTGCCAACAAACCCGGGGCAGGGTTGGAGAGGGGAAATGGTGGGCTTGGAAGAAGGAGAGGATGCTGAAAGGAAACAGGGGGGTTTGCTGCCCCCCCCCGGGGCGTAGGAGCTGTTTCTCTGAGTTCCTCTGCAGGGGCTGTGGGAGCACGTCCCAGCACGGTCCTGAGCACCAGCTGCTTTGCTCAGCGCAGCTGCCGTGGCATGAATGCTTAACTCTTTTTTATACATAACCCGAACCTGAACTGCTGCTCACCTGGGCTGGGATGGATTTTGCTGGACAAGGAACTTTCTAGATTTTGGTAGATGAGGGATTTTCCTCCTAAATTTTCAGGATGTTGGGCCTCTCTCCATCTTTCGCCTCGGCAGCTTCAGTTGGTTCTGTCCAAAAGGGTCCACCTCCCCTTGCTCACGTGCTGGGTCAGCTCACCTTTTGGGGCTTTGCAGGTTTGAAAGCCCATGTTTGAACGTATTTGCAGTCAAGTTCAGTTGGAAAAAAAAAGGCAGGAAAGATACAGGTATGATGTGAAGGAAGGCTTTGATCCCCTTCCTTCAGAAGCAGGTGAAAGGCCTCCTTTTTTCTCTCAGCCTTTGACAGTAAATATTGCAAGAAAGACAGTGGAGAAATTTGAGACAGTGATGCTCCTTGTTTTTCAAATGTGATTTAAATGCAACATGAGCCTCTCCCGAATAAAACACATGTTGCATAAGGAAGCAGAGACCTCTACTAAATCCATATCCAGCCCTGCCATCAGTGGGGAACGGAGGGTTCCCTTCCCAATTATTTTAAGCACTTAAGCACCAAAAAATGGTCTCCTCCTGCCCTGATGTGTTTCTGCCTCCTTCCGCTGGTGCAGGCAAGGTGTCAGCAGTGGCGGGGTAGGAAAGCTGTGGGATGCAGGGTGGGAGAAAGCAGACCAGCACGTTGGTTGGGGAAGGTGTGGAGCTCATCCCTGGCATTTGGAGATGCTGTGGAGTGGTTAATCCAGGGCGCGGAGGCCTCTGTTAAGGCAATGCTTTGGGTCAAACTCAGCTGAAACATAGAGCGAGGCAAATGCAGACTGAGCAGTAGGAAAGCTCTGAGCATCCCCCCCATCAACCGCACTGACCTGAGCAATGCTGTGGGCACCCAGCTCGCCCTCCGGCCCCTGGATCCCACTCCAGTTGTACGGGACAAACAGATTTATTCTTACATGGCTCGGGCTGATCTAACCTGATTACACACCACTGTGATGCGATGGGTGCTGAGAAAGATGGTGTTTTGCAAGAGCTTTGGCCTTGCACTGTCTGCTCATTTGTCTGCACTTTTCTGCTTACTGGCTGCATGTAAGAAGTTTGAAAGGAAAGGAATTGTCTACCTTAGAAAATCCCAGCTTTTCCAAACATTAAGTTCTCATCCAGCTGCTTTTTCTCTGTTTGAAGTTACCTTGTTCTCACTTGCTGGTTTTGCCTCCTGAAGTTAAAAATCACCTTCAGGGGAATGGAGGGGCCCATTGGGGGCGCATTGACCTTCAGGCTCTGCCCAGTATGAATTCCTCTCACCCCAGGCATCAAGGGTTTTTTTCTAGCATATCAATACTCTCATTTCAGCTTTTTGATTAATGGCATGAATAAATAGATTAGAAAGCAGTAGAATAGGCCATAAAACCCCCCTCTTCTCTCTGCCCTGCGTCCCTGCTCCCTCAGGACCCCCAGCTGATCCCCACGGAGAAAACTCCTGACAAAAGCAGAGCCATTCCTAGTAAAAATGCCCAAATTTAGAGGAGAACATTTGTTTTTTCCCCCTGTCTTTCTGCATGGTGTTGCGCCATCCTGCTCGCCCACTCAGCTTGCAAGCAGAGGTGCGTTGTCTCTGCCCACAAGTGCTTTTAGGACAGATGAGCTGGTTAATGTTTGAGGGGTGTAGAGGAGAGTATCGCTCTTACAAGCGATATTGTACAAGCAGAAGCAATATATGTCTTGTATCCTATTTTGCCAAACAACTGTTAGGTGAGAAAAATAAACAGACTTTCTAAAAATACCTTGAGAAGAAGCTGTGTTCTCTGTTGGAAAGAGGGATTGACCTTTAGAAGAATAGAAGAGTTTAAAAAAAAATACTGGAGAGGGAAAATTTATATGCGTTATAATTTTCAGTGTGGCAAGACACTTACTCAATGCAGACTCCACAAATCCAGTCCAATTTTAATCCTCAACCTCTGTTTATGTAATAGGTTCCTAAGGCTATTAACGCCAGCCTTTTACCTTATTATTGTATCCTGTAAAAATAAAATTATACCCATAATACCATGACAGCCTTTACAAAAATGTGCCATTAGACAATTATATTGCAACACAGCAACTCTGGAGACTGCAGGGAAGTATTTCTCGTACAGCCCAATTGTTGTATCAATAGCATTTTCAACACCCTTGGTTACTGAGGAAGAAAGAACACGATGATACCATATGTAAAATAGCATACTTTGAAGTACCGATTTCAGGGCCTGAATGTGGCAAGAGTGCTTGAGTTATGAGTGAAATCCTCGTCAGAACTGTGCTTGAAACAAATCCACAGTTGAAACGGTTTCTCGTATCGTTCCTCTCCTCTCTCCCTCTCTAAAACTAGTGTCTGTTTTATTTTAGTTATTTTAAGACAAGAAATGTTTTGACACTGGAGTTTTAACTAGAAGAAATAATACTGCTGATAAAAAAAAATGTTTTTGTTCCCTTCCCCCAGAACCTTCAGTTCTGAAGATTTATTTCTGCGTGCAGAGTTATCCTCTCTGCTTAACTGGACAGTAACTGATAGCATGCATCAAGATAATTAGTCTAACGAGTCTCCTAAACGCCAAGCCCCACAGCTACCTTTAAGCTCCCCATTGTCTTTACTGTAACGTAAATAAAAGCTTTAGGAAAGGACTGGGAAAAAAAAATAGATAGTGAGGGAGCCTCCTTACCCTCTCCAAGGGGTTTCCTCTTCTCGTTTTTAATGAGGCCCATATTAGTTGTCATTTGTACCTTCCCTGATGAATAGTTTGGAAGAAAAGCTTTCTCTGTGCACAGCAAAATTTGTGCCAAGTTGCTGACCTTTGCTTTTGGTGAGACCTCATTTGAGTCTCGGTCCCAAGCCCAAACATATTGTTGGATCAATCATGTTGATTTTTGGCTCTGATAGTAATGCGCAGCTAATGAGTTGTACGGTGTACACATGAACCTCAGACCCAACAGCACTAATGCCAGGCACGTAGCAAAATCGCGCTGGGGCTGCAGGAAAGACATACAGTGCTGGCATCTTAATAGAAGGAGACAATTAAAGACAGCAGAGCAGTATCACAGGTTCACTGCTTGTGGGATGTAGGACTTAATCAAGGCAGGAAAAACAAACTGTCTTCTGTCTGTTCGGGAAAAAAAAAAAGTCAACACTATAAAGGTGCTTTATGAACTGTGAAATAGAGAGGAAAGCCTGAATGTTTAAACAGTAAGATAATGATTTTACTACCAAAAGGGAATCTACTTTGGGGAACAGCCATTGAATAACATTAGATTTAACCTTGTCGGAGATTACCACCTAATGGTTATCATGGCATTCCAAGGAATTTGAGAGCATTGCTATATTTTTTTGATTAATAGATGCCTTATTTAGCAATACTTAAGCAAAGTTCTCCTATCCTCACAAGTAAAAGTTCCTAAGTTCAAATACCAGAAACAGCCGGCATCACTGGTTCTGAAAGCAGCTGTTTCTGATCACTTCCAAAAGTAACACTTCCCTTGAAGGGCCAGATTTTGATCTCATTTTACAATTGTAAATCTAGGGAGAGACATTATTTTTCTGATCATCCCCGTGGAGAGATGAACAAAAATCCCAACATGCACAGTATCCTTCTCCTGGCTGTTTTCCTCACTTGAAGGATTAGGAAAGGAAAGAAGAGTTGCACAATGACTAAATAAGAAAGTAACATTTTCAGTTTTAATGTAAGCCCTGAACAACCAGCTGCAGGGGACAGAGAAAGAGAGATAGAATAAATGTGATTTCTGCAGGTCACACACAGTTTTATGTCCTACTCTTTGTGCAGTGAGAACCGATCAATACGGCTGGAGGACCGTTACTGCTTCAAACAAAAAAATGAAGTGACATAAAATGGAAAAACCCAAAGTACATAGAGATGCAATCTTTGGTGTTCACGTTAGACTTTGGATACAAGATAGAAAAAACAGCCTGACATGTAACAGGACAGGGTGAGAAGTGGGGTCAGTGGATAGGGGAGTCCAAAGCAGGATCTTCTGGAAGACCAAAGTTCCCTAAATGTATGAGAAACTGCCCCATCTTTGCATCATTCCTGCAAGAGTTCCCTACCAGGAGTCAGCACATGCAGCGTCACCAAGTCCTGGAGAACGTGGGCATAAGAGAAGTGAAGTGGTCTCACACTCAACCGACGCACTGGGGACCTACCCTGTCAGACAACCGTAGGTGTGGAGAAATTAGGTACTGTTACAACACACCTGACCTCATGGCAGAACCTGTTGGGATGATATTGGATTTTTTCCGGCACTAGCCCGACACACAGGAATGATGCAATTTAAATAGAGATGTGCGACACGACCCTTAGTAATAGTCATACAATAGCATCCATGGAAAACTCTGCAGTCCATTTTAGAGCTGCTTTTGCTGAAATGTCCCACGGAGTCATGGCTTTTTCTGTGACATTAATAGTGACATTAAGTATCTTGCTCTTCTAACCCAGTGATGCTATCAGTTTTACTGAGGTACAGCTTAGTCTTTTTTTCAGGAAAGTCGGCAGCAGTAGAGTCACAGGTATTACAAATGATAGAAATTAAACTTCTCGGAGATGGGGGATTGGAAAAGGCAGAAGAAATTGGTAAAAAAAAAGCAGTGCTTAGATGACACGCTGTTATGAAGAGTGAGACATCTTGTCAGCAAGTACAAATAGGGTGGTTTGACTCCAGCGTCAGCAGAAGCACACCCTTTCTCACCAGCCCCTATTGCAAGACTGTTGAGGACCATCTCGGAGATATGGGTAGATACCCTGGAATGTTTTTTTTTAAGTACAGGGATTTTTCTCTCCTCCTTTGGAAGGGCATAGTGGCTTATGCAGCACGCCTGTTTTGGCTCACTCTGGAGCCAAAGTGACTGTTTCTTTGGGTGTACATCACAAGGAGGGCGCACATGTGTGTGTTCCTGTGTTTGAACCTGCTGTTCCCAATACAGTGGTGTTGCTGTTGAACATAAATGGACTTACCAAAGGTTTTTTAAGGTGTTATTTGGAGTCCCTGAGTTTCAGGTGCTCATATGGTAACTGTAGCCCTGCTGGAAGGAAACACCTGGGTTTTTTAATCACTAGATACTATCGACTGTTAGCCGCTGTGAAGATTCCTGAAACTGTGTGAACACATTGCGTTATTGTTAGGTCTTTTTTTATTTATACATTTCTGCTGAGTAGATGCTGCTGTGCAAACATTCATTTGTTGATCTTCTGCTGAAAATAGTTGCAGACATCGTCCAGAGTAGGCTGCTGATGCGGAGTGTGGATAGAGCTGCTTTTGTGTGCTTCATACTGGAAATGTCAATGATGTTTATGGAAACGCGTCTAAAAAATTCACTTTGAGAAGAAGTCTGCTAGGGAAATAGAAGCTTACCTATTTCCTTATGGAATTAAAGTGCTTTATGGTGTTGTCTCTGGCCTCATCTCATCCCGTGAGGCTTTCTGCAGGGGGAGAATACATTAAAACTTTAGGTTTAAACACACACACGTGCTCATTCCCCTTAAAAAAATGCTTATTATTGCTATTTCCCTTGGATTCCTGAATCATAGGGTTAAAGAATACATTAACATTCTCTCAAAATTTCAAAAAAGGAGGTTAAAATTTGCATACTCAAAACTGCAGGCAGATGTTAACAAGGCAAAGGAAACTGGAAGAGATGGAAGAAGTTGTTGGCAGCGGAGGTGTTGCAAAGAGGAGCAGCGTGGAGAGGGGCTGCACAGCTGCATGGGTAGGGTGGGAACCTTTTATGTGACGTTCCGCTTTGAGGACCCCTGGGTTTGTGTTTATTGGGGGAGCTGGTTATTGAGGAGGAGCTGACTTACTGTTGGGTTCTTGCTTGTTGTTGCAACAGTTTGAAAGGAGGAAGAGAGCAGCACTGTTTCTGGTGGTGACTGTTGTGGTTAATAACATAATATTAAGGATTACGTTAGTATGAGAGAGCCTAAGGACTAGCCAAACGTGGAATGCCCTGGTGCAAGACTGCAGTATAAACACTACCTAGAGGAGCAGACCCTGCTCCGTACTCTAACCATCTGAGTAGGCGAGGTAGAGAATGGAACCGCACATCAGACATTGTCCTTCTGCTGTGGTTTTTGTTCCTGTGGGACATAAGCCAAATGGATTATTGAAAAAGACAAATAGAGCCTGGGAGAAGGGCTCTGGGACAGCACTGGAAGAGACTGGGAAATGAAGCTGAGCTACAGGAGCCTGTGTGAAGGTGACAATGGAAGGAGCAGCCCACCGATGAGCTGCAGAGACTGTTGGGCGCAGACAGGTGTAAAAATTGTTGAGTGGGCTGGAAGGTGTTGAAAAATCCCCTATTGGCAAGAATAGGACCAGCCTTCTCTGAACCTTTCATAACCCTGTAAGATTAATTCTTCACAGCTGCAAGGAGACCTCAAGGAGAGGAATTTTAGCTTCTCTGTCTTCTTTCACTTCAGATTGGACAGAGGGGCTGTTTGCACTCGTCAAAGGTCATGTACATCATCGGTTTCCATTAGCCTGAACATGTCAAGTAAAACTTCAGTCTTTAGTTCCTTCAAATAACTTGAAACAGCTGCTTGGATATTTGCAAGCACAAGCAGAAGGAGTGGGTTGTGGTTATAGGATCCCATCCAAACGAGTGAACAATGCTGTAAAACAGTTAGGAGGAGCCAACCACTAACTGATACTGGTTATGCACCTGTAGCCCTGCGCGGACCTGCAAAGGGGTTCAAAGTTTTGGAAACAACAGCGCTGCAGGCTGCTGTGCTGAAAAATGAGATATAGGAATATCGGTCTCAGAGGTAACAGAGATCACGCACTGCTTTTCTGCTAGGCAAGCAGATAGCCACCATGTTGTCTTGTGTCAGTCCCAGAGTTTATCCGTTTAGTGCCCAGGCTTCAGCAGCAGATTATGAAGGTTATGTGGACGTGCAGATAACAGCAAAGGGAGTTCCCTCCGGATCTCCTCTTCCCCTTCTATCACTCTGCAGTTCTCCTCTGGCATCCCCCATCACCGATTGCCTCTTCCTCTGAGTTTAGCTGGGTCATCTGAGGATGCATGCTGCCTGAGGAGGTGCTTTTGAATAAACGGTGCTTTTAAAGGGGTGCTGGTTATATGCATGAAAATGTGGTAATAGCTAGCCTGATTTCCATCTGGCATAATTTAGGAGTAAATCCATTGACGTCAGCAGAATTGTACAGATATAAATATAATTGAAGTCAGGTCCTATATTTTTAAGGTTAAGCCTAGAAAACGCTGTAACTTACTCTCCCACACACACTTTCTTTTCTCTTTCAAGCCCTGCCACAAATATGAATGTCTTAATTGGGATTTAATCTATTTCTGCCCAGTTTAATCAAAGATCTGTCAGTAAAGAATTTTATGAGATGCAGAGGTGAAGCCCAGCTGACCCTCTACCTATCTTTAGAAAAATCTCGCTGGCTGCTGGTTCTGAAAAACCTCAGCCGCAGTTGTTCTTTTTTCCCTTGGTCAGTTATGTCAAGCAGCGTATCTGTAGCTATGTTTAGTTCTGAGCACAAACATGAGGCAGAAATGGAAGCTTTTTGGCAAGCAAAGAACATGATTTTCAGCTCATTCGCACAGAATGGTGGTAATTAATAGATTGTTTTCTGACAAATGGTTAATTGTGCCTGACTGTTTTCCATATGGCTAAGGAAATAAAAAAGCCAATGAGGGCATGGTATTTAAAAATCCAGAAATTTTGGTATGAAACCATTGGTATGATATCCAATCCCATTTGCCGTACTTCTAAAATGGGTTATATGAATATTTGCATATGACAACGTTACTGAAGTACACGGTTTCCACTTTTTTTTTTTGTGGTTTTATACTGGTGTTACTCAACTGAGTTACTTCAGATTTTTTTATACCAGTGTATGTAAGATGTTTAGGCCAGTACAAACTACAAAAGAGATCTCAATGAAAAGCCACATCTTTGTCTTCATAGTAGGAATAAAGCCAGAGGAAATAACCCAGAGGGGTATGGAGGACAAACCTTATGAAGAACGACTGAGGGAGCTGGGGTTGCTTCGCCTGGAGAAGAGGAGGCTGAGGGGAGACCTTATCACCCCCTACAACTACCTGAAAGGAGGTTGTAGAGAGATGGGGGCTGACCTCTTCTCCCTGGTGACAAGTGATAGGACGAGAGGAAACGGGTTCAAGTTACGTCAGGGGAGGCTTAGATTGGATATTAGGAAACATTTTTTCACTGAAAGGGTTATTAAACATTGGAATAGGCTGCCCAGGGAGGTGGTGGATTCACCATCCCTGGAGGTGTTTAAAAAAAGGGTAGATGGGGCACTGAGGGACATGGTTTAGAAGTGGCTCTTGTCAGGGTAGGCTAAAGGTTGGACTCGATGATCTTAAAGGTCCCTTCCAACCTCAGCAATTCTATGATTCTATGATTCTAACCTGTAAAATTTTTCCGTGACTTCAGTGCACATACATTTCTAACGCTGAGGGTAGAATTAGACGTAGTGACTTTGATAACATTCATAAGTATTTGTCCTCTTGGGTTTTTCACTTTCTTGTTGCTGCAGAAGTAATACCAGCTCCACGCTCTTCGTGTCACTACACCTCTTACAGTAAGTGGCTGGCACCTGCTGGCTGGGGTGATTTATTCGCCCACAGCAGGAAGGAGTTCTTCCATTGACGAAATCAGTTGGTTCATGAGATCGTATATCTCTCGTGCCAAAAATCATTGCCCATATCCAAAGGGATATGTGGTGTGTTTGTTAGGAGATGTAAAAGTCTAATGCCGTTACCAGGAAATTCTTTATTTTATTAAATTATGTATTTCAGGGATAATTCTTAAAGCCCCAGAGAGAGAACCTGTAGCATGCAATCTGTTTACTGGCTTTGGAAATTAACTTTATTCCTCCAAAGTGTTTCTTCTAGAGGAATGTTCAGTTCTCAGTAGAATTGTCCTACGAGTAGTTAAATGCTGTGGTTATTGCAAAAATATGAAACACTGAGAATCAGAGCCAGATAAAGAGCATTAGCTTTCAAAATTGCATAGCTTATAGCATGTAATTTGCTGATATTTGTGGGATTTGGGTCTGTAGATTGATGGCCCTAATTGTGTATCTTTTAGTAATCTAGATGAAATAACATGGCACAGCACTAAATCCATTTGTCCTGTGTGGCTAATTTAAAGCTCAGCGTAGATAACTGCCAAGTAGAAGGTTTTTTATGTTTGTCTTCCTCGTATGTCTCTGTTGAATATTCATAGTTTCTATTAACACATGCCCTTCAATATTTGCTACGTTTTTGTCATAGAGAGTAGATTAATTAAAAGAGTTGTTGCCATGAACCCCTGGGCTGTGATCTTGTCAGATCTTGTAATATAAGTAGTACCAGGTCAGGGAAAGTGATGCCTCTTGAGAAGTGGCAGCTCATGTCCTGGCCATAGGTCCAAACTTAATAGCTTGGATACTTTTACTTTAGGGACAATTCTTCTATTACCGTCTTCTGAAATAAAGGGGTTTTATGAAAGCTGAGCTCTCATTTTTATTGTAGGTTCCTGGCCACAGAGAAAAGCTTGAAACTATGGAATGTCAGCAAAGCAAAAAGGCTTGATGGATCAGCAAGAATTAAAAATGTATTTTAAATACCAAGCAAACCTCCAACTGATTTTCAAGCTCCGCTTGACATCCCCAAGGGAGCTTTGGCTGGCTAGAGATGGTTATACTGGTTTCCTGTTAAAGCTGCCTTGTCAATTATTTTTGCAGCATTAGGGATGTGTATGCATTTCTTCATGTACCAGATAGGCAGTGGTGACAGCTGTCCTGCAAATCGCAGGACCAGTGACAAACTGCACTTATCCTCTAGCTCCGAACTTTCTCTCCTGCATTCTTCCCGCTTACCCATTTCCTCTGTGACCATCGCTCTCCTGAAATGACTTTGGCAGGGTTAGAATAGTGAGCATCTTAGAAAAACATTTAACTAAAAACCCAAATTTGAGTTTTCTATTAGTCACTCAAGCATGTAACGATACCTGCCCTCGCAGTACCCTTGTGAGCACAGTGGCATGTGCTCCAGCATGGGCAACAACTTCCTGATGGTGAAACTGGCCAAGGACTATGATAGAGTAGCTGGGGATTTCTGTCAGGGAAGGGTTTACAGAACAAGCTGGACAAATCTTTCTGTGAATCTAAGCATTCGCATTTCTGAACCAGTGACTGGTTTAAGCTTTGTTGGAAGGCAGAAAAATGATATTCTCAGCTTTTCAGTGGGGCAGGTGGCACTTTTTCATTAGATCTTATTTGTCTTCTTTGCCCATTCCTAAGAAAGCTAACAAATCCCAAATTAAAAAAAAAAAAGGGGGGGGGCAAAGATTTTTAAGTTCAACTTTGTCCTGGTCAAGGAGTGAAAGTGATTGGATATTAAATGGAATAACTGTTCATTTCCTACCTTCGCTGGCACTCTGGGATCCACCAATACTGAGATCTACCATGGAGACGTACTGGATGGTCTCCCAGCTCTCCATACTGGTTGCCAAGGTGTAGCAAACTGGAAAGCTGTTTGGTGGGCAGAGGTCTCTTGGAGCTCAGCTGGGTTTCTGCCCATCAGAAAGTTTTAATAAAAAAATTCTAATGAAAATTACACATTTAAGTTCCTTTTTTTTTCCCCCAGCAAGAAAGCAGATATATTCCTTTAATATCTTAGGTAGCTTGTGGAGGTCTGTCTTTGCGCTGGCAGAGATAGAGACTTTCTGTTCCTATCCATCTATAACAAGGATATGGTCTCAGATAATTGCATGCCATTGAAAATGACAAGCAGCTAATAACTAAATGCATAAATAAATAAAATACAAATACAGGAAGTTTGTGTTTATAAATCTTTACTTAGGCATCTAAATAAGAAGGTTTGGATTCCAAATTGTGCCTGATTTTCACCAAACTTTTCAGAAACCTGTGGCTGCTCCGCATTTTTTCAAAACTAAGCCAAGTTACTATGGATTCTATTTGTATTTTTGCTTTTTCAGTAAGGCTTCCAAATATTTCTCAGCATGTTCAAAATTCCAGTTGATGAAGCATAACATAGAGGATTTGTCAGTGTTTTTTGAAAATAGTACATTTTTGTGCCAGGCGTGTAGTGAATTCACTCATTTGCTTGAGGTCATTAGTTGCATCGCAGTATTGCTGAATATTGATCAATGACACAATACACTGAAATGACACAGTATTCTGGACTGTCCTTGAGACAACATAATAACAATGACAAAGAAACATCTTGTTCTCTCTGTATTGCTCCCCTACTATTTTTTCTTCCAGCACTTGTGATTTATGATGACCCTTGAGTAAAGCAGTCAAATCTGTCAGTCTTCAAAAGGTACCAGTCATCATGGACCATTATTTCTGAGACTGAATATTAGGAAAGACAATGTGATAGAGAAAAGCACAGAACATCTTCTGGGACAGCTTTCAGTCACTATAGTTTTAATGTAGACATTGATGATTACCTGTCCTTCACCAAACAGATGCCGTAATAATTTCAAATGGCATTTTACATGTTTAAGCCATCATTAAAAACTGCGAGCTGCTTTCAAATCAAAACTCCTCCTCCAGCATTCATGTTTGATTGGGCGCTGTTGACAAGTGTTCTTGAGCTGATGATTAGAAATCTGTGCACTTTTACTGAATTGAAAGATGAGATGTGTGTATCTTTTGAGGTAATGGGTATTATTACTCATTTATCCTAATCTGGTACCCACTTGATCAGCTGAAGTCAGATTCAATTGGAAATTATAGACTCTTTAGAGACAGTGAGTTGAAGCTCTGGTGTCTTTACATTGATTCTGCTCCTGTACAATTACCATTATACCCCACTGATGACGATGAACTGCCTCATAAAATGCTTCACCTTGGCATGAACAGAAAACTCTGCTCACAGCAAAACTGCATATAGCGGCCTGCAGGGCATAGCAGAGAATACTGGTTGCTCTTAGTACGCTTGAGCATACCTAGGGGAAACTGGTTTTCCCCACCACTAAGTAACAGTTACCTGTTCTTGAGCAGTTGCACAGGAGATGTGGTGGAGCTTCCAAAGCTCCCCATCTCTTCTTGCCTCTAACTCAAAGCCATTCACAGGTATAGAATCATAGAATCATAGAATCATAGAATCATAGGGTTGGAAGGGACCTCTGGAGATCATCTAGTCCAACCCCCCTGCCAGAGCAGGGTCACCTAGAGCAGGTTACACAGGAACACGTCCAGGTGGGTTTTGAATGTCTCCAGAGATGGAGACTCCACCACCTCTCTGGGCAGCCTGTTCCAGTGCTCTGCCACCCTCAGGGTAAAGAAGTTCCTCCTCATGTTTAGGTGGAACTTCCTATGTTCCAGTTTGTGCCCATTGCCTCTTGTCCTGTCCCCGGGCACCACTGAAAAGAGCCTCGCCCCATCGTCCTGACACCCACCCTTTAAGTATTTATAAGCGTTGATAAGGTCACCCCTCAGACGTCTTTTTTCCAGACTGAAGAGACCCAAATCCCTCAGCCTTTCCTCACAAGAGAGGTGTTCCAGTCCCCTAATCATCCTCGTAGCCCTCCGCTGCACCCTTTCCAGCAGTTCCCTGTCCCTCTTGAACCGTATGATCCCTTTTCTTCTGGGGCTGACCCCCGTGTGCAAAATAGCTCCATGAAGAGGAAGATACAAGACCATGCCATGGTCCTTAGTGTTTCCTAGGGCAAGCTTGGCTTCCTGGAGGAAGGGGACTGCTGCATTTTAAAGGGAAGTTCAGTGATTTTCCCTCATCACTTTGAGGTCCAGTGTTTATTTTGAAGACAGCACAGCCACTCATCTCTCCCAGAAATGAGTTATGTCTTAGAAGTACAGTTCATCCCATATTTTAATTCTGTGATTTTTATTTAAATTTGTATTAAACTTCAGGCAGTTGCTATCACCAACCTTTCTGTTCATGAGACGTGTTTCCGAAAGCAAGTTTACAGCCACCCTCACTTGCATTCTGAAGAGCCCAGACATCCCATAGATAAGCCATGCATACTCAAAATGCATGAACACGCAAGGGATGCAGAGATGTCTGCTAATAGCATCTTCACTTTTATCCTGAATGTGTGGTGTGAATGTGCTGGAAGAGAGAGCTTGCTGGGTGAAACACAGGTGCTGGTAGGTCATGGAGGGGGTAGTTGTGATTGCCTCCACTTTTGCACAGGTTTTTGCTTCTATATAGCAGCTTTGTGCTCACCTCCACTCTTCAGGCTTTCCATTCATTTGTGCAATCAGTGCAACTGATTAGAAAAAGCCTGAGGTTAATGGTCTTTCCTTTTTTCCTCCTTCCCCTGTGCCTCTTTATAAGCAATACTTAAAATGTGACCTCTTCCACCACAGGTTTGTTCCGAGTCAAACTGGCTTTGAAGGTCAGTTCAACTGTAGCTGGCCTGTCCGCTATCTCTTGATCAGCCTCAGTTGCCAGTGCCAGCTCAGCTGTTCTGACCTTCCCACGTGTCTGACTTGCCTTCTGTCTCTGTCCTTGCGACTTACAGCTTGGGCAGGTCTTCCCTTGCCACAGCCCTTGAATGATGAAATATCCTCTTCCCTTCCCTGCTCTCCCCTGGCAATTTCTGAGAAGCAGTAAAAAGAAAAAAAAAAAAAAAAAGAAAAAGAAAATAGCAAAGTGCAGGTTTTTCTACAGAAATCATTTAGTTCAACACTATATGTTTTCAGGAGCAGACCTTTGCTCTTTGCAAAGCCTTGCGATCATAAATTACCACTACTTAATTTCAGACAGTGCTCTCACGGTCTGAAGAAGGTGCTATGGAAGAAAATGTGTTTTAATCAGAAAGCATCAGAACGCTTCTTAAAACACAATGGAGTTGCTTTCACCTTCTCTAAGATGAAAAGCAATCAGTGTCTTTAGCAAATGGCGTGGGGCAATTACCATCTCTGATGTATGCTGCCTGTTTGCTCTTCCCTGGAAAGATTCCTGACTTTGTCAGAAAGTTAAGAGTCTCCTGTCTCACTGCAAAAGACCTCTTACTTACGGACCTTCAAATCTCAACTTCAGGCGTAGCTAAGTCATCCTGGACCATGGTAGAGGTTTCTAAAATAGATGAATTGCCTTTTTTTTTTCCTTTTTGATTCCCCTGGAGTTGGATTTCTGTGTATTTAGTTAGTCAGTTTCTGTGGACCCGTGGATCAGGAGAAGAAAGAGAACACAACAGGGTTTTAAACTTTTCTCATGCAGTTGTGAAATATATTTTCACTTAAGATATGTTGTACAGTGAATGAAGTTTATGTGATGCTGGGTTTTCCAATGCCTTACATTTCTTACCTTTTGCAAGGAATCTACTGCAAAGGAAATCCAGACTGGTAAACTCTACCAAGTCAGAAGGATTGAGGATACACATTTTATACAGCTTTAAATGATGTAAGGTACGAGGTAACTACAAATCATCCTGCAATCCCTTCAGCTGCAATAACCGTTTTATATGACTACTGCATTCTTATTGCTGCAACATTCATGCAACACGTATGCATGAAAAACTGCACATGTACGGAATAATTATACAACCAACTTTAACTCAGGGGCAACCTAAATGATGTGATCCAAATCTGGACTACTTTCATTTTTTCCAATGTTTCATAGACTCACAGAATAATACAGGTTGGAAGGGAGTTCTCGTGGTTCAACCCCCCCAGCCCTACGCAGAGACAACTAGACCAGCTTGCTTAGGGCCTTGCCCAGTCGCGTTGCGAGTATCTCGCTGGGTGGACGTTTCACAGTCTGTTCAGTGTTTGACCACCATGGCGGAGTGAAAAAGTTTCTCTGAGTATCAAATCAGAATTTCCCTTGTTTCAACTTGTGGGTATTGAATCCCATCCTCTCACTGTGCACCTGCAAGAAGAATTTGGCTTCATCTTCTCTGTAGTGTAGGAGACATGCTGCCCTCCAGGCTTGTTTCCCAAGGGCCTAGTCCAAAACCTAAACGGTCATTAGAAAAACTCTGATTGAATTCACCAAGCGCTGGAGCAAATCTCCACTACTAAACTGGGATCGGGCATTCTTGTTTGGCTGTAGGAAAGGTCTCAGATCACCTGCCATTCTTGTGTGGGTGAGTACAGAGGACTGAGGTGCTTCTCTTGACATTTAGAGGTATTTGGATACGAGCCAGTGCTGTTTGAAAACTTTATTAGTCTAGAGAGTCAGGACATTGGCTTGAACATATTGCCATGCTGACGTGGTTGACTGTGTTACTTTTGACAAAAGTTGGCTTGTGTCTTGTCATTTTAAAGGTTATTTAGAAGTTCAGACTTGAACAGGTCTCTCTTGAGAATGGGTGTCCTGTCCATACTCAGAAGTGCCCATAACTGTAGCTACGAGTGTACCCTGAGCTCTGCTCAGGAGAGCAGAAGAGGTGGATCAGCGTGGTCCCTGCTGTGGTTCCCACTTGACCTGTGTGGCCCTGGCTGCTGGCACAGCAGTGGCACCACGGCCGAGCGTGTGCATCGCTCACTCGCTGCTCACAGCAGGCAATATTGTACCCTTTGGGGGATTTTTGTGTGTGCACTGACTGTAATCCAGATCTGATACTGGCACAAGCCGCCTTTGAGCCGTCACTGAGGTCAAAGAGAGAGAAGAACAAAACCAGACACATTTTCATTAGCTTTTTTTTTTTTTTCCTAAATAACGTGCACATTATTTCCTGTTTAACACTACAAAGTTTAGCAGCAGAACACATCTCATCCGCGTGTGGCGTGGGCGGTGTTGATATCCCCTGCCTACGGCTGTCACTTACACCCACTCCTGCATTGCAAATTGCCTCCAATCAAATGAACTCACAGAAATACCAACGTTGTTGCATATGCTGGGGTTTGCATGATGCATTTCCGCATTTCTTCTGTTCGTCTTGCAAAAATCCTTTTCAGTCCCAGCTGTTATTTTCAGGAACTGACAAGTAGGTTTCTGTAAATGAATCAAATTAATTCTGAACATGGTCATAGCCCTTCATCAAATGACAATGAAAAGGCAAGCAATACATAGCAGAACATATCCCAGCCTCTGTCGAAGCTGGCTCTTGTCAGCACAGAGAGATTTGAAGTGAGGGAGGAGGGGAAATAGCAAGAAAAAAGTTTCAGAAAGTTCCTTCTTGGTTGCTCCTCCAGTGCTATGTGTGAGGAGGTAGTGTGGCTCCAAGATTTGGGAGAGGGTGATGGAAAAGGGGGTTAAACCCCCTGGAGACCTGGACAGGCTGGAGAGTTGGGTGGAGAGAAACCTTATGAAATTCAACAAGGGCAAGTGTAGGGTGCTGCACCTGGGGAGGAATAACCCCCTGCAGCAGTACAGATTGGGGGCTGACCTGCTGGAGAGCAGCTCAGCTGAAAGAGACCTGGGAGTCCTGGAGGACAACAGGATGACCATGAGCCAGCAATGTGCCCTTGTGGCCAAAAAGGCCAAGGGCATCCTGGGGTGCATCAAGAAGAGTGTGGCCAGCAGGTGGAGGGAGGTCATCCTCCCCCTCTACTCTGCCCTGCTGAGGCCGCACCTGGAGTACTGTGTCCAGGTCTGGGCTCCCCGGTTCAAGAAGGACAGGGAACTGCTGGAGAGGGTGCAGCAGAGAGCTACCAAGACGATTAGGGGACTGGAACATCTCTCTTATGAAGAAAGACTGAGGGATTTGGGTCTCTTCAGTCTGGAAAAAAGACGGCTGAGGGGGGACCTTATCAACACTTATAAATACTTAAAGGGTGGATGTCAGGAGGATGGGGCCAGGCTCTTTTCAGTGGTGCCCGGGGACAGGACAAGAGGTAACAGGCACAAACTTGAGCATAGGAAGTTCCACCTAAACATGAGGAAGAACTTCTTTCCTTTGAGGGTGGCAGAGCACTGGAACCGGCTGCCCAGAGAGGTGGTGGAGTCTCCAACTCTGGAGACGTTCCAAACCCTCCTGGACACGTTCTTGTGCAACCTGCTCTAGGTGACCCTGCTCTGGCAGGGGGGTTGGACTAGATGACCTCCAGAGGTCCCTTCCAACCCTGTGATTCTATGATTCTATGAAACCACTTATTGTAAGCGTAAACTTGCTACCTTCACGGTGATTCTCCAAAAGGCCACATTTTTGGATACTTGCTGCAGTGGAGTCTGTTGGCAATATATAATTTGTTTACTAAACAGGGAATGTAATTGAAATGTCCCTTTTGAGTTAATGAAAATACAAAACAGCTTTTCAGAGTAGACTGAGGCCTCTAATTTAATTATCTGTGAACCTCATAGATTAAAAGTATCCTTTCATCCATTCCTGGCAGCCTGAAGTAGATGAATAACTGAAATTCAAAGAAAAACCTTACGAAAAGGAGACCTGGCAGATGAAAGAGCAAAGGGCCAAGCGGTTTGTAAAAGGATTTATCTCCACTGAGATACCCGTTGTCTTTACGGCAACTAATTATATGTGAAAACTATTAAAAGATTTGGAAGCTGTGATACCCATTAAAGGGGCCAGGGGTCCCCATCGCCTGCAGGAAAAACAAGCTGGTTCCTCTTTGAAATATTGTGTGCTATGTATCAGAGGAGTTACTCTTTAAGGGCACATGGCAAGCAGTGGCCTTAAGCATGTGAGCAGTTGCCAGAAAACCAGCAGGAGCAGCTGTACAGATAACGTTGAGCTTGCTACGGTGTTATTTGCAGAGCCAGTCCTTCAGACAGCAGATCCAGCCCTGAAGCAAAGCCTGGAGCGATGCTGCCCCGCCGCTGCAAAGGCATCCAGGAGCAGCCAGAGCTCAGGCGCATCCTTGGTGCGGTGGGGTCTGGTCGGTCCTAACGCTGCGTGAGCCGTCTGCTTTCCGCATCGAAGCACGTCTGCTCTTGTGTCAGCCGAAGGCTGATGGCCAAGTCTCCATGAAGGTGCTAAAATACAGCGGCCGTCCTTGACACTTCTTGCCCACCTTCACATTTATGGCTATACTCTGTACTGCCTGTTAACAGCAGCACTTGTCGTCCCGGCAGAGGCCATGGCGTCTGCATGGAAACGCAGAGCGTTTAGACTGACTTTGCAGAGGAAGCCTGTGGCTGAGCAAGGAGCTTACAGGTCTCCTCTGGTGTGACCCCAGGCCCAGTCGTCACGTTGTTGTACACAAGTTTCATATCTGCTATACATGAAATACTTGGTGACATTGGAAAGACGAAGCAGAGAGGTGCATATGGGAAAAAGAGGGGTTTGCACTTCACGGGGTGAGTATATGAGGAGCTTAGAGGTTTGCAAGTAGCAAAAAGGATGCTTCTTGGGTTGTTTTTTTTTTTGTTAGAATATGTTCTCCCTTTTCAGGTTTGTGCTTGAAGACTTTGATCTAGAGGCACAGTGTGTCTAGGAAAGGGAAAAAAAAGCAAGCTGACTTCTGGTATATACCTTTACAGCTTCACTGTCTTGAAGTGGGATTTCACCAGCTGAGCAGTGACCTCAGCTGAGACGAGCTGGGCATGGAGAGGGGGCGCTGGTACCTGTTGCTTGGAGTTACCTGAACAGTGCCCAGAAGGCCAGCAGAAAATGTGCTGATTGATTTTATTGCGGTGGGAGGTTTGAGGAGTACTGATTTTTCTTTTCTCTAGTTCGTCTAGCTTGGATCTAACATCTTGGACTTTGAAAAAGGGTTGACTTTGAAGAGTTTTTTGGAGTGGGTGGCGATTTTATTTGTCTGCAACAGAGATCAATGCACTTTGAATTGTATGTACGCAAGTGGGAACTGGTGCAAAGACACTATAGCACAAGTGCCAGATTTCTGTGAAATTCTGGCTAAGAAGCTGGCCCTAACCATTGTCTAAAAGGGTGCCTCTAAAATGTATTTCAAATGATACTTAAATATACTCTTAGAGAAGTATTTCACGTTATCTTTGTGATAGGTCAGATTTTAAAACCTTTACGATTTGAACAACTCCGTCAGCTGCCTGTAAGCAACATGCTCTTTGCTTTTATTTTGTAATTCGCTATTACACTCATGCTTGGTATGACACTTGCTCGATCTGGCTTAGTTTCCCATGCTGATTTGTTCTGAATGTGCCCTCCAGGCTAATGGTATATTTGCAGTCTCTCTTCTTCCATTGTAAAATTTGTTATTACCATTTACAGGACAGCGTGTTCTCTCTGACACCTTCCAGAAGTGCCAACTGCCTGTTGAACAGCACGGCATCTGCTATTAAAGCCTGATCCAAACCCCAACGAAATCAGGGAACAGTAACGCAATTGAAGGTTTTTAAGGAAAGGCAGCATCTTTTATTAGATCAGCTGTTACAGTTGGAAAAAAAACAGACAAGCTTTCAGGCACACAAATCCTTCAGGTCTGAAATAGCAGCAGTATTGCTTACAGCAGCATTCCTTACCAGTGAGACAGCTATGGTCCTAGCAAGGTTTAAAAAGTGTGCTTAAAAGTGTGTGTCTTGCACGGCCCTTCTTACTGGGGATGGCTCCTTAGCAGGACGCAGGCAAACATTGTTCTCCTCTCTCCGGTGCCCAGTATACCCCCAGTACACAGATACATCCTACAAGGAGAGGTAGCATAAGGTCACTTATACTTGAGAAAAAGTCTTCAATGCCTTATGACCGTGCCACATCTTCTCTGTAGTCACCCTGCTACTGGGAAGGACTGGGGCAAAGCTGTGGGCTTCACCGTGCAGGTGGTAACCGCAGGATCCGTGCTGGAAATTCTGGCTCCTATGTTTACACCCGACCAGCAAATAGTTGTGGGACCAGCTGGCAAAATGAGTTTTATTCCCTTTCTTGTGGTTGCTCTACAGGGAGCAGTGTTTCCCAGATTTTCTGGAGTCACTGTTGACTGACCAGCCACCTAATAGCAAAGCTTGTGATTGAAAACGCTGCACTGGCAGGGTGGTTCTGCAGAAAAGCTGTGAGCAGCTTCCCATAGCCTTTGGATTGCTTGTGGTCACAGAATTGAAAAATAAGAAGTAACAGCCCTGTACGCTGCCGGCTTACTCTTCCAGGTTTGGGATCCGAACATCCTGCTTTTTCATCCTATAAGAAATTTCATATTTATCTTTCTTTTTCTTTTCTGGAAATCTTCAAAAGTATATACTGAAATCTTTCTAGTTAAAGAACACAGGCAGGTGCTCAAAAATTAAATGTTAACATTAACCGTAACATTTATTAATCTTATTAACTTTAACATTTCTATATTCCCACGCTAGGAACTAGGATGTTAACTGTAGTTAATAACTGTGGTAGTAAGAAGCTGAGAATGCTTTTTGCTCATGTGAATATTTCCACGGTACTTGGGCTGTGAGAACTCCGGATTTTGCATACTTTCTGGAGTGTATGAATAGGTGTGTTAATTATGCAGCTTCTCTATTCATCCCTATTTGAAAATGAAAGGTTGCATTTCAAGAAACTGTCACCACAAGAAAATTGTAAATAAGTATTGACGCTTCTGAAGAAATTAAAAGGCCTTCAAGTTGATTAACACACAGGCCTGAACACAACCGATGCTGTCCTGCTGTAAACAGGAATATGATTATTGGAAAAGCTTAATTCAGAAAGTAAAATATCTCTTAAAAATTATGCAAGCCAAAAATCTTAGTTTAAGATCTGCTTTGGGCATTGGTGTTGCAATGCGAAGCTATCTTACAACTGTCTTGAAAGTCCTTAAAGGTTTAGAAATTTGTGGGAGCCTGTCTTCCTATAAAATACAAGTGTTTCAAATGTGGCTCTCCATCTGAATCCGTCACTGAAGGCACATCGTACTCAAGGATCTGAATCTCCATTCCTGGCTGTGTCTTGCCCAACCTGGCCAGCCTTTGATTGATCCTTTTTATGTGTTTCTCCACTCGGTGATGTGCCCAGTGGCATCAACCATAGAACAGCATAGACAATTGCTTCTCTTTCCCAGAGAAGGTTTTAGCGGAGGGGTCATGTAGACAACCATGTTCTCTGGTGAATCTCAAAATTTGTTTCATTCCCTTTAGTACCCAGATGAGATGTTCGGGTTTGAAAGCATGGCTGTGAATGTTACTGTGTAAGGGGCTTTCTTTTTCCTTATGTGCACCAAAACGAAAATGACGACTTTGTCTGTGAAAGACAAGAGCTTCATTCTTACTTGAAACTAAGACCTTTTCATGTTCCCATCTATTTTAAATCACTTCTATGCTGCCAGAGTGGAGTAAGTAAAAACCAGGATCTATACTTAGTCCCTATAGCAGTAATTGTGTAGCCATGTGGACAACCACATGTCTAACCTGCAAAATATAATTCCACCTCTGGATTCTGCAGCCAGTAAAGGGCTCTGATGCCCCAGACTTCAGACATCTTCTACAGATGGGTTTGAGATGTAGCTGCAGCTCCATCACTGAGTTGATGCTTCAGATCAACCCCATGTTTAGGTTGGGTGCTTTTATAAATTGGCACTTATAAAACTGGAAGAACAGTACGAAGGAGGAGAAGCAATGAAAACGTGAACTGCTGAGGAAAAAAGCATCTGCTCCCAAACCACTATTTTTTACTACCTGACACTCGTGTTTAATAGTGATGATGTTGCAGCTCTTTTCGCTCATGAAAATAGGAACAGCGGCAGCAGTGCCCAGCACACAGGTTAATGTGACAGCTACACACGAATGGTGCACATTGTAAACATATATTTAAGGTCCTTTCATGCATACCACAACTAAATAACAGCCAGCTCTGTCTCGGTGTTCTTCCACTGCTGCACTTATGGAGTAGCCTGTAGTAAGGGGAGGCTGCAAGGAGGGCTGGAAATGGCAGTGCTAATGAGAGCAGCAGATGTCACTGCACTTTATTCCCTTTCTGCTGCAGCTGGTTATAAATTCAGGTAGGAGATGTCAAAAAGCCAAAGAAGTAAAACTCTCCTTTGTTCGTTGTTTCACCCAGGACTCGACACGTTCATATCATCAGGCTTTGCACAATGGTAGCTTTGTCTCCTGTTGTTTCACTGAGACTTCGCTCTTTTTCAGGTGCCGGGAGACAACGAGAAGCACTGGAAGCCAGTGTTAGTGGTCTTGACAGAGAAAGACCTCTTAATATATGAGAGCATGCCACGGATGAAGGAAGCTTGGTTCAGCCCTCTGCATACCTACCCTCTGCTGGCCACCAGGTACCTGTGCTTTTTTATTACAACCGCTTCAAGAGCGGTGGGAACAGCTGAGTCAGCCAGGAACAGGTATAGCTGCTGTACAGCTATATATCACACTTGAAATGTTGTGGTCCGAGAAGCAGATTCTTCTTCAATGGGCCGATGTGCTCAGCATAACTCCTCACTTCTCCTCCATTTCAAGTTCTGGCCAAGGCTGATGGCCAGAAGCGCACCAGAAGGATTATGGATGTGGCCATTTGGCCCGGATCCAGAGGCAGGAGCGCTGAAAAAGCTGAGAGCAAAATCTCCTGAGATTTCTATTTCAGTGTGCAAACCTGAGGGCTTGGCAGAAGCACTCAGATGTCCAGCCTCTCCTCCAGGCTGAAAATCATTAAATTGTTGCCCTGAGTGGGCCCATGCTGGTGGGGCAGTTGTGCCCCACCGGTTTGGGGCTTTTGGGGACTTGCACATGTGATGGAGACACTTCATTTCAGCACAGCTTGTGTTCCTGCTTCAGAAAAAGAATTCCTGGCTTTTTTAGCTTAAAATGGTAAGCTTGGAAGACACATTTTTGAATCTAGGTTGGAAATAACTATCTATCTGCATTATTTTGAAGGTATCCATCAACACTAATTCAGAGAGAGCTTTCCCATGGCTGTCTTTATGCAGTGGAAAATATCTGTGCTTCTTGATGTGAATCTTAATCACATTTCTCTGCCAGTATGGTCAAAGGGCTTGAGAAAGAGCTGCTATTCCATTGTTTTGGCCTTGCTACAGGCCTCTATTGTACCATTTTCAATGAGTTCTCATTCAGAAGGGCTGGTAGCACATGGCCAAAAGCAGTGGGTCTCTTACTGCACTCTCATTAGTTAATTTCTGTTCTTGGTCTCTTAGTTCTCTCCCTGAATGAACTGGGGCTTTGCTGCTAAATCATTATATTAAAAAAAAAATTAAGCTCAGTGAATTATGCTGATGGTTGCTTTGTCCCAGTCTACCTACCCGTGATGGAGCTTTCAGGCTTCCTGGGAAGCGGGCCTCTGACTCACCCTGCGTTGCTGTAATGTGAGGTGAGAGCCCCAAACTCCGCAGCCTGCTGCACGTCATGGTGGTGAAGGTTGACAATTGCAAGTGACAAGTCCCAGTGAAAACTGGGTAAGGTGTTGGAGCTGGAGACTGTGTCCAGGTGTGTCAACTAAGAGTTTGTGGATAGAGAACACCCCAGCAGAACATGATGCAGCTCTTCCCTGCTGCTTCGGGGTGTCATTTCTACATGGACCCAAGTCCTCCTCCTTAAAGTGACCAGAGGTCCTGCAACGCTCCCTGCCCCTTCCTGCCTATACATCTTCATGTGTCAAGGTAGCCCTTTGATGGGCATCACCAGCCCCCACCACCAGTGGCCACTGATTTACTGGATCAAACAATCTAAGTCCTCTTCTTGGAGGGCCTGTTACTTAATTACTTTTTCTCAGGAGATTTGATAGCAGACTGGCTTGCCTTGGGTGGGAATAGTCACCTCCCCGTGTAAGTGGAAGAGCATCAGCCTTCAGGCTGGAGGGGACTGAGAAGTTGCTTGACATTGGTGTCAGGCTGCTGGAGGGTCTTTATGGACTAGGAAAATGGTCTGTAAGAAAGATGGGATGCGGTTCAGAAAGGACAAGCGCAAAGTTCAGTGCTGGGGAATAATTGGCTGTGATGGTTTGGAGTGGAGGACAACTGACAAAATAGTTACTCTGCCAGGAAGCGTCTGGGCAGTGTGGTGATACTCCTTAAATCTATGGTATTATGTTGTTGAGAAAACAAAGACAGTCATCTTGGGTTACAGCAGAAGTGTTGCATGTTGGGCAGATGTAGTAATCTAATCTAACCTAACTAGAGAGCATGAGTAAAGCCTCAGGTGATACACCACCTTCATGTGAGGCGTTGCACTTCCAGAAAGATGCCAGTTGACTGTGGGAGGTCTAGAAGGAAGCAACACAAATGTTAAGACCTAGAAAACACTATCAGTATGGGAATACTTAAGAAACCTTGGGTGTTTACTAGAGAAGTCCATGGAAAACATGTCACTAGTTTTCCAGTATGAAGATGAGAAACCATGAGGAGTACAGGGGAGCATGTTCTCCAGGTCCCTGCTGGATACAACAGGACATAGTTGGCTGCATTTGTGGCAGGGGAGGTTCGGGGTAGGTCCTGGGAAAAACTTGGTGTGCGAGTGAGGTAGTGGATTAGATTCTCTAGGAAAGATGCACAATCCTCATCACTGGGGACTTTGATGGACGGGTAACGTGTAACGCTCAGGAGCGTGTCGGCAGAGCTGGCCCTGCTCTGGGGAGGGAGATGTGCTGGGTGACCTCCTGAGAACCGTTCCAGGCCCGTCTCCGTGATTTCTTACTAGTATCGCTGTGAACTTAACACTCAGGTAAAAAGACAGCAGATACACAGAACCTGATGTTCAGAACAGAGTCACAATCTGATGAACACATATAAATACCTGAATCCCCAAGGTGCGCAGATTATATAAATTGACAGATCCCCTAAATCATTACACCTACTGGTTTGGATGATTTTGATTAAAACCCTGCAGGATTCTGCTTTTATTATCTGTCACACTGAGTACAGTCCTACCACAAAAATACCCAGGGTTTGCTGTTGGTATTGACTGCTGTGTTCATGCTCGGCCAGTGATTACCCTCCTCGTGATGGGTTTTTTAATCCCCTCTGCGCATTGATGAGTGCAATTTAGAACTTTTCACCTGGAAAGTTTGCAGACCACATGTTGTAATCTTGGCTGCTCCCATCTTTCAGATTTTTTATGAGTCCTCGGGAAAACATTTTTGCTTAGCTAATGCATATTTGAAAAGCTGCTGAAACTGGAAAAGTTCAGTGCCAGATACTGTACAGAGTCATGCTTAATCTACCCAAGACATAATGAGCAGAGAAAATTGGAAAGTGGTAGAAGGATTACAATCTTCTTACAGTATTTCAACAGCAGAATTTCAACATGTCCTTTCTGTTTGTTGATAAGTTTGCCTTCAACCTATGGATGCTGTTAAGACTTAAAAATATTTTCCAGTCAGTCTTTCCCAGTTTTGTGTGGAATATAAGTAATAGCTCAAATAAAACTGAGATCAGGAGATTTAAGTTGGTCCTTTAAATCTCTGCAGCAGGAGGCACGGCAGCTGGCTCGTAGCCCTGACTCCAAGGACCTTTTTGTCATAATCTCTGTCTCAGTGTTTCCTTATGCCTGAATAACAGTGCCTCCCTCCAGCATGGGAATGGGGCTTAAGTAATTACATCTTAAATGGTTGCAATCATATTGCATTATCTTTTGTAGCCAGATATGAAAAAAAATAATAATAATAAAGCAGCCCATGTTGGACTCTGATTAAAGATCAGGTAAATAGCTTTTGTGCGAAGCTGAGGTCTGCAACCAGAAAGTATTACAGCGGTTTGATAGTTAATGCCGTGGAAAGTTGGGGAAGGAATCTGGACACTGATTATTTGTCTGTGCAAGTGGAGAGAGGGGCAGGTGGGGAGAACTGGGGTCCCCCAGCACCCAGGGAAGGTGTAGGAGGTGCCATTCAAGCTGTGCAAGTTCTCCACTCATCTTCCCGGGGCAGTGAGGGTGGCTGTGGCTCCCTCCGGGGCGGAGCTTGGATGAGCTGAGAGCATGTGCATCGGTTTCCAAAGAGTACAGCCATTCCAGAGCAGGTTTCAAATGCTAAATCGGGGGTAAAGGAGTGGTTTCAACATAAGAAAGATCAGATGATAGTGGCTTTCTACTGGGCAGAGCTGCATGACTGTTGGTGCACTTGTATCACAGTCTCTTCTGAGGTAAGTCTCAAATGAGCAGCTGAACCCTTGCTTTGAATGTCAGTGCTGGTTTCGTTGTGCTTTTTGAAGAGGCCATTAGATTTTCCTGGTTGAAACTCTTTTCCTAGAGTTAGGATGAGAAGCAGGTCCCAGTGCATCTCACCCAGCACCAGCACTTCATGGTTGACCATACCCATCTTGCTATCACGTGTTTGCAAAGAATAATGCTAAAAAGGTCCCCAAAACATAGAGAGACAAGGAAGACATGAGAGAAGATTAGAAGTGTCTTCCTGGCTCTCTGGAGTTGCATTTCACTGACGCTGCCTGCTGTCTACGCCCTGTGCAAACACACTTGATGGTGACCAACCTTCTCCTGCCCTCTTGCGGCTCTGGCTGCTCCGGGGAAGCGTGACCGGGCTCCTGCGTGCTCACAGACATCTCAGAAACCTCCACAGAGCCCAGTGATCTTCAGGGGCTGTGGGTGAATGTCACCAGAGCTGGCCCTGGGGTGCCTTTTCAGCTCTGGGGTGCAGGGTGCATCACACACATACCACCGTCTGCGTTCAGAGTGACAGGGGTGAGGGGAAGCCGCCTGTGAAGTTTCTTTTGCCTTTTAAGGTATTTTTGTGGTCTTTAGGACAAAACATCTTTTATGTAAATGAAATAGCTTGTGTGAATGCCACTTTATTAAAGCTTGGGAATCCTTTCATTTGCACCCAAATCCATCAGTGCTGACAGCTGGTACATAAATACTGTCAAAGGTCCCCCTGCATATGTGTCTAGTTAATGTTTAACCGCATGATTTTCCAAAGCATGGTCTTGAGTTGTATTTTTAAATAGTGAGACAGAATTTTTAATAATGAGGGGATAATGTGAATGAGAAGACAGGTAAGAAACGTTCATGTTGGATGCGTACAAATACTTTAATTTGTAAAGTACATCTTCATTCTGTCCCTATGCTGAAACACCTAAAATGCCAGTGCTATGGATGAAGCATGAAGATGCAGAAGGGGGTGGATTTGAAAGGAAATAAAACCTTGGAACCATCTGTCTCTCACATATTCAGTATCTCAAGTATTAGAAAATAATTTTTAGCACAGCTGGTGAGCACTGTATAAAGGAGAAGGGATGACCCAGGGGGAAGATGGAATAGTTTTACTTTTAATGACAAACTTGATGTGATTTCTCGCAGTTTCCCCCCGGTAGCAGAAGGCAGCGTGAGAGCGGTGGCCCTGCTTGTGCCTGGGAGACTGGCCAGGGACAGGCAGCAGCAAAAGTCACCGGGGAGTTCCAGTCTTGGTCTCCTGCCTTAATTATCAAGATGCAGCTTCCCCTCACAGTTCGCACCTCCTCACGCCAAATGAAAGTGAATAAAAGGTTTTGGGCTGTTCGTTTGCTGCTGACTCCCCGGCTACAAAATTGCCCAGGGTGCAGTTAGGAGGCCCCAAGTATCAAAGCTGACCAGGGTGTTAATGCAGCCCTTGATGGAGGCAAAAAAAAGGATTTGGAGAGGGTTGTGCCACCTCTCTGGAAGAGGCTTTTCCGCCCAGACACAGCGATAGGGCAGCTCTGCCCGGGATACTCTGCCCCTTGCCTCCCGGGAACTCCTGCGACCACGAAATCCAGGCGGATGCTCAAAATCCAAAGGAAGTTACCACAAACCTGAGTATGAACAAACCTTGCAAACCTTCCAGCGGGGTATGAAAGAGGGGTGCATCTGCTCAGCACAGTGCACATCCCGAATACCAGCATGGACTGCCAGGGAATTGGGGAAAACTTCAGATGCCCAATGGTTAGTGTTTCAATAACTCAAAACCTAAAGCTGTGCTTTATTAAAGCTTGGGAATCCTTTCATTTGCACCCAAATCCATCAGTGCTGACAGCTGGTACATAAATACTATCAAAGGTCCCCCTGCATATGTGTCTTTCCTATCTGCTTTTTTTTTTTTCTTTTTACCCATAATAAAAAAGATCTCTGTTTGATGGCATACTTCTACCCTGTCAGCTATCGGACAACTGTTCTGCCAGCTGCAAAACAATAATTTGAGGGTGAATTAGCATTCAGTAGATGATTAGTATAATCGAATGTTTTGTGCTTCAGCACAAGTGTTCTACTGCCATGCTACATACTTACTGTAGAGTTTCATATGGCGTCTATTCTTTGCCTATAGAAAGGGAAACAGGAGACACAAGACAGAAATAAGCTTTTCAGAAGAATTTCCCTGGTTTCATTTTGTGACTCCCTCAGAGGGTTAGTGCCTGGGTCTCAAAGTGACAAACTCCTCTGGATTATTCTCTTCCGATGAATCAGTGTTACGTCGCTGAGTGAATTCTGTATTCACTGTCCACACTTCTGCAGGAAAAAAAAAAAAAGGGCAGGCTTAAAGAAGAATTAAATATTATGAGGTGTTGCTTTTCTCGCTCAAAAATATTCCCTGCAATGAAGGTTTGCCCAGATGAACAAACCTTTCCTGGTCATGGGAGATCAGCTGTTGATGCCAGGCAAAAAAAAATGTTAATTGCAGCAAAATATGAGAGAATTTCAGATTATAAATAGCTGCAGCATTTTGCATTTTGCAGGTTCTTTATGGGAAAAGTATGCACAAGACAGTACTTCGGCATCTGCGTATTTTACAGAACTTCTTACTTTATCTGACAGCATTTATCATTGAGTTTCTCTGCAGATATTGGAGCTTTATGGCAACTGCAGCCTGACAGTGAAAGTTGGATTCAGCTGCCTCATCCGAGCGAGGAGTTGTATCCGTGCACCAAACCCCATAACAGACCAGTCGGGGATTTCTCTCAGTTCCTCCTCCAAAGGGACGTTTGCTACAATTTGTTAGGAACTTAGGGCCCTCTGAGACATCCCCGTCATTACATGCACGTCCAGCTGGTTCATTACTCACTGCTTTGGACCTTCGCTCTTCTTCATGCCACTGGGAGTCACTTTAGTCTCAAATACAGAGAAGATGCAAGTTCTTGTGCTCCCAGCCGTGTGCGTTCAGGAACATACAGAGCGGAGCTGTGCTCGGGTGGGGATTTTGGCACAGTGCGCTCTGTCAGCGTTCGAATTCCTTGATGCGTTTTCATATCCAATTGCAGGTTGGTCCATTCTGGCCCAGGAAAAGGCTCACCACAGTCCGGGGTGGATTTGTCTTTTGCAACCCGAACTGGTACAAGGCAGGGGATCGAAACCCATCTGTTCAGGACAGAGACGAGCCGAGACCTGTCACTGTGGACGAGGAGCGTAGTGCAGGGCTGCCACAATTCTGCGGAGCTCATCACGGAAATCACCACATGTGAGTAACCCCTGTGGCGCCATGGCCCCACACCTCCTTGTCACCCTCATGGGTAGTTCAAGCTCCTTCTGCTAGAGGTGATTCATTTCAAAAAATGTAGGTATTTAGGGTTCTATGTGTTTAAAATACTGTCCCCTTGATTTCTGAGCCAGTCCCAGCTGGTGTGGTAGCTGTGGCCAGTGACACAATCACTTTCAATTTGACTTTTGGTCTTGTTTTCAGCACATTGTTTCAGACACAAGTCTGTAGTCAGCCGCGTAGGGCTGTGTGTCATGGAGGAGTGATCGTCAGAGAAACCCACAGAAAAGAGCATTTTACTGAGACTCGGGAGACCCCTGAGAGCTTAGTGGGGGTTTCTTCTGCAGAGGACGAAGAGGAGGACTGACACTGACACCGAGGACCTGGAAACCATCCAGGGTGTTCAGTGAGAAGCACCTCGAAGGCATGTCCCTCTCCTCAGCCCAGTTATCCATCTCCTCAGTTATCAAGTGACGTTGATAACCTTCTTTCCAAAAACAGGAGGGCATCAGCCCTTTCTTTTATCGTGGTGCTTTTATCCCAGTACCAAGGTTCCTTCTTGGCAGAACTGTTCACAGGAAAGTGGTGGAAAAGAGAATTTGGGATGTGAACACCTAAACTCTTCATTTTTTTAATTTGGATCATGGCTTATGTTTCTGAGCTGAGGGGAAGATGCAGACTTTCCACTGCAGTAGCTATTATATACAATCATCTGGGCCCTTTTTCAATTACCACAACACTAACGAGGACTCGGGAGTGTCTTCATCTTTGTCAAAATACTTTAGGGAAACCCTTTACAGCTTCTAATTTTCTTATGCGTTGTGTGCTGCATTTATTGATCTCGGTTAACGTATGTCAGATGTAAGAAGAAGAGGAGCTGTGACTTTGTGAAGGTTTGGAAGGAGGAGATGCCAGCCTGAGCCTTCTTAAACTTCAGTAGATAGTTTTTGTGTCAGCACGTAGATGTATGCTGCAACATGAAGAATGCAGTGAGTAACTGAAAGGACTGAGATCGGTTTTGTTACCGCCGAGCATGACTTCAGGCTGTGTGTTTACACCATAACTAACAAACCTTGCTTGGACTTAGCACAACAGAACGGCTTCTGGTGTTTTTCCAAATCTGCAGGTTTACAGTTAGAGCATGATTAGTCCGGTTTCAGGAAAGGTTGGTTTCCACAAGATAGCGTTGACAACAAGTGTGAGATGCAGGTACCTGCAGCCAAATGGAAGTTGTTGCTTTTAAGAGCATTAAAGTCTAAATTTTGTTTCCTTCTTCAGCTTGCACATATAAAAACCAGGAGTGCCGCTTGACCATCCATTACGAACATGGATTCTCTCTTACAACTGAACCACAAGATGGTGCCTTCTCTAAGATAATTGCACAATATCCCTACGAAAAACTGAAAATGTCCTCAGATGATGGGATAAGGATGCTTTATTTAGACTTTGGAGGAAAGGATGGAGAAATTGTAAGTACTGCATTTAGCAGAGATGCACGCTACCACCTCTTTGGTAATGCATCCTTAAGGCTGTGGGGGTGGCGAAGCACTAATGGCAGTTGGACTAGATGATCATTGTAGGTCCCTTCCAAGTGAAATGCTCTATTCTGTTCTAATAACAGCTGGGCAGTACCAGGTTCCAGAACCAGTATTTAGAGGCTGTGCTTTCTAGTACGAGATAAACTAAAAAGAGAGATAAAATGGTAAAACCATGCAAAGAGGGATTGAAAGTTTTCTTAAATATAAGAACAAATTGTTTTTTATGTAGCCAAATTTTAGAATTTTTATATGCATACATTTCACTTTTTAAATGATTGTGGGTGGAAGAACTTCAGAATGAGATATTATTAATTCCAGCGAACACATACGGACTTTATGTTATGACAACAAGCCATGTTTTAGACATTTTTGAATATCTAGTTGCTGAAAAAAAATGAAGACTACAGATGTAGTGCATCTGATTAGGCCTCTAAGTTAGCTGTCACAATGCCTAAAAATAAGGTGCTTATTCCTACAAGCAGTTTAGTTACCATAAATTATGCATGTAAACATGGTCTTTCCTGCCAGATTTTTTTCAGAAGTTCCTGAGCACATTGGGTGCTTAATTCTTCACATCGCCTTTGATAACATATACTCTGCAAACTGCTTATTGGCAGGCTTTCAGAAGGGAGTCTGCTACTAGCTCTGAATAAAGTTGATGTATGGTTGGTGGAAGGGCAAATCTGGTTGGTTTTGATGTGAACCTAGTGTTGAACCTGCTGTCCACCCTGACAAGTCTGCCATGCTCAGCAAGCGCGTGGTGACATCATCTGAACTGTGACTACGGATAAACGAGTCTCAGTTCCGTCTCACTGCCACCCGTGTGAACAGAGGAGCACCCGTGCAGCATCAGCGGAAGGAGCGGTATGCCGGCTTCAGCAGTGACCACCAGCAGATGCACTGGGTATTGGACACAGCAGAACCACCACCATCCCTGGTCAGAAACAGAGCCCAAAGAGATGGAGAGTCAAACCTCTTGCGGCATCTGGCTCAGTTTTCTGCTGCTTACCTGGGGGATGCAAGCCCAGAGGCACCAGGATCTCATCTGCTCTCAAGATGCTTATTACTTACTTTTAGTAACCTAAATATTTGCAGCTGTATGCAAAGAAAAGACAATATGTTGTAATAAAGGGTTGTTATTAATAGAAGTCTGTTGAAAAGACCAGGCAGCAAATCACGTACTCCATAAATGATTGCTTATTTGAGCTGTAATCTAATCTAATCATTCTCAATTTGATTTCTTTCTGTACTTTCAGCAACTGGACCTTCATTCCTGTCCAAAACCAATTGTGTTCATCATTCATTCCTTCCTGTCGGCAAAGATTACAAGACTCGGCTTGGTGGCATAAGCGGAATACATCTGTTTCTGCAAAGAAAGACGGCGTGACCATGCTAATCTGAAGTACAGTCAACAGCAGCAACCCGTACCAGCTAGCAGCATACACTGGCTTGGGGCTCAGTACTGGGCCCTGGTCATTTCTGCAGTCTTCCAAGGCCCAGGTTTCATTTTGATCAGCTATGGAGGTGGCATGACAAGGAAAACAATGGATTTCATTGTAAATAATGGGATTTAAAAATCCCATGAGACAGTAAAAGCGTGTAGTACCATACTTGTAAATGTTTCAGAATCATAAATTGTGCCTATTTCAATGTACTTGTTTGTATAGAATAAGTAAAGGGCTAAGCAGACAAGAGTGGGTGTTGGTTGTGGTGCAACCTCAAGGTTGGTTGAGTAGAAGTTCTCCAAACAAGATTGTCCCACCACCCAAAAGTAAAATATTTTTTCTGTGCTAACCCGTGCACTGCTTACAGAAGATTTTTCTTTTGGGGTGCCATCAGAACCCGTCGCTTGAACACCCAGCAGGGCCGGCCAATACGCACCTGTGAGTCCGATGCTCTAAAGCAATACAGGTGTGGGCAGTGAACAGCTGGAGGGTCCCTGCTGAGGGGCAGTTTCAGATTAAGTGATAAATACATCTTACCTACATTCCCAGCGATGGATGCAAAGCACGCCTAGCTGTAGCGCGGTACTGAGAGCCGGCTGCCAGGGGGGTGCAGGTAGGAGCGTCCTTTGTTAATGAACACACAGGATGTATTATTTACAGTGACTTCCCAGAACAGCTCAATGAGTTGCAGCTACCCAGGATCCCCAGCTCCGGTAAAAGGTACCTGAATCCATGTTGAAGCACGACCTAAGCTTCTGCCAGCACATTTCCGTGGCAGTTTTCCAACAGAAAGCCATGCTGAGCTTCCTGTCCCCCTACCCTTGCTGTGTCACCCCCTCAGCTCTGACAAGGCTGGTTGTGTGTGGTCTTCCTCGAAGAATAAATGTGGGGAAGGAGGAAGACTTGATTTTTTGAGAGTTTTCTGGATTAGATGCGAAAAGTTATTCAAGCAGCTCCACAACAGTGAGGAAACACACCAGGGCAGGAACACGAGCTGCACTGCCAGAAAAGCCTTAATGTGGAAGGAACTGCTCCTGCGAGCATGACTTGGCAAGTCCAGATTTATTCCTTGCTGGTGAAATGCAAGATGTTCTTCTCTGTACCCACAACTTACTCTTTTAAGTCAAAACATGCGAATCACCAAGTTGCAGCCTTGCTCACAGTTAGGTTGGGCACGAAGCGGGCAGGAACGCTGACCTTCCTCATCGGAGCTGGCACACGCAGCCTGCACCTGGAACTACTCCATTGGCTTAGTGTGGTCGGGTGGGAACAGAAAGACGCAGAACAGGGATGGCATTTATGTTGCTCTTACTTCATAAACAAACTCCGTCATACAGGGGTGGGGGTTTGTTTGCTTTTAGAGTTTTGCCCTAAATACACGTTTTCAGGACAGCAACTGTGCAGGAAGCAATAAAACCGAAGTTTGTGGAAGTTCACTTGTCATACTACAACACTTGTTTTATTCTTGAGAAAGCACATCATAAGTTTCAACTTAGCATCACTTGGCTGGCAAAGAGGAAAATTAAAGCCACAGTTTGGTTCCATGTTGTTTTTAAGCTAAGTCTTGAGAGTTAAGTGTAAGTCATGCTGTTTATTCACAGCATAGGAATTAGTTCATGGTGGTTTCCATAAGTATCTTAATCATCAAAAGTAATTAAAAAATTAGGATGGTGGGCTGAATTCACAAATACAGAAAATAATAATTGAAGAACAACAGCTGCATTGCCGTTTGGAAGAGCAGCCCCACTCCCAGCGCCTCTCACCGGCCAAAAGCAACCCCGGGAGGGGATTCACCTTGCTGTGAACTTTGTTTTTACTGTCACGGTACTTGCACTTAAAAATTAATTCCTCTTGTAAATTCAGAAGGTAGGAGATAACAGCTTACATCACTTACCAATAATTTCCAAACATTTCTCATTTAGCGACCACTGCCGTTCGCGTAACTCTGTGGCAGTTACTTGGGTCTCCTTTGGCTTGGAAGCTTCTAGGAGAGCACCTTCTGAGAAGCCGAGAGCAGTCGGTACACTCGGGGACTGGGTCTTCGAGTCTGAACTCACATCACAGTGTCAAGTAAAGCATTGCGTGAAGTTTCTAAAAAGCGATTCAGGACACTTTTATTTGCTGTTCCAAAGTCTAACTTCAAAATCTGGATGCAGGCTCCTGTCAAAGTTCCAGAGGTTACAACTTGCATACTGTGGGGTAGGTTAAATACGTGTGTAAACTATACTGCACTATTTCCTTATTCCTTTAACACTTACAAATCACTGGAATGTTACACCTAACATGTATGTGCATTGTAAATACTACAAATTCCTATATTAGTACCAACAATTAAATGAGACAATATGTAATCTAAGGTGCTCAGTACTATATGAAGTATAAGTGAATAACTAAACAGTTTGCAAAGAAAATTCATATTATATATATTTATAGAAAAAAAAGTAATTACAGATGCTATTTCTTCATTTTCAGATTTTGGACTGATTCATATTTGGATGGGATAGACAAATGAAATATGGACCTACTCCACATTTATAAGAGTTATAGTGAATATTTATATTTTAGAGGAAAAGAATATATTTAATAAAGTCATTTATTGGATTTTTGTGAGGTGAGCTTACTTTGTACCCACACAAGGCTGTCCTTTGGTTTGGGGCTGGGGAAACTCCCGTTTTAAGCCTCAGTCATTCTGTAAGCATTCAGTTACTTGAGAGGACTATTCGTCGTATTGATGGGATGACTTCTAAAAATCTGTAAACAAAGAAACAAACAAAAGTATTCAAGATCTGTCAAGAGGGCATTGGTGCTTTCCTTGAGGTAAGCTTGGTGCCCACACAGCTGCGGTGCTGTTGATGCCAGGCCAAGAGCAGCATTTTTTTTTTTTGCTGCTGGCATTTACTGAAAGGCCAAAGAGATCACAGAAAGAGAGATGTTCTGGGCAAGGTGGTTCAGACTTACCTGCTGAAGTTACAACGCGTCCTCTCTTGCTTATATTTAACTGTGCAGTTACAGAGATCATTAAAAAAAAAAAAGAACAAAAAAAAGAACAGAAACTTCTGCTCAAGCTTCCACATCCAAGGAGTGAGGCCAACATGTGCTTTCCTTAGTTCTTATGAACAGTTACAGAAAAAAGGATGTATTTCTTCCTCTCCAATTCTTAACTTAGTGGCCCAAATCGAAAAGCCAACTGCAGAATTTAAATCTGAGGTATGGCAGACCAGCCTCATCGAAATCCTAAAAAGCCGTATTCTAGAGTCTCATTCCTTTCACAAAATACTGACTGTGAATGCAACGGTCTGATCAGAAAGCCTGTAGAGCAGCTTCACCATTAGAAAGACTTGGATACCTATTGGAACATATGTGTTACTGGAAAAATGTGATATAAGGTGTTTGTTAAAAAAATGAAATAAAATAAAGCTGATTTGACCGTGTTCAGGGAAGCATACTGGTGTTTCCTGCTCTTTAAGCAGAACTAGAATCTCTCAAGGTACTTTATAAATCAGACCACAACTCTTCACGTGCTACCAAGTAAATCGCTACCATGAACATCATGAGAATTGGTGTTTTCCGAATAATGAAACGAGGGCTTTCTCTTTTCGGCGGAAGGTAAGTATTCCTTCTTCCCACAGGTCACGGGAGCACGCTCCATCCAGCTCTTTGCTTTGGGAAGCGCCGATCATTTGAAGCAGAGGTTGATGCGATTTCCATCTGTGTAAGACTTCTCGATGTCTCCTTACCCACGTTTAGAAGCTAACTGGAGTTTTTTTGGTTTCAGTGAAAGTAGAATTGGAGCCTAAACAAATAATATGTTCCAGATTGTTATACTATCATTGATTTATAAATTTATCTTATTTTTCATGAGAGTCAAACTGTCAGGTTTATAACTAGCTGTTTGCTGGGACTATTTACTCTACATGCACACTATTACTATGGTATATATTACTATACATACACACAGTTACCGTAAATGCTATAATTTGGAACTGTATCTAAAATGGACACTTGAATTCAGTGGTGACTTTCATATTAAAGAGCAGATATTAATAATATACTAGCAAAATTTCAAGAAACTGAGCCTGCTTGATATAAGCGAACTCCTAAATGAACCACGGCAAAAGTTTAGTTTAAAAGCATGAGGGGAAAAGAATTAAATATTTAAGTAACAAAGATAACAACCTCTTCTGAACATATCATCTACTTTTTACACATTAGCTTTGCAGTTTGTTTTCTTCGTCGTAATTTCTGTGCTTGTGTAAATAATGAGAGGCATTAGAAAACAAATCCCAAGGGAGAACTGGAGAGTGAATTTGGAAAAGCATTTGTACCCAAGTTAAGTTCTGTTGTAGCCCAGCAACATTCATCACGCGAGTGCTGTAATACTAGAATGATCGTTTCACCAAGTAATCGCAACCACATCAGTGCTGTCTTACCCCAGTCTTGCCTAAGAGCACAACATGGATTACGGGTAGACCATAAACGCGTACTGGTGAGTATGACTTATATCCTGACTTGCAAAAACACGAAAGCAAGCACCCAAACCTTCTACAGCAAAGTATGCTCAGGGCAGACTGGATTTGGGGCTCACCGACCATGAAAAAGAAAATAATTTGAAGTTGAGAGGCAAAGAGTGACATCACATTCTACATCACATGAGTTACAACACATTAGCTGAGCTGTGGGAACTCTCAGTGTGGGGTTTTTGAACTACGACAGATGTAAGATAATTTGGTTTACCACTGTTAGGTCAAATTATTTTGCATGCCTTTTTGGGGGTTAAGAGCAACCCCAAGGACAGTTATCGCAGCTCAAATGGGGCCCAGTGTTATTAAACCGCGATAACAACTGAGCTATCACTTATCCTAAAAACCACAACATAATCACAAAGAGCAAATGAGACCTGGGCAGCACTGTGAGTTCAGAAGTGGGAATCAGGCAAACAAACCATACATCAAAACGCTTATGTTTCCCTAAGTGCTTTCCTGCTGATCATTTCAGGCCAGCCTTTGCGTCGACAGTATTAATTAAAACAATAACCGTTGGGTTCTACTTGCTCATAAAGTAAGACAGAGAGTATCTAAATCCAGGGCTCACTGTGGACACCACAGAGAGGTAAGGGAGGAACGAGAAAATAATAGAGAATAATTTTAAAAAGCACCTTTGTATAGAAGTCCTTCTACAGATACATGCGGATAGTTTTTAATTAAAAAAAAACAGCTAAAGATTATTAATTACTTTCTGGAAAAGGATTTTTTTTGCTCATGGCAGCAAGCCATAAGCATGTTATAAAATGTGGAGTTTCTGTACTTTTCCTTATCAACTTATGCATAATTTGTTAACTACAATTTTTTTTGTAATTACAAGTATATAAACCCCCCCCAAAATTAAGTAGGAAATGAAACTTTCAGTAGCATGCTTTAGTATTTGGACAATTGTATCAGCGCTCAGGCTGAAGAGATGAGATTATAACTTAAGTCTTTCTTCTCTCTCTATTTGGAAGTAGAGACTTTCTTTATGCAATATTGGGTGTTAAGGAAAATTAATATCTTGATTAATTTCTTGTTTTAGCTGAAAAGCATTTTAAATTTAACATAGTACAAGTGTAAGTGTTCACGTATTTTAAAGTGTTTGTCTCTAAGCATATTCATACAATTCCATGAAGAAACAATTTCTGTCTTGAATGCAAAGAAGTGTGAGCCATACGCAGTAATTAATACATTGGAGCAGTTTCATGCATGCACTTATTAAATAATTTTTTAATTATCTACCCTCATTGTGTTTCTGTTTCACCAAATCAGTAAAGCCCTTGAAGTTATTAACCTGCACGCTATGAATAGGTCGTGTTGTGCAGACAAAGGTAATCCCGCTCCGGAGCGGTCGTGTTCTAAGACGCCCGTTGTGCTCTCTAGAGCCCACGGGCACAGCAAAACAGCTCCGGAGCTCTCCTGCGGCCGCTCGGGGTGCAGATAAAACAAGTACACCCGCAGATAAAAGGTCTTGAAGAGCTCAGGAGAACAATACACACTGGAACAAGGGAACAGAAGAGTTAAATGCAAGATCTCATTAGACACCATAAACCTCTGTAGGGCTCGGCTTTACACAAGATACACTTAAGCAAAGAATAAATGTCACAAAGTCAGGAAGGCTCCTGAGAGAATGAGTAGATTTTACAGCGTTAAGTCTAACCTACACGTGGTTCAGTTGAATTACTTTTTCATAATATTAAATTTCATTTGTATTAGTGTTGCTTAATCCATTTTCCTTCCAGGAGAATATCGCAAATGCTAACGCTGCACCTCTATCAATTTTAAGCATGTTAGTTTATATGACACATAGGAAATCCTTACACTGAAAGTTGTAAACCAGATTTGTTTTGGTAGGAAATTCTCATCTCAACATAATGTTAATTTGAATAATTACAGTAGTACAAACCAGGCACATGCCTGAGATTTAAGCAAACAGAGGCTGAATTTAGTATTTTCCTGTGCTTGCAACTCAGGTAGAAATTCTTCTTTCCGTTACATTCCACTGTCGCACGCCAGCTCTTTCACAGCTCTCACAATCACCGTTACTGCGATCACTTTGATTTTCTCCCCTCCCATGAAAAGAAATCTCAGAACTCTGTTATGATTTGTTCTAAGGAGTGTTACAAAGAGTACACATGAAATTATACCAGAAATTCAGCTTGTAAAACAATGATCCTTTCTTTAATGGGACCTTGCATCGAGTTTCAAAAGACATGTTTGTTTTGTTTTTTTCTTATACTACAACACAGAGATAAAACTGTGACTCAAATTCTATTTGCTTTCCACCTGCAGAACAGGATCTGGTTTTAATTATTTTATAAAATGTCAACGGTCGACGCTGTAAACAGCAGTTTATATAACAGCAAGTAGTAATAAATAGCAGAGAGGTTTTCACGCAAAATGGTAAAACAAAGTAGTTTTGTTATAAAAATTAAATCTGGTGGGGTTTTTATTCACATAAAAAACAAATATACTGGTTGAAAAACATACTAAGCTTTATCAAACCAAGTCAAGCTATATTCCTTTTAACAATGAAACATAATAAATACGCATATAAAATAAAAACCTTTTTCATTTGAATTTTTTAAAAAATTAAAACTTTCACTATAAAAAGTTTCAAAACGTGCTACTGTGCTTGAGAATTGAGTCTATATAATTACACCGACCAGAGTCCTTCCGGCGCGTAGACACGCGTGCGCACGCGTTCGGCAGTGTAACGCTTTTCTTACAATCCGAAGTGCTCTGTCTCTGCCGTTTGGAGGAAGGCGTGAACAGCAGCCGGTCAGTGCCTCTACTTGCCAGCCTTCTCCAAAACCCATTCAATCACCTGGGACAAGAAATGAGAAAACAAATGATTTACACAACTGCGGTTCTTGAAAGCAACTTGAGAACGTCTCATACAATTTATCAATTCTTTCTTTATCACCGCCTCTGTCACCACCCCTGTGGTGTTTACTGAACCGGATTTAAAAGTAATCCATTCAAAAGGAGAGAGCGTTGTTAGCAAACCGAGAGGATTCAGCGTTACCCAAGAATTGTATTTCATTTTACAGAATGCCCTGCCTTTAGAAAAAGGCATTTTGGATCCCCTGAATTGAGCTACTCCACCCCATGCTCTCCATGCACCAGGCAACAAGGTGCAGGCACAACGCTATACAGCTAGTGTTCCAGCACAAAAAATTCCTAAAGCCACAGAGGAAAGAATAAAGGATAATTTGTGCTCTGCTGTATCCACAACCATTATTACTGCTGTTTCCCAAACTGGGTAGCTGTTCAGACCACTGACTGGTCCTGGGCAATTCCATTTTTTATAAAGCAATTTCAACGTATTCTCAAATGCAGGGAGAGGTGGCCAGCTTCAGAGATGCCCAATTTTAACGCCTCTTTGCCAACAGCAAACATACGTAAAACTACCAACTGGCCTCCCCAGGCAAAGATGGTGGTGAGAAACAATATATACCGCCAATATCCCAGTTCCACACAACCCGTGTAGTTTTTGAAACCTTATGATCTGTAGTAAGCAATTCACGAGGGAACTGAGTACAGAACACAATAAATATTCCTCTCGTAGAATAAATTCTGTGGGGATCTAGCAGTTTTCCATAAGAGTTCAGATTTTCTTATTTAACTCCCCCAGTCCAAATCCTTCCATTTAATTTACGATTTTGAAAACTGTACTGTAAAGAGTCACGATACTTTTTTTTTTTTTTTTAAAATCACAGAGTCACTTCAGCATGATTTAAATCAGCGAGTTAATTAATTTCTGGAGGACAGGAGTATTTACTCCTGTCATTTGCTCTGTGCTACTGTTCACGTAAGTCCCACCTTACACACAAATAAGGTCATCTGATAGCTCTTGCGGTTACAGCTGTTCCCAAGCCTAAAATTACTGATTTTCATTGCTTATTTTAAGAAATTAATTTCTTTTTATAGATCCATTTACTGCTTCCTAACCTTTGAAACGAAATGTTATTTCCTTCAACACAAGGAAAGAATAATTCCCTAATGATCCAGGCTTCTCACAAATGAAGAAATATCTCATCTCTGCTTTTTTTTTTTTTCTTTTTTTTTTTCCCCCCAGTGACATGGAAACATTTATTGCCTTCACTTCCATTTCTCGCTGTGGCACATCATATTGGCAGCTATAACTAGAATATCATCTAAAACCTGAATATACGCAACTGGAAATTTTGCTATGGGACTACTGATTGAGAGAGTTTTTGTGAGATCAGAGAGTGAAACGAGACCTGCAGCCAAAGGAATGCATCTCTTCATCTCTTAAAGCTATGGACTAAACCATTCTACAGCCAAGCTGCCACAGCTGCATTTATCCATCGCTAGTTACAGGAACAAACAAGCAAATGGTCTTACCTGTTTAGCATTGTTATTTGCAGTTTTCTTCATTTCATCAAGAAGTCCTCTAGAAGTTTTAAGATCCTAAATATGAAACGCAAAGCCACAGAAATTAGCAAACTCATACGCTCGTTCTAATTTGGATTATAACAGCCCTAATAACCAGGGGCGGGAGCGTGTGTTACTCTTTCATCACCTTGTTCAGAAGAATTATTTAACTTTGTTTCTTTTTTTTTTTTTAAAGAAAGAAATAATCTAAATCTATTCCAACGGGTTGCTGCTTTCCCTACAGCAATCCAAACCTAGTACCCAAGTGTGCAGTTGGCCACATTTTTCCTAACCCTCCAAACACTTCCAGACATGTCTTTTTTTTTTTTTTCTTAAATGATAGTTAAAATTCTTACACTCTTGATTGAAATCTTATTTCTACATAAAAATGGAAATCAACCGGGCACTTAGACTGCAATGCAGAGTTCTGGCAAAGAACAGAGAAGAGGACATGGAGAAAGAAAATCAGTGCGAGAAAGGAAAAACCTAGAACAGTTTGTCTGTTTTGCAGTCCAATTAGCCCAACCTAATCCACTCTCTTAAACAAAGGACGCACGTAACTTTGCCTAAAGAGAAAGGAAAACTAGGAAAATTCATTTACTACTTGTCTCCAAAGGAAAATGATACCACGTTTCTGAAGCACGCAGCACACAAAAGGATTCAAAGGGCTCCTACAGACTTGGGGCTGCAAGACAGCTCAGGACAACAAAATCCTGCTACAACTCTCTCCCTGTCGGCTTTCTGAAGGACCGGATCACTGCAGTACTCTTCCTTTTCCTCTCCTACTTGGAATGGCACCATCAACCCATCTGATTTGCCCTACTCACTCATCCCTACCGCAGTTCTTTCAGATTTTGGATTAGAAGATTTTCCTTCGGGGCATATTTCAGGGAGATTTTGGGAGCGCTTACAGAATGACTGTGCAATTGTGTTCTAATTATTTAAGATGTTGGTTCTCATCAGCAAGATGTTCTAATTGTCTGTGTAAGCATTCAGCCCTCTTCCAATTGCAACTTCATTTAGCTTAAATCACCTTTACTGAAGTTGACTAAACTGAGTTAGCTCCCAAATAGCGGTAGGCTAAATGAATGCAGACGAACAGAAACAGCCGCTCAGCTTGCGAGCAATAGCTTTTAAACACCCTCCGCTCTAATTTAACCCCGTTTTGTGCCCGGACTGGTAACTAACTAGTAAGTAACTAGTCACTAGAAGTAACATGGGCTGAAGCACTGACTCCTAGGTATCGTGGAAAGAATTCTTACCTCCTCCTAAAAATGAGGTTGATGCAATTCTACATGGCGCTGACAGGTCAGTGTGTGTTAGATAGTTGTGCACATTTACAATGCATTTACAAGGACTTCTGTGAGCATGTCAGGGGACTAGAATTTCTGAGTCAGTTGTGTAAGCTCCCTGTTGAGCCTTAGCACAAGGGAGGAGCTGAGCTGTCACAGTTGTGGCCGCGAGACAGCTACAACAGCTAAGGAAGTATAGTATAAGCATGACCTTAACCTACCAGACCATCGCTTTAACATGTTATCTCACATAAAAGACTACTGCTTTGTAAGGCTTAAAAACAAATAAACAACCACCAAAATATATCGTGAAACTTGCTTCTGCATTTGGTAAGGCCAAAGGTTTATCCACATACTCTACAAACTACTAACACATCTTTAGGAAGTACTAGCCTAATCAAGTCTGAATATCCCACAGTCCCTCTCAAGTTTTATTCAGGAATGGATTCACTTAACTAAGAACAAACAACTCTAAGAGCATGTCTTCTAGTTACCTTTAA
Source organism: Chroicocephalus ridibundus (assembly GCF_963924245.1). Taxonomy (NCBI): domain Eukaryota; kingdom Metazoa; phylum Chordata; class Aves; order Charadriiformes; family Laridae; genus Chroicocephalus; species Chroicocephalus ridibundus. Next base: position 155,196,458 of record NC_086285.1, on the reverse strand, counting down.
GTAGAACTTTGATATCTCAAATAGGCGCTGGCTGCATGATGCAAAGCACTTATGATCCTCTGCAATTCCATGTTTTTGAAGAGTCTTGGCAACCACCTCCTTCAGCATCTTGGAAGCAACAGAAACACACTCAAAAAGTTCATCCCAATTACTGGCATGAAAAATTGTTCAAGGGGGGGAAAGGAAAAATAATAAAAAAAAAAGAACATCTGATCTTTTTTGATCTTGGCTCTGTTTTTAATCCATTGGCCAAATGCTGTCAACCCACTGACCAAATTTGGGAAGAGTTATTTAACAATCTGTTTCTATTTCCTTCATCTCAAAAATTAAGGAAATGCTTACATGTCAAAGCAATGTAAAGGATCAGTGAATACTCATGTGGAGCTTGGAAAAAAGAAAAAAAAATTGATAATGGCTTGGGTTTTCTCTTCCCCAAAATACTATATATATATAAAAATATAACTTTTCTTTATATTGATATTCCCTTGTTTGACACATCCATATTAAAAAAAAAAATAAAAAAATATAATCAGACACTACAGACCAATTAGGAAATTTACTGTGAAATTCTTTATATCAGAGATGTTTAAACTTTGCTGTAGGTCTGAATGAGTCACACCAATTTACGCTTACTTGGGTCATTCCCAACTTGCCTTTGACAGCACAATGCCAACATTCACGCAGTGCCCTCTCTAGCACCCTGGGATTAATTTAAAATTAGGATCACCAAGTCAGAAACAGTTTTGCATACTGTATTTTAAAAGTGGCATTTGTAATATATACAGCTATTAATTAAACATTATTGCATCAAAGTATTTAAATGTTATCTCAATTAATGGACTTGTACAACTACTGGAATATCTTGATTCTCAGAATAGTCTGTTCTTCTACAATGGCTTTGACTGTCCAAGCTGAAACCAGGACACCCTTCCAGCACAGATATTTCTTCGGTGCCTTTAGGTTTTATATTAATTTTCTACATGTCATAACTCCTATTCATTGATATCCATTCCCACCTTTTTTATGCCTAGTTGTTATTCCACTCAGCCTTAATTCCCTGGGCATGATATAATACTCCTTACATACTTTTTCACTGCTTGCTTCCGCAGCACTCTCCTCAGTGCCTTCAGGATTCACTTACACAAGTGAACGGAATGAAATTTAACAGTAACAAATAGAGATGAAGACAGTTCGCTTTCAGTTAAAGAATTAAAAAATCAAGTCACATGGGAAGACGTTAAGCAGATGCCTTTTCACTAAGCAACCAACATAAGGCTTTTACCCGTGTATGTTTCTGGGATCTTGATTCCTTAGCCGGCTTTGAAGTCTGGGATTCAGTTGCAATCATGCAACTTCCTGAGTCAACCTTAGTGGTTACTTTGTGGGCTTGACCAGGCTGTTTCAATGGCATCGAAGCTAAGGAAACTGCTCTTTCAGAGCGCTTCCTCGCTACAGCAACTGTGTAGTGACTCCCACTACTCCCGCTTGCCTGAGAGAGGAGGGAATCTGTACTCTCAGATTTGGTTAGCCTGGAAAGACAAAAAAAAACAAAACACCAAAACATTTTTTGTATCAGAAGAACACTTCACTCACTGATTTGGTCTCTGATATATAGACCCACTACACCTGTGATTAAAAAAGTCTAGAAACGAACTGAAGAAACGAGATAAACTCTGTGGAAGAAGGGGTAGTTTTGCATACGGAGAACAGAATTTGCTGGCCTCCAGTCCCAGGATAAAACAAAACTTCTTGAAACTACCTAATTTCTTTTGGCCCTACAGGGATGTCACAACTCATTTTTAACTATGGGAAGTTGGGCGTTACAATTCTACTGGAACATCATAAATGCTTGATCCTTCAACTGTAAGGGCGGTCGTAATTCTGAAACTCCAATTTATGAAGTGCTAAGTACAATCACATCTTCTTTTCTAACTATTCAGTAAGCTGCAAAAGATATGGATATTCCTAAAACCATACCTCTATTTGAGGCTTACTGTGATTAGATTGCAAAGGGTACCAAACTGGAAAGAAGGAAGAAGTGAAGTATTGAAGTAAAAAGTGAATTCAGAAGTAGTGTTACGTAGCAGTTAATTTTTTATTGATGCAAAGAGTTTGCATCTTCAGAGTGAGGACAAGGTACAAAGGAAAGTCTTAAAAACTAGGCTTCCAGAAAAGATTTTAATAAACAAGGCTGACAATAAGTTTGAATTTTGGTAGGTCACCTTATACCAGCAGTCCTTTGGATTAGGAATTTAATTATTCTGTTTGCGCAGTACTTTCTAAATCTTTAGCTGTTCATTTGTACTGCAACAGCGCTGACAGTTTCGGTCTGAGATGAGCCTATCTGTCACCTTCTCAAAGGCACTTGAGACTGCAAGATACAACCCCAAATATCTTAAAATAAAAGGTGCCTGTGCTGCATGGTTTTGATTAATCTAATGCTATCAATGAGAAGTCACACTTGAGGGAAGAAATGAACCTACAGAAGAGGATTAAACAACTAGAGTATTCGTCTAGATAGCTTGACTAAAAACATTTCAAGATGAAAGAAAAGACGCATTTCACAAGAGACCACTGAAATATTTCAAGCTAAAGATTTATTTTATTCAGTGCATTACCTTTTCTTGGGATAAAAGCAATCCAAGTCTTTTGATCTGCGTTTTAGCCTTGATGCCTCTGTTTTGAATTCGCTTTGTAAAGACTCTCCATCAGGGACACTTCCAGGCTCCGACAAGACTGCGGGAGATGGGAGAGGGCTCAAGACAACCGGCACAGGGCAGCACTCTTTGGTGCAAGTCGTCTGAGTTTCATAGCGAATAAGACGAGTTTGAAGTTCAGCATATCCCACATCTCTCTCTAAGGCTCTTCTGTTATCCAGACAATATCTAAAATTGAAGTTTGTGAGAAATCTGTGAGAGAAAGTCTCTTGTTTTCTTACAATCAGGAAAAAAAAAAAAACAAACCACAGAACAACTTACTTTTTGACTATCATATAATCTCCAAAACTTTTTCTGTTTGGACTGGTGTATTGTTCTGAAAGATATCTTGAAACAGCCCAGTAAATTAACACATGCCTGATGGATTTAGCTATATTTAAGTCTAACTCTAACTCCAACAAAGAAACTGAATCATACACTGTTTGTAAGTCTTTACCCCGTGGTCTTACGCATAAGATTTCCATGGACGTTAACAGAATTTTTTCCTTGAACAATAGGATGCTGACAATGGATTTTTTGCTCCTTATAGTCAGCCCTGTGTTACATTTGTATCATCAGTCTCTCCATTTTAAGATTTTACTGGTTTTCATATTCATAGAATAGTTTGGGTTGGAAGAGACCTTTAGAAGTCACCTAGTCCAACCGTCCTGCAGCGGGCAGGGACATCTTCAATTAATTCAGTCTGTACATAACAGATGTTACCCCTGTTAACGTGCCAACCAGTGTGGAACTCCAATAAAACAGCAATGAGGACAGCTCTGAACCCAAATACATGACGAACCCAGCACACCACAGTGGATACAGCATTTTCAGACCTCAGACCTTACAAGCATCCATCAAAACATTAAGATCCAGAAACATATAAAATGATACACTCTAACAAGATAATATGATCATGCAATATCCCTCCGTTTTTTCCTGGGAGAATGCAACTTTGCTGGCCAAAAATCCCCAACCAACCAAAACAAACAACACGAGATTTCTTCAGTGCACATGCCATAAAAGAATCACATAGGAAATGCCTGAAGAACACATCCCAAAGCATAACATATGTCATTTTCAAGTTACCAGTGCTTCAGGAATCCCAAAACGCAACGACACTGACATAATTTTAGGAAAAGCCAGGTTTTGCCAAAAACTAGGTTGCTGTGAGATTGTACTAATTGAGTGTAACTATGAGGAAGAACCAACTATGAGGAAGAACCGTCACGGTAAGTGTTTAAATGCTATTTAGTATAGATTCTTTGCTAATTGCACTCTTCGGAAATGCAACTTTCAGCTTTGTCTGAGATAAGTACTGCTATATGAGAGAGTCACATTTTTTAAATGCTAAAAATACAGGAGTGTCCCTGAACAAGCACAAGCTTCCCAGCTTCCTATTGATTACACAAAGAATAAGCGGTTTAATCAACCAAATCAAAACAAGAAAGTGTATTAAACATCAGGGAGCTGAAAGAGAACAAACGAACAGTGCTAACTCAGTGAAATATACTCATGAGATTGCATCTGTACAAAACGCATCTCAACTGACTTTTCTCTTGTGTAAATTTCCAAGATTCCTTGCAAGACGCCAGTAACTTACGTTACCTCTACCGCAGGGAAAGACAATGCTATTATTGATATTACTCCATCCTTTTCTTAACAAGCATTCTGAACAACGTGAGCTATCTCTCAGCCCACCCTCCAAACTACTCAGCAATGGTTCCTATCCTTAGGAACTCTAGAAATATTCTTTACGTTTATTTCTTAACATGGAGTTACATTAAATTTCTAGATCCGATTTTTCCACTTTTTTCAGAGTATTTCATATTCAGGGAGAAATTCACTTTTCTAATAGCAGACCACTGAATCCATTTGTACAGCTGAGTGAGACTTTCCACGAGAAATAAATTCATTACCTGATAAGAGTAAGTTCTCTTAACTTACAAATTTCAAGGTATTTAATTTTCCTTATTTATATTCTCAGTCCCCTGAGTAATCACATCCCCTACAAAGATAAAAATGTTTTTATCTTTAGAAGTTAAATTGCCATTTTACTCACTCTGCTTTAACGGCAATTACTTCCTCTTTGCAACACAAGATCCAAGTGTTTGGCACAGGTTCATTACATCAGAAATTTGATTTAATCATAACTGCGACTCCTGGTTTTGTTGACAAGACTTTACTTCCAAATATAAATACATCAGCTATGCAGATGGAAACTGCAATCACAACTGCACGGTACAAAACACATCCGCTCCAAAAGACCATGTGTTCCTACGATATGTTCTGACTGTACAGGTCTAGGTTCCTCCCTTTTGCACTAGTTTCTACCGTCTCACTCTCCTGCTTTCCTCCCTTATTGCTAGCACGTTTCCCTTGTAACATTAATGTGCCAGGGTCCCCCTCCTCTCCACAATATCCATGCCTCCCTCTGGTCATATTTTGCTATGAGAAGAGGCAGACATGAGCTGTGCTGTGCCTAATTTGAATTCTTACACGCACTCCCTGCTGAGGTCAGGCAGGTGAACATGCTACCACATACCAACATACACGGGCCAAGTGCTTTCTTCCCGTACCTGGGAGGACAAATCTGCATTTCCCCCACCTACCCACTTGCCTCTCTGTGCCTTTTGTTACAAATCTAAAAAGGTTAAGAGGCTCATGAGTTCCCACTTAGAAAAAGAGAAGAAACACACAGCTGAACAGATAGAATGACTGCTTCACCTCCCTAGAGAACGTGGCTAAAATTACCAGATATTAAACATAGGCTTAACCAAACTATTTGTGCAGTTGACAGGAGAAAAATACCAGCGGTATCATTAGTCACATTCAGATAATCTGAGAATGCAATTTTAGGAGGCTGTAGAAATTTTCACCAAGATTGAACTGCCTTGCTTGGTATCCGCTGCATTTCTTAATATATACTGCATTAAGACCAAGAGCCTGTCCATACAGAAGAGTTACGCTGAATTATCTACTCTTGTGTTTGCATATGTACTTTTCCTCTTCTCCTCAATCACAATATTTATATTTTTAGAAACTTTTTTTTTTTTTTTTTTTTTTTACAGCTACATTATATGATATTTTCCCAATGGACACTTTGACAAATTACGAACGCTGGCTGCCTGGCACTAAATACAGTCCAAACCATATCGATCCTTTCAAAGATTCTTACCACTAATGCTTGCCTGCTGGTGTTGTTTTCAGGTTCCCTGAACACAGAGTTAGCTTCACAGCAGGTCTCATAAACCTCATGACTACTAGTCTGAAAGTGCCTACAATTTAATATTAAAGTAGAAATTACGTACTTAGTTCATTTATGTGCTGCTCCAGGGACTTGGTATGTACTAATGAACCCTCTTCCCCTTGCCACTTCTAATTCTGAATTAAAATTTCCAGAGACACTGAGAGTAGCTACAGCAGCACAACTTAGGAAAAAAACCTAAAAGTTTTTCCATTACCATCAAGGCAGACATGTTGCAATTTAAACCACTGAATAAAATAAAGGTAAAAAAGGGCGAGGTGGCATGTGCAAAGTTGTTCCAATGAAGGAAAAGGATACATGAAGTTTTGCGTAGTTAAGATTCATGTTGCTTGAAATGTTTCTAATTACACCTTGACCAGAAGCTGAAAAATAATTTTGGGAAAACAAACCAGGAAACTTACTCAAGTCCATGATAATGGCATCCAGCTGCTTTTTCGAAAGGCAAACCTCTGAGTTTCCGAGGAGTAAGCTCTGGTGTCAAAAGGAATGCATTTTCACTGAAAGAAAAAAATACAGATCTATTTTAACTAATTACAGTCAGAAACAAATGCCTTGACATAGGAATACCAAAACAGCATGTCTTGTATCTAAGTTCCTGGGGTGCAGCATCAATGGAAAATTAAATCTTTACTGAAGTGAGAATTTAAGTTCAACTAACTAATAGCTACTGATCCATTATTATTACAGAAGCTCTTAGACATTTCAACCAGTTTAGAGGTCACTGCTCCAAATAATTTATCAATTAAAACAGGCAACAATAACCCCATTTCCCAATGGGGCACCTGAGTGGTAGAATGAACTGAGAGGAACCAGGAACTGACCTCTCATAATCAGTGAATTCCTCCCCTTTAGCTTCAAGTTGTTGTCTCACCTAACAGTCACCTTTCCAAGGCTTCATAACTAATCACTTGTCACCTGTGATACTTGAATTCCAGCTAGTAACACTCTGCAACTTAATCATACCAATGTATTTTAAAGTATATCAACAGGATAAGCCATAGAAAGACAGACAGGAAAAGCTTGCTGCCAGATCCTAGCATACCCTGTAAAGTCACATCCCAATCATCTCTAACGAAGGGAAGAAATGAAGGCAAGACATAGCAGTATCTGAAACTTACACATTGATTCAAGTTTTATTCACTTAGACTGTCTCTGCACCATTACCACTGGAAAAACTACCCGGGAAAAACATCCAGGAAAGATGCAAAACTGAATCTAGCAAGATGGCCATTTAGAAAGACTGTCAGACAAAACTCTATCAAATCTCTAGTTAAACTCAAATGTGGAAAACAAGTGAAAACTCCTTTAATTCACCAGTCTCTCATAAAATCTCTTTTTTTCCTTCTGTTGGTCAGGGAAATCTTTGGGTCTGTAGTCACTGTGCTTGAACATCTACTGTGCAAAGCTACTAATCCAGAGAATCTAGGCAGAGCACCTGCTAGAGGATGAGCAGCTAGTACAGAGCTCTGCTGGACACAACAGTAACAGCAACCTGGTACATCAGAAAAGGAATGGTTCACCATCACCCAGACAATAACTTAGCTATGGATTTTCATAGGTTTTTCCAGTTTCTTTTTAGACCAAGCAGAATACATACATACATACAGAAGTCACTGGAAGCCCTTACAGCCTTCAAGCTTTATTATCTAGTATCTTGATTTTGGCTTTACACTTCCCTTAGATATCTAAGATCTCTAAGAATTATGAGAGACTCACATTACAGTAAGGTACTACAAAGCAAAGGTTTCATCATCATACTTCCTCATATCAACTGGCAGAAATCCAAGCAAAGTGGGGCAACCGCCCGCAAATTCAAACCTCACTCAGCGATAGCTCAAAGCAAATTACTCAAGAGAATCAAAGTATTCTATGCTATAAAGCTTCTCTGGAGGCTTTGAAAAATCAGGGATTAAAAAAAATAATAATTTTGTAGTCAACAAATTATTCACATATTTCCCACACAACTAATCGGAATTAAAATATTTTTCATTATAGACAAAATCCTAAATCATCTGCACTCATTAACTAACAACTCTGTAGGAGACTCTCAATCTTCACTGTGTATTTTCCAACTTGCTTGAATTCCCCACTCAGAACATCTTCAATTGAGTTTCAAAACTCCAATAAGTATTCTCCAAAACCCTACAGAACCTTTCCCTCTCAAAAGCTCTCTTAATTTATTACATATAATGAAGTTTAAAAAAAGATCGAGGGCTGTATCCAGTAATTCCACTATGTATTCTATTATTCAACGTTAAAAAGGTCAACAAATATAACTCTAGTGAATGCAAAGATCGTGTTGCTTACCTAGCAGTCTGTGACACACTGCATAAAAGTATAGACCCTGCTTCTACAAACACTATCTGACTCTCATATAGGTTGGCCATAACTCTAACAGATGTTCAGAACCTGATAATTACTCCATTAACTCCTTTTATCAATCTTCTTGCTGAAAAAGCAGTGGTTAATACACTAATACTTAATAGCAGACACACAAGGATGAATACTTGCAGTCAGAGTAGACAAGCTTCCTTTAAGGAGCACTTTACCACATAAGAATATAGACAGGAACGCTGGCCAGCATGAGATGAGACAAATGTAGTTAAATAGGCTCAGCTATTGCCCTTTTTACACTTTGTCTTCCCACCTAGTCTCCCCTCCACTGAATGAAAGAAATCCCACCAATAAAATTAAGGTTCTGCCACAGTAACTTGTGCTTTGCTGGAAATACTTTTTAAACGGACATGTATGGCGGTGGTGGCAGCCTGGAGCGGAGCCATGGCAGAGGTCTACTTTGCACACTTTTGCACATCAGGTGATTATTTTGTTAGTTAAATGCAGAGGACCAACATCATCATCTGCAGCCACTTCAGATTCTGAAAGAACTAAAACGCAACACCGACTGGAGGACTGTAGCAGTTGAGTTCACTGTCAGACACACGATGCAAGGATGTTGCAAGCTACAAACTCAAATCCAGTTAGGCCACTCTGAGACTCTCATTGGGTCGTTGTTCACATTCCCCTACATCAGTTCTGAGTATAGTCTTCAGTGGCTTTAATATGATGGATTCATACCGTTTGGGAATTTGTAGTGGCTGAAGATCACCAACTGGTAGCCCTTCTGGTGTGAAATACTTCAGTAATTCTTTAGCGTCGAGCAATGTCAATGACTCCCGCTGGCTGTCTTTATGCCCCAGCAATTGTTCAGATGAGTGTGCAAACATAGAAACTCTGAAAACAGAGAAAGAAAAAAAAAAGCAAAACCAATGTTTTTTTTTTTTCAATATAGTAATCTTGTTGCATTAAAAATAAAAAAAATTAAATCACTGCTAGGCTGGAGCAACTGAGCTTATTTCCAAAGTAAAACGAACAAGGTTGCTTCTTGAACATTTACACCAATGTTCATGATAAACTACAGTTGATGCAAATTCTCTACCACCCTACTGAAGAAAGTAATTTCTTCAAGGTTTTATAGCTTAGTTACAAAATAGAACATGGGAAGAACATTCTTCATCCTTTTTTTCCATTTACAGACCCGTAAAATCAAATATTAATTCCTGACTTAGGGGGGAAAAAAAAAAAAGCAAGAGACATACAATATGCATCAAAGGAACCATAAAGCCACTACTGCATTCAAGTCTCCATTTTTTTTTTGAAGTGTCTTCAATCAAGTATAGCAAATAGCTCTTTTCTACTGTTAAGCAACATGCCGTACGCTGATTTAGGATAAGAAGATAAACAGTTCAGAACATAATGAAATAAACATTAACTGATTATGAAACAGAAAGGTCTGCAGGAAGCTTTTCAGAAGCTAATTAGAAGGAAGAACTTTACCCGTTTGAGAAACAAAAAACAATAATAACAACAACAATAATACCCATGAGAAAGCAGAGATCTTAATGTGAGAATTTCCGACATGCAAAACTCCAATCTAAGCCCATCTGAAAGGCAGAAATGGGATGGAAGTGACTAAGAAAAAGGAAGTTGGACACCTTGCTCTAAAGATCTGTCAGCAAAAATGTTAAGACCCAGCAAAGATCATTAAGTCTTCCGTAAAAGCAAGAGCTAAGCTAAAATCAACAGGCTGTATTAAGTGATGCAAATGTCTACAGCCTTCAGTTAAACACCACTGAAGGAAAAAGAAAACCAAATATAAATTTCAAACATAAACCTAATATTTGAGATCTGATACCAAGTCCTGACTATTTAGGAAATAAAAGGAGATTAGAAACACATTATACATGCTGACAAAAACTGCTGTACTGTGTTAATTATTTATGCCCCAGGGCACGTTGGGCGGAAAAAAACCCTTCTGTATGTTTTTTCGACTATGGCTGCTATTTTCTAGTAGTGCTATTTTGGTAATTTAATTTTGGAACTATGTTACTTTTAGCTAACTTTCAGCTGCATTTTTTTCAATAAGAATCAAAACAATACTACTTTAAATACCAAGAAAATACACCTTTGGAAATTGATAGAAACTTAGTTTTAGCCTTAAGCAATGTTTCCTGTGAAAGATTATCAATACATTTGAAAACAGTTTACAAAATGGCTGTCAACGTATACAGCTCCTGTAGGGTGATGTTCGACAGCCACTACAAAGAATCTCCAGTATTTAACCGTTACCTCATTTTTTGTTTGTTTTTTTCAAAGTTTTCCAAATTCTGAAGAACGTGTCTTTCTGGCCACTCCAATGGATTTGGCTCCATTAAATCAGATCCTGCAAGAAATATATGGTGGATAAGCCTTAACTGAAGTAAAGAATCTTATTCTTTAAAGAAATATTTAAGTGCATATACACTGCTTTTTTTATACACATATATATCTGTATGTGTATATATTCCTTTATATATATATAAAAATATACAGATATAAGGAAAACCTGCCTGGTGCTGTGATCAGAAATGTTTTCTGCATAGTTTTTGTTGTCAACGAGAAGAAAGGAAATAGTTAATGCAAGGGTAATTTCAGTTTGCAAAAAAAGCCTAGAAAGCTGCTTTACTTTTCCTTCTATTTTTTCCTCTTGGTAAAAGATTCTCCTTTAAGTATAAAATTGACAACACATATGAAAACACACCAAAATAAGCAGTGTATTTTCTAAATAATGATACTTACCAGAAGTCACAGTGCACGACCTAGTTTTATTGGCAACCTTCTGTCGAACAGGTTTAGGAAGACGAGTGTTGCACAGGTCCAGAAAACATTCTCTTGTAAGTTCTAACAAGCTTTTGAACTCATCAGTAGAAATAACTGGAGGCTGCTCGGTCAACTCCTTTCTCTCTATAAAAGGGAAGAGAAAGAAAGAAAAGCTACTACACCTGCTAAGTAACAAAAGAATAACTGGAGCCTGTTAAAAATTAAACAAACAAAAAACTCCCCACCCCAAAACAATGACACAAGTAAGTTAACGCGACACTTACTACTGTAGCCTTACGCAAGGCATGGACCGTCTACTCCAATGGGAGGTGAAAAAAGTTAGCAGTGAGAAGAGCTGAAATCACATGTCAATCACCCTTTTACGGTCCTTCAATTTCTTCATATGTGCATTTCTGAGTATATCCAGGTTTGAATCCCCCAGAGACAAACATCTGGACTTGCTGAACATGAAAAGCTCCAGTCTGTAGAGCCTCCTACCCACCTATTTTTACCACCATTGCAGGAGTGTGGCTCCAATGTAACTGACACCCTGTTCTGGTCTTTTTGGCTAGAATATCAAAGGTCAGGTAATTCTGATATGATTTAGGATGACTAGCAAATCCCAACTGCTCCTATTCAGTCTTCATCCTCATGGAGAATGGGTGACCCACTCAAAACACAAGCTCTAAGGCAGCCCCGAGCTCAGGGTTGAGGTAGACAGGAAGCTGAGAATGACTGCAAGTTGGCGGGGGTGGGGGGTGGAAGACAAGAGTATTAGCAGAAATCTTATTTTCCTGAAACTGGTACTTTGTTAATGATAATACACTTAAATTATCTTCACAGTATGCCATTTTCAATAATAATCCTGACAATCTCTCAGAAGCATTTTTTGTTTTAAATTGAGTCTTTTTGAGCAATGGACTTAGACAAAAAAAATCAGGACAGTCAAATGTACTTCTCTGCAAAGTCATGAAAATGTACAGAGGGTGACGTTTCAGTTATTATTACGAATGATGTATCATGATAAATGTAACCAATCTCCAATGCATACTTCTCCTCTGCTGTTCACCACTTTTGCAAGAAAGAATAAAATAAAAACCCCCAAAACAGAATTCTTATTTTTGTAGAAGGTGCATCCATCGGTAAGGTTTTATGGGGAAAAAAAGCATAAAAAAGCAAAGTAGAGAAAAAGTTAATTACCACAGAATTATTCCAAAAGTGTGCTCAGACTCTCAGAGTGTAAGTGTAACAAACACCAACCAACTTTATTTTAAGTTCGGTATTCTCTTTTCCTCAATGTTTAAGTCATTATGTGACATACAATCATGGATATACTACAAAGAGTTTCTTTTTAAAGCTCTGTTTTTTTTCTTCACAGTGATCAACTCACCTTCGTTTTGCAAGGTGAGCCGTCCCATTCAGTTTGAAATAAAGACCTTTTAAACATTAGTTTGAGAACTACCAGTGCTCTCCCCATTACTTACTGAGATATTCCTTCAAGGCAAACACTTGGAGACAAGACAGTTTCTTTTCTCTCTGTACAATCTCCTCTCCACAAAAACGCGGCAGAGACTTGATAAAGTCAGCAATAGGAAAGCCTATAGAGATTAGGAGAACTCTGTTATTAAGATCTCTCATAGGACTGTGGAGACACCAAGTCAGTACTTCTTAAAAGAAGACATAAACCCAGCAGACATACCATTTCCATATTCAAAGGAAACAAGCAGACTTTCAAATATGGTTAATCATTATTAAAAAACAAAAAAGGGAAATTAATTACAATTGAATTAATACACCAGGGGGATAACTTGGAATAGATGTCTGACCAGTATTTTTGAATTTCTGTAAAAAACCCAATATAACGACAACACAACATGACTTTAAAGAAGGTAAAAAGATCCTAAGCTGGATACCAGGAAAGAAAAGTTTTCTCCCAACATATGGTCAAGGACTTTTCAGTCTTCTGACACCATCCTAATGGGATTTTAATTAGGACAAATGGTAAGCAGTCAGTCATGTCGCACAGGGATTTATTCCGATAATAAGGAAATGAGAGGATAAGATGCAGGTCACTGTGCTCTTTATCTTTGTCAGCATTATTAAGAGCAAATTAGCAAAGTTATCTAGTACGCATAGTTGTAACAGGACAACCAAGATAAATGTCTATATGCACACTCTTACCTAGTGGAGCAGCTGATTATCTGCGAGCTCATATCCTAACCACTCTGCAGTGATACAGACATCTGCCAAGTAACTGAAGACACGATCATGAAATTCAACTTGCCTGCCAGCCTTACTGTTTTTATTTCAAACCATCAGTGAAATAGGCTTGTCAACAGATAATTGACTAGATTTTAGGCATGGGATGGTCAGTTTTTACACCAACGATACACACTTTTTACATTAAGTTTTTGCAAATTTGATTTGCATTAATACTACCTGGATGTCCCTGTACATTAAAATATTTACAACTAATTATAGTTATGAGAAATGACTGACTACAACTGTATGTAGTTTGATTTTAAAAATATGGTAGTAGTAAATTGTGTGAATAAATAAGGTCATATTATGTGTTTTTATCAATTTGAAAAAATACTGCTGTAATAACAGAGATACTAATCAAAATGTAATGTTCCTCCTTGCTTTCTCCCTTTAACACAGGCTGGAATGAATAAAAGGAACACATAAATCTTAGTAGCATTTGCCTGCACTCAGAAACTCTTAAATAAATAAGTAATAAGTCTTACTTGACTCTGTTTCTTCTGCTTTTGTCTTTAGCTTTCCATTTACTGCAGCAAGAGTGGCCGTACCATTGATCTGGCTAGCTGAATGAATCAACGTTGCTTTACATCCTCCAGAGCCATTGCCTTGCAGCAAGAAATAGTATCGACAAGATTCTCCTTTCAGTTCAATTTCTGGAACTTAAACATCAGGACGGAACTGTGAAACCCCGTCAGGAAAACAGCTTTAAAACAAGCTATAATCTGCCATCTGCATTTCCTGATGTTCTGTATTTTCCTGGGAAGAGGCTGAAATTAAATGCAAGTGCACTAAAGAACCTCTGGAAATGCTTAAGTGAGAAGGGAAGCATCTAAATGAAGCACAGGGATTTCCATCTACAGAAGCAAAACACTTTGCCCACGGATTCTCCAATCACCTTAGGAAGGTGTATGGAAGCTGGATCTTAGCTGATAGATAGAACACAGAAATGGTTTGAAGGAGACGCATTGCTTCCCTAATGCTCGCCATTTTCAATTTTCCTCTATAACAAGTCTGCATAGCCAAACTCACATTCACCAAAACCTTCTGTACCAATAAAGATTACAATCACCGACGTAATTTCATTGGAGAAAAAACGGTATCCCAAATGTATAGAAAAACCCCACCGTATATATATATATATACACACACACATGCAAACGTGCATATAGATATAACCACAACAAAATATACCTGTAGTCATCTTCACTTTACCTACCAGTAATCACCTTGGGTTTCTTAGCCATATATTCCTTCCATTTCTTGGCACTCAGCTGGGTGGGGGATGGGATCACTCCACTGCTTACATTACATGGCAACGTAAATAAAGCTCCCACCTAAATAACAAGAGCAAATACAATACATAGAATGTTACAAAAGCTATTTTACATTTAATTCTTGAGATACCAATTTGGCATTATTTCAAACGTACTTCAATTGAAGAAAATAATCTTTATTCAACACTTCTTTCATTCACATTAATTGAGATAGAACAACAGCATTTTACACACAAGCTGTAAAAATTGTGCTTATTTTTTGCTCCAGTTGAGAGATCATTAACTGATGAATTTCTATTTCGTGCATAGAAAGTATTTGTTACCTATTACAAATCTTTCAATAATCCGACTAAAAACACTTCTGTAGAAGTAGTATCCAGAATGAAAAGATAATTCAGAGATATAGTTGGCATCAGCAACTGCATTCCTTTGAAAAACGTAATTTTTTTTCTCCCTACATATTATCCTTTTCAAATAATCAGATTCTGGATTATGTTTCTGTCTGTACATAAATTTCAGGCTAATAAGCACTAATAGAAAAAAATGCATAAGCGTTTGAATACTCAAGCAATAAAGCAATGCTTTTACAGCTATTAAAAAAAGCTTACAAATGTGTACTATTTCCAGCAGTAGACTGAAAAAAAATCCCTACAAGAAACTATCATCTTGAAAACATATTTAATTCAACATGTGCAACTATAAAAAGTAGCCTGAGAATGTGTTTTAACTGTTTTGGCTTTTTCTTTGAAAGAACTAGTAGAAATGCAAGCTCTTAGACTGTAAAGGTATTTGACCAAACGTTCAGTATCCTCGTGCAAAATGAAAATTACCTGGGATATTTACCAATATAAAACTATTCCAAAAGATATTTTTGCTACAGCATTAGAAAAACGATTTCTTTGTTTTCTGGCTAAGCATAATGGAGAATGGAAAACCTAAATCACAAGCAGAAGATCACAAGACATGAAAACCTAAATCACAAGCTGAAGATGAAACATACAGCCTGATAATGGAATACCATCTCTGCAGTAAACAAAGAACATAAGTTATTAATTATAAATGTATCAGCATTTTCACATTGCAGGTTCTGTTTTGATTGGCATAGATTTATTTTATAAACACTAAAATAAAACCTTTCCTAAACAAGCATACATCACCTTAAATATTCAGGAAAAACATCTTCAAACTAATACTGTGGCTATGAATAATCATACTATCATTCCAAGGGAAAAAGAGTAAAATAAAAAAAAGTAGGCTCGTAAATGTTTCAAGAACTCTCTTTATCCAAAATCAGAATGGAAAAGCAGAATACTCACAGGCAAAATAAAAAAGCTTACTACTTCAGACTAGACAGATACATTTTGTAGGCTGCACACATGCCTGCCTTTTGCTAGAAATTAGTTGAATTATGATAGCACAGAAATTATCTATCAGGATATGATTAAAAAGTTACAAAATGTTTCAGAAGATCACAACTTAGCTAAGGTAAAGAGAAAAACGTTCACTGGGCTTACAAATTGTCAGGATCTGTACAGCGTGCAACTTTAGAAGCCAAATTTGCTTTAAAACTAAATATTGGAGGACCTGACACAGAGACTAGGTTTAAAAATATTATTCTTGTATCTTTTATGAGCAATAAACATATCTTAATTTTTCTGCTAAACCTAAACAAAAGAAATATTTACCTTCCCAGGTAGAGATGAAATCTGGTCCAAAAGCAGCGTAGATGTCTCCTTGACACCCTTTCTTGCCAGGCTCCTGAACAGAGCAGTTTAAGGAACCTCATCTTCACAAAGAACTGTATGCATCTCTATTTCACAAATCATGTTACGATTATTTTTCAAATAAGGTCTGCAAGTGTCTAATATTTGATACTTCAGTACCACAAAATATATGAAACTCACTTTTCCAGGCAAAGTGGAAATGTTATACGATGAAACACACCACTGATATTTTAATATAGGCAAGCATAAACAGATAATTATATACATAAAATCCTGGCAGGCTTATACACCCTAAGCTGCCATTGTTACACCAAGACTAGTAAACATAAAAGCAACATAAAAAACCCCAGTTCTGACTAATCAGTTTGACTGCGTTGGCAGGCTAGAATAGAGTGAGTCCTTGTTAATCCTCATGTGTTGCTTGCATGATTGTTTTCTTTCTGCTACAGACCATTATCAGTAGTACAGATTCTTAGAAAAGGATACAGTTCGAATTCCAGATCCGATATAAAAAAGGAAGGTAGATCAGAGAGAACCACCATCTGCAAAAATTCTAGTGCAGGACCATAGTAATGAAAAACCTGAAAAGAGATGAAATCAAAAAATCTGTAACACTATGTATGATGTTATCTCCATAGAACTTCCTCAAGTGTTTTGCTGGAGGCATTTGCCTTACAAGTGCATCTGAAAGAGGTATAAAGGAATAAAAAAGCATTTCACGAATACTATATTAAACATAATTATATAAAAAACAAGGAAGGTATTTAATTCTGTTTAATAAAACTTTCTTTACAGAATGTCAATCATGTGCATCAAATGTGTTGTAACTCTTACCCAAATTCAAAGATAAATAAGATCTACCAGGAAAAGACCAATGCAATCCAAAGTGTACATATTTTAGCAATGAAAATAATAATCTCTTAACGGATGTCGGTTTTCATAAACACTCATTTTTGTTTTTTTCAACAAGTATGATTCTGGAGTTCCCATCAAATATCTACTTCCAGTGGAAAACGTGAAACAGCACCAGCAATTTAAAAAAAAAAAAAACAAAAAAAACAAAACACCAAAGCCAACACCAACCAAAAAATACAGAATTCATACATAAGTTACATATTTTGAGTATTAAGACCGAACAAAGTCTCAGCTTCTTCTTAAAAAAAATTCGGCACCACATTCTTAAGAACAGATGAAATTTTAACGACCTGTTTTGTGAATACACGTGAACAAAAGAATTATTTCTCAGTCTTATGCAATCATTAAACTTTTATGTTTAATTTTCTATTCTGACTAGGACCTCCCCAACTACTAATTTTCTCAGGAAAGTAAAACAGATGAATTCTAGTGGCTCAAAGAAAGAACCAAGAATAATACTTGCCTCTGGCAAAGTGTCAGCATTCCTCGATTGTCGTTCATTTTTAACAGCAAAGCAAGAACTTAAATGTGAAGTGCTGAATGTCTTTGCTGAAGTGCTCTTTATACAAAATTCTGGAAACCTAACTTCTGATCCAAACTGGAAAAAGAGACAATTAACATGTCAACAGAGAGAGAAAAATTATTTCTTTTCAGCCAGTTACATGTATTACTATTTTAAACAATTACTATTATACTTGTTTCCAGCAAATATGTAAAACTAGGTAAAAATATTAGACCGAGATAACCAACTACTATATCCAAAACGTTAATACTGAAAATGTAAACAATGCCTTTCACAATCACAAAGCTATCAGTCTTTGCAAAAACATGAGACACGTGCTTGCAATAATGACTGTCAGAGTTACGTGATAATGATTTGTGACAGATACAAAACAATCTCATTTTGAACAAGAAATTCTAAGGCAAACATTTTAGAGGAGAGCATCTGGATTTCTGAAATTTGAATCCCGATGCCTTGATCTCATTTATCCTTTCATCATGCTAAAAAGCCAGTTGTTCCCCCACCCACCCAGATACTTTGCACATTACCTCTTGAATTACATTTTCAAAACCAAATGTGGCTTAAAGCATAAAATGCCCTGTGCCACACACACTTTAAATTAGGTACTCGGATGCTTTATAAAAAATAACCAGATGAAAAAAGTTATTTTACCTTTCTTTCCCATATCTGAATCTTCCCTCTCCAGAGTTCTTTTAAATCAATAATATTCATGACATCATCCGAAGATACAACGTCTGCCAACAGATAGTCTGCAATCTTTTGCCAACTACTGTAAAAATAAGGAAGAATTAATCTTACCGAATTTAGTAGTACAAATTAACATGCAGTGCAATTTGACTGAATTTTCCTAATACCTCTTTGCACTGAATAGTCTTGCGTATGTTAAGACAGGCACATATTGCTTTACACTCCACAAAGTAGAAAATGTTATAGAATTGCTGGTTCAGGCTCCGTAAAGGAAGTTGTTCATATGCTCCGTGAACGTCATGGCAAAGAACTTTGTCAGACATCAAATAAGACCAGCAATAGCAAGCTGCAGGCATACCACAGTAAGGTTGGGTACTAGAAGCTAGAACAAAGCCAGGTAGCCATCACTGGGGCTATCGCTGGCCCATCAAGATGGTTTGTAACCTTCTAAGTAGAGATATGACTGCTGCACAAGTATTATCCAAACCCAACAACCGCAGAGAGAGAGAACGGCCAGTAACTGTGGGTCCCACTGGCAGTCTCTGTCTTCTAAGAGTAACCAGCACCATCAACAGAACAGGAAGAATAAGTGACAGAACTTTCATCAGAGAAACTGCATGCCCAAGTGGCCTCATTTTACGTAAGAGGCAGCAGAAAGTTATTCAGTCAAAAGCTGGCTGCACAGAAGCTATCAATGCACACTGAGATCAAGTGCTCATGGAAGCCACCGCAATAAGTTTCTCTTCCTCCATATACCTTAGGAAGTACTATATGGTAAGCATACTGCTTATTCTATCTAAGGACTGAGCATTCAACATTTTAATTTTAAAGTTTTATTAATTTAGGATTAACCACATATTCTATGAAGCCAAGGACAAATCAGACACTTTTTTTTTTCTCCCTTAAATGTAATACCACAGGTAATATAAAATTTAAAGTAAAACCAGCAGAGTTATGTATTCATATTACAAACACTAGAAAACTGCAATCAATACAAGTTATTATGTAGCATAGTAGTACATCTTCAAAACATAGTATGCACACTGAAGCCACTAGTGATGGAAAGAAAAGAGAAAATATTTTACCTTTTGATCTCATAGAAACAGGAACTTCAGAGGACTTGCTATTTTGCCTGCCCCTCTGGTTAGGGCATGTATTTACAACAAATCAGCATGAGTAATTCCTCAAACAATAACAGGGGACACATCTATGTATTTTCAAAGTATACATATAAAGTACTCAAACACTGTTTTTGTTTTAAACGCTGACATATACTGACATAAAACAAGAGTGGCCTTGTTTATAGACCTAAAATAAATGGCATACCCTTTAGAGTCATTTGCTGCAATCGTGATTTTCGCAGAGTGCCATTCTCTCAGGTGTTTCAGGGCACCGATAGCAGGTAAGCAGTCTTTTAGCTTGGGTCCATCTCGTTCAGCAGCCTGCAGAATTACGTCAACCATTGCTCTGCCTATAAGAACAGTTATATATGACTCAAAGTACCATTATTCAGTAAATGATTCAGTCTTTTAAAGATAGAAAAGTACCAATTATCACTGATTGCACTGAAATGGGCTTAAAGATCAACTCCAAGAACCTCAGCAAGATTTAAAACACTTTTCATGCATTTTAGCTCATCTCTCACTGCTCCTCTTAGATTAACATGAAATATTTTGCCATTTGCTCAGTTACTACACCTTTCTCCTCTCTCACTTAGCGCTGTATTTGACAGATCAGAGTTGTCTCCAATACAACTACACTATGTCATTTTCCTCCTTTTAACACCTCTAAACTGCTATTTCTCATTCTTTCCGCATTCAGTTCCTTTGCTATCCCAACTCAACTACTGCAACATGACTCAACTAACCTGCAAAGTGATACTCATCTCCAGTTTATAAAATCTGAATCCACCAGTTCTATCTATGCTCCTTCACAGCTTTTTAGCTCCCACCCACAATCACCTGGCAAATCAGACGTAAGCCCGATGTCAAACCTTCCATTTTTTTCATAAAAACTTCCTGTGGTTGCATGTTGAGTTTCATATTGCTTACTGTCTATTATAACTTTGGTGCCATTTCAGATAGAAAAATTAATTCTGTAAATAGCTACATTAGTCTCTACTGAAATACAGCCTTCCAAAGGAACAAGAAGCAAATCACAGGCTGATCTGCGAGGCCAATCAATTTAAGTTCCTTAAACTACTTACAAGAGCCGAATACAAGTTAATTCAACTAACAAACTAATATCCTCTGAGTTCTTCCATTCGACTATGACTTCATCAGCTGAGTTTTTAGACTAATAACTAACAAGATAAACTCAAAAAGAGATTGCTCTTTTACGAGAGATTACCTGGGGCGGGCAGTTTATCAGCTAACTGATGCAGACTTTCTGCAGCTTCATCATAGATACTGAAAATGAAGAGAACTTGGTTGGAAACAAAAAGGTAATTTAGAAACAGAAAGTTATAACTAATGCATACTAACTGATCTAAGTATCTTATCCTTTAAAATCTGCACAAACATTCTATGCAATGAGATATATGTATCCCCCCTTTTACTAAGGCAGAAGTAGGCTATATTACATCAAAACTATCTTCAGTAAAACTGGAAGCAGGATTCAAGACAGTCAGCTTTCTCTTAGCAAGAAACTTCTTTTTGTATATTTAACTGTCAGCTGGTAGGGAACTGTCCAGTTATTCTATAAAAATCACCTGTAGCTAAAAAAAAAAGCTACATTAAACGAAATGGAATTATTTTCAGTAGTACTGAGGGATTACTCATAGTTAACTATTGCTTTTGTAATAACTTGTTAAATTTTCTCGGTTCCCTTGGGTTATCACTGTTAAGTGTCAGATCACTATGCTTTCAATGAAAATAATAATATGCATACTCAGTCACAGACAATGACTCTCTACTGTTATTGTCTTCTTCCTCAAAATTCTGTATGGCTCCCAGGCATTCGTCACTACTTGTTTGGAGACAGTCTTCATTTTTCTGTGTGTCAAAACTCACTTCTTCCCAATCAGAACTGCAGAACTAATCGAGCAAAAAGAATTCCAAACATCAGTTTTAACTT
Source organism: Chroicocephalus ridibundus (assembly GCF_963924245.1). NCBI lineage: Eukaryota > Metazoa > Chordata > Aves > Charadriiformes > Laridae > Chroicocephalus > Chroicocephalus ridibundus. The sequence goes on along the minus strand of NC_086285.1, from coordinate 155,174,898 downwards.
GCACTAGAGACAGGCAGAGTTGAGGAACTTATATTCTCTCTTACCTGATAATAACCACATATAACATGGCTTGCAAAATACCATTTCTTTACACCTGGAATACCAGCCACTGAACATGCTGAAAAGAGATAAAACCATTATTTAGAATAATCAGTCCACTACAATCTATTCTTCCTACTAGTATGAGCATCTCTGTTGAAAGACCACACAAGTCATTTAACATGCACAGTGACTTAAGTTATACTTTACTTTAGCATCATAATTAAGATCTAAACATATTAAGGTGTAGGTGAGTGTCTAAGTAACTGTCTAACTATTAATGATCCTCTGACTATTAATACATAAGAAAGTTTTTGACCTCCTCTGCATTCTGGTCGATATTGCTCTCCATTTGCAGAAGTTGTGTTGTACCTAAACTAAATCACAACTTTCATAACGTTTATGCAGTTCACAAAATGAGATGCTCTCTCAACATTTCTATGCAGTAAAAAGCACAGAAGTTGAAATCAGCCTAACATTCCTATCTTCATGAATTTTAACGGCTTATAGTGGTTCCCCACATGAATCACAATTAGATGATAGCTGTGACAAGATGAGCCCTAACAACTCAACACAATATCCAAACCAAGTAAAGAACAAAGAAAGCATTTTTTAACAAAAAAAAAAACAACAACCAAAACAACCACCCAACCACTAGAAGTAATGAAGCAGATCTTCAGAAGTCTATTTTAAGATGATAAAATGATTTAATAAATATTCATGGATTAGGGTTCTGAATTGCTACCCAACAGACAAATATTGCTTCTACTGAAAAAATTAGAAGACATCATAGGAGAAATGAAAATATCAAGCTGCACATAAGAAACAAGCCCTTTCCTACTCCACTTTGCTAAGCTGGATTGGAATTTGTTGATCTTTCAAACCCCTTGTCTTTCCTTTCTTGTGCCCAATCTATTTAATCATCTCCTAACACCTCGGCTGCTGAAAGGACCCAGGTTCTCCACAGAGACAGCAGCACCGGTCCCACCTGCGGGTTCAGGCACATTCAGAAATCAGGTTTCCGTCCTTAGCCTTCTGACTTGTTTCACCGAGAACATTAAAATGTGCCCAGGCCAATTCCTGGGAAACATTTGCCTTACCTTACTGTACGTTACTATACTTACCTGGGAACGCGCTCACATCTGCATTTACAGATGAGTTACAGCTTTCTTTCAGGAACTGATAAACGTTTGCAGCAGTCCCAGCTGAAAAAAAAAAAAAAGCTTTTATTAAAACTACTGAATTGCAGAAGTCTTGCTTTCTTGCAAATACGGTAAAAAGTTCAGTCTAATACTGGAAGTTTAGTTTAAAGAAAAAAACCCTCTCAACTACAGATTTGCAGGAGTTTAAAAAGGCAAATTTTGTCAAATTCTGCTTGCAGTAGCGCACCTTTCAGGAACGCTCTACCGAGTTATGTAGAGTGTCACAATAACACACGAAAACCCCGAAGTTTTGAAGGCTTAAGTTACTAAAAAGTGAAAAAAGGGGGTGTTTGACGAGGTAGTGACCCAGAGAAGCCTGCACGGGCGCGGATTCCAGACAGGCGGTCGTGAAGAACCTCCCTCCCGAAGGAAGCCCGGTCGGCCCCGCGGCTGGGGCTCCCCCGACACGGCGCGGCCTCCCGCCCTGCCGGGCCCCGGCCCCCCGCCGCCGTACCCGCTCCGGGCCCAGGCCCGCCGGCCGCAGCCCCCTCACCCCGCCGCTCCCCCCAGCTCAGGAGCAGGACGTAGCGATCCATGGCCGGGCGGGGACGGAGCCGCCGCTGCGAACAGCCCGCGCTGCCGCCTTCGCACCGCCCCTCGCAGGGCAGCGCTTCCGCTTCCCGCCGGTGCGGCGGCCAAGGGGCTCCGCTGCCCTTCCCGTTCTTCCCCTCCGGGCGGCCATGGCCAGTTACACTAAGGCGGCCCAGGTGAGCGCGGCCCTCTCCTCCGCGGTGCAGCCTGTGCCGGGGCTGCCGCTGCCTCTGAGGGACCCCGGCACCGCCACGGCGCGGAGGGCGGCCGTGAGGAGCGGGCGGGCGCCGGGAGGAAGGGGCAGTCGGTGCCCAGGGGAGGGTCGAGGGCGGCGGCGGGCGGCCTCCCTTGGTGCGGGCCCTGAGGGGCCGCTGGCAGGAGCGGGTGGCGGTCGGTACGTGTGTGGCTGTGCCTGAGGGACAAGGCTCCCCGCCGTAGCCGACTCAGGCCCTTCGTGGGCATGAAACTGTGTTTGGGGGAGTTGTGCCCTTCGCCGGGAGGGAAATTGTTAGGCGTTAAGTAGCTTACAGAGATCTCACGGTTCGGTTAGCAATAATGGAAGCTTGCAGCAAAAAATATTCATTTTGAAACAAGCTCCTCAGAGCTGGTGACCTTTCAGTATTGTTACCCCCGCTTACATTGGAAATGTGTACAGCAGTGATCACCGTCCACTTAAAGGTTATTTGGAGGGGGTGTTGTTGAATATTAATATTTTTTCTAGTATTTTGGAGCGTAAAAAAAAGTGTTGATCTAATTAGAGGAACTACATCTATGTATGGTGATGTGTTTTTCTACCATGTTGAGTACTACCTCTCTTTCTCTTTAGCAATGGGCTACTTTTGCCAGAGCCTGGTATCTTCTCGATGCAAGGATGCAGCCACCAGGAAAAATCGCAGCTGCGACTGTCATCAGACTTGAAGGCCGGCATAAACCTATTTATCATGCACTCAGTGAGTATTGCAGTAGATAAAAGCAAATTTGCTTTCCTTCCCTTGTATTTTTCTTCTGATTTCAGTTTTAAAATCAAGCCTTGTAAATTTTAAATGTCTTCGTTTTCCTTCTCATCTTTTTCCTTCATACCCCCCTAGAATCTTACATCATTGTCTTTACCAGTCCATATAAAGCTCATTATGAATTCATAATTTAATTTTAGTAGCTGAATTACGATGGCTTCTGCCTTCATTTCTTTTAAAACCTTCAAATGTGATTCATTGCATTGCTTTTAGATGTAAAGATTTAATTCACAGTGCACGTAAAGAAGCACTGATGTGATTCGTGATTAGGTTTTCTGAATGCTACCTTTCAGTAGCTGCACATCACCACAGAGTCTCGGGATGGTTCTTCATTCTGAATAAGATGCAGAGAAGTCCTGTCTTCACGAGGCAATGGGCACAAACTGAAGCACAGGATGTTCCCTCTGAACATCAGGAGACATTTTTTTACCCTGAGGGTTACTGGAAGCGGTTTCCCAAGAGGTTGTGAAGTCTCCATTCTTGGAGATATTCGAAAGCTGATCCAGTTTGAACAGGCGGGTTTGGACAACCTGACCTCCAACCTTGGGCATTCTGTGATGATGAGGCTGGAGCCTGTCGGATTCTTAAATGGGAGACTTGATCATTGTTGAAAGATATTTTCTTGTTGAAATGAAAAAATCATTTTCCTTTTCTGCAAAGTAGACATTCAGCAATAAAGATGTATCTGTGATCTTGTTCGTAATTTGTAATACTGTAGTGCCTGTCTCACAGTGATAATAAAAAGGTGATCCCTCATATCTATAGTACAATGTTTCCTCTAAGCGTCTTGCAAATTTTTCAAGAGATGTTACTGAAACATAAAGAAAGCATTAAACTTTTCTCATACACGTAGAGTGTCCATACAAAAATTATACTTGATCTGTTTTTCATAATAGAAGGTAGTATTTGTAGTGTTCTAAGATGTTTTATATACCAGAGTTTTGCTGTTGCAAATTGTATCTTATCCACAAGATGTCACTGGAGACTAAGGCTGTCTGAAAAATAAAGCAGACGCTGAGAGGAAATGTTCTCTGTTGTCCTGTGGGAAAGATACTTGATACTTTTATGTCTATGAAGTTATAAAATCCTGGAAAGTCATTTCAATGATAACTTTATTTGGTCTAAAGTATTCTATAAATCAGGACCAAACGCATTACACCTGAGATCGACATTGATAGGTTACTACTACTAAGAGACATTTGATACTCTCTAAGAGGGAAAAGTGTGTATGAATTTGTGGTTGGTGTACTTAACGCTTCTTTTTTCTTTTTTCCTGAACTAACAAGAAATATTTTAGTGTCTGGGAGATAACAGTTCACAGTTCCTTAGACAGAATAACATTAGGGGGATTTATTTGGGTTTTTTGTTGGTTTGGTTTTTTTTTTTTTAAAATTTGGTATCTAGATACCCTTCTATAAAATCATTATTTATTTATTGTGTTGAAAAGTATCTGGAACTGAATTTAAGCTGTGGTTAGGGAAGGAGAGAAATCTGATTTCATGTATGTTTTCTGTTTTAGGGATAATCTTTCATTATTCTCCAGAGTCTCGTATTTTTAGATGCTGTCAGACCGCATGCCTTAAGTAAGAGGGCACAGCCTTGTTCGGGAGGTTTGAATATGGATTTTTAGGTTTCTTCTGCACCTCTCCTTTGCTCTGCCCTCATCCCCTTGCATCCTGTCTTTGTGAGCAGGTTCACAATACAGAACCAGAAATAGCAGGCCAGATTTTTAAACAATTGGGTGATCTGATTCTTTATGTTGGGTTGTGAGCAGGTGTAGGTGAGCCACTTCTGTTGCTCGGGTAGGATTTACTGCTGTCTTCTGCATCCTCAAAGGAGAAGACTAGGCTGGAGGAAGTGTCCCACAAACCCGATCTGGCTCAGGTGTTGCTGTAGATTCAATGTTGGTTTATAATGGCTAGAAGAAACAGTGAAGACTGTTTTTCTAATGAAAGATCTGGCAAGTAGTTTCTCAGTTTTGTGAGTTAGCAGTTGACAATATGATGCCTACATTTAATTACCATCTAGTCCTTAATTAAAATGTAGGAGGAAAAATGCATGTACCTGAAGCATGTCTTTTTACTGTGCGATAGGAATTACTGAAATTATAAATGTACAGAGATGTAAAATGGATTTACTGTGGCAGCTTAGTTTTATCTGCAGAGGTGCAATGTATATGCTGTATGTAACAAATTGCATACACCATAATGTAATAGAATATTCTGGCCTTGTTTTCTGTGTATTTCTTGAGGAAAACAAAACTTCATAAAAGAATAATTCAATATTATAGCGTGAAAATAGCCTAAAGGAATGGTTTTCTTGCATGATATTTTGTGAGTTTTTTTCAAAAGTAGGATGCAATTTGACTGTGTTTGTGGAGATAGTGAATGTTTTTGCTTTCTTCCTATTAAGTGCAGCTGTCCCTTAGATTATGGGAGCAACGCTATTTAAAGACGGGTGGAAAATAATCTATTAATTTGAAATTTTGAAGGAGACATTAGCTATCCATAAATTCAGTCTACTTTAAAAAGAACAGGTTGCAGTCATTATTCAGGTAGTGTGTAAGTATACCGGTTAGTTTTTTGCCTGGCTCTTAATTATTCATAATCAATCTATTGGTTTCTGGAATTGTTAATTCAGTGTTTATGCAAGTGTGAACTGTTAGCAAAAATTTCCTTAGGTGAGGTTATTCTTTCATCTTCCCAATTAAAAAATGTAATAAACAAGAGCACGAGGTCCCAATGTCAGTTCCCTGACATTTATTTAGACATACAGTGTTTTTAGAACTGATCTGTTGATGGCGAAAGGCTGCATCAATGAAGATGTTTAAATTGCATTTACACTTTAGCTGTAGTTGAAAGTAGAGCTTTAAAAGAACACAAAATTAAGAAGTAGTGGAAAACTTAAATAGGGTGTGAAACTTGCATTGATTAATTATATGCTCCTATAAAAAACCCAACATGCTCAATGTAAGTCCTTAGAGTAGCTGCTTTGTTACCTACTCAAAAACGTTTTAATCAAATGAGCCCCTTCAGATACTTATGTTGTTCTAATATGTTAAAGCATATGAGAGTGAGCTTGGGACAAATCATTTTCCAATCGATTGAATGGGTGGTTATAGCTTATACAGCTGATCAAGATGATTACTTCTGAAATTAAAAACTACATATTTTTCATATTTTCGTCATATTTTTTATATAGTATGGGTTTTATTGGCGCTTTATTAGTAAAGAAGATCTATTAAAGTAACTGTTTCTGGCAAGGTGTTGGTGATAGATTATAGACTTCGTACCTAAAAAACTCCTGATGTGAAAGTTGCCAATACAACACTAAACATGTCTGCGTGTGCTGTAACATTCACTTCTGCTCGATTGATGAAAATGTAGTTTTTTTCCCAAAAGACCTATTTTAGGTTTCTGAGGGGGCTTTTCCCCTCCTTGCCCCCTCCTGCCCTCAAACTTTTTGTTTCTTTCATGTATTTAGCCCTAGACTGTAATTATTTATAGAACTATTTTACTTATCCAAAATGTTCAGTCTTCAAGTAAATATTGATATTGTTTTTATGAGAAAACTAAAATTAAACAAATATATAGGATCATTGTTTAGAACTAGCAATTTTTATTGTTTTTTTTTTAAATATAGGTGCATATGCATAATGTGTTGAATAAAATAATACGCTACCTGTAAGCCAGATTTTAGCTGAATAGTTGCAATGGTTTAATTATCTAATCTGGTGGTATTTTACCTTCTCACCTGCCTTCTAGCCTGACTGTATGAACAAAAATAGTAATTAAGGTTGGTATTTAAATGCAGGTTTGGATGGTGTGATTCAACAAGCCCAGATCTTTAAATCTGAGCTTTATGAAATGTGTATATATGTGTATTGCACGCTTTATAGTTGTTATTTTGGTTTATTACTTCTATGGTTCTTTTAATATTTTCCACTAATTTCTACCTTGTAGGTGACTGTGGAGATCATGTTGTCATAATAAATACAAGACATATTGCCTTCTCTGGTAACAAATGGGAACAGAAAGTGTATTCTTCACATACTGGGTAAGTGGAAAATTTAATATAATATTTTCTTAATATTTTTTAGCATATTGGTTCAAAAGGGAGATCCTACCTGTTTTGTGTTTGCATGTGTTGAGAAGTTTAAAATGATGCAAGCCTTTTTCTTCTTGCCTTTTTTTTTTCCTTTTTTCTTTCTATTTCCACATTGTATGTTGTTAGGAAAATAGTCTAACTCAAAAGTAGTCAGAGCTATTGAGTAAGCCAGGTTGTTTTGTGTGAAGCCATGAACCCAATGATCAGGACTATTCTATTTACTAAGCAGTAGAAGACGTTCCTCTTGGCACTGCACATTTAAGAAATACACAGTTGCCAGCTTCAGTTACTTCAGAATCATAGAATCATAGGGTTGGAAGGGACCTCTGGACATCATCTAGTCCAGCCCTCGTTATCCTACCAGTACCTATTTACCTAACAGTAAATATCAAGATTGATAGATTATTGAATCAGAGGATGAAAAAGAAAAGAATGGGAAAACTAGTAAGAAATGAGATGGTCTCAAGTTGTACTGATGCATACGATAGTGTGTAATATATTATTCTAGCAGGCATAACGTGTTTACAGATGGAAGTGCAATAATCAATTACAGATGGTATGGCAATGATCAGTTCAATCAAATAAGAACAGTTGTTCCGACAATGCTAAATCATAATCTCTAAATGTTAAAATGTATCCTGTCGAGATGTGAATAAATCACATTGAGACAGGTAATGTTGCTAATAGTGATGTTTCAATCCTGAAGTTCCTTTGCAGAATTGCTGAGAAGTTCTTGTTCAGCGTTGATGGAAATTAATGCGCGCTTTTTTTCTCCCCCCCACACCTAGGACTTCTTAAAAATTTTCTCTAAAAACTTCTGTGTACATTAAAGCTCTTGCATAAATGGCTAAGTTGGTTTTGAGTAAGTGAAAAGAATTGTACAATTAAAACAAATACTTAAATCTGTGCAGCTCCCTGAGTGGATATATTTTAATGATGTTAGGTTTGTTTTCATTTCACTTAGGTTTATACCTGGTAATGTAAATCAAAATGAAACCCAGGTTTACCTGACATCCATATAATTTCTTGCACCAATGTATCATTCATTTAAAGTATAGGTATAAATGTGAATTAGTGCAACTTCACCATATCACATAGACTTTAAAAAGATGGATGCACTGCAGTAAAAGTCAAATTTTATTACGGTAGATAACACCAAATAATGCTAAGGTTTATTTAAAATAGTAGGAAAATAATAAATATTGTTCAAAATGGTTGTCTTGTATGTCAGGCACAGACTGGTGGTGAGTCTTGATCATCTTAAAATATTTCCAAGTTTTGCATATCTTACTCCCGTTGTATTCTGTAGCTGTGGTGGTGTATTTAATAAGCAGTTTTAAAAACATATTAATCTTCTTGCAAAACACAAACTTTTTAATACTCAGGTGAATAAATAAGAAGGTACAATGGCATTAAATACTTCACAGGATAGAATCTTTCTAATACAATATGGTTGGCCTTGTGAGAACGGCTTCCTTTTTTGAAGGCTTGTACCATTACGCTGTTGTTTGAAATGTAGTAATATTTGTGTTAAAATCACACTTCAGCATACAGTTGAGTGCTAAGCTTGTACGTTTGTTATGTTTTTCTAGTTATCCTGGTGGTTTCAAACAAGTGACAGCAACTCAGCTGCATTTGAAGGATCCAACTGCTGTAAGTGTTTCCCCTTCTTCCCTTTCATTTGAAAAGCTGATTTATTTTCATTTAACTGGTTCCCCTAAACAAAAGGGATCAGTCACCTGCATGTCTAAAGCTAAATTACAGACATTCTGTTAAGGGCTCTTAGAAGCTTGGCTTGTGACAGTGTTTTTGTAAACAGCATGTTTTGAGGGTTAGATTGTAGGTTGTGCATTTTCTTGATTCTTCCATGCCGTTCAAATAAGCAAGTCAAGTTCATTTGTTTCACTCATTTTTGACCGATTAACTTGCTTTTAGTTTTGAACGTCTGACCTTTCTCATAAGTGAACTGCCTCAAGTTAGACTTAGCTAAGCTGTACTTCAGCTTAACAACTCTACTACTTTTTTAAGAGCCAGCAAGAATAATGCTAGTCTTAAAAACGTTAAAAAGTATACCTGCCTCTTTCTCCCAGTAAAATTCAACTGTAGGTTTTGTTAAATGATTTTTTTTTTTAAAAGCCTTTCTGCAATGTGTGTTCGTGGTCTGTGAAAGAGTTGGAAATGATTATTACATTGAATTTAAGCCTCTCTGATAAATGTCTGTATCAGACTATTATTAATTCTGCTGAACATCAGTGTTGATGTGTTTGTTATTGATTAAAAAAACAGGGTGCTAGATATGAACATTTTGGGATGTTGACTTACACAGTTATGAAATTACTTTACTAGGGTTTTGAATGGTCAGTATTGGAGGACTGAATTCTCTAAGTACTAGTGTTTCAGAACATGATATGAGGCCCACAGAAATTAACAGATATCTATGTTTATTTTTGACTTTGAAATGCTTTGGCTTGGGTCACCTTATATATGAAATATAGAAATGCTACTTCCTTTTCCTAGAGAAATTTTATTGGCTGTAAAATTCTTGGAGTTTGTCAATGATTTTTTTTATCTATGATTTAGAAATCCTGGTTTGTCCCAAGACTCTCTCAGAAGACGTTGTACAAGTACTCAATAAAAAAAGTGGTCCACCATATGAATTTGCCTGGTTTTCATGTTTACTTTTGCAATTTCTTTATTTAAAGTGAAATGGAATCCCTCAGTTCAATATTATTTTCTGTCTAGAATTTTTCAAATTAACTTAAATGTTGTTGAGAACAGGCTCTGAGATAGTTGTAATTCCTTTGGGAATTATTGGTAGTTCTATGTCTAAAATGGATTCTTCAACCCTTTTCATTTGGGCTTGAGGCAGCCGCTGTGCACTGGGAGGCAGTGTAACACAACTTGTTTGGGAGGGCCTGAGAACTGGATGTCCTATAAATTACCTTCTGGCATTCATTCTGAAATACCTCATTTCTTGCCAGACTCGTAGATGAATTTCTGTGCAAACAGAGGAGGATTAAATGCATTGCCAATAACTAAAGCATGTTGGACAGAGGCTCAGCAAATGGTGATGTGGCTCACGGCTTGGTCTAATTTAGTGCGAGAAACTTTTTTTTTAACAGAATTGTGGAGAACCCTCAGCAATTAACTCTTTCTCTGTATTGAAGATGAAGTGTTTGGATGTCCCTCTCATAAAGATCTCTCATATGTATTTCTGTCATAATTAATAGTAGTAGGTGGTAATTTGGCATGATATATTCTGTGTGTATAGCTGTTACAGGTTTTGACTTGCAAGTGATTTTATGGCTAGAAACATTTATTTACTAGTTGAATTGTTTTGGTGTGAAATACATTGGGATATTACGAAGATGGAAATCATATGATGTTTTATTAACCTGTTTTCTTTTTAGAACTAGCTATTAAAACCTGAAAAAGGATTATTGTAAAGAGAACAATGCCTAGCCTAAGCAGCATTTGGATCTTCAAAATATGATCTAAATGACACATAGACTCTTATAAATCACTCTATTTCTCTTCTTTGAATTAAAAAGAGACCTCTTCCCTTTTAATCACGTTAAATTCAATCCTCTCAAGCCAGTAGAATTACGTAGGTTGTAGGAAGCAAGCTGTATCTTTCTGTGGAATCAAAGTCTTCATTCTGCAAAGCATTGTCTTCATCCTGCAGGCTACTGCTTTTTCTCTGCACTTGGTCCCGTTGTCTCCTGCTAGCTCATCCCGGTAGTCCTTCATTAGATGAGTCGACATTATTTTTGGAAATAGTGATGTTACAGAAATTAAGGCATTAAATTGATGGAAGGGATTACTTCCAAGGAAAAGGATGTTGACATAACACCTTGTAAACTTGCGTGGTGTTACATAGAGATTTTGTGATGGATATGACTGTTTTCGGTTTATGTAAGAAATGGATTAAAGCTTGTAAGATTCCCTGAGTGTGTGTATATAGTAGGCCTCCAGTACTGCTTAGCACTGTCTTTATTCACATATGTCTAAATTCAAACATACAAATCCCCAAGATAAATATTTTTCCATTACAGTTTTGTTTAAACATAGTTTTTAGTATACAGAGAGACTGGTTTTAGGAAAAACTGTTACACAGCTAATAGCTGATTAAAAAGGTTATAATGAGTAATTTCATGCAAAATTGTGTAGTTTATGTTTACATGGAGGGCTGAAAGTCGTAAGTATAGTTGTCAGAATTTAGACATGTTTACTTGTAGTACAATTAGATAATCATCCTTGATCATTTCTAGTTCCTTCATAAGGTACCAAGGTGGGGATGGATGATGATTGGATATTCTCACTTACGGAGATTAACGTTATTGTATCTGTCTTACTAACTTTGGACTTTTATGTTCCTTGCAGATGATGGTGCTTCAGAAGGATTTGTGCTGAATTTTGAATGTGCACAAAAAAACCCTGTGCCTAGTATAAGTATTTAATCTTGGATGTATAATTTTATGCCTGAGATTGACAAAATATTACTATTTTGTCCACTTCTAAGTATCTTTTGTGTTAATATGGGACAGCGAATACAAAAAGAGGTCTGCATAGTTGATGTTTTATGTAGAACTTAAAGTTCTATGTTGATTGCACCAAGTTTTTCAGCATTTTGGAAAAATTTGGTTTTATGGAAGGGTAAAAGTTACAGTGTGTTGCCAAAAAGATATCTAAAGTAGATAAGTAGATAGTCTAGCACATTTTTACATTTAGCACCTTTGAGTTCCTGTGGGAGGCATGGGGAGGGCAGTGTCCGAATCTGTTTAAAATTTCTAGTATTTTCAGTTGTCTGCTCTTCTGGAGAACAGTAGAGAATAGCTCTCATCTATTGGACTTGGCCAGGCTACTTCAGGAAGTGCCTACTGAAGAAAAAAATAGCTTCTCCATGTTTCAGCATTTCCTTTCTCTGACTTAGATTTAGTGTAAATTCTTGGACCACCCATAGATGAGAGTATTAAATATGTTCTTCAGGTGCAGCATAACAGCCTGTTGCAGTAGTTCCAAACAGCCTCTCTGTTCTTCAGGTTAATATAATACTAATATTCTGTATGGTATTACTACTCCCTTCGGATATGTATTAGCGGACAACATTAATTTCCATTGTAGGTCGCTACGAAAAATTTCTTTGAAAGATTTGGTGTGTTTTCATTGCCAAGACAGTCTTTTGAAAATAAAGGAAACAGGTAAACTTTTTATTTTAGGTACATGTGTTTGAAATGCGTAGAAGTTTGTGTTTTCTTGTTTGTTTTTAATAAAATTTGCAGAAGTTTCGTTTAGCTGGAAAAACGCTGGTAGGCATGAGACCAACACTTTCAAAATTAGACTTCGAAGTACTTGATATGGGAAGACTAAAAGATGTGCTTTTAAATCTCACAGACTTGGGAGGGAGCAAATCTCACAGAGGGAAAAAATCTACGGCTTTTAATTAAAATGCCTGCAAAATATGTTGACAGATGCAATCTGTAGAACCAGGTAGTAATCCTGTCAGGACAAAGTTTTCAATCAATTCTTATTTTATTTTTAGTTTTAAAAGTAAGCAAAACTTGGCTTACTTTTTTTTTTTTTTTTTTTTTTTTTTTTGGCTGCATCAGAAACTCCTCCAAAAAAAAAGAAAAAGAAGAAATCATGTTTGGCTAATACCAGATGCTGAGTGAGAGGACTGACCTTTGCAGTATTCAGAGGCTGTATTGCCTCCGACAAAGAAATAATGGGCAATAATTGTTCAGAATGAATGTTACCTGCTAGGGAAGATTATTAAGCAAGGCAGGGTAGCTCTATGGAAGTCTCCCCTGAGGAGGCCTCCGGGGGTGTCAGGGTTCTGGTTTGTTCAGCTGCTGGCACTGATACGAAGGGGCTTAAAATGTTCTAATTCTCCTTTTGAATGCTCTTTAGCAACTGCTTGCACGTATAGACTTGCCATTATATCTACATAATAATGGTCTTTTGAAGAAAAGCTCAGACAGAAAACATGGTTAAATCTTGCTCTTGGTATTTGAAAGCCTATTTTCTTTGAATCAGTAAGGGATAGTTGGTATAATAATGCGTACATACTAAAAGTCAGTTACTGAAACACCAGGTATAACAGCGTTTTCCTTTATTACTACAGAGTAATGTTTTTTAATTAAGTAGAGCAAAACTTCAAAGTCTGGATTAGTAAGCACACAGAAGTTAGTATGGCATGGGGAGGAGAATATTTTTACAGAACCTGTTATCTTAAAATCTCTAGGTGCTCTAAATAAGTCTTAGAGCTGGCTTGGTCTTTAGCTTTGTATAGACAAAAATAAATACTTTTAAAAAATATCCATTTCTTATTTAAATTTGCAAGGCAAATTAATATATTAATTTAAAGAATACATTAAACTTCTAAGTTCTTAGGTGCTGAGTGGTAGTGGGAAGTTAAATGGCATGCAATGGAAGTTTACTTTGTCTGTGACCAAATAATTCTTATGGCAGTGTTAAGTACGTTCACTGTTGCTGTGCTACTCATACAACTCTCAGAGGTAGGAAGGTGAAGTTCTTTGTATGGTTTTATAATATATGTGGTGGAAAGAGCAATGTCAAATACAGAACACAAAACCAAGAACTGGTAGAAAGAAGATGTTGTGTCAGGCTGTACCTCTGAGTAACTGGTGTATCTCCTGAAATTTTTCTAGGGTTTTTTTGGTATGCTCTGTAATTAATCACTCTTGTTTTCTCTGGAGCACTGTGTCCTTCCCATGTTCTAGAGTTGCTTCCTGGTGATCTTGGACTTACTTCAGCTGTTAGGGTAGACTGTCTTCTGGAAATTCGGCCAATTATTTTGTGCTTCTCAGGACCAAGAGTGGTATTGCTCTGTTGATTTCCTTCTTTACAGTATGTTTTATCTGGCAAAGGATCTTTCTCAGAACTTGTCTCCATCAAGCGTAGTCTGCAAATTGCACATGAGCCAAAGCCTATCGCAAAAATTTAAATGTTCAAGCCTCACACAGTGTTTCAAATAAATATACGTTTAATTTATTTGTACTCATAAAATGTTAGACCGTGTAGTAAGGGACTGGAAGTGCAAGAGTTTTACTATGGCCGTATTCAGATTCCTTTCGTCCTAATTAGCCCTTTAAATTGGAAATTAAAAAGGTAATGTGATATAACTGCGTGATTAAGAGCATGTCTATGCTGTGAGTATATAAATTAGCCAACTGCAAAAAAAGGTATTGCAGTATTCAAGATGGTAATTGTAACTGCAGCCAATAGGAATCTTGTAATTCAAAACTGGGGCAAACAGCATTGCAGTACTTTGAAAATCCCCCAATATTAACTCTCTCCTGGCTGTATACATCTGAGGGTGGATGTCTTTACCTGATAGCGAAAGTGTCATGGCCTTTAGGAGTGAGTATTTATGAGGACATGGAATTTTACAGGTTGCTAGTTCTAAAAGATAAAGGACTAGGGAGAGAAGGCAGTAGGAATCCATAAATAATTGAATAAACTGTTAAACTGTATGAATTAGTTTTAAACTGAGATGGAGGTTGCAGTGAGACCTGTGGGTAGGTAGACCTCTGCCAGTTTCAAATCCCACAGAAATCAACTGTGTTTTATACCTTTTGTGTAAAATTAAACTCTTGTTATTTTAATAGTTCAAAGTAAACATAATCACATAGAAAACAATAAGAATTGTCTTTTATCAGAAGTGTATCACAAGCACATAGACAGATTTTTGTTGTTGTAAATTCCCTAAAGAAACAGCACGTTCTGATGTGTGCTTTCAGGGAGCATTGAATCTGGGTTCGGGTTTTGTGTGAGTTCAGTAGCAGACTTTTTCTTGCAATTCCGTACCTTTTTATTTAGGCTTGGTGGTTTTTTAGTAAAACTTGAGCATGTTCAGGTAACAGGAGAACCCTTACTTAACACCCTGTAAATATTGCTGGTTGGATCTGCCTCTTCTGTTGCACAACCTTACTCAAGTTGCAAAAGCAGTCCATACAGCTTCAGTTAAGCCTGTACTTTACTAACTTCTTTGACTTGTCATCACACCAGTTAGAGTGAGGTTCTGGCTGTAGGCAGAATTCTGGGCAAAAAAAGCCTGGATGTAAACTTGGTCTTTCCAGGAGCAGGGTTTAGGTTTGCTTTGGCTCGTAGAAAAATCTTTGAGGCAGAAGTTACAATGAAGGAAGCTAGAGGTTTTCCAGCACTACCTTCTCTGTCCTAGCTCCCTGTATGGCCTTCTGTTCTGTAGCTGAACTAACTACCCTGCAGTAAATCAATAAGAAAAGTACAGAATAGTTTATCACCACCTCAGCCCTCCTTTTTTTTTCTTTTTTTTGCTCTTTTTTTTTTTTCTTGACCATGGTGAATGAGTTTGAAGGGTGGGAGGTATAAGTCTGCCTTTGACCTGTTCCAGCAAGGAAATTATGATCTGCTTCAGAAGCCAAGACTTTTTTCCCTCTTTGCCCCTACCGTGAGTTGCTGGGGCAGGGAACATCTGTGCTCAAACTGAAGGTTATTGTTCCTCTCTTGTTCTCCACATAGGTCTAATGTATAGATGGAAATATTTTCAAGTGTCTCAGACACTAAAGGCTCTGTGATAACCACAACAACATGCAACTAATGAGCTGTTTGAAGTGTCTGGTTAGTAAGTTGTAAGTTTGTTTCCTCTGAGAGTTCATTCAATTTCATTGAAGCTCTGGAATGGGAGAGGCGGTAACAGTGAAGTCCAGTTTCTTGCTCTGGATCAGGCATGGGTTTAATATCTTCATCAGTGACATAGACAATGGGATTCAGTGCACCCTCAGCAAGTTTGCGGATGACACCAAGCTGAATGGTGCAGTTGATTCACTAGAAGGACAGGATGCCATCCAGAGGGACCTGGATGGGCTTGAGGATTTGGCCCATGTGAACCTCATGAAGTTCAACAAGGCCGAGGGCAACCCCTGGTATCAATAGAGGTTGGGGAATTAATGTATTGAGAGCAGCCCTGCCAAGAAGGACGTGGCGATATTGGTGCATGAAAAACTGGACATGAGCTGGCAATGTGCACTTGCAGCCTGGGAAGCCAACTGTATCCTGGGTTGCATCAAAAGAAGGGTGGCCAGCGGATCAAGGAAGGTGATTCTGGTGAGACCCTACCTGGAGTATTGCATCCAGCTCTGAGGTCCCCAGCACCAGAAAGAGATGGACCTTTTGGAGTAGGTCCAGAGGAGGGCCATGAAAATGATCAGAGGGATGGAACACCTCTCCTGTGAAGAAAGGCTAAGAGAGTTGGAGTTATTCAGACTGGAGAAGAGAGGGCTCCAGGAAGACCTTGTTGTGGCCTTTCAATATAGAAAGATGAAGAAAGACTTTTTATCAAGGCCTGTACTGACAGGACAAGAGTTAATGGTTTTAAACTGAAAGAGATTTATATTTAGATTGGACGTAAGGAAGAAATTTTTTACTGTGAGGGTGGTGAGACACTGGAACAGGTTG
Organism: Chroicocephalus ridibundus; assembly: GCF_963924245.1. Taxonomy (NCBI): domain Eukaryota; kingdom Metazoa; phylum Chordata; class Aves; order Charadriiformes; family Laridae; genus Chroicocephalus; species Chroicocephalus ridibundus. Next base: position 155,158,547 of record NC_086285.1, on the reverse strand, counting down.
CCCAGAGAATTTGTGGATGCCCCTTCCCGGGAAGTGTTGAAGGTCAGGTTGGATGGGCTTTGAGCAACCTGATCTCGTTGAAGATGTCCCTGCTCATTGCAGGGGAGGTGGACTAGATGACCTTTAAACGTCCCTTCCAACCCAAACCATTCTGTGGTCTGCTTGGCAGTGAAAATGGGTTTGCGCTTCACATGAGGGTGATTTTTCTGTTCTTCCAGATCTTCCAGTAATGTACTTCTTGCATGTGTCAGAGAGCACAGGAAGACAAATGAGTTCTTGAACAACACAGGGATTGGCAGATGTACCAAAGCATACCTTGCATTACGCTTACTGCACTTAGTCTACTTACCTATAGAAGCTGTTATTGAATATATAATTATCAATGATTCATTCTCGAAGTCCTGCTTTCATGTTAGTGTGTCATCTCCTGAGGTTGTCAGTTCTCCAGTGACTGCACACAACATTGAAAGTATTCCTTTGTTGTTAAACTTGAGCATATAAATCAGTCATTCTTCTCCAGTGTGACTTCTTAATAGGCACCGTTTTACAACTGAACTGTTCTCTTTGTAATGTGGTTAAACAAAATTGATTCACATTCACCAGACAGAAGTACCTACAACCAGAATAGACCGGCTGTTCATCCAGTGCACTGGTTTGTTTCAATAGATGTCTATGCCACATTCTGCAGAGGAAGGTGAAAAATCCGACACAAACATCAGTTGTTTGAAGAAGTACAATATTTAGCAGTGTTCATTGAAGTATTTTAAAGTCTCTCTTTTTATTGGACTGAAATCATTAAATAACTAGTTCTGTGTATCTGTAGGTCATACGTCGTATGTTGAACCATGTGTATGTACAGTTTATTAATCTAAGGAATTAACACAATCTGAAGTTCAAAGTAATTTTTCGATAAAGAAAAAAAATCCCCCCAGTTAGGCAATATGTTGTGAAGTCTCTGGATCCATTATTTTAGATGTGATATGTTTTGATCTTTCATTGGCTCTAAGGAAAAATATTGAGTAGAAAGGAAAATAAGTGTACAAAATGAAAATTACTAGTGGTAAATAGGCTGTTCACATGAGCTGTTGTTAATATTCTTGTGTTTTCTTGCATTGTTACAGTGTCTCACTTTATTTTCAATATTCAGTGAAGGTTCATTTTTTGTCTTCATCTTGCCTTTGTCTAAGCACATGATATACTGACCTAAACAAACTAGTTTGCTGTACAAGCATAATAGTTTTTATCCCTAAAAGCATTAGTTTTCATCTTTGTTTTTTAATAGTTGTGTATTGATTTTTATTAGAGAGGATATCAACGCTACAGATTACCCTGCCTGACCAGGTGTATTTCTTCTGTTGTCTTGCTTAATTATATTTGTCCACAGATCTGTGGTGCTTGCTGCATAACATCTAAATATCTTCGTGATGTTAAGGCTTCTGTAAATGCCAGCTGGCATACGTTTATGAGGATCGTAAGACAAGGTTACTGCCTGTTAAGTTCTGTCTCCAGCCTATGAATGCCAAAATGAAAATAATACTGGGGCCAAACTGTCTGAGTGTTTACTAACTTCAGAATCCAAGTAGGAATGCCTGCAAGTTTAAGAACCTGCACTTCTCATTAATTTCACCTGTAACAATCATTCTCTCTTAACTATGTAGTTCCAGCTGGGAACTCAGTATTAGTGATTATCTCTAAAATTTGGTAGAATTCCTTTAATTAATTTTTTTGAAAAAGCAACTTTGTTCAGTACACTTTTCAAAATATCCATATGCTGGGGAGATTTGTTTGTGTTTAGTGCACTGCATTTCAGTGTGGCTTATCGACTTGAGCTCAGCATGGATGGGTAGTTTCCGATTTGGAGCTAGTTTATGTCTAGGTGACTTGGAGCACAGGCAAAGAGGGTTTCCATCTACTTACAAAATTGCATGTAGGTCTACCCCTAAATGCTTTGCTGTGCTTTATAAAACCCTCTTTGTCTCCTACAGTCGCATGCCTTGTTTTACATTTAAAAATGTTCCCCTTTTGGGTGAAGTCCATAACAAAGTGCTTTGTATTTAAATTACGGGCATCTAAACTAGAGTCCAAGAGAAATCCTTTTGGATTTTGTTAATTTTCAATAAGCATCATCTAGGGTAGGTGCACAAATTCTATTTGTTCCTAGTGCTCAGAAGTGAGATTGTTCATCTGGAACTAAGAGGAAAGGAATAAATTATAAATATGTATAGTATGTTCATGATGCAATGTCTTGGTATGTCAGCTTTGCTTAAGATACAATGCATTAGTTATATAAAACTTTCAAACGCTGCAAATTACGGTGTTAGATGCTGAGAACGCTTGGTAAATTTGTTAGAGCGTAATTTTTTTTCCTCAATAACATGTATATAAATGTGCAATATGATATGGAGTTACTACAAGCTTCTCAATTCTTTTCGAAGTTGAATGATCCTGTGCAATCATCCACAATGCTAAATATAGCTCTTAACTTTCTAAGCTGAAATTTTCTATATGGCTGTTACAGTAAGTGTTTCTATGACTGGGAGCAAGTGTTCCTTCTTCCAAAACACTAAATGTGGTGCTAGAGTTCTTCAGCAAGGAAGAAGTTGACTGAAAAGAGGTTCACTGACTAGTGGACTGGGCAGGGGGAAAAACAGCTTACCTTTTTCATGTTATTTATAGCCTGTCTGATTATTTGTTGCCATGTTATCTTTCCACAGATTGTTAAACTGACTGTTTATAGGATGCTTCCAAAAAACCTTCAGAGAAGAACTATGATGCAGAGGCTGCACCTTTTCCCAGAAGATGTGAGTAGTCATGAAGTTAACATACTCATTTTTGTGTGCCTTGGAGGTTAAAAGGAAGCGTTAGCAATAGCGAAACTCTTGTCGTAAGAAGGTCAATAAGAAAAATCAAGCTGTTTTTTATAATATATCTAAATATAGTTGAAAAGTTGATGCTTTTTTCTTTATTATTTCACAAAATTGTGAGATATAAGACGTATGAGATTTGTCTTCTATATTTAGGTCACACACTTAGCCTGAAGAATGCAGTACTGCTGACAAATTTTGGTCTGGATTTGGGAGGGAGTGGTGGTGCTTTTTAAACACTCAGGTAGCTAAGACTGTTCTGATCTGCCTCAGGTTATTCCAGAAGATATACAGAAGAATCTTCTACAAGAGATTCCTCAGCCACGGGCAATCCCCAAGAGGTTAGATGAATATACACCAGAAGAAATCGCTGCCTTTCCGAAGGTTTGGACTCCGTAAGTATCTTAGATTTATTTTTAAAAGGACACTTTGACTGAGTATGTACTACGTAGGCTCTCACATTATCTGTAAGAAAAAAAAGTAACGGTTTTTCTCTATGTCGTCTCTTTTTGGAGAGAGGAGGTCATTAAAGCAAAGAACAGTCATATTAGAAGGGAGTGGTTGCTAATTTTTTTGCGTTTCTAGCCTTTGAATGAGACAAGCTTTACTTAAAATCATGTTTTCAACTCTTTGCTTCATCAAAATGAGTTGAGTAAAAGATGAGTAAAAAACTTCATTACCTTATTTGAGTTCTGTGTGCTCTATAGTACTTAACTGTTAGCCATAGCCAAAGGAAACACCATGCAGCTCTGTGAGGGAATGATTCATTGTGGGGGGAACCCTTCAGTTTTTCTCCAGAGGAAGGGAAAGAATTCGACTAAATTAGTCCTTGGAGAGTGGATCTTTGGCAGGGAACATACCATGTGTTTATTTTGATCAGTAGTTTCTTTCCATGCACAAAATCAGTCCCACATTAGTTGTGTGGCATATGAATGAGTATTTGTGGTTTGCTTTATACCACTACATGCAGCATTGAGTCAACCTGTTAGTGAAAATAATGTGTTACATTTGGAACGTTTCCAGATTAGAACCAGTATGATTTTTCTTGTGTTCATTTTGAGAGTCTTATTTAGGCTCAAGCTCCCATTACAGTAGTCAAGGGAGTAATCGGTTTTGAAAGATGGCCCTTTTCCTGATTATTCTAATGAAATTTGAGAAGAAATGTAACAAGCAGGGAGATGTGGAAAAGTGTAAATAAGCTAACACCAGGACCAACTTGATGGTCTCTCACCAGTTAGATGACTGGTATTTCTGTTTCTGTAGTAGTTTTTAAAAGCTTATGTTTCTCTTTGTCCTGTAAAAAAGTGTTCCCGTGTACTTACTCATATGCTAATCCTAGAAAATAGAGCTGGTATGAGCCTCAAATGGTGTCATCCTATTAGGTAGTTCCACTGAACTGGACCTTAGCTGCATGTAGACAGAGGTCAGCTGCTTATTTCTCACTAGTGGGCCTAAGATATGATCTCTCAGGTGTCTCAATAGCTGAATGATCTCAGAATGGTCAGGGTTGGAAGGGACCTTTGGAGGTCATCTGGTCCAACCCCCCTGCTCAAGCAGGGCTGTCTAGAACTGGTTGCCCAGGACCATGTCCAGACTGTTAGTATCTCCAAGGACGGAGACTCCACAACCTTGGTGGGCAACCTGTTCCAGTGCACAGTCATCTTCACAATAAAAAAAGTGATTCCTGATGTTCAGATGGTACATCCTGTGTTTCACTAAGTCTTGTTCAAATCAGTAGGACTTTGAAGTGCCAGAACTGACTGCTGCTTATTTTTACAGGAACGTTTAATAGGTTCAGTGTAGAATTTCATATCCAGCAGACTGCAGAACACTATTAGAGACTGATCTGCAGCAACTCCATGGTTTAGATTTGTGGCTATTAGTGACTAGATATAGCAAGCCTCGTACTGTAGAAAAAAATCATTGTACAATAGCGAAACCGGTAACGCTCTTTCAAAGAAAGGAAGTCTTTAAATACAAAGAGAGGAGGCATTTTATGTAGGAAGGTAAAGTTAATCTGGAGGAGCAAAATTGAATTTGAATTAATGAAGACAATGCTCTGTCAGTAAAAAGAGAAAGCAAATAATTTTTAGTGCATGGCCAAAACTGCCGGTATACCTTTAAAAGGGGCCTGATTATTTTTGCTTGCCAAAATTATGAAAGGGGTTTTTCGTATTTTTTTTTTTTTTTAAAGTAAATCAAACATTTTAAATTACAGCATGTATTTTCTCTGCATTGCAAGGCATATGCAAGTAAGGGCATTTACCCTTCATAGGCAGCGGAGATAAGGCAGCAGAGATATGTGGACAGAAGATATAACTTTTCCAGAAGAAAACTGGTAATAAGATAACATAAATGAACACTTGAGTAGGACCGTAATGCAATTTAAAAGCAGAGCGTGCTCATAATTCCTTTTAAGGGGCAGCAGCTCTCACTGCTTAAGCCAGAACAATACAATTAAGAAATCCCAGGAATATATGTAGAACAAATGTCTGTATCTGTTTCACATGTATTTATAGGATTTGTATTCCTTTGAGGGGAAAACCAAGTAATGTGCCATTGTTCTGTCACATGCTTAACAGAAACCAAAATAGTGTTTTAGTGAAGCTTCTTAACATTAGTGGGCTTTTGCTTGCAAATCCTAGTAATAACAGGAGAAAGTCAGTCTGTGACATTTATCTAGTCTTAAGTCAAGTGAAAAAGCCTGCATAGAACTCCGTATTTATGTATAATGTGTATTTGTGCTTGCACATCCACACACACAGTAGTCGTACCGAGTTGCACTGATTTTTGCATGTCAGAGACAGTAGGAGGCCTTTCATTTGTGGAGTATTTTTCCTCTGCTTTTAGTGGTTGAACTTGGTGAAGCGTGAGATGTCATGAGGGTTGACATGACTACTGAAGATGCACACCATTTGGCTTTTGTCTTTTTGGGTGTTTTCCCTGTCTTGCAGTTAACATGTAGGTTTGGAGTAAAAGTTTTAAATGGATTCAAAAAAGCGAAGTGTTTGGCCATCGGTGGCTTTTAAATGTGGTTCACCAGATGTGACTCATGGCTCAGGAAGTTGTAAATATTGCTTTTCTGCTCTCAGGAGCTGCTGAGTCCTAGCAGAGGGATCAAGAATGAAGGTGGTTATCTGCCATCTCTCAACTAGCCTCAGGGCTCATCACTGTAGTTGTTGTTGTAATTTTAGCTGCTTGTCTTGGCCTGCAACCAGACCATTGTGGATGCCAGATATTAGTGTCAAATAGATGAGTTTTAATTTAACCTTCAGCTCACTTCTCTGTCAGTTTTGACATTGGACGGGGTTTCCAATTTGAAGTAATGGGGAAAAATAATAATGCTTTTCTTCCTGACTGAGGGAATAAATGTGTTATGGTGATTCTCTAGCACTGAGAGTACTATGGGGGGAAGGTCTTAATTGTGAAATAAAAGATTAGAATTGACCTAATCTGGTAAAATAACTTTCTGATGTGATAAGTGAAGCACAGAAGTCTGTAGAAGAGGACTTAAAGTGAATTGTAGCGGTCACTGTTGATTAAAGTGTCAGGTGGAGTGCCTGAGGATAGACAGCTTTGCACCAAAGGCACTAAAAGAAAGGCTGTATGAATATCCAGCTGTAATAGACTCTGTGTTCTGAACTTTTTCAGTGTGTGTGAGACCATGGAAGAAGTAGTCTTTACATTACTCCTTTCAAAGACTGTAGAAGCAACAAAGATTTAAATATTTACATTTTACGTATTCTCTAATGATGTCACCTTTTTAGAGATGGATAGCAAAGAAGTTCTTTTAAAAATGAGTCACAAAAAGGGGCAAAATACTGTAGACAGCTTTGTTTAACAATTCAAAGACACGTTAGTTAAAGTATGATTGTATAAATCTGATAGTCTTTACGGTTTGTGAGGTACTAAAAAAACCAGCTGCCTGACGTGAAAATTGTTTCAAAAGAGTTTTCAATGTAAAGGGAACATTGGTTGGAGTTTGGAATTACTAATGTTGTGGGAATATATGTGTATCTCAGAATGCAAAACTATCTTTCTGGTTTTTTTATTCTCCAACTGAAAGGCTGCCCAGACAAGTTGTGGAACCTCCAGCCTTGGAGATGCTCAGAACTTGACTGCACAAGTTCCTGAGCAACCTGATGTAATGCTGAAGTTAGTTCCGCTTTCAGTGGGGGAGTGGTGCAGATAAATTTTTGGGGTCCATTCTGATGCAAATTATTTTATGGTTCTTTCTATATGATGAAAGTAAACATAGATAGTAAAATAGATTAATATTTCAATAAACTGTGTTTAAGAACCACCGTTAGTATGGGTTGCTAAGAGTTTTATCCTGTTTGGATTTTTTCCTTGGGCTTTTTTTTTTTTTCCTTGGGTTTGTTACGAGGGTGTTAGAAGTCAGGGTGAGAGCTCATGGTGCTAAAACGAGTAGCCTTTTCTTATCCTCTGTGTCGTGCATTTAGGATATAAAAGGCCTGTGTGTTCGCTGGTGTGTACTTTGGTCTGTGAGCTTCTGCAGAACCTAGAGATAGCTTCTAAGCAGTAAGAGTGAGTAGTCCTTACAATAAACCAGAAAATGAAAGATGCAGAAAAATTAGAAACTCTTTTTTTGTTTTCCCCCTTCAGATGGTTTTAGTAAGTCTTCCTGCCTTACATGGCTTTTGTTTTTAATGATTATTTATCTTCCATGAAGTTCTCAACCTGCTGACCACTTGACCACTGTTTTTAACAAGAAGTTAACAGGAGGTTGCAAAGGGAATTAAATTCTTCTGAGAGTGATTAAAAAAAAAGGAGTTAGAGGGAAAACACTCTTTGTGGAACGTCATCTTTCTATGGAAAAAAAAAATTAGTTGATATTAACCCTTTAAAAGTAGCTGTATCCTTTAATGGAAAAGATCAAATGAAAAGCAGATCTTGTGTAAAGGTATGTACGGCTATAAAATACAGGTAAACACAGTTATGACAAGAAAGTTAATCTTTAAGGTTTCACATTAATACTTACACCCAAGAAATGTGCCTCACTCTATATAAAATAGCCATAAGATAGTTAACACAATTTATATGAGAAGTTACTGGTATTAGGAGGAAAAGAGCCCTTTTCTCTTTAATCTGAAGTAATATGTAAATAATTTTCATTTAGAATGTGAAGAGAGTTTTTACCTCTATTTTGTATCAAAATGTCTTGCTATGGATGTTTTTTTAAAAGCTATTTTGCTGGTAATTGGAGACTGACACACCATAGACAAATATACGATATCCAAGTGGAATGCTAAACAGAGAAACAGTTTTTAAGGAAAGCAAAGGGCTGGTGTGAAAACCTAGCAAATAGTTTGTTTTTCAGAGTGGAGAGCCTTCCCGTCACCCCTCCTTCCACCATAGCAGAGTTCATGATCAGACACAAGGAGGGATCCTGCTCTATGAAAGTGGAGAATTAAATGTCAGCATATTTCCAATGAGAGAGATTTTCAAAGAATCACAGAATGGTTTGGGTTGGAAGGGACCTCGAAGATCATCTAGTTCCAACCCCCCTGCCATGGGCAGGGACACCTCCCACTAGACCAGGCTGCTCAAAGCCCCATCCAGCCTGGCCTTGAACACTTCCAGGGATGGGGCATCCACAGCTTCTCTGGGCAACCTGTGTCAGTGCCTCGCCACCCTCAGAGTGAAAATTTTCTTTGAACATTCTTTCCTTTTATTCCTAACCTGAACCAATTAATTTCCCAAATTGTGCAGAGCTTCCCTCTTAGATCCTCGATGGAGAGGTCTGAAATAGGCGTGATGGAAAACCATGAGATACAGGAAAGTTAAATTATGTCTTTTTCCAGACACATTTAGAGGGGAGAAAGATCAAAAACTAGTTCCTTTGACTGAGTTTGATTTTGTAGCTTCTTACCATGAATGAAACCATTATTGCAAGTGTGTTTGAAGTTTCAAATTGTGTGTCTTTTAAATGAGTTTTAAGCAGAAATCATCACAGAATTCACCAGTCACATATGACTAAGCAAACAATTCTGTTCCATAAAAGCAAGGATACATCAGATTCATGTGTAATTTTTCCTGTTACATACCATTTTAAAGTTGTTTAACTGTCTGGGTATATATATGTTTTTAGACAGTTCTAAAGGCAGGAAATTGTTTTTGAAGAAGTATTTAAATAAGAATGTCACCAAATATATAGAACAGCAGCTCTGTGTTGTTCCAGTTAGATGGATGCATTCCTGAGAGTTTCCCTTAAGAAAGCGGAGCCGTCTGATTTCCAGGAGTGCACTCGGCTGGTGCTGGTGTGCATACAGAGTGCCTGTTCCGCTGCCAGCCTTGGTAGGAGCTCTCCTCAGGCCAGACAGCCTCTCGCTTGTCTTTCTAGGGGAAAAAAGTCCTTGAACACTTTTGACGTTTTTAAAACTTGATGTATTGTAAACTCTGAAATTTCGTTTAAGAAAACCAAACACCTTTTTAATGTTTATTTTTCTGAGTAACTTGCCTGACTTCTGGCCCCCGTCTTTACATCCTGCTTTGAGGCAGGGGATTGCAGAACCTGGGCTGAAGCCGTAATTGTGTTTTGGCTGAACAGGCAGTGTCCTGGTATTGACAGTGCGTGTCACCCCCATGGCATGGCACACAGGTTCTTGGTAGTTCATCAGCAGTGCTTCATGGCTTTGAAAGCAGAGAATCACAATATTCTTGGAAAGAAAAGATGAAACAGGAGTATGTCGGACATCTAGGAACCACAGATGGCTCTGATAATCCTTTTATACATCCTATGCTAATGATACGGTGGTTGCAACTTCCAGTTCCTCTCTAGCTTTGTGTTCCTTAAAGTCAGCCTTGCCAACCTCAGGCAACCCGAAGCCTACTGCTGATGTTTCCAGCAAACAAATTTGTAGGCGTTGATAAATGGAAAGGGGTTTGGATTACGAGATCCTCTCAGCCACAGTTGCCCTTCCTGTTTGGTGTCTTAGAAGATAACTGCGACAGTAGTTGGTCTTGCCCAATTCTACAGTTTCTAGTGTAGGTTCCTATTTTTAGTCAAATTATTTCTGGGATTTAGTAGTAACAGAGCTGAAGAAGCAGCCAGAGATACCCTGGATGTGCCGCTGAAATGATATTATAAACAGTACTTTTATAAATGTAAGATGCTGGCAGTTTTATTTTATGAAGCTTTTTTTGACAGTTAATTTCCCCAGATAACTTCACAGGGAACGAACACCAAAAGGTACCTCACATTATATTGGATACAAAAATGATATTTGGAGTATTTCCAGTGTTACAACAATTACAACTTGTAGTTAATACCACGTTTGTATAATGCTTTTTGTTCTGCAATGAAATATAAGGTACAATAAATCAAAAATTGGGGGGTGGTTGCTCCAGCTATATGGAGAAGCTCAGAAAGAAAACCATAAAGACTTCTTCCAAAGATGATGAGGCCTTGAGCAATTTTTATAAGGACTGTCTTGAGTTTATTCATGAGGCTTTAAAAATTCTGCGCTGAAATAAACATACTCCAGCCATTTTGTTAGTTCCAGTTTAGTTGCAGAGTGTGTCTGCAGCGTTTTGGGTTTTGAACTGTGTTTGTAGCATGCCTCCTGTCGTAGTGTTTGGTTCTTATCTTGGGCCATGGGGTGTTTCTATATTAGGAATCAGTACTGACCCTCCAACTTGAGTGCTCATCTTCTCTCACGACGCAGGGCTGGCGTGTATCAGTGTTCAGAGAAGAGGTGGCCAACACAAACTTCTGTGAAAGACTTGAGCTGGTCTTACTTTTTCCTAAAACTAGAAACTGTATAAACCAGGAAGAAGCTGTCCTGCCAATACAGCCCAATCCTGTTCCAATGTACTCTTCGAGGAATCCCTCTGGAAGTTCATTTTCTGTGGCTTTTTTGGTTCTCGGTAGGAATTCCAGTGACTAACTGGAGATCATTAACCCCCATTAAAATCTCTGAACTGTCATTGATAACTTTTTTGTTGTTGTTGTTATAATAAGGGCATACAAATATCTCATGATTTTTTGTAGAATTTTAACTTAACAAGAGTCTTGAAGGTATCTGAGTCTCACATTTCAGGCTCCCGTAGCTGGGTCTAAATTCCCGTGGACAAAAAGCCACACAGATACTTGAGAAGAAAATTGCTCTCCTCTACATTAGTTTTTTACTGCAGGCAGCACCTGGATACTAATGAAGAAGGGTCAGTAGCTTAATCATCTTAAAAATCCAACAAATTCATGTTTAGATTGTTTAGCCTATTAAAATGAATTACTGGCTTTTCCCTAGCATGCATCAAACACACCAGTGCTACTGATTCTAGTACCCTTCACCTGGGCGCACCTTATGTTATAGCTATAACTGGAGTTGAAAGCAAGAGGTTTAATAAATGGGTAACTGGGCACTTTACTACAGCTGTCTGAAGAGGCTCCCAAAAAGAAAGTTCCAAAGCTATTTTCCCTTTCCCCTAAAATGTGTTGATCTCATATGCAAGAATAGGAACTAAATTAATGAGAATTTGACAAGCAGTATGAGAATTGTTGTATGTGAGAGTGTTGCTCAGATGAAATTAGATTATTTTTTAATTGCTCTTTTATAAATGTCTAGATTTGCTTTTTTTGCATTTGGCGCTGACAGTAAGTCTGGAAAGCATTTCACCATTCCTTTACCCACTACTCTGTTTATTTGAAGAATAACGTAATTCTTTGGACAAAGCCAAGTGTACAGTGCTGTCCTTTCTACAGTCCTACAGTTTTTAGCAGAATATATCACTTAAGGAGAACCCTTTCATTTGCAAAAAGCATTATCTTGCTGAGATAAAGTTTACATGCACATTACATTGATTTAACTTAAATCATTTTATAGACAGAATTCATATAATCCAGGTCAAAATCTGGGATTGACAGTAGTTTTTAATGAGTTTACTTCAGTTTTGCTTAATTTGTTTTTAGGGAAACTGGGGTTCTAACCAGTTTCTTTTAAATTGTAATAAGGCATTCTTAGCTTCACTAAGAGTACCTAAATGCATATTAGTGTTGCTTTAGATGGTTTAATTTTTAAAAAGTGTCCATAAATCAAGCTAAGTGCTAGTTTTATGTGGAAAAAACCCCAAGCTGCAGTCGAGGACCACAAAAGATTTATCTTAAGCTCTGTGTATGCAGGAAAGGGTTAGTCACTGTAGCTGTACTGGCGTAACAGTTTCAGTAAAGCCACCTTTTCTGACTTTGTTTTGTTACTAAATGCAGCTTCTGTTACTGTGGTTTGTTGTCCAAGTGGAATAAGTTATACTTGCAGAAATGCTTTTTAGCCGAGCTGATAGCCTGCCTGAGAACTACGCCAATGTGGAAAAGGCTCTGTTGCCCCCAAGCAGAACAAGTTCACGGTTTAGAATAGGCCAAGGTGGTTACTGGAAATTTAATGATAGCTTAAATATCATGAGCTGTTTCACTGATTATTTTACCAGAGGCATAGAGCTACCCTGGGATGGTAGGTACTTCTTGAGTAAAAAAATGATTCAAATTCTCCCCCCGCCCCCAGCTCCAAACTCTGTTGGTATTTGAGTGTAACCACATAATTTGGTTTTACAGAGAATGATAGCCATGTCTAATCCTTGGGTTTTGATTTACTGGTGTGATTAGTCAAATAGATGAAATGTATTCAGAAATCCCCTTTAGCTATAGTGTACTTACCTAATAGCTATTGACTTTGGCACAACTTGCAAAGTGTACCTGAAAAATATATATATTCCTCTTGTTTTGGAGTTTACAGTAAATTTTGGCTCTGTGTTGAAGTCTGTCTTTTAAGTTTGTCTATAAAAATGAATCTTAAGATACTCCAAATTTTATAGTTGTATTCATAAATTAACCTTAAAAAGTATGCCAGATAGACTGCAAATTTCATGCTATGTGTATTGTGCAACAGTTTTATATAAAAACAAATTATTTGGAACCTTTTGTTATTAGAGAAGGCTAAAGAACACCTATTGTCATTAATAAGCGGACGTGAAAGATGAGACGTAGAATGATCCAGTGTAAGCAGCTGACTGTCATCAGGTAGCAATAATCCCACATTCCTGTGATGATGATTTCCATAAATATGAAGAAGAGCGTTACAGTAATACAGATCTAGTGTGCCTGCTGCCTCAGAGTAACTGGATCATAGGCTGGCTGAGGGCTAGGTACGAAGTGGCGTGATCAATCCACAAGATCTTTTCACTGTTTGGTCTTCCCCTATCTGTCGTCTTCTGTTAGAAACCGCGTTGTTTATAAACTCTCCTAAAAGACACATTTATGAGCCAGGGGATGTCATTGGTTAACTACTTAACAAATTTGGGGGTAATTTAGAAGTACTTTAGCACTAATTAAACTACATTCCTTTGTGTGTTTTAGTTTTTCAGCCAAACTTGGAGAGATTTTATCCATTGTTACTTAAAATTCTTGAAATCTGTGTAGGAAAATCACGCAGAGCTTCTGTAAAACTACACAGTGATCCTGAAGAGTCATTTAGCTGTTTGGGGAACACTCCACTGTTCTGCAGGAAACAGAGCGGGGGGGAAAAAGAAAAGGAAAAAAAAAAAAGGCAGTGGAAAAAATTCTATCATAGCAGCCACAGACCTAAAATCCTCTGGCACGAGCTGCTCTTAAAACATTTAGATAACTGTGAGTTAAGACTGATACTTTCTTTTTTTGATGGATAACCCATGCAAATGGTAAACCCACCAGACATGAAATTTTTCACGTAATAGGCAGCATTGCACAGATTGTGAATGGAAGAGACGGATGTGCCTTTCATACAGGATGGTTATTAATTTTTATGGGGTTTTTAATGCATCCTGGAGTGTTTTTTCTCATTCATAGAAGCAGTGAAATCTTAACAGAATTCTAAGCCTGTCCTTTTCACGTTTTGCTGTTGTACCGCTGCTTTCATCTTTTTGTCAGTTTTATTAGTGTGCAGCGTTAGTTAGCCTTAAGGCACTGACCTTTTCCAGTGACGATGCAAGGTTAAATCCTTTCTGAACACTCATTGTTATTGCTGGTGAGATTGCAGAAAGTACAGGGAACGCTGGCTCTCTGGGTCACGTTCTCCAATGTTGAGGTAATTGCCCGCAGGCGAGAGAAAAATGCAACTTGAGGTCTTCAGAGCTTCCAGACCAGGTGTGCATTGCTGAGTCAAGAGCAGGTACTGACAGGTCACCACTTCTGCAGCACTGACAGTCTTATTCCTTAGCAGAGGCAGCTTTGAAACCATTAGTTAGCAATCATGAAGACATGTTTGCAAGCACACAAATGACTTGGAAAGTCCGTGAAATTTGACTTTCTGTAACTTCTTTTGAAATGCCTCGAACAATGCAACCTAACAACAAAACCATTTTGAGTAGAAATTGTTTATGGAGAGATGACCACCCAGTTTTTTTGAGCTTGAAAGAAGATACGGTCATGCCATCAAATGCTACTTTATCAGCAGCATGTGGTTGAAAAAACTAGGCAGGTGTGTAATTTTTTTTTTTTTTGGAAGAAGAAAGAAGAGCAACATCCATTATAAATTATATTATTATAGCTAATCCCAATGCATTTACAAGTTCTAAGAAACAGAATAATTTGGGCTAAAATTTGCAGTTTTGAAGAAGTATTCAGAGTTATTAAAAATGAAAATATTTTTAAAGGATTCAAAAAATCCTTTAATCAAAAGGATTTATCAAATCCTTTTATCAAAAGGAAAATCAAAATGCTGTAAAGGATTGTAAAATAAATTCTTAACATATAAAATAGGCACTGTCATGTATTACTGTAGAGCCTTGACTAACCTTATTGTTTTGTAGAGGTAATGCTATTTTTCATCAATCTGCTGTAAGGACTGTATTACAAGGTGTTCTCTCACTTGCCTAGAAATAAGGGGGTGAAGTTGGCCTATGTATTTTAGAAATCGAGATACTTGCAGTATAACACAGATTGGTGATTACTTAGATTTGGTCTTCACAGAGTAAAACCACCCCACCGCCCCCCTTATTTTATTTTATTTTTTCTGAGGCTGTTTTACCTCCACAAAACATTGCTAGGCAAAGGGAAACAGCTTTGCTGGAATGTGCTGACAAGAATTTAATAAAGATGGAACTGTGCAGCAAGTCTGTTCAGACTTGATGGAAATAAATATTCACTCCAGGAGTTGAAAACTGAACACATTTAACTTTTGGAAAGGGTGTCTGTTCTGTCCACTTCGACAGGAAAAATCCCCTAGGAAGAGCACCTTTCACATTATACTGAAAAAGAATATTGAATATTATGGAGACAGGGGGTCCCATCACAGTTGCGACTATGCAAGTAGGCTTTTTGTACTGTTACTGTTAACTGTTGTACTGTTTAGTACTGTTTGCCATCTGAGATATTCAGAGGCTGAGGTCATAGCTTCATGAGCGTTTCTTCTGGCAAAAAGGCTGGTTTAAGTGTTGTCCGTTGCTTTTCCTGCCTTTCCGTTCTGCTTGTGTAGCAATGGAATAAAGAGACGCAGGGAACTGACCTAGATTAAAGGTACTTGTTTTATGCAGCTGCACAAAGTGGTGTATGTTAGAGTTGGTGGGAGTTGTTAGGGAAGCTGCTTAAGTTGTTCTTCTAATGTGTATGATCACCAAACTTCGGTATTACTTCAGCATAGATAGTTTAAACTCCATTTGGAATAAATAAAATGGATCTTTACTTAAAGCATTCTGGGGAAGCCCTGCCTTTCATCACTGACTTTAGAGATGACTTGAAGGTACTTGCCTCCTTAGGCTAAAGCTTGACATTGTGAATTTTGTCTTAGGTGTCTGTGCAGATTTCACACAGCTACAGTTTTGTCTGAAATGCCATTCTAACTGCAACATCGTATTACAGCAAAACAGTTGTTTGGAAGGGACCTCTGGAGGTCCTCTGGTCCAACCCCTCTGCTCAGGCATGGCCACCTAGAGCTGGTTGCCCAGGACTGTGTCCAGACAGCTTTTGAGTATCTCCAAGGATGGAGACTACACCAGCCTACTCCAGTGCTCCGTCACCCTCACAGTAAAAAAAAAAAAGTGTTTCCTGATGTTCAGACAGTACATCCTGTGTTTCACTTTGTGCCCATTGCCTCTGGTCCTGTCAGTAGGCACCCCTGAAAAGAGCCTGTCTCCATCCTCGTTGCACCTGCCTTTCAGGTATTTATATACTTTGTTGAGATCCCCCTGAGCCTTCTCTTTTCCAGGCTGAACAGTAACAGCTCTCTCAGTCTTTCCTCATATATGAGCTGCTCCAGGCCCATAATGATCCTTGTGGCCCATCGTTGGATTCTCTAGTGTGTCCATGACTGTCTTGTACTGGGGAGCGCAGAAGCGAACAAACTCCAGGTGTGGCCTCACCAGTGCTGAGTAGAGGGGAAGGATCACTCCCCTCGACCTGCTGGCAATACTTGGCCTAATACAGCCTAGGGTACCATTCCACTGTCTTTGTAGCAAGGGCGTGTTGCTGGCTCGTGTTCAGTTGGTGTCCACCAGGACCCCCAAAACATTGGCAGGTGAATCATAGAATGGTTAGAGTTGGAAGGGACCTTAAAGATCATGTAGTTCCAACCCCCCTGCCATGGGCAGGGACACCTCCCACTAGACCAGGCTGCTCAAAGCCCCATCCAGCCTGGCCTTGAACACTTCCAGGGATGGGGCAGCCACAGCTTCTCTGGGCAACCTGTTCCAGTGTCTCACCATCCTCACAGTAAAGATTTTTTTCCTAATATCTAATCTAAATCTCCCCTCTTTCAGTTTAAAACTGTTACCCCTCGTCCTATCGCAACACGCCCTGATAAAGAGTCCCTCCCCACCTTTCCCATACCCTTTAGGTACTGGAAGGCTGCTCTAAGGTCTGCCTGGAGTCTTCTCTGCTTCAGGCTGAACAACCCCAACTCTCTCAGCCTGTTCTCATAGGAGAGGTCCTATCTGAAGCACTTGCACATCTGAATTAGCCCCTCCAGCTAATCTCTGGAGTTTGTCAATGTAGCTGAATGGTTCTAATTTTGAGAAAGAATAAGTCATTTTTGTGTTTCAGTGAGATTTCACAAATTGCTCTGATTTTTTTTTTTTTAATAGGTAAAAATAACCTGGATATATAGGGTGTCTTCAGAATCCCTTAAGCGTAGCGCATTATTTCTGAGAGTTCAAGTAACCGTCCCATTTCATCCTTAATTCCACCAACATTTTGCATATTCTATTGAGTGTTGTAGATGCAGCCTTTAACAGTTTGTTCACGCCTGGATGTTTTATCCTTTATAGATAGTACACAGTTACCCCATTATTTTCATTACATTCAAATAACAGGTATGAAAAGAATATCCAGATTCACAAAGACTTATAATAAGGATGTTCAGGTCCTTTATGTTCAGAATATGAAACAAACTTCTCTTAATTTTATAAACCAGTTGTCGCTTTCCTCTCTCTGCTCTGCTGAGCATGGAATCCTGCAGGCTGCATATTGAGTCATCACAGGTCATTCACAGATCCCTTTCTTGGAGATCACTCCGTGTTTGCTTATTAGCGTGCTGAAAATTGTGCTATTGAGCCAGGCAGAACTGCCGTCCCACCACTTTCCTCTTAATATTCTATTCAGACTCTGTAGATACCTTGAATAAGTTATAAAGAGGCAGGTCAGCAAGTTGAGAACTTTTGTTTTCTAATCCTGACACCTTTTTGAGAGAATGGTGTAATATATTGAAGTATTTTGCAGTGAAGATTGTCTTTATTATCTTACTTTCCATTTTGAAACTAATACTAACATTTCAGTCTTGTTAATCTGCCTTCAGTTCTGTTTTCTCTTAAATTCTGAATAACTTGTTTCCTGAGTAAATACTCTGCAGTTTTATTCTGCTTTCTACAGAATTGTACAATGGTGAACTGACTGTAGTATTTTTAATTATATGATTTATAACATAGTACATGCAACAGTGGTATTACTGCTGTCAGTGATGGGGCTTCTCTGATGTGGGAGTTATGGTGGAGGCTTTTAGACAACCTCTAGGTGTATATAGCTGTGACTTTAAAGTTTTAAGGAGGCATTTGGCTTATTTTGTTACATAATGGGACTTTATTTCAGAAATGGGTTTTTTTAATGCATGCACATTCACTCTTGATATTGTACTGTTTCTCTGTATTGTAGACTGGATTAACATTGCTGAAATTATTATCGTTAACAGCTGACACTGACCAGGAGATAAGAACAGCAGTTCTTTTCAAAATGAAGGCGAATTCAAGGCTATTTAGAAATTGGACATGTCTGAGTAGAAAAGCTTTGTAGAGTACTGGTTTAGAAAGAGGTGTGTTCGAGTGTGTGTGTGAGAGAAATCAGAGTATAAAATAGACCCAACCAGACCTACTGCACCTCTGGAGAAAATGTTAGCCCGTGTTCGAGGGTTTAGTTTGACCTCAGTCGTATTTCTGGAAGTGGGGTACAGAGCAAAAACATTACAGTTCCCTGGTAAATGAGAAAACTCTTTTGGTCTATTTGATTTCTTCATCATTCAAGAGTGTAGGGCTGGCGTCTGTATCAAAGGACAACATTTACATGGAATACCTTAATTCTGCAGAGTTTTGGGAAGAAGAAAGCACTGACAGTTACAGTGGGGACCACTAAGAACCTTTTGTTTTCCATAGCAAAAACTGATCCCATGAATTTGTACCGATGTGGAAGTTTACCTATTTTGTAAGGTTCAATGACTGTGGATTGTCAGAATTTTACATCAACTGTATTCCTCTTCGGATAGCTGTGAGGTTGCAAAAATGTTTGGAGAATATAAGAGATGTAGAATCTGTGGTCAGAGCTCAGGACCAGCTCTTCAGTTTCTTTTGCTCAATGGTAAAGTATTTGTTAAGGAAACCAAGCACTGAGAGGCATGGTGTAATTGGATTTTAATTTAATGTGCTGACTATTTTGCCGAGAATTCGCTGGACTGTGTCTTAATGCTTTTTATGTGCAGGATAAAATGTTAGTGGAACAGATATCTTTTTACATGTTTTGGTGGCAGACATCTGCTGCACAGACTAATGTTGTGTATTTTCAGTGAACCCACAGTACGTTGCCTTTCAGCAGAGATTTCAGAGATGCTAGTTCCCACATTTTGCCTCCTATTTCCCCTTGTCTAGGGGAAAATATTTGCCTCCTATTTCCCCTTGTCTAGCCTGCTGTCAATATACAGCAAAATTTTTTTTCCCCAAGAACATTGCCTTAAAAAAAAAAAAAAATAAAGAGAGGCTATGTGAAGTCTTGCCTTTGGGTGAATTTCTGAACCATGTCTTCCAGGAGATATAATTTCCTTTGTTCCAAATGCATAATCTCCGTGCTTTGCTGAGGAGGAGTGAAAGCACTGCCATCAAAGAACACCACTCTTGCAAGGATTTATGTCATTTATCAATGAGCAGTTATCCATTGCTGTTCCCAAGTAGCTAATAATTCTCTCTGAGTGGACAAGGTTTTTCTAGGTCCATAGTCTTTGTCTGACAAAATATTTATAACTTTTGCCAAAGGCAGTGTTTTTCAAGGCTTAGCTTTCCTACTGCCAAGGACTCTTTAAAAGAAAGACTGTGGCCTCCAAAAGCCAAGTACTAGTAGACATAAAAGCCTACTGTGGCAATAGAAAAGGCTTTAAAAACTTTTATATTTGTTCACACAAGTGTTTCAGTGTAGAAAATTCTGCCTTTAAGCTTCATTAACTTTGTAAGACTGCAAACTAAGAGTCCAATGTTTTATGCATTTAATACAACAAGCATTAAGGTTGAAATACTGATTGCTAGCAAGAAAAAAAAATAAATTGCATTTTCACCCAAGAACAAAGTCCTGTGAGCTCCCTAGCTCTGCAGCACTCCAGTGTAACCCTGGATTGAAGTTTTAAATGTGCCATTCAAAGAAAAATGCAAAATCCTTTGAGCAGTGTGCAACTGGATCGGTAATAGCTATAAGCTGCAAGACAATGATGTCTTTACCACATTGCATCTCGAAAATCTTTCGGCACTGGTCCACCTGTCTAGGATGGATGCAGTGATAAAACTTCTGCTGAGTCGCTGCTCAGAATTTTTCAAAATCCTGCTCTCTTAATCCACCACAAACAGTGTCATATAATGAAATATACGTTCTGGTGTGCAGGGGTGAGATCTGAGTATCAAAATGTGGAATATTTCTGAGGACCGAAATCCAGGACTCTAGGAAAGATGACTTGACTATCTAATGCATACGAGCCATCAAATGATGAGTATGTTCCAAGTCGAAGATTAAGCAAGTATATAAACAAGGGATATGGTGTTTACAGCAGTTCTTTCAGGCACAAAAGCTACAAGTCCAAATGTAAATACAGAATCTGCCATTTTAATGGAAAACAAAGAAACATTGATGAACGATAGCTCATCTTTATAGTTGTTCTTTAAAATTCATGTAATCATAAAATTTTATATAGAATCATAGAATTATAGAATCTTCATGGTTGGAAAGGACCTTTGAGATAACCACCACAAACAACCAACCTACAATCTCTGTCACTGGAGCATGCCCTGAAGTGCCACATCTAGACGTTTC
Organism: Chroicocephalus ridibundus; assembly: GCF_963924245.1. Classification (NCBI taxonomy): domain Eukaryota; kingdom Metazoa; phylum Chordata; class Aves; order Charadriiformes; family Laridae; genus Chroicocephalus; species Chroicocephalus ridibundus. Next base: position 155,138,147 of record NC_086285.1, on the reverse strand, counting down.
TTAAACGCCTCTAGGGATGGTGACTCAACCTCCTCCCTGGGCAGGCTGTTCCAGTGCCTGACCACTCTTTCAGTAAAGTCATTCTTCCTAATATCTAACCTAAACCTCCCCTGCTGCAGCTTCAGACCATTTCCTCTGGTCCTGTCATTATTCACCTGGGAGAAGAGGCCAACACCCACCTCTCTACAGCCGCCTTTCAGGTAGTTGTAGAGGGCAATGAGGTCTCCCCTCAGCCTCCTCTTCTCCAAGCTAAACATGCCCAGCTCCCTCAGTCTCTCCTCATATGACCTGGTCTCCAGACCCCTCACCAGCCTGGTAGCTCTCCTCTGGACATGCTCCAGCACTTCCATGTCCCTCTTGTACAGAGGGGCCCAGAACTGAACACAGTACTCGAGGTGAGGCCTCACCAGTGCCGAGTACAGAGGCACCATCACCTCCGTGCTCCTGCTGGCCACGCTATTCCTGATACATATACGATACGCTTGAAATAGCACAGACTGAATTCCAGAGTGGCTTTCACATGAGATGCTACAGGCTTGTACAGGAATTGCGTGACTTCACTTTGCAGTGCTTTTAGTTGAAAAATGCTAGATCTGCAACACAGGATTTCAGTGACTACTGAAGCATTGGATTTCTGTCTGGCATCTCTGCAGCCATCTAAACTCTCTGTCCCCAGTGTAAGCCCCTGCTTCCATTGATACCTGCTTCTAATTTGCATGCATGAACAAAATTAATGATAAAATTTACCACTGTTGTGAATGTAACTTGGTTTACCGTTGTGGATTGCAGCTTTTCCTGTATTCCAGACTTTGTTTTCATTCAACTTCACAGCAGATGCACTGACCTCGTATCCCATTACATGTTTCCAAAACCTTTGTTTCTACATCTCTTGTTCAATTCTAGTGAAAACTGAACTTCTCTCCAGGACCTGTGAGGGCTGTAGACTTGCATCGAGCCCTCAAGCTTGGCGTTCTTTTAAAAACCATGCTGCAGTCTGATCCTGTGCCTTGTAGGTTCAGGGAGAATGTGGTTTCTCCGGCTGGCGGGCGTGTGGCAGGCGGAGTGACATCTGCTTGAGTAGGAAATTGCCGAGGATTACACACAGCAGTCTCTTGTCTGAATGTTTTCCACATTTGTCATCCAAACAGAAGGGATTGCAGAATCTTTAAAAGTCAAACTAGGTTTTTCTTTAAGTCATTGGTTTTAGTTATTCTAGTAGTGTTGTGGTGGACTAGGCTGTTAACTTAAAACTTGCCATTTTATGCACAGATTTTTATTTTTTTTTAAAAGAGTGGAGACAAATTAATGCTAGTGTTTAAAGTCATCGTGAGACTGCATTCAGTTAAAGGTACTCTTTTTGTTGTCTTAGGAAAGCAGGAGTGGCTTGTAAGCAGCACCTTGACCTGATGTCTGTAAATTCTTGGAGTTCTTAGTAAGCTTCTTTGATTAGTTCTTTTTATTGTAATGCAGAAAATATTCATCAGCACAAAAACTCAAGCACCAGAATAAGGAAATAAAACCATTTGTGGCTGTTATTGCATCCTTAAAGCAAAGCCACTGCAGTCTCCATATATTTCCTTAACAAAACACCTGCCCTTTTTTTTTTTTCCCCCCAGACCTAAAGATTTTCGAAAGAAGTAACAACGGTAAAAGAAGAAAAACTGCCATCAGGAATGTCTCTCCTCCTTGAAAAAAATTTCTTCTAACGTGGAGGCATCTGTGCATCTCAGTCAGCTCTTGGGTACAGAACGTTTTTGACAAGTATTAGCAAGCTTTATTTGGAAAGATTATAAAATTATTGTATTTGAAACAGCTAAGAAGAGATATTATATTGTTAATGCCACCTGTACTCTGTGTATTTGTTAATTACATTTGTTATAATACTATTATTAAAGAACTGATATATTTTTAATGAATATTTACATCTCATGGAAACTGCATTGTTTACTGAAATGAAGTGTCTCGCTCTGAAAGTTACAAAACTTGAATTCCCTGCGGTAGGAGCAGTGACGAATTATGGTCCGAGAGCTCCCACGAACAGCACGCTGTCGGGAAATAACCTGATGTGCTTTTCTGGTAAAGGGGGTGATCCCTCCGTAGGCAGCTTGGCGAGCGAGAGGATGCCAGTCCAAGCTCAGAACAAGGGAATTGCCATGTAGAACTCGTTCTCCCTTTGGGGGTGTAAAAATAACGGTGGCTTGAGCTGTTTATGACTTCTGTAATAGACTGCGCAGTTCTCCTGAAAGTCTCCGCTAGAATGCGGAGTGGATGTACCACGTGAAATCAACAGTGAGGTTTTGCTGAATGCACGTCTGTGCAGGCCTGCGCTTTCCTTCTCTTTTTAGGTGAATGTACCCACTGAAGTTCCGGTGGTGGTGCTGGGCAGAAACAAACTTCTAGAGCCAAATTACGCATTAGAAAAACACAACTCTTCAGAGGAATGGGCGCAGGTACCAAATACGTGTGTGTGCGTACTCTAGTCCTCTTAGAGATAAGAAAAGTATTATTAAAAGATGCATCTTGGAGGAATGAGGAGGTGGTGAGATTTGTCATGGTCATTTTTTGTGTCCTGTGGGAGTTTTATCTCGCAGCCTTCAGCAACCTTCTAGAAAGGGTTTTTCCGCACAAGATGCTTTGCCCATCGTTTCGCCTCTTCATTGTGACCAAAGAAGTATTTGGTCACCGACCGTCATTTTTCGTCCTGAAGCTTTGACCGTCTCTTGGTATGGGATGCCATATGGTGTGCTTGCAACGCGGAAAATGAAGCCAAGGGGAAATGAGTGTGTGCTTACAGAGGCCTCTTTGCTACAGGGAGGAAGATGGCAGCATTTCACAGCGTCTGGAGTTTCTTGGATGCTGGAAGAGGGATGTTTTGGTTCCAACAGAACATATTGCTGGAATACTGTGGAGCAGCAAGGACAGCAGGAATTTCAGAGGTGATACTGTCTGCTAGACTGCATCCAAAGGGGTACCTCCAGGAACTGCATAACGAACAGCATGAAAACTACTTGGTTTTTTTAAATAATCCTACTGGTTTTCAGACTCTTGTTAGTCTGCTCTGCGCTTAAATCTCTAGTGTGCTGAATGACAATATCAAGGTTGGCTCTCGTCTACTTTCTAGCTGCTGGATGCTGTTAAGTATATTCCTAGTACTGTTTCATTCTTGATGTGGTGATGTTACGTGACTGTCAGCAGGAGAGTTGGTATCTGTAATGTTCTGTCCACCTTAGAAGGCGGACGGCAGCTCCCCTCTCCAGCTGGGCGTCACTCTGGGAGACGAGGGCTCGCTTTGGAGCTTGCGGTGCTGGCGACCAGTGAAACACCCACTGGGGGCCGGGCAGGGTGTGTCTTAAGTGGTGGCTCTTCCTCTCTAGGAGCAGGTCTGCTGACAACCCAACATGGGATAGATTTTGTTAAAGAGTTTATTGAAATAACAGACAGTAAAGGCAGATCATCAGGGGATAATCTTCCTTTTTTTCCTCTCTTAAGCCCAAATCTGATTTTGATTCAAGTCACAGGAACACACCTTCCTTAAGGCATGTATTAAAGAACAAAGCAGCAACGTTTTTATTATGTAAACCAATTGAGGAAACTGAACTTAAGTGCTGAATGATTCAAAATAAGTCTTAAAAATTATTTTGTTTCTGCAAATTACTTCCCTGAAGTCCATTATTGCTTTCTGTGCAGATAACCCTCAAGCCAAAGCTGTCGTGTAAATAAATGAAGCACCTGTTGGTTTCTGTAGAGTAGAAGATGCTGATGCGTTACCTGCCAAATTTTACAGTGTTTCTTGAAGAAAATTTGTGCTTTCTCTACCCATTTTATACAAGCATCATAGAGGAAGAAAAGCATTGTTTTATTTATAATCGTGTCTAATTATATGAAATAAGAATTTGGTATTGGGCACGTCTTTGGCGTTCAGATGGGCTTATCCCAGGAAACATTCCTGTGCAGTGAGGGTGCAGGCTTCATTTTCAAGTCGGAAACCACGTTTAGTTAACTAGTAAATGTATTTTTAAAAGTAATAGGTTAAAGTAAATGCTCCTTTTTGTTTAAGGACACGGTACCTAAACTTTATTGGTAAGATTTAGGTGGCATCAGATGTTCATCATGTGCTAAATACTTCACAGTCAGCAACTTCAGCTTCTTAGGCAGTCTGGAAAAATATGAGACACTCCTGATCAGTCAGAGACTGAATTTTGGAGAAAATGTTGACTCTACACGTCTGTGTCTTACTTTTTTTGGCGAACATACAAATCCTGAATAATATTTTTATAGACTTGGTAGTGCCCACCCGTTGTTACTTTTTATTCCCGAGGCATACCCAGCAAGTGGGCGGATGACCGAGGACACATGGAGCATTCCGGTTGGCAGCCTGCCCGTAAATGCCATTATAAACATAAAGCAAATTAACTACCGCAATTAAAGTTTGTGCTTTGGTATATAAATTAAGTTATAAGATTGTAATGAGTATGCCTACTTGATTACCCCCGAGTACTCTCTGATTCATGCATGTCCGTCCCGTACAGCGTGAGGGGAAGATGGGTGCGCTGGCAGCCCGTCGGGTGCGTGTCCCCAGGGGACCCCAGGGGCTGGAAGGGGGACAGCGAAGGTGGCACCAGCCCCCCAGCAGAGGCACACTCAGGGATTTGGTCAGGCTCTTCCCGTCCGTTTCAGATATGCGGCAAATAATGCCAGTTGCCTTAGTTTGAGGAGTTTGACTATGTCTACGCCGTCTTCCCTACAGCCCTGGTCCTGCCCTGCTCCTATTCCTGGTCCCACAGGAGTTGAGAGTTGGATGCAGCGTGGCTTGACGACCAGCCTAGGGTGCAAATTCATTAGGAATAGGAACAGCCCAGGAAGCGCCACAGCCATCGAGCCAGACGCTGCCCTGGGGCAGACAGAGCTGTGGGTGTCTGTCGCGGCTCTAAATGGTTTGTGTTACTAACGAGGCTGAGTTCTAGGGCAGGGAACCTGAGGTTACACGGTAAAGGTACCAGTTTGTCTTCCCGGTGAGCGTCTGGCCGTGGCTGGAAGCAAAAGCTGACAGGTCTTTCCTTAGTGAGCACCAACGCACCCACCCAGCTGGAGTGAGCAGGACGCAGGCCTGGGATCCACCGGTCACTCGCTCTCCGTGTCTTTATAGGGCTGGATTAAAAGTGTTCCTAATCTATGCTTTCAACTTAAATAAATGGCCCTTTTTGAGCTTCTACTTTAAAATCCTGCTTTGATGCTTGGTCTCCATAGTGCTATTCAGAACGCTTTATTGAGCCGCTTTATAATCTGCCTGCTTTGGTGGAGCATCAGGAATTGCTTTGTGCTCCTCAAACAGCGTTGGGTCGGGGCTTTTCCTTCCTCCGCGCCTGCTCCTGCCACGCGCTTGCCTTTGGCAGGTCAGTCTACCCAATCTCACCTCCATTGATGGTACGGCCACCTCATCTCACCGTTAACTCTCTCCACTTCTTCATCTACAATTTTAAAAATAAAGCTAAATAGTATTTATACTAAGCACCCATAGCCTTTAAAATAAAACTGTTGCCCAAAAGTGTTGAAAAAGGAAGATGTATTTTCTTCTCTTTACGTTCTCGCCCCCAGACACCCACGCGGTTGTTCTAAGTTAAACATCAACCAAGTACAGAATTAACGTAGAAAAGCTTGCCACTTTTATTTGCATACAAAACAGAAATGAAAGAGGTTCACAATAAATTATCAGTGTGCTCCCACGGAACATTCTGGTGTATTTATATAATGTGGGTTAAAAAAAAAAAAAATACATTAACCTAAGATTTCTTTGCAAAAGGGTAATAGCTGGCGTCAGGGGAACCTGATTATGCCTCGTTCTGCGGTGAATTTTGGCAGGTTACTCCGCTAGTAAAGCAAGTCATCCAAAATTAACGGACTGTAATCAACTGGAAACACATGGATAACAGAACAGTAACTTTTCCGAATGGTTCTCCATAGCCCAACCAGCCGGATGCGGCTTTTAGATACAGCATGAATAGTGTACGGAACAGTACTCCAGAGAAAGATCTACAGGTGACCTTCCATCCTCATCTAGCACCAACCCACTAACATACTAAGTTTCTGGCATGCAAGATAATTAGGTTTGTGTCAACTGGTCATGTACATTTTTTTTTCTCCTTTAATATACTAGCCTGTAAACATCTTCCGCGCCAGGTCGGGCACCTGGACAAAAGGCCAAACACAGATGCACGTAAAACGTTTCCCTTTTTTTTTTTAAACAGTTCATTGAGAGGGTTTTTTCCCATTCGCCCTTTCGCGTCCTGGAGTCTTGACGCTCCTTTTGGCTATCTTCCTTGGGAAGCGACTAATTCCTGGGGATCTCAGTTCAACGGCTTCCAGCTCTTCTCGAACAGGAGTAAACTCTGGTTGAGCAAGATGAGGTGATGGATAGGAGGGCTGGGAGTATGGGGGCGGTAGGGGGTAGGACCCGTGAACTACGTACGGCTGTTGCTCACCATCGTAAAGGTCCTCGGGGTCATAGATTTGGTAGGAGTTATGTGGCAACTGCACTACGGGGATGTCTTGATCAGTTGGTTCACCGTATCCACCTTAACCCACCACCACCAAGAGCATTCATACGGTTAACACAGGAGAAGGGGAGCAGAAAATTAAAGCGCTCATTAGGAAATTGACATTTTATAGAGAGATATATTTATATATAACGTGTGTGAGTATATATATATATATAATCTTTAAATACACATCTTTTATTCACATAAAGGAACAGTGAAAACATTTAACAAAATTAATAAGCTGGAGCAATTGGAAACCCACCAACAGACAGCCAAGTTAGTTGGAAACCACCACCGGAATTTGTCAAATGTCCAGTTGCAATACTGCGCTTACACACTGCACAAGCCGCCTGCTTTCGCTTAATTCCAATTATGGCCTAGAATACACGATTAACAGGCAAAAATGGGTCAGGCGATACTTTGGAGCAGCGCAAGGAAGCTAAGTGCATGTACAGCAGCGAGTGAGTTCATTAGTGGTAGTCAATATTGTTGCTGGAAAGCACAGAGCAGTTCAGCATCCATCTCTGACCTTCAGCCAAAGGAGAACTGACCCAGGGGGAGCCTTTCACCTTCGGGATGGGTAGCCATTGTAAGGGATTGGGCCTTCCAACAGGAAACCAACAACGGGGAGGGGAAGTGAGGAGAAAGGGAGAGGAAGAGACGACAACAAAAACATTCAGGTAAGTAAAACGTACAAATCACGGGCAGATTAAACCGTAAACATCAAACAAATACGCCTTGTGCATAACATTTGTAGTAACTAGTGCTTTACTAATAAATTCCGATTTTAGGGCGGGCGGCATAGTTTTTGGTAATTGTGTTAACTTCCTCCCGTGGCCTCTCCGTGCTGGAACGAGACGGGAAAGTAAGACACAGAGAAGGTGTAGAAAGACTCGTTTTCTCCAGGTTGCTTCACCGGTTAATGAGGGACACGTGCATCCCTGTGTCAGGTGACACTACCAGGGGTTTAGTAAGGGTCATGCTCTCATGCCACCCGGAGGCCCCCGGAAAAGGAAGTTGAGCAACACGTTGGAAAAACTACAAATGTAAAAACTCCGCTGTCACGGACGTTAGGAGGTGGGGATTGAACACAGAGACCGTTCAGCTGAGACGGAGCAGGATGGCACAACTACACAAACACGCACAGGACAAAAATCCACTACGCGGGATCCGTTCTACAGGCCGGGATCAGATGGTGGACTTCCTTTGGTCACTACGCTGGGGTCACCTTCTCTTCCTGCTGCAGGCCCACAAAACAGCAGTGCTGGACACGCTCGTTTTTAGGGAGCTACCACGTTTTAGCACAAGGTTCACCAGTAGCCTCCATCTTACTTTGGCTGTTAGAAAATGCCACCCCCTCCTCCGCAGATCCTGGCTACTCACCTCCCATGCCGTAGCCAGCGCAGGAGGACGGATCGCAGTACCCGGGCGGGCCAGAAGGACCCTGCGAGCCCGGGGGCCCCGTGTGACCGGCGGGACCTCGTGGGCCTGGAGAACCTGGTGGTCCCGGGCTGCCAGTTCGACTTTCTCCTGGAGGCCCTGCATCGAAGGGGGAGATGAAACATCAGAGCAGCGTCTTTCATACAGCAGTGAGCTGAGGCCACCTTGGCAGGCCTGGTGCTTGGAAACCACAGCACTGAGCGTGCTACAAACAACTTTCGGGAGACAGTCTGAGCAGAGGAGCTGGGTATCCTGGCTCCGAGGAAACCATGGCACTGAGCGTGCTACAAACACTTTTGGGAGACAGTTCGAGCAGAGGAGCTGGGCATCCTGGCTCCGACTCCCCCCGGGCAAGCTGAGGGAAAGGCTGCAGCCTTCCTCTGGCAAGGGAGATGAAGCAGCGGCCAGGGAGGAGGCTCGTCGGGAGCGGGTGCCCTTGCCAGAAACAGCCGTTAGCCAGAAATCTACCCTAGAGCAAATGTTTCACCAAGGCTGAGCCGTTCAGGAAGGCCGTTTCCTGGGGAGAGGACGGCCCTGGATGCCTGCGCAGCTCTTCGTTCACCCACTGCCTTTCAATACACCCCCTGGGTGCCTGGGCACCCGTGCTCTCATGGCCACAATATCCTAACCAAGTCAACGCAATTTTATGCCTGTTTCAACAGGACCTGGATACCACCCTCTCTGCTTTTTTTTCAGGAGCTAAATATAAATCCCTGTGATTAATGCGCTCAATATACATTTCTCTGTCGAGTTACAGTTAGGTATGCCCTTGAGTCAATGGGAAAACAAACACGATTAATCCAGATTAATTTTTTCCCCTTTCAGACTGACTCCACCTCTGAAAAAAATCCTTAAAACATTAAAAAAAGGCGGCTGTGGAGAAGCAGTTTATCGCAGGGAAAAGGAAAATACTTGCGTGACTGCTGACACCCTCCCGTGGCAGATCACGACGTCATATTACTTAGTAAGAAAATGATGAGTTGAGATGCCTGAACTACTGACTCTTGCGCTGCTTAAGCCTTAGAAGCGGAGGGCAGAGCCCTGCAGGTCTTCGCTGCTTCGCGCGTGGGTCAGAGGGGTCTCACCCGGGTGCCCTAAACGCAACAACGTTACCTGTGGATCCCGGTGGGCCTCGGGGTCCTTGTGTTCCAACTCCCGGATTGCCTTTTTCTCCTTTCTCACCGGGTAAACCTAAGGAAACGGCACTCATCAGAGTCACGTTTTGAACAAAACTGTGCGCGGTGTTTATTATTGAACCAGGGTTATAGTCCCGTATGTTATTTTTTCATCTGAAAACAGATGGCAGAGGAGGAAGGAGGTAAAAATAAAGAATTATTTGGTTCTTTTTCCCTCCTTTCCCTGACAGCCTCCCAAGGGAAACATGGCATTCCTGGGGTCTTAAACATTCCTGCTGCCACGGTGGTTTCATCGAGGTGGTATGTGGAGGCATCGGCCAGTTTCCAGGCTGCGCTTCCTGCTGGAAAGGTGCCTCTGGACTACACCAAGGTACGACTATTGTAAGTCAGGAGAATCCTCCGAGCCTCACAAAGCTGTCTATAAATTACTGTGTGGCAGTAATTGGCTACAGCCCATTTCCCTGCAAACATTCACCCGCCAAACAGCGGCTCAGCGTAAGATGGTTCTACGCATAAATGGAGAGAGTTATCGTGAGTTATTGCAGAGTCCTGCTAAAACACAAGGCAGGATTTTCAACACAGGCAAAATCCGTCTCCCCAAACGCAGCCCAGTGTAAGAGTCTCCCAGTCGTGAAACTCGGATGTTCCAACACGCACAGCCATTGAGCTGGGTTCCGGCACTTGCTCATGGCCCTAAATTTCTGTCATTGGGTCTGATCCATGGAGATCACAGATCTAATAATCCACAGAAGGCATTGGCTTCTTCCAGCTTTCCATCTCCTTCTGCACTACCACTACGGCATCCTATAGAAACACTTTCTCTACACAATCACAGTGAGCCGCGTCAAACTCAAGTAGGTGTCAAAACTACAAATTCCAGACCCTGAGTTTCCACCAGCACCTTGGAAACTCTCGTAGTCTGTGTTTGATTTGGATGGTTCAAAGACACCAAATCCAGGCTGGTTTGTGGGACTTTTCCCCCCTTTTCCAGACCTCCCAGCACTGGCAATTGCTCTCGCTGCTTCACCGCTTCCACACGTTCAGAGTCAAAGCCAGCAGAGAGCACCTTCCGAAAAACAAAGCAGAAAGGAAACAGCCGCTGCCCTTGATGGGGCTGTATCTCCGATTTCTTCCTTCCCTTTTGCTCAGGTAACTCTTACCTCTTAGGGAAAAAACATCTGGAGGACACCTCATTTTTTGCAAGGAGCCACAGGAGAATTTTTTTTTCTCCTTCCTAAGCTAATTTCTGATGGAAGCAAAGAAGTAAGAATGAATTCTTAACCATAAAAAAAAAAAAAAAGTAATTAAAACGCATCCCGACAAAGAATGGCTCAGATCGAGTTTACAAAATAAGAGTCTACTGAATTACAGAGGATTTGGTATTTGCTGAGGAGTTCTAGGTCTTCTACAGAACGGGTGGCTTCCAGGGCAATATATCCTGTAGCCCAATCACCTGGAACACACAGGCCACGCCACTGCAATCGGTAACTCCATACCGAGCACATCACTTTTAACCAAAGCACGATGAGCTCTTTGTCTTACCTCTCCGAGGCTTTTTCCCACTGTCCTGGCATAGTTTAAGTACTTCCTCTTTCCATTTTGCCTGTTTTATTTCGGTTTTGAGTTAAAAAAACCCCACATCTTTTGGTGACCAGCTATTTTATCATAGAGAAATTACACAACCATAACCCACTTCTCACAGCAGTTTCCATTCGGGGGTCTCCAAAGCTTTCCAAGTGTCTCTAGTAATGCTGTATTTTACAGGAAAGACTTGGCCACCAAGAAGAGAAATACCATGGCCCAACTAAACCAGCAGGAAGGGGCAAAAGAGAGCAGGTGTGACAGTCCGGCTGACGTTTACACCATTATTTTGCAAACAGCGGGTTTCTCCCTCTCGCTTCTAGAGGATATTGGGCAAGACAGAGCAAGGTCTTGTACGCCTCATCCCTGAATTTATGGATAACAAAATATTTATAAAACTATTTCTAAAAGGGCAATCTTTGTGTTTGGTTGTCCTGACCGTTTAGTCATTGGATGACTGCAACGCTGCATCAGTTTATTCTGAGTCTAACATCACTCCCTATCTATGTCGGCACGTTAGAAGTGTTACCAACTCTTCCTTTGCCCAGGGCAGGAACACGAGTGCCTGCGTGTACCGCGGCCTGGAGGCTCTAACTCATCCCTCCAAAGTTATCAGCTGCTCCTAATGGCTTGTTCTCCAGACCCTTCATCAGCTCCATTGCCCTTCTCTGGACCCGCTCCAGCACCTCAATGTCTTTCTTGTAGTGAGGGGCCCAAAACTGAGCACGGTATTCGACTGACACGGTGCCGAGTACAGGGATGCATTAGGCCAAAAAGATACCGCTGCCCTCTCTTCTAGCAAGCCTCATTCACGTCTAATCTTCCTATTTTCTGTCTGCTTGTAAACCACGGCTTGATCTTACAACGAAATCCGTTCCTACCAGCCTTCTGCAGGCGGGTAACGAGCAGCCTCTGGCCAAACTACAGGATTACTAAAAGCGACGTGACCAGGTTGTTGAAGCTGTAGCCTTGAGCTAATACAACCTTGCTGCTGAGGAAGGGCTCAGCACCATTAATACAACCCCGCTGGTGACCTCGGAACAGCAGCAAGCTTGTGTCGGACTGCTGGGTACTAACACACTGCGGTGCACCCACCTTACTCACCTCCTGGTTGTGCGAGGTACCTATTGGTCTGGTTCAGGCTGTTTTAGACTTTCAGATTATGAAGTGTCCAAATGGTAAGTTTCAGGAATTTTATGTCCATAGTCTTTGGTAGCCCTAGCTCCTAAATCTCACTGAAGGTCAATGGGTCTTAAGTGTTTAAATTACTCTGCCACCTTGAATCATATAGAATTGTCTGGGTTGGAAGGGACCTTTCAGATCGAGTCCAAGCAAAACCACCACTAAACCATGTCCCTCAGCACCACGTCTACCCATCTTTTAAATACCTCCAGGGATGGCCATTCCCACCACTTCCCTGGGCAGCCCGTTCCAATGTTTGATAACCCTTTCGGTGAAGAGATGTTTCCTAATATCCAATTTAAACCTCCCCTGGTGCAACTTGAGGCTGTTTCCTCGTGTCCTATCGCTTGTTACTTGTGAGAAGAGACCGACCCCCACCTGGCTACACCCTCCTTTCAGGTAGTTGTAGAGAGCGATAAGGTCTCCCCTCAGCCTCCTTTTCTCCAGGCTGAACAAGCGCAGGTCCCTCAGCCGCTCCTCATAAGACTTGTGCTCTAAACCTTCACCAACTTTGTTGCCCTACACGTTCCAGCACCTCAATGTCTTTCCTGTAGTGAGGGGCCCAAAACTGGACACAGTATTCAAGGTGGGGCCTCACCAGTTTTCTTCTGGGATTCTCAGCAATGGGATTCCTGCTCTCTGAGACTGTTTTCCATGATCCAGTATGAACCTCCTGTTTGCAATCCAGCATTTGGTTAGCAGAGATTGCAGTTCCAGTCAGAAGCGCTACCCAGAACCCTTGATGAAGTGTTTGCACCTGCATTGCACAGTGTATGCAGGAAGAAGTCCCGGGGGCAGATACATGCTCTAACCTACATTTATATTCCTGAGGGAACCTGACAAACAAAAGCGTGTCATCTGTGATCAATAACTGACTTCCATCCATTTTAAAGACAAGTTTCTCAGGCAAACCTCTTGTCCTGCATTCCAAATGCGGTTTCTGTATACCTAAAATTTGCTTAGCCCTGGCTCGCTTCCAACATATGGAGAGATTCCTCTGTTGCGATCCCCTACTTCTGCTGCAGGCCTTTTAACAAGGTGAACTCATCTAAATTGTCTCTTACCATACATGCCCTGGAAGGAAACGCTTGCCATTTGCAAAGGGCAAAGTCTGTACGTGTGGATTGCTTTGATCATAAGACGACTGGCCCATGACAGACCATTGCTGATCCTACTGTACGGGCACATTACATGGGGTCTTCAAAGACAATTTTCAAATCACAGCCTCCCATGCACTCAATTATTATTCTTTACACACACCCGTACGTGATGTTCAGGGAATAAACTGCAGTAAGAAATGATAAATATGGAACGAATCTACGCAGGCTAAGAATAAAATGTTCATTCTGGAACAAGTTATGAAGCTCTTGCGCAGGACCAACCTTCTTTGAAATCACATGGATATCAAGTTCCTAAAGCAAACACAATGAATGCCAAGATACAAGTCTGCTTTAGGTTTCTTTTAGTTTAATTTCCAGCAAAGTTTACCCAAGCGAAAGAGAACATAGACACTGAAGCAAGAACACCCTGCTCCTAAGGCAAAACTCACTTGAGTTAAAATCAAGCACTTCATGGTCTTCCCTAATGGACTTTCCACCAAAGCTCTTTATGAGAGTAAGTTAACAGATTCACAGACCTCTCAGAGTTAATGGCTCCCTCCTGTAAATGACGGTACATTCAAAATTCACCCATTTTGCTGTCTATCAAGCTCATCTTTGCATTTCATTAGAGCATAGCTTACAGAAAGTCAACTGGACAAGACACCGCTCTCCATGTAAATTACTGAGATGGTTAATCACTTCAGGGATAAAAGTGTATATCGAAATTTGTCATTTGGGTTAGAATGGCTTCAAATTCTAGTAACTGTTTTCATATTTGTGCTCTGGACATAACTTCAGCAATACCATCAAACTGCCTCTTCCCCTTCACACTAACCACTGTTTTGTGTCTTGTCCCCATCCAAAATAAGCAATGGCCGGAGTTCAGCCCCCTGGAGATCACAAGCAACTGAACTCAATTATTTCCAGCGCTCTGCTAAAGATACCTCTGATAGTATCAGTTATTAAAAACAAAACTTAAGATCATGAACACATTCTCTAGCAAAGAAAATCAGATGCCCATGGTTTCTGCACAGAAGGAAATCTTAGGTATAGCTTCTCTATTTTTTTTCTTTAAGAGAATACCGTCCTCTGAGGAGAACTGCATATTGCAATTAAGAAAAATTAAACTGCTACCAAAAATGTCCCCCTTCAAAGATGTTCAGTTGTAACCATAATGTATAATACAGGGTTATTTTTGGTTTTATCCAGATGAAGTTAAATTGGAAATAAAAATATTTAATTGGCTCAACTGGCAAAAGTTCCATTTCATTTCATTGGAATTTTGACATCAGAGCTGTAAACACGTGGCTTTTGATGACACATCTTTAACTAACTCTCTCATAGGAAACCAGGAAGCAAATCTGGATGAAACTGTACTTGAGAATCGTGACTTTCCCAGTGACGGCTTAGGTATTTATTGTATTTTAATCAGTGGGATGGAGTGAGCAGACATAAGTTTTGTGCAGCACTTCAGGACACATCATAAGAGCAGGAGCCCACCCAGTAGCAGAGTAACAACTGCGCTGTCACAGCATCCGAAGGCTAGCAGTGCCTCAGCATAATTTTTACTACGGCTTTTTACATTTTTCCTCAAAGTTGAGAAAACTACTCATGTATTATAAAAATAACTGAAAAAAAAAAAAGAAGAAAAAAACCACGCTTTTTTATTTTGCAGAAGTCCAACTACTTCCTGAGCGCACTCAGAAGCCAGACACTAGTTATTTAAGTCCCAGTTCATAAACATAAAATCAAAACAAAAGATGCTCGAACTAACTAAATAAAATTGGAAGACAGCGCTCTGAACTAGTTAAAATAAAAATAGAGATGGCTGCTGTGAATAATTAGTGTTTGGGTTTGTTTTTTTCCAAACTCCTATATTTATGTAGATATGTAAGAAAGCAAAATTCTAGTGATTTATCTGGGGTTATGTCCTATAGGGGACTGACAACACAACGTGGCCTCCATAATCTTTAAATCAACTGTCCAATTCAAATGGCCTGCTGTGGCACAAATAAAATGTTAGTATTGCTAACAAATATTGAGATTGTCAGAGATGTTTCTTTTCATATCATTAGAAAAATACAATAGATAAGACCCCACAGTGTACAGCTAAAACAATAATCAACTCGGAAAACTGAATAACAAATGTCTTAGTGTGATCCTAATCCCTCCACTTACGTCTACACTGGGAAAAAGCAGATTTCAGCTGGCAACAGACACTGCGAACTGCATCTGTCAAGAGAATGACTTATCCCTTCTCACCGAGGTGGTCTTTCTTGGAAGGCCCAGCCCATGTGTTACTAGTGAGAGAATACATCCAGGAATGGGACACGCTGAACCTAGAAGTTCAAGTGGAGGTTTCCAGCAAAACTCCAGGACACTGTCTCGGTCCAAGCCTCCTTCCAAAACCCCTGATTAACGCTTGGCAGAGTGACAAGGTAAATAAGGGGGAAGAAGCCATTGGCCAGGCAAGTTCACTGATGTCAAGATCTCTCACTGCTGACATTAGCCAGCAAAGCTCTCTTTGGTAGATGATTTCTAACCAGTTCCACACGCTGCTTTCAGAAGTTCTCACAGGCTCTCTCCCCTGCTCAGAGGCTGGGACTGAACGGGTGGTGGGCAGGAGAGGTGAGCAGGAGGAAACATCTATAGCCTTCCCCCACCTCTTCCCTTCCCACTCTACCAGCACCTTGCCGCTCAGCTCGCAGCCAGTAACAGGTTTTTGCAGCAACCCCAACAGTTTGAACTGCGAAGCAAAAAAAGCAACACTCTACTAAATTAAAAAATGGTCTTTTTTCCCTTCTAATGTCTAATACTTTTTAGTACGCTTTATGGACACTGTTGTCACTGTTGCAGTGTATTTTCTGTACTTAAAGGTGGAGGCTGACTTTTCAGAGTTGTTAATTTGGCACTGGTTTTGAACGTTAAATTGACTTTATATACAACCAAAATGATGATGACATCAGCGAAAAGAAACACGTTGTTCATAAAGACTTCCAAGTGGCTGTCTGGAGATCTTCAGGACAGGACTATACACGGAGACTTGCTGAACAAATTAAATACAAACAATACTTCAGAGCACAGAATCACAGAATCTTCATGGTTGGCAAGGACCCTTAAGATCATCGAGTCCAACCAAACAACCTACAATCTCTGCCACTAGAGCATGCCCTGAAGTGCCACATCTAGACGTTTCTTAAACACCTCTAGGGATGGTGACTCAACCCCCTCCCTGGGCAGGCTGTTCCAGTGCGTGACCACTCTTTCACTAAAGTCATTCTTCCTAATATCTAACCTAAACCTCCCCTGCCGCAGCTTCAGACCATTTCCTCTGGTCCTGTCATTATTCACCTGGGAGAAGAGGCCAACACCCACCTCTCTACAGCCTCCTTTCAGGTAGTTGTAGAGGGCAATGAGGTCTCCCCTCAGCCTCCTCTTCTCCAAGCTAAACATGCCCAGCTGCCTCAGCCTCTCCTCATATGCCCTGGTCTCCAGACCCCTAACCAGCCTGGTGGCTCTCCTCTGGACCCGCTCCAGCACTTCCATGTCCCTCTTGTACAGAGGGGCCCAGAACCGATCACAGTACTCGAGGTGAGGCCTCACCAGTGCTGAGTACAGAGGCACGATCACCTCCCTGCTCCTGCTGGCCACGCTCTTCCTGATACAGGCTAGGATGCTGTTGGCCTTCTTGGCCACCTGGACACACTGCTGGCTCATGTTAAGCTGGCCGTCCACCTGCACCCCCAGGTCCTTTTCTGCCGGGCAGCTTTCCAGCCACTCTTCCCCAAGCCTGTAGCGTTGCTTGGGGTTGTTGCAACCGAGATGCAGGACCTGGCACTTGGCCTTATTAACCCTCATACAGTTGGCCTTGGCCCATCGATCCAGCCTGTCCAGGTCCCTCTGTAGAGCCTTCCTACCCTCAAGCAGATCTACACTCCCACCTAGTTTGGTGTCGTCTGCAAATTTACTGAGGGTGCACTCAACCCCCTCATCCAGATCATCGATAAAGATATTAAACAAAACTGGCCCCTAAACTGAGCCCTGAGGGACACCACTGGTGACCGGCCGCCAAGAGGATTTCACCCCATTAATCACAACTCTCTGGGCACGGCCATCCAGCCAGTTTTTAACCCAGCAAAGAGGACACTTGTCTATGCCATGATTCGCCAGCTTCTCCAGGAGAATGCTGTGGGGGACAGTGTCAAAGGCCTTACCAAAGCCCAGACAGACAACGTCCACAGCCTTCCCTGCATCCAGAAGGCGGCTCACATGGTCATAGAAGGAGATCAGGTTGGTTAAGCAGGACCTCCCTTGCCTAAACCCATGCTGGCTGGCCCTGATCCCTTGGCTGCCCTGCACTTGCCGTGAGAGCTCACTCAAGATGATCCTCTCCATGATCTTTCCTGGTACCGAGGTCAGGCTGACAGGCCTGTAGTTCCCCGGATCCTCCTTCTGACCCTTCTTGGAGGTGGGCGTCACATTAGCCACCCTCCAGTCAATTGGCACCTGCCCTGTTGACCAGGATTGTTGATAAATGATGGAGAGAGGTTTGGTGAGCTCTCCTGCCAGCTCCCTGAGTACTCTTGGGTGAATCCCATCCGGCCCCATAGACTTATGTGCATCTAGGTGCAGAAGCAGATCATTGACTACTTCCTCCTGGATTATGGGTAGATTGTTCTGCTCTCCATCCTTATCTTCCAGCTCAGGAGGCTGAGCACCCTGGGGATAGCTGGTCTGACTACCGAAGACGGAGGCAAAGGAGGCATTAGGTATCTCAGCCTTCTCCTCGTCCTTGGTTGCAACTTTCCCCCCAGGCATCCAGTAAGGGATGGAGATTCTCCCTGGCTTTCTTTTTGTTGATGTATTTATAAAAGCTTTTTTTGTTGTCCTTAATGTTAGTGGCCAAGTTGAGCTCCAGCTGAGCTTTTGCCTTCCTAATTTTCTCTCTGTATAACCTAATGAGATCTCTGTGCTCCTCCTGAGTTGCCCGTCCCTTCTTCCAAAGGTGATAAACCCCCCTCTTATTCCTACGTCCCATCAGTAGCTCCTTGTTCACCCAGACTGGCCATTTTCCCCGCCCTTTAGACTTGTGACACTTGGGGACAGCCTGCTCTTGGGCCTTTAAAATTTCCTTCTTGAAGAGCGTCCAGCCTTCCTGGACCCCTTTGCCCTTCAGGACTGTCTCCCAAGGGACTCTCTCAACCAGTGTCCTGAACAAGCCAAAGTCTGCCCTCCGGAAGTCCAAGGTGGAGGTTTTGCTAACCCCCCTCCTTACATCACTACGGATTGAAAACTTGACCATTTCATGATCACTAAACCCAAGATGACCTCCGATCACCACATCTCCCACTAGTCCTTCTCTGTTTGTGAACAGTAGGTCTAGCGAGGCACCTCCCCTGGTAGGCTCACCTACCAGTTGTGTCAGGAAGTTATCTTCCATGCACTCGAGGAACCTCCTAGCCTGCCTGCTCTCTGCTGTGTTATATTTCCAGCAGATACCCGGCAGGTTGAAGTCCCCAACCAGAACAAGGGCTGGCGATTGCGAGACGTCAGCTAGCCGCTTATAGAATACTTCATCTGTCTCCTCATCCTGGCCAGGTGGTCTGTAGCATACTCCCAGCACAACATTTCCCTTATTTCCCTTCCCCTTCATCCTTACCCATAAACACTCGACTTTATCATCACTGGAATCTAGCTCTATACAATCAAAACACTCCCTAATGTACAGAGCCACACCCCGACCTCTCCTCCCTTGCCTATCCCTTCTGAAGAGCTTATAGCCATTCATCGCAGCATTCCAGTCGTGACAGTCATCCCACCACATTTCCATGATGGCAACTACATCATAGCTGTCCTGCTGCACAATGGCTTCCAGCTCAGCAAGGGATGGGGTGAATCCATTTACCTTCCTCTCTGTATTCACTGGAAACTAAAAACCCTTCCATCCAGAAGCAGAGGAATTTTAGTTTGCCACTTCACTATATGACATGTGGTTAAGAAATAAGTGAGAACTGGGAACACACAAGAAACTTCTAATCAATCTCCACAAGCATGATGCTGGTAAAAATACGTTTTTTTTACTTTTTGCTGCTGCATTTTGGGTTTAGCTTAGAGCAGTTCCTTACAAATGGATTCTGAAATGTCCCAAGGGTCTGTACAACTCAAGAGGTATCTTTCTGTTAAATAAACTGCTACTACATTAGGCAGACCATCAATCTAAAATTTCAGTTGCTTCTGAAGAAATTAAATGCTCAAGGAGTGATAAATTATTCTATATTTTTCCTAGGTTCTCAATGTGCTTCTTCCTTTCCCTTCCAGGTTCTGTGCAAGGCTCTAGTTAACATGAATGTCCTAAAAACCATTTTCACTCAAATAAAGACAATTATTTTGTCTTTAAGTTTACACATAAGATTCTTTTTTCTTTAAAAACAATCTCATTTTAAGCTATAAATACCGGAAAACACTCCCAACATCTGGCATCACATTTTATGAAAATCTGCAGAAAGCCCTGGCTGACTGATGACAGTTCTTGAAGTGTGCTTGATAAGTGCTTGCTCTCAACCAAGTATGAAACTCCCCACAAGCACCACCTGCCAAAATCAGTCCCTCCTAACATCAGTTATCTGGAGAGACAGGAAAAGAATAATATTCTTTTTTAATGTGCTTTTACCCTTTCTGTACTCACTCTATCGCCAATGCTGTTTCCCTGATATTAACATTATCAGCAGTGGGTTAACCCACATCATGTTTCATTTCAATGACTATATCTAATCGCTCTGTGATTTCATAGTAGTACAACATGCGGGTCTGGGCCTCAGCACAACAAACACAATGGAAAATACATGCTAAATGCCGGACACGTTTCCCTTTTTGTAGCCTGGCATTTTGGTTCCTCTCTTCCTGAAGCCCCCGCAAAATATGCTGTGTATTTAAACTGTTCCTGCCTGAGATTGAAACACACCAGTATTTTAAGCAACTACCCTGAAATCTGCCTTCAGTCTCTCCAGGTCATCACTTTTAAAGTCAGTTTCTCGCTGTCTCTTCCAATATTTTTTTCCTACTTGCCTCCCACCCCCTCACTCCTCCTTGTTTCTGGACAGTGTCTGGTCTTTGCTCAGCTGGAGCAGGCAGCAGCACGACTGAGAGGCCACTGCCCTAATCCTCGCCTCTTTTTTCAATAAGGTAATTGTAATTACAGTCTTGAGGGGAAAAAAAAGGACCCACAGACTCACAGGTTCACTCAAAGAGTTTCTTTTCAAAACAATGCTTTAACTCTGGTCATCAGGGCTACTGTGAACTGGAACTATTAAGCTCCTGAAACTGAACTTAGCAATTAATTTTTTAAATCCCGTTTTAGATTTTGTAACAGCAACACCAATTCATTGCTCTTGAATATCACATTTGTCTCTTGGGTTTTTGGTCACTTCCTCATGTGATGGCCTTCAAAACACTTTCACAATCATAGATTCACTTGGTACCACCTCTGTTAGTGCTAGTCTGCTACACCAAAGATTGCCAGGTCGCACAGAGGGAGAGTAAGTCAAAACATGGAGCTTGTTCTTTATTAGACAATGCTGGAGGAGGAAAGGAGAAAGGGGTGTAGCATACACGTAAGAATACAGAGAATTACTATAAATGAACAATTAATTGCATACTTCTCTCTGACCTCACCATTTTCCCTCCACCCCTCAAACTAGGATTTTCCCCTTTTCTTATCAACTTTGCTCCTTTCAAACTATCACAATTTAGAAATCTTGACACTGACATATTTCAAGTTTAGCAGAAAAGCTCAATCTTTTCCCAGCACGAATCTATCAGTTTTGCAGCTGCCTTTTCCAAAAGCTCCTTTGCATTTACAGCTCCAGGTTACTTCAGAGTCCTACTAAGATGAAAGCATGATGTGATGTGATGTGCCCACTTAGATGCCACTGATCTTCAGCAGTTTAGGCATTTAACCTCTGTCTGATCCTGCCAAATCCCACCTGGCAAAGCCTGCATTACCTTCTTGACTGAGAGTCTCACAGTTTTCATTACGGCTTGTGTAGAGGTCACCAATCGACTAGTGAGAAAAGCGTTGTTCTCACATTTAGATAGGAGACAAAAGCCATCAGAACGTATCAGGAAAGGGAGGTATATTTTTTTTGTATGCGAAGTACAAAGCCTACCTCTTTCTCCTGGTCTTCCTGGTTGCCCAGGACTTCCTGGAAACCCTTGCATGCCTGGTGATCCTTGTTCTCCCTGTGGCCCCGGAGCCCCTGGCCGACCTGGCTCACCAGGAGGTCCTGCAATGGTTCGTGTTGAGACAGACTGGCTTGGAATCTGGTTCAGAATTGAGTTATATCTTGCCATATGACCTGTCAGGAAAAAATGTCCTCATTTGCAAGTTGCAGTGGAGAATCTGGTTCAGCTAAGTTTGAACAGAGCACTGGCAGGTCCTCAGGGCTGTGGTCTGTAGTGCTTTGATAATATGAAGTTGTGCGCTTGGTGGTGGAGTGACAGTGGTTTAGGGAGTACACAGAAAAGGGGAAGAATTCTATTGTGTAGAATTTTATTTCCATGCTTTGGTTTTTTGTTTTTGTATTCTATGTCCACAAAAATTTAAAATTGTTCCAGCAGAAGCCGCTGTATACTATAACAGATTGGAGACAATTCAGCCTTTTTTTTAGGTGCCCGATGCTAATCAGCTCTAATTGGACACAAATCCATTTGAACATACATCTAGTCAGAATATAAATCCTGACTGTCTAGCCTAAAAGAAACATATCCCCTTGGATGCTCTGAAAAGCATCATTTTGTAAGTAATTGTGGCAGGAAAAGATCCATTCTAGAGATGGAAGCATATGAACTATCCCTTACCCTGGATGAGCTGTTCACACACTTGCCGAGCAACAGCACGCACCATTGCTTGGGACTGGAGATCACCCTGGATAACAACAGCAGCAGTGTCATAAACCAGATTTTTGCATCATCATTAAATGAAAGACATTTATTATCCCTGAGAGATTATATCTTCACAGATGAGAAAAAGAGCCAAAAAAGTTCTGGGATTTCCCTGGTTCCCATTAACGTTTTTAGCCAGGAAACAGAGGTTGACGTTAACCCAACCCTAGTTAAGAGATCTGGGGACAAGCTTAATGCCACATACTTCTCATCTTCAAAACATTACTGTAGCTGTATATAAGACAACGTCTGGAAAAGAAGGAAAGTTTGTCTGATTGCACAGAGAAAACTATTCTGCCTGTAAACACAAAGAAACATAAATTGTTGGAGAAGGCCAGATGGGGAAAAAAATGGTGGCTAACGTGAACATAGACTTACCCGCTCACCCCTTTCACCCTTAGCTCCAGGAGGACCCTATGAAAAGATTCAATAGAAAATTAATTCCCATTTTGTTCTTGCTCAAAATTTTTGACACCCAAACGTTGTCTCCCTTGCAGCATCACAGTAAA
Source organism: Chroicocephalus ridibundus (assembly GCF_963924245.1). Classification (NCBI taxonomy): domain Eukaryota; kingdom Metazoa; phylum Chordata; class Aves; order Charadriiformes; family Laridae; genus Chroicocephalus; species Chroicocephalus ridibundus. Next base: position 155,115,723 of record NC_086285.1, on the reverse strand, counting down.
AGGAGAAAAACCAAACAAGGAACATGGTTTCAGGAGGCCACATGACAGTAACAAATATACATTTCCCATTTCAGTACTCAACAAAATGTTCACCTTTGGCAATTACACAGTGACAATGACTTTCTCAGGGGTTTGTCACATACTGAATTCTCTTGTTTAACATTTCAGCAAGGGCAGGCCACCAGATGATGCATTTCACATGGCTGAAATGGGTCTCATCATCACTGAGTATAAGGACGAGAAGGCTGATGGGAGACAAAATATCGGTCTGAAATTTGTAGCATTTGTTGCACCAAGACTCTGCATCCACTATGACCAGAGTCCGCAATGGGATTGAACTGCACAGAAAATTAAGCGTGACTTAAAGATAACGTAATGCTGTAATGAAAGTAAGGATCATTATGGATTGGAGCAAGCTGTCTAGGGCAGTTACAACTTCACCAATGGGGTGGGCTAGACATCTCCTGGGAACTCCCAAAGCAAGGACAGATCTGCATGAAGAGGTAACCAGCTGACTGATGCATGGCTAAAGCACAGCTTATTCTATCCTGGGAAAGAAGAAACTCCTGCAAAGACTGCAAGATTACTTCTAGGCCTCTTTTCTAGTACTCCACCTTTTGGGAAAGACAGTTATTGAACTCAATATATGTTTACCCACCTAGCCGGTTTTTCAGAACTACTAGAGTCTAAACATTCACCGCAGAGGTCTTACATGACTCACAGGAATATCTACGCTCTAGGAAATCTAGTTCAATACCTGGAACACGCATTTGGACAGGAACTGAATACTCATCAATCTATACATTGATAGTAATAAGTTCCATAGCTCATCAAATCTCCTTAGTAGATGGCATGATTACACTTAGAAACTATGCAGAACTGGGCATTGGGTTACTATCTTTCCTTATACATTAGCAGTCATTTCATTTCCATTTAACCAAAGCAAAATGCCTGCATTGGACTAAGTCTCCAAAGCAAACTGGATTTTGAAAAAAAATTTTCAATTCTACAAACCGAGTCAGAAGTACACACTATCACATTCTGATGCCTTTAAACATTAAATAGAACATTCACTGGAAAAAAAATGAGGAGGCTTTATAATTAATCAAGAGCTTAAATGTTAAAATCTGAATATACAATAGTATCTGAACTGTTACAGAAAAAAAGAGGCCCACTGTAAATCTTCTGTTTTACGTAATTTACACACTCATTTTGTAGTTGTATTCCTTTCTTCTACTTAAACTGTTTGGGTTTTTTTTTTATAATAAAGAAAATAATATCTGAAAGACAAACTTAGTATTAGAGGTCCTAATACTTATTTTTGGTACAGAGAGTGTAATTTTCCACTCTATGAAACCATGGTCAAATTTATAATAACATTCTAGAAAAAGCCTTGATCATTAGTCAGTTGCCCTGATGTAAAGCCAGAGTAACTATGAAAGTTAGTTTTGTATTCATGCAGTATTTTCACAGTTTGAAAATCAGAACAATATTTTGGAAATATTCAGGTTAATAAATGGCATACTTTAATTTCCTGAGAGCTGCTTGAAGTGCAAAAGAAAAAGAGGAGAAAGTAATTACACCCAGACTACAAATTCACATACTGTTATGTTTTTAACTTCTGTGTTTAAATCTTGTGTTTTGACTCTCTAATCCCTGTATTCCAAACATTGTATGTAAGATCAACAAATAAATTTAATTATGAAGAATGAACAAAGAAAGACCAATACGATGTTTTGCTGAGCCACTAACTGCAAGCAGATCATACGCGATAAATATTGAGGAGTTCTGTAAAACTGTGAAGCCAGGTACAGAAACCAATTAATCCACCACAGCAAGTATCGCAATATTAATTAATTTTACTCACAGGAGCTCCAACATCACCTTGTGGCCCCTGGCTTCCAGTAACCCCAGGAACACCTGGAGCACCAGGTATGCCCTACACGGGAAAAGAGAAAGAAAATACTTAGTGGTGATGACAATCAACATCCATGAATCCTGATGGGAGAAATTACGGTGTGACGGAGCGGAAGTTCACAAAGCAGACAGTGCAGAGTCAAAGACTGAAGATGCTGGGAGAGAGGACTAAGAATTACATGTTGCAGGAAAAAGTGCACTGAAAGCACAGATCTTAGAAAAGCACTTAAGAAAAATGGACTTGTGTTGCTTGCTTTCTGAAACAGGCACAGATTACTGAACCACAAGACTAGATCTTGTGATGTTACTACTGTGTTCAGAGGGGATGACTCAGAACATTCTTTGTTAAAAGAGCGGGAGAATTGCTTGGAGAATACTCAATACCACCAGCAGTTTCACCTAACGTCTTAAATCTATCAAGAAGACATTAACTTTGCCTAGCTGCCCTAGCTGAGAAGGATAAGACTGATTCTGGAGGCAACATATGTCTTGCTTTGAAGGCTGAATGTGGCCTCTGCTCTCTTCCTCTATGAGAGCACTTGGATACTCACACTCACCCCCAGCCCCAAGACCAAGCAACACTTGGCAGTTCACTTCAACTAACAATCCTAATTGGAATTCCTTACAAAAAGAAAGTCTTGTTTCAAACGTTAAGAGCACTAATTCCCTTGATATGGTGCATTTACTTGAGTAAGAACAAGCTATCGACCTAGTGATGGAACAACTGTCTCCCCTTCCCACGGGACACATTTTTTTCTTGAGCTAAGTAAGAGTGGAAAGAGACGACACTGGACAAGCAACTCTCTGCCAACCCCATGCATCATGAGAACTTTACCTTCCAAGCAGAATCCTTGGCCTTGGTCTGTCCGCTGAAGCCTAGATAAGAGAGTGACCTACAATCCCCCCAAAATCCTGCTGACTTTTATGGTAACAAATTCCATGGGCAATACTCACCATTGGGCCAGGAGGTCCTTGTGGGCCTGTGGGTCCATCTTTGCCAGGAAGGCCCTATAAAAGAGAAATAAATGCAATTTTATCAGCTCTTTATATGTACTTCATGAATCTGTTCCATTTCATCTAGAAGACTTTTTTTTTTCTTTTTCTTAAATTAATAACCGGTGGTAGTGGTTTCCTAGAAGAAAATTCCCTTATTTGCCCTGGGGAGGGTTTATTTCTGAAAAGGAGCTATAGCGTCGCCAATATTTTTAAAAAAATAAATATCCAACTAGTCTCACAATACTTTTGCAGTAAGAAGCAGCAACGCAAAACTCTTTCTACTGGCAATTTTCACCTCTGAGTGAGTTTCACTTATGCTGCTGTAGTAAGGTAAAGGAGGGCGTTTGCTGTCAGCCTTCTCTGCCACAAGATGGGTCACCCTTCTACATCTGCTCTCGCTGGTTGCAACCATTCACAGTCCCACTGATTAAGTGCTGAAGGATGGCAACAGAGAGTCCATCTCTCTGCCCAGCAATACGGTACATATGTACTAGCTATCACCGAGGTCCTGATTCAGGAAGCAGCAGGAATGCTCATGTGGTTTACATTACGAACGTGCTTCAGAGCTTCCAGAAATGAGAGCCAAAAACTAAAGACAACTTGGAAACTGGAAAGCAAGCAAATCATAAAAAAAAAAGACTGACCAGATGTAGAAGAAAATACACTATTAATAAAGTATTCTTGCAGATTAACCAATATGCACATTTTGTAACCACATGCTATAAAGCACAGGTTTCTGAACAGCCTGGTGATAAGACAATTCTTGAATTACTACAGCCTAGAAAGGAGAAATATGATCTTATCTGTGGGTCGAGACCAGAATATGGAGGTGAGAGTAGAAGGAAAGAGAGGGTTTGAAAGTGTTTATGACACACACAGTAAAGAACATTCTAGGTCTCAGTATCTCACAGAGCTTCAGAAATAAAATACACATCTTTTTCATTTTGCACTTTTTTTCTGAAACTTTATTTACGACACAGTAATGAATATAGCATGAACTACTACTTTTACAGTTTACATAATTTGGAAAATATGATTCAAACCTGATATCACATGGCATTAAAAAACTGGTTAGGGAATATTATCTGCCAGGTACCTGGAAAGGGTTTTTCATAATTCCACCAGAAGGGTGTTTCGATGATAAAATAAATCAACTCATACTATATTATCTGTGCATCCTTAGTCTTGATAAGGAAATACTTTCCTATTTCACAGTTGGTTCCTGAAGCTCCAAGGACCAAAGCAGCTCCCCCATCGCAGTAAGAACTAAAGCAAACGTAACAGCTCAGTGGTATTGAAAGAAAGATACCAGCAGTGTCTCCATCACAGTAGCTTTAAGACGTATACAAAGAAAAGATTGCAAGCCTAGCTCAATTAAATGCATTTGCAAAGGAATGTGTGTTCAGTCTTCGAAACTGGTGTTTCTCGAGGAAACAGAGAATAGTATAAGGAACTTTGAAATGCATTAAAAATTATAAAATAGGGTCTCTGATATTCTCTGGAAGAAGCATTTAGTTCTGAACAACTGAAAAAGCCAATGACAGCTATTCATAATTTTATAATAACATGGAAGTCCCTAAAAGATAATGCAAAATAGATTTGTTTTTGAAAACCTTCAGGAAGATGATATCCTTGTCCCTAAATTGGAGAGACATGAATTTGATGGATGGACCACTCGGTGGATATAGCAGAAGGACTCTATCAGGGAGTGGATCGACAGGATGAGGGGTAACAGCTTTAAACTGAAAGAGGGGAGATTTAGATTAGATATTAGGAAGAAATTCTTTACTCTGAGGGTGGTGAGACACAGGTTGCCCAGAGAAGTTGTGGATGCCCCATCCCTGGAAGTGTTCAAGGCCAGGCTGGATGGGGCTTTGAGCAGCCTGGTCTAGTGGGAGGTGTCCCTGCCCATGGCAGGGGGTTGGAACCAGATGATCTTGAAGGTCCCTTCCAACCCAAACCGTTCTATGATTCTCATATGTTCTATAATGTTCTTCATATATATGTTCTATATATGTTCTTCTGCATCAATATATTTTGAAATTTGTGCATAACTTCAAAGATTTAATTTAAAATGGGAATTGTATTCTATATGTTTGAGGAGCAGCAAATTAGCTAAAACATCTTCCTTTCCATAAAAGATAAAGAAAAAACCCATCTACATCAGGCTGAATAGGATTCTACAATGATTCTATTTACAAGGATGTTTCACTTTTTAAAGCAAAGATTTAAAACCTGCATTTATTTTTGATCAGTCCTAAAGCAGGACGAAAACTGGCTGGACCCTCTTAAGGGCTTAATTTAACTAGGAAGAGGCAAATGTAGAGCTTCCACAGACTTCTAGGATCTAGTGTGGATTCTAAAGAAAATTAATGCTGTATGTCCCTCCCTTCTCCCAATCCCAGTCAAAGAGTAGAACTAACAGTATGATCAGAATTATATTTTCTTTGAATATATGTCACAATTTCTTTCTTCTGTGAGGATTCTTACCCTTGGCTGCTCAAGAATCATCCCCTGTCTGTTCTCCAAGGATTCATTTCTCTTGGCACTGTGTCTGTATCGCTTGGACACAAAACATCGCGTCCTACTGTATTTGTTAGATGTGAAAATTGCTATTTAGAAATGAAGTCAAAGAGAGGTTCGATTGAAGAAGGAGTATGGCAACACCTATTCCCTCGCACAGGTAAACGATCGAAGATATTTGTTTGTGCTGCCAACAGAGTTTGACTATGATGTTACTCAGACCATCCAATGGCCAGAACGGATCTGATACTCATTCTGAACTTATGAGTAGTGAGCAGAGGAGATTAGAAGGTACCAGGAAATTGGCAGGAAGACTGGGAATGTTTTTCTTTTGGCACTTTCTCCCATTATTTTTGGTCTGCGTAATGTAGAAGAAAATAGAGCACTGTGAGAATTCACAGAATTGTATTCTGAGCACTGAAGCCTTAAAGACGTTATTTACTCTCCCGTTTATTGAAGTCTCTGCTTTGCTTAACCATCTCCAGGATGACTGGGGGAACTACACAGGACAACGGCACTTTCTGATGCAGTCAAGTCCAGAATAGGAATGGCTCTGTACAGAACCACTGAATCTCCTCCATGGAGCTGTATATCCAAGAGCAGGATGGGAACAAATTTTGATATGAATGATAGAATCACAGAATAGTTGAAGGGCTGAAGAGACCTTTAAAAAGGTCATCTAGTCCAACCCCCGGGACAGGGGGGGCAGGGACATCTTCCACTAGATCAAGTTGCTCAGACCCCGTCCAACCTGACCTTGAATGTTTCCAGGGATGGGGTATCTACCACCTCTCTGGGCAACCTGTGCCAGTGTAAAGTATTCCAGTTCCCTCATCGTAAAAAATTTCTTCCTTATATCTAGTATAATCTTCCCTCTTTCAGTTTGAGGCCGTTACCCCTTGTCCTACTGCAACGGATCGTGTTTAAAAGTCCCTCCCCATCTTTCTTATAAGCCCCCTTTAGGTACTGGAAGGCTGCTATAAGGTCTCCTCGGAGCCTTCTCTTCTCCCCAGCTGAGAGGAACAACCCCAACTCTCCGCCTGTCCTCATAGCAGAGGTGCTCCAGCCCTCTGATCATCTTTGTGGCCCTCCTCTGGACTCATTCAAACAGGTCCATGTCTTTCCTGTGCTGAGGGCCCCAGAGCTGCACGCAGTACTCCAGGTGGGGTCTCACCAGAGCAGAGCAGAGGGGCAGAATCACCTCCCTCAACCTGCTGGCCACACTGCTTTTGATGCAGCCCAGGATACGGCTGGCAAACCATATGTAGGGCAGTTTAGAATCAAGTTTTATATTATTTTGGAAGATTAACTTAAAACAGGACATATTTTGCTAATGGCATGAAAAACAGTTATGGAGAAACAGTGTAGCCACAATAATTTTTTAATAAGGAATTTTATTTGCCAGAATACAAATGGCATCACAGAATGTAGGCACCATCTAAATCCCTGTAAAATCTCAAGTCTGCTGAAGTCAGTACTGCTGCCGGCCTCACTATAAACTTTCTAGCTTTTGGTAGCCTGGAGTTTGTTTGGGGTACTTGCAGAGATTTGGTTTTTCAGGTAGCACTAGATGCTGGCAAAACCTTAACTGAAGCTACTGAGCCCAGTCTTGAAAGACTTTAACGTACAGCCTTTAAAAAAAAAAATGGCAGCTGGCACCCATGACTGCCTCATCTTTTTTTTTTTTCTTTCTTCTTTTTCTGATGAAAAATTCAAAACCAAATGAAGACAAACCACTCTGACCACGTCTCTCAAGATAAACCACTGTGTGACCATCACAGAAATATCACAAAACACTATCTCAGTGTATTAATCTGGGGTGTAGCTTGCAAAAGATTATGCACCAACATGAGCTATTTTAAATTAAAGCTAACCCAGAAAAAGAGTAGAAATGTGGGTTTGTTTTTTTTTGAAATGTTGCTCAGAATGCACAGCCTTTATTTAAACAAAATAGGCTAGTTCTGTCTTAACACACCATACTGCTGACTTAGTATTTCCTCTCTTTCTTGCAAAACTACCAGGGACATCTACGAGCTGATAGTCTGAAATTATTTTAATACTAATTCTTCAGAATTTAAAACATAAATTTCTTGCATATCTTTTGTTAATCAGTCATACTTCTCCTCCAGTATTTGCAGTGTTCTATTAAGAGTAACATCTGGAAGACAATACTCCTTTCTTTGGGTATCTGTGTCCCTTTGACTATGCCTTTGCTTGTAAATTAAGCAAGTCCTTAGAGAAAAAGATGCGACACAGCTCATACCAACATACACAGCTGCATTTCTGTGGCTTTGTGGAAAAGAACTGGGGGCTCCCGAGGGACAACAGGTTGAACACAACTCATCAGCATGCCCCTGCAGCAAAAGCAGCCAAACAGATTCTGGCTGTAGGAGCACAGCCAGCAGGTTGGGCAGCAGGTTCAGGGAAGTGCTCCTTCGCCTCTATTGAGAGCTTTTAAGCTACCACTGGAGTGCTGTGCCCAGTTTTGGTATCTCTGGTACAAGAAAGACTGACATACCAGAGCAGGTCCAGTGGATGGCCACCATGCTGGTCAGGGGCTGGAACACAGGACATATGAAGAAAGGTTGAAAGAAGGGAGTTTGCTCTGCTTGGTAAGCTTAACGCTGTTTAAACTACATGACCAGAGGAAAAGAGATGTAACCACTCTTCTTAGAGGTGCACAGCAAGGGGACAAGAGGCAACAGACACAAGTGGAAACAGAAGAAATTATGATTAGACATTAGGGGAAAAAAAGTTGCAATTAAAGTGGTTAAATTAATACTGTTATGGGTTGCCCAGAGTCGTTGTGGAATCTTCATACTTGGTAGTGTTCAAGATTCAACTTAACATGGACCTGAGCAACCTCATCTATCAGACCTGTTTTGAGCAGACTGTTGGACTAGATGACTTCTAAAGGTCCCTTCCAACTTTAATTTTACAATGCTATAAATTACACTAAAACAGTGTGCATCTAAACTCCCTAATGGAAATGGCTTCTGATATATGCTATCCCCCAAACAGTGTCCTGAAAGACCTGGCCCAGCCCAACACTACCAAGAGGAATGGCAAGCATTAGACCACACAGGTCACTAGCTAATGCTCAAAATCATCTTCTGGCAATATCTAACTTGCTAGTCTAGAGACAAAGGCTCTGTGTCTCACAGATGGTCTCTGTATCTTCCTGCTCTCAGAGTGAGATGATCAGAGCCCTTAGGAGCTGAAGAAGTGTTTAAGAGACTGAATCATCCTCTCTATCAGTTAGAGGTATCTTACTGCAGACCGGTGTCTTCAAGCAGGTTGAGGCAGCATTGACCAATGCTTCTGGACTCCAAACTAGCCGCAGCAGCTCAGCAAGAGAAACCAATCACTTGACAGTTTAACTCTGTGGTCCCACCCCAGCAGACATACAGGGAAGCACATCCAACAGAGCTTCCTCCAGAACTTTTTACCCTGCTAAGGAAGAACCATGCCTCTTGGCTGAGCTTGGCCAAGAGAAGACACCCCTGAGGAAACCACCAGGCAACAGAACGTGGTAACAATGTCACGGGCACAAGAGATACAAACTTGGGAGTCAGAACAATGGAGACTGTGTCATCAAGCAGAGCATGCTTGTTGCTCAGGATGATATATTAGGCTTCTCTTGTTGCAGCTCTGTAGATCTGTCCCCTTGCGTGGCCTGCACTTTGTGAGAAAGAACAGGGATTGCAATTGTGACCTGACCTTGGATAGTAGCCATGAAGATATGGGAAAGGGAAGACTTTTCTCCCTTCTACCTACATATCTCAACAAAGGTCAGTTTAAGTCTGCTTCCAAATTTTATACTCTTGGCTGAAATAAATGAACCAAAAGCACAAGAGAGTCTAATTACTGTCTACATACTCACCAGAGGCATGATGTCAGTTTGGATTCTCTTGCATGTGCAATTCAAGCTATATCTTTCAACGTTGGGAGAGCTGGTGGAGAAAGACAATCTGTTCTCTTTAGTAAAAGCTCTCTATATTGCCAGCTACAAATACAGGACAGCAAGAGAGGACACCAAACAACCATGGCCTCAGTCATACATTAAAAAGAAACCATTTTCTATTTTATAAAATCTTTTATAACACTCTTCTGTAACTGGAAGCTAATGAGAGGGGAGGGGACTGTTCCTCGTGTGGACTCCGAGATGTAGATTTAAACCAGTTACCAGACAGGTATAAAATATTAACATGCACACTCGGAAAGTTTGCCTTATTATCAGACAACACATTTTTTACTCTGATTCAACCTTCACATGGTATTTTTATTACATACCACTTGTTTTCATAGGGAGAGTATTTAATTATGAAAATGATCTTTGTATGAATTCACAGAATCACAGAATGGAAGGGACCTTAAAGATCACCTAGTTCCAACCCCCCTGCCATGGCCGGGGACACCTCCCACTAGACCAGGCTGCTCAAAGCCCCATCCAGCCTGGCCTTGAGCACTTCCAGGGATGGGGCATCCACAGCTTCTCTGGGCAACCTGTTCCAGTGTCTCAGTTCCAGTGTCTCACCACCTTCACAGTAAAGAATTTCTTCCTGATATCCAATGTAAATCTCCCCTCTTTCAGTTTGAGGCCGTTACCCCTTGTTCTATCGCTCCGCTCCCTGATAAAGAGTCCCTCCCCATCCTTCCTGTAGCCCCCTTTAGGCACTGGAAGGCTGCTATAAGGTCTCCTCGGAGCCTTCTCTTCTCCAGGCTGAACAACCCCAACTCTCTCAGCCTGTCCTCATAGGAGCGGTGCTCCAGCCCTCTGATCATCTTTGTGGCCCTCCTCTGGACCCGCTCCAACAGGTCCATGTCTTTCCTGTGCTGAGGGCCCCAGAGCTGCACGCAGTACTCCAGGTGGGGTCTCACGAGAGCAGAGCAGAGGGGCAGAATAACCTCCCTCAACCTGCTGGCCACACTGCTTTTGATGCAGCCCAGGATGCGGTTTGGCTTTCTGGGCTGCAAGTGTGCAGGCGAGATGCTCTATTTCTTAATGATGTACTAAAACCCGAGAAAAACAAATAAACCAGGGATTAAAAAGCAGAAGTTCAGAAATACAAAAAGAACGTTTATCGACTAATTGTTGAACTATAACATTAAGATGAAAAAAAGACCTTTTCTCAACTGATTTCAAAAATAAAACCAGAAATGATGAACACTAGAAATCAAAAAAAAAAAAGGGCGGGGAAGGAAAAAGAACTGTAAAAGTGCAGTGATTCCAACTTCCAGCAACCAGAAGGAAAAAAAGTCTCCAATTCCAGGAGTTCTTGAGTCTAATAACACATTATCCCCAATTCAGCAAAGCTCTCAAAGATCTCCTAGCAAATATCAGTCCTGTGCTTACCTCCCATTAAAATCAGTGTGATTTAGCCATCTGTTTAAGTACTCTACAGCACCGGTACCACTATAATTAAAAAATTTCAACGGACAATAAATACTAAAGAGAAAATAATAACATAGAAAATCTCACTTCTAGTAGTATAATAGCTGCAAAACAGCCTGGCGTCTTGGCTAACAGGAGGAAGCCCAACAAAGGGAATATTGTACAAAAAGGCAATTTACTTCTCAGGAATTTTCCAGTTCCCCTTTGCTGTTGCTGCAGTTATGCCCTTTAGAATTATGCCTTTCTCAAGCACTTGGCCTTCAGAGAGACTGCGGTGAAACCATTGGTTTGAATCTTCACCCATTAAAAGCAATTTTATGTTGTCGTAACTTCACAGGAATCAAATGAGTTATAACACCATAAAATTAGTGTAACATAATTATTTGTTGTCATAGAAATAATTACTGCTGGACAATATTGCATAACGGTTGCACAGAGACAATAACAGGCTAATAGACCTAATTTTATGAGATCTAAGCTATTTATGCAGCTCCTTTGATTAACACCAGAAGAAAGTGAACACACAAAGCATTATTACCACATCCACAAAGCCTGGCAATTTATGTAATTGCCTTACCTTATTATAGACAACACTGGGGTCTTCTACAGAACAAGCAGTGCGTGACCATCCCAGGCTGTATCAAAAGCCTTTGCTGCGCTAGTCTTCCTGCCAGCCTCTCTCAGAAGTACCATCTCTCTGCAACAACCTGCTGGCTTCCACATGTGGGAAAACTAGACCACTTCTGAACTGCCGGCTGACCTCAAGACACGGCTGAGGGTCTCCACTGCTAAATACACCGGCAGCTACACAATAAAGTAAAACCACAGAGTTCTCTTCTCCCTGAATTGCAGAATGCTCCCTGTCCCTCGTGATCAGGAATGCAGAAAGAGGAGGCACATACCACTCACGAACAGCATCTAGCACCAAAGTCACCTCAACCTGGCTATGACCAACATTAGACAGCACAGTGGCAAAAATCCAAGTGTCCATCAGGCTCCAGGTCTCTAGTAACCTGGAGATGAACAGGTGACACCAAGCTTGGGGAATTTAGGGGGGAAAAAACTCCAATATAGTCAAAAAGAAGACATTAAAAACATGCAAAAATGAGCTTCCATACAGAAGAAGGCATCACAGTATTATAAGTTGAAAAAGGAACATATTTACCTTCATATTTCACCACAACTTAATTCAAAATTGGAAGGCCATTCATGTGATTAGAAGGTTATTCATCTTATGATAACGTTGTGCAAATCTTTATCTTAATAAAATTACTTTCTTTTCCTGACTTTAGAGAAAAAATATCTATGCATTGCCCAAATTCTACAGTAATTTCAGTGGAATTACTTCTATACATAAAGACATGCCAATGCTTAAATTCATAACAGTGAGCTCACATACTTTTGCTGTAGGGATGTTTTTTTATAACAAGGTCTCGGGTTAATGCCAGAAATCCAAAGAAGGTCCAAAATTTCTCTGAAGTTCAAGTTACATGAATGTACCCAAAAAAGGATCATGAATATGTAAATCTGGTTCAAGTGAAACTGAAAAGTCATATTAAATGCATGAACTCCTGCTGTAGACAGTAACCTAGTATTATGCGAACAGTAACCTTCCAGTGCCTGTCTAATAATGAAACAAAAGTCTCCCCAAAGAGACAGGGAGGAGGACTCACAGGTTTAACGGCACACATGAATGTGAAGATTTTTTTACCAATTCCCAGACAGACTGTAAGTATCCTCATTTGTTTTACCAGAAGCAGAATAAGGTTGACTAAATTTTGGTATTATTCTTCACCTTTTCTTCTTGTCAGCAGTTTCTACAGGTATTGTTTTACACTGAATATTAAATTCCCTTGTAGTTGTCCCTGTTATTCATCAATTAGCTAGAAAGCAAATTTAGATCACTGCATTGGATTGCATGCTAATTATGTACCATTTAACCACCCTCTAATTTTAAACGTATAAGAAAATGGACTAATTGGCAGTGCTGGACACTAGTGACATCTACTCCTATCAAATGCGCTAAACACAAACATAGTGTGCGGCTCCCCATCACTCGTCTAGTATCTCTCAGCCCTGATCTAGCAGATGGAAGGATCCTCCAGCCGATCTCTGTCTGCTCTGCTGATCGCCACAGAGATACAGGTATCCAGAAATGATATAATACAAGTGACATAAACTATAATAAATCAACCATGCTGGGAAATATACCCATTATAGAATGTAAATTCTTAAAACATACGCAAAACATGTTTGTTTTACCTTACCCTTTGACCTTGAGCTCCATCTCTTCCGGGTGAACCTGATGCTCCTGGGACACCCTAATCATGATAAAGGAAGAGAAAATGATGAGATCAAGTTAACAGAATGCAACTAAATCACTTTCCAGTGAAACTGTATGACGTGCTTTTTGGATAAATGTTTTGGATAAATGGAACTGGGGAGTTCAATAATGGGTGGAGCCATAGCAGAGATTCAGTAAAGAAGGTATTTCCGTGAAATGAGGGGGCTGAACAGACAGTGTTGAAATGCACAGGTTTCATACCCCCTCACCACAATCCTCTGTTAATAACAATTTTGTCAAGTCATGCTTCCTCTGCCACTAAGCTGAAAAGAGAGCTTGATTTCCTACACGATTCCCATGCTGTGTCATCAGTACCTTAAACTGAAAATACAACTGCTATTTCTCTCTCTTATTGCTAAAACGGAGTCTGTTACCACATTGTCTGAAGCCAGTGCAGCAATATCAAAGGGGCAATACCTGCCTGAGCGGGATTACAAGTTACATCCAGCAGTTCCCCGTTGTTCAGATGAAATGTCACTCTCTGGCTCATAAAGACTGCAGAGCAGCAGTCTGGGACCATCACCACAGTGGTCCGGAAGGCTAACAGAACCGATTTATGAGGAAAGGCTGTATAAGTTTACTATCCCTAGTGCATATGAACAAGAAGGGGGAATTTGGCAACAACCAACAAATACTGGAGGGATACGATCAGCACAAGAGGCACATCTAAAAATGGAAGAGCAAATGATCCTGGAAAGCAGCAATCAATTGGAATGTAATACCCAGACTAAATACCAGACACGAAATTGAGTAAGATTCACTGAATACTACAGCTTTTTAAGATGCCAATCTTGTGAAAGATGGCATCAAAAAGACTAAGTGCCTGATCTGTCCTCCTAGATAATTCCAGGGAGAATTTAATGAGTTCAGAGTGAAAACAAGCAAATGCTAATTATTCACTGTGTAAGTAAAAATCTAAGGGTGGAGAGTTTCTGAGTCTATAGAGATCTAATTTCAGTGTTTAACAAGGTCAAGAAAGTAACCAGTTCTTCAGGCCCTGAATGATTTGGTCGCTGCACACCAGCATACCCCAGATTCCCGATTCCGAATCTCCGTTCAAATTCACCCCAACAACATGCTTCTCAGCACTTCTGAATGTGTGCCCTAAATTCACAATGATGTTAATTCAACATTCAAACTTAGTAAGCGACAGGTTAAGCAATAACTTAGGGAATACCTGCAGGCCAGGAAAACCAAGATCTCCCTTCTCTCCCTTTTCACCTGGTGGCCCCTGCAAATTAAGAATCACACACAGTAAACCAAATACATGGTTACTTTCCTATTTTTAATAGTTCCTTTCAGCTTCTTTAGAAAAAAGCAATTAAGCAACCAATAAGAAAACAGATTATTTCTTCTGCTGAAAGCAAACCTACAGACTATTTGCAAAACTGTAAATTAAGCATTTACAAATACAGAAAATAAAGAAAGTAAAACTAATTTTAAAGGATTCCAGAATTAACCTGATGAAACTATAGCCTTTATGTTACAAAAAAGGTCGTTATTTTCTTTTCTCCTCAAAGGAAATCTGTTTCTCTTCAGCCCTCAGAAGTATTTCCTATAATGATGAAACTAATGTATTTCTATGGAAACTAGATGTGTTTCTACACTACATACGCATGACAAAGATACACTTTTCTAGATAATAAACTAATTTTAATTAATTTTTTATCCAGAAACACAATTTCTCTATCAATTAACTATTCTTATAATTAACGTATTCTGTATTATTCTCTGATGACAGCATCATCAAGAATATACAGTTTTGGTAAATCGCTTCATTATATTGTACAGCAGCATCATATAGATGGGGTAAAAAGAAGAAAGTGTATTATACTGCAGTCAATTTTGAAAAAAAAGTCTAGCAGAAAAAATATACATATCTACTACCTTTCAAGGCTTGTGTGTACCCATCTACCGGACACATATATGAAACAAGATTAATGCTGCTGGTTCATTATTCTACCAATGGGTCTTTATGATGAAATTCTGAAACTTATTTCACAACAGCATTGCAAACTCCAGGCCTAATCATCTCCTCTGATGACAGATTCTGTAACTGTAGTAGATACTATTGCTTAATTTTGGCAGCGAATACAGTGTTCTTGCTTGGGTATACCTTTCAAGTCAGAACTGATCTGCCATGAGCAATACCACCACCAGAAAACGATAAAATATTAACATTTTGGTCTGGGGCCATGTTACAACCCCCACTGCAATTTTTTTCACTTGTCTCCAGGCCTGGATGTTAATACCTGAGTCATATTCAACCTGCGATCAAATACCTTCAGCTAACTAAAAGTTCAGATCCAAATAAAACCAGGAATGTTGGCATTGAACCCATGGCCACGCCCGTGTTGTTTAACACAAATCTGGGATTTCATCTCAAACATTGAAATTCAGATTCAGATTTCAGTCCAGTCTAAGACACGTGCTGTTCAAAACATCACAAGAAAGAACCCTATTGATTTTATAAGTCTCACTGGAAGCCCTTGAATAGAAAGTCCACTGGGTCCTTGTGGTCCTGGAGGTCCTTGCGGTCCAGGAACACCAATTTCACCTCGAGGTCCATCTGGTCCCTAAAGTAGCACAGAACATAAGTTAAACTCTTATCATATGGACAAAGGCAGCTTCTTTTTGAAGAATTCAATACCAATAGACTCAAAAAATACCGGAAATATGGGTTAACATTTGATTGAGCAGTTAAGGTTCAATTTAAAACTGCCTGGTTCCTTTATAAACACAAAAAATGAAAATTTATGCTGTGACAGCAGCATTCTGAATTTTATATCTTTTATCAAGGAACAAACAGGACAAGCAACTGTTATGAAAAGAGACGCACCAAATGCCAATGGCATTTCACTGTGCTTTTTCCTTGGCGACATGAGAGAGAATCTGGAATTCATTTCAAGCTTTACATGCAGCAGAGATAAACCAAGAACCTGTGCATCTGTCAACTGTGTAGTGCTGTACAAAGTACCTTTGGACCTGGATCGCCACGATGACCTTTGGCACCTCTGACACCTGGACCACCCTGTGAAGCACAAGCACAGGACTTGCTGAAAAACAAAACTCTCAAATAAACAAAAATGAAATCCAGAGAAGCCCAAACAGTTTTTTCTTGTTCCTGAATCAGTGAATAGTCTGTCCATATACGTCCGCTGGAGTAATTAAACTGAGAACATAATTAAGTGTGGCCATACACAGGAAAAGATTTAAAGACAGATGTGACTACTTTCTAGGGCCAAGACTGCACACCACGTAAGCATCAAAATAACACAGAAAGCTACGATATGGATGGGAATGTATACATGTGGTCACGCGTTCCCTTCCAGTTGCTGAAACCGGCACATCTCTCTGTTCTCACCAAAATCACCACATTGTTAAGGCTGAGTTTCCAGTGACTCAAGAACACTTTTCAGCAAGGACAACTCCAGGATCTACTCAACTTGCCATGGTTTATTTTAGAGCTACTCTTAGGTAAAATACTCTTTTGTCTGGTTTTCTCTTTTTTTGCTTTCTTCAGCAGTGCCTACATCTGTTAATCATTTATTAACCAACTGTTGCCTATTTTATTAGTATCATCTGAGACACTGGAGTTGCATATATCTATGGATCGCTGCCATGAACGTGTTTTGCATATACACGCTGCATGTGCTTTGTCCTCTAGGACAGCATAAATAAAGACATTTTTTTCCACTTTTTTCAGATCAATTTCCCTCTTCCCCCACCTGAGTATAGTAATTAATCTCTTGTGCTATGAGCTTGACAGGGATTCTACCCTTCTTTTTACTCAAAAAGGACCTTGTACAACTTGCCACCATAACTGAACAGTGTCTTTAGAGGCTACGTTAAGTACTTATAAAAATGACATATATGATACATATAAAAATAACAGCATTAAAGACATAAAACCAGAAAATATGCTTATCAGATTAAATGCATATGTAGTAGCTATGAGACTTCAAGTAGGAATACCAACAACAGAAACGTTTGGAAGCACCGGAGTACTCTTGCTCTTCAGTGAAGGTATCACGATACAGTCTTCATATGTGTGATCATGGAGCAGTTTTCTACTCCTTGTCCCAGATCCTTCAGTCTTTTCACTTCCACCCCACAGGTCTATGGCCACAACCTATTCCATCACGGTCGGCTACAACCCTAAAATCTCATCCCATGCTCTCCACAGAACCGTGTTCCAGTTGCCAGTTCCCACATTCCAGATCCTCGCGTTTCTGCATTCCAGCCCAGTAGCTCCCTCTGCCCTTTCTCCCTCCTCTATCTTTCTCCTCTCCCCCTCTCTCTCTCAGATTAAAAATCCCTACGCAAATAGTCAACAATATAACTGCAACTTGTTAACATAAGCAAAATCACAGTTTTCTTCCATTTCATTCTCAGAAACAGATTACGTTTTTATTGACTACGAATATATACTTAAAATTAGCCTGATGCCAAGCCAATCATATGCTTTAAGATTCACACTGAATTTGGTACACTTATCCATGTTTTGAACCCAGTAACATTTGCATGGTAAAAGCACACGTTCCAGAAAAGTGTTGCTTTAAGATGAAAACATCACAAGAGCCTCCCTCATTTTTCTCATAGATTTGTTTTGGTTGTTATTCCCCAGCACTCCTAAGCCGGTGTGACTAATTTCAAAATTTTCACTTCTTTGGCTTCTACTTCTAGCGAAGAATTCCTGTTATGCCTTTTTCTCTTATTTTAAATTAAAGCCAGTGCATTCCCGCAGAAACAGTTCTTAATCAACTGTTATCAAGTCACCTCCTTATTTCTTTTTAATAGTTAAAACCTATGAAGCACTGAAAGCTTTTCTTTGCAATTAAACTTCTCCAGTCCTCCGATATATTTTGTCTCCTCCTTCACCTTCTCCAGTTCTGCAGCACCCCGTGCAAATGCCGGCATCAGGTTTGTGTGATATCTTACTTTGACTTTGCGTGGGGAGCTTCAGACAGCATGATCAAATTCTGGCAAAGATGAAGCCAGAAAAACAGTATCCCATAATGAAAACTGCCAGATAATCTTAACTCTAAACGATACTTTGTCTTACCCAAAACGACCCACTTCCTAAGAGAGCTTAAAAAAATATTTCCAGAGTTACTATCCCAAACAAATGGAAGCCTTTTATTTGGAGTCTTTCTAGTCTAATGTCTAAAACTGGTTACACGGCAGAATCCTCATCCCTTAAACAGAAAAATCCTTGGCTTAGAGAAAAGTCACATGACATTTTAACGACTTGGAGCGGTATTGACCAGACACAGCACATGTGACTTTCTGACTGTTGGTCAGCGCAGAGATGAACACTGACTTTAGTCTTTTGCTCTGCTTTTTCCTAGGCCTCTTACTTTTTTTCCAGAGCTATGCCATCTAACTGTCTGGCAAAAAAGTATCACTTGTAACAGGCTGAGTTCCAGAATCACATACTCCCCTGCCTAGGCAGGTTTTTATGCTTGATTTTAAGCCTCCTCTTGCATGGCACTGTGCTACTCAAAATATTGTTAATCCTAAATGTAATAAATAGAAGTACATTATTTTACTGCTGGATTAAGCTTTGGCAATTCCTGATCTGTATACATTTGGAACTATAGTAACACACATCGTTCCAGTCAAATAACTTTCAAACATTTTTCATTTTACTGTGAAATGTGGTCAAACTACTCAATTTCAGTTGCATTTTTGTGTGAATTATCCCTGTGTCTTTTTCACAGAACACAAATCGGACACCTACGTACAGAAATTAAAACCTTAATCCTCACTTGATTTATAAACTGCATTCAAATAGGAGAACAGAATAATTTTTCCTTGTTCAAGATACACCTCTTCAGTGAATTTTCTCCTGAGTTCCTTTTTAAGTTTTTGTACCGGAGCCTGAAGAACAGTTCTTGCAGAAAGACTAACCTCTGAGCTGTTACTAGGATAAATGTCTGCTAGGATCCACTATGTGAATGACTTATGTGCACACTAATTTTGTTGTTGAACATCTATCTCAGGTAAATTGTGTACTTTAACCTTTTCAGAAACTTATTTTCCTTCACTGGCTCTTTCTCTTCAAAACATGCTCTTGGAGCATCCAGGCGACAGTATGAGCAGAGAAACACACAGTTCAAACTTGTTCACCGGAGGGCCTCATCCCAAGCCAGCTGAGCAAGCAGCCCTAAAATGCCAGTCAGAGTTATCAATCTAGTTGTAAAAGAAAAAAACACATGACTGTTCTACAAACATCCCGGTTAGGATTCTCATTAAACCAAACCAATAACAGACCATTGCAGAGCCCACAACTTTTCTAAACAGTTAAAAATCAGACTTGGTTATCTAAATTTAGTGAGCCATGTCTCAGCTGCCCGGTCTGATCCATTATCTGAGTTCTTCCACAAGCCAGTAAAGAGAAAGGAGATGTATCCCCTCTTTGTAAGATGCTATGCTGAGACAGAAGGAAAGTTAAATAATTCTTTTCTAGAAGAGACTATCTAGTTCCACCGGTTACGCAAGGAACTTAGATATACACTGACTTAACATTTACACAGTAAACACTTAGACGAGTGCTACCAATGTAACACCCCAAAGTACAGGTAAAAGCTGTGACAGTGTGTATTTCATCATTCACTGGCAAGCTAGAAAAAGTTTCAATTCAACTTTCACCAAAGCCAGTTCATTTCATCCTCTCTTCCCTTCACTGCTTTTAGGTACCTCTCTGCCTCTAGGAGCCCTCAGAAGAACCAGCACTTTCAGTTCTGCTTTCCAATATATACTTTTAGGGCTTTTAAGACAGAAAGGTGGTCTTTCATCATTTATCACACAAGTGGCATTCTCATACTCCATATCTTTAAATTTGCAAGAATGCTGTGAACTTAGCATTTTGGAAAGCTAAACTCAAAAGCCACATTTAATACACGTGCTAGAGTAGACAGATAGCAGGTGATCAAAAATTTGAAAATAAATGGCACTAATTATGCCATATCTACTAATGCTACAGACAGATAACAATGTTTAAGGTCTACAGATTACCCTAAGTGCTTCAGGTCTCAATTAAACCATTAAAAATTTGACTGACTTATTGGGTGAGAAGGTTTTTTACAGCATATTACTTAACACCTTTGCTATAAATTGAATGTAATTTTATCTCTTTGCCAACACTTGAAACCCTAATTTAACCTTATGAGTTATACAATGGCAGTATATTCACATGTCTTGGAATAAAGGTGGCCAGTGGACTGTCTGACTACAGCTGACCACAAACCTGAATAAAACCTTACCGGTGGTCCAGGAGGTCCAAGGGGACCCTTATTAGCTTCTGAGCAGGAACAAGCATGAGGAAGGGCAGGGCAATTTTCTTCATCTCTCTAAGGAAAGATCAAGATAGGAAGAGAATGATGTCCAAAACTTCAATTCCGACGTTAAGAATGTTAGGAATTGAACACACAGTACTACGCGGATGCCTCAAAAGCACCTACTTGATTTAGAAACACAGATCACATTGACTTTCCATAGGACAAGTAATCCAAGCAGACTTGAGCTTTTTTTGAAAACCCTTAACCATCCATTTCCATTAAAACATTTGTCTCAATAAAGGGGAAAGTAAAAGGTAAATTCTACAGTTATTGAAAGAGGTTTCTTACCAAGCCAGGAAGCTCACAGCATTTGTCCCGATTGGCCCATGAGGTAGCACAAACAATGTCAAACATCTGTAACTGCAACTGTTTAAAAACAAGGGTGATGTACAAAGTGACTGTTAGTGGTAAGATCAGTGCAAAACGGAGCCATCAGCAAAAAAAGGTACCTTGATTCAAGCACTCAGAGTAGACAGAGAAAAGGTATCAACTGAAAGCAGCTAATCACAAATATGCTAACTTAAACAGTAAAAGGCTTGTGTTCTAACCAACTTGTCCAAACTATCAGACGTTACGTGGACCAAGCAAGCTGTTCAAGGTTAAACGCTGCAGGCAGCTGTTGGATTATCCCCACGTCCTTGATTAAATTCCTGGTTTTGCCCAGTGGTGCCTCCGAATATTTCTTTCTAGAAAAGGAGGCATCAAGAGACAGGCAAAAGAGCTCAGCTTCTCAAAGCTGAGTAACTTCTCTTAACCCACTGGTACGGTGCTCAGATTTTATCTGGGACAAGGTTACTGTAGCCTATTACTTACACTGGAGCTGAGCCACAAATAATGTTTATCATCTTCTCCAGTTATATTTTGCTTTAGAATATGCCTTCTCTTAGCCATATTATTCCCAGGCAACTTAAGCTTAAGGACGGTGAAAAGCTTGTTCAACACACGACAACACTGGGCAGAAAATTCCCATCACAGGTCTGGGAACGTGGTTTGGACAGGAATTTAATCTACAAGAACACACACAATCGGTAAAAATAATGGCTGCTAGGTAGTCAGAAACAATATATTAAATAGGACTCAATGGTAAAACCAATTGTCTCCTTTGCAGCATTGAACTGAACAAAGGGGTCTAGAGAGATGAAGCTTTCTTCTGTTACTATTTCTATTCTTTTTCCATGCCTCATTTAAGTGCATACTGAATAGAGAGAAGAATGGAACAGAACATCCCATTAAATTAACCCCACATGTTAAAAAATCTGAGGAACTGCTAGAGATAGAACTCTCTTTGGTTTTGCTCCCATTATTATTTTCAGTGGCATTATTTTAACACTAGAACAGAGGAGTGAATTTAAAGACTTTCTGAAAAATGCATTGCTTCTAAAGCTGTTAAAATGAACTACATATGTGCACCTTCGGTTTTGACTCTTTTTTTTTTTTCTTATATAAGTCAACTAATATATTTTAAACAAAGGAATACTTTCATATGCATAGAAATTCTTCTTATCTGCCAGCAGATTAGCTGGTTTGTAGATATGCTGGACTGCAGATGCAGACTCACATAAGCTGGCTCCATGCGAAACACCTTAGACAGCTGAAGTGCAGCAGGAAGGCGGCTTTTGGACCCTTGGTTTGGCTCCACAAAGGTCTGTCCTGAGTCCAACAAGTCAGTGTCCCTGGCTACGTCAAATGCAAGCTGACTCCCTGTGGAGCCACTTAGAAGCCTCTTTGCTACACATCCCAAAGCTACTAATTCTGGGAGGGCTCATTAGCTTGAGCACAGAAGCACATGAACGTACGGCTCTGGGACTCAGAACGACCCTGGGCATTTGCATGATACTACACTTAAGCAAAGACGACATCCCAGAAAAGGAGAACAGAAACACCTGAGCTGGTTAAGCAGAAAGCAGCTTAGTTTCGGAAATAATTTGTAGTGCCATTTTTTCGTAACCCAATCCATCCCAAGCTATTCTGTTATCCTGAACCACGGAAGGTTGACCGTATGGGCTAAATTTATGCAGTCCTACATAGGCATGTATATGCATTCATTTTCTCTGGATTAGACAATCTAAAGATCCCTAGTGATCTCCAGCATGTTGGTGTAAAATAAAGAGCAAATGGACATTCCCTGAATTGCCGCATTCACCATCCAAATGTTGAGTGACTCAGTATTCTTATTTTAAAATATTATGTGGGTTGCTCTGATTCAAGCTAACTAACTAAACAAAGCTTTCTTTGCTACTGTTAAACTTTTATTCATAATTCTCTGTATTCATAGTGATTCTGCAAGCAGAACCAGTACAACAGAAAAGTCTGCCCATCCTCATCGGATCAGGCTACAGTTCTGCAAGGATTTCTCATGAGCAGATGACCCCACACTTCACTTTTTCTAACAGTACATTCACACGGAGGTAAACAAGTTAAATTTAAAAGAAAAGGAAACATCAATAAAGAGAAGGTTTACGAATTGTAAATAAACAATGTTTTAAAGCTGGACTTTTCAGTAAATCTCACTGCAGGAATAAAGTACGTTACTTGCTGTATGTCATGGTCGGGTTCCATTGCCCGAGCTGGCTGGAGTGCCTCATCCGGAGGTGCCTCACTATTAAGGGATGTTAAACGGGCCAGGCACCTTTAGCCTAATCCCCTTTTTGTCCTATCTATCTCTGTTTCTGCCTGTTCATTGAACTGTTGTACAGCCTATGCGTTGATGGGGAAAAAAAACCAAACTCTGATACAATTCTGTTATTTCAAATTGAAATGTTTTGCAAAATTCAGGTGATTGCACTGGATTAATTTATTAAAAAAAACCCAAACCATTAAAAATATTCTGACAACGTTAAACTGTTCCACATGAGTACACTCAGAACAAAACATCCAAAACTGTATTCCAAAATAACTGCCTGCCTGTTTTTATTTTATGTAATAAGCATCTCTAAAACTAAGATTAAAGCATTTCATGAAAACACAGCTGGTGAAAAAAAAAACTTTTCAGGACTGTCAACAAATCCCAATTTTCATATCGATTCAAAAAGGTTTTGGAAGTGTTTTACAAAAAAGACATTGTTGTTGTCTGCATGACTTCATGAGCCTCTTAAAACGAAGATACCGGAACGAAATAAATCTCCGTATTCTGTTTCCAACGGCGGCACAAGTGACATCTAATGAAGCACAAGGGTGTAGGTCATACTTCTACCTCAGAGTCCACTAGCTTCCAATGACTTTCAGATCAGGAATTTCCTGCCCCAGATTTGTTAAGAGCTAATATTTCCCTTTCATTCGTTTGTCCAGGCTTTCCTACAATCTAGATAAATATTTTGTACCCGCAAAATTCTATGGTAAGGAATTGCATGGATCTACTACCTGCTGTGAGAAGAACTTCTATCCCACCTCCTACTAGCTTGCTTTGATGTCCTCTAATTTTTGGAGTAGATGAAACCAACTCATTCATGCTTAATGTCACTTAAATGTGACTGTTCACACAAGTTCTACACAATATGCATAAAATGTGCAGAATAGAGACTTTAAAGAATGGTATTTAAGGTGCTTTCTTGACCTGCTCATAATTTGGTATCTATGGTAATACTTGAAGGCAGCTAAACAGCACTGTGGAGTAAAGAATTTTCATCTTCAGCTACACATTTGCAGTCTTACGTCAGTTTTACAGTTCATTTGAACAAAACCAAATTTTTCAGTGAGTGGGCTGTCTGACTTATCTTTTATAGATTCCTGGGTTCTAACAAAAGACACCATTTCTTTCCACTTCTTTACAAAGCCTTCTCTAATTCCAAGTTTTCCTAAGTTTGCCTTTTTCTGTTTCTATTGAAATGTGACTACAAAGGTTCCTCTGTGTAATTGTCCTTCCAGGCTTCATATAATTATTATCCGTAAGTTTGAGGCCTAAAGGCTCTTTTTTGTACGCAACCCTTTCTGAGGGCTTATTTTTTACTAAACAAGAGTATTCCCATATAGTAGCAAGTAAATACATTTCTGAAACCTCATTCCTATTCAAGTCAAGCCTTGAGTTCAAGGTTCACATTCTCGGCTAACCTCATTCTAAGGTCAAGAAAGTCCAAAGAAAATTAGCAAACAGTACTGCACAGCAAAGCCGCCCTCCTAAGATCAGCATCAGATTGTCAGTTCTTCTTCAGCAATTAAAGCTACCTGAAAAACTCAAACAAACCTTCTTAATGACATCTGAAGCAAAATGGACAGATTCCCACAGCTTGCTGTGCAAACAGAATGATCAATTTCTGCTTCTAGGAGAATAATTTTGAAGGAATGAAAAAGTACTTACTCTTGGGGAGGATCTTTCACATTTGAAATATTTTCTATTGTAAGAGAACTAGATATACTAAGACTGCTTACAAAGCAGTTCAATTATTTAATGAACAGATAGTGCACTTAGGGTAAGCATAGAGTAAGAGGGAATAAGAGACATGGGGAATAATTATCATCAAAACAAAGTTTAAATGATTCCAGGCAAAGGAGTTATACATTCTATTACACTATGTAATGAAATTTGGAAGACAAGTCATACCTGAATGTATGAACTGTATTTACCCATGTGTCTGAGAATAACATTTGAACAATGATGATCTAGTGATTTCGTTTATTAAAATAACCAAAACCAGATTTTGCCCAAGTTGAGAACTATTGCAGTCTTTCGTAGAATTACTGAAATGCTGGAACTTTACTGTTTCAAACATGAGTTTGCTCTACTTCAACTTAAAATTAACTGCAAAGACTCAAACACTTGCTTTTAGGATATTTTAAATGGTTTAAAGAATTGTTCTTGTTCTACTCACTGGTGCAGAGTTGTCTCTTGGTCCTCTGGATCTGACCATTCTCCCCAGCACTTCTATGCCATCAGAACTAATATTCCCTGCTGCATTAATGGTCTTCTCGCTCACTTGCTTGCAGTCAATAATTATTTTGGCCGTAGTCTTGCTGATAACAACATGCAACTAAGCAAAAGAAAAGATGCTTTAACATACAAAGGAGCACATAGGATACACTGATTTCCTGTGAAAAGTGAGGCATTTTTTGAAATGAGCGCCTAACTCCATGTTTGCTAATGCAACTCAGAGAATAATCCGTAGCAAATAATCTACATGACCTCTAGAGGTCTCTTCCAACCTGAATTATTGTATGATTCTAATCTGTTTCATTAATTTAGCTTATTTTTCCGCTTATGGAACATCTGTATTTGGTAAGAAAATAATTTATCCCTGACAAAAGACCTACACAATGCTCGTATACCACCCAGATCCCAAAGAACCCTTGATTTATGTGGTCAGTAAGAATTCCTGGGCCTTGTATGATCCTGCTATATAACGCTGGATTTCACCAATACATCCTTTATAGCCACTTGCAAAAGCCAAAACGAAGCAGTAAAATTTAGCCTATAAACTATACATTAACAACACAGCAAAATCTTTCATAGTGAAGTTTTTTACACAGAAAAAAATCAAATCACACCAAACGCAGTACAAAAAAGCAGAGCACAGCAACAAAGTTAGTTCCTTCTGCCTTGGCTCACACTCTGTTGTCCATCGCTGATGCAGCAAAGACATTCCCAGCAGAGAGGACAATCCTAACCACAACTGTCCTGTCATGAGCAAACTCTCAGTTCAGCAAGGGAAAGAACAATTTTTTGGGGAAGAGACCAGATGAAGAGCTGGTAGAAATGCAGTGCCTTCTCTATACCAGTACACTATGTGGAGACGGGAGAGAGTCTCCAAGGTGAGAGAATGCCAGGAAGAAATCCTGTAGCTGCTTTGCTCTGGGCTCAGCGGGAACTAAATAACCACAAAGCTGCTATGAATTTGGTCTCCTGCACCTTTCAAACACAGGTAGAGCAGGCATCCTTATTCAAAATGCAGAAAAATGCTTAAGAGGAGAATTTGCTAAAGCCTCACGTATTTCTCCAAAGCACAACTTAAGAGAGCCAGAATTAGATCCAAGCTCTGACCCACCTTCCCTTTCTTGCTCCATTGGTTAAGAAGAAAGTACAGAAAAGTTAATCTCTGTAAATACTATCTCTCTAAACACAGTCTCCTTTTTTTTGGTTAGTAAAGGTACAAACACCAGAAATAAAAGTGAACAACAAAAGCACTTTCCACAAAAAGTATGTGCTACAATCCCAGCACTATTTCATCTGCTTTTGGAAAGAATGTTAGAAGTTCTTTAACAGCCAAGAAACTTCGACATGGCATAGCCCTTAAAATATGTTTAAAAATAACAATTCTGGTCAAAAGAAGGATAATTTTTTTTGCTGGACTTTTTCTTTTCATTTTGAGTGACATTTCCAATCCAAACCTTAAAAGGAAAAGCCAATTTATTTCTAAATTGCTTTTCAAGGCAAGTATTTTTAATCAACTCTAAAATACGGTCACGAAGCATGAGATGAAAATTGATCACATCAGCTTCATCACAAAAGCTATGACTTTTTTAATGTTAATTAAATATTTCAAAGAGACTTAAGACGGTTTGGTAAATGATTCTGAATATGCAAAATAAATTTCGTTTGGCAGCGGCTGACCACATGAAAGAAGATTTCAAAACATGAAAAACTCCCAAACCTTTATTCAGAGTGCAGTTTTTTCCTATTACCATTACTAACCTTATGAAAACTCCCATAAAATATCTTCCTTATTTCAGGACCTTCAAAAGTCACAGTTTGAAAATCTCCTTTGTAGTCGTAGTTAAAGAAAGTCAGAGTTTTACCACCATCTGTGTGAGAATAAAAATAAGGGCTCCGGGTGAGAGGAAGGAAAGGCCTGATACGTTATCTGAAAGGGTCAATTTTATGTTTAACAAAGACGACCAAAGATGTCAGATCACATGTTAGTAAAACACATTCCTAAGTGATATACTGACCCAGAAATAACAAGTTATCTCAGAGAAATGCTTTTTTCTGCTCTGACAGGAAGGACGGGCCAATAGTTGGGAGTCTACTTCACCCATATCTACCTGGATCCTACTCTCCCACTAGTTCTCTGTATGACTTGGACAAGTTCCTCAAATTAGCTAAATGCCTAATTCCCACCTATTTTAAGGTGACATATCTAAAAGATTGTAGGAAAGAGAGAGAGATAAGTACAAATATACCTCTTTTAAAACTGGCAGCTATGAAGCACAGCCATCAGAGCAGCTACATCTTCTCAATAGTAAGTATGGAAACTTTCTAAATTATAATCCCTGTTTTACAGTTGTAGAAGTCAAATCAAGTAGAAATGAGGAGTCATCAAGAGTTCATGTCTCTAGCTTTAAGTCTGCTATCTACCAGACTGCACCACATCTACGTATACTGTACTGTCAGTACACTGGCATGTATCAAGAGAGATTCCATTAGAACCAGATTCAGAGCAGTGGAAATTTTAAAAGCAAATGATTAGCTCCCTTACATCAATTTACACCTAGTACAGCTCTTTGGATTTCAGTATCATTGCTCCCACTTTACAGCAGTGTACTCAAAATTTGACTCTAACTCCAAATTAAACTCGGTCAAATTAAATCTAAGAAACATCCATTAGGGACTATCACCTTCCAGATACAGATAGTTGTTCTAGCAGCAGATTAAATCATTGGCAATAATAAACCTTGACAGAGAATGAATCATTCATACAGTTAAAGTCACTGATAAAATACAAAATACATACTATCTAAAATAACTCCAACCAGTGGTTCATATTCTTCATTTAAAATCTCCCAAAGAGCAAATGGCTCTTGAGGTGTGTCGGGGAGTATACGAAAGAGAAACGTAATGGTGTAATCAGAAGGGAGACCTTCAGGATGCAAATACCTGTAAGAGAAGGAACGTCTTATAAACTGAAACAAACATTAAATCTGGTGATTTATTCACCAGATGCTCACTTAACACGCCTTCTATTACTCTGAATAAGTGTTTGCAAAATCTACTCAACTCGATAACTATCAAAAGAATACTTATGAAGAAAGAAGCTATCTTTTCCCTTGAAATTCACAAAATTGCATTTAATTTTTTTTTTTTTTAATTTTAACCAAATCAGAGATCAGCTTTTTAAAATTAGTAGTCATTCGCAAGACCCTTGCTATCGTCTGGTTTAACAGACAATGAAAATAGAAGTTGCTTGGAAGACCAATCTCAATAGACGTGTCCTTTGTCATTAAACCATCACTAACGGATAGAAATTAGGAAGGACAGAGACTGTTATAAATTACAGGGAATGTAGTTTACACATTTCAACACCAGTATATAAGAAAGTGAAGTCAAAACAGATCACACATACAGAAATACAATCTGTTCTCCTAGAATTTTTGCAGGAGACAGAGGAAGTTTATGATATAAAAGTAGTATGTTGTTTTATCCCATTTCCTAAAAATTGTTATTTAGTATTTCAGATGTAATTTAACCTTGTGTTGTCAAATCCCAAAGTGGGACATTTGGACAAGTGTCTGAAAGGACTGACCATATTTTTAAAATGTTAATTAGCCTGATTCTTTAAAATCACAGTAAAGAGATCTGAAAGCCTGAAGACATTATTTAACCAGTTTATTTTCCCAAAATATGATCCATTCCTTCTAAAGTGTTTCTGGCACTTATAAGATGTATAGATATGAATCATGCTGGAAAAGGGGTTAAATGTGATATATAATCAATATACAATGGTCTGTAGATGATCAACCGTGATGTTACACTGCACGTTTCCCACAGAGAAAAGAGAGAGGCAACTCAACAGGTATAAGAAAAAAGCCTTACCGTATGCCCGTTGTATAAAGTGCAAATAAAAGAAAACTCAAATAAGCAACAGGGGAAACACAAGGTTTGGGGAAACAGCACTCAAAAAGCAGAATAACAATGATATTCAGTGCACAGATGAGATGACAAAAATGAGTGGTATTGTTCAGACGTACCTGTAGATCATCAAGAGAAAGGTATTCTCTGAACCATGAAAGGGAGTGAAAGCCTAACGAAGCAGTAAGATTGGGCTGGGGATGTAGCTAGAGAAGAACATATAAATGCAGCAGATCCGATTAGAAAGAAGCAGAAAGGGAAAAAGAAGTGAGAAATGCTAATCCCTGGAAATTCCACTCCATCTAGACCCAGGAGGAGACTAAACGCAGAGAATGTGAAACAGCTCCAAGAAGTATAGCTCCGACTGGATAATCGCACAAAAAGACTAAGATGACTTCTAATGTAAACCTTAAAAGTAATTTCCCACTGTTTTTCTTTCTTATTTATCTCTGCTAAAGAATACTTCTTGTTACATCTTCCCATGTCTAATCCAGCAGGGCCACTGCCTTTCTCTGATGCCACTTAATACAAAGTGGGGGACTGGACTGAGAGAAACCAACGGCAGCACACACACTATTCACAGAAGAAACGGAGAGTTTCCATCACTTCCTCTCTGAGGAATGACTGTAAAAGTTCAACAGGAGATTTCTTCATTGCCTCCTCCACATCTCTCCCAGGACACAGTCCTCATGACTGAACTATGTCTTTCCCCCCAGGAAGGTACTAGATGATGTTCACACATACTCATTCCAACATAAGGAGATAATCTTCCTTTGTAATCAATGAATGGACATAGCCTGATGCTGGAAGTGACTGAGGACACCTAAAGCAGGTTCCCACTCTGATTCAGACTTCAAGACACTGCACACAATGAAGTCTTATAGACTTCAGCCCACATTCCAGAGGCACCTTTCACAAAGTACTACATACTGGAACCTGCCCATACACACAGCTGCATAGAGCTGCTAGGTGCTAAACTGGCACAAGCCTGAAAGTGGCTCATGTGGGATATCCAAACTAGCCAGTAGGCTTACCCACTTTTACCCCCAACTGCTAATTTTGAATGAAACTGATTGAGGAGTCTGGACACCAAACACTCTTCCTATTCATTAGTATAATGCAGATAAACATTTGCTCTTCTGACGTGAAAATACTGGTCCCTAAAATGAATAATTGCCTGCATTGGACAATATTCAGGTGTTTTATGAATAATTTACATGTCAATACATACTTGGTAGGCTGGGATACCAGGGCATCCTTGTGCAGTCTGTAACATGGGTAAACATTAAATGTACCAGGTTCCATTGAAACCCCTTCCACAGCTGAAAACTCCTTTTCAACCAAACCAAACATTTCCATCATTTTAAATCCTGGAAGGCAATAAAATATACATTCTATTAATTTAAATTAATACCACATTACAGGAAACAAAAAAGGACAAAGTCAGTTGCATCAAAGAGTTTCATATCACCATCTGTTTAACAGCTGTTAGCATAGAGGGAAATTTATTGCCTAATACTGTGAAAATCAGGTAATGAAAATGATTCCATAAATCAGAAACAAAAATGAACACAAAAATACTGTACCTGCAAAATTATTGCCGTCTTTAACTACCAATGGGCAGGCTGGAAAAGAAGGAAAGATATATTTAAGGACACAAAACACATCCCACTGGGTCAGAACAATGATCTACTCAGCCCAGTACTCTATCCCCAACAGCAGCAAAAGGAGATGCTGGTTAGGAAGGGCATGCAAACCTGGCCACCTTCTACTCCATTCAGTTGATGCTCCTCAGGATCCACAAGGGTTGTAGGAAAGATGTTAAAGGGTACATCCCTGTGTGTTACATATAACATCCTTTGATGGATCTGTTGTTCATGAATTTGTCTAATCCTTCTATGAACCTGCCTTCACAACCTCTTGTGGCAAAAAATTCACTGCTTGCTGCATAAAAAAGTATGTCTTATACTGGGTTTTAACCAAGTGCTCCCTAGTTCACTATTTGAGAGCTTCTCCAGCCTAACTCCAGCTCAGGCTCGTTTACTTTAGCTGCCATTCTCCGTACCTTTTCAAACTCCAAAATAGCTTTCATGAGCAAGAGAGGCCAGAATTGCATGCAGTCCTTAAGATGTGTGCACGCATTTTAAATAGCTGTAAACGTGTTTTATATTTTTCTTCTGGCAAGGAGGAAGGTAAACCAATCTCTTCCAGGAAAGGTGCCCTGGGAAATCAATAAGCCTAGGTGCAGAGTGTCAAATACGGCACCCCAGGATACTCATCTTCAGAGATGACTTTTGGAACACAAGCACAAGTGACCAATAAATGCTACTATTGAGTATTCTCGACGTTCAAAGTTCTCTCTACCATTGCAAGTAGCGTTTATGGTCAAAACCAAAGAATTGATGGGACACAAGCAACATATTTGTGTTCAACAGCTCTCCTAACTCACAGTCCCGTAACTCACATAATCATAAATCATTCACGGCAGCTATATACTGCCTAATTCCTGCCTCATATACAAGAAAACATTCTAAGGGCACACACCTAAAAGCATGTGAATTACTCATCTCTAACCATTAGGTGTTGTTCCAGAATGTCTTTCCCTTCCTTTTCATAAAGAGTCTGAAGTGTGGCATTTTCACAGATTTCAAAGAGTTTGAGGCATGTTTTATGCTTTTCCCTAGGCTACAACTCTTCTGTTTTCTATGATGATACAAACATTAATCATTGGCTCTCTGTTAATAGATTAATCATGTGATTTGAATAACAATTAATGTAGTTAACTCTACTCTTATAGATGGTTACAGTAGCCTATAAAATAAAATATAATTAAATTTTTATGACTAAATTCTAAACTATTAACAATGTTTCAAATCTGAAATCTCTTTCTGACAACCAGTGGATCTATTCTGCATTTATAGCAAACAGCTATTAATTATTTTCAAGTCACAACAACTTTAAAGTCCTTAATCTTTTATGGAAACAACATTAGAGTTATAATACCTACAAGTAAATTATGTTTAAAAAGGACATTTTCAAGAATACCTTTTAATAGAAAATTAATAGTTGCAAAACCCCCCAGTATTTAGCACTTATTCTATAAGCAAAAAAAAGTCAAAATGGCTAACTTGCTGATGCAGTTTCACAAACAAAAGTGATCAGCTCATCTTCAATCTTTGCAAAGGCATCAAAGTCATCCACAAAGAAGACATGTCTTTCACTGGGCTTGCTGCCAATATTCACTAACTCTGAATAGTCAGCATCGGCAACTCCAATAGCAAAAAAGCTGAAACCTGTAAAACAAAAAAGAACACTCTTGTGAGTCAATCATTTAGAGAGTGGAAATACAATATGAACACAACTGTATTTGCACTGGCTCCTTTCCTGATTAAATACAAAGGTGGAAATTTTATTATCATACCATAACACAAGAAAATTCATGCATGTAATCTAAAATAAAGATAATACATTCTCTGTGAGAGATTTTTTTGGCTATTTATGCTTAATCAGTTAAAGTTAATGCTTCAGTGTTTTCTTGAAGACATCTAAGACTACTCTGTAGTTTAAAGTTTTAGCATATGTTTAAACAATTTTCTAATTTAATTCTATACTGTATTACACACAAAAATATCCAGGTATCAAGTATATCCTAAATACAAAGCACAGAAATTAATTTCCTGTAGGTCTTTCACAGATTTTGTTCTCTGCCATATATTAATCCGCGTTTTCAAGCCACCGGTGCCTCATGAGTGAACACTGAAATTAATGTGTTCTCATTTCATCAGCAAGTAAACTGCACTAGCTGAATATGTTCTATATATCCTGCGTCAATATATTTCGAAATTTGAGCCTGACTTCAAAGATTTAAATGAAATGGGAATTGTATCCTATATGTTTGAGGAGCCACAAACTAGCTAAAAGTTTTTCAACATTTTCCTTTCCGTAAAAGATAAAGAAAAAGCCTGCCTACATGAGGCTGGATATTGTTAACGGACATACTGTTCTTGCACAGATCAGTCCCAAATTTACTCCAGTCAAGAAATATTGTCTTTAAGTTCGAATGAGGCCCAAGGGCATTCATCACCTTCTGTGAAGCTTTTAGCACAACAAAACTTTGACTTAATGTATTATAACAACATCTTCATGTCTCATCCAAGATCAGCACCTCTTCATGCCAGTCCCTATCACAGATGCGAGTCAGTACCTGCTCCGACCTGTCTGCAGCCTGAGCATACAGCACCCACAGACGGAAATGGGAGAGAGGAAGTCATTTGTCCATGGTGACACATCCCAGTCAGCAAGTGAACTCCCACCGTATGCCGCCTCCTCTCCAGGTTGTTGCCAGGCTAATAGTTAATAAGGCAACTGCAAGACTCGGCTGACAGTTGAACATTCGTTGTTCTGCTTAGACATAGACTCCAATTCAATCTCAAATCTGAGGTTTTCTTGATTGCTACTTAAAACAAGTTATGCATGCTCTACTATTTTGTGATATGATTTTATTTATGAAGGCACCGCACTCAGCCTGTAGCAATAATACAAGCAGGCAGCCATGCTCAACGACTGCATCGCGTTCCAGGTATCAGTGATGTAACTGGTAACTTCATAGCCGCCAAACTCTAAAGGCAAATAAAAAAGCATGCATGTAATTTCTTCTAAGACTTCCTCACATTAATTAAAAGGATGATAGCTTTTTTCTTCCATCCTTTAGTTTTGCTCCATGTGGCACGCTGTGCCCTTTGGGTTTTGGTACAAACCCCAGCATCAGACATTTCTACAACTAACCCGGTTCTTATGCTTAGACTCAAAACACCGTGTGGCTGCTTAAAGCTCTAAAGTTGGTGGTTTAAAATAATTCCTAAAGGTAATTAGTGTAACACAAGTGCAGATCAGAACCAGTAAAAGAACATACAAAAGAATTTTCAAAGGACCACTTATATAGAAAACAAAACAGTTCAGTTTGCTGGTAACCACGAGACTACACTTCATAGATGACAGTCCAGATTCTCAGAATCATGTCCCTGAAATTCTGCATCATGGGAGCAATTCCATCGATTACTACATGATTTTAGCACTGCTGCTAAAAGGAAAAACAATAGTATTAATCACCAAAAAACATCCAGAATCTAATATCTAGTGATATTCTGAGTTTCTCAGCATTTGCTGTCTGTTTTCTTTAAACTTGGAAATCTTCCTGGAGCAAAAGTTACCCTTACCTCATGCCCACACTTACGTAGTTATAATTAATGAGAAAAAGGAAAATGTGAATAGTTCTTAAAACTACACATTTTACCATCTATTTGCATTTCTCTGGAGACTTTGTTCACATCGTCCTGTGATCGCCCATCAGTAATGACAACCAAAACCTTTGGAATGCCCCTTCTCATGCCTGCCTCTCCAGTAAACAAGACTTCTCTTGCATGTTTAATGGCTTTGCCTGAAACAGAAAAAATTGACAACATACTTTCACTGTGACATAAATCCAATTTCTATTGGCTTCTCATATGATATGTCGGACATCAATAAAAGGAGATATCTCCACATACTCTGCCCCAAATGTGTCTGCTCAGAGCTATGATTTAAGACCTGAATAATTATCATGAGACTGAAGAAAGCCGAGCACCTAGCTAAAACCAGATTTCAGTAAGAGCTGTTGTGTCGTCAGCAGTCTGCAAATCAGTGCATTCTGTAGTTATTAAAATAGAGAGTTAGAAAAGTTTAATTTTTACCCTAAACCTTTAAAATTTGATTGCTTCATTTCTTCAGTTCAAGAAGGTGAAGTTCAAGAACGTGACGTGTGGGAAACAGTATTCTGTGCGGGTTAGAGATAACAAAATCTTCCCTTACTGGATCGTAGGGCACAGTCCAGGTAACAACTGGAAGTGCCATTGTAGCATTTTCTTGAGTAAATGGAAAATGTGTTATTTTGATACTACTGAGATTGGAGGCAATGCAACAGCTGCAAGAAATTTCTGTGCAGTCTGAGAATAACAAAACATACAGTTTCCAACTAAAACAGATTTTAACCCTTTCAGCACTCATCTCTAATTTCTTCACATCAGAGAGCTATCTTAAGGGATTAATTAAAATGTAACTACATTCAGTTAACAGGCATCTTCTCCCAGTCCAGTCTTAAACAGAGCAGTGAGGCTTAACTGTCCTGGCTTATAACCAAATAGACCCTCCACTCTGTCCACTGTTTTCTACACGCTCTGCAAGCTCCCTCCCATCTTCTCTCCCCTCCCGCTTTTTCACTTGCCAAGCTGATTTCCCATTATTCCCCATTCCACAATACCCAAAGTCATTCACTCCTGCTTCGCTGCCTCTCTCCCTTCCTCTGTGACCTCGCTGTTGGTCGGAGGGGTGAATACCCAGCAGTAGGTGGTGAAGGGTGTAAACTGCAGATTATGAAGAATTTCTAACTTCAAAGCTCAAACTTTCACCTCCAGCACGGAGATACCATGTTCTCACTGGTTTTGCATTGATATATTAAACCACTTGGCAAATGGGAAATACTGCACAGAGAGTAGTTGGGAGAAAATCTGCATCATAATCATGACCTTTCTCACCTGTTTTTGTGTTTCCTCCTTTGTAGGCTATTTGCTGAATAGCTTCAAGAAGAGTCTCTTTTGTTTTATATGCATTCAATTTAAATTCTGTCCTGGGATCATCACTGAACTGAATTATTGCCACCTGTGCACACAGAAGATGCGTTCATTACTTAAGCACTACCCAGTGTATATGCAAAAAATAAGAGAATCAGCTCATTTAAAACAAGGACTTATCTTTTCACTTTACTTCATCCTTGAATAGAAGCCAGAAATTTTTCTCCTCTTTAAGAAATTTTCACTAAATAAAGTTCAATTTTACTCTCTGCAGCCTTGGCAACCACCTAACACTTTCTGGTTTAATTTTGCAGCAAACAGGATGAGAAAAGTAATACCCACTTTGGCAAAAGCACTCTCAATCAAGCCCAAAAGAAAAATCCTAGTTACAGCTGCTCACACGTGTACAGTTACTCATACACAGGACTGCAGGGACTTTATTAAGTCTCCATGAATTAATAGCTGCACAGAAGTAACTTAAGTTAGGGAGAAATACTGAAGCAAGTAATAGAAAGATGCAAGAACATACTCTGAAATATTGTCTCTCCCAAATATGACGCTACATGATCCAGACCCCGTATTTCAATACTATATGCTAAACCCCTACAACTCATAAAACATATATTGAACTTCATATTCTGTAAGTGGTGTCCCTGATTTAAAAGGAGCTATTCACATGCGTAAGCTTAAGCTTGTGCATAAGTTTCTGAAGCACCATGGACTATATTCTGAAAAAATAGCTGTATGGCAGGAAACAGTAAAAACTGAGCATTGTTAAGGGTTTGGACAAGTTAAAAATAATTTTCAATGTCATCCCAAATTGCATGTTATATAGGTAATACAGTAACATATTTGCGAATAATCTTTTCTGGAGCAGATTCAAGCATCTTTCTAAACAAACACATAAATACAACAATCATTGTAAACACCCTATTTCAAGCACTGTAGATTCTGTAGAGCATACGATCTTAAATAAATGAACCCTTAATTTTCCTTATCAGTGCCATTTTTAGGTTATTTAGAAGTAAACACCACAGTGAGTACCAATACCAAAAACATTAACACAACTTAAAGCTCATTAGAATGATTTAGAGGAGACTGAAATGATACTTAGCCTTCATGCTAGCAAAATTCTTATGAATTTCACCATACGGTGTGTATAAAAGAAGATACTGAGAAAATAAAAGCTATCCTAAAGGAGTTTGTATTTTCAAAAACAAAAATTTCTGAAATTATGTCAATTACTTTTTGATTCATTTCACTTCTGGTGTTAGTCTAAAATATTCCGTCGAGTCCATGCGCCCTCCGTCTATCTACATACTATTTACCTGCGTTCCGTCAGGACCAATCTTATCCAAAGCTCCAACAGTGCTATAGAGAAAGCTAATTATTTTATTGAAGTTGTCATCTCCAATACTCCATGACCCATCCACCAGGAATGCGAGGTCAGCTTTGGCTGCTTTGCACACTGAGAAAGAAAAGCAAGTATTTTGGAGTTAGAGCAATGCTTCAGCTCCTCATGGAATCTCATAAATCACTTAAGAAAATGCAACTGTCACGAAAAGCCCTTGTTTAATGTCAGTTAATAATGCTTTAGCAAACAGACCTGCTGGCATTGACTTCAGCGCAGGTGTAGAACCAGCCGAGCTCTGCACGGGGTGAATGGTCTGCACTGACACATCCTATCACAGAATACACTTCAAGGCCGTAACGGTTCTTTAAAACCTGGCTGACCATCTTTATGTTTATTTAGGTTGTTAAGTAAATTCACACAGGAACTCATACAATCCCAGACTCCTAGCATGACACAGTAAACGAGATGAGAAAATCTCGAGTGTGGAGGTTCCCAGTGGGAAACTGGTCCATTCAAAAAGTTACCCCAAGCTCCGTAGCGCCTAATGCTCACCCCCTTAACTACACTATTTAGGAGCAACACAGATTTCCCCCATCTCATCTTATTCCAGCATGTTCTTACGCAAAATGGCCTGCAGAACTGTACACCTGCTCACACAAGTTGCTCAGCCTTTCATGGGAACTGGGAACCTTCAACACTCTACAGAATCCACGTCTATTGCTTGGGGTCAGAAACGGTCTCAAAAGCAAAGTTACGTTTTTCAACATATTTCATCTTGAAGAAAAATGTTCATCTGAATCCAGGGAATGGGACAGGCAGATAAATACCTGTATTTCTCTTTTTCTGTTGATTACTCCTTGGATTAAAAAAAAAACCAACAACCATCTATCTCTGTACAGTTCTAAAACACACACGCAAGGTCTTTTTTTCTTCTGTACTTATGGATTAATTTCTCAATTACTATATGTTAGTTTGGTCCACTGACTTCTCGCTGATGGATTTGACCCTCAGTCTCCAACAACAATGCCCTCACAGAAATATTTATGAGATCTGTACAAAACACTACATGTTCAAATGATAAATAGAAGGAAGTCTGTATTTAAAGAGAGAAGAGACTGAACACGGCCAACACTTTTCTCATTATCTAAAGTAGATATATTTTTTTAAGTCACGCTGTTTTAGAAGTTTAATTACTCCTAGGATATCTGCTTCAGTTGCAAAATATGTATGGTTTAGGAGCTCTGGAAAAAGGAAGTCTCACACATATTAATTCCCCTTTCTGCAAATTTCAACAATCCAATAATGATGTCAGATTTTTGGCTCATTAAATTTAAGCCAGCTGCCTTAACAGTGTCACTGCAGCAAATGCATTTTGAAATATGATCCTCACAGGTCTAAAATAGTGTCAGAAGCAGAAAAACATTGCATCAACACCTTGAAATTATTGTAAACCCACACATGCAGCACTTACCCTCTTTTGCAGGAGGGATCGTAGGTGGTGGAGGTGGTGTCGAAGGTGTTGTTGGTGGTTGAGTTGGAAATGGTACTGGAGAATAAAAGGAAGGAATATTAAAAAATCCTTAAAAGCCCAATATATTTTATCTATATTAAAAACAGCATTTTCTAATCATCTTCAAATTTAAAATTCATTATCTCTAATCAACTAGTTATGCAACTGGAGAGAAACGTAGGTGAGCATGTGCATGTAATGTCCTCCTCTACTGACCACCTGAAAAAGGATAGTACTATTACAGAGCAATTAATGTCTGCACTTCAGTGTGAATGATACAATGATACAACTGAACTACTACTGGAACTACCCCTTTTGGGGTTCCCCCAGTGTAATAAGCCATGGGTCAGCCCCATTCTTGACCGAGTATCCATAATTCATTTTGCAAAAGGTCAGTGTCCTTTTCCTTTCTTCGTCACAGAAAGTAGGTCTCCACTTGAGGAGGAAGATATTAGTTCTGCAATCCAAAACACAAAGAGACAGGGCAAAAGCAAGCTTGTTCTGATTAAGATTTTCCTGAACTTGGTGGAAGACCTCGTCATGTTTCCAGCTAGAAACGCATTTCCTACCACAACTCTACAGGACTCTGGCTTTGTGCCTGCAGCAACGTCTACTAAGGTTATTATACAGAGTTTCTGAAACCTGGTTACTCTGTCTCATCCTTCTCCTGACAATACCCTTTGGAATGACAACGTCCCAGAGACCTAGCTAATTATATGATCGCTGATTGACAGCTTTGCTGAATGCAAGAGCTCTATTTAGTGCCTTCCAATCCAGTCTTGGCTGAATTCTCAGAGATAACATGCACGTATATTGACTTCCACACCTGTATCTGAGGAAAAGCTTCTGCTTTCTTTCAAGGGCATTTTATCCAATTTCTTTCAATGCAGTTAGCATAAGAAGCCACAGGTGACGTAATATCATTCCTTCAAGTAAGACTATGCTTGTTATTTGCTATAATATATGTTATGTTTATAGACAATGGATAGAGTTAGATACACAACTTCAGAAAAGGCACCTATCTGCGCGAAACATTAGTGCAAACAGGGTTCATTACAAGCCTCATGTCCATATCCAAACTGACTCCCAGTACAACTGATGTGGGTTTTCCCATTGGCTTCAACAAGAGAAAGGGCGAAGACTCTGAAACACCTACAAGAAACTAATGCCCAGGGCTTCCATGGCCACAGACAGACCAGGAACTTCCACTTAGAAAGGGTCACAACTGCAGTAAGGGGACTTCAAAGGCTGCTCTCTAAGTACCAGCGAGGTACAGGTCACCATGAAGAGTGTTTTCTTCTGAGGTGATACAATAATTTGTCTGCACCACAAACTATCTTTCTTAAATGGAGATGTAGGCTGCGGTGCGTTCCTCATGATGTCTCCATACTCACTGAACTGCAGAGCACACCAAATGCATTCCTCCAAAAAGCAGGTGAAACTTGGCTTGCTCCTGACTGCTCTGAGAACGAGCCCCGGACAACTGAGAAGTGGAGTCATGCCTCCGTGAAACCGTAAGCGTGAGACGGTTCACTCAAAGAGGAAAATTATAAACATTATCTACCCTGAGAGACAGGTAACAGCACTGTGGTGTATAGTAATGTATTATGAGAAGAGTATCGCTGAGATTGAAAATGGGCTCAAAGAAAGCTAGAAGATAATGTTAAAATATTCACTCTGATCATCCTGTATTTTGTTTTGCAGTATTTTGAACTCATGAGAGCAGAATCTTGCCTTCATAAACAGCTGGGAGATTTGGGGTTTTTGCCTGTCTTGCGTTACTGAGAACAGTAAAAAAGGTTGGTTGGCTGGTTGGTTGGTTGGTTGGTTTTAAAACACATAAGAAGATTGAGTATCAAAGTCCCATTTAACTGTAAATTACTTAGACACTGGTGAAATTTTACTATATAACAACAGCTGCAGGATACAAAACTTTCTCTGTATCTCTGCTTTGTTTTTCTGGATTCATTTTTTTTTTCCTCCACAAGGTCACAGATTTTCAGAGTATCCCCTAGTGGGGCTTTTTATGAAGAAAGCTAAACCATCCTCCCGGTTTCATTCGAAGTCAACACAGTTGGTGAATGTGACTTCCCAAGTAATACACAGCAGCGGTGTAAGAATCCTGCGCCTCTGTGGACAAGTCACAATGTCGTTGAAAAATTAAAAACTCAGCCAAAGGAAACTGCGTAGGAATAGCACATCAGTGGGCAAAGAGCAACACACGAGATGCAATCAAGCATTATCGCTGCTGGCTGAGCTCTGATCTATTTTACTCACATGTTGTCTCCATGATGCTTACAGCAGGGCCCTCTATCTCCTGAAGCTGTGTATGAACGCTGATTTTATATTCAGTTCCAGGCATCAGTTCAAAGAAACAATGTCTAGGCGTCCCTCCACCAAGATTTACCTCTCGCTTTTTACCATCTGGAATTATAAAAAGAAACCATTAAAACATACTTTCTTGTACTGTTTTATTGAACAATGTAATTTAAGTCTGAAACAAGAAGGGGATATGACAGCAGATGAAGGGCAAGTGGTCGACATATATTAATGAACTACATGCTGCCATATTT
Organism: Chroicocephalus ridibundus; assembly: GCF_963924245.1. NCBI lineage: Eukaryota > Metazoa > Chordata > Aves > Charadriiformes > Laridae > Chroicocephalus > Chroicocephalus ridibundus. Next base: position 155,074,387 of record NC_086285.1, on the reverse strand, counting down.
CTGGAAATTCACCTCTGTGCAGAGGTCTCTAACATTTCATCCCTCGTATTAAGTAGGAGCTGAGGGATGTGTCAGGCATCTGCAGGAAAAAAGATTAATTTCATCCCATGCACCGAAATTAATAAAAACCACTAACACTGTCATCAATGGGCTTTAGATCCGGTCCTAAATTATCAGAGTCTAATGAGGAACTGTTGCATTATGTAATTCTATGGCATCCTTTGTCTGTGCCACTGGTTCTCAGAGTCTGTAACGTGCTTAGTAACTGCAAGAGAGACTGAACTAGACATTGTATTCCAGCTTTCACTAGTACCTACTTCACAAGTTGGTTAAGGAATAGTATTTACAGGGTTCCAAAATTAACTCTGCTAAATTCTGAATTGGAAAACATGTTGACAATGGAAAAAGCCTGGACACTGGAAATAGCATGAGGTATATTTTAATAATAAGAAGAAAATCTTCAGCACAAGTCATAATCTGTAGCAGAAAGGAATGAAATACATGCAACTGATCTCACATTCTACAGAGTATATACAGAAAATGCCAAGTAGTCATTCACTGCCTGGGAAAAAACATCTGATGCTTATCAGGAGGTGTTACCCTAGTATAAAAATAATTGATCACTGTCTGAATGCGACACACACCCAACCTGACAATCAAAACTCTTCATGATAAATGTTAATAAGAAGCAATTGTTCGCACTTTAGCTCATTCTGCTCACATTTAGGCTCTTTTGGCTCAGTTAAAAATTCTGGCAATTCTATATGATGAAAGCAGAATGTTGGCTAGCACCCAGATGACAAAGAAATCTGCGCTGTCTTGTGCCAGCCAAGATCACAGCTATCTGAACAGCTTGTCTGTATTCCAGGCCTTCAAATAAACTATATCACCATCCATTCGCCGTTCCACAGAAAGGTCATTATTTTTTTTGCAAGCAAGTATTATTTTTCATTATACCTTTGATAGCTCCTATTAAATGTTATTAACTACACTTCTCTCAAGTTATCCAAGCTTCTAATTTGTCACCATTCAAAAGATCATTGATGTCTACTGAGGGTAAGAGAATTAGTCTGCACAAATAACAACTTCTCCATAACCTCTTCTGGCTACTCCTGAGAATCAGTGAGACAGAAGAGGCTGTAATTCACTTTCTACACAGTCGGTGCTAAAAGCATCACGTGTTGCCACATAAAAATATCTCATGCTTATCCAGATGAGTAACTGAATTCAACTGAGTTCAACTGAATGAGAACAGACAAAACTGGACCGCTGTTCTGAATCTGTGAGCATGGTCTGGATTGAATCAGAGCTTTCCCTACCCTTCTACTCTCCCTTTCGCATCCATCCTAATCCTACAGAGCTATCATTGATGGTTTATTTACAATTTTAGGTGTACTCAGTTCATCTTTTATCCATCTTCTGTCCCTCACACCAGTAAAAAACTCAGGTAATCTCCTATCTTCTATTGACAGATCAAACTCCCTCCCATAAAAAGTGTAAGTTATCAACATCTATTTGATGGAATGCTACTTCTACTCTAGAAACTTTCAATGTACACACAACTTTCTTCTGTCCATGATTCCCAGTATTTCAGGAGCCAGTTACAGGTCCAGCTGCATACAATTTCTTAACTTACACAATTGAATTTGCAGGGTTAGGCTATAGGTCCATATCTAATGATTTAGTAACTTACCCACAAGCGATTCTATAACTACCCTGTATGCAGTAGCATGTCTGTGGAGCTGCCACTGAGCACAGAGGCTAGTCATGCGGACTTGATAGGAATCCAGATTTGTCACACCCAGATACACTGCAAATTATATAACAAAAAATTAGTTTTACTACTCTAATAAGACATGCAAGAAAAACTGATGAATTATAGTGAAACACTTGCGTCATATCATTTGACAAATATAATTTCAGAAGTTGCTTTAAAAAAACGATGTCAAGAAAATCCAAAACAGGAAGGAAAATAAAAGTGAGTATTTAGACCAAAAGTTTGAAACTTAAGTCAGTTTAGTTAAGACTAAGTAATGAACACTGCTAAACTACAAATAAGTATAAAAATATCATTATAACAGCAATATTTCTGTCAAACTCTAATTTAAAATTGAGGATTAGATATATAAAGACTAAATCAACTTATATAGACAGAGCTAGAAAAACAATAGACTTTCCATGAAGGAGACTTAAATCTACTACACAAATACGTTTGGCTGATAAATAATAACATCTGCTTTACGATCCCAGTCTTGCCAACATCCAGCAGATTATTTTAAAGGCTGATACAGTCTGATTAAAAAAAAAAAGACTTTTATTTCAAGAAAGCAATTTGTACACAACTGAGAAAGTTTTCCATGGGAAAATTTATTTAGGGAGCTGCACAAAGCCATAGTTATAGCAAAAAACAGCCTGTAGAGATCTGAAGAGCATGAAATCATTCTTACAGGTTTTGGCTACGCCTGTTAGGGCATCACTGAAGCCTGTTGAATATGAAGCAAATACTTTAACACTGTACTCCGTTCCACTGAAGAGATTTAGAATGAGAATGGTATTAATATCATCCCCTACAAAGGTCTCCAATGCAGGACCAGGAACTGCAAAAAATGAAATAAATGCGAAAATCATTTGCTCATCCATTGAATTGGCAGGTAGTTAAAACAAATCTTAAGATGCATCCAAAATTACATGTGCTCCTACACTTACACTACTTTTTTGCCTTTTTTTTTTTTTTAACCATACACAAAAACAAACTCTGCTCAGTCCTTGCATGGATAGTAGCCACAACACACTTGGGAAATTCAACAGTGAGATTCATTAGGGCAGGGTTAGACACTGGCATCTGTTAAGACTCTTTTGTTATGCTTCAATGACTTACTACTGCCCTAAATAGGCAGCCAAAGATCTCCCCAGTTTGATGGTGTGCCAGGACCAACAGGGGGGACGCAGATGCCAGCCAGCAATACAGTCCCTAAGGGGTTCTTATACAACAGCATCATTTAACACTGTGCAAAAATGATAATGAAAATAGAAAAGAATAAAACTTTCCCAAATCAGAACTGCAAACAGCTCCTTTGTCACCTCTCAGCTGTTCTGGATACACTTCAGAAACCAGGCAACAGTATTGTCTTTGGACAGTCTTTTAGACCCTTAATGGTCACACATTTATATTTCGCTCTCAACAGAGGACCGCATTTTTCTAAAGAAATTTGAAGGAGCTTGAGTGCCTTCTCCAGCTGCAATGTGCAGGTGGGCAAGGGATGCAGCACACGCAAAATGGGCAATGTTTTTTGGGGAGGTGTAGGTTAAGAGTAAAAGTCAAGGGAACTAAAGCTTTGTTTGCATCGTAAGGGGAAGGAAGCTGAAGGACAGGAGAAGACAGAAAAGAGGAACAGGAAGAGAGCAAAGGTAGTCTCTGAAATAAATAGAAAGAGTCATGATAAAATGACACAAAAAGACAGAGTGAAAGAGTTGGGTTTGATCCACCTCAAGATGGTATATCTAAAGGGGAATCTTACTGCTGCCTACACCTACCTAATGGGAGGGTGTGGAGGAGGAGGAGACAGAATGTCTTCTGAGGCAAACAGGAAGATGGTAAGAGAAAACAGGCAAAATTTGCAACATGGGAAATTTTGATTAGATATTAGGACAAACAGTTTCATGGCAAAGGTAGTCAAAAACTGGAACAGATGCTTAGAGAGGTTTTGAAATCTCCATCCTTGGAGATATTACAAACTCAACTGGACAAGTTCCAGTAAACCTTGTTCCAAGCTGGCCCTGTTTTGATCAGGGAGTTGGACCAGATGACCTCCAGAGATCCCTTCCAACCTGCGTCATTCTGTGACTATGAAACTTTCATATTCAAAACCTGAGACACTTAAGTTTATAGCACTTTCAAGGTTGTAACTGCAACTGTCAGTTTTAAGTACAAAATTCAGCAAAAGACGATGTCAAGGCATTGTACAGTCAAAAACAAATGACAAAAATAATCAGTTTAAAAACTCACTGTTGATAGGTTTATAGACAATTCTGTAACCCATTGTGGGTGATGGTGGGGCATCCCAACTGATGCGTAATCTGTTGTACCATTCATCTGACACACGTAAATTCCTAGGAGCAGACAGCGGTACTAAAAAGAAACCAAACTGAGCTTTCACAAGTTTATCTCATACAAGCACAAGCATAAAAGTCAAGACACGCACATGTAAATAGTGCCATACCCAGTTCCCTTAGATTTACATGTAAAATTGCCAGGATTAAAGCCTATAATCAAACTCATCCTTGGCATTACGCCAGTGGATTACTGTTGATATATTTAAGAAAGTTATACCAATTACATTACCAATATACATATATATATAGTATATATACCAATATACTAATTACAAACTTGGTTCAACAAACAATGAATTTTCAAATTAATTTCCAACTTTGTCCCTATGTTTTATTAAAAATGCAAGACAATTCAGAGATAATTATCTTTTATCTTGTTTCTTTCAATCCAAATGCACTACAGTTTTTAATGTACGCTCTCATGCTCTTATGAACACTTAATGCTTTCAAAGGGAATTAAAGGAATAATTTACCAATGATTTAAGTGTCTACGCAAATAGCAATTCATTTTAGGCAGAAATTATGTAAATTAGGAGAATAATTCCATAAAATTATACTATCATGACTAACAGTGCACAATGAGATGATTTTTTACCAATATACAGTAGAGAGGGAACTTCAACCACAGCTGAGTAATCTTTTGGTACTTGGTCAGAACTCTAGAGATAATGCAATCACTTTTATAAAAAGCTGAGCAGCATTTCTAATGACCTTTAGGAAGTAATGATCTCACACAAAAGAAAATCTAACAGCACAATGGTTGGTTTGGTGCTATTCCAGCAGGCATTGTTTACTTTATTTTCTGCATTAGTTGGTTTGTCCTTGGTGGGCTATCTATCAAGGACTTACCAGCTTTATTACTCAACAAGGTTCTGCAAGCTCACAGGATCTGAACATAAAATACAATCTGTCAATTAGAAGGAACCCGTTGTTTATAAATCAACGAACTGAGATTAATATAAAGCTCAAGTCATATAAGTCACGCAAAATAAGCCCACATTTATACTAAAATATATTACTACAGCCAAGGAAAAAAGGCCAAAAGAGTAAGCCTTTCTTCATGCATATCCTGGCCAAAGACAAGCAGAAAGTTTGTACTTACGAGTTTTGCCAGGAGCTGAGACGCTGACTCCTTCCCCATCAGCATAGATGGGAGTGATGGTAACTTTGTATTCCGTGTCCGACAGCAGAGGCTGAAGCAGAAGAGTGTTTTGTCTCCCAGGCACCATTACCTGGATGGTCAGAAAAACAGAAACAATCAAGCTTAAGGATTACGGCCAAAATCTTTTTATATCTTACACCACATTCCACTAGTACTGCTGTATAGCTTGCATTTTTAAATATTTCTGATGCTCTATGGTAAAATAAAATAACTCAATTCTCCCCCCTGTTAATCGGTCTATTAGTTATATCTGAGTAAAATCAAAAGGAGAATGTGCCTATGGGATAATACAGTTTTATATTAAACCTATGAGCCACAACAGCTCCATAAACCACTGGGACTATACAGATGGCTAGTATTTAAACAATTTTACTGCACAGACAAAATAAATCCTCTTATTGTATTTATTCTTGGCATGAATATAATTGCCCAACACTATGCCAATTAATAAAGGTTGATTTTCTCTGGAAGAAAGGAAAAGGAATTCAGGGGATCAGGAAGCATGAACTGAGCAAGCAGGAATAAAACACATTTGTCCCATTGGCATCTAGTCTGGAGACAAGGAAATGAAGGTAGCTATTTAGGAGACAAAGTAGTAGGACATCCCACACATAGCAAAGGATCCCAAACTATCACGAAACAGGGAAGGCTCTGCAGCACAAATCCAACCTGGTAACCCAGTAGAAGTAGAGAAGCTGTAGAAATTGTAGAAATCCTCCAGGCAGTTTTGGCTGTGCTAGAGTAAATGTTTCAAACCGCTGAATTAAGTGCTGCTTCTTTTAATACAGTACAAGGTTTCCCCATAAGCAGCTATTTCTGAAACTCTTCAATAGATTACTATATTGTAGCCAGAACAAAAACTAGTATCACAATAGTGGTGGTAGAAGTGCCCAAGTAAAGCCTTGCAATCTTTTAACTTGTCAGTAAAATTTTAACCTCAGAGAGCCTCCAAAGACCGAATGGGAAGTACCTAACACATGGAGGGGACGTGGTAAAAAAAAGAAACCAGTTCTGTGTCTCCTGCACCAAACCTGAGCTCTGAAGTGACGTTGTTGGAAGCAACAGTCACAAGGACTAATCTCATATTTTGGATCCTCCCGGGCCCATGTCCATTATGCCAATCTATCAGCTGAGCCAGAACCTCGTATATTTGGCAAGCAGTTGAGAGACCTACAAGGCCTTTAAACTCGGGGGAAAAAGCAGAAACTGAGCCTAAAAGTGTTTTGTTCTTTCAAAGAAGACTGATGCATGTGATGATGGCAGAGCAAAATCTTCTGAAGCATATACTCAGAAGAGAAACCTCTTACCAGTTTTAACGCTCCAGGATACGTTCCAACTACTTCTAATTTTGGAAAGTCATACACAGAAGGAAATTAATCTAGTACACCCAGGTGTTGAGACTTGTCAAAAAAGTACTTCATTCATTGATCAAAACTAAACAAAACCATCTAGAGACGTGTGTATGAAAGATTCGCGTGCTAAGCTCTTCCATACACATACTCAAAACACACAAACCAAATATCTGAAAAAAGAACAACCAACTTTTTTGGGGTTTTTTTAGGAGATTTTTTTTAGGAGAGTTTTTTTTAGGGATGCAAGCATTGAGAACTCTCTCTTTTCCACGTGTGCGCATCCAAGATCTACAGAACAACACAGTTTTCAGCAGTGAGAAACATTCTTGGCTTTAAGGAAGAAAAAAAAAAGTGATCCTTCCAGTATGTACAGCACACCCAAGGACATACATGCAATTTAGGGTCTGACCCTTCTGTAATGAAAAGTATTCTATTACATTTTCTAGTCCCTGATTTTCAGCCAATTGCATCAAGGATTAAAAAGCTTATTAATATTTTTATGGAAAGGGAGGAGTAACTGAAATTTATATCACTGAAATCAGAGCCAAAAAACTTAAGCATCCACCACAGAATTGTCACGCTATAGTATATTTAAGCCCAAATTCCACAAAACTTTTGTGTTCTGCTTAAGAAATGTACTTAAAGATATAAAAGCTCCCCTAAAAATTGAACGTCTGTGTCATTTTTTTGGCATCTGGTTGCACCTCTCAGGTGCTTGAAGCCCCATGATAAAATACATTCCTTCCACTTAAAATGTGCTTAAAATTTAAGTATAATCTTACGTCATTCCATATTCAGTAAAATATTTATGCATGGGATTAATTTCAAAGATGAAACATGTGGTTAATCTGTTTGCTGAATTGTGACCAACGACAGTAAGACTTGAGAGTGTAAGTAAAATCAAATAATTTGCAGAATTAGAGCCAAGATACCTACCTAATCTTGCAATTGTAGAATATTCTTGAATGAACTTTTGAGTCAATTCTAATATTCTTCTGACAGCCAGAATCTGAACAACTTTCCTACAGTTTTAATTTCCTTTTAAAATAACAGACGTTGAATACTAAAACAGAACCACATTTATACCATCCAACTAAATTTGATTAAGCTTCCCAGAGCTGCAGAGTAAATCTGGGATCTGAAATGAAGAGCCTTTGGGTTATTGTCAGAAGACTAGTACAACTTGTGTCATTATGCTGTGCAAGTTTGCCACTGTATTATATACTATACTATCATACAGTCGAGATAAACTCATAAAGCATGTTTTCCAGTCCAAAAGGAAACCACGACACTGAAAGTTCACTTTCAGATTAAAGTTGAAAGAGACGGCTAAAAAGTAGTTTTCTACCAAGGTCTCATAAAAGATGAATGAAACCAAAATAAAAGGAGACTGATTCATATTTTTCTAGAAAAATGATATTCAGCTAACTCCTTTTAATATTTTTTTATTGATGTAATCTGATATAGGGCTAAAAGCGTCATCAAAACCAATATCCCATATTTTCAATATAACTATTCTATGAACAGAAGTGAGTCACATGACAGACACAGGAGAATGACATGGGGAATATTTTTGCATTCTGAGCTAATTACTAAGAAAACAACCTCAAACTACACAATTTAATCTCTTAAATGGATCTACATAGAGCTATGTTAAAATTTTATAACAGTTTTTGTGGAAACCAAGCACTACAATATTAAGATTTCCCCAACTGTTTTAAAAAAAAAAAAAAAAGGAAGAAAGCACTTGGCCTGAAATTATTTCAAAAACTGTGAAATTTTAAAATAATACAGCTAAGCCTTCTTTTTTTTTTAATATTTGCTATACACACAAAGAGTACATGTAGTAGTCATTCTTGCAAATATTTTTCAAATCTTGATCACCAGAAACTTTTTTTTGTGTAAGACAATTTTAATTTTGATCATCACATGGCATTAGAAAAATAACAAATATTCTTAAGCACTTAGATTTAAAAGTGCTGTCCTTATTGTAACATGTTCCGGTTAACAAGCAATGTGGAAACTCTGCATTTGAACTGTAATTACATTGCTTTAGCATAAAATGAGACTTTTAGGGAAGGAGCAAAATTGCTGAAGAAGAAAACCAATTACTTAAGATTGACCTGTACAAGCAGTTAAGAGTTGTTAATACACAATCTAAGGATAAAAAAGGGCCGAGGAGTAAAAAATCCCAAAACACCAAAAAACACCCCCAAAACTTAGACAGATTTTAAAAATACAGGGAAAGGAGAACTGGCAGCTAGCCTTTTAATTATGACTTCTTTAAATAGAGTCTGGGCCTGTGACTGGGCCTTGATCTTACATTTGACTGCTGTTGCCTGCCGTGCAGCAGGTGCTATACGATTAAAACTTTGAAGTTCAGTCTCACAGTCATACCAAACGTGGACCTTTTACTAATTGCAACAGGAGTGTCATATAAGGAGAGACCATGCCTTAGCAATTATTAAACAAACTTTTCAAGCTTATGAAGCTATTCACAAAACCCATACAGACCATTCTTACCGCTTCTTCAGCACGGTCACCTTTCGCAGTGAGATAGGTCACTCTGAACTGCTGGACATTGTAATCTGAAATGTCCCATATCACCCTCAGACTTGAGGTTGTTTCATCATCTATAACAAGGTTTCTGATTCCTGTTCGAAAAACTAAAGCCCAAAATATTTAATTAATATTTTCTTAATGCTATTTTTAGATTTAAAATTGTGCTAATTATCACCAAGTAGCTGAAAGCTCTACTGAGATCACAATGGGTCTGCAGATCCATGGTGGGACAAACCCATACAGTTCAGTCACACTTGGGCTTAATAACATAAAAACTTTAACCATTTAATAAAATAATAGTTATCCTATACTGCCATTATCATATATTACCCCATCTGCTTTGTTTATATTATTTGGCTCATGGAGCTTTGGAATAATCAAAGCTCCACTGCAGCTAGTATGCTACAGAAGAGAAATAATCCAGAACTGTTTTTACTTAGAAGTCAGTCTTCTAATTCCAGGGAAAACAAACAGAACACTCAAAACTAAACAAAATTCTGAAGAGTTTCCAAGCTCGTATTTATAAAGGGAAAGAGAAAAGAGAGATGAATATTCCAAATTAGTTTCTCTATTTGTATGTAATACCACTGGTATCATTCAGAATCCCTACGCTGTGTTACAGGTTGGCTCCACACACGGCATGTGCAGGATATGGCCGTATAGAGAAAGGTGGTGCAGGAGCATGATAGTACTTTTCACCGGTGACGTCTCTTGCCTGGGACAGATCCTTCCACAAGATCTGCCATGGCAGTGTTCTGACCGCATGGACCATCAGGAACTGGGGTTATCAGCTCCTCGGTAGCATCACAGCTCTCTGCCCCTAGATCTGGGTGTGCTTGTGGGGAGCCTTAGTTCTTTGCGTTCAGCATTTAAACTGTTGACATTTGTTTTGTTTACCTGCTGTAGTGGGCTTAGAAGTTGTGGTACTGGTAGTAGACGCAGTGGTAGGTATTGTGGTAGTCCCGGCAACTGAAAAACAATACTCTGCTCACTAACAATTCAACAAGACATGGAAGAAGTCACAGTGTTTCTCTTGTGTTTCTAACTATGACAATGAAACTATGTGCTCACACCTACAAGCATCCCACACATTTCAGGCATTTCAGAGACTACAAGGGAACTATTCATTTAGTTTACTTTAGGCACACGTATTTGCAGGATTAGCACTCGGACCTACAGATAAGACTTCATTTTAAACTGTACAATTAAATAAGAATGCATATATTTTCCCACATTTCTGGCTAAACTATGCATAATGACTTCCACTTTGACCACTTGTTAAGGTTGTCAGATTAATTGAATTGAGGGCTATTTAAGGATGCTTCACTTCCACCCAAGTCAAAACCAGAAAGTGCGCTCAGCAACACCGGGCAATACCAGCATCATGTGGATGGGGAAGGGCTGCTTCTCTTACCAGAAGGTTCAAGATTAAGACTGCAATTAAATTCCTAAGATTGAAATAAATTTTTGAATTTACACATGAAAAATATCATTGTTTACTTAACCGGGTCACTATCTGTAAAAAGAGAGTAATCTAACTGAAACGCTGGCCGCTGTTTTGATTATTAACTATAAAATATACTGTACATGATTTTCAAGTTTTATCTTTGTTACTTCCATGTTAATAACACAGGATGCCTGTGTAAGCTTTTTGGACCACTATTTCAGCCAAGAGCGAATTCACTTCTAGCAAGTATAAATTACATAAATGAGAAAGAAAGGGGTATATTGTAAATGCCAAAGATTTTAAATGAAATCCTTGTAAATTATTTACTTTAAAACATTTATTCCCTCCCCACAAAATCGAATGTATCTTCTCACAAGGAACCTTAGTCAAAGACTAAATATTGAAATGTAGGATGGAAGAGTATCTACACAGATCCAGAGGTTATTGATACCACAGCTCAACATAAGGAGCCAAACCATCATTTTGATTCACTGCCATCTATCACATAGTACTAAAGAAGAAAGAAAAAAATACAGTCTGCAAAGCCCTCCTGCAACACCACCGCATTCTTCAATATTATAGCTACCCAAAGATGGACTATATTTTAAATTTAAGATATATGCATTAAATTTAAATCCCTTAAACAACTCTAAAAATTACAATCAAGAGTTTGTCTTACATGTAGCTCCAAGAACAGCAACAATTTCACTTTCAGTTTCATCATCAAAAACTGCCAGCAAAGAAACTTCATATTCTGTGTTGGGCAACAAACCCTCAATAACATGACTGTCTGCATCTCCATTTACGACAACCTAAGTAACACAGCAAGATTAAAGAAAATCAGTTCTGCATTTGATGAATTTATATGAATTGACCGCAATGGAAGAAGGAAAATGGATTCTCATTTAAAATAAATGAAATCTACACTCAAATCTGCCCAAAGAATTTATTAGCTATGTTGAAACAAAAAGTACCACAGACTACAACTGGAAAAAACACTGTTAAGAATACTCCAAATTTATTTATTATTTTGTGGCTGGCTTGATCATTCCAATGTGTAGTCTTATACTTTCACCCACATCTAATTAATTGCTAAAGCTGACCATATGCATTGCATTTGCAAATCACTAAAATTCAAAATATTCATCAACGAAAGCAACATAACAGGCTAGATGAACTTTCATTCATATTTCTACCATTCAAGCGCTGTTATGACAAATGTATTCGGCACCTCCACAGCCTTACAAAATGCTGTTTGTTCACCAGAATTATAACCTGAGTTATGGTCCCACACATCTGAATGTGACTTGAAAGAACATTTGCTGAAGACTTGGGGATTAAGGAGATGTGCTGATGAGAAGTTTGCTATATGATGTGATGTTTGAAACAGGAATTTTCCTTATTTCTACCTATGACAGCAGCAGAAGATTCACATGTGCAATGTTAAATGTTAAGCAGAAGGTTTCACTTCAGGTTTTTGTGTGTTTCATTTATTTTATTTGAAGGGATCAACAGATGGGCAGGAGCTGGAGCTAAAGGGACTGTAAAGCACAACGCAACAAGCCTGAGCAGTTTATTCTGGTGAAATGGGCTGACTGGTTTTGGGAATAGTTTTTAGGTTATGCACGCAGATGCTACAATAAAATAATCTTTCTCTAGGATAACACTGGCAAGTTGTTAAAGTTGGCCACTGTATACACAGAATCAAAGTAAGACTTATAATGGAAATCAAACAATAGATATATGCTGCATAAAATTTACTACAGCAGTTAGTAGAAACAGTGAGTCACACTTTATTCTTTTAATTACCACAGGAGATTTCCTGAGTTGGTCCTGGGGAAGAGGGACCCATAAAACAATCATAGACCTTCTGAACTCAGATACCAAAAACAAAAGCAGAAAGGAATGAGCTGGGGCCATGCCTTCCACAACTATCAAATAATGAATTAGGCATCCCATGCTGCACGCTTTCTGGCACAGATTTTCTTGGGAAAATTTCCGAAACAAGCCTGAGTGAATTTAGCTGTATACTAAGTAGGTATAAGTAATACCTTCCTTTCCAATACTCCAGAGCCTCTAGTCATACATGAAATCATTATGAAATATCTATACATAGTTACTATCTTACACATAACTTTGGCATACTTTCTGAAGCATAACTTCCATCACCCTCCACTCCCTGCTAATTTAGCCCACAGAGAAGACCACAAAAAAAAGAACACAGAGTGCTGAACTTCCAAGTAGAGAGGACAAATCACAGAAGCAAGAACAGTAACAAGCGCGCGAGTATAACAGCATGCATTCTTTACCGTAACCTAGAAATAAAAGGTCACTCTTACATTTATTCTGGCTCTTAAGCGCTAACACCCCACTAAACGCTCCTCACCCATCAGCAGTGTGGGTGAAGTAAGCCGAGAGGTGTATAATTCTCACCACCACCCCCTGACCCCACTCAGCTAATTGGCAAGTTGGGTCTTGGGAGAAAGACAGAGGGAGTGCGTGTCATTTCTCTGCATGACTGATCACTTAGCTGGGAAAGGAGCTTAAAGAGGCAACAGCCCGGAGGTATTGTGCTATCCTAGGCCTGACCCCATTAGAGAGGTCACACGAGGAGAACAAGAAAGCAGCTCGGGTATTTTTAATATTTCAATGTACTAAAATATTAGGGCCTGCAGCAGTTCTTGGTGAATACAATGAACAAATGGAACCTTAACAGTTCAAATATTTCTTGATATTCTCACACTCAAAGAACACAGATATAGATCTCACTTAAAAATGCAGATGGCTTGAAGGGATTCACTGACAGCCACTCACTGGAACTTAAACAGAAACTAATCAGTTCACCTACTGCAGGAGAAAATGCTAGGGGATGACCTGTGTCCACTCACTCATCTGCCAACTACTTCTTTTTCCCCGCTCACTCCTGTAATTTCTTTCTTTCTTGAGTGACTACCTCTCGCCAGGTGAAAGGAAGGAAAGAATCTGGTTAAGCTAAATTCACAGAGAAAATGCCACATAACCTAAGCAGGAATGACTGCTTTCTGCCCTAATGGATGACAAAATGATCCATGAAACCTGGGGCCAGGGGGAAAATGTCATCTTCCCCACTGAGTTCTGTACCCAAATAAACAGTTTGCGGATGTGGCCTCTCTTCACAGTGCTGACGCCAAGAGAACAAGATGTTTGAGACAGCCGTTAAAGATTGAAGAGTACAAAAGAAGTTAAAAGAATGAGTAAAGAAAGAAAGAGAGAGAAAAAAGAAATGAGACAGACTACGAAAGACAGAAATTTGGGAAAGGGAGAGAAAGTGTCTGTCTTTTTCTACCTGGAAAAAGAGAACAAGCTAGGAAAAGCTAAAGAAATGAAAAAAATCATTTAAAAATTCAGACAGATGAAAATGGCACTATGGAGAAGACATATAAGGGCATAGAGCAAAAAATACAACATCAAAAAAGGAGAAAGAACCGTAACGAGGAATAAAGGAAAAAATCTAATAAATTAACTATGTGTAAACTTTTCCCTTTGTGACATTACATAACTAAGTCTTTACAGGCAATTTTACCGTGGCCAGCACATTAGACAGGTGTGGAGCCTTATGTGAGGATATCACTCCTCTGGCTCAACTACTGTTATCATCTTCACAGCAAAGTGAAGAACATGAACCTCTAAAAACTGAAGTATTATCAAACAGCAATGCTAGCTCTGTGGCAACTGGGACATTAGAGATTAGCTCGATTATTCACAAAACATCTTTTCTTTCCTCACTTCCTCTTCAAAAAGAAACTGGAATATTGGTTTGATTTTTGGTTTAGAGAGCTTTGCAGTGGGGCAGATTTTTCTGTAAGTCAACTGGCCATATTTAATTGGCAAAAGTTGCAGCATAGGTGTCCCCAGAATGGAATTCTCTCTTCCATTTCACACCCTCAGAAAGTCAAGGCAACTCACCTCTTCAGAATCCCCCCCATCCAAAGGAATCCATGCCAATCTGTAAAAAGCAATATCTGAGGAGGTGGGCTTCCAGCTGACCCTAAAACTATCCGTCGATGCTTCATCAATTTCTAGATGCTGCGGAGCTGGAACTCTTTCTGCAAAATATTATGCAAAAGAAAAGCCAGAAAAGTAAGGTCAAGCACATACCATTTTATTTGCAGTTTGTTACAAAGAGCATAACATGGGAGGTAGACCACAAAGGCACTACAGATTCTTTCCACGCTTATTTGTGTGCAACCATAGGGAAGTGGTTTTGTAGTGGGGTGATGAGAATACGCACAATACATGCTCTTTATCAACTCTAACTGGACAAGCTTCCTTGTCCTCTCTCTGCTGAAGAAGCTCCATGCAACCCTCGCTCCCCTTCCTTTGCTTAGAGCTCTGGGCAATAACGCTCTTCTCTTTTTCTCTATCTCAAAGCAAAGTCCCAGTCTTTGTCCTTTCCAGAGACTCTGCGTGCGTTTCCATTTGCAGTTTGCATGTAAGTATCAACCTCTTGTTCTGTACATGTATGTTCTCCTTCCTTTTCCACCTCATGTTTCTCTTTCCTCCCGCAGAGTCCTTCTCTTCCCATTGTTATGTTCAAAAGCAGTGCTAAGTGTCATCAGCCATTTGTTTAATACACAACTTGCAGAACTACAGCTACAGAAACCAAAACTGTGCTAAACACACTACAGGAACCTCAGATGTATTCTGTCTTCTCCTCTGTTTCCAGTTTCTCCGTATGTAAGTTTCTACCCTTTATTGCCAGATAGTTCACTGGTTAAATGTATGATTCAAAATTCATCACCCTTCAGCTGGAGGGACAAATGCCATCACATTGAATGATGCTTCAGAAAACTGGGGAGACAAACACTTTACTACCTAATTGCAATAAAAAATGCTTTAAAATGGCTGACTGGAAAGACTTAACAAATGAACTTTATCCACGTAAATGTTTTCATGATGTCAAGAGATTACTCCCACGAGTAAGGATGCAATTGGACCCATAGTAAGGGAGCGAAGAAGCTGAAAACTCCAATGAAAAAAACAGAAAGCATTCCATACATCTGAATTCACAGCCAGAGACACTCACTGTTACTGGTCTTACTTTCCAGTAAAGTAAGAAAGTATAAAAATTCTTCTTGGAAAGCCTTCAAAAGTTCTGCAATACTTACTTGTGGTAAAGCTGCCAGTAAGTGGTTCAGATTGTCCTTCATCATACAGGGAGAAAATAGCAACAGTGTACTCGGTAAGGGATGTCAGGCTTTTTAGAGTATGGGTTGAAACACGACCAACTTCCACCTAGAGAAAGCATAATTTGCAATAGATATTGATCGTACACTTTACATTATCAGTGTCTGAAATTCTGCTGGGTAATAATGATACGGAAAGAAAACGTCATGTAATTAGTAGAGAAATTCTGTGAAAACTACGAACAAGTATTAATTTAGGGCCATAAAAGCTGACAAAAATCAATTAACATAGACAAACTAGAGAAAAAGAAAATTTTGTTTATGACAAACTAAGGAAAAGGAGAATTCAGCCTTAGTAAGCTTAACTCAGCAGCTAACATATCAGCACTGAGTATTCAGGGGATTCACCCAGAAGGGGAACGAACTTTTGGGGTTATTGAACCTAGTCCCTTATTATGGATAATCATTGCATAAGCCATTATGTTTAACATTTTTCAAGAGAAAAAAAATGACAGTTTCATCTGGTCTCTATCCAGGCTGCAGTTAATGTCACTCACTTTGCCAGGGATATAAAACTCAAAGCTGTATAAACTGACAGTTTACCAGTCCAATTATTCAGTGTCACGTTAGCTCGGCACCACAGGGCAAATGCTACCAACGCAAAGCAACAAAAAAGTGCCACTTGCTCTTTGAACAGACATAAAGGAAACAGGTGGATAAAAAACTATTGAGCATTCACTCACACTATAAAGCATATTACCACAAGCCTGAGATATTCAAACACCATTGTCATGACTACAGCCAGACTTATTATCTACATTAAGGGTAATCAACGGGAAGAGGTCAAGTGATTTCTAATTTAAATTTTAAGGGCTTAGCAGAAAGAAAAGACACTAAATATTGCACAAGTATGCTCTCTTCTAAACTCAGGAACAGTTTCTTCAGATTTAATACAAATATTCCCTCTTGTATGGATGAAAGGCCAGATATGTCCCAGAAGAAACATAATTACACATAAGTACTATTAAAGACTTCTTTGGAGGGCTGTTGTCCATGACAACTTATTTTATAGGGGATCTGGCCTGTTTTAATAATCAGACCCATAGTGCAATTATTTTTTTTAAACTTTTCTGTATTTTTTCAGATTCTGTATCAATATCATGCCATCCCATCCCATCTTTCATTCTATCACAGAATTCATGCTGCTAGATACTATTATAAAGCACCTTTAGAAACAAGGCATAACTAAATACTGCATAAGTAAATTACTAAATGCAAAATTCTGAGTTAGAACATCTTGGTATCATCTTATCATTCTGGTCAAACCAAATCCTGTTTCTAGGAAGCAAGTTTTCAATATATAATTAAAGCAATATATGTTAAGAAAATGTGGCAAAGTCTTCAGATAGTCTCTTTGAAGGAGCTTGAGTCCATGACGCATGATATATTGAAAGACCTGTTATGAGGACTGAATCAAGAACGAATATTTCCATACCACACATTTAGTCAAGATCCTGCACCTGCAAACCATTGGTCACTTGACTACTTTCCTTCAGTTTATGTGCGCCAGCAATGGCTGTTCTGGTATGTAAGAAGTTCAGAGTACTGTCCCCCACAAGTATGATCCACTCCAAATGTATATCCGATATTAAACAAACTCTTATTTGCACTAAATTTCAGAATTATTTAGCAAATCTTTTGTTACAGCTTGCAAGGTACCTTTTCTTTATAAAAGTCATCTTTAATAATTACAGAAGTTTGGGGAGTTCTGAGATTGGTTGAGGGAAGGGAGGAGCTAATAATTTACCTCATTGGTTTCTGTTCCATCTGTTTTAACGTACATAATGCGATAGCCGTTCACATTTTTGGAAGCAGGATCCCATGTTAACTTAGCACTACTGTGTCCAACGTCAGAAAATTTCAAGTTTGCTGGTGGACTTAGAGGCACTTAAAAAAGAAAGAGATAAAACCATGAAAGTGATTCCAGGTTTTAGCTGTGAAATTTTTCATGTCTTGAAAATAAACAACATTTTTTCCATTCAAAAATTTGTATCACCGATACTTATATTAATAGACCTACATCAACGGAGCTACACAAGTACTTAAAGGCAGGTAAAATGGCTTAGCTTTTTGCTGAAACAGAACTTTCAGTCTTGCTAAGTGCGTCTCAACTAATACTGAAAAAGAAAGAAATTACATTATTGTTCATAGCAGATATCATAGCAAGATCTAACCTCCACAATAAATTTGTGTAAATTAGTTTAATTCAACTAGATCTTCATCCTGTATGTATTTGTTTTCCGTGAGTATCCTAGCAAAAATATTTCATGATAGTAGTATTTCGGCAAAAAAACTTTCTGAATCCTAAAAGTCCCTGACATAAATAGCTCTGAAGACCTCCAAAGATGCTAATTTTTTTAACTCTGCTTAACTTTTCCTCTTTTCTTACACAAAGAAGCTGTTTCCTAACAGCAACTCCAGTTAAAGCCATATTTATATACTATATACTCCTTGACTGTCCTGAGCTGAAGGAAAACAATGTCACTCAAGACAGTCTCAGACTGCAGCCACTTTTCTTTCACACCAGAGAAAGCATTTTGTGCTGTCTGTTACTCTCAGAAGTAGGTTCTGTACTAGCCCAACATCTGCTAATTTCCTCAGAATTGTGACACCTTTCTCTATCCATCCTGCCTTCACACAGGCACTCCTCACCAATCCATGTGGACAGATAAATATCAGCACTTCAGAAGCTGTTTCGCCTCACACAAGAGCACATGGGAAAAAGCAAAAGATAAAACCCCCATATATTATGTGGGATCTTTATTCAGGCCATATATTAACTCAGAATCTGCAAGCAAACACCTAACCAGCTTAGGAACAGTCAACTTGGTTATGAGGAAAGAAAAGACGGGAACACATTGGAATTGTATTAGATGGGTTTGCCACACTTTCTGGCATTCAATATATTCCTCAGAGTCTAGCAAAGGGAGTATCACGTGCTGGCTTTCCTTTCTACTCTCTGTCAGTCGTGGAATGCGCTTCATTTCACCATCCAGGCCATACCACAAAATGCTTCAGTCTCAGCTTTTTCCTCTTGGAATCAACCTCCTGACAACGTTGCTCTCAACCAGACAGGCAGTCCCGCTGCCAGAGTTATGTGATATTTACAGTGAGTCTCGGATAAATCCTCACCCCAAAAAGAAACTCCACCCCAGAATGAGCTGGCTGATCATGCCTCTGGCACAGACAAAGGTTTCACTACAGCAACTGCAATGATACAGCGTGTAGAATAATATTATTTACTAAATACAGAATATCAGATACTACATGTAAAATTACTGCAAATTAGGTAGATCACTCTCCAGGCAGATATATGCTCCAGGAAGAAAATACTAGGTAGCCTGTTCATTACCTGGGAGCCAGAAATAATCACGCTGAAAATAAAAATAAAATTAAAAAAAAGTAGCTTAAATCCAAATTCAGCCAGGGAAGATGTCACCGTTGAACGCTGACCATGGGGGACAGGTGGGCTCACTAAGAGCTTTCTTTCCTCCCACAGTGCCCCACTGCCTCATCAGACATTTGTTAGAAAGCTTGTTAGAAGAGACCTTATTTGAATAGCTGCATATGGAAGGTTAAAATCAATCTTCTTTCATATTACAGTGCTAAAGATCAGTTAGAGCTGCCTGCATTGAGTCACCCTAAAAATAAATGAAGGTTATTTTAGGGTTTTTTTATTCTGGTCTGGTAACAGCAGTGATGATGGTGTGACTAACATATGTTACTAGCTTCTGTGATCAAACACTGCGGTCACGAATCCTCAGCTTCTGCCAATGTACCTGGAATTTGCATGTGATCTTCCATCCAATGTGTTAGCCAGATTTATTGCTGTGCAGCCTCCAAGATCATACGACATGAAGTGAATTCAGGCTGGCACAGTCATAAACTACTGTTTAGGATAAATGAAAACTACTGTTTAGGATAAATGAAAACCAGATATTGAGCAGATATTGACCAAAAGCAAGGGCAGGGGGAGGCAAGGAGGTGGAGTGACAGACTGTCATGGTTTCAGCTGGGATGGGGTTCACTTTCTTGCTGGTTGCTGGCTGGGGTTAAACCATTCCAGAGAAAGAGAGGGAGAAAGGGACAGAGGGACAAATAGCCAAAGATCTGATTCTCCAAGTGTTAAGAACCTTCTACACTCAAGTCCACGAACATGCCCAGGTTGCAGTTCACTATTGGGACTTGTCTGTCTACAACTGTCCTCTCTGAGATGAGCCAGTTCAAACAGCATTCCTAGAGCTTTTTCCACCGTTAGTTGCTGACCTTACTAGCAATTGCTCTGGCCTTTCTTTTTCTTAGCACTCACACGCCTGAACTTCACTCACCTATTCAATGTAAGTCACTTTCACACTGGCTTACTCATGCCAGGAGCACAGAACTAGAGGAAGCAATCACTCCGCTGCTGGGTGCAATAGAGATGTCACTGAACACAGTCCCAGAAATATCCCAGCAGCACAATCGCTTCTTTTCAATTCCTTTGTCTTCCAAATACCGAGGCTATTTAGAGACCTGACATACAGTGCCGTGTACAGTTAGCAGAGGACAGAATTTAGCTGGCAAAACTCTTGCCGCTTATTAAAAACACACCATCTATCATGAGCGCACAGGCGCTTTCCAACCTTTCGTTTACCAGATGTTAGGCAGCAGGGGTTGGACAGAAACCTTCGCTTTGCTTCTTTTCTGTCTGTACTACTACTGAGCGAGAGGAATGAACTTCTGCATCTGAGCAGGCTCCCCCCCACACCTGGTTCTGTGTCTACAGGAGGCTAAACACAGTGGTCTCAATTTAGCTCTACGTGGTGACCTTTATTCACCTTCAGCAAGTTCAGAAAACCATCAATAGTTCCATCAAGATCAACAGGGATATCCATAGCACCACTACCAACAAGACAGAAGAGTTCACAATCCTATTCCAAAAAAACAAAGGATTTTGTAGAAACTCACCTCCTCAGCCTCTACAAATTAAGTATTCGCACTGAGAAACTTAAGCACGGTTAAGACTTTGCCCTATGGACTATTCAAATCAAATTTTAAGATCATATGTCTGCTCCAATATGTGCAAAGACTTTTCTGAAGTTTTATTAACACTGGAGCAAATATAGATATGTGCTACCTACGTGTAGTTTCTTGTCCTGTAAGGGGATCACTAGCTTCTTCTCCAAACATGGCATAAACTGTGACTGTATATTCTGTATTTGGCAATAGTCCATCCAGTTCAAGATCTGTTGAGGCCTCCCCAATTTTTATCTAAAAACACCATGAATAAAAAAGACACGTTATTTCTGAATTAGCTCTCAATGGGGAAGAATGCTATTTACACACTTGAAAATAGATATGTGATCAAATGCTCTGCTGAGCATCTGTCTGATACTGTGCCTGCGGTACTTTGCCCGAGATTTTGGGATTTTGCACAATAATCAAAAGAACAAAATTGTCAAAAAGCCAAAAGCCAACATATAGTTAAGAGGACTTTAAAAGTAACTAGTCACGCTAGCAATGACAAAATAGTCTTCTCTAGAACGTGCAGTTACTAAGACCTTTTAATTCCCAGCTACAGCTTGTTTCATCTTTGGTGACAGGACTGAAATGCCACAGGAGGAACTGATTTCTGTGCACACTGACGTTCAGATTTGTTGCTATTTAAGGTGTGGATCATTTTCCTCCTCCACCTCTTTACTGAGAGCCACATTAACATGGACTGACTTATTTACTGAAAAAAAAGTCTTTCTTCGGGGGTAAGACTCAGTCCTCCTGAATCAGCTAGTTTTCAGGAGGCCCCATTTTTAACAGAATTATGTGCTGACAGCCACTCATGTAGCACAGAGCACAAGTCTGTGCGAGCTTTCAGAAGCTTCCTACACTCTCCACAAGTTCGCATGCCCCTGCATGCTTTGTAGCGTTCTTGCTTCAACAGAGATGTACATAATCTTAAATATACATACAGAAACTTCATCATAAAAGCTTTCAAATCCCGGACCAGAATTTCCACTGGAACTATGCTAGCAACCTTAGAAAAGTCTACTGGTTTTACTATTTTAGTGACAGCAGACTGTCACTACCTCGTCCCGCCTTCTCTTCCTTCTAAAAATACCTTCTAAAAATCACTTTCGATGGAAGGCATTATTTTTAGATTTAAAAATAAAAGTTGAACAGAACTAAAATAAAACCAATAAATCTCACATCTGCAGATATTATTTACTTTAAAGGTCCTGATGACAACAAAGGCTAAACTTCATATTCTTCTGATAACACGCTTACAAAATATCTTAGTTTTACTTCATTTTTTTCTTCCTTTGAGTGTTAGTTCTATATGATGATACAGTACCATCTCATATATAATTTCAAAAGAGTAACTCTAATTCACATGAAATTGTTGCTTTTTTATGGCAATGACATATAATAAACTGATACTTGCACTTTATTCACAGTCTGTAACACATACAGTACTTAAGGCAGTCGTGGAAAAAAAATCCAAAGTGTTTGCTGATCAAGTGAGAGGTTAAAGGCCATGCATTAGCTTATTCTTTAAAAGATTTATTTTTGAATAATTGCTATTCAAATGAAAGCTCAATACATCACCTCCTTCTCATCTGCTGCCAATCCTTCCGTGAGGGGAGCATAGAGGATCATGTAGCCTGTGGCACCCGCTACTCCGTTCCACTTTGCTCTCATGCTGCTTTGTGACACATCATACAATTGCAGATCCGACGCCATTGGCAAGGCAACTACAGTGGAACAAGAAACAGACACTTCAGTTGTCTCACTTGAACGACCAGCTATTTTTCAAACAGTTTATTCTACCCCAGGAAACACAAAGGAATATAGCTGTCTCCAGACATGGAGGTGCTGTCTGTATGCCACAACCATGAAGAGCTGAAAAGAACACAGAATTAGAGGAAGAAGAAAATGATGACCTAACCAATTCTAGCACCAGGGCAGAGCTACCCCCTACAAAGCATTTCAGCTCTTTGTCCTAAATGGCTTTGAACATTTCACATGGGAGGATTTCTGTCCTTTAAGCACCAAATCACTCTGTTCAGATCTCACCCTTCCTTCTCCCTGATCTGCAGGAGGATGACCACTTGCTGTCAAAAAATGGGCACAGTGTGCCAAATGGAACAAGTAGCAGCCCCCAGAGGTGGCTCTTTCTGGCAATAGTGCCCAAGCCAGAGTGTGGGAGAGACAGCCATGAGGTAGGGCACCCTGGAGGAAATCCTGAATGAGCACGTTGCGCACATCAAAATATTTTGACTACAAACTGTTGTGTGTTTAAGGCCTGGACTGTCCAAATTGGCTCCCAGGCCTACATCAGTGGGATTATGCAAATGTGGGTAAGATCATCCATTGCAAATCATGGCGAATGCTGACCTGCTGAGTACAACTAAGCAGGCTGAGTGAAATTCAAACATTAGGAGGTTTACTTGTGAATTTAAGGCACTGATACCAGAACATAGCATCAATCCAGGTTCTTTGCATTTTTGTAACTCTTTAAAGTAGCATTTTGCACTTCTCTGATTGTCCTCACTTTCTTTCTCTCACAGAATAACATTCCAAGGTCTCTCCACCGCTGTTCCATGATTGATGGATCCACCAAAATATCCAGTCACTGGAGAGATATAAGGGAACTTTGGCTGCGCCTTTGGAACTTCTACACTGAGAATAGTTCCTAAAATGACTCAAAGGGTCTGAAAAAACCAAAAGGTAATTGGTAATTGATATCAAACTTTTCTTATTAGGAATTCAGAGAGACTGTCATAGGCTGGATGTCAAACCTCTACACAAAGCTCTGCTTTGCATGTTTCTGAAGAATCTGATTTGCAGACACAGATTCAGCAACCAATTCTAATTACAAAGCTAATAATTCACACAGCTTCTCTACTCTCCTTGTCCAAACAAAAACTGCAGCCTGTCTAGCTGACATCTCCAAGGAGTAGTATATCTATTACGTTATCTTCAACAAGCTCTAACAGAGCTTTTAACTTCCCATATACAAAACATGCCAGTCCTTTCTTGTTCATTGCGGACATTCACTCAGTGTGTTGTTCAGGTCTGTAAACATGGGCAAAACTTCAACCCAGGCCTCTCTTTAGGTTTTCACTTCCAGGTTACCCATCTATCTTCACTTCCAAACCTTTCACAGCCTACCTCCAACCTATTTAAACCCATGTTGATGTGTTGATTTATATTCCCATGAATTCCCACACTTCCTCTAATTATAGGGAGAAACTATCCATAAACGTTTTAAAATGTACTTCAGTCTCCTCCCTCAGAGCTCCACTCTGATGTCTGATACCTACAGAAAGAAACCACATGTCAAGATATTCTGAAGGCACTTCCTACCACATTGTCTCATTCCTATTCAGACTGCCCCAGGATGACAGACAGAGTATCTACCACCTCTCCTTTTCCTTATTTCGATTCTAAAAATCTACAAAAAAGTATCCTCTAACTTATGAGTCATATTTTAACTCTCAACGGGAACTCCCTACATACTCAGGCAATATAAATAATAATTAATGAAGAGGTGACTGGAAATTAAACAAGTGGTGTTTTCTACTGGAATTTTCAGCTGAAGAGCTCAGAATCTCAAATATAAATAGATAATGCTGATTTGCATCTTGGACGGTTACCTAATATTCTGGTAACACAGGGATAAATTAAACCTACTAAAAACGAACTGGAATAAACTAAAACAGGCAAAATATATTTGCAGCAAATTAAAGTGTGAATGCATTTCATATTTATTTCAAGTTAGAAGTGACTATTAAATCAGAAACCTTTCTAATTATCTGTACAGTATGCATATTGAATGTGTCTATTTAGATATCACATACCTGTAACCTATTTTCAATGTTCTATATGAACAAATGTGATTGGTGGCTATTTTAATCTGTCTGTATCTCACACAAAGTCAGTATCTCACACAATTGTAAACTACAATTTTTCATACTTCTCCCATTAGGATAGTAAAAAAAATACTTTCAAACGGCAGGTATTTTTTCATGTGAAGTGATTAACACTTGCACATGTCAGACTATTACTTCCAACACACTATCAAAGGCAGCTGTATAAGATGCTTGATGCTGCATGACCTTGGGGTGTGATCTGATCAGATCTCAGAAAGCCAGCGGGGCTGGGCTCCGTCAGAACTTGACTACGCGACTTCAAAGGAATACCAGGTGCAATACAAAACAATCTTGTTGGCTCAGTATGCGACTGTTCTCTCTGCTCAATAAATTAAACCGGTCCTAACACCGTGTTACAGGGTATAACATGGCTGGAGATGACATTTTGGGAGACTGAGACTAAAGTAGAAGTCTTAAATAATTTTATATGATCCTATTTTATTTTCTCAGATTGTGAAGATTAGCACTGACACAGAATCAAAGAACCACTGAGGATGAAAGGCACCTCTTGAGATCATCTGTTCTAACTTCCCTGTTCAGTCAGGGCCAGCTAGAGCAGATTGCTCAGAACCGTGTCCAGTTGGGTTTTAAATATCATCCTCCAGAGATGCAGACTCCACAACCTGGACATGCACTCCCATGTTTGACCAACAACACAATAAAATTGTGTCTTCTTCTGTTCAGATTTAATTTAATGGATTTTTGATTTGTGCTCATTGACTCTTGTCCTGTCAGTGAGCACCACTCAGAAGAGTCTGGCTCCCTCTTCTTCCTCCCCTCCCATCAGGGACTTTTACATATCGATAAGATCACCCTGAGTCTTCTCTCTTCCAGTCAGAACAGCCATAGGTGTCTCAGCCTCTCCTCTTATGAAAGATGCTCCAATCCTTTAGTCATCTTTGTAGCCTTTCATAGGCTCACCCCAGTAAGTCCACATATCTCTTGTACTGGGGAGCCCAGCACAGGACCAAGCATCCAGGTGTGGCCTCATCAGTGTGGAGCAGGGGGCAAGAATCACCTCCTTCATCCTGCTGGGAATCCTTTTCTAATGAGATCCAGGAGGCTCTTGGCCTTTTTTGTGACCAGGGTGCATTGCTGGTTCGCACTCAGCTTTTGTTATTTACCAAGACCACCAAGTCCTTCTCTGCAGAGCTGCCCTTCAGATGGTCACCCCCCAGCATGTACTGATACATGGAGTTATTCCTCCCCAAGGGCAGGACTTTGCACTTCCCTTTGTTGAACTGCGTGAGGTCAAATGTGTTTTTTCCCCTTCCTATATCCATACTGACTAATTCAAATCACCTCCTTGTCCCTCACATGTTTGGAAAAGGATTTCAAGGAGTAGTTAGTTGCTCCATCACCTTCCCAGGAATTGCAGTGACAATGAACCGACCTGTAGTTCCCCAGATCCTGCTTCATAAAGGATTGACATTTGCTTTCTTCCAGCGGTCAGGAACTTCTGCCAGTCACCATGACCTATCAAAAATAATCGAGACTGTCCTCACAATGACATAAGCCAGCTCCTTCAGCACTCACAGGTGCAGCCAATCGTGTTCCACAGCCTTATGTGTGTCCAGTTTGCTGAAGTGCTCCCTATACTGGTACTCCTCAAATGAGGGTAAGTCTTCCTTTCTCCAGACTTTCCCACTGATCTCAGCAGCCTGGGATTTCTGAAGGCTATTTTAACCGGTAAAGGCTGAGTCAGAGAAGGCATTGAGTACCTCAGTGTTTTCCACCTCATTTGTCACCAGGTCCCCTGTCCCATTCAGGAGTGGGCCCATGTTTTCCTCAGTCTTCCTTTCACTGTTTATGCGCTTGTAGAGTCTATTCTTGTTGCCCTTCATATCCCTTGCCAGATTCAGCTCCAGGTTGGCCTTGGCTTTCCTAAACTTACCCCTGAAAGATCAGACAGCAATTCTGTACTTCTCCTGGGTCATCTGCCTCTTCTTCCACCTCTTATACACTTCCTTTTTATGTCTGAGTTCTGTTAGGAGTTCCTTGCTTACCCGTGCTGGCCTCCTGTCACCTTTGCTTGATTACCTACTTGTCAGTATGGACCTTTATTGGGGTCGTAGGATGTGATCTGTCAGTATCAAGCTGCTCTTCTGGATCCCTCTCCTCTCCGGGGCCATATTCCTTGGGATTCTTCCAAGCACGTCTCTGAAGAGACTGAAAACTGCTGCCCTGAAATCCAGAGTTGTGGTCCTGCTTTTCTGCACTCCTCACTCCTCTTAGAATCCTGCATTCCACCATCTCATGGTCACTGCAGCCAAGGCTACCTGTGACTTAAAACCCCCCGTCAATTCTTCCTTGTTTTTAAGTATCAGCTACAGCACAGCACCTTCTCTTGCTGGCTCCTCAAGCACTTGTGTCAGCAAGCTATTGTCAAAGCACTGTAGAATCTTCTAGATTGCTTGAGCCCTGCTGTGTTGTTCTTCCAGCAGATATCAGCTATTGATATATCACATATTGACTTCCTGGCTCCTAGGATGAACTAAAAAGTTACTGTCTACTTCCATTCCTAATATCTGTCACATTTACTAAAAAAGTAAATGTATTTTGTATACAAATGCATAAAATTGATATGATCAATAGCAGCACGTTATCTCAGGTACTACCACAGTTTTCATTACAGAACCCAAAACTGTAAACATAATCCTTCTTACAACATCCCAAGTCACCATTTTATAGACAGAAAGTAACTGAATCATTGAGAAAGAACTTAGAGAAGTTACCTTGAAATCTTTGGCACTGGTGGGAATCACATGCAGGTATTTTTGGTCCCACCTAATCCTCCCCTCATGAGATCATCCTCAGCCACAAACCTAATTTATAAAGCTTGGCTCCACACCCAAAGTGTAGGAATGTTCTAATTTAGGGTTCAATACAATCAACTTCAAAGTTCAGCCCAGAGATAAAACCTTCCTCAGTGTTTAAATATCCACAGTGCATTTGGACTTAGGACCTTAGCCCAGAATTAATTCAAACAGAAATTATTTAAGGCAAATGCATTAAAAGACGCTAAACTGAAAAAGACTCTCCTCCACATTTCTTTTTCACAAAGACACAGTATGATTAAATGCAGCCAGTCAAATCCGTAACAAACACGATAAGGACACTCACGTGTAGTTTCAGTTCCACGGAGGCCCTCACTAGCAGCATTTGAGTATATCGCAAATACAGCTATCTGGTATTCAGTCAAAGACATCAGGTTTTTCAGAACTGCTGTTGATAAGCTTCCATCTACCACAACCTGTTTAGAAGAAAATTTAACGAAATACACATAAGGCAAACTAACCATATTATCATCAAATCAATCAATCCCTCTTTCAGGCAATTTTTACACTGGCATCTAAGAATCAATATACTAAAGTTCCATTCATAAATCAAATTTGCTTTTGCTACCTTTATGTACAGTAAGGTGCCTGAAAAAAGAACAGCAACCACATATGTAATCAAAATGTTTAACTGATATAAGTAGCCATTTAGAAGAAAGGAATTGCTTAGAGAAATAAAGTGTACAGAATAAAATTTTAGAATGTATATTAGGCACTTTTTGATGTAAATACTACATCATCATAAATATTCCTTTAGTACTACTTATGTACACACACAGTACTTCAAACTGACATTAATACATATCCATGTTGAACAAGTTTCTAGTACAAAAAGAAATAAAATAGATCCTTAGTTAAATCCTTTTGCTCTTCTGCCTTTTCCTTCAATTTTGTAAGTTCTCAGCTGAAGCCAAAAGCTTGTTCTACTGCATTTTTTCCGGTATCCAAAATGCCTGAGTCCTATTCAAATAAACACCTCTCTCCAAATTTTCAATTACCAGCTGTCAACATCCCAAAATATATATCCATATCATCTTTTTTTTATGATCTATTTTTTCTTAGAACTGAAAATCTGGCTTACCATCAGCTCCTACCTCTTCTGTTCTTGTAAGCAGAATGGTGCAGGGGAAGTCTACAGAATTGGTTCAAGTAACCGTTAAGTGTAAGCAAAAATGCAGGCAGTTCACCCCACCCCCCAAAAGTGCTCATTGTTAGAGCACATTTACTTTAAATTACACGACAGAAAAGCAGCCTGGCTACTACCTAACCTTCACCACCATCCAACGTGACCATATCTCTTTTCTGCAGTGGGCTTCAGAGTCCACATGGGAATTTCGGGCATTTTCTGTCTGGTTAGTTCTTGCTTTTGTATTAAAATTTTCTGGGAAGCTTTTCCTCCTATTACCTCTTCCGGTTGTCCTCCTCGAGTGGGATAGTACACGACCCTGTATTTTTCCACTTTGCCTGGTGCATGGGTCCAGCTAACCCGGAATCCTCTAGCTGTTACCTCAGATGTGACCAAATCCGAAGGAGACCCAAGTGAAGCAACAATTGTTCCTAGGTTAGAGACAACACAATTTTTTAACTCCCCTCTGCAAAATAATTATTTGGTTTGTTGTATTTGCTGAAGTTCCAACACTCCTCATCAGAAAATCAAATAATTGGCTATTCCACACTTATTTACACCATTTTCAATGGAAACAAAAAAATAATAAGAAGAACGAGTACTGCACACGGAGTTGTCACTGGGCCTTCCTGGCCTTTCATAAACCTTTATATGAAAGAAATAAATATACAAAACTAAGCTTTCTGTCCTTCCTCCCATCACTCTTTCAAGCCCTCTCTTTCTGGTTTTCTATTTCAGGTTGCTTTCCTCCCAGCCACGAAAAAAGTCCAAGTACATATACAGCTGTGATCTCCTGTGCTCCTCAGCAGGTTGGAAACTGATACGCTGCCTGTCAGCAGATTGAAGAGATGTAGGGAATGCTCATCTTCTCTGGCATTCATTCTTTTCCACAAAGACGTCTCATCGCTCTATGGTTTTTCCATCCTCTCCCTCTCAGTTTCCCAACTGACTGCTTACTCCCTCCTTAAGACACAGCTAATATTCTGCATTTCTTCCAGTTTCCAGGTGAATAAAAGAGGAAAAAGATGGAATGAAGCCTTACTAATACATGCTTTTTCATTGCACAGGTAGAAAGATGTGTGAAGAACGCCTTCCTTTACTGATATATATGACAAGCTTATTGAAAAATCACTAAGCATTTCTGCGATATCACAGAATCACAAACCAAGCAATACAAACAAAATCCACTGAAGCCTCTCGGAAAGAATTTCCTCAGGTAGGAGGACTGTTTCTCTGACAAATTGCAACATTTTTTCATAGCCACTCCCTTTGTTCAGAGAAGCAAAAAAATACTGTAGTCAGAAAAGGTTTGTTTATATACGAACAATTTCCTTCACCATTTCTCATGCTCTGAAATATTTTTTTGTATTAAACACACAAAAATAATCCATCATCAGGAAGGGATAAAACAATATTAACAGTCTAAAATTTTGAAAACTTACGAGACAATAAAAATAGTAAGTTAGGAGATGGAAATCACAGCACAAATGTAACAATTCCATGTGCAGCTGTTAAAGTAATTCATCCCCAAACCTGTGTATTATAAAAAAATTTTTCCTTACCCACCACTTGGAAATAGTTACAGCAGAATGAATGTATATTTTTGTACTTTTGGTACTACCAAATACCGTAATATTTACCGCTATCAAAGACAGAGAGCAAAAGATCAAAGATATCCAAGCAAGAATAAACCATACCTAGGAAGATAACTTCTCTGACAATGTGCTTTCTTGTCAGCAAAAGAACACACGGCATGAGTCAAGGGCCAGAAACCAGCTTAGAACTGCAGGTATTTGCCATAGGATTAGCAGCTCTAAATTCATATTAAGTTACATTAGACCTTGTTTCTTATTCACCTTTGATTTCCTTTTCCTGTTCCTCTACCCGTGAGCACACTGTTCTGGTGAGACCTTCAACAATGGTATGCATGAAGTTAAAGTCAGCAACGTTGTAGACGTGTGTGCTGTCAGGTTCAGAGGCAATCTCTTTGAGTTCATTTATATCTGCATTCTTTACACCTTTCATTGGAAAGAAGAATAAAGAAAATATTTGCAACAAAAAAGAAAAAATCTTGTATGCTTAAAAATTGATAAATTTTGATTAATAAAAAAATTACTAAAATCCAATTCTTTTTATTTGTTTTAGTGACCAACCACAGATTGCTCTGTCGTTAAGATGTTACTTCAAGATGTTAATTCTACCGGTGTAACTTACGTTCTTTCAGCTGTCTCCTGATAACATAGCATTCGTGTGCACTGCTTAATTCCAGTTATAGCAGAAATGAATTGCCGAACATATTAAAGAAGATTTAAATTAACGATAATACTTACCAGATACAGATAGAAAAGAACGATCCCTTAATACAGAGGGCAACAGACACAAATACACCCGAGTATAATGGGACACAGTACATGGGCATGGCAGAATACACACCAATAGCAAACAGCTCAATGCCAGCATCGCGTAGGTTTTTAGCAGGAGGGATAACATCATCTTGGGACTTTCCATCAGTGATCAATATACCAATTTTAGACACTCCAGGTCTTGCACCTGCTTCAGGCTTAAAGCTGTTTTCCAAAATGTAAGTTAAGGCAAGACCTAAAAAAGGAAACATTTTAAAAGACACTAAGAGGGAAAAACGTCCATTGATTTTGCTAATATCACAGTGTTTGTCTTTCCACTCAATTTAAAAATCCTGAGAAACCTCTTAAGGAAGAAAAAGTACAAAAGAAGAACTTATTTACTGAAAGATTAAATTCCAACACATAATCTAAACTACAGGGAAGCTGACATTCATCTTCAGCAGCCTTTTGATCAATCAAAGTATTTTAAACTGGCTATGGAAACCGAAATTGATCTTCCTGTGAATGCATCGTCTTTCCTTTCTTACTCTACAAAATTAGAATAGGAAGTCCCATTCTCCTTCTACCTACAGTGAAAGCATATGCTCTGGACATCTTAGTAAAACCTCATAGTACATACAATCTTACTTTAATTTGCTTGTTTGTTCGTTCTTTCCAATTTACAAGCTGAAGTAAAGCTTAAATAAAGCTTAGGGAGAATCTCATTTTAATAACTGCTAATTCTTTAAAGGGAAGGAAAAAGAACTCCTAAGGACAAACTTACATGTCACAATGAGATCCTACCTGAAAACTCTCTTAACTCTCCCACAGCAAAGGTTCCTAATTCACCTTCTTCTAACATTCATATCAAATAATCGTGATAATTTTCTACTTTCTACCTCACAGTAATCTCATTCCTAGAATCATACTACAGTCTTTCTGTCCTTTCTCCCACTGCAATCTCTCCGTCTATCAAAATAAAGGCTGCCGCAGAAGAGGACAATCTTTCACATTCTTTCTCCCCTTCCCTCCCTGCCAAAAAAAACAAAGGGAAAAAAAAAAGGAAAAAAGGAAGGCAGCAATTTACTCAAAGCCATGTCTGGGTCTTTGGATATATCATTCTCCTGGCAAGACAGCCAATATTGCTAACTGCTGCTTTGATGACACCGGAGTTGTGTTCAGAGACTGTATTTTTCCTAAGTTGACAGGCATCCCCCATTTATCCATCACTAAGTGTCTTCTAGGGCTTCAGTGCTCTAACTACTAAAAGGTCAATGGAAATCTAAAAGCCCCAGGTGATCATTTGAAAAGTTACTATTGCCAGTTGTCAGTTATTAAAACAACATTCTTTCCTTCTCCAGAATAAAGCTCTGTGTATGAACATTATGAATGGATTTTGCATTTTCTTCCTAGCAGGTAAAAGGTTTTACTTCCAGCACAGAGAGTTCATGCAC
This sequence comes from Chroicocephalus ridibundus, assembly GCF_963924245.1. NCBI lineage: Eukaryota > Metazoa > Chordata > Aves > Charadriiformes > Laridae > Chroicocephalus > Chroicocephalus ridibundus. The sequence goes on along the minus strand of NC_086285.1, from coordinate 155,041,858 downwards.
ACTTTGTTTTATGGGACTCTGTCCTGACCAGAAAGATTTCCAGTGAAGCCAAAAGACAAGCACTTCAGGAAAGACTTCACTGATATCGGGTAAAGCCATTAGTAAGCTGCAAAAACCCTTTTTACCCTTCATAGTAAGCAATAACACTTATTGGTTTGTGCAACAGAATTTGTTTTTTAATAAAAGGCAAAAGCTGAAACATCTGCCTTACCTGTTAATGTATTTCCTCCCTTATATGGTAGATTACGGACTGCATCCAAAACGGCATCTTTTGTGCCATAGGCATTCAAATGCCATTCAATTCGGGGATCACCACTGTACTGTGCAAGTCCTAAAGAACCAGAAATTAAGGTAATCCATCAGGCAATAAAGCATTTTTTTCAAGTATGTACACTTTACGTACTTGGTTACCAACGGCTTACCACAGTAAGCTTACCATAAGTAGCTTTACCACCATACTAGAAAGACTGCATTGCTTGATGCCAAAAAAATAGTACAAAGTTGTTCTTAGTGGCAATGCCTCAATTTATTTTCAAAGCCCTTCTTTCAAGTGCTAAGGAAAGTAAATGAAGAGTACACAACTTTTTCATGGTTTAGTAAGATTCCAAGAAATTGGGTTTTGAAGAAGAAGGACTTTATTTAATATGCTTTTGATCAGACTAAAATACAAATAGCAGAACAGAAATACAACATCTGAGCCAGTTTAAAGCATGAGAGAAGCCATCCATTGGCACATTCTTCCTCTGAAAATTAAACTGCAAGGGTCTGATCTAATGCTGACTGAAGTCAGTAAGATTGTTTCCACTGTTTTTTAGTTTTCCACTGACATTGCATTAGAGTTTACTTAAGCTGAGTATCACAGTAACATGTGAGGAATTAATACTACAAAGATTGAAGCAGCATTACTTTTATGACAGTAGTGCTAGTTTCAGGTGAGGATGAATCTTGCACAAATAAGTAGCATTAAGCTGTTAACTATCCTGAAATCATTAATTTTTTACATTGCTACAGAAATATTAAGAAAAAACATAGCACCTTACCTACTCTTGTTTTCTCAGATCCCACATTGAAAGCAGAAACCAGGTTTTCCAGGAACAGTCGAACAAGTCTGAAGTTGAACCTGCCAATACTCCAAGAACCATCTACCAGTATCACAATATCTGCAATTGCTGGAGTTTTACAGGTAAACAGGCTTCCTGTAAATCATTAAAATGAAAACAATATTTTTAATTCAATAATAAAATTGTAATCCAGTAAATGTTCCTCCTCCCACTAAGCTTAATACTTCAAGCTTCCTTCCACGGGCTAAGTGAGAAATAAGCAAAATCACTAAACTTATTTGTTCTAAATTCAGTAATAGAACAGTTGGCCATTATCTACTTCAGCTTTTTCATTAAGCTGTTCAAAATTACTATTGGGAGATCCACAAAAAAAATAAATGCTTCTTATAAAAATACAATACTTCAGAAAGAAAAATTTAACTGTCGTGTAACACAACCAAACCAGCAGTTCATTTTCATTTTCAAGAATATACATACACATTATACAGTCCATGACACTTAACCTTAGGTGTAGACAATGCAGAGAACGCTACCTAGAGATGCAGACGTCCAAAACAGTAATCAAGCCCCCTTTTATAGTCAACATAGAAAAGCAGGTGTTTCTATACATCTCCACAACTCTGTAGAAAAAGTTCTTTAGCTGCCATTGTAGACTTCTAAAGTTAGAAGTGAATCCCACCCTGGGAGTCTAGAGTAAAACTGCAGGTCAATTGAACATGTTGTATTAGACCAAAGCCGGAGGCACTCAATACAGTAAAGGTAAAACGCAAACAACTCAGATTCAAATTCACAATCTCTATAAGAACAAGCACCACATGAAGATTTAGTCTAACAGATTTATGGAAAAATATACAAAAATAAAAGAGTATTAAAAAAGCAACAGAAAAGACCTGATGAGAATTAGCAGAGATGCGCATTAGTAGCTACGGTTTAGCTAACCAATGGGCAAATCAGAGGAAATGGGAATAGAGGAAAAAATGTCAAGATAAGCCAACTAGAAGGTTTTTAGGAATTCTTAAGCAATTGAGAAGCCTAAACAGAAGTGCCACTTTCAGTTGGAGAAAATGACAGGAAGGGAAGTAAGAGAAAGGAAGAGGTTTCCATAACCTCAGACAGAATTGCCACATCCCACAGAAGTGGCTGCGTGACTGTAAAAGTAAGGCTGCTGAAATAGTGGGTTTGTATCGTAAGGAGGGAAAACGAATGAGTGATGTTACACGGCTATACCAAACAAGAGCTTATGTTTGAAGGATAAAAACAGCAAACTCCCCACCAGACTGACTATGGAATAAGGACAGAAGTAGGCAAGTCAAAGCATGTTAGTAGAAAAGGTATCATGCATCACAGCCCATTTAGGGATGAAAATTACATCCCTGAACACAGATTAGTGAAGTAAGCTGCAGCCCAACTTTTAGCATCTATTTTTTCAGGATCCACTACACAAATTGGTTGAGAAAGGATACTAACACCTAAGGTGGTACTAACAGGAATCACCAGGTACATTGCTAGAAACATCTTGAGCAGAGATGCTCAGCAAATAAAAGAAGTAATTCAGTGATAAATCATCAAAAAGGTGCTCACATTAGCTCACAAGCAGCTCTCCTGTTACAGAGAGGGAATAAATCACATGGTTAGCAACTTAAAACTTTAACACCATATTATTAATGACAATCTTTTCATTAAAGACAAACTGATAGTCTCCCAGGCGAAAACCATCTGATGCGCAAAAGGACTTCAAACAGTTGGTAATAATTAAAAGTTAGATTAGTTCTGTAGTGTAAATCCACTGAGCAAGAAACCCAGTCCATAAAGTTACAGTTAATGTCTTAAACATGTACTAAAAATGTTTTTAGAAGAGCAGGGAACATTTCCTACGTGCAGCCAGCAGTGTAGAATAAGTTCTAAACACATGACAAAAATTCCACTTACAAAGATGCCAAAACAAATATTTTATTTTAGTTTTTACAGTACAAGACAACGCTATTTGAATTGGCAACACATTTTAATGTATAAACACTGGGGAACATTTAGTAAGCATCAGAAAAATGATCTTAAATTGGAAGATAAATCCAAAGGAGGTCCGAATCTTTGTATCACTGAAGTCAACAGGAAAAATTCCCTTGATTTCAGCGGGACTGGAATTTGTTTTGTGACTTAATAGGAACTTACTGGTCATGGCAAAATCCGTGTTTTAAATATCTTTGCCAAATAAACTTCCTGTTAATCAGCCTGCATTACTTGCAGTATTTGTCTCCCATTAACATGCAGTTCAATTGTGCCATTCTCACACGGGCCATAATTAACTTCTTAAGCTTCAAAAGAACTATTGGCAAAGTAAAACGCTACTCGACACCAGTAAGAACGATAGAACTGGACCCCTGATTCACATCCAAGCAGCTGTACTGTAGCACAGATGTACCTTTTCAGTATGATCCCAGCAGTTTAATCCCATAACCCAATGAGGATAACAGGATTGTTGTGGCTGTATTTCCCTTCTGTACTTCTAAAATCTTATGCTTACTGTGAAACCCAGTTAGTGCCCTAGGTCTTACTCATTTCATATCATCAAGTTTTGCCTGTAAGGCTTCTTTACTCCTGTAGTCACGGCTTTCTGAATAAAACCTTTTATTGGTTTTAGTAAATCCATGTAGTGCAGCAAAACACGAAGAATAAAGAAAACAATAATGGCATTCCTTTCAATATTTTATTTCCACATCATCAGATCAGTGCAAATAGTATCATTCAATTATTTTTTGTTAAAATAGCATGTGTGGTTTGATCCAAGATTGTACTGCAATGTCACAGAATGTGCAAATCTGATTCGTTCTCTTCGTAGATAGGAGATACTTGTTGAATCTTTTCTGCATAAAATATTTAGGTTTTGTTACTTCTGTACACCCACTATTTGCTTATGCTTTCTCCTTGTTGTACTTAATAGAATTGTAGAAAGTTCCCTAAAACGGAATAAACAACAGTGAGATATTAAACGGAATAACATGTTGTACAGAAACCTTTAAAACCTGATAGGAATACAAACACCATATCATCCTAGTTTATAAAGTTAGTCTAAAAGACACAGTGTGTAGCAAATAATTTACACACCCCACTGAGATTAGCCAGTTTCCATTACCAGTTCTAGCAAATGTCTTTTTCAATAATCTTTCCATACAAGCATACACGGTCATGAATTCCTATAGGGTTTGGGGGTAATTTTGAACATTTGAAGTATCTGAACATAATTTTAATAGGCAATTTTCTCAAAAACATTTCTTAAAGGAAGATAACAGCATATAATTCCATATAAAAAAAGCTTCCAACACTCTGTTTTAGCCCACTACAAGTTTCAATACCTGTGATCAGGTTGTGCGTATTTCCCTTTTACTCGGTCATCAAGAAAACAGTAGTGAGAGAGAAGGTACCGTTTTCCTTTGAATTATACAATACTCACCAGTTTCAAGAGCAGGACAGTAGGGAGGAGCCCAGTTTCCTAATGTTATATAGATAGCATTATTCTACTTCAAGTGCTGCATTCCACAACAAACAATAACAGAGCCTGTGATTTTTAGGTTAGAGAAAATGACAGAATTGCAAACATCCTAAATTCAGAAAAAGAGCTTATATACCAGCAAGTGTCTTCAGTGCATCTACCTAAAATGGAAGCAGGAATTTGATGGGGAGAAAGTGAAAAATTAATAGACTTTCTGTAAGAAATTTACCATCCTCCTAGGGTTATTTGACAGAAGGAACTTGCCACTCTGCCAGGAAGCTAACTGAGGAGGAAGGGGCTTGGTCTGCTCACTTCTGCATGTCACAAATGAAGGCATAGGCTCAAAATTTCACCTCCAAAGACAGCAGCATACAACTAAAGGCTACCAGCAATGTATCAGGACAAGATATTTGCACAAAACCTGCTTCAGTATTGCCAACAGCTATATAATCATCAAGAATTTCAGTTCCTTTGTTTCAGGGAAACCTTTCAAAAAATAACCAGCATTGAAGGAATTTTGCATCTACCAAACAACGTTTCCTACCTTTGACCCCTCAAACCCCCAGATATTAAAGGTGACACATTTGCTTGCACTTCCGATGTGCAAGTGCTATAGCACTACCAAGACCCACATCAGAGTTTGGCTGAGAGTGAAGCCAACAATGGCAGCGCTGAAAAAAAGACCCAGCTAGAACTTTCTGGGATATTTCTGGGAGTTATTGGAGCCTGCAAAATGTGACCCTTGAGACGTCCCTTTGAAGGGAATGGAGCGCAGGTTAGGACTGCAAGGGACTCCGGCAGTACGGAGGATGCACAGAACAAAGCAGGGTCTGCAAACTTCTGTAAACACCCACCACTCCTCTGAGCCTGTATTTTCAACCTGCTGTTATACTTTCACACATGCGATCACTAAGCAGTGTTAAAAAACAGAAGTTTGACCAAAAAAACCTGCGAGCCTTACTTAGACACAAATACAAACTATGATATTTCAGACTAGAGTAGCGGCCCTGTGATTCTTGCAGTTAGTTCTACCACTCTTTGAAAGTTTTTTGAAAGGCAAAGGGAGAAGCAGCGAATACAGGCACTGCCACCCAGGAGGACTCAATGCCTTAGAAGAACCAGTTCAACGTGCACACAGTTATGATAAATTTTGCAGAAACACACTTGATAGTTTGCCTCCCCTTGGTATGAAACTCTGTTCTCATTTTCAAGAGCCAAAACACACACTTCTGCTAGAAGTTAAGACTCTAATTCTTTCTGAGTCTGCAATTTGTTGTTTCCTTTCTTTCCTTTCCTTTCTTACTCTCTGTCACAGTGGAAAAGTCAAATATACGTGGAAGGAGAGGAAGAAAGTTCAAGCAGGGGTCAGTAATAGCACAATATGAATGGAAGACTCATTCAAAGCACGAACGTAACAAAGCACAGAAGGCAAGACGCACGATGACAGAAGCAAATGGAAAATACCTTGTGAATAAAGCATGAATGACAGAGAAAAGTCAGTCCTCCACAGTGACTGACAGCACCACAGCTGAGCAGAAGCACCACTGAGGAGAAGGGCAATATAAGTCTACATCAGCAAGATGTCACTTCTTTTTAAAAAAGGGTTAAAAAAAAATAGAGATGTGAGGCAGTGTTCAGCTCCAAAATTCAGCAACTCACTAGTCCACGCTTCTGACATTGCTATTATTGCACTGTGCTGGTGATATCATCATCGCACTTAGACCTCAGTTTAACACATCCCATATGTCAGGCTACGAACCAGACAAATGCATACAACATAACTGCTTTTCTTTGAACTAGATCCAACCATAGCTTGAATTTGAAGGACTCAAATGCTGGAACATCATTAGGTTGAAAGAGCAGCCCAACGAGGTTAGAAGTTTGTCCCTGCTCCCTAGAAAAAAAACAAAATAAAATAAAGCAGCCAGCCCTTTCCCATGCACCTTGTTCTGTTCCAGGAAACTAATATAGCCCAACTGGCAGGCCTACAAATTTGTTATTTAGGGGAGTTGGAATACTAAGATTTACTAAATCTGCTCCATCTAATCGTGTCACATTTGACTGTGAGTGCTGTAGTTCAATAATTTTGCTACTTTCAAAAAGTACACAGAAATAAATAGATGTTATTACTTAAAGCGTACCTTTTGAATTTAAAGCCACAAAATTGGTTAAAGCAGTAGCTGATAAAACAAATTAATTGCATACATATACTAGCGATAATTCTCAAGTGTGAGAGAAGGAAGCACACAGCCATTTTCTATGCACCTTTCCATACACACTCAGTGGTAGTTGTACTTCGGCAGTAAGCAATCACTAGCTTCAAAAAACTTTTTAGAACTTTCTTCCTACATCTTAATTTACTTGACAGCCAGCATAAATATAAAAGGTAACTATGAAAGAAAGTGCTGATGTTTTCTGGCAGACCATTGCTGAATGACAGTACCAAAGCACCTGATGTTTGCAGCAGCTTCCCAAAAAGCAACACTAAACTCTCTTGGTCTGTGTACCTAGCTAGAAAAATATGTTTAAAAATCCCTCTGCATTTAAACCGAGAGTTCAAAACATTTACTTTACTTTCTCTTCCAATGAGCAACACGTCAACACAGGACAAAGCACACTGCTGAAATCTTTCCTGAAACTTCAACACCGCAAGATACTGTGTCCATTTAGCCATAACGATTTACACTGAAAATGGTCCACAACCCTCCTGTAAGGCACATGAAACCTAAGAAGCTCTTCTGCAGGTTACAGTGATAATTCTCTACTTCTTTTTGCTCTCAGTTCTGTCTCTGAATGCACGAATGTTTTAAATGAAACAACTGTCTCAAAGTCTAAATTACTTTTCAAGGCAGAGAACTATAATTTTTTATTAATATGGTCATATTTATCCACCATTCCTATGTAAAAAATATGCCAGGATTTAAAAGGGTGATTTTTCTCCTTAATAATGAAGTATGAAATCCCTGAGACAGTTTTCTCTGGCTATCTAGAAGGCAGTTAATCATGAGGCTGCGGAAGAAATTTGCACTCAGAAATCCTCAACATTAATTAAGCTACACGTATAAATCCTTCTAAACCATGATAAAGAGCTGGTCTGTGCCTGAGTTACAGCTTTAATACAACAGGTAAAATAACAGAAAAGAACTTGCCTGAGAGAACAAGCTGCATTATCTATGAAAGTCATTAACACAGAACTAATTAAAAATTAGTTGAAGCGAACTGCTACAATACTGTTACATTACAGCTCAGTATTATAGATCCAGGTACGTACAATGTTGTGGCCATTGCGTCCAGAAGCAAAAAAGATGGTGCAGTACAGTTACAGTGCAGAGGACTTTCAAATTCAAGTCCCTATATTACCTTCAAGCATTTCTCTAAATTATATTACCACAAGGTAACCAACACGTATGCTCATATAAATATAAATATGCAGTGATTTTCAGAAGCATCAGTAATTTTGGATGTCATGTGTCAATCCACAAAACTTGGGATGAAACTCGTGCCCTCTCAAATGTAGCAATTCATCCCTTGTCTAACTCACAGAGGTGTCTGAGTGAACACCCTATTCTGAAAAATCTCCAACTCCCAGAATCACAGGGGAGTGGAGGTGAGAAGGGACCTCTTGAGACTGTAGTCAAACTGTCCTGCTCAAAGCAGAGGCAACTGCAGCAGATTGCTCTGGGCCATCTCCAGTCAGTCTCCAAGGATGGAGACTCCACAGCCTTAGTAACCTCCTCCAGCATTTGACCATCCTTACAGTAAAAAAAAGCGCTTTCTTTGATTAAATGGAGTTTACAGTTATTTCAGTTTGTGTCCACTGAGAAGAGTCTGTCTCTGCCTTCTTTACTCCTTCCAATGTGTATTTTTACACATTGGAAAGTATCTCTTGAAACTGCTGTCCTCCAAGCTGAACAGTCCAGCTGCCTCAGCTCTCCTCTTATGAAAGATCTCCAAGCCCTTAATCATCTTCATGGCCCTTCACTGGACTCGCTCCAGTAAATCCATGTCTGTCTTCTACTGGGGAGCCAGCCCAGCACTGGACACACAACTCCACGTGTGGCCTCACCAGGGCTGAGCAGAGGGGAAGGATCAGATCCCTTGACCTGCTGACAACTTTCTTCCTAATGCAGCCCAGGAGGCTGTTGGCCTTCTTTACAACAAGGGCACATTGCTGGCTCACGGTCAATTTGGTGTCCAGCAGGATGCCCACGGCCTTTTCTGCAAAGCTGCTTTCCATCCAGGCAGCCACCAGCTTCTGCTGTTTCCTGGGGTTATTCCCAGGACTCTGCACTTCCCTCCGTGGAACTGCATGACCTCCCTCTTGGCCCATTTTTCCATCTGGCTGAGGATACTTGGAGTGGCAGCACAACCCTCTGGTGATCAACCATTTCTCCTAGTTTTGTATCATCTGCAAACTTGCTGAGGGTGCGCTCTTTCCCATCATCCCAATCCTCGTGTGATTGCAGGTTCTCATCTCCCTCCGTGTCATTCCTATTTTAAAGCTCTTGTCACCAGGCTGGCCAGCCTGTTAGCAAAGATGATTTGCAAAGATGGATTACATCTCTTGCAAGCAGCTATCAAGCCTCAAAGGGTGTCCCATCATCACAGAAGCCCAAAACCTGTTGCTGACAGCAGCTGCAAAACTAGTTTTTGACCAACAGGATCTACCCAGTTCTCCTCAAGCCCTTTCCCCTCATAAGTGGGATCGAGGAGATGACCACCTGAACCCCCATGCCCTTGACCATTTCCCCCAGAGCCATGCAGCTGACAGTTTGCCACTCAATGCAGAGACCCTGGCAACAGGATTACCATAATTTGTTTCCACATATTTCATTCCTGATCTCTTAAAGTATGTGCTATTAAGCAAAAGCAGACAAACATTAAAACAAAAAAATCTTCCTCAGAGGATTTGATTTTGTGGTTGTTTAGTTATGTCTCAATGAGCAACATAAAAGAAGAATCCCAAAAGTCTGTTCCGCTGCGCTGTACTGAAGCACTGCTCAGTGGGCTAAGCAGCAACAAACACACCACTGATACCTTTTCCTAAGTGAGCATTTAAGATAACCTTTGATTTTCTTTTCCTCTAGTTCACAGACTTTCAAATTCCTCTCATCCACTAAAGTAATTATTCCCTACCGTAAACAAATTCCTAAATAACCATGTTGCGTATTTTTTCCCCTCAGGCAGGTTACACTGATGCCTTCAAGCCTGCAACATTTCTTTCTGTCTGAGATTCCAGTCTCTTCCATTCACTTATTTCTTTGATCTTGTACTTACAGTACCATCCAGCTAGACAGATAAACAATGCACACAGGCACATCAGTTATGCAATATCATATATGGCGGACAGTTACATTTTTAAACTACAGAAGGACGACTAATAAATCTCAAAATAATTTACTGAATATTTTCTTCCATTCAATGCCATTTATAGCTACTTTTCTTTATAGTGTTTCAAAGGCTTTAAAACAAAACGACAAGCCTTATCCCCAAATCCAACTCCATAAAAATCTAATGCAGAACCTTATCCTAAGACTTTTGTACAGAGATTTTCATGACAATTTCACTCTACAGAGGAAGGCAATTTTTTATCTTTAATTTGCACACATACGAGAAAAATATTAATCTGATTTTGCAGAAAAGGTCTGCATAGGAAGTAATAAGACTTTAATGATTACATTGGACCCTTCCCTGGTCCAGTCATCAGATTACTATCCGCTACTGATATTTCAGGTAGGCAGTGACGAAGTAGGTACCAGAAGTCTGAGGGCAATGAAGAATGACTTTAGGGCCCTGGGACGGCTGGTTAAGGGATCGGGAGCACAAATAGTGTTCTCCTCTATCCCACCATTTGCAGGGGTAGACGAGGGGATAAATAGGAGAAGCCAGCAAATTAACTTCTGGCTCCGCGACTGGTGCGTCCGGCAGGACTTTGGCTTTTTTGAACATGGGCTGATCTACAGGAAACCAGGCATGCTGGCATCAGGCGGGGGAAGCCTAACCCGAAGGGGAAGAAAGAGACTGGGACAAGAATTAGCAGGGCTTATCCATAAGGCTTTAAACTAGGTTTGATGGGGGATGGGGACGAAACCAGGATCACAAAAGTGGTGCCTGGGAGCAACATAGCAGTGCTCATGGGTATAAGTGATAGCAACGTCTTGCAGCCTGTCTCAGCGATGGTGGGGGATAGTGAATTGTGTGGCAGCATAGACGCAAGGAGTAGTGATAATTTGGTAACTACAGTAGTGTCCGAGAATGATCAGGTGCAAATCAGGGCCTGTCCCCCCAAGAAAGTGGTAGGACAATTAACCCAACTGAAGTGCATCTACACTAATGCACGCAGCATGGGGAATAAGCAGGACGAGCTGGAGGTCATCGTGCAGCAGGGAAACTATGATGTGGTTGCCATCACGGAAACGTGGTGGGAAGACACACACAAGTGGAGTGCTGTAATTGATGGCTAACAGCTTTTCAGAAGAGATAGGCAAGGGAAGAGAGGTGGTGGGGTGGCCCTCTATGTTAGGGGCGGTTTTGAATGTCTAGAACTCAACAGTGTGAATGACAGTGTTGAGTGTGTATGGATAAAAATCAAGGGGAAGGCCAACAAGGCAGATATCATGATGGGAGTTTGTTATAGACCCCCTAATCAGGATGTAGAAACTGATGAAGTATTCTATAAGCGGCTGGCAGAGGTCTCGCGATCATCTGCCCTTGTTCTTGTGGGGGATTTCAACTTCCCGGATGTCCGCTGGGAATACTACACAGCAGAGAGGGAACAGTCCCGGAGGTTCCTGGAGTGTGTGGAAGACAACTTCCTAACACAGCTGGTGAAGGAACCTACTAGGGGAAGTGCCCTACTGGACCTACTGTTTGTTAACAGAGAAGGTCTTGTGGGGGATGTAAAGGTTGGAGGTCGTCTTGGGCAGAGTGACCATGAAATGATAGAGTTTTCAATTCTTGGTGAAGGGAGGCGGGGAGCCAGCAAAACTGCCACCTTGGATTTCCGAAGGGCAGACTTTAGCCTGTTTAGGAGCATGGTTGAGAGTGTCCCTTGGGAGGCAGTTTTGAAGAGCAAAGGTGCCCAGGAAAGCTGGTCATACTTCAAGCAGGTGCTCTTAGAAGCACAGGTGAAGGCCATCCCCATGTCCCGAAAGACGAGCCGACGGGGAAGAAGACCAGCCTGGCTAAATAGAGAGCTTTGGCTGGACCTCAGGAAAAAAAGGAAGGCTTACATTCTCTGGAAAAGGGGCTTAGCAACTTATGAGGATTATCAAGATATAACAAAGCTATGCAGGGGGAAGATTAGAAGGGCCAAAGCTCAATCAGAACTCAGCTTGGCCACTGCAGTTAAAGATAACAAGAAGAGATTTTTCCAGTATATCAACAGAAAAAGGAAAACTAGGGAAAATATAGGTCCACTGATGAATGAGACGGGTGCCCTAGTGGTGGAAGACACAGAGAAGGCAGAGTTACTGAATGCCTTCTTTTCTTCGGTCTTCACTGATAAAGCCGTCCCTCACACATCCCATACCCTGGAGGCAAGGGGGAAGGTCTGGAGAGAGGAAGATTTTCCCTTAGTTGAGGAGGACCGGGTCAGAGACCACTTAGCCAAGCTGGACATTCATAAATCCATGGGCCCTGACGGGATGAACCCGCAAGTGCTGAGAGAGCTGGCAGATGTTATCGCTAGACCACTCTCCATCGTCTTTGAAAAGTCATGGGGAACAGGAGAGGTGCCTGAGGACTGGAGGAAGGCTAACGTCACTCCAATCTTCAAAAAAGGCAAGAAGGAGGACCCAGGGAACTACAGGACAGTTAGTCTCACCTCTGTCCCTGGGAAGGTAATGGAGCGACTCATTCTGGATGTCGTCTCCAAACACATAGAGGAACAGGAAGTTATTGGAAGTGATCAGCATGGATTTACCAAGGGCAAATCATGCCTGACCAATCTGATAGCTTTCTATGATGTTATAACGGGTTGGCTGGATGAGGGGAGAGCCGTAGATGTCATCTACCTTGACCTTAGCAAGGCTTTTGACACTGTCTCCCATAACATCCTCATTAGGAAGCTGAGGAAGTATGGGCTAGACGAGGTGACAGTGAGGTGGATCAGGAGCTGGCTGAGTGACAGAACTCAGAGGGTTGTGATCAGCGGCACAGAGTCCAGTTGGAGGCCTGTAACCAGTGGTGTCCCTCAGGGGTCAATACTTGGACCAATTTTGTTCAATATATTCATTAATGACCTAGATGAGGGGACAGAGTGTATCCTCAGCAAGTTCGCTGATGATACCAAGCTGGGAGGGGTGGCCGACACTCCAGAGGGCCGTGCTGCCATCCAGCGTGACCTGGACAGGCTGGAGAACTGGGCAGAGAAGAACCTAATGAGGTTCAACAAAAGCAAGTGTAGGGTCCTGCACCTGGGGAGGAAGAATGCCAAACACCAGTATATGTTAGGGGTGGACATGCTGGGAAGCAGCTCTGAGGAGAAGGACCTGGGGGTCCTGGTAGACAGCAAATTATCCATGAGCCAGCAGTGTGCCCTTGTCGCCAAGAAGGCCAATGGCATCCTGGGCTGCATAGGGAAGACTGTGGCCAGTAGGTCGAGGGAGGTCATTCTCCCCCTCTACTCTGCACTGGTGAGGCCACAACTGGAGTACTGTGTCCAGTTTTGGGCTCCCCAGTTCAAGAGGGACAGAGAACTACTGGAGCGAGTCCAGCGAAGGGCAACCAAGATGATTATGGGACTGGAGCACCTCCCTTATGAGGAAAGGCTGAAAGAGCTGGGACTCTTTAGCCTGGAGAAGAGAAGGTTGAGGGGGGACCTGATTAATGTTTACAAGTATCTAAAGGGTGGGTTTAAGGAGGACGGAGCCAGGCTCTTTTCAATGGTTCCCAGCGACAGGACAAGGGGCAATGGGCACAAGCTAGAACATAGGAAGTTCCGTTCAAATACACGGAAAAACTTCTTTACGGTGGGGGTGACAGAGCACTGGAACAGGCTGCCCAGGGAGGTTGTGGAGTCCCCTTCTCTGGAGATTTTCAAGACCCGCCTGGATGCAGCCCTGAGGGATGTGCTTTAGGCAATCCTGCTCTAGCAGGGGAGTTGGACTAGATGATCTCTAGAGGTCTCTTCCAACTCTGAAGATTCCGTGATTCCGTGATTGCCTACAATACTTTTTAAAACATCTTCCAGAAACAATGGCAAATTCTAAAGCTGTAGGAGTGAATTTAAAATTCACACAGAAGAAAATTATTTTAATTAATCTAGACAAATTACCGGCTGCTATCCAGAGTATACAACTGTTATGGGAACCGTCAAAACCACAGAAGAGGCCTGCCACAAGGCACAGACTATACTTAGACATCTGGGTTTGTCTTTAGTTTGGCCAGTAGCTACTTAGAAATTTTCAATAACCATAATCAAATTGAAACTGCTGGCCCATAACTAAAACCATGTACTTCAATATGCATGCATATAGTTAAACTACCCTGATGCCCGAAAAGCACGGTGAAGGCAACCGTATAAAAATTTATTAAAATAGTCTTACGGAGCTCAATAGAGGATGTTTTTTAATTTTTTTTCCAAAAATATGTTCCATATTCAATAAATAATTTTTCAGTTGTTCTTGCTCAATTTTTTCCAATAAGTAATAATTGTTGCATCATCACATCTATTAGATTAGGTTTAGGGTTCCGCTCCCACCATCTGTTTCCTATTCCCAGATTAATAAAATACTAACAGTTGCAAGGCTGGCAAAGGACCTGTGATTCTGTTGAGACAAAACACGAGCTTCTGAGTGTAATTTTCTGGTTTTAAGGTACGGCTAAACAGACCTGCCCCATCAAAGTCATAAATGTTTCTCAACCAACCTCTAACAGATACATCGTTATTGCTTGCAACTGATGCTTTATTACTACTTCACAAACATAAAAAACACTGAACATTATGAAACTCTTAAGGCTGACGCAGTTTGACATCACCTCCCTGCCCTCTAATTATTGAGCTAAATTCGGATGTTGAATTTGGAAGGTCTTGAGGGCAGGGAGAGAAGAGATGAGATACCAATGGCATTTCACAGACCACAGCCAATTTAGTCTTTTTGAAGGAGCTACCATCCCTATGCTGACAATTTACAGCTCTCATTCCTTTACCGTACTTACTAGAAAGATCAGTGCAAAAGACCAGAAATTTTACCACGCATTTTTAACCACATAAACAAACCAAACCCAAGCAAAGACCCTGCTGAGATTAACAGCTGAAACAGCTGTCCGCACTACTATGCAGCCATAATTCTGCTAACTTTCCTGCATACAAGGAAACTAAATATGCTCAAGCATCAAGTTGGTGTTCCAGAGAAGCTCCTTTGAGCATTCCAGGAGAGATGAGTACCAGAATACCACAGCTCAATGTACTGGCCAAACAAACACTTCCCAAGCCAAAGACACGCACATGAAACCCAGCAGTCAGATAAGGAAAGAGGACTCCCTCATTATATGCAGACAGACTAGTACAACCAGCACAGCTAACCAGCCAGGCCAGAACACCTTTGAGGTGGAAACATGGACCACTCAGCCAGGTAAGTAAATTCTGTTTCAGCTACTAACTCGCACCCTTTTAACCAAGAAGCACAGCTCAGTTGTAACACCAAGGCTTACTCAGCACACAGGGCACCAGGCAAAGGGTGCTGACAATGAGACAGCCCAGAATAAAGAGTCCTGCATCAACAAGTCTAGAAAGAGCATGAAGACCCTCAGATTATGCAGCGAGGGTGGAAATGACTCCGAAATCATCCCTCCTCAGTACAAGCTCCTGCTTGATGCTGATCAATAGTGTTAGCATGAGATGAATGAGACAGACTGTGAAACAAGACTCCCCTCTCAAAATGTAAGGAACCGCCTTGAAAGGGAACTTGTACAGCAGTCAGATGAAAAGCAAAAGATTCAGCACCTTCTAGTGGCGTTAAGGACAAGGCCATCTCAGGGACCACAGTCCCTGAAAAGAGAGACCAAAACAGTGACCTTAATCTCCCATTTTGCTGTCCAAAGCACAAAGTAATGCAGCT
Organism: Chroicocephalus ridibundus; assembly: GCF_963924245.1. Classification (NCBI taxonomy): domain Eukaryota; kingdom Metazoa; phylum Chordata; class Aves; order Charadriiformes; family Laridae; genus Chroicocephalus; species Chroicocephalus ridibundus. The sequence continues at coordinate 155,026,247 of NC_086285.1, read as the reverse complement.
TGTTCATTAGGGTATTCAAAACAACTGGAATGCAAATTCATGATAGATAGATTTGCTGATGAATGCATCAATCCTTTATGAGCATAGCTTTCTTACAAGTGGGTCTTGGTCTTGCACTTCAGTGTTTATTAATATAATATTTATATATAAAATATATTTTTATATATAGATGGCCTGCTACCATCTCCCCAAAGCGGTTTTGGTTGTCCCTTCAACGTTGCCACATAAATTTTAAAAACTGCCCAGTGTTTCCACTTGTTACTATGTAGCTTCAGTTTCAAAGAATAGAGAGCGTCTCATGTCAAAGACAGTCATCACTCATAATAGAGATATTTACCTAGAATATACATAGCCATGAGCAAGCCTGCAGACTTCAGATTAAGAGCATTCATGCTGCCAGATGATGAAGAACTGTTAAGGAGTGTCTCAGCATGGTAGTAACAGAAGTATTCTGACTTAAGGTAAGAGCCTCTTGCTGCCAGCAGAATCCAGCCGTGCCAGCACATGGACGGATGCTCAAGAGCGAATGACTTCAGAGATGAAAAGCAATCATAAGAGAATGAAAGACTATTCATTCAGCTGAGCTTCTACTAATTGGTCGTTCAGGAATGTGAATAGCAGTCTCTCGCTTCAACTAAGAATAGATTGCAAAAAAAAAAGTCAGTGCCTTGGGGAAAGCTACCAAAGAAAAAAGTGCCCAGACAGTTGGTAATGTTTCAGACTTGCCAAGCATTAGACATATTTACTGTGCAACAAAACTCAAAGGTTATGAACCTGAGTAGTTCTGATATTAGCAGCTGGATCACTTTATGACAAAATTGAAACTTACGTTTAGGTCCTAGATAGGCGAAGTCTCTTTTTCTACTCTGAGAAAATAGAAAGGCAGCTACAAAGCATTTCTTTTTTTTTTTTTTTTTTCTGAGCTACAAGTTCTCTAGATATCTATGTCAACACTGTGTCTACTTTTCAATGAAGCACATGCACTCGAGGAGAGTTCCTAAAGAGGGACAGAGAGGGAGAATGTGACTAACAGAAAGGCAATCTGTCCAGTCTCCAGCTTGTGCCTGGCCTGGAACACTGTATGAGAGGTAATGCACCACCACGACCATTTATATGATGTTAACATACCTACAGATGGAAGAAAAGCAGCTACTCCTACAGAAAGGAGGAGACAGGAGATGAGTGGAATCCCTGGGTAAAAATGGAGACTCGCCATAATTTCTAATGCCAAGCTTTTCATCTTCTGAACAAAGCAAGGTTTGTCTGGCATACACAAATTGAAGGATCTCACACCAGGCTAAGGTAAATAAATAAAATATTCACAAATTTATAGATATCCAAATCAGACATGGCAAAATATGAGACCCTTCCCACCCAAATATTTCTCTCTCTGTTTCTCTCCTTCCCTGACCTCACTCCAACTGGAGATTCCTTGTGTCAGGATCAAAATGCACTACTCAGAGTGAACCTTTCCCAATTCCAGCTTTCATGTCCACTTTTGAGTCTTCAATTTCAAGCTTGCTTTCTCTCAAGAATATATTTCTCTCTTATTCAGATGATTTCAACACAGTTGCAAGTAAACTAATGGCTATTTAGTTTGGACAGATGGCAGATGTAAATGCTACAATCTCTAAGTGTAGCTTGCTTGGCTTTCTCTAAAGCAACTACCAAAATGATGGCAAAGGAAAAGTATTTAAGAATTATGTCCATGTCAATGCTGATACTTCCTATCAGGTTTTCCAGTCGTGGGAGGCAGGAAGCAGAAGTCTGCCGAAGGATCCTGGCCAGGTCCATAAAAGCATTGCCATTGCGAAAGGAAATCCAAGTTTCAAGTAGTAGTCAAAGGACACAAAAGCTTAGCTATGTCCTCCAGAGAAATTTGTAAGAACTCCTGGAATAAGCATTGATCATACACAGCACAATGAGCTAAACTTTCCATATAGCAAGGGGGAGTTTACCCAAGAGTTTCCTTGCAACAGTGTCCTCCTGTAAGTCCTCCAGTGACTAACAAGGAATTTCTAATGGACAAAGTTCTGCACGGTGGCTCACGGCTTTGTAGACTAGCTTGGAAACTTAATGGATGCCTCTCAATAAATTCTACCTTCTGAGAAGCATAGAAACCAACATGGGTTGGATACAGTATCCTAAATTCAAATGTCAAAGAAAGCAATGGTATATTCTGATAAATCTCCTTCATCTCCTGTTTTTAAAGAGATATTTGCACACCCTGAAGTTGAGAAAGAAGATGATGTCCATGAGGAGTCACACAGAAGAAGAATGGAGAGCCATCATTCACATTGCACAAGTTAAAAAATAGTCACTGTCAAAAAAAACCCATGCTCTGCCAACCTAGCATGGATGGGGGCCTGCTGATAGGACTGCTGGGCAGGTTCTAGGTGGAGTCCAGAACAAAGATCTTTTAGCACAACAACAGGATAGTGATCTGACCAGCAGCAAAACCACTGACACACCAGAGTGGCTGCAGGCATTTAAATGGGTGTCGTATTGGCACAGATCAGATGGCCAAGTGTTGCTTTCACTAGTGAAAGCTGAGACAGGATGCACCGTGGATCCTCTGGTTGGGCTACGGTTAGGCAGAACAAAGCCAAGTGAGTTCAAAGCCAAAGTGACAGAGTCTAAAACTAAAATAGGTCTATAAAATTATTCAGGGCTAAGCAGCTTCAGAGAGGGCAAAAGAGCGTGGTGAGGGGACCATAATTATAAATGCTTGCCAAAGTTTTGCAGTGGTCCAAAACGTTCTCAGAATGCTGCAGCACAATCCAAGCTTTCCCCAGTCTTCTCAAGGGAGGCACGGGGATCTGAGACCACCTCCTTAAAGAAGCATGGACAAAAGATTCATTTTTATGTTCATATTACCTTTAATCGTTTAGCAAATGCTAGAACAAGCAGATATACACCACACATGAGCTATTCATAATTAGGTCAAAAGACTGCATATCACGATGCTGAAAAGCAATTTTTGGTAAAGACTACTAGAATCCTTGTCAAGATGGTCAGCACAGAACTCAGCAGTAAACTGAAAAAAAAGCTGTCCTGAAGTAACGTAACAGCTTACACAGAGCACGTCCCCAGCTGCGAGGCAGTTAAATGACAGCAAACATGCATCCTGTTTCAATACGTGACAAGGTAATGCACCTGCATACCCCCTACAGACACTGCAAAGATGAAATACCCAAGTCTCAGTATGATGTATATACATCTTTTAGGGAAATGTAGACAGTAGCCTTCCACTTAGACAAATGCAATCAATAGTTTTAAACTTCACTACACTTTTTAATACACATGTATTATATTTAATTATATTTAATACACTTTAATTATATTTAATACACTTTTTAATTTACACATGTAACAAAACGAAGCCTATCATACTGAAGTATTCCACGATGTTTAAAGAACTTACCACATGTCCAAAGTAGGAAATGCATCTGTCCCTATTCTGCAGCACATAAGAAACTGCTACTAAAGACTAATGGCCACTGTTATGTCTATACTTTGTAAGGGAGGATAAGGTAGAAGTCCTTGAACTAGCTAGTTCTGAGCAGGCTAGCACATTCAGCAAGGAGAGTGCCGTAGTGGACAATATAGCTGGACTCCTAGTAGTTCAGTAGTAAGCTTGGTTGCATCTAGTTCAATCAACCCTTTGGTATTATACTGTACTGCATTGGATTAATTAATTAAAGCAGAAACAATTTAATTACAGCAGAAGCTTTAATTAAAAAAAATACCCAACACCACTGACCAGCAGATAATACTCATGGAATTATCAAAAGTCACAAGATACCTCCCTGGTGACCTTGTGCTTTACCTATTATGCAGCTGCAGGCCAAGTAGTTCAGTGTTTGCCTCTTGTATAAGTACAGCATAAACCGACAAACTAAATATTAATTACAGGGGTCTCATCTTGTTGGTATCTTCCAAAATCAGCAACACATTTTTATAACTTGTACTCGCATTTTTATAGCTTGTACTTACTTCATAACATGGTCTGTTCATGGTTCAGACTTGTGGGGCTTACTGCTTAGGGGGTAATGAGACTCATGGGATGCAAGAAAGAGTATCTGGGGATTGTACAAGATTTAACATGATATGTTTAGGGGAGGAACCAAAAAGTAACAAAAGGGAGGGATCAAGGTAGTTTGAGTAACAAGCATGGGAAAATGGAAAGACAAAAGGATAAAAGGGGCCAGTTCCATCTACACATATGGCTGGTTAGTACTTGTTTGGCCAAGCCCTGTGCTTGATCACCCCAGACCTATTGGTACCACATGCTCATCCTTGCTACTGGTCGGAGCTGGGGGCATGGAGCTGGGACACCCTGCATGCTTCTACTGAGCTACAGGATTCAGTGATCCCTAACACAAGACGAAAAAAGAAATCATATCGACAATGGGAGAGCCAAGTACTTTCCAATAAACTTTGCTCTGACCCTCAGATTGCAGAAGCAGATTAACGTGTGAGGGCTAAAGTAAGGACTATTTAGGAAGCACAGAATGGCACTGGGGAAAAATGCCCACACAACATAGTCACAATGTCTTTCCTCTGCTTGCTCATAATACAATATCTAGAGGGCCCTCCAGAAAGCTCAGGGAAACGCTGTTAGTAAGGCCAATTATAGGTTGCGTACAGACAGAGTTAATGAGTTCCATGGCCTAGGAGTTCAGTAAGTAATGAAAAAAAAAACAGAAAAACGTCATGACTAAAACCAACATTTGCAGTTCCACTAGCCAGGATGAAGTGAGTAAAACTATGAAACACTGCCAACAGAGCAGAAGTTCAGAAGGTATTCATTCCTGTGGCTTAGTCAAATACCTCATAGCACTCATTTCACACTGTCTAGTAATACTTACTGAACCATCTGACATTAACTAAACAGACAAGTTAATAAATTAGATAATTAGTCTCTTCTGCTGAATATTATCTTGATGTACCTCTCTGCAGATTTTTTCCTACTCTGCTTAAATAGCGCCATTCAACAGCTACAGATTGAATGTCAAAGCTTATTTGCATCAAAGGTGATAGCGGTATTAGAAGAAGAAAGCAAATCGGTGTATTTTTCCAGTTTACTGCACCTCTCATTTCTATCACTATCCAAAGACTGATGTGACTTCGCTGTAAGAGTTATTATAATAGAAACCTCAGATATATGTACCATGTCATTTTGAGGAATGATACACCTTTTTCATTATCTGATAGTGTGCATATCACTGGAAGAAAAAATACTATGAAAAAAAATCATTCAGAAATATTTGCTTTGAAAGATTGCAGAAATAATGTAAATAATAAAATCACTAATAATGTAAAATACATAAGGAAGAAAAAAAAATCAAAGAAGAGGTCTGCAGAAGAGGTGATTGGGTACAACACCACGGCTTCACCAAGGGCAAATCATGCCTGACAAATCTGGTGGCCTTCTATGAGAAGGTCACAACATCAATAGACAAGGGGCGAGCAACTGACGTCATTTACCTGGACCTGAGCAAAGCCTTTGACACTGTCCCACATGACATCCTGGTCTCCAAGCTGATAAAATATGGGTTTGATGGATGGATGGACAATTCAGTGGATAAAGAATTGGCTTGATGGCCGCACCCAAAGAGTGGCTGGCTGTCAATGGGTCCACGCCCAAGTGGAGGCCAGTGACGAGTGGAGTCCCTCAAGGATCAGTGCTAGGACCGGTCTTGTTTAACATCTTCGTCAGTGACATGGACAGTGGCATAGAGTGCACCCTCAGCAAGTTTGCTAATGACACCAAGCTGTGTGGGGCGGCTGACACGCTGGAGGGAAGGGATGCCATCCAGAGGGACCTTGACAGGCTGGAGAGGTGGGTCCATGCCAACCTCATGAAGTTCAACAAGACCAAGTGCAAGGTCCTCCATCTGGGTCGGGGCAATCCCAAGCACCGATATAGGCTGGGCAGTGACTGGTGCTGGTAGACGAGAGGCTCAACATGAGCCGTCAGTGTGCACTTGCAGCCCAGAAAGCCAATTGTATCCTGGGCTGCATCAAGAGAAGTGTGGCCAGCAGGTCGAGGGAGGTGACTCTCCCCCTCTACTCCACTCTCATGAGACCCCACCTGGAGTACTGCGTCCAGTTCTGGAGCCCCTGCTAAAAGAGTGATATGGACGTGCTGGAATGTGTCCAGAGAAGGGCCATGAGGATGATCAGAGGGCTGGAGCACCTCTCCTATGAGGACAGACTGAGGGAGTTGGGGTTGTTCAGTCTGGAGAAAAGAAGGCTCCGAGGAGACCTTATAGTGGCCTGCCAGTATCTTAAGGGGGCCTACAAGAAAGCTGGTGAGGGACTTCTTAGGATGTCGGGTAATGGTAGGACTAGAGGGAATGGATTAAAACTAGAGATGGGACGATGCAGACTGGATGTTAGGAAGAAGTTCTTCACGGTGGGGGTGGTGAGACACTGGAAGAGGTTGCCCGGAGAGGTGGTGGAAGCCCCATCCCTGCAAGTTTTTAAGGCCAGGCTGGACGGGGCTCTGAGCAACCTGATCTAGTGGGAGGTGTCCCTGCCCATGGCAGGGGGGTTGGAACTAGATGATCTTTAAGGTCCCTTCCAACTCTAACAATTCTATGATTCTAAAACAGAATAACTTTGGATTTTTCTACAGAGTTTTTGCAGACAGCTAAGAACTCCACCTGTTTTCTAGACATGGACCAGGAAGCCATTGTTTCTGCATGATTCAGAGCACTGTCAGAGCACACTCACCTGAAAGAAGCTGCAGGCATACTTATTTCTATTAATATTTAGCAGGTAAGTATCTCATGACAGATGGCTTCAGGTCTTTAGGGGACTTTATGATACTGAACCCTAGAAGTGCTGAAAACTTGGAATTTAATACAATATAACCAAAAAACTCTTCTTTGTGCAGCACTGAGTAGTGAAGAAAATAGAGAGGAAAGTGGAACCATCACGTGTCAGAAGGAATTACCCAGGCAGCTCGGGTAATTTTCTGTCAGTTTGATTCCTGGCATGTGGTAAAGGTGACTCCATCAGAAAGAAGCATCTAAGGGATTTAAAAAACTGCAGTTCTCCCAGGGTTTTTAACTAGGCCACACGTCACTAGATGTTCATAGGAATCAGTAAAATAAACACATCTGCCCCTCATGGACTTGCTCCAGGGATGAAACGTAATTTTCATTTGGGAAGGCTGAACTAACCACCATGTTCTGTGCTGTGCAGTGAAGATCTCCGACCTCCCTAACAAGTCATACTTACTGTATGACTATATTACATGCATTTTACAATGAGAAGTAACTGTTACATTGCATCATACATAAATCACGTAGTCTTTTATGGGAGCTTCTTTCTCATCGTTTTAGTAGTCTACAGTCTGTAGAAGGCTTACTCTGCGAAAACTTGACTCAGAAGAGAAATCTGGAACATACATGCTCTATGCTGTCCTAAATCATCCTGATTTGAGGTTTGCACAAGGGAATTTCTGAACAGGACAGGTTTAAGACTGTGTAAAGGCTTTACTCTAGTAGACCATTAAAAGAGTGCCTCTTGTATTAGGTGTCTTTGTCCAGGTTTCGCAGCAGGGAGGCTACACGGGTGGCGTTTTTGAGAAGGGGCCAGGGGCCACCCTGTGCCTGTGTGCAGCTAGTGGCACCTCTCGAAAAACATATTTAAGAAAGGGCAAAAAAATGACAGGCAGAGAGGGAAGAAGGAAGGAAAAAAAAAAAAAAAAAAAAAGAGTGAGAAACAGCATAGGGAACACCAAGGTCAGAGGAGAAGGTGCCCCATGGCAGAGAAGATATTCCCTGCAGCCTGTGGAGGACCCACAATGGAGAAGAAAGGAATGGCAGGGATAAACCACTACATCCTGATCATAACCCCTCAACACCCCTTTTGCACTGCTTGTTTCCTCTCTGAAGAGACTTGGACTGAGTGTAACCTGCAGTGAGAACAAGGGAAGAGGCAAGGAGTCTGGGAGGAGGAGGAAGGTCAAGTTTAGCCCGGGAAAGCAGGGAGGAAAGCTGTTGTTTTAATGTTTGCCTTTGTCCCACTACCCACATTAGCAAATTTTTTAAAATTATTTTAGTTGGCAATAAATTAACTAATTTTTTCCCCAGTTGAGTCTTGTTTGCCTACCATGGTAATTGGTAAGCAGTCTCCCAGTCTTTATCTCAACCGATGAGATTTTTCATTCCCATTCTTCCTCTTCGCTCCCCTGTCCTGCTGGGGAGGGGAGCAAACAAGCAGCTAGGTGGGAGTTTGGCTGCTAGCCTAGGTAACCCACCAAATCTTTCAAAAAACCCCCCAAATAAAGTCCACAAGCAAGAAAATAAAAGTGGTCCACAGTGTTGTTGTTTTTATTGAAATGGGTGGCTAAAAACATTTCAGATACACAGAAAAATACTCTGCAGAGAAAGGACATAGCCACATATTTGCCACAGGACATAGTCAAAACACCGTGATTCTTCCCTCCCTCAAAGGGATTTGATTAGAGAATCACTCTTAGAAGCTCTTTGAGAAACTGTAAAACATCTGAGAAGGTACAGAATGTATTAACCCCTGTCGCTGTAGAGAAAGGAGCTTTGTACATGAGGGAGCTGGAGAAGTGCCAGAGCACATGTACTCAAATATCAGTGCGTGCTGAAAGAAGCTGAGTCTGAGTCTACGAACTTTATCTCAGAGAGAAAGAGACAAGGCTTCTGACATTACTAATATGAGCGTGCAGCAGTGATAAATCATTAAGCTGAAAACTGACAGATAGAAAGAAGTTTTAAGACTTGAAAGTGGTTGTGCAGAAAAGCCAGAGAAGGTTTCTGGAAATTAAATATAAAGTGAACATTTGATGGATGAGTGCTAGACATTAAACTTGAGTTAATCTGGCACAGCGATATTACTGGATGTACACTGGAGGTTTGTTTGAGATAACAGCATAGTACTTAGAGCAGGAAAGAAAGGAGTAAATCTTTTCAAACTACTTGAATGGGCAGGACACAATAGATGGAAAAATTTAATCTAGGTTACTGAAGCTGCTGGAAAAATCACTAGGAAGCCACACAAGCCAATGACAGAGTTCCATAAAGACAGAGCGAAACCCAAAGGCAAGCTAATTTAAGGACAGAAGAAAAAGGTAGATTTGGGAGGTTAAGAGAAGACATCCACACCTCCCAGCACTACCTGGACCCTCAGACAGTGGCAATCAAATAGTGCACAGCACTTCAGAATCAGTCCTCCAAACCACAGATGAAAATAAGGGTGAGAATCTTTGAAACCATCTGAAATCATTAATACAGAGATCTATCTTGCATTTCTTAGAGAAGAACTAATTTCTATGAGTAGAAGGGTTATGGTGAAATCTTTGTCACACTGAAGTTGAAAGTGAAATTTCTGGCTTTTATTATGTGAGTCTGAAGAAAATATTTTAGCTAAGTATTTATAAACAATAACTTTCTATGATTATGTGCCTTTTACACCTTTTGGGAAAATCAGCAGGATACATGTAGATCAGATCACAATAGTTCCCATAATGCACAAACTGGACCTTGCATATGGCCAGCAGGTCGAGGGAGGTGAATCTGCCCCTCTACTCTGCTCTCATGAGACCCCACCTTGGAGTACTGCATCCAGCTTTGGAGTCCTTAGCACAAGAAGGACATGGACCTGTTGGAATGGGTCCAGTAGAGGGCCACGAAGATGATCAGAGGGCTGGAGCACCTCTGCTATGAGGACAGGCTGAGGGAATTGGGGTTGTTCAGTCTGGAGAAAAGGCGGCTCTTGGGGAGACCTTATAGCAGCCTTCTAGTATGTTAAGGGGGTCTACAGGAAGGATGGGGAGGGACTCTTTATCAGAGAGTGTAATGATAGGGTGAGGGGTAACGGCTTCAAACTGAAGGAGGGTAGATTTAGATTATATATTAGAAGAAATTCTTTACTGTGAGGGTGGACACTGGAACAGGTTGCCCATGGAGGCTGTGGATGCCCCATCCCCGGAAGTGTTAAAGATCAGGATGGATGGGGCTTTGAGCAACCTGGTCTAGTGGGAGGTGTCCCTGCCCATGGCAGGGGGGTTGGACCTACATGATCTTTGAGGTCCCTTCTGACCCGAACCATTCTATGATTATTGACAGAGTCCATGTGCTTTTTCATATACTTTGAAAAGTGTATTACCACACTTTAATAGTTTTGTCCCAAAACATTGATTGCGGATCATCTGGCCTACTAAATGCCAAATCTGCCCTAGTTGTCACACCGGAGAATTTTGCCAGACAATTCTCCATAGGCGGGAGACTGACTGATGATCTCTGCCTTTTTAAGTCTCGCAAGGACACTCTAGGTTCTCCTTTCATGAACACTCTTCTGTAAGAAGGGTAGATGTTCACAGAAGGCACCTCCTTACATCAAAACTTGACTCTAATACTTGCAGAAATGGTGAAATAGGCTTTTGCTATTCTTTCAGTCAAGACAAGAGCAGAAGCCACAACCACTGACAATAACAATCAGGACAATGGGTGTTTTCAATTAGTTTTGTGGGCAAAGATTGCTTTTTTTGCAGGTAAGATATGATACTACCTAATGATTTCTTTTGTACTGTTAACTCCTAAGGTCTTACCAACTTGATCAAGGATATAACACTGCCAGAGACTGTATGAGAGTTGCTATTAAATTCATCAGATTTAGCCATATACTAAACTGTTATGAAACCAATTAACTGCTGGCCTGAACTCATTTGGTCATCCTCAAATCATTTCCTGTCAAACATCTGCAGAGGATCAAGTTATTCTTCATGCTTTTGCCATAAAATTTTGCTCTTACTTCTTTAATCCATTTCTTTCACAGACTCTTCCTGACTTTTTTTTTTTTGAACCAGTTTCAATTTGAGGTGGAACGGTCTTTATATATTAACCTAGGAAAGTTCTGATATCATTACTCTTTGTGTATCAGTTCTGAATTCACTTCTATCCCAGCTATACATTTTTTGCTGATGCTGTTATTTCTGTAGAATGTTTTTGCTTGGACTCTCACTCGACTCCCACTGAAGTCATTCAGTTGGAATCTCCATCACTTTGAATAATCATTATACTGTGCAAAGGGAAGAAATATGCAACAACTAGACAGTAGGAAAAATGTCTATTACTTTACATTAAAATATAGCTGGATTGGGAATACGGCCAAACAAAATCAAGAATTCATAAAAATTAGCATAGCACTTTTTGGTTAGTTCTGCTGATCAAAAAGTTTGTATGTTTTGCCTTCTTTCAAATACATACCCCCATTTTCTAGTAAAACCTGCCACAGTAAGCATAAGGCAATAGCTTTTCACAAGTCCTAGATAGAAGTGTATTTTGTTCTGATACAAACTGCTTCGATAGAACTTAAGAAGTTTAGATGAGTAAGAAGTTGTACAAGGAGGAAAACAACTGAGCTAAAGACTTTGGAAGTAAACAAGAATCCTAAAAAGGAGAGACTGCAGATCCCATCTCCTCTCACCAACTGTATTTTTGCCCCTACTCCATGAAAAAGCATAAATCCTCTCCCACAGTCTGGCAGACACTTTCCTCTGTCTGTATTTAATCAACATTTTCCTATTACAGGCTCAGTTTTCCCTCCTTCAACTTTTATCACTCGTCTTTCATTAAGAAACAAATCAAGTTTTCTTTCCGTAGTTCTCTCATTTCTTCCAACTCAGTCTTCCTCCAGACATGAAAGAAAGATCACCTATCTGCTATGCCATCATGCACTAGCAGGTATAACTTGCTTCTATAAGCGTTGCAAATACTAGCTAACATTTTCCCCAATGCACCCAATGTGACGAATTTAAGAGTGCTTCAGCTTGAGAAATGCTATATGGAAACAGAAACACTATGTGGAAAATGTATAGTGTTAACAAATACAACATGACACAAGTATATACAGTAAGAAGAAAAACCCCACTGAAGTCAGAAAAATTTGCACGGGCTTCAAGGAGCTTTGGGTGAGGTCTTTGATGCTTGCTTTAGTAGGAGACAGAGCTAAAAGGGACAGGAGAAATGGGATCCTTGAAACTGTCCAGTTTATTCACAGAGAGACTATTTAAGGTCATATCAAGCTATTCTCGTCTGTGCTTGTTCTGTACATCATAAATAACCGCTGAAGGGAATAATCACTGTTGGGGTTACTTCATAAAGAAGATGCTATTTGGATTTTAGAATAACAGGAAATAGAGTTATATATTAAGCTTGAAATAGATTTTACTGTCCATACTAGATGAGCTTCTCATGACAAGCAATATCACTTTTCACCAGAAGGTTGGCTCCATGCAACCAGAAAAAATGAACTCCTCCTTTTCCCCTCAAAATATTTCAAAAGTTTTCATATATATGACCCACATTAGGGCAGAGTTATCAAGTCATTATATGCCTAATTATACAATAATATCAATTTGACCTTAGGTGGGAATTAATACTGCAAGCCTGTCTTGCAGCCAAGATGACATGAAATTATTATTACATATACAGACACATGCACACGCGCAATTCTTTCACTACTCAAAGTGGGGAAGTACAGGCAATATGATTTTTTAATGCAGGTTCAAAGACTGCTTTCATGGTATTCATGCTGGTATCTAGTGCTTACTGTATAAAGCAGTAAAGCAGAATACAGAACTAAAAGCAATACCTCTGTTGTAGCAACTCTCCAACATTCCTGAAAAAACTGGGCTTTCCCTTCTGTTTAACTTAACCCTGGGAAGCAGATTTAAAGTATTGACTTAAAGAAAATCTATACAATGGTGAAGTTAAATAAAAAAGTTGACTACTTTCAGAATATCACACAAGTCACATGTGTTATGATCTGACCTTCTGGAGCTGGTTTACTCGCATTTGTTTTTTCTGGATCCTTCACCTTGGATTTACTTGTTTCTTTTCTTCTTTCTATATCTTTAACTGAAAAGTAAGCAGGGGAAAAAAATAATCAATCAAACTAGAAACAGTGCAGTCAGAAGCATGTAATTATCTTCTTCCAGATAAAGAAGCTGCACACAACATCTTGCAATATGCTTAGGTAACAAGTGATTGTTACTGGGTTTCTGCTCCCTACCTTTGGGTTTATTCTTTTTATGAATCTTTCCCCATCCTATCATCATTAAAGTTCTCAGAAGTGACTCTCCTCACACAGGAGAGTCCAAATACAGTGACATCAGTACCTAAACCCACGCTGACAAGATCCACCACTGGAAATATAGTCCAGAAAATTGGCAGAGCTAGCTGGGGAAAGTCCAGCATTGCAGAGTTCCACTTCAAGTCATTCAACACAAAAGCACATAAGCCAACTGTTACATTATCCTCTTTAAAGAATCAGCTTAGATCCCATGCCCAAATCTGTGTTCAGGGCACCAAATATTCCCATGAGAGCAAAGTTGCTCCAAAGCTCAGACTTCAACAGTTTCCTGTCCCACAAGCGGGTGGGATACCTCCCCTATCACATTCCAAATCTCTCACAACAGCCAGGCAGAACCCAGCTTGATTAGCAATTCCTAATATTACATTGGTAGCCAGTATCACTCCACTCAGTCTGAAAGATTCTGGCAAAATCATTGCTAAAGTTACATATTAGAAAAAAAAAAATTCCTTTCAGAATTTCCTTAGAACTCTAATTGGTGTCAATGCCCCAGCTGTCTACAATGGGCAGGAACAGATTAAAAGAATGAAACAGAGAAAATCTCTCATAGAAAATAAGTTTCTACTCCAATTAAAATCTTTAATTTCCATAGAGCTGGATTCTGACCAACATTCATCCAAGCAGGCACTAAGCCTTATCCAGGATCAGAGTCTCTCTGTGCTACATCATTAAAAAAACCAAAACAACACACACCACAGTAAGAGAGTGAAAGAAGGTTATCTGTCTCTTGAAACACAAGAGATAAAATAGATAAGACAGGTATTCTGTTCTACAGGAGCGGAACGAAAGTCAAATGGATTTCGCTAATTTGCCAAATAGTAGATGAACCACCTCAAACAGCCGAGAGCGCTCTAAATTCCAATCCAAAATATAATCACAAGACCATCCTAAGGTCTTTGGAAAACAACAAGCCATTGTCAAACATCCGAGTGTGGCCTTCTCAGTGCGATAACCCTCTGCAGAACCTATGGCCCTTGCACTCCAGGTACAGAGGTAGGAAAACTGATGAAAAAATAATTGAAGTTTTGACTCCTCTCCTTACTAACACAGCATGTGCACCTGTACATCACCTCTACCTTTAATGAACAGTTGTAAGACTGATTCAGAAGCAAATTCAGGTGCACAAGCTTGCTGAGGAGTCAGCTTTTACCAAGGTAGGCTTTGGTTATTAGGTGGGTTACAGATAAAGCCATGATGACACCAGGTCTTACTCAGAAGTCTGGGTTTAATCCTTACCTAAACAAGTCTCCAACTAAAATAAGAGATGAAATTACCAGAATAATACTAGTCAAAAAGGATGCCATTACTTAGCCTTCTAAAGGCATTCCTTTGAGAAAAGGTTAAGAGCAAGCTAAGGAGCTGCTTGATGGCCTCCTCAAATGCTAGTGCTGTTGACCGGCAAGTCTCCAGGGAAACAACACAAAAGTCTGAAAATGTTCATAGGATACAAGTTGGTCACATCCTGACAGAGATTTCTGGATTTGGGAAAGACATTTCTGTCAGAATTCTAACCACATAGGAAGAACTGACAAGACGACAACAGTTTTACTCACATATTTACACAGACAAAAACCTTACCTAGTGCATGTTTTTACAGCTGTGTTTTAAAAGGAAAAATTTCCCCAGTGATCTTTAATTGCATATTGTGTACAATAACTTACAAGCAGCACTAGAAGAAGAAAGTATACCTGGCTATATAAAGAGGAATACTCTTTTAACAGTAAAATTTTATTGTAGGCTTGAGAATTCTTTGTACATCAGTTACAACTCAGCAGCATTAAAAACATACTTCCAATGCACTAAACCTGAGGCTATTCTCAAAGTTTTGTATATGTCTGACCTTTTTTCATCTCAAGAATTAGTGACTATTTGTCAGAGAAGGGGAAAAAACATGGAATACAGGATAGCAAAAAAGAAGGATTTGTATACGTGCTGTGTCTCCTTTTACTCATGCAAGACATCACATTGTCAAATAAACTCCAGTCTCATTAAGTACTACATGTTTTCACTTGCAGCAAAGAAACAGTATACTAAATAGAACATAACCCCCATATTCTTAAATCAAGTTCCCAGCTCTACTTTTCCTGAAGAATAGAGGTAATTTAAAAAGCAGCCACACCTAATATTACAGAAGTTGGTGTTGCTTTCTGTGGGCTCCTCTTTAATGCTAAAGTAATCTGTGGTTGTGTGGGTTTCCTAACCAGGATAGAACTTAAAGTAGTAAACACACAGCTGCAGTGACGAAAAGCTAAGCAGACTTTGACACACACCACATCAAGCAGCCAGCACATTCTGTCTTATGCTGGTTCTAAGAGAAAGGTGGTTTAGCAATGACAGTGGGAAAAATTCAGTGCTGAGGGAATTCAGTAGGCTTTCAACTGCACTCCCAGACTGTCACATTTTTATCTTTATCGGCCAAATCTCCACTGACTTTATTTAGCTGATCTGTTTCAGATGCAGATCAAGACAAATCAGCTAAGACATATATATCACTATGATACAGACATTAAGAGTATGTATAGATCGGATAAAAAAGTCTTAAGCATAATTTGTAAATATACTTGACAGTTAAAGACCAGTAAGAATTTAGCCTTTCATAGTATCATTGAACTAGCAACCAGTTGCCAGTTGGCACAGCTATAACAATGTTTTAATAAGAAGTTGGACAAAGGAAAGGAAATTTTTGAAGTATCAGAATTATAGCACTTCCCTTCTTGTTTCCGCTCCCTGAAGATTCTCTTCCATGAGATACTGGCTAATTTCATAAGAGAATGGGGAAGAAAAGGATTCCAAAACAATGGAAACAGAGAGCCCAACGCAAGAATCTCCCATGCAACAGCAACTGGATCGATTCCCACCTCCAGCTAGGTATGTACCAGTTAAAATCTGTGGCTCTGATTAGCCTTCCACCACAGAAAAAATTGTTCCATAAGTTATGTTAAATATCTGATAAATTCTGCATATCAGGCATAAAAAGACACTTACTTCTGAACTGGCCTTGTGCTGGCTTACTCTCCTTGTCTTCACTGAATGCAATGATCTGAATGGCATAGTTTTGATCTGGAATAAGACCTTGAATAATCGCTTTGGTTGCAGTGTTTTGAAGAATTAATTGATTGGTTTTTCCACCTGTAAGAGAAAAGACAAGAACCGCCACAAATATGTAACTTTTCTTATAGCACAGTAAATGTAATGACTTAAAACTAACTCAAGCTCTACAATTACCCAAGTATTCCCACTTTTGGGACTATCCATACAGCCACGCCAGAGGGCATCCCAGAAAAGCAACAATTCAGGCAGCCTGACGAGAGACACAGACAGTTTTCTTAGATAGAAACCCTCTAAGATCAACCAATCATCCTTTGTATCAGGGCCTCATGGAACAGCCACAGTGTCCAGCAAAACTATTGATTAAGAAGAAAGAAGCATTTGACAAAAAGCTGTCAAGTATGGTAACATCACACCCACAGGCTTTCACACTGCTCTGTAACTGGCTGACAGTTCTGACCCCATCACACCCACATCATCTCTGAACACCCTCTCTGCCCACTTCCCTTGGGCAAGGAAATTCTCGCGTATAAATATTAACCATTTATATGTATACATATATATAAAGATTGTATACATACATGTAAAAATATGTATTTTAGCTGTATGTTAAAAGTGTATCTTTATCTAAATTTAAATATATACAGAAGTAATACCTCTGCACAGGTAGCTTGATAATAGCCACTTTGTTACCTATTTTACATTTCAAGTTTTCATGCAAAAAAAAAAAGTTAAAACTGTGGGCTTTTTGTTTGGTTAGTTTTGGTGGGTTCTTTAAGTTTGGTCTAAAAATCTTTTTAGTCTTTTTTGAGGTGCTCACTATGGGAGAAGGCTCAGAGAGATCCACCTCTAAGCTCTGACTGGAACAGGGTCCTTATGATCTCCCTTGAACACTTCCTAGACTTCCTTACGCTCCACTGGAAAAAGATAAAGACAGAGGACACTAGCCTCAAAAAAGCTGTTAAGCCTTAAAAAAAAGAACCTTAAAAAAAGAACATAGACACTTTTGTTTTACCTGAACTTGGAGTGACAAGAAGCTTATATCCACTGAATTGCCCTTTAGGGGCTTTCCAAGAGATCTGTACACTGTCAGGACTGACTACATTATACCTTAGTCTTGTTGGTGGGGACACTGCAAGTGGGGAAAGAAAACAACATTTTAAATTCAAATAAAAAGCAACTGTCAATTTTAAACAAACAAAAATAAACACATATAGGAAGACAACACAAAATTTTAATTATAAAGGATGCAAGTTATTCAAAGTGTCACATATATCAGTTTATTAGTTTGTAAAATTACATCCCCAGTGCACTACTTCCCTCAGACATACCTTTTATTTATCTCTTTATAAAAACAAACTAACAACCTAACAGCAGAGGACAGGAAGACAAACAGTGTTAGATGTTAAGTGTCTAGTTTAGCAGGCAAAGCTGGTAATAAAAATGCTCTTTGTTAATATATGGTAATTAAAATTGCTCTCCTTGCTTACACTGACAATATGTGTTACCTAGGCTCCTTTACCTCACATTACTGTGGGAGTTTCCCCACATTTAAGGTCAGTCAGGGCCAAATTTTCAAAGCCTTGTGAAGACACAGTAACCAAGAGGAAAGATAGGCATGCACAAGGCAGGGGGAACATCAGCTGCTCAATTTGCAAACCTGGCCTAAGCAGCAGACACACCTGCCCAGCTGCAAGCGCTGCTTTGGTCTCATCAAGACTACTAGACATGGGTAGGCTAGTCAAGATTGAGAGAGGTGCAATCTGGAGATGGTAAGCAAATCTGCCTCCATTTAAATTGTGCCATCACCTAGGTTTCAAATAGAAGCAGCCAGTGAAGTGAATAAAAGCATGAAATGATTGAGAAAGAGGTGGTGTTTCAGTGAAGCAATGCACACAGAAACAACTGGAAAATCCACACTGGGTCATTCCTGCAATATCAGTAATATTGTACCTATGTACATCAATTAGCCTTTCACAGCTTTGCATCTCTCCGCTCAGGCAAGCTCCACCGATGTCAGACAACACTCTATAGAGCATTTCTGCTCTGCTCCAGGGTACTCTGCATATCCCTTCTTCACAGCAAACAACTGAAGCAGAGCTACTAGGTGTGCAGCCTGTGCTATCCAAGGCTGTCAATAAGGGGAAATCTTTATACATTTCATTCAGAACTAACTGATCTAGAGGGGAAGGCAGCCAGGGAAGCTATCCAGAGGCTGAGCAACAGAAAGTGCTAGAAAAGCTTAGCAAACTCCTCCATTAACCTTACCCGTCCTCTTCCCGCTACCTCCACAGCCCCCCTGAAGTTTTTCCTTCATTTTTCAAACCCTTGGTGCCCCTGCCACTACCACCCTTAAGGTTTCTGTTGATAAGTCCAAGAAAAAAAGGAAACTATCTGCAGGCAAGAAGGGTCAATCTCTTGCCCAGATAGCTCTTAAGTGACTATGCTCATGCCACAGTTTGTTGGTCCACTACATTTAAGAAGCCAATAGTTCTCATATTTCTGAGATTTAAGGACTGCAGCACACGGAGCATCTGAGTCAACAGGCAGAATGTGCTATCCAACAGTCTCTGGCCTCTCCATTTGACCTGCTACAGTCAATGCAGCTCTGGCAACAGCAGCAGCCAAAGACCTGTCCTGAACTGATTACTTTTTCCTACGTGCTTCTTTTTCCAAGAGTTTGGGGGAAGAAAGAAATAGAAGGAATGAGGCAGGCTGTAGTTTTGAGATTCGGGGTGGTGCTTTTTAATGCCATCTAACATAAAAAATACTTTGGGTCTTAGAAGTAAAAATCTGGAGGTTAAATACAAGAGGTATATTTCCTTGCATACAGCCTCTCAATCCGTAGGGACAGTTTTGCCAGAGCAAAGGCAGGTCCTGCAGTTCTCTGCCTTGAGGGACTTAACACCAGAACACAGGAAAGAGAGTACGTAAGCACCAAGAACAACAGCTTAGTAACACCTCCGCACCATCAAAGACTTCGGAGAACATGCTTAAGAGAGGCAGGGAGACAGAAACAGTAGGTAGCACACCAATTCCACACACTCAAAACTGTTCCAATTCGCAACACTGGGCTTACACCCCAACAGTGCATTTCCCCAGGTGCTGGGCACAATCTTGTCGGACCTTGTCTTCAGACTGCCTGTCACCTCCCTGAAGTTCAGAGAAAGAGAGGCTGCCAGTAAGAAGTGTGTGCAGGAATCACTGCAAACAAAATCAGTTCTTTGAAAATTTGGCCCTCATACTGTAAAATGTTTTGCTGGGCAGGTTTCTGCAAGAACATTCAGCATGCTATAATTGTCATAAAATTACAAAGACTATGGCAAAAAGTTTTGAAAGCCAAGCAGACTGTAGTTATGGATTACAGCTTTTAATTCATTCTCAAGATTCATTCTGTCTTTGAGCTATACATAAATCACAATGAATTGGGGCTGAATGAACAAAGAGTGACAAATCATACCTAGAAGTTTGCAAAATATGCAATTCCTTTTATTATTTATTTTGTCTAAGGAATAGCAAGTAAACTTCAGAACAATGACAGTATACAAGTGTAAGAATGCTGCACATTTTACCAGGATTAAGTGGTAAATTTGCATGGGGATTAAGAGGCAGAGCAGAGAGCAACAAGCACCAAGGAATGACAAAAAGTTATCGTGTCTTAGGATTTCAGAGTTCATTTTCTCTGCCTTCTTCTTCCTTCCCCGTCATTCCATTCCATCCTACTTTAACAGTTTATGAAAGGACCTTCTAACAAAGAAGCATAGTTCTGGCCTAATTGCTATTAGCCATCACCAAACCAGGTAAATTTTGGGAGCCCCTAAAAAACAATCACAGATCTCACAAGCAAAGAAGGACACAATCACCAAAAGTTTTTCTGTTTACTACAGTTACAATGTGAAAGACTAGAAAAGTTTGTGCCAGAATAGTCTTTACATAACTAGTCAATTTTCACTGGGTACTTTTTGTTTCAAAGATGGCAGTGCAGGGGAACAGACATTCCCACACAGCTATTAACCATAAGGAAGAAAAGATTTATTCACCAGACAGATACTCAACTGTGTCTTAGTTGTGCAAAGACTAACTTTCTGGCACAGAAAAGTACATATAGCTAAGGAAGTTAAAAATCTAACACTTGAACAGACAACAAAATATTGATGGGAATCACTACACGTTCACCAACCTGAAGAGGATATCTTTATTTCTTTGGACCTTTATGGTCTGTGGAACAAAATCTCACTTCTTGCAGAAAGGGAAAAAAATTAATCCAAGCTGAGTCAGTTAACTGATAAAAATCAGTAGCTAGAGCTTGTTAAGTGGTTTTACAGGAATGCAAAAGTGAATGGCCGTCAGCAACATTAGAGCAGTCACCCAATACAGACAAGTTCAAGGCTTTGGTTTATGCCACCAGATAAATTAGCACTCCGAATACATGGCTCTTGTGGACAACTAGGGAAAAAATGCTTTGAACTATTCAGTATCTTAATGGAAAGGAAAAATACCATAAGTTGCACATGTGTAGGTCTCCAAGACATCCAATACTCTAAGATTGGATACTAACTAAACCATGTAGCTTCCAATTTACTTGTGTCATAAGAATTGAACAAGTTAATATGCCCTGCACTTACATTAGTAACACATGGAAATTATTGCTACATAAAGAAAAGTTTCCGTCTTTACATACAGAAGGAAAATTCTTAAAGCAAGTTACTCTATGAATAAATGGAAAATTCGAAAGTATTCTTCTTGCCCAGCACTATTTTTGTGCACTATATAAGAACATAAACAGACAAAAGCTGGATTTTTTTTGTTGCTGTTGTTTAAGCGACATTACACTGAATGAGGAAGAAATAGCAGTGATGACAGAATAATTGTTGTTGAGTAAAGACTGAATGGCACTATATGTTTTATAAGGCATTCGGGCAATAAACGAGATAAACCCATGTAGCTCAACACAGATAACTCCTCAATTGAAGGAATAAGTTGTCGCTTCAGGACTGTTGACTTCAGTCTCCCAAACACATTCTCCTTTCCAAGAAGTCACACTGCACACCTTCACCTGAGCATCTTTGCCAAAGGAAGGAACCACAAGCTGGAACTAGTACCAGCTCTTCCTACACCTTGGCAAAGTGTGCAATTTCTTAAAACAGACAAACATACTGTTATGCTGTATTACATTGTAAATGGTTAGCCAGCTGCTTGAACAGTTTGCTGCAAAGGGTGGCAACCTTGAGAAAAGAAAGGATTTGAGAAACATCTTGTTACTTGAAGTGTAGCAAGAGATATTTTTATACTGCAAACATGAAATAGAGACTTCATATCACCTCTTTCAATAACATAACAGCCATTTTGAGCCAAGGCAATAGTCCACTTAGCTTAGTATCACACTGCTGACAGCACTCAGCAGCTGATGCTTGCCTAAAGAGGGTAAGAACAAGGGAAGTATTGTTCTTATTCATCAAGTACACCAACTCTAGTTTCTGCTGGTGTGAGGATTGTGGAAAAAACTCTCTCTGACCTTCATTTTATTGTATTAATAGTTCGAGAGTTTTCTCCCTTACGTATGACCGATTAAATCAAAGTTCAAGGAAAAAAAAAAAACAAAAACAAACAAACACAACACAGAATGGTTTTCCAGGCTCAAGGAATTTTGCAAAACTTTCTGGAGATGAATCTCAATCCCCAATCCTGTTTTGCAAATCTTAACCATATGTCTTAGGACTGAAATACACAGAGAAAGGACAAACCATATGCTTTGCTTTATTGGCTCATTAAGTCACAAACATTCTGGACCTCATTTCTGACCAGAACTGATGTGTTGAACATTGGGAACATGTATTTCTTCATTCACCTCACATCGCCCACATGAAATATTACCGCTTACATGTGTCCCTAAGTTCTGGAAGAAGCTTGTAAAATGCTTGCAGATTTCCAAACATCCAAGATGGTATGCTTCCCCAACACTTCAGTGCCACGCTGACTGGACAGCACTGCTACTTGCATTTACCAGAACTTGGAAAGCCTCAGGTTGCCACTACTATCTGAATGCGCTTGTGAATAATGCATTACACAAGACGCTTTAGAAGAGACCCAGGATGAAATTCTGCTCCCAGTTATGCCTGTGCAGTCTCATTTCAAAGGGATTACATAAATATAAAGTTGACAGAAACGCCTTTCTTTAGAAATCATAAAAACTCATTGGCACACTTCCTCCCTTCTTCCCCAAGCAATACGGTAAATTTTCTCTAGAAGTCAAACCACTGTCAATATGATCCAACAAATATTTAAGCCTAACAATTTCTGCAGTACATTTTAATACCCACTAAGGAGATTTATAAAAAAAAAGCTGCAGAAGTAGTCTATAACATTTAACAGTCTTGTGCAATCCTGTATGATGTGTTACAATAGCTACTGTTCCAACAAAGAAAAAAAAATAAGCATTCCATACAAGCTTAATATCATAGCTGGTCCTTCAAACTTTTTTGATTACATAGAAGACAGTCACAGCAATTTCTGATCAACACTTTCATGTACATAAGAGTAAAAAAAATGTTCCATATAACTCATTTTGAGACATCTGAATTTGCAGAAAGATTTTCCCTATTTGAGATACCAGGTTCAAAGAACACACATGAACACATAATTCCACCCACCCCCGCCCCCGAGATCAGCAGCAAAACTGCTTCATTTCAGTAGTACTGGATCCATGTCCTATTAAGAGGGAAGTAACACTTGCACTTGGAATAAGGAAGTCTATTCCTGCACATCAGAGTAAAAAGCTCCATCTTCTTATTTATGGCTTACCTTGTCCCTGAGCATCACTGATGAAGAAAGCTGTGACAGCTAAAAAAGCCAAGAGGAAACAGCTCTGTGTCTCATACCGACAAAGCATCTTCTTTCCCTCAATACACACAGTATCAGCAGATCTGAAAACACATAGAACAAAAAGATTTATTAAAGCTGCAAAGATAAGGCATCCACTTCAATGAAAAGTGTGGGCAAAATCTGGATTCCATTAAGAAAAATAGGAATTTGCCACAGACATCATTGCAGCCAAGATTTCATCCTGACAGCAGTTTTACAACCAAAGCATGTTTTACCTGAAAGACACAAAGAACCCAATTTGGACTACTCAACAGTTCTGAAAATTCAGTGCATGTAAAGAGAAAATTGATATTCTTTGCTGAGCTTACATGCGTACTGGAAATAGAGTTTGCTATGCATAACGAGGTAACATGGGTGTCTCTATACAGTCCAGTGTTGCAACCATCAAGATACTTGTGGTAGAGAACTCTGAAGCCCTCAGTAACAAAGTAGGAGTAAAACTGTCATCTACTTTATATCCAGAATGGCATGTTAAATTATGTATTTCAGGATTCTGTAATAAAAAAAAAAAGACATAACTGCTCTGCAAGCCTACCATAAAATAGGAAATACATATACTCAATAACCCCAGTGAAATAATCATTGATCAGTTCAACTGAGCAATTTTGCACATCAGTTGTCAAAAAATGCAGAACTTTGTCCTAGGGAAACACAAGCCCTCTTCTCACTGTCCTCTACAGCCTACTCTGTTTTTCCTTTTTCTAGCTTATTGAACTTATTCTGTGCACTCTGTTGTACTCCCTGACACTTTCAGTGACTAAAGCAGACACACCTCAGAAGGCATGCAGTGTATCAGCTGAGTAAGCACTAATTCTATTTGTAGGTAATGCCATGGTCAAAAATATTTACTCTAACTTAATCAGTTAGGAACATCAACACTTTGGAGTGCAGCACTATATGAGCGTTCCAGGTAGTCTTAGGTGAATAGTTGGGTTACAGGAAGCAATTCTGATGCCAAAGAACAAGTTCCAGACAGGGTAATTTATCTGCTCACAGAAGCCAGGTTAAAAACAGTACAAATTTCAATACCTGAACTTGGCCTTTAGCACTTTCCAGTACAGTTATTCAACATATAGAGAAGTACCTCTCAAGATACATCATGTTCATAACATTGTTCTTATAAGTGTTTATCTACCACTCAACTTTACTGCACTAGTTTTAGCCGATTTTCTGGGCCAGGAATAAGAATTTCTGCTGCCCTCTCCTGTTAGTATTTAACGGGAGAATTAAATTAAGATGAATCATAGTTGATTTCTTACTGTCAACAGAGTCAACATCTGAAGGCTTACTTTGGTAGCTTTTGGTTTATGTATTTCTGTTTTGCACACCCCTCCCATTTACCTTCCGTGTGGTTTTCTCTAATATTCCCAAGATACCATCATTGAAATTTGCCTTCCGTGTTTTCATTGTCTTCTGAGTAAGGCACAAAGCAAGTGGTTCAACCACTATATAACACAAAAGGCAGGCTGAAGTACCTCAACCATTATTAAACAGATAAGACCTACATCTCCTTTTCTCTTCAAGTATTTACAATTTGCCAGGACTTGGTAGGTCTACCGTTGCAAATCCCAGTCATGAATGCTTCATGTACCACCTAGAAAAATATAAGGGGCTTAACCATTGTGAATTCCATTCCCACAGAAGGCTACCTAAGTTTTAGACAAATTACCAACAAATTTCACACTACTTAAATGTATATTTTGAATCCTTCTCTTACAGCATAAACCACCCAGGACAGAGGCAAATAGCTAAATCCAACAGCAAAAATGTGCACCAAAACCTGCCTTAGGACACATCCTCCAGATGGAATTCAGAAACCTGAGCAAAGCGCCCAGGTTTCCTCCTACATGAGCACAGAGCCAGACACCCAAGGACTGTATCCAGACCAGCCAGCATGGTCAGCAGACAGTTGCCTAGTGACAGGCAATAGGAAAAACTAAGACAGTTAAGCCTTAAACAGTCTGAAATACATCCCTTGGGTGTCTTACATTGGGTATCGAGGCTTCCCTCCTCACACAGGAATACAACCTGGTACAAGTAAACGCAGACTCTTCAAAGAACAGCATACACCTCATTCTTCAATGCAGTCACTACTGACAGTGTGTGGGTTTCTTTCCATGTAATAAACTAGACATTACAATATTCACTCACAGTGATGGCTCAATTCCCCATTTGACATAAACCCTCCTCCCAAATAAGGGCTATAAATACTAACTGGCAGGTAATCCTTCGTAGAAACACTCTCCACTGCTGCTTTGAGACACAAGCCATTGCACAGAGAAGGAAGATTTAACTGGGATACATACAACCGGAGCTGGATAAACTAGGCACAAGTTCACCTCCGCAATGACCCGCACTCCAAGGTTCACTCAACTAGGACAGGTAACCACACGTCTGCACCCACCTTGTGGCTGACATCAGGGAATAAAAAGAAATAACCTCTTCTTCCTGCTTTTTATATATTTCACCTTTTACTAACTAGTTGGTACAACAGTGATTTGACAGAACAGCCCTGTCAGCAGAAACCAAACCCTCCCAAGCCGAGGGCCCTGCCCATGAGGTGAGCCCCACTCCCACCATGCCCACAGCTCCTCTGCCGGATGGGCTCCAGGGTGGGATCCTGGGCAGCTGCCCCAGGCCTGGCACCAGGGCACGTTCTCCCGAGGGAACAACCTGCCTCCGAGACCTCCTAACCCGGCAGAAACCCCAGGCACATCTCCATGCTTCCCACCGCCCGGGCTGCAGAAGCGCCCCCAGCCCAGGTGAGGAGGCACAGCCCTGGCACCCTTCCGCACGGCAGGCAGAGAAGCGCTGCCCTCCCGAACGGGAGCCCGGGATTCATTTCTCCTATCTCATTATGAAGCGGGGTGGTCCAGTGCCCGCCCCGTTGGGCGAAACGAAGACCGCGACCTGCCCCCGCACCATCGCGGCCTCGAGGGAGCTGCTCGGCCCGCCGCCATGGCCGCCGCCTCCACAGGAGAAGGGCGGGAAGGCAGTGCAGGGGGCCGGCGGCGAGGTGGGGACCCGGAGGCGGTGCCGGGACCCGGCGGGCGCGCTTCGTTCCCTTCTCCGCAGCCCTCGCAAATGCGGCTCCAGCCCGGCCTGAGGGGCCGCGCCTCAACCCCCGCCTGCACTTCGGGCACCAGCATCCACCGGCCTCCCGTTGGAAAGCGCGTCCCCACCCTCGGCAAGTTAAGATAGGGGCAGCGCGGAGCTCGTTGTTGCCGCCGAGCTGAGGCGAAAGACCGGCCCTGTGAAGGGCAGGGACTGCCCGCCGGGTACCTCTCCCCCTCCGCCGGGGGCAGCCCGCTGCGGCGGGGGCAGCCTCGCCGGGCCGGGCGAAGCGATCTGCCTCGGCGCGCCGCGGGCAGCGGCCAGACCCCCCGTTTTACAGTGGGGCTGGTTATTTTATTTTAATTAAAAATAGGGCTTTTGCGGGAGTTTCCGAGGGGCTCCCGCCCCGCCTCAGACTCGCCACTCCCCACCCCTCCTGCACCCAGCTCTCCCTCCGCGGCTCCGCTCCAGACGCCGCGGGGCGGGGGGGGGGGGGGGGGGTGCAGGCAGGTGGGTGGGAAGCCATCCCGATCCCGAGCCCCGCGGGATTTAAGCCCCCGGAGCCGACCAGCCCCAAGCGCGCCTCGCCCCAGCCCCGGAGTGGAGTCGCGGCGGAGCTCACACCGACCTGTGCGGTCATCGGCGGGGGGGTGGCCGCTGGGCTTCAGGCGGGGCTGCGGGCGCTGAGGGAGAGCCGCTTCCCTCCCCTCCGGCCGCTCTTCCCGTCGCCACGCCGCATCCGATAAGGCGAAAGGGGTAGAGAAAGGAGGCGGGCAATTATAGAGCAGAAGGTGGAAAGAAGGAGGGGGGGCCAGAAAAAAAAAAAAAAAAA
Organism: Chroicocephalus ridibundus; assembly: GCF_963924245.1. Taxonomy (NCBI): domain Eukaryota; kingdom Metazoa; phylum Chordata; class Aves; order Charadriiformes; family Laridae; genus Chroicocephalus; species Chroicocephalus ridibundus. The sequence goes on along the minus strand of NC_086285.1, from coordinate 154,999,288 downwards.
AAAGACGATGTCTGCGATCCAACCCTCCGCCCCCGGGCCCGGCGGCGGGGGCCGGCCAGGTGCGCGGGGAGGCAGGGCCGGGGCGGGCCCGGGGGCGGAGGGGGGGTCCCGGGCAGCCTTACACGGCAGGTGCTGTGCCTCTCGGTGTCCTCTTTCCTCCGGTTTTTGCTACCTTTTAACTCATTTTCCTCTCCTCGCCTTCCTCTTCGTTTGAAATGATTGAGAAGGTGCCTGTTCCGGCTCGGAATGCGAGTGTCCCCCGGTGCCGGGTATTGCCATGTATGGATTAATGATTCATCGGGGAAATATTTATATTAAAGTGTTCCAGTAATTGTCTGGCTTAGCATAAACCCGCATTAAAGACATCGTAGTATATATGCACGTTTTTGCCATATGCATAGACATTGGAATTGCGGAATCTATATTCGTATAGAAATACGAGTTACCCTGTGGTATATTCTACTGAAATTACAATTGAGGTACTGCTCACAAAGTGCCAAGAATTTAAGAGGTGAATGAAAATATTCATTACAATGTGCCTGGTCATCTGTATAAAATTGCAAATGACTGCAGTTAAGAAAGAGCAGGCGCAGGTGAGGCAGAGATGTGCATCCCTTTTTTAATGTCAGTGGGAGCCCCTTCCCGGGAAGAGGAATGCAGTCAGTCCCGGGGGGGTGACTGTGACTAGACTTTGCAAAACAGGACCTTCTGTTGCCAAGTAAGGTTCCTAGTCCTGCAGGCTCTTGTCCAGTCACAGTGCACAGCTATCTTTCCTCTGAAACTGCAGAAGTGTTTGAGCTTTAAATAAACTCTTTTATGTCCGTTTGTTTTCTATACCAATGGTTTAAAAGAATTCCTAGATCTAAAAAGCCATCCCTAGATCCTCTGCAGTTACTCTGATACACCGCCAGCTGTGTGCAGTGGCTATCACTTTGTACCAGTCAAGAGGAGAATAGCTTGCAGGATAACGATTCCTCTGAAGCAATAAGATGTTCAGATCATTGATGCTAAATGTGATCCATTTTGTACCGTTTCAGTCCCTAATTTATGTATTTAGCTAAACAATAATGTCCAGAAGACAAGCAGATGAATAGGTCTATTTGCAATGCCCTTGAAGACTCAGTAAATGTAGAAAGATAAATCAGCCTAATCTATGACTGCTTGCTGGCTTATGTATTTCGGGGCAGGACAAGAAACGGCCTGCCAAAGGGCGACTCTGACTCCCTCTCTCTTTTTTTTTTTTTTCTTTTTTTTCCTGCCTCTTTTTTTTCCGGATTTATAATGTAGTATACAAAGTCCACGAGCACCCTCCTGTGGCTGCATCTAGTCACAGTACTGGGACTCACAGTAAAGTCTTGAGGATCCCACAGACCGATAGATTCTGTAACTCTCTGGAGCCTTCAAATGACTTTATACTTTAATTTTTAATTACCTGTTTGCATCCACAATGAAACTAATATTTTTAGTTTATGCAAAGTATATGTTTTCAAGGGTAACAGCTGATTATATTAATATCAGTTTATTTTCCTGATTTACGATGCTATTTTTACACTATTTGTCCCCTTTTTTACAGTGAATCATGCTTGTCACCTTTGAGCTTTACTCAGCTTCCTCTGGAGAGTACAGTAGATCTCGCATAATTCCAAGGAAGAGCTCATGTTGTTCAAAAGTTCAAGCTAGAAGTTAAAAGGTAAAGCTTCCCTGGAAGAATTTGTATAAGTTGCACATCTGGAAATAGAGTAAGATCACAATACGCACAATATTAATGTTCAAGTGATTTACCAATATCTCCTTCTCGTCTTTCTTCCAAAAAAGACCCCACAGAGTTTTGAGAGGAAATTTGCTGAATGTGAATTGGCCCCATGAATTTACCTTCCACTATTTTGAGTTGTGATTTCAAAAGAAATAACATTGATTTACAGCCACCACATTTTAAAAGTATTCAAACCAACAAGATACTGTCCATTCTTTGCTTGGCTAGTATAGATTCCATGAAATTTCCATAAATAGGATTACATGGGAATGATATTGAAAACGCAGCTGGAAACAATTCCACTAATCCAAGGCCAGTGCCACAAATAACAGAATTAGTGTGGGCTGGTGAGCTCAAAGTGAACTGGGCTGAATATCTGATAGTGCAATTGAACCAAGTAATGGATCACTGACAGCAGTACTTGTGGGAACTGAACAGAAACAAAAACAATGGATATTTTGGGTGCCTGTGGGGAAGAATTTTGCTGTAATTATCAATCCTCATCTTTTTTGAATATCTTCTGCTTTTTAGAATACCTAGAATATTTTTCTGACTTTTTCTGATATATTAATAAATGCAATGCTAATTGCGGTACCGTTTTTGACAAGACTTTTGTGAAATAAGAATATCAAGTTTGGGGAATATTTTTGAATTGCAAATAATTAAAAACTAATCAAGTCTTGTATTATTTTATTACAATGATGTTTTTAAAGGTGACTAGTGTTTTCATATCCTAAACTAATGTATCTTACAAAGAGATGTACATTTTTAAATGCCCTCTTTCCCCTAGCATCCAAAATCTCCAGTCATATTCAAAGATTTTGACTATGTATATCCATATCCATTTGACTTGAACTAGTCCCTAGGCCTAACAAAATTCCTAGAAATACTTTTTTTCCTGCTATTAAAAGAACTGAAGAACACAAAGACAGAGGTAATTGAGGTAATACTTGAGGTAAAGCATAGGTGACTTTTGCTTTAAATTTTGTAATTCTTATTAAATATGATCAAATAAATCTTATTAAAAGTTCATATTAAATATGTAATTCTTATTATATAAACGTACATACAATGCTCTTTGGAAGGGGGTTTGCCAAGATCAGTCTGTCAACGCTTGCAATAATTAAGTGATTTCTGTAGTCATGTGCTGAGAGATCAGAGAAGGACTTAGGACTGTGTTCTTCCCAAATTAAAAACACAAAAAAGACCTGTTTTAATGAAAAATGTAATTGTGATACACTATCTTTTACATATTAGCCATGCTTGCTTTTCAAAGTTTCTTGTCCTCAGTAGTTAAAACGATGTCACAGTTATTTTGTGATACGAATATGCAGTGAAATGTCTTCTGAAAAGGGTAGTTATGTTTTGTTAAATGTTTTTTTTCTAGTGACTTACTTTGTGCTACAGCTGTTTCTCTCTTATCAACCCCACAAATGTGTCTTTTTACAGCTCTGTTTTTAGGCAGGAACTGCCAGAATAGTCCAGCTTTGCTTCGTTATCGGTTGGCGTGTCTGATGAGTCATTTTCATTTCCTTGATACCTTTTAGAAGATTTCAGTGCTGTCAGCACTTTAGTGAGCTGCTAGGTTTATTCATCTGAAGCTTATTACATATAATGAGGTAAGTGAAAGGGATCCGTAGGAAGCCAGATTGATGCCATGGCCATTGAAGTGTAACTGTTCGTGTTTAGGGTTGGTCCTGCTCCTCCAAATGTGCAGGGAAAGGAGCAAAACTAGCAAAGGGAGCATAGGGAGATGGAAATATACAAGTATTTCTTGGTCATTTATTTTTCTGTTCATCTCTCAGTATGAGGGTTCCCAGAAGGTAACAGGAAGAACGACGAGTTTAGTGTTTTGTAAAGTTAGGTTGTCATTTTGCATTCTAATTGGATCCTTTTAGATTTGTGAGGTGAAATTCATCTATCCTGGGTTTACACTTAAACATCTGAGCTGGTTGCTGAGCCCTTTTCTGGCCAGTGCTGAGGAACAGACATGTTACTTGTATGATTCTGGAGACACGGGTGGGAGCTAAGCTCCCTCTTCTTAGCCTCTGGCAAGTGTAGCTTATCCAGATCCATTTAGGGAGAGAGTTCAGCCACACATTATAGTCCATGACCAGCAGGGAGGCTGAGTTCAGCCTGCCAAGAAATTAGCCCCAGCCATGGGTGTAATTCCTACACCTATAGCCTCCCTGCAGCTGCAGTGAAAAGGCAGTCCACCAGAGAAGTGACGTTCTCCTCTCTGATGCGCGTATGTGCTCGCACAGTAGGGGCCCACCTTACCTCACTGGACATGGAGGGCTCACATGTGCTTGTTCTCCCTCAGGCTGTGAGGAGAAGAAAGAGTTTCCTGGTCTCTTGCTGGGCAGTGTTCTGGATCCATGAGCATTACACAGGATCACAGACTCACTGAGGTTGGAAGGCACCCCTTGAGATCATCTAGTCCAACCCTCCCTGTTGAAGGAGGGTCAGCTAGAGTAGGTTGTCCAGGGCCATGTCAAGTTGAGTTATGAGTATCTCCAAGAATGGCGACTCCATAGCCTTTCTGAGCAACCTACTCCAGTGTTTGACCACCTTCACAGTGAAAACAAAAAAGGGGACTTTCTTGTGTTCAGATAAAATTTCTCATGTTTCACGTTGTGACCATTGCTTTTCACCCTGTTTCTTGGCACCACTGAGAAGAGTCTTGCTCCCTCTCCTTCCTTCCCTCCCATCAGGTGTTTATGCATATGGATAAGATGTTCCTGAACTTTCGCTTCTCTCAGCTGAACAGTCTCAGCTCTCTCAGCTTCTCCTCTTATGAAAGATTCTCCAAGCCCTTATCTTTGTGGCCTTTCACTGAACTCACTCCAGTAAGTCCATGTTTCTCTCGTACTGGGGAGCCCAGAACTTGACCCAGCATCCAGATGCAGCCTCACCAGGGCTGTGTAGAAGGGAAGGATCACCTCCCTCAACCAGCTGGCAATTCTCTCTCCCATGCAGACCAGGAGGTTGTTGGCCTGCTTTTCTGTGAGGGCACATTGCTGGCATAGTTTGTCCACCAGGACCTCCAGGACCTTTTCTACAAGGCTGCTTTTCAGACAGTTGGCCACCAGTGTGTACTGATGCCAGGAGTTATTCCTCTACGGGGGCAGGACCTTGTGCTACCCTTTGCTGAACTTCATAAGGTTCCTGTCGCACCATTTCTCCAGCTTTCTGAGGGGTAGCACAACCCTCTGGTGTATAAGCCACTCCTTCCAGTTTGTTACTATCTGAAAACTTGTTTGAGGTGCACTCTCAAGCATTGAAAAAATTAAATATTATTGGCTCCAGTCAACCCCTGGGGTACACCACTAGTGACTGACCTCCAGTTGGACTTCATGCTGCTGACCACAACCCCTTCAGCCCAGAAATTCAGCCAGTTTTCAATTCATGTCACCATCCACTTATCCAGCCTGTGCTTCATCAGTGTGTCTATGTGGAAGTTATGGGAGAAAGCATTAATAAACAACATTGCAGTCAAAATGCAAAATCTGTAATCACTGCTCCCTCTTGTTCCCAGACTGCGTGCCGAGACTTCATCATCCGGCCCAAGAGAGCGCTGCACTTGATGGGCAAATCCTGGGAGACTGCCAGCACGGAGGCAAGAGGCAGGAAAGAGGAAAGGCCAGACTTTACAATGTTTGGATCTACCAGCAGCTGGAAATAGGTAGGCAGAAACACGGCATCAGTCTGGCAAGAGGGAACATAGATTTCTTTTCACTGATTACGCTGCAGTGCAGATTAAGTTGCAGCCCACCAGTGGTATGATATAAAGCAGTGAGGAAAGGGTTCCCCCCATTTTTTACTGAATAAGCAGAAGACCTACAGATTCTGGCTGTCTGTGCCAGAAGTAATTTTCTTTGGAATGAAATCCAGGCTGAAATGAATATATAAACTCAGTAAGAGCTGGAAGCAATACCATGGTGGTCTCTGTAATATATACCTTGAGTAATGAATACAAGAGATGTCTGGAACAAGGAAGAATTCCTTTCAAAATAACATGTATCTTAAGCTATTGCCTGAAAGAAGCAGAGCTTTTTGTTTGTCTCCTATTGAGCTTCTTGTCTGAGCTTCTACCCTATATACTCTTGAACACTATAACTACACATCTCTGGTCTGCCTCAGTGTACTTTAAGCACTTTTCTAATACACGTGTCCATGAGAGTAGAATTCTTGACAAGTGGAACAAGATTTGTTAAATGCTGTCCAATGATCGATTTTTCCAGCTTGTTGATTAATGTAAAACTAGGAATTTTCAGTTTTTCTTATTTGCAATTTTTAGAAAAGCGTGTCTGTTCACTAGACTGAAAAATCATTACGGAGTTATATTCTAGAATAACATCACATGACAACACACAAGTTATTTTTGCCACTGAATAAACACCTGAACAAAACTCTCCTTTAAGACAGCAATTTGTTCACAGATTTTATTCATCTAAACTGTTTTCTTTGGTCAGTTTTAAACAGCCTGGTTCTCTTTGCTGCTTTTGTTTTAAGGGATTTGAAGTGGATGAAGAGATTCAGAGAAGGGTGCTTTGTTCCCCTACGTATTTTTAAGCATTACAATTAGAATTTTCAAGAACAGAATTAGTTTTCCAATATTTATTTAAGCATATGTTAAACATATAAAGTTAGCTTTCCACACGTAAAATATTGAATTGACCTTAGCAGAAATTTTATGAAAGAGAAATGGTACTGCGATTTGTATTTGCCAAAGAGAAAGCTGCTGTTGTAAAAAATCGTAGCCTGTGTTTCAAAATAATTTTATACAAAATGTAAATAAGAAAGCCAAGAAAATATGAATATTTTATTAGTTGCAAACAGCTCTATAAAATTAACCCCACTCAAATATACTCACTGAAGAAATTCAGTATGCCTTCCACTTTTGTATTTCAGGAGCATTTAAGCAGCTGAAATAACTGTCGGTAAATTATTCCAATAAACATCAATACTAAATATCAGTATACCGGAAATCTCACTTTATCAGGTATGAGAAGGAGAATTTACATCAGTTTTAAACATTTTTTTCAGTTGTGAAGCAGTAACAGATGGGGGCAGTCTTGGACAAAAATCTCTTTTTGTATTAACAAACCTCTGTCTTTCTAGCTTCTGTGTATCCAAGTACTATGCCTGCTAAAAAACCCCCAACTTTCTAAGTCCCCGTGCTTTGATCTACATTGTAAGAGTCGAGAAAGGGTCAGCTGTGAAGACCTGTATTACTCAGCTTCTGTGCAGAAGGGCTCCGCTCAGCCAAAGCCAACTTCTATAAAGCTCCTCTATGGAGAAGAAGGTGCTACCATGGGATGGACTATGGTGCTGCTCAGGATTTTTGCTGAAGTCGTAGAGTAGTACCTACACTGTAGTACCTACACAGTTGTCAACGAGCTGTCCCTAAGGCTGAGATGGCCATTTGCTGTCTCAAGATATGCAAAGAATTGTTAGTATAAAGTGAGGTGTCATAGTGCCATAGAGTGGTTTGGGTTGGAAGGGACCTTAAAGATCATGTAGTTCCAACCCCCCTGCCCTGGGCAGGGACACCTTCCACTAGACCAGGCTGCTCAAAGCCCCATCCAGCCTGGCCTTCAACACTTCCAGGGATGGGGCCTCAAGGAGGCAAGGTTTTGGTTCTTCTCTACGTGTGTTGCAGAACTAGCTCTCTGTGTTGCATACGCACCTAGGAAGTGCTTGGATACTTCCCACTGAATAGGATTTAAGTGCCTTAACTATAAAGCTAAAAATAACAGGAAATTACACAGAAGGAAAGCAAGTGTATATACTAGCCTTAAACAAATAGCCAGCAGTAATTATGCTCCAAAGCGATTGATCTGACGACTTAAAGAATTATAGGGTATTGTGACAAAGAATGCGAACGCTGAAAAAAAAGGAGAAGCAGTAGTCTACAACCACAAAAAGCACATAACATCTCAAAAACTTTGGGGTTGGCCTTCCCCCCCCCTTCCCTTACTCTCAACACTCTAAGACTATATTTTATGCAGTTGTGCAAGTTTTTGCAGTATCTGGATCTTGCACTGAACATCACTTCAATTCATGTTCTTCAGAAAACCCAGGTAAAAATAGGATGCTACTCCATTTTCCGGTATTTGTTCATTTCACTGTAGTGACTGAGTTTCATCTCAGGCTTTTTGACGAAGTACTGTAATCGATGTCATCTCTTTCTTTGCTGTTTCCTTTAGATTATCACTATTTGGGCCCTATTGTAATCTTTAATTTACTGGTGGCAACCTTCATAAACGCAAGTTTAAATGTCCTTGTAATAGTGGTACTGGCCATAGTAATGTTCTTTATCTTATGCTTCACAGAAAAAAGCTTGTCCAGGGCCTGTTTAAATTCGCACAGTGCTTAAGGTAAATGAGATTACAACAGGGCCCTGAGGAAAATAAAGCCTTGAAGAGCACAGTGTTTCTTCCAGCGCAGTCTTCAGAGACACTGGCGGTATAAGAGATGTTTTTCACTATCTAGCACAAACAAAATCTCTGTCCCAAAGTTTGCAGTCTTGGAAGAATAGCCAAAATATCTGCTTTAGGCCACTGGGCTTTTCACTATGTTGATAATAATAACAATAATTCAGCACATGGAAAGGAGTTACTGCTGTTTGGAACGTATATTAGAAAGGTTTGACTTGGAGAATTAGTCCTTACAATCTGGAAGCTCTGAATGCTTTTGCACTGAGGCGCGAGCATATGAGTCCTTGTAGTAACAAACCGTATGTTCATATTGCTTCTGCATATGCTGGTTAGAGCTAATATTAGCCTGTGTAAGAGACTGAACATACAGACAATTAGACAGCAGATTAATTAAATCAAGATGGATCATGATTCTATTCTGTCATGTTCAATTCTTTTTTCCCAATGCCAGCCAAAGAACTAACTTGCCTCCCTACCTCCCACATAGCACAGGTAACTCTCCGTAGGGAAGCTGGACTATTCTTTGACTGACATTAATCTTTGGAAAGCTCCCCCTCTCCTCTTCCCTGCTCTCCATCATTTTTCAAACTCCAGCCTGGAGAGCCTACCTGGGAAGCTGAATAGGAGGAGAGTGGCGTTTGGGGGCAATGAGCCTTCCTTAGTAAAATGATTCTTCACTGGACCTGAGATATGCAAACATTTTGGAGTCTACAATGAGGGCTTGAACCTATGTAATGATAAAAGCAATTTAGCTGGGATTTGACTGTATTCCATTAAAATCAGGAGTGAAACTCACTGGTAGGGAAGAGGGAGGATGGGATCAGCTTATTTCAAAGAGAGCTATAAGCACCTTTGAAATTGGGGAAGCTTCAGGCTCAGTCTCACACGCAGCTGCTCTCCCTGAGCAGTTCTCCACCAGGTCATGCAGAGCCGTCCAGATATCTGTCCATTACCTGCTTCTGTACTGTATTGGTACAAGAGGAACAGGCGGTAATGATGCATTTTGTTACGGACATCAACTGTTAAGCATGAAGGTACATTTCCTAAAGTCATGTTTCTGCCCTTCTCTACAGCCTGAAGTTCATTTTCTCTGCATTTTATCTGCTGATAGTTTTAAAAACTTGGGTAGTTATTGCTTGCACTCTAAAGAAAAAAAAAAGAAATAACTGGAAAAAGCAAAGACCAGCTTTGTTTCTCCAGTGTGGTACATTCTTCATATATTTTATCTTTTTAAAAAAATTCCACCCTTGGCCTTTTGCCATGTTCAGAAAGAATTACAACCACAAGATAGGGCACGTAAGCTCAGATTGCTATGTACATTCTGTTCATTTTCAAAAATTTTCCTCATAAAACTTATAAAATATTTCATAGTATATAAAATTTTCTCAGCAGAGGAACAAACAGGTGAACACCGTAAGAGTGCAGTGCTGTGCTTCATTTCTGGGTTCACAGTATTAGGTGAGAGCAAAGTGTGCCACACTTAAAGTAACCCGTTAAAATAGGTGCCTGAACAAGACTTGGTGCTTTAGCAATGCTGAATAACCACCTTGTATATCAGTGGAACAGCATAACTCTGTATTGGCATAGTCACAATGAGCATCTGCTCTCTTTTTTCTTGTCTTTTTTTTTTTTTTGAGTGATTTAGAGAATTATCATAGTCAAGTCCATGCTTCTCACATTGAATAATACTTCATATTAAACCAAGGCTGCATTTGGTGGGCAAGTCTCGTTCAGATTTACAAAATTATTTCCTAAATAAGAGTTGTCTTTTATCTTTCTGTTATTAAAATTAACCGGCCAATAAAAGGTCAGACTGTAATTTTGCTTCTACTCTTATAGTCAAGTGTCATTTTTGTAGAGTTAATAGAATTATTGCTGACTTTCAAGTGGGTAAGTAAAACAGAAGCTCAACATAAACATTTATATTCACTATTGTCATTGGCCTCATTGCATTCTCAAAGAATTTTCAACACTATTGGTTAAACTAGTGTTAATTTTCTTCACTTGCCTAGCAAGCGTGTAAGATTTATATGGCTTTCTATATGTGATTAATGCCAGTAATAAAATTAGAATTATTGATAGAGGTAAAATTAAACATCTGAACTCTTCACAATTCACAGTCTTTTTACATGAGTGAAACCCACATTTTATAATTGTCATAGTTCAAAGAATGTTAACCTATCATATTTACTTACAAATTCCCACTTACATTATTTTACTAAAAATATTATATGATCTGTAGCAATACTCATTATTTAGCTATGCTGTTATTCCTTTGAGAAGGCTGTGGGCTTCCCGACGCTTGCTTTTTAGCAATAAGCAGGAATGTGCCGGACAAATCAAGCCCTGAACTGAATGTGCTCTCGAGGCTGTTTTGTACGACCGGCTTCTCCTCCAACCGCAGACTGTTTTTGTGGCTTCGCTTGGGTAAACATGGCTCTAGCTGCACGGCGCGGGGACGCTTGCGCAAGGCAGTGTTTTGCTGTTTGGCCTGCACATCCTCCCACATGCTGTGCCGAGAGGTTGTACAGCACCTTGGGGACCAGGGGCTGATCCAGCCCTCCGGCAGCCTGCAGAGTTTGGCACTGAGGCTTGCTGCTCGGAAAGGCTGGGAGATAGAGGAGCTTGGAGAGGAGCTCGGAGAGGACTTTGGAGCTGAGGAGCTCTCAGGTTGACTGCACATGATGGGAACCTGGCACACTGGTGATGAGAGCCTGCCAAAACTGAACATACGGGGTTGCAAATAAAAAATTTAAAGCTACGGAAGATTCCAAATACATGAGGGGTAATATTTTTCCACAGCCGTGGAGCCCATGGGTTGCAGTCAACACAGGGGATTGCTGTCTTTCTGCATTACAGGGTGTGTGCCATGCTTCCCCTCTGAAGTCCATGGAGTAGAAGGGTTGTCCAGTGGGCAGCCAACTGGCCAAGGTCTTGAGAGAGCAAGTTTCAGTTCTCCTTCTCTACAGGCTTCCCGTGTGGGTTGCCTGTTTGGGTTTTACCTTCTCTGCTGTGGATCTAGGAGCTCACCTGCTGACACCTGGAGAGTGGTGGATGTGGGAGTGGAGCACCTGAGGATGTGCTGCCAGTTGTAAAACCTATTGAACGTGAAGATGTATGAGCCAGGTAGCAGGGCATACAGTCACAGCACCTTGGGTAACTACTGGCGAAATCTTCAATGCTAGTGGCCCTCTAAACACCTGTGTGTGTTAACAGGTATTTTTAATGAACTATTTTTCAATGTCAGCACCTAAATTCTCTATAAATTTCACTTTGCATTCCTCATTCGGTTTTGGACACTGCCTCAGTCTCCCTTCTGCTACAGGGGGTGAGCAGAAGCTACCCTTCTACCAAGGGCTGAGGTGTCAAACGCTGCGATATGTGGCTGACTGTGGTGCAAGGGACACAGTGGGGAGAGCCATCGCTGAAGGGTATGGGAGATATATAAATACACCTAAGAGCTACAATACCTGCCATATTGCAAGCAGTGGAATAAACCTGAGGTTTAAGTGGAAATACTCAGCTCCTGCTGCCTCTGTTCCCATCTGCTGTGGCAGCAGTAGCTGCTGCTCCTTCTTATGATCTCATTTCCCTAACAGAAGCAGGTTGCTGCCTTGCTGTGACTCCTTGGGCGAAATTAGTACTTTTCAGGACAACTTGAAAACAGTGACACCCCAAAAGCAGAAAGAGTCTGCTGAAACAGGCATAGAGCAATTATGTACAATCATTTATATGTACAGCTTACAGCTCAACTGTCTCTGGTCCCTTTGACTGGTGATAGACAATTCAGAAACCAAGATATCCTTGGGTGAGAGGCCACTTCGCAACTTGACAAAAAGCATAAGAGGAAAGGAAAAGCATAAGAGGAAATGTCCCACATTTCTTGGGACATTTAATAATAGCACATCATCACGGTCAGTTCTGCATCATACAATTGTGCAATGACTTCTCGGAGAATTGGCTGGAAAACCAGGAAGTTCTTTCCCATCAACAGCCCTAATTGAATATACAGCTGGATAACTCCAATAAAATAACCAGGAGCAAGACAGTTGAATTAGCTGATACTAAGTGGTGGTTATTAAGGATGTCATTCAGCTGTTCACACATAGATGTCTAGTGCCATTTGAAGTATCCTACGGTATTTAAGACCTCCTCTGGGACTTAGTCTCTAGATGTGATTTCGAGGGGCATGGGCTTCCCCATAGGTCCTCTCTGTCCCATAAGAATGTTTCAAATACCCTAAAGCATCTTTGACTCAACATTGACGTGTATGCAACAGAGCCAAGCCCCTGGTTTCTGAGTTCAGATTCCAATTAGATAACTAGAAGGAGATGCCATCACCCTCCTGCGATGCTTTTTCAGATTATCTGCAGATAAAAAAGCACTGCATTAGCCCATGTGCCAAAGGTCATCTTTGCAATTACAAGCCCATTGTTAGGAGTTAATCACGGTAACTACTGGAAAAGGGTATCTTCAAAGAGCCTTTAAAATGTGGACAATTTGACCCTAATTATAAAATTTTCATTCCAGTATTACGTGGCTTCCTGAAGATCTGCACATTAAGACAGCGTTGTCTGTGCTTTGCAAAAGAAATGGTAATCAGCAAGATTTAAGGTAAGCGTTTTCTGTGCCTTCATCTTCCAAATACAATTTCCAACAGAACCAGAAGAGAGGATATTTTACTGTAACCACGTAGGAGATGAGGTCAAGAGGCTTTATATTTAAATGATCTCTGGAATGGAATACTGATGCAGTTATCAGGAAGGTGAATCAATAACCCTCGGAAAATAATCTTAGGAGAATGAACAATAATACAATCATGCAGATACATGTATAGTGGGTAATGAAACAAAATTTAAAAAGTGTAATACGTATTTTATCATGAAAATCAAACATTTAAGAGGATAACTCAGCACCCTTTTGTAAATGCTTCTTTTAAGTATATTTTGTAATAGACAGTTTGCCTGCTGGAGTGTCATGGAAAATGAAATATTGAATTTTTTTAATATTCAACAGGATCTTGTTGATTCTGGCAAAACAAACAAAGCACACACACATCTCAAACTGCAGTAACAAACAAAAGGGTGCAGCAAGTTATCTTCAAAAAGCAGCTGGGCTGACAACACTTATAAAACAAAACAGGCAACAGGAAAACGTAACATTAAGATCTGAAATACTTTCATGTTTCTTCCTTTCCAAGTTAACCCGTAAAACCTAGCGGGTTCCAGCTGCAATATTTAAATGAATTTTCAGAAAATCTTATCTTGTTTCTAGAAATACTTTGCACTTAAAGCAAGGCTGTTAGAGCAGAAATTAAATGGCTTCCTGATCCTGCAAACTACTAAGCACTTCTTCCGAGTGCAATCACTTAGTATTTCCCAGGGTTTGCTCAACATCACGCTTAATTAAACTTTTGCTAATAAACGTGAAGAGCTCAGTTTAGCCCCACTGCTGGACTCCATTGACAAAGCAGTTGTTCAGTCAAGGCTGCTTGTCTGCACCTGTATTTCTTTTTAGTCGATACACGAAGTGTTTGCACACATATATAAATATTTTATAAAGATTTTAGAAATTGCAGATATGAAAAAAGTTTTAATTACTTTACAATGTGAATGAAAATTGTTTCTTTAAGGGAAATGTTTTCTTCAGGTAGCTTGTTACATTTGAAACAAATATTTCACAAAAAACGCTATCTCTACTATGTTCTTATCTACTGCAGTTTATGCTTGGATGTTCTTAAATGCAAAGGTATTAATTATAACTTTGTTCTTATTGAGAAGACAAGGTTAGGAATGTGAATTGTTAGTTTAGTCATAAAATTATGACATTTTTCTGCTCTGTGATGCTGTTAAGAAATGTAACTGGACAAAAACCTTTCCATACGACACCCTATCACAGCACCTGCCTGATGGGTGCCCTTCTGGCTTCAACACTCATTTTGCTTCTAATTTAAAACTATCAACAAGAATTTTAAAACAAGCTAGCTTGAATTATTTTTTTTTGTTTGCAAAAACTAATGGTTTGTACATACTATGTATTTTCCAGCTACAATCTAGTAATAGTCATCATATTACAGGTTTTACTCGAGTAAAATTCTCCCAGGGAGGGTCAGTGGAGGTTTGCCTGAGAAGTGCAGTAAGAACTACTATTCCCTGAATTATGCTTGGTTACAAACAGGAAAGTATGATTTCTGTTCATCACAAGTTCCACTGGAAACATAAGGGGGGAAAAGGAGCACTTCCTGATTGGAAAAAAAAAATAGAATAGAGGGAGAAATTTCTTTTTTTTTCTGTTTAATACAAGATACTCTAAAACCTGAGGAAGAAAGCATAAATCCTGATTGTTCCATTCTCCAGTTGTTTACAGTTTGCAGTGGTTCTAAGCCCAGCTCTGGTTAGGAGGCTGCACTGCAGCCGGGGCAGAATGGAGAGAGGGAGCAGAGGGGCTGTGGGAAGAGGGGCTGGAAAGCTGCCCAGCAGAAAAGGACCTGGGGGTGTTGGTCGACTGCCGGCTGGATATGAGGCAGCAGTGTGTCCAGGTGGCCAAGACGGCCAACAGCGTCCTGGCTTGTATCAGGAATAGTGTGGCCAGCAGGACGAGGGAAGTGATCATCCTCCTGTACTCAGCACTGATGAGGCCACACCTGGAGTACTGTGTCCAGTTCTGGGCCCCTCACTACAAGAAAGACATTGAGGTGCTGGAGCGGGTCCAGAGAAGGGCAACGAAGCTATTGAGGGGTCTAGAGCACAAGTCTTATGAGGAGTGTCTGAGGGAGCTGGTGTTGTTTAGCCTGGAGAAAAGGAGGCTGAGGGGAGACCTTATTGCTCTCTACAACTACCTGAAAGGAGGGTGCAGCCAGGTGGGGGTCCGTCTCTTCTCCCAAGTAACAAGTTGGGCCAGGGGAGGTTTAAATTGGATATTAGGAAAAATTTCTTCACTGAAAGGGTTGTCAAGCCTTGGAACATGCTACCCAGGGAAGTGGTGGAATCTCCATCCCT
Organism: Chroicocephalus ridibundus; assembly: GCF_963924245.1. Classification (NCBI taxonomy): domain Eukaryota; kingdom Metazoa; phylum Chordata; class Aves; order Charadriiformes; family Laridae; genus Chroicocephalus; species Chroicocephalus ridibundus. The sequence goes on along the minus strand of NC_086285.1, from coordinate 154,984,094 downwards.
GGAGGTATTTAAAAGACAGGTAGACGTGGTGCTGAGGGACATGGTTTAGTGGTGGTTTTGGCAGCGTTAGGCTTATGATTGGACTTGATGATCTGAAAGGTCCCTTCCAACCTAGATGATTCTATGATTCTATAAGTATAGTAACTTTGCCTTATTTTGTTCTCTTACTTCAAGGCTTTGCTTGTATATTAGTTATCATTTGACAATAAAGCAGCAGCCAGTTCACCCATTTTCCTGAAATCTCAGGCTTGATAAACAAGCATTGCTAATTTATGAAAAGCTAGTGATGATGATGATCATGATACAGAGACCCTCAAAAAGAAACTAGCAAAAATGACAAAGAAAGCAGGGTCACCAAGACCTTCAAGAACCAATTTTTGAGCTGGAAGCAGAAAGTAGGACCACTGTTAACTAGGTGGCAAAAGAAGTAGAAGAATAGGAAAGAAAATTAAATATGTCCATAAATCTCTGTTACAGGCAAAACCGTCTGGTGGGCATGGGCTGTCCTTTACACCGTGTTCCCCAGCTTGGCCTGCGTGGGTGCAGGTAGCAGCAGCAGCAGCAGCAGCAGCTGGAGCAGTGGGAGCACTTCCCAGTAGAGAAGGTGTTCAGCTGCCCAGGCACGATGTAGATACCCCTTTGAAGTGGCCTCCATACCACTAGCTGCCCACGTACAATAATCTAGAGACCGTTTTGTAGAGGCCTGTGGGTAGAATTGCCTTAGGAACAGAAGCAAGAAGTCGCACATAAAAATAAGATAATTTCCTGTGGCTCTAATCACCTGCAAATTCTGAAAAGAAATGATGATTATTATTTGACAAGGCCATAGAAAAGCCAGTAGGCAACTGTCATACTCTAAGTTCAGCGAGAGCTACAGGATGGGAAGCTATGCCTGTATGGCAGCATTTTTATAGAAGAGGCAATGCAATGATTTGTGCTACCTCGTGTACAGTGCCAGCTTCAAACGCGTGCTCTCGAAGATAAGCTTTTAATTTTAACTGTGTGTTTATGCAACTTGAGTTTCAACAGTACTGGAAATTCACAGCTCCCATGAACAATACGAGAATGGATACCTAACTGCAAAACAGCAGCCATTTTCCTAGCGGACATTCAGTTTGACAGTTAGAGTTATTCCCATCTGAGTATTTCTGAATTTAGCTGAGGAATTGAAAGCGTAAAGGCTACCTATATGTGAAACACCGTCTTTATAGTATAAATTCACTGTATCATTGAGTCCTGTGACATTCTGTGACATTCTTAGATTATCTCTTGTGTTAATGCCTCAGTTTAAAAATGGATGTGTAAATATTTATTTATGTACAAGTTTGTAGAGCAATCTAATGGTTTAAAATCACTCACCTTCTCTGGAACATCAGTGATATTTTTATCTTCACTGTGTGTATAGAAAAGGAATTTATCATTAGCAGTTACTATTTCTGTTTTTATAAGCAGCACATATAAGTGAAAAACATAAGCCACATCACTCACCAGATAAAGACAAATTTAAAAAGTGTGGTTTATGGAAACCTTTAATGGCGGTTTTATTGTAAGAGGTTAGAAGTTCTCTCACTTTGTTTGAAGAGTGGTGTGGTCTAGCGTTACTTATCCATGTGACATGCACATGCTTTTTCACTTATACAAGTGGTCTAGTTCTAATTATACACTGTGAAGAAAATGGTCATAATTGCAGCAATTGATTTCTCAGTCTGTCTTGCATTAGGCAAACATTTTTGCAAACCATATTGTCTCAGTTTTTCCTGTCTCTAAAATAATTCTTATTTAGCAAAATTAACATTAAAAGTTAGTATTTAATTCCCAGTGTTATCTGAAATTATTAGAGCATTACCCCATAAACCGATCATTCTGTCTCCATCCACAAGGAAAAGGAAACCTCCATGCATCGTAGCTGTCAGTGCAGATGAAGAAAGAGGTCAGTCACTCCTTCTTTTTCTTCCTAATCCTCAGACTACTCTTTGGCTTTGTCTACGTTCATACATCGCACTGGTACAGGGACCATTTTCTGGTCCTAAGGCCAAGTGGCACAACAAAGCCTGCACCCCTGTCCCCAAATTCTGATCTCATATTATTCTCTGAACTACATTCATCCAGTTTTCTCAGAGGTCTGGACCACGCTAAGGGGGACTTGCTGACCATCAGACCAGTAGCCGTGGGACAGTGTTTGACACATCCCTACCACTCTGGTATGTTATTAGTGAGGATATAACGAGGAAAGAAAGAAAATACCAAGAGAATAGTATACATATGGTGTTTGATCTTGATAATCAAAATTACGCATTTTGTAGGAAATACAACAGAAGAAAAATAAGAGAAATATTGCACTGAATTAATGCTCCAATTAGCTTAACTGCTACTTGAATTTAATTAACTATTATATTGCTTAAAGATGTTCCATAAATGACTTGCAAATGTACATGTGCAGAGGAGTAGCACTAATCTGTGTTATTAAGGCATAAAGATTTATTAGAGGATCTCACAAGATCTGTAGTAACCAAAAATGTGATCACATAAGGGAGTCTTACAAATATACCTGTGTTTTTAATTAAGTTATTATTGCTGATGCCAGGGGTTTTTTTACCCTTTCTGGTTTCTTGCTTCAGTCCACACTGTGATATTCATGCATCTCTTGAAATGCCTTACTTCTGTGAGTAATCTCACGTTTCCCCTGGTACTTTGCAGGAAGCAAGGTGCTCTATTATATTCAAAATTCCGTGCCCTCTGAAGCGCATGAGAGTTTGACACTGCCTCCTGCGGGCTGTCTCGGAGGGTGTGTATCACTATGTGCAGCCAAACTGCAATTTAATTGGAAATGATGCATTTCATAGCTTAATTGTTAACGTTGCATCCTTTTTTTCCAAACTACAAAACTTCACTGCAGGGATAATTTGAATACCTTTGTCGCATTGAAGAGGGAAAGATTTAATTAAATTCCGGATTGCCAATCAAGTTGAGAACACAATATGGAAATCCCCATTAAACAGCAGGCAAGTAATGGTGCTCAAATTGTGATAGAGACTAATGTAACTTGCAAATGAAAATGCCATCTCCAATCTGTAACATAATAATACGCACAGATTTCTCCCTGCCCCCATTCCCACTCTTTTTGCTCAAGTCTAAAGTGCACTCTGTGATGCATTATTAAGCTAAATTCTGACCCAGTTTCTTAATTATCTGTAAGCTACGGGGAACTTGTAGCAGAATATTAACTAAGGCAAGAGATGTAAGATGGAAGAATCCATGATGGCATTAGAGAGAATCATTAGCATTTTGCTAAGAAAATCCTTCACATTTTAATATTTAACCTAGCCTAACATGTAGAATTTATATTTTAATGGGGTACAAAATATATACTAACCAAGCCACCAAAACAACCCAGGCAAAAAAAGAAAAGAAAACAGAAGTATTTGGGGAAGCATTCCTGGATTCACAAAATCAAAAACATTTAGCATACTGGCACATTTTTGGGACAACAGGATTTTTTCCAACCATTCTTAGTGGATACTATCGACAGTTGTTACAGTCTCCTATAATATTACGTGCCGAAGTATTTATTTTAGATGAACTCTAGAATATAATCTGCTATGGGTTATATACGTGTACACAAATTTTGGGGGGTACAATAAGGATAAACAACTGTCATGCTAAATGACACTTTGGAAGAATCTTCCAAACACTTTTTTTGCCTGGTTAGTATCAAGTTAGCAGCTGCAGTTTTATACCTTCCTGCACTGCTGCATACTAGTGGCATACGAGAAGTTTTCATGGTGTAAAATCAACCATGGATATTCCGTATCGGAAACAGAGAGCACATGGACTTCTACCTACAAAGCTTCAGGCATATGTGATTTTGAAGACCTGCTGTATCTCTGACGTAAAAGTGCTCGAGTGAGTGAAAAACATACTGCAAGAGCAATGTTTTTAGTGAGAACAACTTTTAATACAAAACATATTTCAAAATTATTTGAGGAAAAAATACTTTCCCCACCCCAAAACTGAAGGATTTGTGGTATGCTCATATAGAAAGTCAAGCTTTAGTTGTAAAATTTAGACAGCAGAGAAAGTCTGCAATATATATTTATACTTTTGTGGACAAGGACGTATGTATTCAGTTCAAAGATCAAATAAAACCCATGAAATCCAATTACCATCAAGCTGAGGAGTCACCTAACTCTGCAGAATATGAAATTTGGATATACATTTTTAAGAAGATTTGTTTCATTGATTCATCAACGAAGAAATCCTACTGTTGGAAAAAGAGTAAGAGTCAGTTAAATACAATGTTTTATTAGTAATAGTGTCAAATGCAACTCATGTGGCAAGTCTGTAGTTGGCAAAACATTTGATGATCGGAAAGTGCTAACAAGCTTAATGTACATTCAAGTACATCGCTTCAATTTGAAGTGTACTTTCTCGTCTGGAGCGTCTGGATGGATCATTGCTAGTGCTAACACTGTGAATTTCCCACTTCAACCTGCCAAATATTATTCTTCTTCTTGGAATAAAGGTGTCCAAAATTTCTCTCAAGTGATGAACAGCAAGGCTGAGACACCTTTCCTTTACAGATAAGGAAGAAAAACCCAAATCAGCGTTTTATACTTGAGCACCTAAACGAGTGTGTAGGCATCTAAATAAAAAGCCTGATTTTCAAAGGCAGATTTTGTATAAGTACCGCACGCTTTTCCATTTGCATGATTTGTCTTTCTAGACTAATCCGTGTATTCTTTCAGTCCCAAACATTCATACCATAATATCCTCTACAGAGAATGGACACCTTTTTTTCATGCATTTGCAGTTCATTTGTATTCGATTGCAATCAAGCCAGCATTTAGTCAGCTGTCCTTCGGCCCAAGGAGAGAGCAACCATGACAGCACGTGCTCCTGCGACAAAGCTGATGTTTACCAACGTACATATGGCATGCAAACCACCTGTGACACCCACAGTGTTTGGTTCTTTCATCTCCTGAAGTGCTTTGATCCAGTGGTGGACTGTGAGGAAATCTGCACGGCCTCTTAGGTGGAAAACCATTCTGACCCATGCAGACGTGGCTGGACAGACAACCTAAAGACCTTAGCCTTGTCTCCGTCAGGCAAAGAAAAGTCCTTAGTGAAAATATGCTGGTATCTATTGTTCACTTCTTAGCATAATCACCGTGCTATTATTGTTAAATGAAAGAGAGCCCCCCTCCCCTAAAAGCAAAATCATCTATTTAGACACAGCAATGTTCTGCTTCCATGTGTCATGCTGCTCCATGCTTGTTGCTATTTCTCTCACAAAAATATCCAGTAAGAGGGTTTTTTTCCTTCTCAGGACTCTATTTCTTCCATCACTTCCATCACAATTGTTCGAGGGCCAGTCAGGATGAGGTTGCTCACTGTCCTGTAATCAACGTGGAGAACGTTGAGGCCATTGACAGATACAACAAACTGGCAAACCTGAGGAGAAAAGTGAGCAGCAAAAAAAGTTACGTATTAGACTTTTTTTGTAAGCTTATTTACACAGATGTACTATCAACTCTTGGGCATGCAAAACCTCCAGAACTCTTCACACCATCTCATTCAGCACTCAGGAAAAACACATTTCTTAGAGTAAATCTGCAAAGTTAATTTTTCTGTAAAATTTTTTGAAATATCACTGCAACTTTCAAATCTGTGGAATTTTGAGGTTCTACATCAATCATTTTTCTCATAACTGATTTTTTTCTTATAACAATGATATTTTCTGATACCAGTGGTGCTTTTCAAATAATATGGGACAAGACAGCTCTTTGGCCTTTGCAAAGAGCCTGTTATCCTTAGGTTGTCTTAAACACTTTCATAGAAACCATTTGAGACAGCTCTTGGTAGTCACAGTAAAAATATGGATCATTTTTCCAGGCTTAGGGCAAAGTCTGGATGATAACTTCACTAGATCCAGTGCTAAAACTTCCACCGGTACAACATGAATCCAAAGGATCCAAATTCTAGGAAATAATATCGTGGAAGATTAAGTCAATGCTAGGACAGATTAAAATGTCACTGCCATTTTCAGGAGATATTCCTACACAGATTTAGTTCTTTTTAATTTTTATGTGAGCAGGCTTTGATTTTCTTCAGCAAGTATGGCTCATAAATTCATTTCAAATATGCTAGTATGTTGTTTTTAAAAGCCATCACAAATTCAAACATTGAAAGTCTTGTATCATCAGAGGCTGTTTTCTGTCCAGAAACACTTGATAGAAATATTCTGACCAACACCACTGAATATCTTAAAAGAGTTAATCAGAGAAAAAGTCACATAAACGTAAAAAACCGAGGAGGAAAAGAAAGATGAAATTACTGATTCCTCAAAAACATTAAGCCTTCTTTGTATCTAATCATAATATTACAGTATTTGGTAAAAAGGCCAAAAATGTGTAGTGTCTAGATCTGTGTTTTTAATGATAAGAATATGGAGCCTAAAGCAACAATAATATCATCCTGATGTTTCAGTGAAAACAATACATTCACTAGAAGGTTATGTTACTCATAAGTCATCTTGAGTCTGTAAGAAAGAAGCTATCAAGTGAGTGACACTAGGAATTTTCATGCTTTATTTTATATTTTTACCTTTCCTATTTAGGCAGAAACACAACAGAGAAATGTACGCAGGAGAGGTAGGAAGCAGCTCGGGTGTCTTCCAATGCTAGCTCTAAAACAGATTTTCTCGCAAGCCAAGTCATTTAACTTCTGTGCGTCAGTTACCTTCCCTCTCGAGTAAAACGTGTGCTGAAACTCAATTCGTATTTGTGCAAAATGTACAGAATGTAGCTATCGATGTTCCATTTAAGGAAAATTATAGAGGAAGCAAAGCCAATCCAAAAGTGTAACATTTCATCAAAAAAGCCACCGATGATTTTAATCTCTGCTCCTTAGAGCCTCTGCACAGGACGAGCAGCAGCAGCAGTCCCTGAAGGGAGGGCAGACCTTAGCCCTTACCCTCAGAACTCCTCTGCAGAGCTGAAGATCCTGAAAGTCAGCCTTACTGGCAGCCTAAATGATCATCAAAGTATGGCAATTAGCAATACCACTTAACCAACTTCCATGGCAGTATGGATGTATCTTTCCTATAAGTTCATATGCTATATTTCAGCTGCAAGTAGCATTGGGAAAATGGTTCCGTTTTTGCACGCAGACAAAACCTTCTGAATTTTAAGGATATTGGCTGAAAAGGTAACCCATCATCCTCTGCCGTGTGCCTCAATTAGTATTTCAGAGGCATGCCTATTTAGTTTAAAATGCAGATTATTGCAGTACCTATAGGTCTCAACTTCCAGCAATATTTCCTGATGCTTTCTATGGCTTTCCAAGGTTGTATCAAGTTTTACTGAATTATAGCTCTGGCTCCAGAATAATATTTGGGTTGATTTAAAACAGACCTGCAGAAATAACATTGTCTCTTCTGGCTTAATGCAATTTTTGGAAGTTGAATGGCTGACGTTTGTTTTACTGCTGCATATTCTCAGACTTCTCGAGTTACTGGAATCCCGATGCATGGGACTCGTGTTTGGCCAGGACAGGCATGTAAGCGTGTGATGGATAAATCGGCATGCTGGATCATGTCAGGGGCATTCGGGGGTCTCCGGGGAACGTCCCCGGCAGAGGAACAGACTTTCCAGACCAACCACTCACACCAGGGCTGCAATGGTGTGAATGTGGATGACACAGGCACCACAATAGTGAACAGCAATCTGGATGCCAAAGAGTGAATTGCTTACGCAAAAGACAAGAGTTGACACGTCTGCGTTCTCAGTGTGTTTGTTTTAATGTATGCCCCGGGCAGTATTATTAATCAACAATGCGTACGGGCTGAGAACAGCCCCCTTCGTGCTGTCCTTTGCGCTGGATCCAAAAGGCTTATTAGTTTCACCATTTCCAGTGGATAGGATTAGATGCACACAGTCCACCCAAGCCAGATGAGAAGAGAAATGTGGAGAGGAGGACAAGGCACGGAAGGGCGTACTTCTGTCCTCAAATTGTACAAAAAGACCCATGAGGAGCAGGAGATGATAATAAAGAGCCAGTCACGCCGGGGGCAGAAAGCTCTCTCCATGGCCATTAATTGGCCAGTGCCCCCCAGGGCTGAGTATCTGCAAATTCCAGATCCAGCTCCCTCAGGGATAAAGAAATGTGGAGCCATTTCCTGCATCCTCCAGTCCTGACGAGGGGAGAGACGTTTGCACCTGAGCCCTTTGGTACGCTGAGCGCCTTTTTTCACCCAGTTTTCTTCTGCCCACCGCGGTTTTCCATCCTGCGCTGCATCCAGCAAGGGAAATGCAATGCGGCAGCGCTGCTTCGGGCATTTTGGCCATCATCAATCCTGCCCCAAAAAATCCCTCATTGGGCATTGCTCTCTTGGTGGAGTTACAAAATGAGCGAGAGCGAGCGAGTACCCACAAACCAGCCCTGATTGAGTGTATCAACCCACATATTATTATCTCAGGAATTTTCTTAAGGAGAATGGTTTACAAAATCACGATGATTTAATGTTACATTTATAAAAACACATTTCAAAAAGCTCTAAGTGCTCAGCTCATAGCTACAGCTCTTAAGGGCTTTGTAACTATAAACATGTAAAATTTCTCTGTTGGTTTCCACACATCAGTAACTATAATAGATAATAAACTAGAGTTAAAAGAGCCTCAAAGAGCCTTTTATTGCTCATTTCCTCATAGCTCTCCAAGGGGCTTGACAGGAGATAAGCATCCATTTTTATCCCTCAGACTTCAAGAAATGACAAAGCCCAGAATAAATTCCGACCATTTTGTTGGTCAGGATGTGGTGATCTAAAAACCACAGAAACCAAAACAGTTAAATAAAGTAACGCTGAAATGAAAAGGCCCCCTGAATTAATTTTGAATATTTAAATGTTACAGTAATGAACATTTATGGTTAAGTAGTTCAATTTGCCACCTTGGCATAGGGCAGCTCACAGAAGTAGGGACAGCAGAAAAAGCACCTCTGTCTTTCTGCAGGTTTTCACTGGCACATACAGACGGTTTAACCAAATCCAGGTGTTCCCAGGAAAAGGAAAACTTCAACTTTGGGCTTATGTTTGAACAGAAAGGGTCTGGGAACCTATCGCTTAAAGAAGTTTGCAAAGATTTCTCATGCCATTTATCATCAAACTGAAGATGGCAAGAAGAGGAATTATCATTAGTTGCCATAACATTTCATGGCCAAAATCAGGATTGTGCTGTACTTGGAGCTGTACAACCCTTCCTCCCCCTCACTGGTTATTGCTCTTCCCTCCACGACAAGCCTTGGCTGCCGGCCCCTCCTTTGTCTTGCCAAGCTGCCCTGGAGATGTCCATCCCCACCCCCTGATTTTCCTGCCGGGAGAATCGCCCGTGGAGGTGGAGCCAGCGCCGATGAAGGGCTGCGGTGAGGATGACTGTGGGATGCTCCCGAGGGATGTCAGAGACCGGCTGCCGGCGTGGGCGTGGAATTGCGCAACTACCAGTTATTGAAGAAAAACATCGCATACCTGTGACTAATTCTTACTTAGCGTTCTGCATCAGGATGACCTTAATATTTATGAATGCGACAGGAATATTATTTGAGGATAGGCCGTTAGCCTACATGCTTGGATATTCAGACACTGTTTGCACTATAGGCTTTAGTCACCTGTCCTTGTGCAGCCAGGCCTCACTTGCTGGACTTTTTTCAATTTAATATTTAAAAAAACCCAAACCTGAACAATTTTCCTTTCTGTTACTAGGCACACTTCTCAGAAGAAGATTCACAGATCATGAAAAGCTGGAAATTTCCACACAGATTTTGGATTAAGTGAAGATTGAAAAGTTCTTTGGGACAGCCCTAAAAAAAGTATTTAATTTTACAGATGCAGTGAGTCAAACCGTTCATCACTGGCCATTTACATTTCAGCATCAGGATCAGTATCTGGAATCCACTCTGCTTTTTGGGTTTTTGCTAACTTCTCTTGAAGAAAGAGCATAAACACAAATACAGATCAAATAGGTACCAAAGAAATCAGTGTTACCAAATACAATGTAGGCTTGAAATTCTTGGATACAAACCTAGATTATGCAATGACACATTAAAGATAGTGGCAAAAATACTGGTTTTCAGCAGTATTTTATCCAATTATCTGGGCAGTAATGGGACCACTCAGGGTCTAAGACTGCAAAGCACAAAGTCTCTACCAGCACACTTGAATTTTCTCCTCCACCACCAGCAAGGTCAACCAAACGACAAGTTTTCCACGGGCTGTTTGACACTGATAGCTGCTCTGGCATTGGCTGTTAACAGCATAAAGAGATGCTGAAAACGTTGCCAACAATTCATTTCCATTGAAGGTGCGAATATTACTGTACATGTGGCAACTGCATGAAGGAAAATCTTAAAAAATGCTGGAGAGAGAGAGAGTGAAATCCAGCCCTGCATTAATCTCTCGCTCTGGAGCAGACAGGATTTCACCCCTGGACTCTGTGCAGATCTGAAACAGATTTCTAGCAGCTGGCAGCTCAAACCAGGGCCACGTCCTGCTCCAAAGCAGATCCCTTTGAAACCGAAGTTCTTCAAAAATTATTAGGACATTGCACAGAAACATGCAGTTGCTGGGAAAGCTGTGTGTGAATCAGGGCTGGCTCAGTTGTCCACCGTGAGACAGACTGGATTTAACCCTTCGCTCCGTTCATAATTTGCATGCACACTGATTTACATATAGTTATCCGATAGTTTAGGACACAGTCCCTTGACTATTATTTCTTCTTCTCTTCTGGTGCGACGCCAAAGTCACAGAGATAATTTTTACTTTAAGACAAGCCGTTCCCAAAATACATGGAAAAATGTATTGGTTTCTTTTTGATCTTTTAAAAAAAATCTTACTAGCATCAAATAGAAATGATGAATTCAAGCAAATGTAGGAGTTATTTTCAACCCTGGAAAGTTCTTCAGTAGTTTTCCTAGAACTAAAATAAAAGCTTCTAAGTATAACTTCTTTCAGAGCTGTCTAAAGAAAAGTATATTTTGACAATTTTACAGAATAAAATTGATAGCAGAATCGACAATATAACTATTTCAAAAAGAAAAGAATAGTCCGATGTTAGTGCTTTTGCTTTTCTTCTTGCTAAATGAAAATGAAAATTAAATCCATTACAGCCTGCTTACTTTTCTGTTACAGAGATACCCTCTCAGTAATTATAAATAAATGTGTTTTTCATGTCCTACTAATCCTGCAGGGACAAGGATCAGCTGGCCAGTTTGAGTAGCTCAAGCTTATAATTGTTTCATTATGGTATTCTGAAACTCACTGTGCTCTTCCAGAGGCAAGGTTCTTCACGTCTGGTTAGCAAAATCGTCTATTTTCTATGTGTAATCTGCAGGAGACCTGCGAGATCCTGATTTCTATTAAATATCAGGCCGTGCTGTCAGTAAGAACCCTTCCTTACAGGCACCCACCCAAAGTGGGGCTGAAGGATTAACATTTTGCAATTGTCAGTGATCTGGAGATGTCTTCAGGAGAATACCCAACAAATCAAGCTCTCCACACTTCATAGATATTTTTTAAAACTCTGGGCCAGTTCTAAGGTAGAACACTTACTGGTTGACTCCTGTGGTATGGCCACAGCTCTCACCTGTGAAGGTTACTGACCTGCTGAAACTGAGAAGGAAAAAGCAAAGCAAAGAAAGGAAATACCTTCTTTACCATTGCTTGTTTAAAGAGGCGATATATCCACTTTGGCTTTTCTTGCCTTGCTGGCAGATTTCAGCAAAATTTGGAGAAGGCTTAGGTGCTGCAAGAATGTAACATCTGAAACACAGCTTTCAGCCTTCAGAGAGGAGGAAGAGGACATGCACGCTTCCAACATTTTAAAGGAAGAGTTATGCTTCCAATGTGATTTTCCCTCCCCCGCATTCCCCTTGCTCCTCTGGGGATGCTGGGAACCGCTGCTGCCATTCCCGCCTCCCGAGCACCGCTGCGCTCTCAAGCAAGCAGATCGAAATCATGGCATCATTTTTTAAATCTAATTTAAATATGAAACATGAAGGAGTTCAGAGAGGAGCGAAAGTCAGCACTCCCATCTAAGGCTGTTATTTTGTCACAAATGGACAAAAATCAGCACCATTTCTACTTTTTATTGCAGTTAATGTTTAAAAGGGAGTATTTACAAGCGAGTAACAATCCAGGTTTGCCCTGCTGGTTGTTACATCACTTGAAGAAATCTTCTGAGCTAATTACCACATCATCGCCTTCTACCTCATACACCACGCCATGGGTTTGTACACAAACCACTTAGTGACAACACCAGAGGACAAGGTTTCCCTCTCCTTAGGAATTAAAGAGCTTACGTATCTTATTTTGAAAAGAAACACAGGGAAAAAAGGTTTGTTTATTAAACGCTGAAGCAGTAACCTGATCTGGGACACCACAACACTTTCAGATGCCCTTGGCCTGAATTGCCATCCTGCTATCAAACCTCTTCTGAAGGGGAGGAGGGTTGGTAGCAGGACTTGGTGCCTGCACTCCCCTGAGGTCCCTTTGTGCTGGCTCTGGGGAGCAACGTGCCAAAGCCAGGCACCGCTCCCTTTTAATCTTGTGCCAGCAAAAATAAATAAATGAAAGGACTTGTCTCCAGGCAAAATAAGTTCCCTGATGTGCCCAACACGGTTGGAGGAAGGAGGCAATAGATACGTATCTGGTTGGAGGCAAAGGGAGAGAGGGAGATGAAAAGGAGGTGAAGATAGGACCAGCCTTTCTGGCAGTAGATTATGCTCAGACCGGTAAACTGCAGCTTAAGTTTTCAGATAACTAAAAGTCCCAGCGAAATCAATGGCAAGACAGATATTAGGGTAGAAGGAACAAGCGTGGAGAAATCTGAGGCAGAAGAACAACAGTGGAGGAGAGAGGGTGCAGGGCTCAACTTTGTCTTTTACACCCTTACACAGACAACCTGCATTTATGCTGATGCAGGGGCTCCTCTGTGTTAATAGGTAACCCATAGTCATAGAGCAGAGGAATCCCCGTGCTCAGCAAAGAGCCCAGGCCACAGAGACGCTGAACGTGCTGCCACGGAGGAGCCTAAGACGCAAGACTAACCTTCTAAATCAAAGCAAACACAGGCAGCACTGAAGTATTTGCTCCCACTCTGCTGAGCTTTACATTGTCGCGCTGGAATGAGGAAAAAGATGAAAATCAGAGGTCCTAAAAGTTATGTTTCCATTTAGATTTTTATCTTTTATTTGTTTGTTTGTTTGTTTTTTAAGAATTCCTGCAATCTTGCTAGGATTAGTAAATCAAAGCTGGAACCTAACAATTCCAAACCTACTGCATGTCATCGGAAGGTTAAAAAATCATGCAATGTTCTTTTCAACATAACTGAGGTTACTGGATGAAACAGAATAAATTGCAGCTGTGTGTTCAGCTCTGTAAATATCTCTAGCAAATGTGTAATTGGCTGTAGAGTGGGTGGTGTGGGAGTCGGCAAGTATCCAGGTCTTGCATAAACACAGGATTCTCTCTCTAGTGGGACGCGTTTCTTGTTCAATCTTTACACCAGAGTTAAGCTGGCCCACTGTCCCACCGGCGGGCTAGAAACTGGGTACCAGCAGAGCATGGTACAAGGCACAGCAGAGAAAACCAACTCCACTTACAGAATTACAGACATAAGCGTATAACTCTGGCTCTCCATCTTGATCTGTGGCTCTGGTCTGGTACGGACGGTTTGCCTGAGCAAGGCTTCATTACGTAGGTTCATTACAGACATTCATTACATACTTCTTTTTTATTTTAAAAAAGGAGCTGAATTTTTTATAGTATTCCAAACTCATAGGCCTCTAATTAAAAAAAAAAAATCAGAAATTAAACAACATATTATAAAACCTACATAATGTAAAAATAATAAATACATCTAATAAAATAATATATATTATGACATAATACAATAGTTCACATAATATAAAATTAAGTCATAGATTCTGAAAGGGTCTCATCATTGGTTCAGATCGCGTCTCACTCCTCCCCCACTGATGGGAATCAATGGGAATTCAAGTCTTTTTTTTTTTTTTTTTCACTGGGAATAGAATGAAACCATTGCTGCGCAAACTCCACAAATAGGGTGGACAAATTAGAGGGGAAAAAGAGCTGACCTAATAGCCCATGAGAACAGCTCTTGTTTTGGGGTGGGCAGCTTTCGGTCGGCACACAAGCGCTGGCTCTGCGGCGGCAGAGTTTCCCCAACAGACTGACTGAGCCATCAGACAAACGCCGACACAGCGAACAGGAATTACTCACGGAGGTCAATTAAAGCTATCTGTAGATACCTGGGGGGTAATAACAGTAAGGACTTAATACTCTGAAATGCAAACCTTCCATAAATAGGGAGGAGGGAAATATAGGTCACTGCTTCTCATGGCCCTAATTGGGAATTGGTGTGTAAAATGACTGACTGAATCTGAGTTCTAGCGGGAAATACCCACAGGTAAAGCCGAGCTGGACTGGGCCACATCACAAAAGCAAACCAGTGAGTGCATGCTTAACTTTATAAGCATTTTTATTGTATACTGCAATTTGATACCTACCACAGAACAACTCTGAAAAATGTTAAATAACTTGAATGGCTAAAGGTGGCTCTGGGTGAACTACTGCAGCAGTAGCAGAAGAAGGTGCCATCTTAGCTTAGAAATAGTGTCTTTTTATGCTTGGGTTGACCTTTTAGTGTTTTGGTTTTGTTTTTGTTTTTTGTTTGTTTTCTGGTATATCTACACCTAAACTAGAGTTGCTAAAAAAAACCCACACATAATGAGTAAAGAACTTAAAAACTATATATCAGTTTACTTACAAGTTCAAATATGATTAAGCTAAACTAATGAAACGTAGTTCATTTAGGGCCCATATTAGTGAAAAACAGTCCCTAAACCAGCCCAGACACGGGAGTTACGAGGGCAGCCAGACCTACGCAGGGCACCCTCAGCACCCCGCGGTATCAAGGCTGTAATGAGCAGGGACGGTCTGCGCCGTTTCAGACAAACAGCTGCTCTCTGTTTGCACAGACAAAAGTGCAATTGTTTTTCCCTGTGTTTGACCAGCTGAACAGAGCCTTGGCTTTAACGCAACGTGTTTCCCGAATCATTGGCTTATATCATGAAAGGGACCCAGCTTGTGTCTCGAGCAGCAGCAAGAAGACAAGCCAGGGAGAAGCGCGGGGAAGGGTCTGCAAAGCAGGCGGCCGGGGAGCAGCCGCATCCCCGAAGCGCTCGGGGCAGGGAGCTGCCGCAGCCACGATGCTGTAAACCCAGCAGCATCTGAGGAACCCTTCCAGGCTTCAAGCAACTAAGCCTAATCATACGAAATGCTTTTCATCCTCAACTGAGAGCAAAAGCAGTTCAAAATGCCAGTATTTTGCTCTACCGGCCTCTAATTTTATGTCTTTTTAATAGGATATTCTTTTTAAAGTTTCAGCCATTCTGCAGCAATCCAGCCATGGGCTAAATTTTTCAGCTGACGATCCTCTCTTCAGAGAGCCTGGGCTACCTAAGAGTGACCTGCAATAGCCCAAGAAAGCTCGAGCAAGGGTAAGATCCCAGCTGTTCTGGCTGGCACTAAATCTCGGTTTAAGCTGTATCAAAACACAAGCACAGCCCTGTTTTACAGTGCAGCTGAAACCAAGACTGCTTTCTCTCTCTCTGAATAGCTACAGCTGTAAGACTTCAGAAACAATCAAGAAAGCACTTTCATAAATGCAGGGTGTTCCGATATCTGGGTTATCCTGCCATACAACTCCACTTACTTGAATTTTTAAACCTACTTTTTACTAAAATAATGGGACTAAATTTAAAAAATCCACTGACCTTCAGTTACAAACGTGCAGACAATTTTTTTTTTCTAAATTGTATTTGCTATTGATGAGAAGGAGCCAATGTACAGACACAAGTACAGCAGGTCACTTGCTGCACGACAGCATTTTAGGTGACCGGCCTAGAAACAAGTTCCATTCTAATGTCAACCACACTGCTGTGAATGCAGAAGAAAGAGCTCTGAGGTATTATGAAACTTTCTGTATTTGCATAAGGTTTCAGTTGTTGTAAAAAAAGAAAAAAAAAGTCATTTTATTGCCCAGTAAAACTCTCTCTCTGCTAAAAGAGTCTTTAGAAAAAAATCACACAGTTATTGGAAATCTAATACTGTTCTGCAGGCCAAAATTCAGGCCTGGGATAAGCAAGTAAAACCTTGCTAAACCTGTGTCCTGTGAGTTTAGGGGAAAAAAGGAAATTCGCTGTTAAAGGTGAAATTTATACTCAAAAAGCTAAACCAAGTGCTTTTATATTTTATGTAGGAATTCCCACTGCCTTAATTCCTTTCTCCATAGTGACTAACACGGGTCCTGTTGTTCAAAAACAGGACTGAAAATCAGAAAAAGAATTTTTCTCTGTTTTCTTTTGTGTGTGTAGCTCACGGTTTACATCCTGCTGGAGTGATGTTTGAGTGCTGCCCTGCCCGTCTGCGTGGGAGGGGATCTGTCCCATATTTTCTATACTTCAAGGGGGTGACCCTTCAGATGTGGAGTTTTGATTTCTTTATGATATAACAGTCCCTGATATACACAGGAAGCACCGAGTCTCTTGTCCAATATAAAGCTGGCTGATTTTTTTTAGGTGATTTTATGCCCACTGACTCAGAAGAACTGAAGTCCATTGACACAAGTGCACTCCCGCACCCCATCTACTTGGTGGAGACATCCGCATGAGGGTGGAGTTCACTCAACCATCCAACTGGGGCCTCGGAAGAGATGTCTTCGAAACAAACTGATCTTTAAACAACTCTGTGTGGAAAGAGGCAAGGCAAATCAAGGAAACAAGCAGAAAAATGGAGATCCACCGAAAAAAGTAGGAATGTAGGATGAAATTCTGACATGTCTGAAGACACCAGGAGCTTTATCATGGCTTTAAAAGAGCCAGAATGTCATACTTGGAGTCTAATGATTTATTAGTGGAAAACAGAGCAAAACAGAGAAGAGTTTTGGTAAAGATTAGCGGAGATGGGAATATGGTAGCATTGGAAAGAGAAAGTCTCTGCCCCCAGAACAGCGCCAACCTGGGCAGGGATGGCAGGGCGGTATGTCACAAAGAAAGTATTTGGAGTTAATACAAACACTCTCAAGGGGGGTGGGGGCGGGGAGGAGGATGGCTTAGAAAAGAGGACAGTTGTGCAAACTGCAGTTTGAAACTCAGCGGAGCCTGCGCCCAGGTAACATTGCTGCACTGGTAGATCCAGTCTGTAAATTTGGATCGACGTGTTGCTCTGAGACTGGGAAACCTAGACCGTACGCTGTGAACCACAGCCCCAGGAGACACGAGGAAACTTTTGCAAACCTGGAGGCTTTTTCACTTGTACTGGTTTCAATATGTCAGATTTGTTGGCATTTTCCATCCACCCACAGTACTTTACAAGAATATCCATGCATTTTCTTAGGAAAATGGTCAACGTAGTTGCACAGAGGGTTTGTGGCAGGGTAAAGAAGAGAATCCAAATCAAAATTGTGTCTCCCATGTGGCCACCATGGGGCAAGTTCAATGAGCAGCCCAGTGGTCCACTGTCTCTAAGACAGTGTCCTGCCACTCAGAGAGGCCCAACAATGATAGAGCTTCCACCATGGAAGAGGAATAAAACAGACTGAGGAGCTGGTGCGGCGAAGGGGCACAAGAGAGACTGATAAACAGCTCATCCAATGCCACACTGGAATTCCCAACGACAAGGGGAAAGGGGGACTGCTGAGAAAACATTTAATGATTTCAATCAACCTAAAGACACGGTGCTAATGCAAAGGATGATCAAGGCCGTAAGGACTCTGTTGTTGCACTTGTAGTATTCTGAAATGAAAGCACAGGAGAGATTTGCCAAACCTCATCTCCTTTTGGCAACCAGACAAAATTCTGGCAGCGACACAGAATGCAGCTCCCAAAATGACATTTTGCTTCAGTAAGAGAAGCCCCTAGTTTGGTGAGAGGGCTGAATTCACAAAATGCTCAGACAAGAGGAGATGGATGTAATGCAGTTTGCTGCCCAGTACTCGTAGAACTGTTACTATGATAATTTTGGTGGCAATAACCCCAGTATAGTTAGAGTAACACAGTTTTAGGGTAGGTCCAACCTATTGAAAAGTGGTAACAGGCCTCACTCTAAAAAATTTGGGAAGTACTCATTGAGGTTAATTAAACACATCCACTGGAAATGGAAACTTTGGGACAGTTACAGAGGCATCACCACAGCTCACCAGCAAACTCCTTGAGCAAAGGACGACCACAGACCAAAAAGAGAAGGCAGGCACAGAGTAGGAACGCGCAGGCAGAGGTTCATGCATCAATCAGGAAAGTACGGTGACTGCTATCCATGCTGTTAAGCAGTTGTCAAGGACAACCAACCAATAATCCTTTTTTTGTGTGTGTGTGTCGATGGCAGAGTTGAGTATTTTCACATTCACAAATATTTGATCTCTTCCAACTACCGTTGAATCATCATGCTACTGAGTAACACAGCTGCTTTGCTAATTTTTTTGAGTCATTTAGAAAGATTTCTACTAGAGATCAAATGAAAGAAAAATAAAAGCATTGACACTGTTGACCGTTATGTTTTTACTGTGCTCTTAACATGTCCTAATGTGAGAACCACTCTTTTTGAGTATGACTTAGAAGACGTTCAAGGCTAATGGCTGCTCTCCTCAGCTCACTCCCTCCAATCTCTGGGATGAATAGTAGCACATAAAATCTGAGGTTCTGGTTACAGCTGCATAAAGGGAAAGACGGAGCTACAACTTGTTTGAATTTTCTTTGGTTTTGCAAACGCAGAGTTGATTTTACGGTAAAATATCAAATCTGATTTCTTAAAATTAGATTTCTCTAAAGTCATAGGTGCTTGAATACAGCTTCCACATTTCTTTGGGGGAGAATGGACCCTTATGTTATCAGTTATAATTAAATACTATCAGAAAATGAGGCACTCATATATACATCTATATGCAAGCCCTACAGTAGTGGCATTCATTGCACGCAGTGCTATGCGCATTTAGCTCTGCTGCTTCTCTATTTATGGACAAGCTATGAAAGCAGTTTGTCAGCAACTTTTTTTGAGTGTTCACATTACCAAATACATTTCTTCTGAATTCACTCTAATGTAATTATCAAATTCAGCAGCGAGCCGATAACACAGCTAAAGGAAAATACCAACCTGCCTCGGTGTTTTCATGCTGTAATTGAAAACAGATGGCAACTCGTGTAATTTATGCTTTTCTACAACCAGTAACATGTTGGTATAAGATAAGAATTCTAAGACTGAATTGCATCTGCTTCAACAACACCATATGCTAGTGCACAGTATAAATATTTATCCAAACCTACTTCATCTTCCCATTTAAAGCTCAGTCTCATGAGACAGTGAAAGTACCCTTCGGATAGCTTCAATTAGCACTGGAGCATCTCCCCAGTGCTTTAAAGGTTTAGAATTCCAGCACCACACGCTGAGGGATCTTCCCTTTCCTTACTAAGCTTCATGGAGAGGGTTAAATGGAGGCATGTTCATTGTGCCTTCTTTATATACTATACATTCCAGGCTGCCTTTAGGAGTTATGAAGGAGTTTCTCACTTACAATGTCCAAGCTTCTTCACTTCTCCCACTATCCTGTAATACATCGGAGATTGGCCACAGCCATAACTGGGATATTTTTTTCCTGGGGGAATAGTTTATGGATTTTTAGGATTTTTAGACTGGTTTATCTTGCTTGTCAAGCAGTTAAGCAATCACCAGTTTTGGGGTCAGACTGACAAGGACGTGGAGTGGGTTTTGCATTTCTCTGCAGCATGGGGTACGTTCAGCCTCCCAAGAATCTCAGAGTTCAAATTTCCTCCTATTGCAGGAATTGAAGGCGTTGGCGATTCCTCTGACATCACGTGCTTTTGGGTTCATTTTCCCCCACTTGGCACCTTAGAATGCATAGCTTTTAGTCCTTTATGTTACAAGCCTGTAATATTTTGTGACTGTGGCAGTGTTTGGACTCTGTGGACTAATCAGAAAGTACTTATGTTCCTTTGATTACAGGGAGACTGAGCTTGATTGCTTGATGGACCTGACAGCAATCTGCTCCGTGAAACAGTGGCTACTCCATTACACTTGAGATCTGGCCCTTATTCTGCTAGTGAAAACATTTGAGAACCCGGACCTGAAATAATCATTTGTGAATGCAGAAGATGATGGCACAGACACAAAATTTATGAGGCTGACCTCCTCCTTGTGCCAGGTTTTAAAGATCAGGAGAGCAGAACCACGCTGAGATGATCCTGACTGCATAGCCTAATCCCCAAGCAGAGCTCAAAACAGAAAGGGTTGCTACCAGTGACCATACGTGGTGCCCCAAACACCCTGCTACTAACTGAAATGAAGAAGAACTAGAACAGGGTAGAAAAGCTTGAGTGGCCATTGGCAATTTGTGCGCTACAAAGACCTTAGGTGTAACAGCCATAAATACCAGTTTGCTCAAAACCAGTTTAAGGAGACAGATACTCTTTAGCATTCTGCAAAGGTTAGAGCTGGGCGCTGATTTCCCCAGCCAAAGGAAAGAACAGATAATCAGCAAAATGAGTGATCAATTTGTCTCTTTCACAAGCCTCACGCTAAGCTACGTCTGCTCGTTCTGTCCCGCTCCGTTGCGGGATGTCACACTAACAACAACGCGCGATGCAGAATTTAAGTCACTAGTTCGAAGTCAAGTTGTGTAACTTTTCAAAGAATACTTGTACCTTAAAAATGGAAATTAATTTACAGAATAAAACACTGAAAAGAGGGGGAGAAGAGTTTTCCTGACAAGTGGCAGTATTTAGCAGTGTCGTCCACAGAGACCTGAATTTTGCAGCCAGTCAATACTGAATATTAAAGCAACCTGGGAACTTCAAAATCGTGCCGTTCCTGTCTTCCCCTGCTGACGACAGCAGACAGCAAAACAGAGCTGCAAATAACTTAGAAGAACACATCACAACACTGACTCCTTTCATAGCCCTGCGTCGCCTCCAGCTCCCACTTGTTCATGCGCTCGCAGCAACCACGCTCTTCACCACGCTGTCACAGGCAACCGCACTTCAGCAAACCAGGTCTAAAAATACTTTAATAAAGCTAATTGACAAGCTATTTATTAAATTATTTGCTCAGCTTCGTACTTGAAACCTCAGATTGTAAATGGTAATCCTATTTACCAGCCCCAGAAGAGGTATCAAGACTTAAGGCCAAAACCATCACACCCTCTCACACCACTGCAGCAGACCATGCTCGTAGGGATTGTCTCAGAATTAAATTGTCTGCAAATTTCCCCCAGAAGAGGATGTCACGTATAACGAGACGGCGAGTGCCGCCACGCAGAGGTGTGCCTGTGCAGCCCAGCTGCCCTGCGCCGTGCCCACCACACAGCCGCTGCGTGTGGTCACAGCTCCGTCCCAAGCTCATTGAGATTTCTACCGGGACTTCCAATTCATGGCACTTTGGAGCAGGCCAGGAACCCAGCCAAGGTCAGACTGAAAGCAAGACACCAAAGTCCTTCAGGTAGATTGAGCCTGAAACGTTTACTGCTTTATATAATACACAGTAGAGTTTTACGGGCACAAAGTGAGGTCCTACAATGAGATTGTAGGCAGCAGTCCTCTCTCAACAATTTGTCCAGCGTAATGCAAAGACAGGAATATAGTGCTCTCCAAGAGAGAGAAGTGCAAAATCACAAGCTTTACAAATAAAGCCATTTCCAAAAACAATTACACTGGATACATCTCCTTAGGAGGAAAAACCCTGCTGCTACTGCCAAGAACTTTTCTGCAAACTGCAACGCCAAGTCTTGGCTCTTCTTCAAATTCTTGCCCTTTTCATCATCGCCAACTTTCCTTGTTAGCGCTTCTTTGGTGTAGCGCTCAGAGCAACACTGGCAGACAAAAGCCTCTTGCACCAGCCCACCAGAAGTTACCCTGCCCAATGGTCTGTCTGCAAAGGGCCCCTCCTGCGGCTTCCACACAGGGGAAGGCTTATTTTCAAGGAACTGTCATCTAAAGCCTGTCATACCATTTCCTTTAAATGTGCCAGATTGAAGAGTTCTGTAAACAGATGGATTAAGTGACACAGATTTTTTAAAATTTCAAATACTGCACTATAATTTACATACCTATTGCTATGGGAACACCTCAACAAAACCACTTATTTTCAAAGAAAACTGCCATTTCTTCACCAGGGGCTAAAGGTATTCAGCGTTTCTGAAAACGGAGCACCAATTTTGGTGTTTAAACGGGGACTCTACTAATATATTGCCATAATGCTTTATGTGCAGTTCTGCTCTTAAACGTGATTTTATATAAAGAGAGCACCTTTGCAAATAATCAGATCTCTCCTTTGTGCAAATTCAAGGCAACATATCACAGTTTTACTGTCTAAAATACTGTTTGCTCCCCTCAGGATAATGGACTATTTTGCATTCTTCTGTCTTGAATGGTTCGGGTAAACCTCTGTAACCCCATCAGAGGATGTGAGCACACGGAGAGCACGAATGGAAGACACGAGGACATAATTTGGTACATAAAACCAGTTTCAAAGGCGAAATATGAAAGAACCCCGCTTACCTAAAATGTCCTAGTGTGTAGTCACAGGGCTCTCACATGAAACCAAAAGTAAAAACAACCCAAAGACCCGCTATATTCAGCTCTGACGACTGCGTTCAGACGTGAAATCTCTAAGATTATACACATGACACCACAGTGTTATTTTTACAAGTCAGGTTTCAGAATAGGTCTACTTTATTGCTAGCTGCTATATTCAGAGTATAAAAGATGCTGTAAAATACTAAACTCCCAAGTTCAGGAGACAGATCATACACACGAATAAATTCGGTATTTTCATATTTAAGTCCTTTACATTTTAGGCAGGATTACTTTTCAAAAATGATGCTCTTCATATGGAAATTTTAACTGTATATTATATTTAGATATTGTACAAAACAAATAAAAAATTCCAGTTCCCTCCGGAATGAAGCCGTTTGCCAGCAGGATGTGTCAGGGTGCTGCCTGCACCGACAGGCTCTACAGCTGCCGTTCCCCCTCCCAGGGGTTTGCCTGCCCGTACTCAGAAAAAGGAAATGTTTCAAAGACATTCTTAACAAGTGTCGTGAAAAAAAAGCCCAGAAGCCAGAGAGAGGAAAGTCCTGTAGTGCATTCGCTAAGGAGGGTGCCACGGCACCGTGCGATGGGCAGGATGCTCATCCCTGGAGTCGTGGCAGCGCACGCTGCCTCCAGCTCGGTGGGTGTCAATATACGGGCGAGGGACACCCGGGGTGAGTGTGAGAGGAAAGGGAGATAAACTGGAAAGCAGGACAAAATTCGCGGCAAGCATGGGTTGCACGTGGAATACATCTGAAACCTTCGTTTTTGTTGTTACCATACAATAAAACATGACGTAAGCTGATCTTTGTGTCTGGCCCAGCCTGGACACTGGAGTAAGCGTAGCAGTTAGTCTCCCACTCTTGCTTTTATCTATACTTGGCATAATGCTTTGCTTTTGTTTTTCCCGCTGTAGAAGAGAGTGAGTAATCCACAGATACCTGCGGGACGTGATCCAAACCCACAGGTAAGTCAGTGGGCTCTGCATCAGCAGTACCAAAGCCTTCACATGGAATTTTTATTTATTTATTTATTCTTAAATCGTGTATGAAAAGATTTAAACTCTTATGAGATATGGAAGTATCATGTATTCCTCTTCCAAAATGTCTTGAATCTTAACTGCTTTACTTTGCTAGCTTCACTTTGAATAGGTATGTCTGACTTTGCCTCCTCCTATTGTACTTCCAAGTCCTCTTTGGTGGACTTGGCAGCGTCAGGATAACGGTCTCACTCCATGATCTTAAAGGTCTTTTCCAACCAAAACGATTCTATGACCTCTATGATTTCTATATAGGCGAAGTCCAGGAGCTGCACACCAACAACCACATAAATTGCGAAGTCAAGAGGAGGGAGGCTAAAATTGTGCAGAGTTGGAAAAAGGTGAAAATAACAAAAAAAACCCACCCCAAAACCCACAAGAAAACCACTCTCCAAAACCAGCTAACCAACCAACTAAACTAAAAAAACATACCCAAGGAAGGGAAAGGATCAAGAAAGCAATTTGGAAAAGATAATTGAGTTTCATGTGAAAAGGGGACTTGAAGAATCTCAAGGACAGAAGAAAAGAAGCAGGAGGGGGGTGAAAGGCAGCAGAACTCACTGGGCACAGATGCCTGAAACCGAGACAACGATCCTCAACCCCGGAAACAAAAGGAACTCTCCCTCCCCAAGTACAGGCAGGCCAAGACTTTCACTGAGCAGCACAAATACCCCCAGTAAATCGTCCCATTTTGAAAACCCACCTTCATGCCAGCCGCGGCTGCCGGCCCGCTGGGGTCCACGGCCTGGATGTGGCAGGGTTTGCTCCCCCGCACCACAAAGCCCCAGCCCACTGCATCCCCGACGATCTGGAAAGAGAAAAGAAGGACGTGATCACCTTCGGGCAGCTCGGTGAAATTCAAGGGGGTAACATCTAAATGGTTCAAGATATAATTTCAACATCTCTATACTTCCAACACACAGCAAAGGACATTGTGTAGAAGCTGCTGTATCACTCGTGGGAAAGGCCCTATCCAAGTGAATCCTCTTGCTTTTAATGAACTTTTTTTGTTGAACTAGGAGACTGTAAGAAGCAATGTTCCCAATGACTAGGTTCAAAAATGTCTTTACAGAAAGGCTTTCTCTAATAGTGAATATGAATCAAAACTTCTGTCCCATCATAGTCGAGAAAGATCTAAGTAGAAAACTTTGATTTGGGTAGGTAATCCACTCCTGCAGTGCAAGTATTACCAGGAGCATAAAGTCTAGATGAGTTTGTGTAATACAAATGTTACTAGCTTTATGTAATTTTACACTCCATTTAAGGCAGCAGTACTACATTGGCATAAAGACAGGATAAACAAGTGCAGAATCAGACCTGAAATGTGTGGAAGTACTGATAACGGAGTTTGGGATTTTAAAGTACAAACCTCAGCAAATGCAAATAAGCTCTAATTATCCCATCAGAAAATGTCTGTTTGGATTACCTTATTTATACAACATGCAGAAAATAAAGACAAACACTGGAGACATACCGTAAAAGTTTTTCTTACATATGGGGCCCCAGGCATCAAAAGCTCATCAGCAGTCACGGGTCTCTTTAATACTGCGGAGGTACATAAATGAATATTCAATATAAGCATTCTTGTGGAGTTTTTCCCAATAAATACGATACAGTGTTCGGATACAACACATTTTTGGTCCCACTTCCCATGCACTCTTTCAATTCTTGCAGACTTGCTTGAACGTAGTAAAAGAGCCAAAGACTGCAGAATAACCCTGAGTACTAATGATGAGATCTTTGGAAAAACCGGGCATTTAGCCAACAGAGTTTCTTGTCTGCAATCAAGATCCATTAAACACTATCACAAACATCAGAAGCGGCTGTTCCTGTGTCCTGTGTTGAAACAAGTGACCGACCTTCCTGGCATGGAGCAGTTTTTCTTCCCGGCTCGCTCTGTGCATGTTGGGTGCTCTCTGCTAGTTCATCCGAGTCGGGTTTGAATCACAGAATCGAGTAATAAGAAAATTCTGCTTCAGTCAGGAATTACCCCAACGAAGAGATTTCTACAGTTGTAGGCACAGACAGCTAACTCCCCCTCACCCAGGGACAGCCTAGGTAATCTACAGCTGGCTGGGATTTTACATGAAAGGAAATACCAGTGACTTTCTGCAGGTGATTCCCCATTGCCTTGCCATGGCACGGGGTACTTTTCCCCTGAACAAAGTAAATGCAAAGTTCTACCAAGTCAAATCGATGCCATTCTGCATACCGGTTTTTGTCTGTCTATAAAGGCGTTACAAGGTGGAGGACAACGGGATGATATATGTTGTTCGCCATGTTTGCCTGCTTCACCTCTAAAATTGTGTCTGCTTTTCTTTTAGCGATAAATAATTTTGATGATGTCTGCCTTTTCGGTCACAGGTGGAAGATAACATTTCCCACAGATGGTATTCGAGCACATTCACAAGCTTCTTAATGCCATTCATGGGAGCAGGGAGAATTCTAGCATATGAACCAATACGGATTTTTTTTCTTTCCCGTGGATGTTGACAAACTGTCATTTAGCCAGCGTTACACTTTGCAGAGCATACCTGGTCAACGTACAAAACCTGAATGATTATGCTCATTTGACAAGTCAGAATCAGGTAAATCATCCAGGCGGGACTCCCTTGCGTGCCTCCCCTCATTATACCTCCAGAAATTTTTTTTGTTTCATGATTGTTTTTCTACATGACTGGTCAAGTCATGACCTGGGTTTTTTTTAAGCGTTTGCCTGCAAGAGAACTCATCTGACAATAAATATACCTCTGCCTTGTGTTTATTGGCACGCAGTTCAGTGACATACTCCGGGTCTGGATAGCAGGAAGCTGTTTGTGAAAAAAATCACTTTATAGTCCAGCAGAGGTTTAAGAATTCCCCCATAACATTTACATCTGACAGCCTTATGTTAACCTGAGCGAGACGACGTGTGGACCTGTACTTGTGCTACAGAAGAAATTACCCTACATTGCCAGTAATTGAATAATTCTTAAAAATAAGTCTAAGTCTGTTGCTGTCTTCTTTCAAATATGAGTCTGCTAAAGCTATTTAGAGTTTGAAAATTAGTCGTAAAGGAGAGTTTCTTTAAAAAAAAAAAAAGAATTTATGCAAGGGCAACATCAGTCGACTCTTTTTCTTTCTGTGTTGTGTAAGTAGCTGCATGAAAATAAACTTGTTCTCACTACTCATGGGTTGATGCTTCACATATAATCAGAACCATAAATGAATGGAATAGTCAGCATACTTCAGATAGCACACACATTTACGGACAGCGTACGAATGCTGCGTTATCTGTCCCAGAACAATTTCCAGGATGTAATTAAGGATGTACTGGGGCCAAAGAGCTCCCCATACAAAATCTACCAAAGCGTTTCTGGGAAGTATACCTGAGAGATATTCTGCCCCAACGTGATACTGTGGCACCCTTCACATAGGGGCAAACCCCTTGCCTATGGGGGTAAACACGTTGGAAAGCGGTGCCGGACGCCCACCAGCAGCGTACTCCAAGGATGCAATGGCCACCAGCGCTGAGCGTTCCCCCAAGCTGGACAGCTGGTCTGGTGTGAGGGGTCATGGCTTCTGCAATCATAGCGAGTCCTTCAAATTATTTTACTTTAGAACCCCATACTGAATGCCCAGCAGAGCCTACAGAGAGGGAAGGAAATGTGCTAAAAGGAGAAAGAAGGAAATGTCCCCATAACTACGCCTTTCTTTCTGATGGCCACTCTCCACAGCAGGAATGAAGTGCGCTTTAGCTCACTCATCTCCTGAGTAAATTGTCAATGTTTTCAACAGGATTCATGCAGTGCTTGAGGCACTCTCTAGTAATCAGTTCAAATGCCAGCATCCCTTTGAAAGCAAAGCTTACACGTAGCCACTGAAGCCTCCCCCGTTGTACAACTGTCGGCACAGACCCGGTAAATTTGAAATAATAAGGAGCACGAAGGGCAGCGGGGACTCTGCTTTGAAATTCAGGGCTGTTTCTGAGGAAAATGGAGAAGCTGAAACAATATCTATCCTGGTCTCTTTGTTCCCTTCCCAGATGTACGGTAAGAAACAATTTTAAGCGAACTGTGGAAGAATGGGTGTGTTTAACCTTCTGGCATGGGATAGGAAATCCTTTCAAAAGGAAAATAAGCTTCAACACTACTTTTACCTTCCTAAACAGACCGGTGTAAGACCTAAACAAAACCCAAAAACGTTGAAATGGTCCCTGACAGCCTGAAACAATGCCGCCTCTTTTTTTAGAGGTTGCTGTTTTCTGAGTTGGGCTATTTCATAGCAACTCAAGCGGCCACTGGATAGTTAAACTCTCCTCTGATTTGCACCAAAGGAATGTCTCTAGGAGGAGATTTGAATGGGTTCAGAGCTTGGCAATGAAGAGGCAAATCTGGGCCCCTGACTGCATGTCCTCTAAGAGATAAACTGCAGCTCAAACCGCAATTACGGGCTTGATGCAGAGATTATTGGAGGCAGACGTCTGGCTTGTGTTCAGCGGGACTTCAGGCTAGAGGGTGATAATGGTCCCCTCTGGCCTACAAAACCTGTGACGCTGTGAATTTTTAATGTATCCTTGACAAGATAAACTTAGAGGCAATGCCAGGCATTCTTCATGTCGCCTTCTCCCCAGCCAGATGCCTGCGCCGCGGCTCCTGCGCATCGTAAGCGATGCTGGTGCTCACCGGACTTGGGGTTGCAGAGCACGGGGGGGCTGCTGCTGAGCGTCGGGCTGCTGCTGAAGTACCCGCTGCTGCCACAGCTGCTCATGCTGCTCCTCCGAACCGCCGACACGATCTTTATCTCCTTGGTGGGACTCACTACAAACAGAGAGAAAAGACAGAGAGAAAGGGAACTGGTATCAATTATTGAACCCATTTCCCTGGTTTCTTTAAAACAATAGCAATAAGCCAGCCTTTCGCTGAGCACACTGGGAAGGGGTTAGTGTGGTTCACATTGAAGAGTGACTGCACGAGCATGATACACCCAGGTATGCTGTAGCTAATACGATGGCTGAACTGCCCCCGTGGCAGTGTGTTCTAGGAGGCATTTAAATATAGGGAAATAAATTCTTCCATTTTTCTTTCTACTTCCCATTTATTCTTTAGGTTCTTGATAGATATTGCTGCAGAACAAATGCTGCAGGACCCCTTCCCCTCACTTTTACTCTTCTTGAAAACTCCACACAGCATATATGACTGATTACTTTGGGCTTGGAGGGATTTTAACCAGTTCTGTTTGTTCGTGGACACTGATTTTTGATCAGCATCTGACATGCTATTGATACAGGCACAAAACCATCCCAGGGAGCTAAAGACTTCGTAAATTGAGTGAATGGACAATCCCTGTGAACAGGGGCACGTGATACCCTGCTCGGCTTTTTTTCAGCTAAACACTGAAACCCCTCGCCCAAGAAGGATTGTTTGGCATCCCAGGGAGTTGCCCTACAGACAGCAGTATACTTGATGAGTCACCTGAGAGAAAACTGGTGTGCTTTCTGTTGTCGTGGTTCTGCTTGCGCAGGCAAAACGGGCTGTCGTGGCTTTCTGGCATCAAGCGAGATTTCTCAGTGAGGAGTTCCATTAGTCGCCGCCGCCGGCGGAAATTCATTCTGCACTGGTAGAGCAAGTTGCTGTCCATAAAATGGTGCTTGTTGGACACTGAGAAAAGAAATGGATAGAAGGTCTACGCCTGGTAGGACTGAAATGAGAGCACATCTATCTGCAATGTGGGAACAACATGCCTCGCTGTAAGGAAGCAGCACTCGGAGGTCTCCTCTTCCCCTCTGCGGACTCGGAAGGAGGAGGAATCATAGAATCATAGAGTCTTCATGGTTGGAAAGGACCTTTGAGATCATCAAGTCCAACCAGACACACACAAAAAAAAACCCCAAACAAACCCCTACAATCTCTGTCACTGGAGCATGCCCTGAAGTGCCACATCTAGATGTTTCTTAAACACCTCTAGGGATGGTGACTCAAACACCTCCCTGGGCAGGCTGTTCCAGTGCCTGACCACTCTTTCAGTAAAGTAATTCCTCCTAATATCTAACCTAAACCTCCCCTGCCGCAACTTCAGACCATTTCCTCTGGTCCTGTCATTATTCACCTGGGAGAAGAGGCCAACACCCACCTCTCTACAGCCGCCTTTCAGGTAGCTGTAGAGGGCAATGAGGTCTCCCCTCAGCCTCCTCTTCTCCAAGCTAAACATGCCCAGCTCCCTCAGCCTCTCCTCGTATGACCTGGTCTCCAGACCCCTCACCAGCCTGGTGGCTCTCCTCTGGACACGCTCCAGCGCTTCCATGTCCCTCTTGTACAGAGGGGCCCAGAACTGAACACAGTACTCGAGGTGAGGCCTCACCAGTGCCGAGTACAGAGGCACGATCACCTCCCTGCTCCTGCTGGCCACGCTATTCCTGATACAAGCCAGAATGCTGTTGGTCAGCTTCACATGGGTAGCCTCAGTATACAAGCTTTTATAGTGCTGATAACAAAGTGGCCACTGCTGAGAGGAATCTTTTACACTACCTTGATTAATGACAAGCACTTCTTTTTGTCAAGTGGAAATGGAAGTACTTTATCTTTCCACGACAGGCTGCAGAATGGTCCATCTCCACACATGCTCTCTCTGCATGACGTTTGGTGCTGCTGGTCACCACAGACCAGACTTACCTCCTGACATCGAGCTTTTTGTAAATTCATCAGTGCAGGGCAGCCCCTGGGGGCTCTGACTGACGCTTGTTCGGAGCTACAGGGCAGCGAAGGATCGAGACCTGTGTATTTCCTCTGTCTTGTTCACCACAGACGCCGTGTCCCAGACGCTTCCTGCAGGCCACTTCCTCCCCTTCGCACGGATACGCAAGGTTTGGGAACAGGCACCCCGCCAAAAATCATTTCTTACATAATGAAGTCTTAATTACAACCTGTTTTGACACTGAGAGCAAATCCCAGGTTGCTGGTGTCAG
The DNA here is from genome assembly GCF_963924245.1 of Chroicocephalus ridibundus. Taxonomy (NCBI): domain Eukaryota; kingdom Metazoa; phylum Chordata; class Aves; order Charadriiformes; family Laridae; genus Chroicocephalus; species Chroicocephalus ridibundus. The sequence continues at coordinate 154,953,444 of NC_086285.1, read as the reverse complement.
AGCAAGAGTGCCGAGCCCACGGGCTGCAGCATCGCTGTCACGTCTGCGTGTTCGCTGCCACTGGCGCTGCACCTTACTAGTGACGAAAACTGCAGCAGCTGGACGGAGTTTTGTGCCAGGTCCTGAGAGTGCTCTGACTCCTTCAGGGCTTGATCGCAGGAAAGCTCTCTGGAGCCCTCCCTGCATTAGTACTGCAGCATCTTAAATAGCTGCAGTAGATGTTTTGGCTGCGTGTTCTATCTCCTCACCTAGCTCCTGTGATTACGTGCCACAGAAATTATTTCCCACAGTTGACCTTTTCCATGAGGGATCTAGATTCTGGATTTACCTAGTTTATAAATTGCATTTCTTCCAATACCGAATCATAAGAACTGGTGGGTTATGCATATTTATATGTAAAGTGTAAACAACAACATAAATATGCACTCGGACATCAGCCACATCTTTGAGTACATGACTCAGTCATTCGGCTTCAGCCTTCTACTGCAGCCACCGAAGTTCCACCTTGGCCTCAGCTCTGCCCAGCACGTGGGGTCCAAAAGCAGCGGGGCCCAAGGTGATACCCCAGGTCCAGAGTCTGGAGTCCTGCTGGTCCGCTTTCCCTTTGTCCTCATCCCCATCACACTCTTTCTTGCTCTCCTCCCTTCTTAATACCTCCATGTGTCCCACATTGCTCACCATGAGCTCCACGGAAGTAGCCCACATACATGGTAGCCTTGCCAAAAAAGGCTGTATGTAGACATTAACTTCCAGCACCATTTGGTGCGTGTAAACTGAAGGTATAGCCTCAAAGAGGAAAAGGCCCAGCCACCTTCTGCATCAGCTGGTGGTTTCAGAGAGAATATTCATGGCAGGGATGTCCAATCAGTTATCCTCATCCAGGCAATAAAGAAGGGGCCAGTCCTAGCCATTGTCCTCGGCACAGCCCCCCATACAGATACGGAAACTGCCATATGGGGTCAGACCGTAAGTTCATCTTGCAAAGAAGCACGTCTCTTGCCTGCCTGGGCCACTCAGAGAGGGGACACCGTACAAACGGACTTTTGCCTTTGGGACACCACGAATAATCAGGACACAGGAGCTTTCTGAACTGCACGTGCTTGTGCCCAAGCTGCCACGCAGGCCGTCTGCCCCAGAGTCCCGCAGCGTGGCGGAGGCTGCAGGACATTTCTTAGAGTTTCAGTAAAAGGTTTAGAGTTTTGAAACTCTACCTTTTTTCATGAAGAAAGCAGAAAGTTCATGCCAGTCAGACAAACTGCGACGTTTCCAGTACCATCTACAGAAAAGACCCCTGTTACCTCCACTGCCTGGTTCTGCTGAAGAGCTTCGGAAGAGCCAGTGCCACTTGGCTCCTTTTTGGCGCTCCACCTGTTGTTTCCTCGAATGAGCCGTACGCATCCTCTGTGAGCAACACGGCTTTGCTAAGTCAGATTTAGCATTGCAAGCAGTTCCTTACTGTGTTCTGACATGTTGAATACCGCAGGTATTCAGGTACACACTGCTGCTGCGCTCATCATTTCGGACACATATAGCACACGATACTATTAAACACCACTTACTAACGATCACTATTTTTGAAGAACGGAAATGCAGGAGAGATTTGGAGACTTGCATACATCCACCAAAGGATTTCCTATCAGACGCAGAGTTAATATGTAGGTGTTCGCAGCTGCCGGTCTCATTTTCAGACCACTGACACAATGAGTAAAAGTAGCAATATCCAGCAATATCCTACCACATTATTAGAATAACCTGCCGCAAATACAAAAAAAACCTTTTTTTTTTACGACGTTTTAAAGAGTTCCCTGAAACTTAATAAGATCTACTTATTCAGCACACTACTTGGATTCATAATCTTAAATGAAAGACAAATACTCCCTTGGAAGCAGAATCACTGTTGCCAACCATTTGCAGTATAAAAAATATCAGTATGGTTTCTGATTCAAGTTAAATATTATGGCATTACAGTTCTTAAGTAAAACTATTCCGTTCCGTTTGGGTCATTAACTGAAGTGCTCTGACAGTCCTCAGAAATTATGATAATCAGAGATCAACACGCTGGTGTTACAGAAGCTTGAAATTCTAGAATAATTCTTCACCATGAAACTACATAATATAAACTTCTTTATGCCAAGCTACTAAACATATTTTAGAATAACAATACTTGTTTTGACTGAAATATCGTAACATTCTGTATTTACAAGAGCAAAGTTTAGGTCTGACGTTGAAGTAATTCACCCCTGCGGTAACTATTTTAGTCCACGGAAGGGTGAATTTTTAGACAATAAAGGAACATGAGTGGAAAAGAGAAGACCAATGATTGTGTGTTGTGGAATATTTGTATACGATTTACACAACAAAGGGTTTGTAGCGAGAATATTCATGACAAGTAGTATCAGTACAGAATCTGGAGCGCTCATTAATTTCCATAGTTTGAATTCCTCCTTGCTACTGATAGTTCACCATTCACGTGAGCGGTAGAATCAGAGCGTGCAGCCCCAGCTTGAGCAAACGGCGCATTCGTAGCACCAGGTAACTCTCTGCATGTTCCTTGACTAAAAGGTAATATTTATGCATATTTAAGGAGAGGCTCAAAAAATAGACAGGAGTAGTTAGCTCAAACTGCCTCCTTGTACATACATCACCAAATAAAATATCTCCCCAAAATTACTGGTGTGCCCCATGGGGCTAATTGTTTATTATTTTATTTTTTTTGAATCATCGACTTGGCTGACATATTCACGATTTGGGATGAAATGTCGTTGCCGGGACTCTGCCTAAGAGTGAGTGTATCTGGAATGGTGTGGAAAGAAGGGATTTCCAGACCACGGATCAGAAGGAAGTGGTTGAGGCGGGGGAGGCGGACACGGGTGCGGGCTGTCTCTGAATTGCCCCTCAGGTGCGGTGGCTGAGTTACAGCGTTCGCCAGGAGGAGTTCCGCCTGTCCTCACCCTTGGTAAATCACACCGATGTGAATGCCGGAGGCAGAGCAGGCACAGAAGGTTGGTTTTGTTACACTTGGCACACGCCGGGCGAGAGGTACCGGGGCAGGCACGGCTGCGCGCTCACCCGCTCCGACGGTCCCTGCTGCGCTGCCATCGGCAGAGAACAGCGGGAGTGAAAAACTTCTCCAAGCTGATTGCAGGATGCCGAGAGGGCTGCGCAGTCTTGCTCGGGAGGGATTTCTTTAAAGGTGATTTCGAGGTTGTTACCTCGAGCTATCGTGGAGCGTTGACTCAGAGGCAGCAGCAGAGAAACTCGTGGTGCCCAACAAGGCTCCTGCTCCCGCTATCTGTCCCTCTCATGGAAGGTGCTGCCTCTGGATAGGGATTGACTTAACTACTCCTGAATTAGTTCACTGCCCTTCATAATGCAGCGTAGAAAAGCAAACTGGCACCCATTTCAGCTTGTCTTAAATGGTCGGGCCGTGGCTGACGAGGATCAGGACCTGTATGTGTACATGATGAGGGTGACGTAAAGAGCAAGGTGGGGTGACTGCGTGGGCTTTTCAATCCAATTTAACTCACAGGTGCTCATGTGGCAACATGTTCCTGGTACGATGTGCACCTTATGAAAGAAACTGTACCAAAGAGACAAAGAAACCTCCAAAATCACAAAAGTGAATTAAGAGAACTTCTGGTCCTGGATGGAAAGGCACCAACATTAATTCAGAGTCACCTATGTCAAACTTTGGTGGTATGGTCACAACGCACCAGTCTAATCTCCCACAAAATTTCTCCCAGAAACAGAATGTAAAAACTGCCTTTTAACCTTATGAAACTATAGTTTAATCTTCCTTCAAAGCAGCCTGTAATGACCACTTTACTCTTCCCTTACGAGCTGTTCAAGCCTTCAGTTACTTTCCCTGCCAGGCAATAAAGATTTAACTCGAGGCTGGATTTGTTTAACTTTAGCTGCTAATCCCTGGACTTTGTCACACCTTCATCAGAAAGTTAAATAAGATCTGGGCAGAAATCTTTGTAAAGAAGTCTGTGAAGGGATGAAGTCGACTCTCAAACATATCTCTGATCAGCTGAATAAACAACACCCCTTAAATTCTGACTCGTTTTCTAGCCCTCCTTGAGTCCTCTTCAGACTTTTCTTCATCTTCCCTAAAATCCGGCTATCAGACTGCAAGCTCCCAGCTACAACCTCCTGCCCCTTCTGTTACTTGCCGCCCTCCTTTCTGTACATCTCGGGCTCCCAGGAGCAGTTCATACAGCTGTACTGCGCAAACAGCAGAAGCTGGGAACGATTTGTGCCCTGTACATCCTCCTTTCCCTGCACAGCATCGCTTCACACCAGCCAGCGCAGCCTGTATTCTCATTTCCTAGATGTATCGCCCTCTAGTTACACCATCAGTTACATGAAAACACATCTCTTTTGGGGTAATGACCATTTAATAATTAGAGTTCAATTATTTGTGTGCCGTCTCATCTATCCATAGAGTTTGCACACTCCATTGGCAAGGATTTTAGCTGGTCATTCCCCACTTACACTACAGTTAAGAAGAGAAAAACCTGATTATTTATTTTGGCATTTCTCAAATTGGGAGCACCTAGTGTTGCAGCTTTGGTGGTTCTTGTGCCTGGCTGCTTCACAGTTTCTGCCCGGAAACATAAAATATAAATTGCAATGTCCGCGCGAATCTTCTCTCAGCTTCTGCTGCTGACATAAAATCCTGGGATCTGCACGGGGCTCAAACAGCCTCTTCTTCTTTTGCAAGGAGGCTGATGCACAGCAGAGAGAGAAATATTAGCTTTACATTCATTTCATAGAACCGAGGAGGCTTTAGAAAGTACAAACGCCTATTTTAATAAATGGTGTGACTCATGCCTTAAAAATCAGGCTATTTTCATAACTGGCTTTTCCCCCAAATCCCTCCCACCACTTCAACTGCCCATGTTTTTGGGCGCTGATAATCTGTGTACATCTTTACACCGGTGATTAATGCTTTCTACCAGCCGAAAGCTGCAGTTCCCGGTGGGCCAGGCCCAGCGATGGGCTCCAGCTGCTCCGCACGTCTCCAGACCCACAAGGCTGTCACCAGGAGAGCCCGCGGCTGGAGCCGGGGAACGGCTGCTCCGCGTCGAGGGAGTGGTGGGAAAGAGATCAAAGTTCCCCGAGGAGCCGGCTGAGCAGCTTTTCTCGAGAGAGCGAAGGACACGTTGAAGTGTGCGCTTGTTTGTTTGTGTGAGCACGAGCTTGTGCTGGGGTTAAGAGGAAGAGGTTATAAAAGCATTAGCAGAGTGTATGGAGTTTTCAGCGCTGATATGTTATGTCTTTCCTCACTTAAAGACAAAAGCAGCACTGAACTCTTTCCAGCCGTGCCCAAGACATTTCCAAGCCTTTCGCTGCACGAGGCAGCGGCCCCAGCCTATTCGCAAGTATACTTTATCTTTTTACTGAGGTAGTTTCCTCTATTAAAATGACATTAAGCACAGTTCGAAGCTGCAGGCCGAGGGAGGTGATTCTGCCCCCTCTACTCCGCTCTGGTGAGACCCCACCAGCATTACTGTGTCCAGCTCTGGAGTCCCCAACATAAGAAGGACATGGACCTGCTGGAGCTGGTCCAGAGGAGGGCCGTGAAGTTGATCCAAGGGCTGGAGCACCTCCGCTATGAGGACAGGCTGAGAGAGTTGGGACTGTTCAGCCTGGAGAAGAGAAGGCTCCAGGGAGACCTTACAGCCCCTTCCAGTACCTGAAGGGGCCTACAGGAAAGGTGGGGAGGGACTCTTTATCAGGGCATGTAGTGATAGGACAAGGGGTAATGGTTTTAAACAGAAAGAGGGGAGATTTAGATTATATACTAGGAAGCAATTCTTTACTCTGAGGGTGGCGAAACACTGGAACAGGTTGCCCAGGGAAGTTGTGGATGCCCCATCCCTGGAGGTGTCCAAGGCCAGGCTGGATGGGGCTTTGAGCAGCCTGGTCTAGTGGGAGGTGTCCCTGCCCATGGCAGGGGGGTTGGAACTACATGATCTTTAAGGTCCCTTCCAACCCAAACCGTTCTATGATTCTATGATTCTGGACCTTCACTATCACTGGTTGCAATGGTCTGCACCTTTATATAGCAAGTCACAGATGACCATACCAGTTTTGACCTCTGAAGCAGCAGGACATTGTGCCGAAGGAGGAGGCTGCAGGATACGACACGCTGGTGGGCTGCAGGGAGTGACAGGGGGCTGCTGGTTTATCTGAAGGATGGCACAGCCCGAGCAGCTCCCACCAGTGCCCAAAGCGTGTCCAGGGAAGGGCCGGTCTCCAGTCCCATGTCCTTCTGCTTCCTTGCTCCCCTCTCCTAAGCAGAACCAGTGCTTAAAAGGGAAGGTAACAAAGCAACACCGTAAAATAACGGTTCCTTAAAAAAACGCCTCTGTCCATGGATAGCAGCTTGCTGAGCCCGTCTCCTCTGTGCCTCAGGCCTCTCGCCAGCTCGGTTTCGGTCCCTTGCCAGAGAAACAGTGGAAGTGTGTGTGTCCACTTTGGCTTTCACCGAGGGAGAGTGAGCCCATGAGACTGGAAAACACCGAGCAGCTGCTGAGACCCGCATGGGCTGGCGGCTCGTCCTCGCCCCGGCTCCACGCTGCCCACCTCTGCCCCACCACCCACCACTCCTGCGCGTCAATCTTCCACTCCTGCCTCGCACCAACACACGTGCGGCCAGAGGAGTATCACCAACACTTTATTCTGCATTGGACAATGCTTTTCCCACTCCTGTCAGAGCCTTCCTGTTTTTCTAAAGCTAATCTGGCATCTGCAAATGCATTTCAATAATGGCACCTATTCAGATTAGTTTCCTTTCACACATTGATGAATTCCACCTGCTTGGAGCTCCCTCAAATCAAGGAAGAGAGACTACAGATGTTCAGCGAGCACAGGGCCTTGGGTGTTGGATTCCCTGCACCATATAAACACAACACTTGCATTTCCCCCTTTTATGAATGTATATATGCTATGTACACTGTAGATAAGCCCACCTGCGAATGTACTTAACCAGCATGTTAAACTCTTGGCACTGCAGCTGTACTAAATGGTATTGTTTTCTCATTTGTATTACAAGGAATTTGCCTTGAATGGGCAATGGATCTAAGCTTGAATTGCTCTAGTTTCCACCAACCCTGTCATATAAAACAGGGCAGACCCTGGCCTGAAATACGAAATCCAGAGAGCTGTTCCAGCTCATCCTAGCTAAGGGTGAAGCCAGTAAGCGCGTCCAGAAGTAAGTAGGTCCTCGACCTATAAGTAGGTCCAGAAAAAAAGCTGTGGTATAATTAGAGAAGCATGTCCCCTGAGCTGTTTCAATGAACTGTGGTATATCCACGTAGTGCAAAAAACGTCTAGACAACTTTTATTCTGCCTTTAAAGCATCAGGGTTACGACAGACAACTGCCAGAAGTTCCTTGAGAACTGAAATACGGAGTATCCTGCTCATATTAAAGCAGTATGCTCTGCTCAGTGCGTTAACGTTTTATTTCAGCTGCCTTAAAATAGGTATGCAGATAAGTGTTTCTGTACACATTTTCTTTCCAGTAGGTTTGCCATCTATTTGCAGTCTATTTTCAAATACACGCGACTTACTCTAGCATGAAAAGCCCGTGTTGAATCACACGCATTTCAGCAGTCTTTTCAGTTTGTATATGAGGATTTATCGTCTTTAATTTAGCAAGTTTACAGAACATAGCCAACTGCTTTTCTTTGCTTCCAAATAAAGTATGGAAAGTACAGTCTGTGGCGAGGGAAGCAGAAGATGAAAAGGCCCATCTGGGTATCTTTTTTTTTTCTGTTGCAGCTGTTAAAAACTGAAACTCATTCTCTGTCAGAAAAATAGAATTTGGTAGCTAATATGAAAAGAAGTCTTCACATGTTATTTACATAATGCATAGGGCACGTGGGTCTTTCAAAAACCAAACTCATTCCTGCTTCAGAGAGAGACAACTGCAAGAAGAGCACAATGAGAAGTTGATAGAATCAGAAGCTGGAAGATTATAGAGTCACATGCAAAATTCTTATTCTCCTACTTTCCTACAAGGGCAAAAACACGTAAAATATGCAAAGTGGTCTCCAGATTTGGCATAAGCAGTTGAATTACTGTGGGTGAGGTTACTGTCCCAACGTATGGGAACCGCCGAGGAAGAACTGCCACGCAAATAGCCAACCGAGTGCTTCTGCGCGGCATCGGCTTGGGGGGAACAGGGCTTATAATAAAAACAAAGTTGCATTGCAGGACTTCAAAGACTAACTGAAGGCTTGTGTTTTACTGAGATAAATCAAGGCACCATCTGTAAAAATGGGATGTTTTATAATTTTTTGCATGGAGTACACACAATGAATGCTTGGATAGATGCAAAAGCTGATGCGATTCAGGCGTTAGATCAACTACAAAATTCATATTAAAAAATCCATGTGCTAATTTTGGAAGAGAAAACCTATGACCATTTAAGTCAAGGATTTATGGGATGGTTCAATTTCAATGGCACTTATAAATGGCTACCTGCAGTTGATATTTCCAAGAAAACAGGTTCCAAAGAGAAATCTCAAATTAAGGAAGAAGTATATATTTCACATATACAGCAAGTTTTCACTTACAAAGTAAGAAATGTCAGCTAATCATCAGGAACTGGACATCTAAAGTTAATGTAACAACACATACTTTACAATTTATATAGAGAGAAAGCTTTTCAACAAAAGCAAAAGAAATAACACATTGTTAGGTATTTAATCTACTTTCACAATTACAATAAACTTTCAACTGCATCGTGTAACTTGATGCTTAAAACTAAATGCAGTGACCGCCTTGTTAAGGGCAATTTTGCTGTATGAAGGTACAGAGTCCTTGCAAAGAACAGGGAAAATTAAATATATGTTTTAAGACTTTTCTGCAGAGATAGGGAGATAGCATATGCCAATATTTACTGTTCTCGCTAAGTCACTACAAAATGTTTGTTTCTATCTCTGAAAGTAATTTGCACAGTGGAGTTTTGCTGATAAAAGATTAACTCTGGAGAGGTGGTAAGCACCTGCCTCTGTGCTAAGCCAGCAGAACGTGTGCCTGCCTTGAATACACCAGCTCTGGCCAAGTGCCATTAACTTAATAAAACTTTTTAAAGCTGGAAGGTATTCTAGTTGGGGGTGGGCGCAGAAGAGACCCATGTCATGCCTAAAACACCTTACCCCATATTTGCTACCACTATAAAATCTTAGCACTGATAAAAAGTTTCAAAGATACCTGCTAGCCAGTCATCTCCAAAAGAGATTTTTCCACCCCTCGCTCATTCAGGAAAGTAAAGTCTACGGCTTTTTCAGGACCCATCACACGTGTTCCTCTGCCAGTCTGAGGTTGGGAATCTGCTTCCCGCCCCCCTGGAGCAGAGTGGGCAGCCGTGCAAACCTCTTCGTGCCGGCCCGTGGCGCGGGCACTGCCTGGGGAAGGTGCTGGAGGGATGTCAGAGAGGAAATAACACCAAGCTCAGGCACTCGAAGGTAAGCAGCAGTTTGGGAAACAGCACCAGCAAAAGAGAGAGGATGTGATCTAGCACGGGAAGGGGAGCAGCTCAGAGCCGCGTTTCTCGCAGGCTCAACCGGGAGAGCGGCACATGCCATACTGTCTGCGGTGCAGGGCAATCGCTGCGTGCTTACGCTCCACACAACATATTGAAAAGTGTTTCTAAATGTGCTATGGTTTGGTTGCTGCCACAGAGGAAATGCAAATATTCGTCTTGCAAAGTGCAGGTGCTATCCTAAGAAGGCATAGCTTCCTCTTAACAGCATTAACCAGATTTTAAAATGGAAAGTATTTATCACTTGAGATTCCAGACCTTAAACCTTTCTGCAAGGCGGGCAGATGTTTCTTCACGCCCCCAGCTTCCATATCCAGAGAGTCCTCAGAAGAGGAGAGGAGGACTTTGCCTGTCATGTCGGTGGTGCGCTGCTACTGGGGCTGCAGGTGCAGGGTAGGTGCTGCAGGAAGTCCCGTAAGCAAGTATGAGCCAAAAAATGATGCCAGAAGGAGCTCTGTGGATACCCTCTTTCCTCCTTGGGCATCTCGGCATCTCTGTTTTCCAGACTGAGCAAGGGCTGTGACTGTGTGTGGATGTTCATGCTCTCCTCTGCCTGCCCTTAGCCCGTCCTCACTTTGGCCTCATCTACTCTGGAGCTGGCAGAGAATTTCCTTCTTCTTTTGCTGCACATGAATTTTGACCACAGTAGCTAATTGGTCTCACCATTTCCGTATGAAGAAGAACAAGGAAAGATCCAGTCTCCGGGAGGAAAGGCTTATTACAAAGCTCTGCGTACCTCACCATACTAGAAATGGGCTTTTCTACAGCTGAGAAATGTGTTCTGTGCACCTGTTGTCCCAGCCCTTATTGAATGTGCATCACCATGTTTACAATTCTCCGCGCAATCTTTATTCCTATACTCTGGCGAAGACAGTCAGTGTTCACAAATGCAGAATATCCACTGGCGATTACACTGCCAACGACAGCCTGCAGGAAATGGACAGTGCATAATACCCTGATACTTTTTCTTTTTTTTTTTTTTTTTATTTTTCCATAGTACCTGGGGGTACCAGTCCATAGGAAAGGACATCTGGCTCCTATTTGTGCAAGTGGTGGTTTGTGGGTTACTGTTCGTATGCGCCAGTGGGATTTTGGAAGGAAGCAATTCAGCACTTAAGCATGTTTCGTCATTTTCATGTATGGCAGGGGAAATACATATAGTTATATATGCCCAAAGAGATCAGGAAGATTATTTTTAAACTGAAACATTTGATGTTTTTACAGCATTTATACAATTCCTCTTAAACCGCTGTTTTCCTTTTTAAATTTAGCATCACTGTTTATTTCCTTTGTGAAACCTGGTTTGTGTCTGACCAATTAAAGTGAAGATAAATGTGACAGGAAGCTGTTTTGAATACAGTACCTCAGCTGCAGAAGAGAGCTTCTCTGAGTAATTGAAATGAAAGTCAGTATCAGTAAAAATAAATTGTGCAATTCAGTTGTGGCTGGAAAATTGCTACTGAGATTGGCAACTTGGTGCAACTATTTCTATTACTTTCTATTGCATTAGGTAAGGTAATAAATACTTCATAAGAATAGTAGAGCAAGCTTTATTTTATTCCATATTGTGGATATCAAACAATACTGCTAGCAAAAGATTGCCTTTAGGGCAGAAAAAGGTTTTATTCTCCACTCCTGCACAGTCGAGAGTCTTTCTGCTGGTTCTGCCAACAAGGATGCCAATTAGTGTCAAGTAACATTTTCGTTCTGCTGATGAGATACAAAACAAAGGAAGCATAGTATGGTGAAATGAATTTACTGTACTAAGAGATAGAAAAATACCTTATTCTTTTTTTTTTTTTCTAATTAGACCTAGAATTCAGTGAGAGGCGGGAGGGGTGGAAAAGAGAATACCACTTCTGCCATTTTACAGTTTATATCCCCAATTCTGTATTGGGAGTTCTCATTTTGAGCTCTCTTCTTAGAGATCATACCCACTTGCTAAGGTGAACCCCAAACCACCTCTGTGTAAATTCTGCTACTGCTTTCATCAATATTCCCAACACTATCTAGACAATTATTTTCAGTGAAATCCAGCGGAGAATGAAATCTCCTGCTTGGGAGCCTGCACAAAGCGTGTCCACTGGTAAAGGTAAATCTCAAGGACTCAGTTTTATTTTACTTCCAGCTTCCCCATCAAGTCAGTGTGAAATCCCCACTGAGTTACCTTTGCCCCAGTAAAAGCTGAGCGAGGAAGACGACGGTACCTTGGAGTGAGAAGGCCACTTCCTCAGCAATCAACCAAGTCCCAGTGCCCCTTTTGTGGTCACTTCAAGAGTTTCAAATCTCTTTCTAAGACAGCCCTTTGGCATGTGATGGACTGCTAGAAGGGGACGGGCAGGGGATAAACCTGCAAAACTGGCCAGGGCAATCCATGAAGGTGAGCAGGTCATCATCGATCGGGAATCCCGCCCAGAAACCCGGCTTGACGGAGGCAAAATTATTTCCCTGCCGATGTGCACTGCTGATCATTTGCCTTCATTAGTGAAACAAAGGTTGATCTGCAATAAAAGCCACATCCGGACTTTCTTCGCTCTGCAAAGATTGCAATAGCAAAGTAAATCCAGCTTTGCACCAAGTGTCAAGTCCTGACTTTATTTCCTCTGCAAAAGTGTCAATAGCAGCATAAATCTCACTTCTGTCTTTTTTTCTTCCCTCTTTTTTTTTAAGGAAGGTTTACGTTGTGTATCATACACAAAAAATGCGTGGGTAAAAATAGGAATGAAATCATTGCTGCTATAAAGAGGAGGGGTGGCATACCTTCCCTGTCCGTCAAGCTCCAAGCAGTTGGCACCCTATAAATCATAGGAACCACGGCGTAATTATAGAACTAGAAGCTGATTACTGTAAACATTCAGAAGTAGCTCCTAGTAATTGGAAGCTAAAGATAATGTGAGCATGATTACAACCACGAAGGAACTCTGCAGGTCCCTTATGCCCCCATTTTTCTCTACTCCTTAAAACTAGATTTTCTCACAAAGCAAGAAGCAACCCAGTCAATCTAGCACCTTGTACATTAACAACCTGTTAATACCGTGAATTGTTTGTTGTCTGTCAGAATTAGCCTTGATTTGACAACATTCGGATCACCAGGATCTGATTACTTTCCCGTTGTGCGTTAAGCAACATAGCTAACAGCTACTGCCAGCTTGTTCTGTCATCTCCTGGCACCCCTTCATCACTCCCAGAGGCCCTGCAACAGGTTTATGATGGAAAACGCACGGTCAAAGAAGGGCAACTTGCACTGAAAGAAGATGATGACAACATGTAAAATGGGTTTTAGTGCCAGGGTGTTCATTTCTTCACCCTTGGGGCAGTATGGAGAGAAACCTCTGTTTCTTCTGTCTCCTCCACCCTTGGACCTCCTTGGTGAAAGTACATCTGCCAGCCACATTGTGCTGGACCATAAAGAAATTTTCGATTTCTGCCTCAAAGAAGTTACGCCACCAGGACAAATATAATAACACTTCAGCTGAAAGTGATACTCCCTTTCTTGCCCGAACATACTAGAATGAGCCTGCAACATGACCAAGAGTAAAGCTGCTTTTCTGGCATCAGGTTGTGCTCTGCGCCTGTCCTCAAACAGGAAGATATAAAGAACCTGTCATTTTCATTCTACATCATAGAAAATTCGGCTTCTTTATGGCTCTAATCCCTACTTGATCCTTATAAAGCTATTTACCTCAATTATATGTAGTGCTGATAGCAAGTTATACTAGTTACCACAAGTGTTGGAGCTTTGAGTTTCATCCATATCCTGACGTTGCTATTATACAATCCCAAATTCTGCATTTGAGGCAGAATTTTCAGAACTAAGACAACAAGCTCTTGAAAAAAGCGACCCTTTTATTAAATACAGTTACCTAGGCTCCTACCTGAAATCATTTAGAACTTGGACATATTATGACAAGAGCCCCTCCGCATGATTTGACCCGAAGGAAGTGCTACAAAAGGTGTAGCTTTTGCCACCTGGCAGTAAATTTCTCACCGTGCTGTATAATCCCGTGCTCCAAAAGTCTGCGGCCAAGCTGCTCTGCTTCAGTCCGTGTGGTGGCTTCTCCTTCCTGGATCAGCCAGTCAATAAACTCCGATGCCACGAAGGTCCGTTCATACTTGACTCCTTCCTCTTCCCTGGCTTGCAGAAGAGTATTTTCAGAACTCATCAGCCTGGTATGGGGGAGAAAGTCTGGTAGGGAAAATGGTTCTTCAAATAAGCAACTCCAGATTTATTCTGGCAAATCTCACTGATATTAAGCAAACAGATGTGAACCTTTCACTGGCTTACTAAATCATAGAATCATAGAATCATAGAATTGTTAGGGTTGGAAGTGACCTTAGAGATCATCTAGTTCCAACCCCCCTGCCATGGCCAGGGACACCTCCCACTAGACCAGGATGCTCAGAGCTCCATCCAGACTGGCCTTGAACACTACCAAGGATGGGGCTTCCACCACCTCTCTGGGCAACCTCTTCGAGTGTCTCACCACCCCCACGGTGAAGAACTTCTTCCTAACATCCAGTCCAAATCGATCCATCTCTAGTTTTAATCCATTCCCTCTAGTCCTACCATTACCCGACTTCCTAAAAAGTCCCTCACCAGCTTTCTTGTAGGCCCCCTTAAGATACTGGTAGGACACTATAAGGTCTCCTCGGAGCCTTCTTTTCTCCAGACTGAACAACCTCAACTCCCTCAGTCTGTCCTCATAGGAGAGGTGCTCCAGCCCTCTGATCATCCTTGTGGCCCTTCTCTGGACACCTTCCAGCATGTCCATATCACTCTTGTAGCAGGGGCTCCAGAACTGGACGCAGTACTCCAGGTGGGGTCTCATGAGAGTGGAGTAGAGGGGGAGAGTCACCTCCCTCGACCTGCTGGCCACGCTTCTCTTGATGCAGCCCAGGGTACAATTGGCTTTCTGGGCTGCTAGTGCACACTGATGGCTCATGTTGAGCCTCTCGTCCACCAGCACCAGTCGCTGCCCAGCCTATATCGGTGCTTGGGATTGCCCCGACCCAGATGGAGGACCTTGCACTTGGTCTTGTTGAACTTCATGAGGTTGGCATGGGCCCACCTCTCCAGCCTGTCAAGGTCCCTCTGGATGGTATCTCTTCCCTCCAGCGTGTCAGCCACCCCACACAGCTTGGTGTCGTCGGCAAACTTGCTGAGGGTGCACTCTATGCCACTGTCCATGTCGCTGACGAAGACGTTAAACAAGACCAGTCCCTCAAGCTATCAATCTAAACTTAGGATGTGAATTATAACTGCTTAGTCTAAAAGTTTAGGCTTTATATCCCTGCATGAAGTTAATGCTTTCTCTTTTTTTCCCTAAAAGAAAACAAGGTTTTTCAGTTTCACATTTCCTCTATTTAGTTCTATAGCTTCTCTAAAAGTTAATGTGTTATCAACTTGGAAACAAAATTAGCCCAAAAGCACCAGATCGTGACTAATGTGTTCAAAAATTCCTAATTAATTTTTACAGTTAGCAGGACTGTGCCCCGAAGTCATTTAGATGGTTTTGAAAATTCTCCCCATAAGCTTTAAAACAGCTGCAGAAAAATTCAAGAGGAAGGAAAAGAGGTAGTTCTGTGGTTTGGGTGGCTGATAAATATTTAGCGTCCAACATCCAGTGACGCAGCTGCAATCAGTGAATTACACACCTGAAGACATTGTGACATCTGAGTCTCAGAGTCTCTGTGCCTCAGTTGGCTCCGTGTAACACCAAAGTTCAGAGGAACATCCTGAGGTGCCTCTGAATCTCCTAGTGCCTGGCATGTACCTGGCTTAAATACACTAATAAAATTCTTCTGCATTCAGGTAAGGCACACAAATGATGCAGTATAAAAAAAAGAAAATAACAAGTCTCAGTATTTTGTTAATGCAAAAGTAAGGTTGACAGTTTGAAAGAAGAAATGACAATTGCTCCCTTTCAATACAGAATCCCACTTTTTTGTTGTTGTTGGGAGACCAAGCACCCTAGCATCCTTATTTATTAATTTAATTTTTCTTCATAATTATTTTATTTGTTATAGGCTAATAATAAGACTAGTGGTAAGACTTTCAGAATAATAGCTCAAGAATGGCATGGTTATTTTTAACATGTAAGACTAATAAGTCCCCTCCCTTCACCAACTATTTTGAAATTAAGGGCACAGCTGAACTACAACAGGAATATTCTGGAAGCGCTTAATCTTAGCCCTTCTGATAAAAAAATCTGAATTTCATATAAATCCATACGGGGGCTACCTCTTTCTTAAACTGCCACCATGTCCAGAGTTCATGGTATATAATGTCACCTCCTTTGGGAGGCATCAGAAAAATCTGTGCCATGAGAACACAGAGAAAAGTTTAATTTGAAATTACAATGAGGAGGTTTGGCAGGACCCAGCCCACGTGATTTTACCTCAAAGATTTATTCCCTTGACTTTAACAAGAGCTAATCAGAAGCCTGAACTGACTGGATGTGACCACCAGGCAGCGGATCACCAAACCGGGCGATAGCTGCTCAGCCACAGCTGTATGTCAGCGGCAGATATAACAAACTGCTCGTTTAGACGTTGGTGCGTCATTGCCAGCCCCTCTGAGCCGAGTAAGAGCTACGGAAGTCAAAATTAGCTGAAGTCGGGGGTGAGGCCAAAAGCAAGAGTATGTGCCACAGGAGACAGAATGTTGACTCCAGAACTCTTGCAAAGACTTTATTCTTTTTTCATATTTTGATTTACAAGCGTCTGCATGCAAGGCAACATTTTGTCCCACACTAACCACATGCAACACAGACAGAGCTCCAAGGGACCATCTTTAAATGCGTCTCGTTCACCAGGCTTTTTTCCCCACCTGTACCATCTGCCCCACGGTTACCCAGAATTTGTTACTCAGGCTCTGTGGGCACCAAATAAAAAATCCTTAGGGTTGTGTTAATTGTTCTTTGATAAGTCTATAATTAGTTGACCAGCTCATTGAAGTTGCAGATAGAGAGGTCCTTGAAAAAAAGATGCTAATCGTTAGATTTTTACAGAGACACAAAAGACGTTTGGAAAAATATCAAGTGGAAAAAAACTCGGCTTGACATTTCACACACTTCTGTGTGTGCCCAGAATAGCACTGCAAAGGATTTGGACTTGTGAACAAACAGACACGACAAATTGATGGTTTAACAAACCCAGAAACAGCAATCCATAGACTTACATCGCTAACTGAAGTAAATCACTGTAACTCCACGGCTGTCAACAAAGCTGTACCAATTTACATCAGCCAAAAACCTGGCCTTTCATTACCCAGGACTGGAAACTGCCTCTATCTCTTCCATTTTATCCTTGTTTCAAAAAAACATGAGGCTATTCATGCCAAAACATATTCTTTGCGAAAAAATGGTGTTATCCCTTAAATACATTAAGGGAATGTATTTAGCCAAATGCTGGGATTCAAACCCTTTTCAAAAGGAAATTTTAGCCTTGTTTTATCTAAATAACTGCACCAGAGGATAAATTAACCACTGATGAGTTAAAACGAAAGCGATTCAAAGAATGCAGTCTCAAAATTATCTGAATGATTTCCTGAAATTACAACCAGAAATCTGCACTTCTTTCACTGTGAAATCTGGTTGAAAAATCTCGGTTGAAGTCAACGCCATGAGATGACTTATAGCTCCTAAACCCGACTGCACCAGAAACAACAATCCTGTGTGCCTGACTGAAACCTACTGAGAACTGCAAACATAAAAATAAGATGCCTGCACAACTTGATTTATTTTTTTTAAAGCTGTGACAGGTCTGTGCTGGTTTTATTTAAGATATGCAGGGAGGGTCTTAATGAACAGGAAACATGTTTATCTCATTTGATCTATCTGGTCAGTCCTGTAGAGTATGAAAACTGATATAATCTTTGGACCTAATAAACTATTTAACAATTTTCAGACAAGGCTGTAGGAAAACCAGTAGGTTTCGCCTCTAGTTATAAACTTGAACATCAGAGCATTTTCACAGAAAGGATTACCAAAATTTGCAATGATATGCAGGGAATCTGAGCTGATTTATGGTTTTCAGTGCAGACGAAGGGAGAATACAGGCAGAGACTGATTTTAAACCTTCTCATGGCACAAGTACAGCCACCAAAACGTCCACAGTAGGTGAAGGAGGTAATGCCGCAAGAGAGGAGAATCCAGGGTACAAGAAGCTTTGTGGTCACACAGAAGGGAGACAGGCGAGAGCTCCTCACCGTGGGCACAGACCTAATGTTCCCGTGTCCCAGGGGAGAGCACAGGGCGTTTACCCAAAACAGCAGTCTGAGTTCAGAGAACCTGCCTAACGCGTCCATTCCTCTGCCCATGCAACAACCCGCTGATCCTCCTGAAGTATTTTGCTCATTTTGCCCATTGAGGGTACAAACCTGCATGGACTGGTGTTGGATAACACATCTGCAATTTTTGGCCAGCACAAACTATGCTGGCTTCTGAATGTAACGGTACTCCAGCCCTAATGCAGTGGGTGGAGCAGAGCAGGAAATAGTATTATAATGTCTATCTTAAACTAGCAAAGCCTAGTGAAGATCAGCAACATCTACAAAATTAGACACAGATTTTTAAAATATGTTGGATTCAGATAGATTTCCTTTGGCATAGCTGCATTTCTCTTGAAATTAGGCCTACAGGCATTTTGATAAACAAGTTGAATACACTGGTAAGTGATTTCGCATCTGTGCATGAATACTTTTCTCCAGTTGTTGCCATTTAATAAGTATTTGAATTGCACTGAATTAATATTTTCTGTCTTAACCCTATAAGCAAACTGATACAACAGATATATTATACATACACACGTTTCACTGCACAACTCTTTCTGTAGTAGACTGACTTTCAGTATTAGATTTTGAGTTTAAAATGCATCCAATGAAACTGTGGAGCTGTTGCTAACAAGCACACATGGACAAGCGACCTAACAAAATCTGAGTGCTCTGCGTGCTGGATTTGCTGCAATAAACAAAGTGAAGCCCAGATAGCCCAGGTATGCATTCTTATCTCCCATGAATATAAAATATTTCCGATGATCCATGGAGAATTTTGACTAGCTTTGACTGTCACAGACTGGTTTTGAAATGCCATGTATTTTTAACCTGTACTATATTAACCATTCAGGGCTGGTTTTAAAAGTTTCTGAACCCTTTAGATACGTTGCCTAGGAGCAACCACCTCGTGAGGATGCAGTTATATTTAGACATAGGTGCTGCTTTTGGAATTAACTCCTTTTCCAAGATGGGGACAATCTATACTGTTATGAACATTTTTCTGCTAATACAGCATTGGACAAACTGGGCACTAGACACTGGTTTGGAGACAGTTCTTCACTCAGAAATGGGGATGGAAGCAGATGCTGGCAGAAGAGAGTTCTTCTGATCACGGCTCCTCTCATGCAGAGGACTGTTATCAGCCTCACCAACAAAAAATGATTTTGCTCACAGAAGAACAGAAATAGAAATACAGAAATCAAATAGAAAAAAAAGGTTTGCTGCTGTAGACACACTGATTAGCTTTCCATAACATGGGCCAGGCTTGCAGGCACTGTGTGTTACAGAGTCTAAAGGAGCAAATGCTGCGCTTAGTAAAGCGCAGGAGATTTTGGAGATGAGTGATTTAATTCATCTGTCCCAGTGCATCCAATGAAGGATTTTTTTCCAGTGGTGTATTTTCTTATGTCTTATACAATTATTATTTTTCACTTTAAACAGTCACAATCACTGAGTCTCAGGGAATTTTATATGATGGACGCAACAAAAGGAGAGGTGTTTACAGTTATTGGTTTATATTTCAGTTTTATTGCTCTTTCACCAAATTGACCTTCAGAGCCTTCTAACCTTGAAAGCAATATTCAAAACAAGCTTTTAAACTTGGGATTGTCCTGAGTACTTTATTCTAATAGGGAAACAAAATTACTCCAGACAGAAGACACAGCATCTCTCCCGGCTGCTGCATGTTTCTGCTCTAACCAAGCAGGAGAGTGGGTGGGATTCAGTCTGGAGCAATACTTCAAGCTTTTTGGTAAATAACATATCACAACTTTTGCATTAGTTTTTAGCATATGCCAACATGCATTTTATTCACTCTTGCTTGAAAGTACCGTGTCACAATCTCTACATCCTGAATAAAAATGTCATTAATTATAGATTGGGAAGTATGGTTAAGCTGCCTAGTTATTTGACGGAAGTAATCCAGTGGGATATTCAGTATCTCAGCATAATCATCTGTTTCAAATCTTAATTAGATGTTCTTGGCTGGGATTTTTTTTTAAACTACATTTAATATAACCTTTCTGATGTAGAAGCTTTGCAGACTGGAACACTGAAGATTAATTTCACCTATTATTTAAAACCGTACCTCCTGGTGAAGATACGGAGTCTCAATAGACATGTAGCCACTTGTTCAGTACATGTCGAGGTACTAAAGGTTTGGGACTTGTGATTACAATTTTACATGAGAAATCATCCATTAGTAATTATTTTTACAGAATAGGGCTTAAATTCAAGTTCAAGGGCTTAAATTTACACTGGGTTCTCATATAGGATGTATTTACAACCCAGAGAATAAGAAAAAGCAATTTCATTTTAAACAAAATGCTACAACTGAACGTGGTAGAAAAGAGAAAGGGAAACGGGAGAGAGAGAAGACTTACCAACTAAAGTCAGGGGAGTACCCAGGCCCATTCCTGCATGATTTGAAAGACTCTGACTATTCAAAAATAGATTAACAAGGATCATTTGCCTCATGTGGTACTATTAGCAACATGTTATGGCTACTGAATGCAACATACTTTTCATACAGTCTTTGTCCTCTCATGAAGACCTTCACCTCATTGTCCAGTGGAAACGTCCCGTCATCTTTTCTGAAGCGGTAAAACAGTTTGACATCCTTGAATTCCTTATGCTCATCACAGACTGAAAGGTAGAAGAATAAAAAAAAAATCATAGGGATGTTAAGGAGTTGAGGATCCATTTAGCAGGTATCACTGCTGAACTTCAAAGCAAGAACATATGGAGCCTAACCCCCTGTATTTCTGAGCATACAACTTTATTCAATTCTAATAACTGATGAAAGGCTGGAGAAAACTTTTAGACCGGTAACCAAATTTCTAGGTGAGGGGGATAGGTGTTTATCAGTTTTGTGAGTATTACTGCAAACATAAAGAGCAAAAAAGCATCCATCTGCTACATACCAGGAAAACCTTCTGATGAAAAGAGTCTGTTAGCCTGTTTGTTTAAAAGGCCAGCACTGTACAACACCCAATAATTTAAAGATTGGCAAACTTATTAAAGATACTTTTATCAATTGAACGATGCTGTAGGAAACTTGAGACAGCCAAAATCAAAGCCTTCTGCCCTCTTAAATTTGTCTCGATGGCTCTGCCGTGCCAGGTAGCAAACGACAGGTACAACAGAAGCACAATGCAAAATGCTAAATAAGGTTTATAAGAGAGCAGCTGACGATAAGCTCCTGTAAACGCAGAACAGAGCTCCAGCAAGGACATAAATAAATGAGAAAGATATCCCAACCAAGCTGCTCCTAGCAGAGCTGTCAGCCACATACACAGGCTCACCTTCTGCACCACCGGAGCAGGAACTGGTACCCCTTTCACTTGACACAGGAGTTGAAAGGATGCTCTGAGCATCCTGCAGAACCTGAATTTGCCCTAGCTCACTTCGCAAATAAATTTACTAAATTTGAGTGCCAGACATGAATTTTTTTAAGAAACACCTGCTCTATGTGTAACATATACACACATGTATATAAAATTTGTATGGAAGTTACAGCATGCAATTGGATCCTGAGGTAGAAAACATCTGAAGGTTGTTAAAGCTTTAAATGAGCATCCAGCAATAAAACATCTATTGCTCAATTAAATTAAGTCACTCAGGCATCCACGCAGCTCTTCACTGACATTTTCTCAATAGAGGATTAAGTAGTCAGATTTGACTACTCTATAATTACTTTATTCTTTAACTATCTACCGTGAATCCCAGTTTCCATAACAACCCAGAATTTTAATTTAATAGCCAAGCAGAAGCTGTAGAAGTGGCACTCATTCAATATGTGCATTTCTTACTCTAATTAAGGTGTTGTTAATGTATTGCAGATAGCAGCAGTATTGCTGCACATACAGTGACCCCTGCATAAAGTCAACATTCGTCTGTTTGCAGCTGCTCTGTTTTCTCTTAAGAAAGAAACAAATGGTACATTTTGCCTTTTTGAAATGGGTAATACTATACGCTTGAAATCAAGGCTTTGGATCTTCTTTGTTTGTGTGCTTCCTAGACTTTTTATGCAACAAAAGGCAACTAAATGCTACCACTGAATTGGAAGTCTCCTTTTCAACAGTGTAAATTGTTATTCAAGAAGCCGAAAGGAACAGATCTCCAGTAGACAACAAGTTTAGGAGAAAATTCATCAGGGCACAGTCGGACCACTAACTTTCTTGCAGCTGTACCAGCACTAATGTTTGTGCAGCTGGTGTGAGGGACAGGGCCAGAGAACTAATCCACATGAGAAAAATGACCTTTTTTTGCTGGCTGATTTTTCAGATGGGTTTTTCAGCTGGAAAACTGCTCTGGGGAGCCGGGAGGTGAGGGCAGCGGGGCGAGAGGGGACAGGATCCAGCTGGGGCTGCTCTGGAGGTAGGGAAGCAGCAGCACAGTCTCCAGTGCCTTCCCCACCTGTACTGACATGGAGAATGTCACTCCACACCTCTTCAGCCTTTCCGTGTCCCTCGGGACACAGGGGACCTTGCGGAGCAGCACAGTACAAGGGAGATGCTCCCTTTTGGGCTGGGAAAGGATCATACCTGTCCTATCCTTGGTTGCCGACCAGGAGTGGGATTTCCCTTTGTTTCACAACAGTTAATAAAATTTAGCTTAGAACTTTTTAGCAGGTGATATTGCATTTACCGTGGTGG
Source organism: Chroicocephalus ridibundus (assembly GCF_963924245.1). Classification (NCBI taxonomy): domain Eukaryota; kingdom Metazoa; phylum Chordata; class Aves; order Charadriiformes; family Laridae; genus Chroicocephalus; species Chroicocephalus ridibundus. The sequence continues at coordinate 154,930,954 of NC_086285.1, read as the reverse complement.
ATAATGCTGTGATCCAGTAATTTCTGCACCAGTTTAATTGCCGTCTCTCTGTCGGAGGCCTCTTTATGGTCAATCAGCCAGTCGATCAGCTCTTTGGCAACGAAGCAGTTCGGGTATGTCTTAAGGTGGTGACGCCGATCTTTAATGACCTTCTCTTCATGCAGTCGGAGCCTGGGGGTCAAATCACTGTATGAATATCATGCGTGAAGAACCTTTGTAGCTAGCAAGACTGGGACAAGAGTGGAGCAGAGGCCCCCAAGCCCTGCTCACAGGATGGGCTTTGCAGGTGTTGGATGGAAGAGGAAGAGACTTGGTCTAGATGATCTCCAGAGGTCCATTCCAACCCCTACAATTCTGTAATTCTGTGATACTGTGATCACACGTCCAGGGCTGGCGTCTGACCACCAGGAACCACTTCCTTCAACTTTAAACCCCATACTTGGAAAAACTTGTTTTCTGCCCAGTGGAAAAGATTAAAAAATGAAGAACAGCACAGCATACTAACCCCATTAAAATACTTCCTGCAGGTCAATTAAACTGTCAATAATTTGGAATTCATTTTCTCACATTACCACTAATACGTTCCATGTTACTCTTATTTTGTGGTATCACTGATGTAGATATTTTTTTTTTTAATCTCATTCTTTTTTTTTTATCTGTAGTTTCTTCCTTGGTTGGGTAACTGCATTTTGCCTCCAGCTGTGCAACAAGCACAGCGTTTATAATCTAAAATTCCAACACAACGTTATCTAGCATAAAAAAGTTGCCTCCTACTCTAAATAAAGGGATACTGATTTCTTGCTCAGGAAATTATTGGTAAATAGTATCTATCTGCAAAATCTCCCCCATTGTTTGAAAGCAAGTTGGTTGGCCAGTTTTGAGACACTTGTGTCAGAATGCAGGATCCTGATTAGAGTATTACCTTGTTAGTTAAGGTTCTGCGTCTTTATTTTTCATCATTTTTTTCCAAATAAACAAAATGAGTAACATCAATAAATGAATGGATAGAGGTTTTCAAAAGTTTTTTAAAGTTTTCTGCTTTCTCGTTTCCATTTGAAGAAACAATTTTAATAATTCTGTTTTTATATAATAAATGGGGGTTTAATAATTCTTGTTTTTTACAGTCTACACAACATTTCTGAAGAAAGCATAGAAACTACAACGCTGTCCTGCTATCACAAACAGAAATATTGCCATTCATTTCCAAGTGGCCAGGATCCTACCTTGGAAGAACTCTCACTGACTTCAAAGAAGTTCTGAGTAATGCTGTAATAATAATTGTAGGGGTACAACCATCTCTATTTCCTAGAGAAGGAGGCAGCACAAAAGGGTGTTAACATGAGCCTCAAGAAGCACAGAACAGGAGCCCAGCCATACGACCTATTTTCCTTTCAATGTGATTCCAGTATGAAACAATTATTTCTCTTTGTAATCAAAGAAGGAGGAAATATTTGCTGAAATCAATGAAGAAAATATTACTAGGGCTTTAGGCAAGGATTACGTAGGCTTCTACCTCAAAATAGTACCAAAGCCATGATTTTGTTTTGCAGCATTTAGCCTTGAACTACACTGGAATGCCCAACTGTGATATGAATTCAAACCCAGCTTTGCAAACATCATGAAAAAATGAAGACTTTTATAATAAAAATACTGATAAATCAGATTAGTATTCTGGAAAGAAGTGCTAGTAAATATCCCATGCATTGTGAAATTCTCTGAGCTAAAATACCTTTTCTTAAAGCATATTTTCCAGATGTGCTCTAACAGCTGTTGCCATACTTAGAAAGAAAAGCCTACACAGTTTTAATTATAGAACATGCAATTATCAGCATGTCTGACTGAGCTTTAAATCTAAAATATATTCCAGGTTCTGTTACCGTTCATCCAGTCTTATGTTGCACAATAATCTGTACAAAACTAGGGAAAGAGCATATAATACATATGCAGACGGCTCCGTCCACCTTTCAGTCATTGGTATAGGTCTAAATGGATGGAGTTCATGTGATACAAGAGGGAAACCTCCTTCTACGAATTTCTTTGTCCAAACACCATGTAGGGGTGTGCCAGAAGGGGTCTGGTATTCCACACACCAGGCAGTAGCCCAGAGCCCCAGAACTGAGTATTTATGTCTTAAATTCTGACTGAAGGCTTTCCTGCACTTGGTGGCCTTATAAATATTTCAATTTCTCTGTCACGTCAAAAGACATGGGTTCCCACTACAACCTTTTTCCTCACTCGGAGCACTTATAGGATCCCACTATATACCTTTTTGCCTATATTCATAAAACTCATGGAAATCTCATTATCTTCATTATCTCCACCCACTTGCTGAAGTGGATCCAAATTTGCAAAGAGGTTATGAAATCATTAAGTCAAACAGCATGACCAGATAAGCCTCATGAAACCTGAAAAACCACATTTACCCACAATGTCCAAATGTAAGTGGGAACTTGTTCTGTAGTCTATAGCAATTGTATCCACACTGAATTATGTCCAGGCTAATTTATTTGGAATAAAGATCAGAAAGGGAATTCAGATTTTCTCCCTGGTGGTGCATGCTGTTCTCTCTGTCATGGCTCCCTCACCTCTACAAACCTGCTAAAAATCAAACTGTGTGGAGAAGAAGTAGCTCAATAAATTGAAATTGTACCTAGTGTAAACTACAAGTATAAATGCCTCAGGTAAAGTTATTGAGCATATATTGCAGTATGCAAATCAAAAGTTTAGGCAGGAATTCTAAAAATGTGTCCTTGATGAGAAATATTTGCCAGGAGCCAAATCAAATGGGATAAAAAGGGAAAAATGCAGTGGTGAATGCAATTATACACTGGAACCAACGCTCAAGTGAAGTGGTAAATTCTTTATCCCTTGGCATTGGGAAACAGGCTTCTTACCGAAAGGCCTTGATGTTTTGCCTTTAAGTAATGTTAATCACTTTTTGTCAGCTAGTCCCCATGATGACTGGAAAAGACCTAACTTAACAGCAGTCACATTTCTTTCACTAGAAGAAGTTTTTCTCGGGAGCTGCTTAGGAGAATTAGCTCACTGACAAACCCCGATGAGTTTGAGGGGAGAAAGGGGAGAAGAGAGAGGGCGAAAAACAAGGGTGATGGGGGAACACCTTGATTCAACAAGCCTTTGAGAAGTTGTCCCTTTTTCTACAATTAATAGCTTAACACCAGGAAACAATCTTGTGTATACCAGTACATCATCCATATGTAATTCCATATATGATTCAAGATTACCTGCCAGATTTTGCACTTGGGGCCACAGTCTCCCCTACCTACAGAAAACAATATGAGAACTAAAGCATTTAAGCAATTGTCTGTGAACTGTAACAGGCATATTCAACCCTTTAATATTCACAAATTGATATCCATGGCTCTTACTCATGCTTACAACAAATCCAGACAGTCTGTATTTGCAAGCATGCGTGCCAGAACACTTTTCTTGGGGGCTTGTCTAAACAGGAGTTGCTCCTAATTAACAACATGTAGGGACTCTTACTCCAAATAGAAGTTCCTTCCTCCTGTGTAGCATGGAACGGACTGACCCGGAACACCCTGCTCCTGCTTTGCAGTAAACGTGTTCAGAGTTAATCAGGAACAATGTTATTTGTCAAGGGGCCATTACGCATTTTCTTTGCCAATTGTCAGAAAAGTCACGATAATAGAAAAATCAAAATCTTCGCCTAGAAATCAAGAAGCAGGCACTAACTTGGGAAGAAATTGCTCTCACAGCTACATGAAACTTGCATTTTGTTTTCCACCAGGGAAATTAAGCATTTTGAAGTTTCTTGCATCTTTTTCTGAACCAATGGGCAAGGATTTTGCAAAGGCAGTGCCTGCACAAGAGTCCAGCTTTCCTTTTAAACCCCGGAAAAGCCCAGGCCACTGTCTGAAGACAGTAATGATGTCACTAACTGGACAACGGTCCAAATATCTCACCCAGCTATTTCCCTCTGTTAAGTCTAGTAGTTTGTGCTTGGCTAACACAGATCTTGCAGAGCACCATCCAGTCCTGATCTCTATGCATGAAAAGACAGAAAGCCTCCTGCTCGTCTTTCTTAGTAATTTTCTGAATAATTCATCTACCATTTCCTAGTACATCCTATATCATCCCTATGTTTAGCCTAGCAAGGCTCAGTAAAAATGTGCAGGGAACAGGTTGGCTCCTGATGCTCGATAGACAACATGGTATGAGGACTTTCATATTGTCCTCCACTCATTCTACCATTTTTAACCTTCCTGAAGCAATCATACATACCCATACATCATAAAAACATAGAATAGTTTAGGTTGGAAGGGACCTTTAAAGGTCATCTAATCCAATACCCCGGCAATGAGCAGGGACATCTTAAGCCTGATGGGGCTGCTCAGAGCCCCGTCCAACCTGACCTTGAATGTTTCCAGGGATGGGGCATCTACGACCTCTCTGGGCAACCTGTGCCAGTGCCTCCCCATTTCTTCCTCATATCTGGTCTAAATCTACCCTTTTTTAGTTTAAAACCATTACCCCTTGTCCTATTGCAACAGGCGCTGCTAAAAAGTCTTTCTCCGTCTTTCTTATAAGCCCCCTTTATGTGCTGGAAGGCCAAAACAAGGTCTCCCTGGAGTCTTCTCTTCTCCAGGCTGAACAACCCCAGCTCTCAGCCTGTCCATAATATTTGTATGATATGATACATTTATATATTAGGTATCATGATATATATCATATATCATATATATTATATATATCATCTATATCACAGAATACATCGTTATAGAACAACTTTTTTTTTAATGGAAGACCAAAATGCCAGTGAAGAGATCATTTAAAATGGATATTCTTAGCAGAATTCACTAATTACTGAACAATACACACTGATGTTGTAATTAGTCACAGCACAAAGCACGTCCTGCCCCAGGGTGCTCAACCGCCACTGATGAGTTCCAGCATGCTCACGGGTTACTGCTGCGTTACACCTCTCTTTAGCGTATACCCTCCGTTTCAGTGACTATGCCAGCTTGAGCACTGCCCGTCAGCAGGCATTGAACTACTTCAGTTTTATCACCATAAGGTAAACTGTGAACAAAACTGTATTTGATCCCTTGAAAATTAATAGTGATATGCAGAGGAGAAAAGCACTGCAGGTGGCTTCCGCCATCTTCAAATTCATTCACCAGTTTCATATATTTAGAACTTCTGTCAGAGAAGGATTTACTTATTCCCAAGTAACACAAGTCACGACGTCCTTTGTGACAATAATATATGGGCAGAAAAAAATATCTTGCCAAAGATAAGGACAATTTATGGTGGCTAAAGAGTATGGGTTTTCCACACCTCTTCTCAAGGGACATCAGAGATGGTCCGCTAGCAGGTAGAATTGCCCCTTTCTGTTGGAAACAGAACAGGTTTGTATCCTCCCAGAAGTCACAAAGTTTAGCTGTTTTCTTAACATAAGTGTATGACCTATCTACAGGTAGATACTTACAAAGAGATGCCATTTTTCAAAGTGTCTCAGCGACACTTTCCCACTGAAAGTGAAAACTCACAGCTCAGCTGCAGACCCAATTCATTACAAAATAAGTGACCATATGGCAGCATTTGTTTACATATACACACCCAGAAAAATCCAGAACTACATGAAATATTCTTTACACTAAAATTTTGCCTTTGCACTGTCAGCAGAAAAAAAAAAAATAGGTCAGTGACAGTATAAACTTTGTACAGAGAGGCGGTTGTGAAGGTACTCTGCAAATGCGATGTGTATTGCTGGGACAAGCATTTCCAGCTGGGCTTGCCAAGTCTCAGCTGAAGTGTCAGCGGTTTGCTGCTGCCTGTTCCTCTTTCTATTTATGCTTCAGCTCTGCAATCACTCAGTTCTGTTACTTGATATTCACAGGAGCTAAAATACCCTTTAAAACATGGGGTCATACTGGAAATAGGATGAAGATATTTCTGTGTTGGTAGCTGTAGCAAAGAAGGAATTCTACCATCTGAAACAGGGTTAGAGAGGGTGTCTTCAAAGCAGCTCCTGATATCGGTTCTAATCACTGTGTTTATCTCCACTTTTTTGCCCGCAGCCATGTTGCCAACGTGAGGAGATGCCAGAACACAGAGCCAGATAGAGAGATTTCAGATAAACCATCTCTTGGCACACTGCAGAGGAAAGCCCAAAGCTTCCAAAGAAGTGTCGGTCCACCAGTGCTCCTGTGGCTTTAGATAAAACATTGGGGCTGCGTCTTTTATGAAGTCCTTTTTTATAAATTCAGAAGGTAATAAGGTCACTGAGGGTGCACCCGCGTGTGCACAGAGACATCCCCAATCCTCATAACACCTTACTAACACCAGCGGGGGTCAAAGCAAGCTCTGGGGAACAGACCCAGGCACGGTGCAGGGTCTAGGAAGAAATCCAAATGATGTCTCTTCGAGATACTCTTTCAGTTCACAAAGTCAGGCCAGAAGTTCAGACCCACAGCCTCCCTTGTGAGTACTCCAGACTGCAGAGGAAATTAGATCTGTGTGTTTGTATTGATCTGTCATAAAACTAGAGACCACTTGCAAAACCAACGTTTAGATTTTTAAACCGCAAAGGTGCATAATTTGAGCCTGTGTCTGGTCTTCGTTTAAAGCAACACGGCAGACCATTGTTGATCTTGTAAAAGAGTGAATGCAAATAGGATCTTTAGGTGACTTTTATATCAAGTTTTGGAATGTTTATGTTGGCATTTCTCTAGGGATTGACCCCATAAGGAAAGGAATGTGCTCAGTGAACTGCTGACTCCCCTCCACTTTTCTCTTTAGGCTGTGATATACCCACGCGTGAGGGTAGTCTATCCATATCACCAAATCAGAACAATATTTGTTCACCTCTTTTTCAGGAAGCAGGAAAACTCGGTATCTTGTAAGGTTACAGCTCTAATGACGCTTTCTCCTTATGTCCTCAGGAAGCTGTGAATCTCCCTGCCCGCCAAGCCATTTCACTTTCATTTCACTTTTCACCAAAATGTGTACGAACATGAATAATATTTCCAACTGCCTGCGCACTTGAACCTTGAGAGCTTCTGTCTCACTGGAAAGCAAAAAACTGAGTTTTACAAAGATGAAAACACAAAATGCAGCCAAGTTATTACTTCACCTGCCCCTAGTCAAAAAGAAAGTGGAAGTCTGTGTGTCTTGCTCCAGCTGCTTGGTTTCTGGGCTGAAGCTGCCAGAATTCACAGTTCTTCTCCTCTATAAGGAAGTCAAATATAATTGTGCTCCTCATTCATGTGCAGGTGAGCTAGGATGCACACATGGGACAAATGCGTGCAGGTCAAGATCTATGTGATACTACTATGTGGATCCCCAAAAGAACCGATGCATTTTTTGCTGAAGAACAAGCCATCTTTGCTTATGTCCATCATCCAGGTTTTAGTCACATGATTTTTCTGTGTCTCCATTGCAAGGATATTCTTAGGCTTACTAAATCAATAAATACCGTGAGGACTAATTTTCTCGGGGATGTCTTCCCAAATCTAAGCTGAAGACTTCTACCATAAACCACCAAAATTTCAAAGCGCAGACCAGAAACCATAGGACAACTGTTGTTATAGACATCCCTTGACTGGATTAACACAGTACCCAAAAGCTCACCGACTCTCATGGGCTTACGTGGAAAATCACTCTCAATAAAGGAAGTATTTTATAGATAGAAAGCTGCAGTGTAGGTCTCATGGGAGGCCAGTGAAAATCAATGAAATTTGTGTCAGGGAACATACACCTGTTATCTCAGTAATATAGTTGGGAGAGGTGAATGTTCCTTTGAAATACTACACGGGGCAAATATGGGTCAAACAGCCCAAGCCCTACTGCTACAGCTATTCCCACCCATCCATCTCCTGCAGCATATGGGGAAGAGCAGATCCATAACCCCAAGAAAGCACCGCAGTACTGAACAGGTTTGCACTGCAAACAGCAAAAGGTGTTGTTATCTGCTGGAGGTAACCCAAGAAATTCACGGGAGAATTGAAATTAGCCATGTGCCTTATCTCAAGTGCAGTTGTGATATTTATCCCACCCTGTCAATGAGTGACAACTAGCTTTCCTGAGATGTTTTATGGCTTTGGGTAACCCCTGATCTCAAAGTCCTTCCAGGCATGGCGGCTCTCAGCCTGAGGACCTGCAGGAGCTCTTCGCCACGATAACGCTCCTCAGAGGGGCACCAACTGTTTGCTCTCCTTTCAGTGGTCCTTGGCAACCCTGCTGAAAGCAAGCAGAAGATTTTCTGCCTTCATCATTAAAAATATGTCATACTGCGGTAACATATCAATTGCTTTTCGCAATTGTTTTCCATCTCTACACAAAACTCTTAACCAATTACTGTGCTGTGTAATCATGAGCGTCATTAAGCATAAATAGCCAGTACCTGACAGGTAATAAAATGACTAATAAAATACTTAGCACTATGTACTATTGTTACCAAACAGAATTTTATATTGAGGCTATGATTCAAGACTTTTTCATCACTTCCAACAAATATGTAGGTTCATCTTAAAATGAATGTAGATGCAGTACTCCTTCAACATACAGTGTGTTGTATTAAAACCCTCACACTTTGTTTATCTCCTCCTCTTGTAAATTAATAGCTTCCTTTTTTTATGTTTAGTATAAATGCATTAGTGGGCTTTATTTTTATTTCGAAGGAAGCTGTGAAAGCAGCAAGTTAAAAATGCTGACTAGAAAAGGCACTCTGTATTGAATTTCTTTAAATAAAAAAACTGATTAACATATTTTGGCATCGATTCATGCCTTTTTTTACCTCCTATGTCTAGCAATACCACAATATGCAGGATATTATTCTGACAGAAGACGTGATTCAAGGGAGTTCTTTCCACTATCTTGCAGAAGTCTATTGAAATCCAGTGACTGACCACTAAACTGTAAAATAAAATTAGAACTGATGCAAATTTTTAAACACCAAAAGTAATGATCCGTTTGACTGGATCACCTAGAGGTGATTAAATTGTTAGGGGATGACGTTCATGGTGTAAAAATAGAAATGGAGGAACAGGTGAGACTATAAAATGCAGGGTCGTGCAATAGCAACAAAACGCTCTGCTGAAAATTGAGAACTTGGAGGCTGAAAGCAACAGAGAGTAAGAAATAGCTGAATAAGCAGTAGCTAAACTTTCACTGGCTACAGGCTATCAACGGGCTGAGACCATACAAAAACCAAAGGCAATCTTAGGTTGTACTAACAGAGGTGCTTCCACAAACTATGGGAAATCCAGTTGTTTGTGTCATTGTATATGATAGTACATCATCTAAATATTGTGTATCGTTCATGCCATCCTCATTCAAGAACAATAAGCTCAAAGGGATGCAATGAAGCAGCACTATGCTGGTATGAGAAATGATGAACCAGTCCCATGAGCAGAGAGAAAAAGATACTGGCTTGGGGGTCTAGCCTTATCTAAACAAAAAGTGAGAGGAATAGGATTGTCTATAATCTTTCACTTGAGTTAAAAGCAGAGTGTAAGAAAAGCTATTTAAGCGATGCTGAGGGATCCTAACGTAAAAATTAGACAAAGTTTTGGAGTGAAATTTTCTAATTGTTACTTGAGGCAAGAACTTAAATAACTTTTAGAGAACTGTAATAAATATACCAAAGGATTATGTGTCATAATAGTCTGCAGAAGACCTTCCCCTCCTGTGTTTTATAACTACATGACTTACACTGATTTCTACAAACAACCTTGGAAACACTACAGGGCAGAGGAATACCAGAGGCCGGCCTTTGAATGCACTTTACCAGGACCTGTAGCCTTTTTAAAGTCCTGTTTTATGTCAGCAAAAAAAAAAAAAAAAAAAAAAATTCAAGTGATGCCTATTATTAAGATATTTGTTGTTTATATTAAGGTTTTCAGTAAAACTGAGTATGCAGAGACATACAGACATTCTTCATGTGCTTGCCAAAGCACAGGAGCTGTAAGTACAATGAGAGACGTCCGTATTTGTGAGCATGCTTCCTTGTTTTCGCAACAGAGTATTACTTGTTTTTCATTTTTACTGTTCAAGCATACAACAGTCCTAACGGGGCTGACAGGAAGGATAAGAATTTAACTGGCCTGTCCTTATCGTACAGTCAACACCAAACTAGTGGCATGTTTTCCCCCAACGTCTGAGGGAAATCCTATGACCTTTGCAATGTACAACTGTGTCAAAAAATGGCTGAGGAAACCCATCAGTTGGCTAGCAGCATGCAGAGAGGCCAAGGGTCTGGTCTGCTTCCTCGCTAAATCAAAGCGCAGAAGCCATAAGGAGCAGCAATGGCAGAGGATCCCTTTGCCAGCTCCATGGCCCAACTCCGCATTTTACCCTTGGGTGAAGTCTCTACATGTCTGTGCTCGGTTGGCTTTCCATGCGCAACACCCACTCATCCCGCTGAAACCCAAATCACCAGGTTTGCAGGAACCTCCAGCCCCTCATCTCAGATCTTGTGAAGCTACCGCAAAGAACCTGACTATACAGTCATAGACACCCTGGTCTTTTCAAGCCTGGAATTTGTCTAATTTTATACAGTGGCACATGACTTAGAAAAAAAAATTCTTGAAATAATATAGAGTATGTAATTATTAAAGAAAATAAATCAAAATAGGACGGAAGCCTAAATAGACTCACATTATAGCCTTTTTCAGTTCCCTTAAGTTGTCATGTTTGCTTAAGAATAACATTGCTTTGAGTGTAAAATATAAGCCAGTATGACCTTCACAGCTAGCTGGAGGCAGCAAATCAGTATATTCTTAATTAACTTTCTGATCATTTATATATGTTTTTCTTAAAGAGAAACCTGTAACACCCAATAAGGTTTCACTGCGAGTGCCAAATGAAAAAGAAGACATGAATCACCATCTACAGAGAAAAAAATGAAAAATGTCTCGGAAAGCTATTGATCGCCCCAAACTACACTGAATGAGTTCCAAATGCATCTATGCCAAATGGTAACAATGATTTTACTTAACAGTTCTGCAACATAATACTACTGTATTCATTTTTTAAGCACAGAAAGAATTGCTCTCTGACACAAATGTTTTAATGATAAAGAGCCATCCTATCTGCTTTAAATCTCTTTCTTTATCTAGGTCATACAAACACGTAACATGAAGAATTACGGTATATGAATTTAAAGGGATTACTCAATGGCGTGAAGTTACTCACTGCTTAAACGCTGGCAGGCTAGCAAAGAACTTTATCATTAAGGAAGATGTATTAATAAAAATACTAGTAAAAGCCTAATTCTACTTAAAGGATTTTATTTTTTGCAAAAATCTAGCCTGCGTGTGGTTTCTTTGTATGAGCTCAGCATTTTCCTCCATCTGATACATGATATGAACAGATACACAGCTGCTGCATAACCACTCTTTATGAATAGTTCCTTCTGTCAGGATGCTATCAAGGATCTTGTCTAGTTTGATTAGGCCTTGTTAAACGTTCACAAGTAGAGGAGCTTTGAAAAGATAAAGATTACAGAAGCATTATTCCTCTGCTCTTAAGATTAAATTGAAGTTTTCCTTTAAAATAATAAATAAGTCAATAAAGTGCCCAGAGAATTTCTGCTGCTCTACTGAACATCTTGCTCCCATTGCTGGGCCATGTGTTTGCCATTTCTCATTCTAAGCAAAATTCGCTCCACACATGCAGAAAGCTTGGTGAACAGGTATTTATGCTCTCTGACAAGAAATTCAACCTGTGACTTCTTACTGCTTTAATAGCTCAGAACATGCACCCTGACCCTTATTCACCAAGTAACGGCATGAGATTTACATACGATATCTGTCTCAGTTGAATGCTGGTAGACTTAGATTACAACAATATGGTTATGTTTACAGCATACTCCAAACTCTGGGTCAGGCCTGAACTTGAATCCAAAACACATGTTGCACAGGCAGTCAGGGAGAGGCTTTAGATGGGCAACAGGACAAGAGGAGGTTAGGGCCTGTGCCGTGCCTTTACACAGGCTCAGATATTCACCTAGCGTCAATGCAAATGGCCCAACACTGTGTGTTAATCCTAAATCCAATCCGTTTACTCAAGATGAGCCTTGACATCACCTGTCCTGAAGAAACGCAGGATCTGTAGGAGCCTGGGTACGATTGCTCCTCAGGTGGTGTCAATGACCACAGTTGGGCAGATGGACCACAGGCACTTCTTGTTGTAGCTACCAAGACACATGGAGGCGTGCTAAAGAGCATGCCAAGGTTTTGTCCATTACTCACCCTGGCTACAAAAGCACAATACAAACAGTGCCAATTAGGTCTTAATTTGAACGTAACTACAATGAGCTTTCTGAATGCTGGACTATACAAGATTTCAGTCCATAGGTAAGTTGGATGTGCATATAAGAACTGCTGAAACTGGAAAAAGGTTTGCGGCTGCTGAAGATATGAAATCATTGATCAAGTGGACAACACCTTTCTGTGTCTTTTTCCACAGGTGTATCATTTTCTGAGGAGGAATACTGATATTTTAGATAAAAAGATGTGCTGTGAACAGTCTTGAGCCAGCCAGAAAAATGTCACAATTTCCAGTCCACTGGAACTTTTCCTTAGCCACTATATGTTTAAATAAATTCTTCTCTCCATGTTTATTGTGCTTCTCCTAAACAGTTTACGCAATCCCTTTTTCTTCCTCCTTTGCCCCAGTAATGTGTTTCCCAAGAGTACCGTTGTTACTGGCCTCATATAAACTCAGATGTTCCATATTCATCAGAAAAGAAACCAACACAGAGTACAAACATATTTCATGCGAAATTATGTAGGATACACTGTTTCAGCTGGTATTGATTTATAGATTTAACCAAAAAAGTCACATGGAGTTCTTAATACATTAGTTTGGAGTAACTCTAGCCCCTCTGTAGCCAAACAAAGTCAATGCAAGCAATTATGTTTCAACCACCACTGTTTGATTCATTACAGTAGGCCCAAAATACAGCACTTGGAAAAAACACCACTTTATAGAAACCTAAAATGTTGGATTTCCCCCCATTTTTAAGCATTTTTAAAGGATCTAGGCCTTGCAGCATTGTGCTGAAGTACAATGGCATACAGAGAAAGCAATAAATCTCACTGCTTTGTGTGTGTTGAAAGAAATATTATTTTCAAAAAGGTGGGATAATGATTGGGCACACACCTGATTTAATCATGTCTTTGATTGCATCTGTAACGCCAAAAGAATATATCTCGTTACCTTCCAAATGGGTTATTGGATAAGACATACCCCTCCAAGGGAAGAAAGTTCCAGTATCTTCTTCCCTCAACACGGGACTGAAAATCCACTTTCCACAGGCAAAGTTGGAGCTAAAGGACTATGGAAAAACAGGAATTTATGCACATAAACAAACTCCCAAACTGGGCCCTTTGTGCACAGCGTGAGAGGATCTGAGAGCGCTCAATCTGTTTGCTGTATCGCCGGGCAGGCGGTGAGGAGGGAGAAGCAGGTGGCTTGCCCTGACATTGCTGTTCTTCTTGTGATGCCAACACGACATAGCCAGCAGGATTTCTGGCACTAATGTGATCTACTGGCCTTCCAGCATGCATTACTCTGTGCACTGCCACAATCTCTATTCTCATCCTTCAAGGACCGATACAAAACCGCTATGTCCTAAGTATGCGCACTTTGGTTTCTGTCTCACAAGTTCTTAAGAAATGGATCTACAGATAAACTCACAGATACCTTGAAAAGCTCTCTTGGTGGCAGGAAGAGTTGCAATGTTGGCATCTCATGAATCTCACATGATCCGGGCTAAAATCCTGGCCTGACTACAGACAGCGCAGTCAAGGAAATCAGGTTCTCACCTTCACATCTGCATAAAAATCTCAGTTGAAACAGAGAGATTTCAAAAGTCCTCAGACATTCGCTTGGAAATGGATGTACTTCTCATCCTTAAATTTGCTTGAAAAGCTGGACAATGTGAAAGGAGTGGTACTGTCAATCACTGCGTCTGTTGTACAAACTAACCCAGCCGATTTTGCACTGAAGTAGGTTAGGAAGTATTCTTACAAGCCCTCCCACCAATGCAACTGAGTGGATAATGATCTCTGGTTACCAGCCAGTAAAAAATGCTGATAACATCAGCCACCACAGCTTAAAGAGACATTACACTATGCCTTCATGAAATACAGAGGAATTCAGGTTGGAAGGGACCTCTGGAGGTCACCTGGTCCAACTTATACTGAAAGTTAGTCCAGTTAGTACAAGTTGCTCAGGGTCATGTCCAGGCAAGGTTTTATATATCTCCAAGCTTCTGTGGGCCCCTATTCCAATTTTTTTACTTCCCCTCACTATGAATAATTCTTTCCAAATATCTAATTAGAAATTCCCTTGCAAATTTTGCCTCCTGCCTATTGTCCTATCTCTGTGCACCTTGGAAAAGACTCTCTCTTCCTCTTTCCCTACACCTTCTCATTTAAGTAGTTGCAACCAGCAGCAAGGTCCCCCTGAGCCTCCTCTTCTCTGGGCTGAGCAGACCCTGCCCTCAGCATCTCCTTGTACATCATGTACTCCAGCCCAAAGCCACCCTGAGAACCAGCCCTCCTTGGGGGCTTCTTGTACGAAGACAGCTTTTTGCTGTCTATTTTAGATAATAGCATAATTTTGCATAAGTTAAGGTTAAATAAATAAATTAAGCTTATTAAAATAAGCTTTTAACAAACCTCGCTTTATTTCTTTTGTTCAGTGTGCTTTTAAGAACCTACTTTCATCGCCTCATCTAATTAGACAAGCAACAATATGATACAAATGGCTCCTATTATAGACTCATTTTTCTTGTCACAGATATCTACTTATTAATTTGAACTCATCTATTTCTACCATTTCCCAAAAGACTTGAAAGGTCTGAGTTTGTCCAAATGCTATTAGTTTTGAAAATACTTTAATTGTCCAAGACAAGTCTTTAAGCTTCTAGCCCCAAATAATTCTCAAAATGGTATTTGCACAATCTCTTTTGGGATCTGCACATGATAATGCTGCTATGAGCTTCTTCACATCACAAACTCCCTCTCTTTGCACTGACTGAGCAGCAAAATAGCCATTTAAGCTAGGAGTTACTCTTTCTACATCTTAGTAAAAATAAATTAATTTCAGCTAGAGGAAAGTATAAGTTAATTACATCCTGAGCATCAGGAAACAATTAACAGCTTTCTGTTATATCGCCCTGATTTCTAAGCTATACAATTATATGCTACTGCAGAAAAGGATGTGAAGGATGTGTAATTATCAAGAGAAGGATCTTTTCTGCAAAAAATGAAAGGAAATTGTTCCCCCACTGACAATCAGCACTATCAATAATGCTTAGCTAATATCTTTTCAGAAGTCATTTCCATTATTTGCAATCCTAACTTTGAGTGACATGTTGGCCATGTGCTGTCAGGTTCTCCTCTGAAAGAAGATGATTGTAAGTAAGTGCTGGACTCTGGACTCTGATTCCTCAGACAACCACTCGCAACTTCATCTTCCTGTGAATATCCTGCAATACTCATTGAAATTAAAAATCATTGGTTTTAGGAACTATATTGTAATTATGCCTTGTGTTTGGTTTGTCTCTTAAATCAGAGGTGGGAACAAAACACAAAGGAATACAGGGGCTTGCTTTAAGCAGTCCCAAGGCTTTGAAGACATGAGTAACAATATGGCGAGCAACGGATACAACATATGAACACTTCTTTTTAACTCCTGCCAATAAACTCATTTGGCCCAATATGCAGGAAAGTGGTGCAAACACAGAGCCAACGGGATGTACAACAGCTCAGCTGAACACTAATGGAAACATTACGGCAATATACCCATTTTGGCAGTGGCCCCTTAGAGTGAGAAGCAGCGAAACAAACCCACATAAAGCTCCACAACTCCAAGTCAATGGCCACTGTGCTAGATGGCTGCTGTGTTACTGAGGGTTGGAGAATCCTCCCAAACCAGGTAGATTATATAAGATCCATAAAGGATAAATATGACGGTGCTAGTGCTGCTTATCAGCAGAACTTTGGTCTCTCAAGATTCCTCAATGCACCTCCAAGACAGCTACACCTCTCCCCCAGAAACTTAAACTTCTGTTCCAAGTTCTCCTTCCCTATTATCTTACACCTCAAGGATTCTTCTATGCACTATCCTTGACAAATATCATCTTATCTAGCTGGAAAGCTCTTGGAAAGATAGTTTCCGCAGCTCTTGAGCTCAATAACATTGTCCATTGCCCTGATTCCTTCCACTGCCTCCTCCTTTTCTGTCACATCAAACATAGTACTGTAATGGTTATTTTCACCTTCAAGCTCCCATCTTTGTTATCACTGTCTCTCAGGTGGTGTTGGCTTTTGCTCTGACTGGCCATTGAGTTCCAATTTTGCCACTCAGTTTTAAATCTTCAGGTGAGCATCTTTGTGCTTGCTGCCTTAATCCACAGGAGTCACCCTCACCCAAACACACACAGAGCTGGATATAGTCCCCCAAATCCTGCCCAGCGTTGCTATGATCTCTATGAAAATCTTGACATCTGAAGAGGGGTTGAGCAGAGGAAGAATGGATGAAAGCGGGGAGAAGGGGCTCCTGGACTGGCACAGCTGTACTTTAACATCAGGGTTGGACTCTATGAGAAGCCAATCTTGCTGTGGGGTCCCCCAGTAAAAAGGGGAGTTTGTGGAGCTTGTCAGCCCCTGACCCCAGGCCAGCTGACCTTATCTCCTGCACTGTCATTGGCGCTAGTTTGACACAAGGGCAGGCTGGCTGAGCTCCCCAGACTGCTCACCACAGGATCGGACATGCACCAATGCAGATGCACCAGGCCAAGTCTGGTGCAGCCCTAGTCCAAGGGAGTTGGGTGGCCCTTCTGCAGCAGCAGCTAATCACATCGGCTCAACGCTGCTGTAAAACCCACAGCATGACCCACAGTCGCCTGGTTCTCCACAGAAACCAGAAAACTCTCCTCTGCCTGCAAATCCCTGTGACACAGCTGTGGTAGCCCATGTAATTGCCCACACAATTGCAAGGAAATGGAGAATTATGGCCTTGTTATGTGAAAACCAGCTTCTATATTTGCTCGGAATTAGCAAGCCCAATCAGGCATATTTTTTAATTATTTGTAAATGCATCTTTGAGATCTGAATGCATTTACTGGATTGAGGCACTGTTAAGAAGCAAACTACGAAGGCTGTAAAATCATAGGGTTGATAATTAAGGTAGGGGGTTGCATTCTGAAACAGCACTGTGATGTGCTGGTCATATAAATGACATAGTACAAATTTCAAAACACATGAAATGTCAGTATTTGTCTCTATTCCTGCACAATACCCTGACGAGAGTGCAGAAGCAAAGTTATAAACCTTGAAAGAGAAATAATATAGGCAAACTGCGAACACAGTTTCTGTTGCTGTCGAGTAGCAACATGTGCATTGGGCATTTAAACTCAACATGATTTTTATAGCCTGTCTTCTACCGGAGCCTGAAATTTTTTAATGGGAATCCAGCAAATGTTTGACCCACGTTGAGTTTAGGCAAATTAAGCACCCAGGGGGTGGTCAAGCAAACCCAGCAGTGGCTGCTGCCGCCGTTCCCACTCTCTGTCCTTGACCATGCGTTTCTGCCGGCTCTCTCACCCCAGTGCTGGCACCAGTCTGACCTCACGCTGAGCCTGTTTAGAAAGTTAAATTTATTTTATTTGGCTTCAGCTGCTTTAGTTCCCTGAACTTCTGATCCCAGACGAATGCCAGTGCACAGTGCAAGGGAAGTGATAAGAGCGGGGCAGTAGCAGCCTACAGTTAGATCCGCTGTATCAGAAAACCACAGTGACGTGGGGTAAACCAGCACCCATCTCTCCCCCTGTATTTCTTCAGAGAAAGCTTTTATGTGGTCATGCAGCAAATCGGTTTGTAAAACTGACCCAACTGAAATATCAGCCACCTAAAAGCCCTGCAGGTCACCATGCGGTGATGGTCCAGAGATGCTTAAGCCACTCCAAAGGAGGGGAAGCACAGAGGAGTGAACCAGGAGGAAGAAACACCTATGTCGGTGTGGGTACAAGCAAGAGAGGACCCCTGCTTGCAGTGGCAGTACTAGCATGAAGTTTTAGCCATCCAAACTATTAGCCCTCTCTGCTTCTCTAGCTCCAGGCACACCTGGATCCCTGCGTAGCTGTACCATGATGAAGAGTCAAGCTGAGGAACAGAGAAATATACGTAACAGAAGCAGACCTGCTGATGATCACTGCCTCAGGAGGTTCCTTTGGCTTCACAGGTTTCTTTAGAGCCTGAGTGAGCCTGTGGCACAGTCTGTGCGTTATCTTTTCCCTTTGTCCTTGCTTCCATGCAACTCAATGCTTTAGACTCTTCAAAAAATAAAGGAGCAAGACTGCACATTGCATTACATCCACTCCTGCTATATAGCACTCTGTGCTGTAGGTTTAAATATTTTATTTTTCTTTAACTCTGAGATCAGTTTTATTCTTTCTGCTGTGAGGAATAAAAGCATATGCACAATACAGTCGTTTCTGCTTAAGGGCACAGGAAAAATGTAGGATTCAAGGGAAAGGTCAAATCTCCAAACAGTTAAAAAAAAATAAAAAAATTAAAAGCCATTACTGTTTTTGATATTTATGAAATTGATTAAAAAGCCTTTCTCAGCTTTCCTTCTGCTAGCTAGTGGAGGCAAACTGCCTTTGTAAACCTGTATCTCCATTCTGTTATCATAGAGTCATAGAATCGTTTTGGTTGGAAGAGACCTTTAAGATCACCAAGTCCAACTGTTAACCTAGCGCTGCCAAATTATCACAAAACCATGTCCCTCAGCACCACATCTACACCTCTTTTAAATACCTCCAGGGACGGTGATTCAACCACTTCCCTGGGCAGCCTGTTCCAATGCTTAATAACCCTTTCCATGAAGAAATTTTTCCTAATATCCAATCTAAACCTCCCCTGGCCCAACTTGAGGCCATTTCATCTTGTCCTATCACTTTTTACCACACTACACCCTCCTTTCAGGTAGTTGTAGTCCTATCACTTTTTACCACACTACACCCTCCTTTCAGGTAGTTGTAGAGAGCGATAAGGTCTCCCCTCAGCCTCCTTTTCTCCAGGCTGAACAACCCCAGCTCTCTCAGACACTTCTCATAAGACTTGTTCTCCAAACCCCTCACCAGCTTCGTTGCCCTTCTCTGGACCCGCTCCAGCACCTCAATGTCTTTCTTGTAGTGAGGGGCCCAGAACTGAACACAATATTCGAGGTAGGGCCTCATCAGTGCTGAGTACAGGAGGATGATCACTTCCCTCGTCCTGCTGGCCATGCTATTCCTGACACAGGCCAGGACGCTGTTGGCCTTCTTGGCCACCTGGGCACACTGCTGTCTCATATTCAGACAGCAGTCGACCAACACCCCCAGGCCCTTTTCTGCTGGGCAGCTCTCCAGCCCCTCTTCCCCTGGCCTGTAGCGATGCATGGGGTTGTTGTGACCCAAGTGCAGGACCCAGCACTTGGCCTTGTTGAACCTCATACAATTGGCCTCAGCCCATCAATCCAGCCTGTCCAGATCCCTCTGTAGAGCCTTCTTACCCTCAAGCAGATCAACACTCCCACCCAACTTGGTGTCATCTGCAAACTTACTGAGGGTGCGCTCAATCCCCTTGTCCAGGTCATTGATACAGATATTTAACAGAACCAGCCCCAGAATTGAGCACCAGGGAAACACCACTTGTGAATGGCCACCACGTGGATTTAACTCCATTCACCACAACTCTTTGGGCCTCACCATCCAGCCAGTTTTTTGCCCAGAAAAGCGTACCAACAGTTTTAGTCGATCAGTGTAACTACGGTTGTAAGACTGTGCTCAAGTAGGTTTAAGCTGTATTTAACTCCAGGAGTTTATACATTAAAATAATTTAAAATATATGGTTTCTATGTTCTGTTCTTGCTTAAGAAGAAAAGAACCAACAACCCATGACTAACATGTGAAGCTCATCCTTCACTCAGTGAATGCCAGCGGTTTTGCTGAGACCTGAAGCTTTGCGGTTTCTGCCATTATTAACCTTTAGAGCCTCAATGCAGTTTTTCTTCAGGGACCAGGTACACAAACCAAACCTGCTTAGCTCTTGCTTCTTACCCAATCTTTCCTCCCCTTTGACAGTTCTTCATCAATTTAATCTCTTCCCACAAGAGCTTATTTTGAGGAGACGACTGTATTGAACCCTGGCCTTGAACACAGGAAAAAAAGTATCTTTCAGTTAACAGAAGTACTCACACAAGCCTGCTCTCCCAGGAAGAAAGAGGTAAAGGAGCTAGCACAGCCACAATACAAGGGTTATGATAATAAAAAGCAGAATAAGTGGCAAGAAAGGTAGAAGTGCCAAGAGCCTCAGGAGGGAATCTCTGCTCCTGAGAGCAGACCCTAAGCCAAGAACTACCACCCAAGCCAGCACTCAGTGCCTGGACACTTAGTGATGAGGATGAAGTCTATGTCAGGAACTTAGCTGGACTGCGGAGAGGTTACTGTTTGCTGGCTGTGACAATATCCTTCACTTTCTTAAGTTTTACATCACAGAAAGCACTGAAATTCTTAAAATTTTACACTTCAAAATGTACTGGAGTCTACAGATACAAGAAATACCTCAATTAAAGCGAGATGCACTGATTCCTTCCTAGTCCTTGTCCATTTATCCAATAGTGAAAGCTGGTTGGCCTCCCTCCTGGCTTCAGTCTATCTCTTACTCTACAGATGTGACTTTGGAGGGAGAAAAAACAGATCCTTTCCTGAACACAGTACCCAAAGCTCCCCATCCATTCCAGCACTCACAGCATCACCTCTGCATCTCCACACATGGGAGGTATTTTTCTCTGTGCTTTAGGGATGCCACTCCTGGGCTTGGTGCCTGATCTCTCAAACCAGAGATCCCAATCCCGACAGAGTCTCACTTCGGTTCCCCAAGATCTGTGGCTTCACGCAGACCCTCTCTCGCTGGCCAGAGCCCGCTACTGCTGCAAGAAACCGCCACCAACTGCAGCCAAGGTTTCCTTTGCAAACGCTTTATTCTTCTTCTGAGCATACAGTGCCTACCCCTGCCGGGACTTGATAAATAGCTCAAATTCCTAGGCGCTATAGCTAGTAAATAGTAAATAATGACAAGTGACTTGAGGACTTCTCTGCCACAGTGCGAGCCTATGGCCACTGCCCCTCCAGGAGCAGGGATTGTGTAATGACTGCAAAGCTAGATTGCCTTTGGCACATTAATTCTGCCTTCCCTGCAGGAGCATCAATATCAGAACAGTTTCCTTTACCTGTTCATGGGAAGTTCCTCTAATGAAAAATAAATAAAAAATATTCTTGCATGTGCTACCCACATCCAGGATCTCTTGCTTGCCTGCTGATTTCTGCTAACCTGAGACAGAAGTTAATGATTCACTTCATCTGGAATGGAATACATAAAATATACAGCACAAACCACTCATGCAACATCCGCCTTCTTGTGTAAATAGTGAAAGAGTGATTGCTATTTGCACATGCGTTGTTAACTACTTGATCTCTGAGTTGTGCTTGAGGAAAGCTGCTGATGGGAACGACTGCATTATTAAAAGGCATAGCTTCAAGGAAAGAACTAAGCAAACAAAAACCCTACATCTTGATTTCTAGAAATGTTGAATAGCCACAAACTTTGCTGAAGGACATGAGAAATTGAAATTCCTGGCCCAGGAATCATATATATATATGTATGTATCATGTATATATATATACAAATACATATACCATATATTATATGTCATATATCATATATACATGCATGTATGTATCTGCATGCATGCATGCTTATATATACATATGGCATTTGATGTCATTAAAATTAGTACAAATGGGCAAGACTGAAACATGTGAGAAGGTGCATCCGGTCTCAAAGATTCTAGAAAAATGAACATATTAATCTGAGGAACACATGCTTTTTATAAAATTTAAATACTTTGTATTAAATAAAATATATAATTGAAAGTGTTGCGATAGGGTAGAGTTAGCAGGAAAGTTCTTGATTTCAGAGCACTTAATTTTGCAGCTTTACCAACCTTCACATTCAAACCTTTTCTTTCAGTGTATTTATTACTCTGGTGGAACTTCACAGAAAAGATTGCCAATTTTTTGGTTTCTTGATTTTAGAAAATGAATTAATGAAAGTGAAATTATTTGGACAGAGAGTTCTGGAGCACTCTGTTCCACAGAGATCTGATGATATAATCTCCTGTGTCCTATCCGCCCCAATGAAGTCAGCAGACAAGCGCCTTCCCAAGTGAGACGACTGAAAACTATTTTTTCAAGGCTAGTTTTGAGCCCAATCAGTAGCTCTTGGCTAAGGAAAATGCAACCACTGCTGGAGAACTAAGAAAGTTGCAAAAACATGGTGTAGGGGGTGGAAAAGCACATCAGCCCTTTAGGTGGAAGTATAATATTAGATTGGCTTAGGCAGATCACAAAATCTCATCTAAAAATGGCATATGCACTTGTTTAATACCTGAAGATTGGTCAGGACCTGACTTGAGAGGAACTGACTTCTAGACAACAATATATCTTAAATCCTTAAGTTCCTTTTAGTGAATAATCTTACACAGTTGTAGTAGCGCATCACTAGGGTCTTAATATACTTTCAACCACAGAGATAGCATTTAATAAATTATATAACTATATGGTTAATATATTTCTATATTATAGCAATACATTAACGCAAAGGCTGTCTTGATTACATATCTCTAGAAACATTGTTATGTGTCCTGGGTTCTTTGCACCTTAGAATGCCAATGAACTTTTGAACCCTACCACTGTGAAAAAGGTTGACTATTTGTTGCTCAGAATAAGAAAAAAATTTCTAGACCTGTAGGTGCTATCATCCTTCAGAAGTTAATGACTCTGAAAGTTATGCATGTCAATATATTAAGAAGTTTTCTTAAAGTGATAATCTTCCTGAAGTGAGACCTTCAGAAGACCAGTGAAAACTGGTTTTGACTTTTCTCTTGCAGCTTCAAAATGTATAGCCGTTTACCACGTAAAACCTCCTTTGTAAAATGAAACTCATATACAAGCTCTGATAAAAAAGCAAACAAATTTCTGTTGAACTGTATCTTGCATTTTGTCTCTTCTGAAAGAAAGAAAAATCTCTAAGAAACATGCTTCATATTTCCCTAAGCAGAAAGAAAGAAGATGCTGAATTATAAGAACTAGTCTATCAAAATCACTGGCTCATCTAACAAGTTTCCTTGTTTTTATAATTTTCCTAATATTATGTAATAATCTAGGAAATATATAATATTTCCTAATATTATATAATAATTTTACTAATTATTTACTCAACTATTTAACAGAAATGGGAATTGGGAAAGGTGTTGCTTCGTGTAAAGGCTGATCGTAAAGAGGTATCCAAAAGTCTGAAGAGAAACTAAATGTCATTCAAGTTAGACCTGCTACAGAGAACCGCACCGTATATACAATAGCAATTTCTTATTTAAAAGGGAAAAAAAAATGAGCTCTTTAATATTGCTGTTTGGTCAACTGAAGCCTGAAGATACCTTGAATGACTAGGCACATTTTCTGCAAGAAATGAGGGACTCTTGGAAGATATACCAGATTTTGGTGACAATCTGGCATCAGGAAACAATTAGCAGACAAGAAAGATTTCAAGCACCTCTGACTTGTAAGACAGGCAGCCAGCAAGCATATCAAAACACGCCCATTCAGACTGCTTTTGGTTGCAAGATCAGCTCTAACTAAGTTAATGCTCAAACCCAGACAGAGATACTTTAATCCTTCTGCCAAACAGTGCTGAAATGGGCACAGCCTCTTGCCTTTGACCAGGAGAGAAATGAACTTGGAATCGCTCTGCTTCCAATAAAACTCTTATCATCAACTTCAGTAGTGCCGTTATACGTTCCCATTATTAGGCTTCCAATGATGACTATCCAAAGCAGTAAGGCTGTGATCCCTTCCTGCAGGGACACCATGTGAGACCAAGGAAGCTGAGGGACATTCGGTTCCCTGGGGCTGCCCCCAGGCAAGAGTTTGCAGGCAGGGACGTAGTGGGGTGGAGGCTTCGAAGGGCTCTCCCAGCCCCAAGGAAGCTGAAGGCCCCGTGATCCTCTCAAGTCCTGCTCATGGTTACTTCAGGGGAGAGGTCCATATGGGTCACTTGTAACCTGTGGAGCCTTTGAAGGGCACCTCCATTGCAGATAACCTCAAAAGACCGAGCTCACCACCAAACAGCTATAGGCTCTCTGGAACTGCAGCAGAACAGGGGGAAGAGCTGGGTTTTTGGGTGGTTGGAGCTGTCAGGCAGCCAGAGCCTTGGCAGTTTGTCCAGAGCTCGTGGTGCCTAAAGAGCCCACAGCTGGATTGTGCCCATCCCAGCTCTCACCTTGTTCTTCCTAGTCTTCTGCATGGCAGCAAGAACCTGCCAAAGGGCTGTCCTGAAGTACCATGCTGTTGAGATCTCCAGCTTTGTTTCATCAGGCTCTCAGCCTGATAATTTAAAGGCTCATCAAGAACTAAACTTCAGAAGTCCTCACTTTAAAAAAATATGTTTCTATTCACTAAAAGTAAGAGTTAGATATTTGCTTAGCCAGCTACCGGGTATAGAGGCAAAGGACACTACTGGATGTAAAAATTTACCATGTTAGCTAAAATATAGAACAAGTTCATGGTGGTTTTTTTCCATAAATCACCCCACTCATGGACCAGGATTTACATCATGGCCTCAGCTCCCACAAACTGCTCATGACCGAAGCTGGTAGGTGAAAGCCCCAAGCCAGCTTGTGCCAGCAGCGAGCTCCCCAGGTGCCAGCAGCCATGGCACACACCGGGGCAGAGGCTCCTGACCTCACAAAGGAGAAACACAGATCACAAGCAACCGAGGGACAGTGACAAGAAGGAAAAAACTCTTTGGCCTCCTCCTCCTCTCCCTCCCCTAGCCAGCGTGCATTTGCCTGGGGAGGGGAGGGGGCAGAGGGCTTCCATCCCCACCACCAGCACTGCCCCTGTGCAAAGCCAGGCTCACCAAGGCGCTGCTCAGGTGACTTCAGCCCTCACTGCATGAGGAGGTCCCTGCCAGAGAGGGACAGATGTGCACAAAACAGGCCACAGGAACGGGGGCCATGAGGCAACATGTGAGGCTGAAGCAAGACGGGCAAAAAGAACTTTGTAAAGAATTTAAATCAAGCAGCTCTCATAAGTATTTGAGTTTAGACACACGTGCTGTTTGGTCTAGTACAAGAGTGCTTTAAATACCTACATTTGGTTGGGTTTATGTAAGCAACACCATGTTTGCAGTTTCATTTTACACTTGTACTCCTAAGTTATGCATTCTTCTCGCAGTATGCAACACTTGCTCCTATGCACTTTCACCCAAATACACCCATAATCACCTGTCTGGCTGCATCACTCCCGCTGGGGGCTTATCTTGCATTTGTAAGCATCCCTAAGAATAGAGTACAGTATGTTTCCTTGAATGCATGCATGTGCTGGTTTTCTATCATCTGTTTGCCTGCCCAAAGGCTGCTGAGATAGCCTGCCTTTGATCCTGAAAACCCTCCACGTTTCCATTTAGCCCTAACAATTATACACTTATCTTGGAGAGGAAAAGGGAAACTTTAAATGCTGGGTTGGCTAAAACTTGTCTACCAGCCAGTTTTCTATCGCATATTTTGTGACTTTTATTGTCTGGAAAACTGAAGAAAACTAACCCTCTGCAGAGCATGCCCACAGAGAAACAGAACGCAATTTTGGGTGCAGTTTCACAAGACGGTTCCAGCTGACCCAACAGCTCACTGCTGCCAAAATGGGAGGTGTCGCTTCTTCTCCACTACCTCCTCTTCTTGCTCCTGGCTCCACATTCCCACCATCTATCTCCTGTGGGTTCTGGCAGTCAGCAGATCAGAAAACTAACCTACCCACCACTTCACCACATTGGATCTGCTCCAAAGAAGTACAAGAATTACATAAGCAGGCATGACAGAGAAGGAGGGACTACGCAGCCGGGAGCGGGGAGTAGGAAAAGGGTTGGAGGGGAGAGCGGATCCCCCCATTCAGCAGTAGCTAAACATGCAGGCTGAGTTGTCCTTGGACCACAGTCCAAGGAGATCTTGGCCACTTCCTACAGATTTGCAAGGGAATGTCCATAGGTAACTTCACGGGATGGGGAATAATGATTTTATATCTGTAGATCATCCTGCCCAAAAATAGCATCATGTTTCATTACCTTAATAAATAAGACAACAACGCTTATACTTGATTGTGACACTACTGAGCTGATTCTAGGAGCCAGACATGTTGAAGTTTCCTCAGTCTTCTCCTTAGGGAAAGATTGCAAAGCTTGTGTTTTTATGTTTAAGTATGACGCATATAGAAAAACTTCATGTGATCTTAATAGAAATTTTGCATTTGCCTTCAACCTTCATTTTCTAGTGACATAAATTAGGAACAGCAGGGTTCTTACCAGGTACCTGGACAAACAACTCAGCGCTAAGTCCACCATGCAGAGCCTGTGTGCTGGTACACCCTGTCACTTTAGGTTTCCCTTCAGGCTACTTTGAAGAGGAATCTCAAGCTTGCAGCAGACACTGGTGTGTACAGGAGCCAGACCACTACAGCAAAGTTTACTCCCCAAACACGGTATCACTAGTGTGCATCACAGGGTGACAATGGTCCTTACCATATGGATAGGACCAGTAACAATGTCAGTGTCTGTACGAGCAGCAATGATGGCACCTCCCAAATCAAGCAACGTTTCTATCATTTTGCAGTGTTTGTTTGGCATTTGAGCAAAAAGTTCCAAGAAAATTCAAACAAAAACTAGCGTGAGAATATTTCTACAGTCCCTTTCTAGTTACACATATAACACACAATAATAGGAATTTTCTTCCTGAATCACAAGATGTTCCAACAACAAGCCAAAAGCCTTAAAATTTCTTTTTTTCCTCTGTAGTGCATGGGTACAGATGGCACACTAAACACATCACAGAAATTAAAAATTAACTGAGTCAGGCATTTTTGTTAACGGTTTCTGTGCTGCACACAACTCCAGTCGCACAGCACTGTTAATTACTGCTGGTGCGGCCAGTAGGGATCCCCTTCCATCTGCTGGGACCAGCTGATGCAAAATAAAAACGAGTCCTTCGGAGAAGGAGCCCCCCCTGGAGTGTCACCGCCCGGCACGGCGGCGGGAGCCGGGGACTGCGCGGGAGCGGTTCCCCGCGCTCAGGGGTTGTTTGGGTGGGTTTTTTAATCTTTAAAGGTGCAAGTCTCCTTCTGCATCGGTTGATCCCTTCAGGGATCCTAGCAGCCTTGCCCCCCGGGCGCCTCCAATTCCACGCAGGGGAGCAAAGGTGCCCGGGCCAGAAGACCCCCGAGGCGGTGACTTACTTCCCCGGGCTCGCAGCGCCGGCTGCCACCTCCCCTCCTCCTCCTCTTCCTCCTCCTCCTCCTCCTCCTGCTCCGCGCTGCGGAAAGCGGGCCGGAGCCCGGGGACGCGCTGGAAGCCGGGCAGGTGCTCCGGTGCAAGGGAAAGCCCGAGGGGACAGACCCTCGCCCTCCGCCCCGCAGGGGACAGACCCTCGCCCTCCGCCCCGCAGGTCCCCCCTCCCGCCTTCAGGGGGGCTGCTGCTGTCCCCCGGGGACGTGTCCCCGGCAAAGAGGGGGGACGGCACCGCTTACCGGAGCTGCTCGCCGGTGAGCAGGACCTCGGCCATGTGCTCCAGCTCCGCCGCTTTCTGCTGCATGCTGCTCATGCCCTCCTCCATCGCCGCCGGCCTGCGGGCACAGCACCGCCGGGTGAGGGGGGACCGGAGGGGACCTGCCACCCCCACCCCCCCGTCCGCGCTGCCCCCGCTGGCAGCTCCTCCGAGCGCCTCCCGCCTGGCCCCGGCGGCTGCAGAGCTTGTCACCGGAGGTGTGGGGGACAGCGGCTGCCGTCCCCCGCCGCTTCAGCTCACCTGAGCGGGGCAGGTCACTTTTCCCCTCGGCAAGCTCGGATCCCCCCCACCCCCCGCGCCGCTTCCCGTGTTATTGTGTCACAGGCAGGCGGAGAAACACATGGCTGCAGCCGCCGCAGCCGCAGCCAGCCTCGCCGAGGCAGCAGCGTCCCCCCTCGGCTGTCACACGGCAGGGTCGGCGCTGCCTGGTCCCCGCGGGAAGGGGCCGGCTCCGGTTCCCCGCCGGCCCCGCCGCGGCGAGGGCAGCTCGGCCGCTCCGCCTGCCCCTGGGCGGGAGGGGGGCGGCGGGAAGGGGCCGCGCACGGAGGAGCGCAGCGCTCCCCTCCCGTGCAAAGTCCGCCCTTCAACGCGGGAGGAGAAGCGCGGCCGGGGTGCGGGGGTCGGCGCTGGGCTGCGGGGCTGGGGATGCCGCGGCCGCCCGCTCAGGTAGCGCGCGCTGCGCCTGGCACTTATCCTCAGAGATACGGGGGGGGAACACACAGAGAGGGAGCTATTCGTCCTGATTTTCACCCTCAAAAACTGCTGCTGCTTTCCCACCGTCCCGATTTCCGCTCACCTGCTCCCCAGGGGCTGTTTTCAGACGTTGGTCCCCTTCCCACCTCACCTCTTTGTCTCCAGGCGACAGCGGATGCAGAATTCCTGAAAGGGCAGAGGAGCGTTTCTCTCAGCATTTAGTCCTGGCAGTGGGAAGTAAAGTGCAAGGTCATGATCACTGTTTGTCAACGGTTTTGATGGGGAAAAAAAACCCAACAGCCTTTTTTTAAAAAAGTACAGGAGGCACCTCCTGCAGAAGACCCCCGAGGCAGCAGTGGTCCTGTAGTGGTCCAGCCATGGTTTTCATTTACAAACGCATGCGATTAAGATATATGTTGATTGCCTACTCATTGCCTTTATTTCTGCCTGCATGTACTCCATGTGCATGGAAATTGCGGATGCTTTAGTGTTTGCAATACATCGATTCAGGACCAAGACGATAACTTCAGAATCAAGAGAAGAACTAAGAGGGAATCAAGTGGACCTAGTAGCAACCAGGCTGCAGACAATGGGAAGAAGGCGGTTCTCTGCACAGCCCATAGTACACTTGTGGTATTTATTACCAAAGGAGGCTCTGGATCTGAAAGAAAGGACTTAAGAGTCAAGATAAAAATCGACAAGTACTTGGAAAAGAAACCTACAGAGGGTTACTAAGCAGGCAGCAGCCACATCCAGCTCAGGAAATTCTCTCTGCTGAAAATAATTGGAAGCTAGGCAAGCACTCACGAGATGTTTCATATATGCCTTCCCTGCTGCTCCCTAAGCATCTGTTTATAGCCACTGAGGTGAATACTGGACTAGATGGACCTTTGGTTCAACCCAGTAGCGTCGTTTTAATGAGCACCTTTGCAGGTCTCAAAGAGCAGCAGAGATCCATGGGTGGCAAAGGAGAAAACCAGAATCTGCCTTTATTTCATTCATGGAATGGGCCAGGGAGAGCGGATACCTTAAGACTGTAAACACTACAGCTTGAGCTTGCTTGCTGTAAATTCAGAAGTCGTGTTTAAACTGAATACTCGCAAACACCATCTAATTCCACTCATACTGAAAACATACAAAGTACAGATTCACAGAGCTGGAAACAAAAAGGGAATTGAAACAACCATCTCATCTGACCTTATCTTTAGGACAAAGAATTTACACAGTAATTTTTATCAAGCACTTTATCACATGACTGAAGGAAAGACAATTTCAAGAGAACGTTATTGTACATTGCAGACCATTTCTGGGTAAGCCCTTGGCTCCATCACCTGGGTTTGGCTAAAAGGGGACACACCGTTCTCAGCTCCAGCGGCACAATCTGCAATGTGTCTTATGCTAGTTTTCCCGCTTTTAAGACCTCTACTTGCTGAAAGTCAATTCACTAAACAGGCAGAAGAGTACCAGAAAGTGGAGAGTTTCTTCTGGGCTAGTAGGCAGAGCTGTGCTGTCGGCTGTGGGGTCCAACAAGCACCAGAGCTGGCACCGAAGTGCAGCAGTCCTGGGCAGCTTGGAGCAGGAACAAAAGAGGAGGAAGAAGGAGTGGAAAAGAGGGAAGAAGCTGTCTTTGGGCAGTGACAAACTTGACTCCGGGTGCTTGTCTGCAGCCTGAAATGCCTATCTTTCCTTGCACAGTCTTGCAATTGGGAAATGCAGGCCAGCGCAAGCTCCTGCACTGAATTATTTAATGATTATACATGGCCATGTTTGCCTTTGTGCACTGATATCCCATTTTTAATTTGTTCCACATGTTCACACTGAAATCTCTTACAGTTACAGAGTGCCTAAGAAGAGGGAATTGGGTATCAGCCATTCCAAGCCTGCTGTCACCCAAAAATGGTTAATTAACGTAACCCCAAAGGGTCATGTTTCAGCCAAAACCCAGTAATGAGCTATATAAAATAGCCTGTTTATATGTTTGTAGCTTGTTTGTTTTTAATGTACAGACTGCTATAGAACATAAGGTCTAGCAAAAGATTAAATTGTCTTGACCCTTCATCCCAGGGGAGACCAGCCACCAAAACTAAGATGCTCCTCTAAGAGGTGGGACAGCACGTGCAGAGCCTGAAATCCTGACAGAGACATCCCTCTGAGGTAATCTCTGCAAAGTGGATTCATTTCTCTTTTATAAATGCTGGATCAATTTTAGGAGTCGATGTCTATTTTAGATATGAATACACACTTGCATTTTACCTGAGCACGGCCGGAGTTAAGGGAGGTGAAGTTAGTTGGCTAACAGGAAGGCACTGCTCAGCCAGAGCATGACAGAGCTTGAAGCTAGAGCCCTGGGACACTTTAAAACTCATCCTCCACAACATCAAGAGAGCAAGAAGAGCCGCATGGGTCTGGTGGAGAGTCAGTACCGCAGGCATGAGGGGAACATCAAGTATCTTCGAGTGACTTTTGATGACGCTGGAGTCTCTCTGGCATGCAGTAAGGTATTAGGCTACACGTTTGAACCCCCAAGGTCATAACGCTCTGTGGAACATCATGCATGAATAGGGACGTTGTATCAGAGTATTGGTTTTAGAAAACATTCTAGTAATTTGTATAAACTTTCTTATCTCACTGAGTAAATGCCCAAGTGCTGAAATGCTAAATGTTTACTTAGTGAAATCAGACTATTGCTTTCACTGCTTTAAAGAATATTGCATGCGATCTACATTTTCACTTGATAAATTAACCTGAGATTTGATAAATTAATTCTGTAGTCTCACTAATTAATTTTCTGCAGGATTATTTTAGCATTAGACATTCACATGAAAAAATTAACAATCATGTGTGCACTTCTTATTTCCCCTATAGTATTGTTTCTGAGCCCCATATAAGGTTATTTGTCTTTCCTTTGCTGGGATGACAAGACCTTTTTAAACAGGAAAATGACAGACAAATCATTAAGTCATTGATCACCTCATGCAAAAGATGGTGAAGCACTTAAGGGAGAAAAGATGTTAGCAGGTAAGCTGTTCGATGGGTTAACAGTTTTGTTTTTCCTAACGTCTTCTGTATAAGAGCCAGCATTATGTAAACATCAAATTTAAAAATACTTGGTCCCTCTTACTGAGGAAGACAAATACAAAATAGGGTTTTGGCTTTTAAGCTGGCCTTTCATTTACGTAGGTGTTGCAACCCTCATGGAAAATGAGCGCGGGGACTTTTTTTCTATATTCCCATGCTTATTTGCAAAGAGAGCTCCCTTGTCTTTGTGTTTCAACTGGTTCACTTCCTTAGCACTAAGGGCCTGGCAAGTGGAACCAGAGGAACTACCAGGTATTGTCCAGTCTCCCCTCCTCTTTTCAGGCTACGTACAATAGTGTTTCCCATTCTTGGCGGTGCATGGATTACATTCATTGCTGCTCATTTGCTGCTCGACGTTCCAACAATTTAAGTTGTCTGCTAGAAACCGGTCAGAAGAATCAGTGCTTGTGTGATTCAAAGGACTGAATGCATCTGGCCATGCTAATTTCAGTCTTGTGATAAACCACAGGAAAAGTTAGTAAGTTTTCAGGAAAAAAAAATGGCATGTTTTAAACTTCTCTTTTTCTATTATAACATCCAAGTTCCTGCAAAAGCCACCATGGTGAGATAACAGGAGAAATTTTGCACAACCTGTCCAACATTTCAGCACTACAGTGGGACTCGTATCTGTTTAGATTCTTGCATTTCATGTGACACTGACCTGGTAATCGCTATAATAGTGAGCCGAAGTGCAGAGAAAAAGGCATTTTGATCCTGAGATAGGCAGAGACAATCTGAAAGGGGCTTTCTAAGCCTGTCCTTACTCAGCTTTTCCATTTAGCGTTAAATGTCCTAACACTCATTGGGCCAGAGACAGTGAGATTCTTGTGCAGACTGACGGCTAAAGCACAGCCAAGAGATGGCTACATGTTTTCGTGCTTGCTCCTGTGAACAGATAAATATTTTATGGAAACAAACAGCTTCAATGAGAAAAAAGATCAGAAATTCACATCAGACTAGCAGACCCAACAACTCAAGTTGACAGCATGGTCTGCTAAACCAAACCAAACTGCTAAACCAAAATGCCAGTGCTGCCATTTGTTCTATACACTCAAGTCCCTATATTTATCTGTTATACCTGGAACATTTTCCATTTTCTCTTACTTCATATATTCAGTAGTTTTGTAATAATTTCTGATTTTGAGCATCACAAAAATATTTATCTGTCAAAAAGCACCTGTAAAACTGGCAGAAACCTTAACCTTTCAAGATTTCATATGCATTTCCAGTAGTTCTTTTTTGGTTTCTTTTCTCTTTATTTTATTCTGCATTTAACTGATAGCAATTATGAACTTGTTCAGCCTGAGCTGTGTCTACATCGTATATTTAGCCCAGGTTGTAGTCTGGGGCTTTTGTAGTATCCAGCTTAGTGAACAGGCTGGGAGGTGTGAGTCAGCTGGGACGTGTGACTAAGAGCTGCAAAGGAACTGCTTTCTAAACCACATCTCAAGTGTGAAGACAACACCTACTAGCTAAGTGGCAAAAGGCAGCTTCTTAAGCTGTCCCTCCGCTCCATCTGTGTTGATGTCTGGTTGTGAGATCAAAAAGCTTTACTTAAATCACTGTGGCTTGAACTGACGGTTTGACTCTTCACTGTAACCAGCCCTGACCATTCAGGCGCCTTTTTTTTTCTCCCTTGGGAGACAACACCTATGAGCCGAGACTCAGTCTAAGACACTGTTCCTTACTAGTCCTTTGCTACCTATTGCTGCTTCTCAGCCTGAGTTTCTTTTGGCTGTTGCTCTTTCCACGCTGCCCATGATGGAGCACACTCTGCCTCAGGCTATTTGGCTCTTCCATGCCCTAGAGTAAGCGGCCCAGCCACAGTTTGGGGTGGGCGGTGGGTGCAAGCATGCAGTGCACACCTATCTGTGGATATGTGGTTCTGGTGGCAGGAACAGACGCAAGCAGCTTGACAGGATGCCAAAACAGCTGCTGCCAAGAGATACAGAATCATACTCCCCTATGATTGATGAGGCTTGCAATAAAGAAAAACTGTCTTTGTCAAACAGTACTCTACAAAGCAGAGGTTTCAGCGTTGTCTCCATCCTTAACCACATCACATCCTGTCGTTAGGTGAGGCTGTGTGGCACACACAGAGACATCCCACAGCTGAGGAACACCCGCCAGCAAAGCTGCTCCCCAGGCTGACGTTGCAATGATGCCACCATTGCTGCGAGACTTCAGAAACGCTACAAAGCGACAGCATCACTCAGCTCCATTGGGATAATCACCACCAGCAGCTACTCTGGCCTGCCTGACTGCGGTCTGTTTATGCCTGTGAAATAAACTGTTTCCAGCAGATATCTGTTTAATCGCTCTGCCACCCTGTGGTCCTTTCAAGAATTTAAATATGAAAATGCCTGTTAGAATATTGCTGTGAACTGATGTTCGACAAAAGAAAAGGGCTGTTAAATTAAGCTAATGGTAATTTTATAAGGGAATAATCTTTAGACCATAGAACTTTTGCACAGAATTACAAACACAAACATACTTGACTCCACCATTAATTTCCTGCCACAGCAAACACCAAAGTAACCAGCGAAGCCAGTCAAAATGAAAAATCAAAGCCAGTAAAATACTAGATATGTCAACATTCTCTTTTATGAAAGGTCTTTGCAAGGAAGTGTTTGTCTGGGACCTCCTAGGTTCTCAAAACATTTACAGATTTCTTGGAGTGCTGAAACAATGAGATAAACTCTGCAGAACATGCTTCTAAAATAAATCAGATAGCACATCGTGCTGAAATATATAAAAGCGATTGGATATGACCAGTCCCTTTATTGAACCAAAGATAAGGTATTTTTGTTGCTACAGAGAACCAGAATTCTTTATGGAGAAAGAGCTTTGCTGCAGCTCTGCACCAGGGAAACTGGGTACCAAAGGATCTGGTGGAAGTAGGCACCAACAGACAAGCAAAAGCAAGAAGCAAAGCAAGGTCTTCTCAGAAGAATTTGGGTCTCTTGAAATGCAGAAACTCTTGAACTGCAGTGGGAACACTGTCCTGCTCTCGATGTCTCAGCAGAAAAAAAAAAAGCATCTGTAAATCAGTCTCTACTTGTGTCTGGGAAGAAAACTTCACCAACGTGCATTCACTGAGGGAAGAGGGGTGAAATGAGGATAAAAAGGTAGAGGAAAGAGCAGTGAACAGAAAAGGAATGCGGAGAAGAGAGTCCTACTAAGAACAGAAGTGGGACTTGAGCTGAAGAAAAAAGGGGGAGAGAATCAGGAAGGGAAGAGAAGAAGCTGGAAGAAAGACAGCAGCAACAGAGCCAGGCTGAGGTAGGAGGTGGAAGATATAGATTGTCTTTGTGATGTCCCTCAGAGCTTTTCCCCTCTGTATTACACTGTCTTTGCAGGTGGATGCTGCCTGTCTCCACAGCAAACAGCAGAGAGACCAGACCTTTCCTCCCTCTCTCTGGAGAGGAGCCCTCCAAATTGTCACTCTTAAAGATGTCAGTATAGAAAACTGGCCTGGCAGCACCTCAGGAGACCCACGTACTGCACGTCCCCACCATGGAATAGGATTGGCTACACCTGTCCTTTTCCTGTCACCCAATTTGGCAGACCCCAGCACCCACTCACCCAGGAATGGAACTTGCGCTGAATTTTTAATTAAAGATTTCTAAGTTTCTTAATTGTCTTTGATGTTTCTGTCATTCAAATTGTTAAATCTGTGGGGGGAAACTCATTTAGCTCTCCAAAGAGGGGTTACAGGGCAGTATCTCCCCTCAAGCCTCACACAACATCTCTTCTGAAGCAGTCCATGATGAGAACAGCCTCATCATCCACTTACCCAACAATTTCTCGAGGAAAGGCAATTCTGTTAGGTAAGGTCCGTGCCAAAGCTGATGCCCCAGTCTCCAACACCTAGAGGGGAGAAGATGAGAGGACAAGGTTCTCTCCTGACCATACGAGCAATGAATTTATTTTCTGAGTCAAGAGTAACTGGAGATCTGAGAGGCCAAAACATCCATTGAATGGAAAGTTACTTCTGTTGTCCCGGTTATAGCTTACCACATGATGTCGAATTGTTTAGCATCTCAAGACATTAATATCCCTTGCGATATACTCACTACTAATCATTACTCACGGAGTTGTAAGACAAAAATTCCACCTACTCATTGGCACAGTGATCACAATGGAAAAATGTCTGGCCCCATGGCAAGCTCCAGTATTCAGCAGCAGGATAAAAAAACCTACAGGTGGAGAAGGTTAGGATCTACACAGAAAAAAAAATCAAAAATATAATCAAAAATATAATTGATACAGGACCATTCATGCGTTAGGCACAGGGCCTGGTAATACCTGATGAGGGTGGGTAGATGGAAACCTTCAGAACAAAGTGTTTCTTGCAGAGATGTCTGCAGAGTTTTTTCCACTTTCATGTCAGGCAGATGGTTTGGGACTAAGAAGGACACGGGACTCGAAGGACTCCTAGGTATATTGGGGAGCAGGATGGGAAGGGTCCAGCCTGCTAATCTAACATTTTAGTGCCAGGAGGAAATCTGGGAATGACAAAATGGAGCCAACTGGTAATTCTTGGAAGGGTCCAGCCTGAAATCTCATTATTCAACATGAACGAGGGTGAGACTAGAAGGCCCTACAAGCAGAAACAAGAGAAACAACTGGAATTTATCAGAATCAGATATGTGTTCTGCAGTTTATAGATCATGCCAACACTGGGGGGTTTGGACAGAATTCTTATGATGTGCTCATTTGTATCGTTTTTTGAATTTTTCCCTGTGTAAGGCTTCTGCTCCTTTTGTTACATGAGCTTTTCCTATATTGGCTTCTTCACCATCCTCATTTGAATTTTCATATTGCTATTTTTCACTGTCATTTTCCTGCACCACTCTACTCCTCCATTGTATTCCCTTCACAAATAGAAATTTTTATGCATCTTCCTCGTTGTTTTTTTTTTAAATTTTGCATAATATGGCTATGGTTTTCACATTAATTACACTATTTATTTATTTTAGATTCATACAGATATTATAGGTATGTAGTTTGCTGGGATATACTTGTAATGCTTAGCCCTAGCAATGCCTCAAAAAATAATAGTAGATTAACTGCAAAAAAACTTTCTGAGGTTATTCTATGTAGATACTAGTTAATCAAGCAGTGAGATAATTTGCCAGATGACACATACTGATGTCTAGTATGTCACTATTAATAAGGTCTCCAGAACAAGCCTTGAAATTAGCCACAAAACACTCTACACAGTATTTTTTAAAAATTACATTTAATTCCATTTACCTGTAGACATTTATCTCCTAAATACTAATGATAACACTGTTTCAAATTATTTTAGCAGCGGGTGTATTATGTGATTAAATTTTAGGGCTCGCAGTAAAGTATTGCTCTTAATTTTGCCGACTAGAAAAATAAGCTGAGTCGGAATTACAATTTTTGCTGTGGTAGAAGCACTCTGGAGATCTATCCAGAAAATGTAGATGGAGCAAAAGATTTTCATGTACTCATGCACTAAATAGCATCCACACCTGTCATATACTGTAAATCTAGAAAGTCCCTATAATTAACGTACTCTTGAAAAAAATGTCCTGCTCTTTCATGCCAAGGTTAAGAAAAAGCATAGCACCTTCCCACCCAGTGCACCAGCGTTTACACTTACTCTGTAGCACAGAATGTCCTGGATGACTGGCTGAGACTGGGAGAAGCTATGAATGTAGGCTGGGTACCAGCTTGTTCAGGTTTTACTCTGCCTTATCAGGAATGACATCCGTGTGGCATGACTGATCCTCTGGCTTTGTTTGCAATTGTGTATGCTGTCCTTGCAGAGAAATGACGAAAGAATGAAACAGGTATCTAAGCATTAGTTGTCCCATAAGTATTTGGGCATCTGGGTTCTTGTTTGTCGCAGCTGTGAAACTCTCAAAGTCATTTCCTAACTGTGGTGATGGTGTTTGTGCCCCTGCTATTTTAGCATGTGCTCTCCAGCTTTGTGCTTCAGTGTTTCTTCTCCGCTGTTTCCAGCACAAAACCAACTTTATGTCACTGAGATACTCCAAGCTGTTATAGAGTTTACACAAATATTTAGGTTTGCTTCCAACTGTTTATTTTCTCCTAATTTGAATATAACTGAATATAACCCTGTTGGCCTATTAAGAATGACAAGACAGCACTTATCTGAGGTAGCAATGAGCTATCTGGTTATTCTACTAATTGGCTGAAATTCTCCCTGATGGAGTCTTGGACACGTTACCTTCTGCTTTGTGGTGCTTTGCTGGCTGACATCATCAGGTATGGCAGTTTTACTGGGACTACTGGAGCATAAAATATGCAAGTCATTGCTTTGCTATTTTAGCTATTCTTTAAAAAGAAACTTTAAAAAAAGTAAAAATACATCTAACTCAATAACCAACGGAGAGCAGAAGAGCGTGTGCTCTGATATTTAGAGGATCTGAGTTCATTTAGGGTCCTGAGTTACAACTAAAACCTGAACATTGTGATTAACAGAGACAAGCACATCTAATCTTTATGAATTTGTCTAACTCTTTTGTGGATCACACTCATTTTGACTTCTACCACATATCGCAAGGTCCACGATGTGTTGCACAGAAAGGCCTTCTCTCCTGTTATCCATAACTTTCTGTTCATTTCAGCAGTATTCCCCAGTTCTTACATTTGAGACAGACTAGAAAATCATTATTCAAGATATGTGTGCACCATGGATTTATACAATGTCACAAATATATTTCCTGGGTTTTGTTTGTTGTTTGGTTTTTTCCTCTTTCTTGCTTCCCTAGGAAGGAAATGTAGTACATTCATTGTAGACAGTTATTCTCCCAGTGTCTCACAGGAGTCTGCGATATGCCAAAACGACGTTCAGAGCTCTTGTGCTCTAACTCCAGTCCCACCTACAGGTCCAGCTGCCACGGTCACCTTCTGTGTTGAAACAAAATGGGCACATTCACCGACAGGTATTTCTAGACAGTGAAAATATGTCATTTAATGGGTGAAAACATAACATGCATGCTAATTTTAAATACTGCAGATGCCATTTCAGCTGAAAACATAAACCCTTGAACTAAGTTTTGTGAGGCTTTAATCAAACTGAGCCTCTCTTGTGGAATAATCTCCAAGAACTGTAACTGTGAATTCTGTAATTATCACCAGGCTGATAACATGTTACAGTATTCAACTTCAGTGCTGTGCCAGTTTTTCCAGTGCTGGCTTTATTATCTTTTTACTTTCACAGCTACCTAGGTTGTGCTTTGAAGGACATTCAGAAGTTTCTAGTGTCCACATCTTTCTTTGACGTTTAAACAGCCCATTTCATGTAGCCCAATTTTCTCACTACATTTTACTGTAGAGCTCCCAAGCTCTTGAACTGAAATCACACCTGGGAAGTCATCCTCCTAACGTGCTGCCTGATGACTAGAGCCTGACACTGGTAACGTGCACTGTTGTAACATATGTTCTGTTATGTTATCTTGCGGTTCATTGTTTTATGTCTTTGTGGAGCTTTGGATTTATTTGAACTTCCTTTCTTTGATTTGTCACAGCTGCCCTTCATTTATTTTGCTGTTCACATCCTTGATGTTTGAGTCCTGGGAAACATTATACAGGACCAGGAACTTCAAAGGCAAGACTATAATAATCTTCAACAATCCATTTTCTGTTATGCTAACATCACTCAACCTTAGTCAACCAGATTCCGTTAACACTAATTTCCATTAACATTAGGCAATTGAAAAACTACACCAAACCTCATCTTTCTTGAGACTTGACTTCATTCCTGGCTCCCCTCCCCAGCCTAGCTGAGGGTACAGGCTGTTTAGCAGTTCAGTCTACCTTATACTGAGACCTGTTAAAAGAAGTGTACCTTTCAGCAGCACGCTCACAGCAGTCACTTAAAGCCTCAAATGTGCACCTGGGGGAACTGACTTCAGTTGGTGATCAGTTAAATTGGGATGGCTGAATTAATTCCTTCCTCAAGTCTTTCTTCCATTCTGCTGCAGGAAAGTTTCATCACAGCTTGTACGAGGATATTACATGCTCCTGAACCCTGACAGTTTCAGCCCATCATACCAGCTCAAAATGCAAACAGTAATCATTTGTGATACAGCAACTCCAGAGCAAATAAATAATCCCATAGCATCATTATAAAATAATTTCAGGATCCTATCAAGCTCCCTTAACCATAGCATGTATTTCCTTATAAATTGACAGCAACATTGAGTTCAGTATCTCCTCATTTTCTCTGCAATCCAAATTCATTGCATGATTCTTCAGTATTTCAAGAAACTAACTTCATGAGTTCCTATGCAAACCAGTTTTTGTCAGTTAGGTCGCTGCTCTAGAGCATTCTCAGTGAAAACAGAAGCATAATACAAGTTGTTTCCTGAGAAATTTGACATGTTTCTTATAGATTTATGGCATTCTGGGGTGCATCAAGAAGAGCGTGGCCAGCAGGTGGAGGGAGGTCATCCTCCCCCTCTACTCTGCCTTGGTGAGGCCGCACCTGGAGTACTGTGTCCAGTTCTGGGCTCCCCGGCTCAAGAAGGATAGGGAACTGCTGGAGAGAGTGCAGCAAAGGACTATGAAGATGACTAGGGGACTGGAACATCTCTCTTATGAAGAAAGGCTGAGGGATTTGGGTCTCTTCAGTCTGGAAAAATAACAGCTGAGGGGGGATCTCATCAACACTTATAAATACTTAAAGGGTGGGTGTCAGGAGGATGGGGCCAGGCTCTTTTCAGTGGTGCCCGGTGACAGGACAAGAGGTAATGGGCACAAACTTGAGCATAGGAAGTTCCACCTAAACATGAGGAGGAACTTCTTTCCTTTGAGGGTGGCAGAGCACTGGAACAGGCTGCCCAGAGAGGTGGTGGAGTCTTCATCTCCGGAGACATTCAAAATCTGCCTCGGCGTGTTCCTGTGCAACCTGCTCTAAGGTGACCCTGCTCTGGCAGGGGGGTTGGACTAGATGATCTCCAGAGGTCCCTTCCAACCCTATGACTCTATGATTCTATAATTCTGTGCATGTTTTTGCTGATAGGCCAGTTGGCTTCTGCCCCTCAGAATGGATTAGAGCTGCTTTCCCCTAAGTAGGGGCTCCAATATATTGTCCAGCCACCGATTTCCACAAAGCTTCTATGAACTTCTGTGAACTTTACCTGCCAAATTTGCCTGAACTTGAACAGCAACATCCAGAGTGGTAAGTGAGGGACAGGCAGAGAAAGATGTCAGGCAGCACAAGCATGTACGTTTCAGCTCCTTAGGAAACAAGATAAAAAGCATTTACAACCAGAACTACTAAGATAAACAAAACTGGTTGAAAAAATTAATAACTAGTACAAATGTTCCTGACCACAGATCAGTCCCAACTCATGAATAACATTTAGTGATTTTCTTCTCACTGGGTTTTTGTTACGTAGTACAACTCTTAAGATACAAACTCCATGAATTCATGCCTTGGATTCAGTTCCTTGGCTATATCAGCATATCTTTTTTTATTCCGCAGAATGAAAGTGAGAAAGGAGTAGAAGCAGGCATGCAAGATCATTGGAAAATTGCACACATTAAGGTATAAATTAAAACCAGCATAATTAAGCTGCCATTTAAAGAGTTAATGACTGTGTGAGCATTTACTTGGCAGAACAGTGATTTTCTGGTTTACCTTAGACATGTGTAGGAACAGATTTACATTAAAACAAAATGTAACATTCTCAAATAAGGCTGTACACATACCAGCTTGCACCTATACATTAGTAGAAACTAGCCAAAGTCAGAGTGCCTCAGGTTTCCTGTGTACACAATGACTGTATTTTCACCTTCCAATAACTGAAATAAAATATGAAGATAGATACATGTCTGAGTCTTTAAACAAGCCACTGCACATGTGATAGAGGTAACTGCCTCATTACTTCAGTCAGTTTTCTCCAAGGCCAATTGCCTCAATGGTGCCGCTCAGGCAAAGGACCTTCTAAAGGCTGAAGATGCCTGACTCAGTCACATATAACAGCAGCTGCTCTCTGCCAGGTGGGTACAGAACCGAGCCAGCTCCATCCCACTGACTCCCGCTTCTGTTTCCAAAACAAATGTGGTACAACCTCTTTGTCTGGGTCATGTGGTGTTAGGAGCACAAAATAATTATTTTTTATCTAATGCACACACCAGACTTTTACACACTACGAGGCTAAGTGTTAATATGCCCTGCAGCAAATCTCAATGAATGTTTGGGGAGCTCACCATGCTGGATGAGGTGGGGAAGATGCATCCCATGCTGCTCCTTGCAGAGGACTAACTCCCAGTGATGCTGAGCTGCTGTCTTCTGAGCCTCCGCTTTGGTTTTTATCTTATGGTTTACAGATGTCAATAGAGCTCCTCTTGAATCTCTGAGCTGTGGGCTATTTCCATTGTAATAATCACGCTTGCCTGTGGTTTTTACTCATCTGTCATAGCTTTAGCTCAGGCACTTCCTCACAGCTTCCTCAAGCAGACGGACCCAGCTGGGCCCCAAGTCACAGGGAGATGAACCCCTCCGTGGAGGCCGTGCAATCCCTTTCCTAGGGATCATGTGGCAACAAGAGGCAGCAGATACTTGTCCTTGGTCAGGCTATCCCCACAGCTGTTGTAACAGACAGAGCAGGGGTGGGTGATGCCGGAGTCCTCCCACCCACAGCCAGGCCCCGTAATGGCAGCTCGGGCAGTCAGCCTCCTGGCTGGAAGGAGGAAAGGGAATACCTAGAGAGTGCTACCTCAGTCAGAGATGGGCAGGGACTCCCATATTGGGCCTGTTTTTGTTGTATTCTATATTTTATTTAGGGCATTTTGTGGATTTTTATGGCATTTTACTGGCGTATAGTGGGATTTTATCGCAGCCCAGCCTGGCTCTAGTGCAGCCGGACAGAAATCACAGAATCTTAGAATCGTCTGGGTTGGAAGGGACCTTTCAGATCATCAAGTCCAACCATCAACCTAACACTGACAAAACCCGCCACTAAACCATGTCCCTCAGCACCACGTCTACCGGTCTCTTAAATACCTCCAGGGATGGTGACTTCACCACTTCCCTGAGCAGTCTGTTCCAATGTTTGGTAACTCTTTCGGTGAGGAAATTTTTCCTAATATCCAATTTAAACCTCCCCTGGCCCAACTTGAGGCTGTTTCCTCGTGTCCTATCGCTTGTTACTTGGGAGAAGAGACCGACCCCCACCTGGCTACAGCCTCCTTCCAGGCAGTTGTAGAGAGCGATAAGGTTTAGCCTTTTCTCCAGGCTAAACAACCCCAGCTCCCTCAGCTGCTTCTCGTAAGACTTGTTCTCCTGACCCCTCACCAGCTTCGTTGCCCTTCTCTGGTCTCGCTCCAGAATCTCAATGTCTTTTTGGTAGTGAGGGCCCCAAAACTGGACACAGTATTCGAGGTGAGGCCAGGATGTTTGTCCCGGATCAGACCCTCCGGGCTGGGCCGGGCCGCTCCGCTCCGCTGAGGAAAGCGAGTCCCCTCAGCGTAACCCCAAAGGTGTTGCCGCCCGCCCCGCCGACTACGGCCGGGCGTATCGCAGTCAACCAGAGAATCAACCCAACCGACGCCCGCCTCCCGCGCCGTCCCGCCCCCGGCACCGCCTCGCCGCGGGCTTTCGGAGCGGCCGTGAGGCGGCGGCGGGCGCCATGCGGAGCCGGGCGGAGGTGGATGCGACGCTGCAGACGGCCAAACTCAACCCGGCGGAGCTGCTGCCGGCTGTGCATTGCCTCAGCTTCGGCCCGCAGGCCGGCACCGGCGACTGCTGCCTGCTGCAGCTGGAGCCGGGCCTCTGCGCCGAGCTGGAGGCGGGACGCAGGTACGGGTGGTCTGGGGCGCCCCCTGCAGGCCGGTGTGTGTCGCCGCGGGCCGGGACACGTCCCGTCGCCCGTTGTCCCCCCCCCACCGCCGCCCCGTCGCCGTTTGGGGCCTGGTGGCCACCACGGCGACCCGAGGAGGGCCTGAGGGACCGGGACAGGCCCGCCCCGCGGCGGGAGGCTGGAGTTGTCCCCCTATTGCCCGTGCGTGAGGGAGTCGGGTGGAGGTGGGGCAGGGCCTCCCGCTGTCCCGTTTTCAGCGTTAACGTGGCTCTTAAACGTGGCTTTTTCCAGATTTTTATTCTTCTCATCCTGTTCGCATGAAAGTCTGTGACTTGTCCCTTAAACCTGTCTCAGTTTAATTGGAAAACCAGTAACTTCCATAAAAAACTGGACCAAGCAACCATATCCAGCACTTTGTGCTGGATATTTATAACACATCTAGGTTATTTCAGCAAAACAGTTGTTGTGTGCATTGAAAAACAAAAAAAAAAAAAAGAGGAGATGGGATTTGGGGACGATTTAAGTATTGCTACAGCAATACAAGGCCAGAAAGCAATTTTGGGTCCTGCTCCCAGAGTCTTCAATCTGATGGAGTATTAGAGTACCAACTTCAATAACAAAGTTTCCCACTT
The DNA here is from genome assembly GCF_963924245.1 of Chroicocephalus ridibundus. Taxonomy (NCBI): domain Eukaryota; kingdom Metazoa; phylum Chordata; class Aves; order Charadriiformes; family Laridae; genus Chroicocephalus; species Chroicocephalus ridibundus. Next base: position 154,887,027 of record NC_086285.1, on the reverse strand, counting down.
CTGTAGGCTGTTGTATTGGTCCCTGTTCTCTCTTTTTGTTTGGTTTTGTTTTGTTTTGTTTTAACATGGAAAAATTGCTCCGGCCAAAACAGAGGACAGTTTCTTGCCAGGCATATGAAGATAGATTCCTAAAAATTTGGGGTTAGGAAAGGAGATTATGTCCTTGAAAGAATCCCACTGACTTTCAGATTTTCCTACTGGAACTCTTGAGGTTGGGTGGGTGGCAGGGTGCCTACAAGTTAGACAAACAGGACAGCAAAGGACATAACTGAATCCTGGGCTGCATCAACAGAAGTGTGGCCAGCAGGTTGAGGGAGATGATTCTGCCCCTCTGCTCTGCTCTCGTGAGACCCCACCTGGAGTACTGCAAACAGCTCTGGAGCCCTCAGCACTGGAAGGACATGGACCGGTTGGAGTGGGTCCAGAGGAGGGTCATGAAGATGATCAGAAAGCTGGAGCACCTCTCCTATGAGGTCAGGCTGAGAGAGTTGGGGTTGTTCAGCCTGGAGAAGAGAAGGCTTGGGGAGACCTTGCAGCAGCCTTCCAGTACCTACAGGAAAGCTGGGGAGGGACTCTTTATCAGGGAGTGTAGTGATAGGACAAGGGGTAACGGTTTCAAACTGAAAAAGGGGAGATTTAGATTGGATGTTCGGAAGAAATCCTTTACTGTGAGGGTGATGAGACACTGGAACAGGTTGCCCAGGGAAGTTGTGGATGCCCCATCCCTGGAAGTGTTTAAGGCCAGGCTGGATGGGGCTTTGAGCAGCCTGATCTAGTGGGAGGTGTCCCTGCCCATGGCAGGGGGGTTGGAACTAGGTGACCTTTAAGGTCCCTTCCAACCCAAACCATTCTATGATTTTGTAACAGTATTAGCATAGGCATTTGGTAGGACATCTAACTCTGGACCAAGAATAGATCTATATAAGCTTTTGATACTGTTTTAAAATTTCTGCCTTTGTTGCAATGCCAGTGACATAATATTTAAAATTATACAACATTAGAACTCACTCTAAAGAAAATAGTCCTCAGAGAAGTATGTTATTAAGCCTGTCCATAGTGCAATATTGATAAAGTGTCATTGCTTAGAGGCCTGAATCATGCTGAGGACCACTTGCGGAACAGCTGAGCTTTGTTCATGCATGCAAGCTTTTGGAAGCAAGATGAACAGTTCGATTAAATTGAATCCGAGCACTTAATTTAATGTAGCCTGGGAGGAACTGAATTCGCTCTTGTGGAAGGACCTTCTTCTGGTCCTGCTTCAGTGTTACTATGTTCTCACTAGGAATCTCTGTTTAATCCAATATGTGAGCTCAAAATGGGGGTTTGCATTGATTCTTTGTACTGAAATGCTCTAGACGATGGTTTTCTTTCCTGCTTGGAATTACTTGCAAGAAAATGTGTATGCTCTTTGAGAGGGAATAATCTGAAGGACTCTGCACAATAGACACAATTTCTGTTTGCTTTCTCATTTCACAATGGGCCAGTTTCAGTCTTCATAAAGAATAGAATAGACTGTTTCAGTTTGAAGGGACCTACAGTGATCATCTAGTCCCAACTGCCTGACTACTTCAGGGCTGACCAAGTTAAAGCATGTTATTAAACAACAATTCTAGTTGTAATCTAATTTCTAAGATTAGTGAACTAGTTCAGGCTTTAAGCATCACCTAATCAGTGTTTTAGGGGTTTTTGTGTGAAAAGGCAGATTAGGAGGTTTGATTGTGATCTGTATAAAAACCTTTCAAAGTCTTTCAGAGTGGGAAAACTCAAAAAGGAGCGGAAAAACATGTACTTACATTAATAGATATGTATTTTAGATTAATTGACAATTATGTCTTTATATTTTGGTATACTGTGACTGCTGCTACCAAATTGAACTGCAGTTTATAACTTCTTCACCAATGCATAAATGTGAAAAAATATCAGACAAGTTTTAATAGGTGTTCATCCTGAAACAGAGGTATAAATACATCTTTATTTTTGGCTATTTTTTTTTCAGCCTGGTAATCCGTGGTGAAAAGGATGAACAAGCAGTGTTGTGCAGCAAAGATAAAACTTATGACATGAAAATAGCAGATACCTCAAATATGTTGCTGTTTATTCCTGGTTGCAAAACTCCGGAAGAGCTGAATGGAGATCAAGCGTCTTGTGATATTATTCATTCACAGGTATGTCTCTCTGGGTTTTTGTTTGTTTGCTTTAATTCTCTACTTTTTTATTCTCTATAATTTCTTGCATTTTATCCAAGATGCTTATGTGAAACTCAGCTGGGATTCAGTTGCCTAAACATAGGCTACTAATGCCATTTTAGATGCCTTGTGGTATTGGTCTAGCTTCGAGCTGCCACTCCAGAAGGACGTGAGTCTCCTGTAATTTCTTTGTATATTGAACAGCCCCAGAAGGATGTCTTTATAAATATGCTTTATACACAGGGGGCACGCTATACCTTAGGGTATCCAAAATGGCTCTAGGGCCCTTCTTTAGGCCACTGAACTTTATCCATAATGTATGATAATTATTGTTTCTAAGAAGTTAAAACTTCAGTTTATTTTCAGTGGATCGTAATTACTTGTGGTAGGTATTGAAAGCTTTCAAAGAAAATCTAATTTGTCAATATTAGCAACTATTTTTAAAATAAGCTGTTTGCAAATTGATTCTTAGGAGTGCTTTAGCCAAAAGACAGATTATACCATGTCATGCCTGAATATTATTTTTTAAATACAGAAATCTATTCAGAGGTGACTCTTTCAACCAGCATCTGGAAAGATTTGTTGGAGTTAATGATCTTAGAGTTTTCAGTTTAAAGAATTCATTGTTCTCTGCTCTTCTGAAGCATAGTTAATAAAATTCTGCTAAAAATAGTTAGGCAAAAATTATTATTAAGTCATTATTTGCTGTAATGTATATAATGACATCATTGAGGAGTAATCCTGCTTGTCCTTAGATGAGCGTAATAATCAAACCAGCATAATTTCTTCTGTGAAGTCATCAGTTCAGCTAATAGAAAAAGTTAATTCAAACTAAAGAAATTAATGAGAAAGTAATATTCTTCCATATTCTTTTTTTGCTATGTTTAATGATCTCACTAGTCTTCTGAAGTCACGTGTGTCAACATAATGTAAATGTGATTTTGCTAAGGAATTATTTTTAGAGTTTTATTTCTAAGAGCTTTCTTGATGTTTTCAAAAATGTTACATGGTGTGTTGACATTGCAAATTGTGAAACATAGCATAAGATACTACGTTTACTCAGTATTTTGGGGCTTAACTGCTTTTTTTCTGCAGTCTTGGTGCTGCTCTTTGTACCACTTGCAAGGGTAACACTCATAGTCAAAGCATCTGCCATTTTATTCACTTCAGCTCCAGTTATGAGCTTTGGATTATAAATTAGAATTATTTATCTTCTTTTCTGTGCAAAGTACCTTCTTGTTCATTACCGAATTGCTCAGAAAAGAACTTGGTAGGAAAAAAAATGTAACACTTTGGTAAATGCTATTTGACATGGAGGAAAAAAAGCTTAGAAGTTTATCAGGAAATTAGTATTTACCTGAATTTTGTGCCAAGCAAGCTACAGAATAGTTAGATTAAAAACTGAGAGCTTTCTCTGTATTAGAATTTGCATAGGACTTCTTCTACATATAGGTCGTTTGCTTATGGTTGATTTAAATGGAGAAATGTTTTAAAGATCCGTTTGGGTTTTTTTAATGAATGACTTTAAAAACAAAAAAAAAAGTAGCCTGGTAAAGCATTTGGGGTACTTTAAAGTACTGTCTGGAGGCTTTTTCATGGAGGCTTTTTTACAAGGGGCTAGTGGTTGGGTCAGGAGTCACAGACCTGGAGCCTGTTCTGCCTCTGCCATTCTGTACCCACTTCTCTTGGTTTGGTAAATAGCAGAAACAATGCTGAAAGGCCTCTGATACACTGTCCTCTTCAAAGAATGTTCTAGGAAGTCTGAGCTGTACCCCATGAAACACCTCAGGATTACTCTGAAGGTAAAGTTTTATTAGATTAGTGTTTTTGAATCGATTACATCTGTGCTTCCTGTTGCATGCTTTAAATTTGTATGTTGAATTAGAGTAAGGAACAGAGGTGTCTTGTTAGTTGTGTGCAAGTGTAGCTTCCTGTCTCGTTAATGTCTGTTTTACTTGAGCTTAGTGGTATGATGATTCATTAAGGTGGAAAAAGACAATGAAGTAGATCCCAAGCACGGGAAGAAGTGGGGAAGATAGAAACAGGGTAATACAGGAGGGGTTTTATGGCAGTAATATAACTTAGTATTAAGAGGAAAAGAAATGTTGATGAGAATTGTTCAGGAATATATCCCATGTTGATATTCTGTCATTTGCATGTAGAGATGAGGTGTTCCCTTTGTCACGTGCACTAGGAACATATTTTTATCAGCCACCAGTGGATTTTTATTCTTCATTGCCTGCGGTAGACTTTTTTATTGAAAATATTACAATGATTGTTTCATCTTTAAAGTAATTACCCTATTAATAAATTCTTGTTCTCAGTGACTAGATTAACACTTCTTGCTGATAATTTTTTGTAAGCTTTGAATCGAAGTGGTAGATTAAGATGTTTTAGGAGCCACTGTTTTTTTCTTGTAGATTGCTGGCTTCTCCAATAACTACTGGGAATTAAGGAGATGCCGACCTAAACTGAAGAAATTGAGAAAGCTTTTAATGGAAGATCCGTATGAAGGGCCAGATAGTCGGAAAGATCAGACTTCGACGTTTTCAAAGGTAAGTCAGCTCTGTAAATTACTTTCTTGTAATTGATAATGGGCAAATTAAAGTGAAGATACATTCTTAACTAGAAAAATACCTTTGTTCCCATGTTCCACAGTGCTGCTTTGAGTTAATTTTTTTAAGCCTACTATTCTAAACAATTTGGTAATTATTAGCACTTCCATGGAGTAGCAGGTATAAGCAACCTTTTTTTAAGTACTAATCACCAGTGGAGAGATCTGGACTGTGCAGCAGAGGATCTCAGATAAAAGGCTTATAAAAATCCTGTAGTTTTGTTAGTTTGGTTGGTTTTCCTTTTGACTTTAAAAACCAGAAATGGTTGCTCCAAAGTATTTTACACTGAGGCTTGGTTGAAGCTGATACTAACAAACCATCTGTGTGTGCTTGCATGTAGAAGCATAGATGTTACTTTTCTCCCCTGGAGAGAAATGCTGCCTCTCTCTGGATGATTAACAGTCTAATTTCTGATAAGTTTCAGAATCTTTCCCCCAGCATTGCCTTTTCATTTTTCCTACCTACTCTGGTCTAGGTATAGAAGGACATAGCGGCAAAATACAGGATGGCAGAGAGAAAAGGGCTTAAATTGTCCAGAAATTATAAGCATTGACAAAGGCTAGCAACACAAAAAGATGTCATATGCAATAAATAGTATTTATTGATAATATTAAATGACTTTTACAAAAACACGTCAACGTCTCCTCAAACATCAGTGCCTAGTTTGAGGACTGATCTTCTCCATTTGTTTTGAAGGAGAATGTTTCATTTATTGGCTTACTGGAGAACAAGTAGATGTATCTGATAAATGTAGACGAATCTTAGCTATGCCACTAATGGAACTTTAATTCGAAAGCTCTCCATGAGAAAGTTCTCTTTTTTGTGGGACTAATTCTCACTCTTTAATCTGTTTGAAAACAAATTACTGTGTTTTGCTGGCTTACTGTAAGCTTCTCATGGTTCTCAGTTCGTACTGTATCATACATGGAGAACTACAGGAAAGGAACCATAAGGAACTATCGCACTATGAGGAATGACTGTAAGGAAGCCTGATGCATAGTGATGCGGGGCTAGTACACAGCTTGCTTAGGATACACCAAATTAAAATCCTGGATTTTTCAGTGAGATGGTAAGGCATATTAAAATGATAGAATGCGTCTGAGTTAGTGTCTTTAATATGTTTCTTATCCGTATCTGGAAATTGCTGGTATGGACATGATGCAAGTCAATCCATTCCACTTTATGTTTGCAAGGTTGATGTTGCTGATAAAAGCATCATAGCTGAGAGCAGTGATTTTTGTAAAAGAGCCGTTGGAGTGCTAGCCCAGCCTCGGAGGGAACAAATGCCAAGGACTCCTGTCTAGGGTCCTATCTGAATGGCAGTATCTAACTTGCAAACACACTTGCATACTGATCTGGCGATATAGTTGCTCTAAATTGTTAGCAGTGTTTTTTAAAATACTGTATAATATGGTCATCACTTGCCGAAAAACTGATGTGAGTTCAGTGCTGCTTAGCCTGATGATGTTTCAACATACTGTCTAATAGGAATGGCATAGCAGGAAGAGGAGACTTTTCTGTATTTATTAAATGCTTTTTTAACATGTGGATGTTCCAGACTTAGCGTTGGTTTGTTCCATTTGTGTTCCCATAGTCTAATACATCTCAAGAACTTAATCAATTTTTTTTTCTTTTCTGATAGGAAATAGTCTTATGCTATTATCGACAAAACCTTAATATTAGAGTTGATTAAAAAGGCTGTAAGGTGAATAAAGGAATTGATGAAGCCCTGTTTCCTATGGATTTAAGTCTGCTGTTCCTTCCCTTTACTTCATTCCTCATGATACCTTCTGTTCCTCCCATGTCTCCTAAACCTTTACCACAGTGTCCACAGCAACCGCCCATCTCCTGGAGTAACTCTGCTCCAGGGAGCTGTATGTACTGTGGCTGGGTCTGTGCTACATGTCTGCTAATTGGTTAGCAAGCGCCAAAACACAACACACAACTGTTTAGGTCATGCTGGAGGAGGCTTGCCCTCACTGGAGGTACTAAGTTGGAGTTCTGACTTCTCTCCAAAAGTGATAAGTGATTCTTGTTTTGCCTTTTCTTCGAATTTCTTTGAAATATGTGATTTAGGAAAGACAGAACACATTTACTTTTCATTCTTGCTGTGATGCTTTACTTATGATGCCTACTTGTGCTAGTTTGACATCCTGGGAATACAGGTATATTACTTATGCATGGCACAAAGACTTCCCTGTAGTTAGACTGGTTTTTATATTGAATAACTCTTTGAGAAAGTGTTGTAAGTTGCAGGAAAAGTTTCAGAGAGTGTGGTAAACAGTAGAAAATTCAGAGTCTGGGGAAAAAAAGATCAATCTTTTTTCTTTTATTATATCTTATAATGCATTTAGCATCCTTGCTGAAGCAAAGGAGGAGTAAGGATAACCTGTTTTATTTTCTTCTTTTTTTTCCCTTGTTGCAGTATACAACAGAGGATTTGTTAAGTCTGATTCAAGCAAGCGAAGAAGAAATACTGCACCAATTGCAGATTATAGATGCCTGCAAAATTGAAGGTATTTGTCTCTAAAGAATATTATTGCCTAAGAGGAAATAACCCTGCTTTTTTTTTCCCCCAAAATATCCACGTCTCCTTTTTCTAAGGCCCATTCCACATCCTCATCTTTCAGTGTGCCAGTTCCTTTGAAGTACTAAGATCTGCTCCCATATTTCCTATATCCTCTGCTACTGTGAAGCTAATCAAAAAGGTAAACCAGCAGGCATCGACCAGTCTGGTTCTTTCCAGGTTAATTCCTTCTTTGCTTCTACAAACACGGGCGTCAGAGTATCTCACCCATAGCATGAATATTTTTTGGATGGTTGCCCTCTTCATGGATGAGTCGTTACTGCTTTCTGCAGTTCTAGAGGCAAAACCAGCTGATCCTTAGGTAACCCCAGCCCTTTCATAGTCCTTTCTTCCTCCCAGACTGGGTTTATCTCAGTAGTCTTCCTACCGTATGAGGCAAGGCTGGAGCAAGCGCCTCACCTTGGGACAGGTCCTGTTCATCCTTTACTTGGCCAAGCACAAACCCTTACCTGTACACTTGGTCGCAGCAGTCCTGGAGTTATAGAATAATACAGGGCAGAACTGAGCTCTGGAGGTTATCAGATCTAAACCCCTGCTTTAGAACAGGGCCAACTTGGAGCTGGCTGCTCAGGGCCTCAGTTGGTCAAGGTCTGAGCATTTCCAAGGATGGAGATTGCATAACCTCTGTCCAGGCTGTTCCAGTGTTTGACTATCTGCAAGGGGAGAAAATTCTCCTAATAACCATCTGGGATTTCCCGTGTTGCAGCTGGTGCTTGTTGCCTCCTGCCCCATCACTGAGCACCACTGGGAAGACTCCTGTTCTGTCTTCTCTATACTGTCCCATTAGGTAGGTGAGGAGCTCACAGATTACTTTCCTTGTTGTTTACAGCTGCACAGCACCGTTGTACCAGGTCTCTGCTTTGTCACGCCTGGATTTCTGTGGACTTGGCTGGACCTGAACTGCCACTTTGCAGTGCCAGTGCAATCAGTTCTGTTCGTGCAGGTCTATGCCTGAATTAATTATTAGTTTTTCCAGATCTGATTCATCTTGAGATGGGAGTTGTAGTGTCTTTGTATCTATGGCAGTCAATCTACATAAACAGTTCTGAATAATTGAGATAATTTTATTTCTGTCTTCTTTACATTTGCTTTTGCTATTCTGTTCTTTTTCTCAGTTTTAATCCTGAAAAGGACAGAATGCTGTCACCGTGCTTTGTAAAGGTGTGACCTAAATGTCCAGAGTCCTGTAATATATCTTCAGGGGAATAGCATTAAAGTGTTAATGTTTTGTTTCTAACATTGTTTTGTGGTTCTCTATTTCGCAGGATACTGGCGAATTCTAGAATTTGACTATGAGATGAAACTCTTGAATCACGTGACTCAGCTAATAGACTCAGAGTCCTGGTCTTTAAGTAATGTTCCTTTACGTACCTGCCTTGAGGAACTTGGATCTTTAGAGCCCAGGTAAGCAATTACTTTTAGTGATGAAAATTGTCTACAATCTTTATTAACTATTACTAATTGCAATAATTATTAATTATTTATTAGAATTACAGTCTTATAACTCTAGATTCCAGTTACCATGGTGTTAATGATAGATTTTCTTTTGCTCAAAAATATACAAGGGCACTAATACTTTAGACAGACAGGTTTGTTGATTTTAGTGTCTATTGGTAATATTTCCATTGATTCAATAGTAGAAACATTATTGCTGAATTGTAAATGATGGAGGTAGCATGTACTTAAGCCACAAATTACTGACCATCTTGAAATACTTGTTCTGAAGCTGTAGCTAGCCAAATATGTTTAGTTTACCTCTTGTCTGAGATGGGGTTATATTTTCTGGTATAATACTGAATTCAGATCTCAAGAGTTGAGTTCATTGTAGTGCCATTTGGAGTCATGAAATAATTTAAGATTATCATTCAAACAAAGTCTTACGTTTACAACATGTGGCATTTTCTATTTATTTGGCTTTTGGTTCGAAAAGAAATCTTGCTTTACTATTAGTGTCTGCAGTTAGGCTGTAATTTTATGCTAGAGGTCTAGAAAAATGCCTGCTATTCAGTGAGTGATAAAATTAACTGCCAAATTTGTGACTTGCGTTACTTCTCATTGGAAAGAAGTGATATTGCAAGAGTCTCTCTTTCCCCATTCTCCTTACGCCTTTTAGTCTTTGTTAGTTATAACAAGAAAGTGGAACAGACGTTTGGGGATAACATGCTGAATTAACTCCCGTCTGTCTTTTTTCTCCCTTTTTCTCCTCTTTTAACTTACTTCTAAGTCTGTATCAATTTGTTCATTTCAGCCATGAAGATGTGTCCCATCCTCCGTTTTCTTTGACTTATTTTTTCTTACTTTACCTGTTCCTTCATCTTGGTAATTGTTTCTGTAATGTCCTTATGAACATTTTTAAAACTTGATTTCTGAATTTTTTTTCAGAGAGATGATAGAACATATTCTTTTAAGCTATGGAAGGAAATACATTGATGATGGTAAGTTTGGGGAAGCAAGCATATTTTAATTTTGCATAAAGGAAAGAGTTATTCATGAGTAAATGCAGATTTTGTGAGGATGGCCCAAACAAATTAACTTGCTACAATGCCAGTAAAAGAAGGGAGCAAATAACAAGCCAAAAATCAGTAAAATTGTTAGAGAAAGTTTCATAGGAAAAAGGACTATTAAGCTGTACAAGACAGGGGAAAATCAGGAACTATCAGAGGTACCTGAAGTGATTTATTAGATGTCCACAAGCCACAATGTTGTGACCAAAGACAGATCACTTGTAAAATTTAGATGTAGTCTCTCTTTAGATACCTTATGAGGTCTCGGATATCACACATCTAAGCAATTAATTGTGCTATTGTGAATAGTCAGTGGCATATAGATCTCCCTGAATTCAGCTTGTCTGAAGTAGACATCTGCTTTTGGTCCCCTGAACAGCACCACAACATCCATCAATTATATTGATTAATACAATAGTCCCACTATTGGACTGAAGCCCATACAATACTTTGTAGTATATTTAGGCAGGTTTCACAAGGCACAAGTTTGAATTGCAGGAAGCCCAGATAACTGAAAAAGTGGAAGGATGTGTTTATGCCTGACATTATTCAGAGAATTTTAGCCAAGTCAGTGTGGAAGAAAATAAATTCTCATTATTCCCTTCATCATCTCGTATTATAAGGGCAATTAAGGGAGTGAAGGTTTTGTTTAATTGCTCAACCACGGAGAGCAAACACTTTAATACAAGCCATTCAGAAATAGGAATGAAAGCTGTAGGAGAAACAGTGTTACTGTTGAAGGGGAAAAGATGGGGAGCAAAAACATGTATTGATATGAATAAATACTGTAGCTTGGACAGTGCTGCACACACACGTAATATTCTGCTTAATCTGTTCTTGAGAATGAGAAGATACCATCATTTATCCAAAGTAATACCAAGTTAGGTTACTCCCTGAGGAAAAGAAAAACCAGGATACTTGGTTTGTAGAAGAGTAGAACAGAACGGTAATATGAGGCTGTTCTCTGTTCTTTTATCAAAAAGCAAGCACCCAAGATACACTGTTTTTTGTTTCTCAGCAGGGGAGGTTTACTTTGAAATGCATGAAGACAAAATATGCAGAGCTATAGCACAAATGCTTTTGCAAAATGCAGTTAAATTCAATCTATCAGAGTTCCAAGAAGTCTGGCAACAAAGTGTCCCTGAAGGGATGACAGCAAGGCTTGATCAGCTTAAGGTAAAAACATAAAGAAGCATGGATTTTTTTCGTGGGAAGGCTGCTAACTGACGTGTCATATGTATATTTTATCAATTAATGGGGATTGATTGTGTTATTTCTGTCAGCTTTTGAGTTAAAGTACATTTTATGACATCCTCTAGGAGCATCAGTAGTCTGGAATCACGACAGCTCAGGTTTCTGTTAGTCTGGCATGTTTCACTGTTTGAAGGAAAGTTGCAGCTGTACAGTTAGTACTTGTAACTAGAACAGAAGCTGAAGCAGTTGTCAAGCAGGCTGTAGTGACAGCCAGTAAAGTAGCAAGCACTGTGGAAATCCTTCTGCTCAAAGGAGACGTAGATGTTGGGACTTCATGGATTTCCTCCCCCCTCCTTGTCATAATGGAAATGACAAATACTGCCTGTAAAACAGCACCTTTAAGATACGTCTTCACTCTGCCTCTGCTGCAGTTTTAGGCGGCTTTGGAGGTGCAAAGGGCAACTTGTATGGATTATTGCCAGAAAGAAGGAAGTTTTAATTGTTTTGTCTTTACTTAACACTTTCTCTCTGATGCTTATCTACAGGGCTTGGCTCTTGTGGATAAAACCTCAAGACCAGAGACCATCTTTCTGCTAAAAGTAGAAGACTTACCTGAAGACAATCAGGAAAGATTCAACAGCTTATTCAGCATACGGGAAAAGTGGACAGAAGTGGACATTACCCCTTATATACAGTAAGCATATATTTCTTTATATTAAAATATAATTAGTGTTATACTCTTCCCTTTTTGCATAGCTGACTTCTTAACAGCTTTGATTGCCTCTTTCCTTTTTAAATGAATAAGAATTCTATATGAATACAATCTAGCTGTGGAAACTGTAGCTGTATTCATTGGATTTAAACTTGTGTAAAATGCTGATCCTACTAAATTTAAATGGGCGATAACTCTGTCTTATTTGATTGAGGGAGACTTGACTCAAAGGATAAACCCCCTGACACAATCAGTCTCTATTTACAACACAAGAACTGTAGAGCAATAGTGCTTCCTATACTGTATCCTTTGCTCTTTTGGTGGTTAACGCACACACTACAGTGCTACCTGGAAGGCCCAGCCAGGGTACATGTGATCTGATACAGATGGTAACCCAGACGTAACTGCATCAAACCTTTATGAGTGGCTCTAAATTTATTGTAATATAATTAAGTAGTTCAAAGCTAACCATTTTGCTAGATTGGAAACCCTTTAGAGAACCAAAAAAAAAACCAAACAACCCCCAAATCCTTGTTTCTGAAGTAAATGATGTAGTTTTGCCTGTTACTTAAATGTCAAGCCAAGTTCTAAACTTCAGGCAATTTAAAACATTATGTGACAGTTATGGTAGGTTTTTGTTGTGTTTTTTTTCTCCCAATACCCTAATCCAGTTTATTGCTATATTTACAAATATCACAGATTCATTTTGGCTGAGAATATCTCTAATGCCCATGTCATCTGCGTTCTTTCCTCTATAGGGACTTATGTGCAGAGAAGCAGACAGTTGGTGCTCTTCTGACAAAATACGCTCGCTCCTCAACGCAGAATGGTGTTAAAGTGTATAATTCTAGAAGACCCATCTCATAACAAATATTGTTTTAAGAACTGAGAATGCGGAATTGGAGTAACAACAAATGTTGCTTCTTGCTGCCTTCTGGGGAAAGTTGTCAACTGGTATCATACAGTGTTCTTGAGTTTAAAGAGCTAAGCTTGCACAAGTTGTGTTTTCTGCTCAGCTAAGTAGAATGTGAGGGCGCTTGCGTCTTCTAAGAAACTATAGCGTAAACAGCCATGCCCCACTTCCTTTGCCCACCTTCTTTTTCCTGTGTGTCTGTAGTTATGCCAGAAGCCAAGCTACTTGAATACACTTCAGCTTTCTATCCATAAACTGAAGTCTGACATTAAAAAATAAAACCTCCTTGATAATAATTAAATCAATCGAATTGATTTCAAGAGCAAAATGGAATGCTTAGTCTTTTACCCATTAGTGAACGTTCTTAAAGATGACCATTTAATTGCAGTGTTGACATTTTGAATGCTGCAGACCTTGACAAGCTCACGAACAAGTTATTCCTGTCTAGGACTACACTAGTCTTAATTTTGGAAGGTGGTTCTTTTTATGGTCATTTCTGTGTATAACATTGGCACAAGCTCTTGACTCTTTAACACTTGGCAGAATTGCCTTTTAAATATTACAAAAAACCAAATTGTAATCAACCGTGAAGATATGAGAGAATAGTTGGACATTGTGTTATGAACTTCCTATAATGGCCATTAGAATGTAGCTGTGGTAAAATGTTTTACAGAAGGTTACCTTTGCTTTTTAAAGAGAACTTATAAAACCTTGTAATATGATTATTTTTTTTTAAACTTTGTTATGGCAAATAAATGCACGTTTAAATTGTGCCTTGAAAACTTAAGGTGGAATATTATTTTGTGTACAGCAGTGAAACAGGGTATTTTTATAATATTGTCATAAAGTGAAGTGCCTGAAATGGAAATTTTGTAATCATTAGAAATGATTGTTTGCATTTGTCAGTGAACCAGAGTTTAATTGTCAGTTAACCAGAGTGCCAGAGGGATGGGATGTCATCCAAAGGGACCTGGATGAACTAGAGAGGTAGGCCCAAGCAAACTTTATGAAGTTCAACAAGGCCAAGTGCAAGGTCCTACACTTGGGTTGGTACAACCCTTGTTATCAATACAGGCTGGGGGATGATGTGATACAGAGCAGCCCTGGGGAAAAGGACTTGGAGGTACTGGTGGATGAAAAGCTGGACATGAGCCAACAATGTGTGCTTGCAGCCCAGGCGGCCAATCGCCTCCTGGGCTGCATCAAAAGAACTGTGGCCAGCAGATCCAGAGAAGTGATGCTCCCCCTCTACTCTGCTCTCGTGAGACCCCACCTGGAGTACTGTGTCCAGCTTTGGAGTCCTCAGCACAGGAAGGACATGGACCTGTTGGAGTGGGTCCAGAGGAGGGCCACGAAGATGATCTGAAGGCTGGAGCTCCTCTCCTATGAAGACAGGCTGAGAGAGTTGGTGTTGTTCAGCCTGGAGAAGCGAAGGCTCCAGGGAGACCTTATAGCAGCCTTCCAGTACCCAAAGGGGGCTTATAAGAAAGCTGCGGAGGGTCTGTTTGCAAGGGCATGTAGTGATAGGACGAGGGCCAATGGTTTTAAACTAGAGCAGGGTAGGTTTAGATTAGACATTAGGAAGAAGTTCTTTACAATGAGGGTGGTGAAACACTGGCCCAGGTTGCCCAGAGAGGTGGAGGCCCCATCCCTGGAGACATTCAAGGCCAGGCTGGCTGAGGCTCTGAGCAACCTGATCTAGTTGAAGATGTCCCTGCTTACTGCAGGGGGGTTGGACTAGATCGCCTTTAAAGGTCCCTTCCAACCCAACACATTCTATGATTAATATTAGACGTTTTTCAGATTATTTTTTTTAACTTAACAATTGTAGGATTGGTGGGCTTTTTTTAATACAAAAAGCATTTGCTGCATCAAACTGAGATGTAAGGTATGAAAAACCTTGGAATTGCTAGCATGCTGAATGTAGGGTGAGCTGGGGGAAAAACTATGAATCAAATGTAACTCATAAGATGGACGTGTGCATCCTCGGAACTTTGTTACATGTAAAAAGCTGAATAAAACCAACTTCCTGAGCTCTGCTTGTTCGTGCCCATCGATGCGAGATCAATTCCCTGTGCTCCACAGCTCCGAGCTGTACGAGTGTGGGGTTTGGCTGGCACGTAACAGCTCTGCTGGGAGGAATTGCCTTGTTCGTGGCCTGGGCTCAACAGCTCAACAGCTGTGATCTCTTCAATAGCGGCAGAAGGTTCCCTCTCACAGAGATCAGCGGTTACATGAATGTGGAAGCCTTGGAATAACTGCTGCTGCACCATCTAAGGTTCCATAGTTGAAATAGACAAGAGAATTACTAGTCTTGTAGTCTGTGACACAAGGGGGTATATTTACATTGGGTTTTGTTGGTGAAACAAATAGTGTATCATAATGCCAAAATAATGATTCAGGTTTATCTAAATTATTTTTGCACGTGTAATCATTCTATGTGTTCACAGTGCTTCTAATTAGTCCTGTTAGATATTCAAAATTAGATGATGGTTTCTAAATTTCTGCTGTTGCCGAAAGGGCTAACTCCATTAACTTCTTTGCAAGCGTTTATTCTAACATAAAATAGGTGAATCAAAACTTGCTTATAATAGAACAAATTAATAATCAGAGGGCTGGAGCACCTCTCCTACGAAGACAGGCTGAGAGAGCTGGTGTTGTTCAGCCTGGAGAAGAGAAGGCTCCAGGGAGACCTTCCAGCAGCCTTCCAGCAGCTAAAGGGGGCTATAGGAAAGGTGGGGAGAGATTCCTTATCAGGAAATGTAGTGATACGATGAGGGGTAATGGTTTTAAATTGAAAAAGGGAAGATTTAGATTGGATATTTGGAAGAAATCCTTTACTGTGAAGGTGGTGAGACAACTGGAACAGGTTGCCCAAAGAACTTGTGGATGCCCCATCCCTGGAAGTGTTTAAGGCCAGGCTGGATGGGGCTTTGAGCAACCTGGTCTAGTGGGAGGTGTCCCTGGCCATGGCAGGGGGGTTGGAACTAGATGATCTTTAAGGTCCCTTCCAACCTGAACCATTCTATGAAGCCTAGGTTATGGAGAAACTTCATATTCTGTCCTCCTGAATCTGTAACTACAGACGCTGCCCAGCACCCCCAGGGTGGGAGGGAAGAAGTTATTGGCTCTAATCCCATTTTGCAGCTCTGTGCCATGTTTCTAGCAGCGTTGTTGTTGTCTGAAATCCTTTTTTGATTCAAAAGTACCTTCCTGTGAGCCTGGGTGGGATGTGCCCTGGCCCCTGAGTAAATCCAGGTTACTTAGTTCCTGCATCCAGGTGTATTTAACCGTTGTTGGCCACGGAACCCTTGTGAGCGCCAGCGCAGGCAGCGGGAGGCTCAGGTGTGTGTGAGGCGCCGGCGGTGCGCACAGTCCAGGGCCTGGCGGGCGGCCCCCGGCGAGTTTAGCAGCGGCACAGCCGCCATGACGGCGGCGGCCTGTGAGGCGAGGGCCGCGGGGAGCCCCACCGACCGGGAGGGGGGCAGCCGAGAGCACCGCTGCGCTTGGCGTCGACCCCAGGCTGTAACCGGGAACCGAGCTGCTGTTCCGCGGCCTCAGGCCCCGCGCTCCGGACGGAGCTACCCCAGGTACCTGCGACTCCAGCACCAGCCCCGACAGACCCCTTCCCGCCTCCCTGAGGCGCCGCCCCGCGCCTGCGCTGGCGGCCGGCAGCGCGCATGCGCACGAGTCCATGACCCAGCCCCGTATATCTCCTTTTTTTCTTAAATGTTTTTTGCCTATGGCTGCCTCTGACATCGTCACACCACCCTTCTGAAAAAAAAAAAAAAAATCCAAAATACTATCCATCCTTAAAGAAAGAAAGCTCCGTTAAACGGTCTGTGACCTTTCAACCGCCCGGGGTCAGAGGTTGCGAGCAAAATGGCGGCGGCTGCTGAGGGGGAGAGCGTTGGCGGCGCCCGGCGGGCGCGCTGCTGAGGGGAGCCTGCGCCGTGCCGGTGGGCCGCCCCTGCCCTCCATGCCGGCCGGCCCCAGCCGACTGCCCCGGAGGAGAACCAGCCGCGGGAGCCCCGAGCAGTGCCCGCGCCCGCAGCGACCATAAGGCCCGGGCCGCGGGGGGTTCTGCGGTGCCGCCTGCGCTCCCCTTCCAGGCCCACTCGCCCCCCGGCACCGCCTGTCAGCCGAGGCTGTCCCTGAAGCGGGGACCCCTCGGCCGTGCCCGCCCGGCCGCGGCCTTCCCGAGTCGGTAGCTCCCACCTGCGCTGCCCGTTGAGACGGTTGATTTACGCAGCTTCTGCGGAAGGGGAGCAGGCAGCGCCTCCGAACTGGTATCGTACCCTCAGTGGAGAGAGGGGTTGCGTGCTGCGGTCGTAAAAGGTTATGTAGAAAGACTGAATGTTATTTGTCTTATAACTATGGTGCTTACTTGAGCCGAAGATGCCTGGCTGTTGGGAGTCACAGACCCACTGGGGAGATGAGTGATCAAATACAACCTGACACAGGGAAAACTCGAAGAACCCATCGAGTGAGGATGCTGTTGATGCCAGTCTGACAGTCAGCAGTGTGTGACTAGTGCGGCTGTTCAGGATGAATAGGAAGAAAGGAGACAAAGGATTTGAGAGCCCAAGACCGTATAAATTATAAGTATCCATTTTTTTTTGAAGTTGCTATACTTGAGACCAGTGCATATTTGAAACAGGCCACAGGCTGATTCGTAATTATTTACCTGAGAAGGTTGGAACTGTTGCTGATGGTGTAGCTTGCATTCAGAAAACATGTGTTGCAGATGTATGTTTTATTTTATTGTGTAAATCGACTCATGGATAGTGAGTCACAGAATCACAGAATGGTGGGGTTGGAGGGACCTCTGGAGATCATCTAGTCCAACCCATCTGCCAGAGCAGGGTCACCTACAGCAGGTTACACAGTCTCAGCTTATAAAGATATTTATATTGTGCTCTTCAAACCTTAGAGATCTCTCCACACAATATCAGCGCTACAGACCATGCCACCACGTTTCGTTCTTACTGCTGTGTCAAGCCCTTTTGACTTAAGAGCTTTTTTGTGTATAAAAAATGCTTGCATATGTGCAAGCAGCTTTGTGAAGCAAATTGTCATTTTTACGTATCCATTATTTCGGTTTTAACCAAGCTGTAAAGCACTTGGTTCTGGATTTCTGTGGATCTTTATGTATATGTGTTTATACCTCCTTGATTTTTTTATAAATCTGTAACACAAATGTATTTCTAAATAGGATCACTCTTGTCATCATATACGTTTCAAAGTGTAGGTAATGTTTAAATCCATCATTGGATACTAGATGTTACCATTTTCTTGTAGGAATTTTTAATGACCTTGCTCAACTGAAGCAAAGTCACTTTTTAATGCAGAGGGTACATAAGTATGCATATAATGGGTAAAGGGGCATAAAAGTTGAATTATTACAAGGTTGTATCTTGAGTCAAGAATAGCACTACTCTGAAGTGCGTTGAAGATGCCAGCTACTACACAAAAAACACAGAAATAACTTCTAAAATCTTAAAATAAGTTGGAATTATTATTTTATCTTCCATTTTTTAAATCAGAGTTTAATTTGCCAGGAATTCTAATACATCATTCAAAATTTAAGCAAATGCATTTGACTTGTTTAAAATACCTATCTTGATTAATATATAACAATTATTTAAAATAATAAATTCTTATAACCTACTAATTGTAAAAGCACATACTATATCTTTTTTCATATATAGTACCTGCTTACATAGATTATGTCTGAGAGTCAACTCGCCAGGTAAATTATCCACAGGTCTCTGATTGCAAATATTATAGCTGCATGCCGTTTCTCATACTGCACATCACTAAAGTGTTAGAATTTGATTCTATGCCATTAGTAATGCTATATTTTTACATACTGTTACATGATGTTTTAAAGCGATGTTATTCTCTTGTGTTACTAGCAATATTCATACTGACATGATAGTATACTTAGATTTTATTGGAACTTTTCTGACCTTGTATGCAATTTCTATTCATTACTTGTTTTGGACCATGTAAGAGATTTAGACCATCATGAATTCTCCCTATATAAATATATGCTATATGCAGTATATATCTATACGTATATACATCCTATATAAGCTCTCAATTTTTTTTTTAAACTGGGTTAAAATATGATTTTAAATGCTGGCATTTGTGCAATATCTCACTTATTTTAATTTTTTTTTTCCAGCACAACTCACCAAGTAGTTTGTATCAACAACATAAATTTTCAGAGAAAGTCTGTTGTAGTAAGTATTTTTTAATAAAATGTGGAAGTAGAAATTAAAAGTCTGGGTTTTCTTCCTGCTTTTAGAGGATGCAACTGCACGCATAAGCTAATTATATTGTTCAGCTTCTTTATACTTTCTAATCTGATGCCTCTTACAAGTCTATCGTTCCTTGAGATGTGTCAAATAAAATACCTTCTAATTGTGAACACTTTAATCTCTGCAAGGAAGAGCTTTCTAAAAGAAGATCACTGCATTGTAAATAATATTACAAAGCAACTTGCAATGCAAAATTGATGTTCAACACGGTGTTAGCTGATGTTAGGGATAGGGTTATAGAGTTTTCTAGCTTATATGTGAGTTCACTGGGGCTTTGAAGAAGCTTTCGTGATTTCAGGCCTGAAGTCATTGTGTCTTCTTGTGAATTTAGATATCTGCCTAAGTGGAATCTGCTTAGGTTTTAAAAATCATTTTCTCAAGCTTGGATACCAAAACCTAAAACATAGGAATGAAAAGCAGTGATATTAGTAACTTGAAATCTATCCAACAGAGGCAGATAATTTCCAGTTAAACAAGCACGATTGTCAGTCATGCTGAAGTTTTTTGTTTTGTTTTATTTCACCTGTTGAATGGTATGAAAGAAAATGTATTCCAGATATCTAAAAGGGCAAACCATTTTCCTTCTTAAATAAAAAATTAACATTTTTTTTACCAATGATTTTCCTTTGAAATGCATCAGTAAGATTTTCTTTTTATATCTCTATGTTGTGAGTTGGTGAAGATTTTATAGAAGGTTTTGATTTGTGTTTTCATAGGGTTATGTGGAACTGACAATATTTCCCACAGTTGCAAACCTGAATAGAATCAAACTGAACAGTAAACAGTGCCGGATTTACAGAGTAAGAGTCAATGATTTAGAAGCAGCTTTCATCTATAACGATCCAACGCTGGAGGTTTGTCACCATGAGTCAAAGCAGTAAGTGATGTGTTTAAAACTACAGATGTGTAGTGTCTTCTGTTGCTGTTAAGCATGACCTATTTTACTGTACTGGCAAGTTTTACCTGGTGATTTCCTGATGGTAACTTTTGTTTTTGTGACTTAATTTTGGGAAGGTATTTTGGCAATAATTTTAACTCTTACTCTGTTCTTCTTGAGAATTTCTTTTACGAATATTTCTTCGTATTGTTTTGTAAAAGCATCAGAAACTTTTTAAAAAGTACTTTAGGGGGAAAAAAAGTGGTGGATGCCAGTAGTATCCTCAGTGCTTTAGAAAACCGTCCTCCTCGTGTTTTTTCCTTGGTAAGAACGTATCTTTTGCTAAAATGTTTTATCTTTGATGGACTTCAGGTTTATCTATGCCCAACTCTTAGTCTCATTTATTTGAAGAAAATTTGGTTACATTGTTGTGGCAATAGCATTTTGTTTATATTCTCATAGAGAACATTTTACAGTGGTGCAACTACATATGAGAGTTCCATATGAGAGGATTGCCCTTAGTTTTTGGGTTTTGTCAGTTTTCTTGTGGTTTCTTTTTTGTTTGTTTTTTTACTCCAGCATAGTTGGTTAAATCACTTTGGTTGCATCAGTATAATATTACGTAGACCAAAACTATCATGTTCTTATAGTTTGTCCTGCAAAAATTGTCCTGATTTTTACGATGTTTAATGTCAGATTGGATGATCAGTTTTGTTCCTTCCTATTTTTAAACCTAAGAATATTCATATAGTATCAAAGTTCTTGGGAATATTTCCCATTTTCCTAATAAGATTTTGTAAGAATTGTTTCTGATTTTATTAAATATGTTTAGATAGCCTTATATATAATTAGCTTATTACTTTGAAACAAATAATAGGAATAAAGCAAATCATGTGTATCACATTAGCTATTGGACTCCTAAATTAAGATGCCGATTACTGTTCTTCAGTTATTTTTTGTGTCCCCTTGGACAGTGATTGCTCTGAGAGATTTGCTGGCTGAAAAGATGGAGAGGGCTCACTCAGTCAGCAGCTTTGGAGTGATACCACCTCGGTTAACTCATACAGCTGATGAAGGCAGATAGGAACTAGCTAGACTTATTCTGAAGCAAACTTCATACAGTTCATACAGTCCTGCTAGTTGGATTTGAGAGAACAGTGGCATTCTCAAATGAGGTAGATAGATCTATGAGAGGTTGTCTACCCATTGCCTTGGTGACTAGAGCTTTTTGAGATGTTTCTTAGCCCGTCTCAGTTTCAGGTAAAACCTGGCTTAACTTCTCCGACTGTTGTCTGAAAACTAGAGTATTAAAGAGAACTTCTGTTCTTCCATTACTGAGATTCAAGGGCTACTTTTTATGCTAAGTTATGCATCCTTGTATTTCAACTGTTTGTTTATGGCGGGCACTCTCCTTTATTCATCACTTTATTCATCACTCATGCAAGAGTTTCAGTAATTCAGTTTGCAAATACAATGTTCATTTATATAGGACACTGAATTGGACATCAACAAAGCTGGTGAAGGGCCTGGAGAATAGATTTTATGAGGAGTGATTGAAGGAGCTGGGACTGTTTAGTTTGAGGAAGAGGAGGCTGAGGGGAGACCTCATCGCTCTCTACAACTACTTGAAAGGACATCATAGAGAGATTGGTGCTGGTCTCTTTTCACAGGTAATTAGCGATAGAACAAGAGGCAATGCCTTCAAGCTGCAGCAGGGTAGGTTTAGGCTGGACATTAGGAAAAAATTCTTCCCAGAAAGAGTGGTCAGACACTGGGATAGGCTGCCCAGGGAGGTGGTGGAGTCACCATCCCTGAATGTGTTTAAGACTCATTTAGATGTGGTGTTAGTGGATATGGTGTAAGGGAGAACTTTGTAGAGTGGGGTTGATGGTTGGACTCGATGATCCCATTGGTCTTTTCCAACCTAAATGATTCTATGATCAAAGTTTGGAAATTTTGTTTGAGTCCTGATACTGAACCACTTGAGTCTATTAATTCTGTAATTCCTGTCTGGTTTGTGACTTAATTTTTTTTGTTGTTTTTGCTATTGCTCGGTAAGTCAGAAAGCCAGAATTCTCATTGGGGAGATTTTGGTTCTGAAGAGCTAGAAAATAAAGCTTTTGGTCTTTCCTAAGGCATCAAACTTTCATTATACATTAGCATCGCAGATCAGGGTATAAGTCCTAGAATATTATCTAAACTCACGTTGAAATTTGAAACGAAAAGTTTCAAATTTATTCACCATCTGATATTGAAGAGCAAGTTCAAATACATGTAGCTTCCCACATGCTTTGGGGAAATTATGTGGGAAGAGACTTTGGTAAATATCTCATATCTGTTTGTTTTTCGGTAAGAGAAGCACCATGGACAAATGTTTTCACTAAGTGTTCTCTTTTGATTTTACTGAAACTTATGTTCACGTTCTCACACCTTGTTTTGGCTCACTTGGTTGAATTTAGAGTTTGCTGAATTGTTAAAGAACTCCTAGTGAAAGTGCTATACATGTTTAACAGTGGCTGATAGGAAATCAGAGTCCTTTAGGTTGGAAAGGGCCTACTGAGATCACCTAGTCCAATGCCCCTGCTCAAGCAGGGTCAACTAGAGCAGGTTGCACAGGGCTGTGTACAGTTGGGTTTTGAGTATCTCCGAGAGTGGAAACTGCAGTCTCTCTTGTCAGCCTGCTCCAGTGTTTGATGACCCTCACAGTAGCAAATAATTTTCTTGTATTCGTGTGGAATTTCGTGTATTTTAACTTGTGTCCACTGACAGGACCAGAGACAATGAAACACAGGAGGTTCCCTCTGAGCATCAGGAAACATTTTTTTTACTGTGAGGGTGACTGCACACTGGGATGATTTGCCCAGAGAGATTGTGGAGTCTCCATCCTTGGAGATATTAAAAAGCCATCTGGACATGCTTCTGGGCAGCTGGCTCTAGGTGGCCCTGCTTGAGCTGAGGGGTTGGACCAGATGACCTCCAGAAGTCCCTTCCAACCTCAACCGTTCTGTGATTCTGTAACAACTGAATCCTGACTAACTTATGGAAGATGTGAGAAAGGAGCAGCATTGAAAATTTTCAGAGTAAGCGCTCCATTTTGTTAAGAAAGGGATCAAGAGAGATAATTCTGTCATTTTGTGGAGAAAGTGAGTTTCTTTGTTTAGCATCCTAGTGGTATAATGGAACATCGTCCTTTTTTTTTTTTTTTTCATATTATCGTGTTTAAGAGCAGCGAATGAAATTTGAGGACAATGCATGCAAGGTGAAATACTGTCTCACACAGGGCGACAGTGGCCTTTGGTTTTCACTGCTGCAGGTTTTCACGTTGCTATTTGAACTTAATAGAAGGTCTCTGTATTTCATACCTCCTGTGTTACTCATCATTATGAAAGACGGTTCATCAAATATTCCTAACGAAAAACTAGTATGCCTCTTTTCTGTATCTCAGAAATCAAAGTCTTACATGGGTTACGAAGTATTAGATGAGATGTGTATTTTTTCCATTGAAATACTGGTCACAGTTGCATATTGAGCATCATGGTAGCTAAGTTAAAATAGATAAAATACAGCATCTGTGCTTTTAAGGCAGGATTATAAACAGAAATGCTAGAAATCTAAAAACTCTATAATTAGTAGCTTAAAAAAAAAATCATCAGTGGGTTTCCTCTGCCCTTATTTACAAAGAACTGCTTCTAGAAACAGTAGTGATTTGTAGTCTTTATATCTAATCATATGGTCATGTCTTCCATGTTCTTGTTGGTTATGGCAAGTTTAGTGATGATGTCCTTTGTACCCTTGCAGCTGAACTTGGTATATCAATTATTTTGAACAGAACACAGATTAATTATAAAGTCTTGTTTGTAATGTTACAGGAATAGTTATCTTTTGCACGGTTTTCTTCAGTGGTCTATTGAACTAATAAATGTGAAGTGAAGATGGCTCTTGGCAATCTGTTTATTTAAAATAATTTGTTTTAGATCTTTACTCTTTACTGGTGTGTAGCAAAAAAAATGTAAGTTTTAAGGATTTATGTACAAACATTTTCTTGCTTTTGATAATGCTTTCTGTTTTCTTAAATGTTGATTTCTAAAAGAATGCATAAAGTATGTAGAAAAAGTTGCTAATTTAATGGACTCTTTCCTACCTTTTCTATCAAAGTGAAGTGGTTAATTGTTTATGTTGTACAGATTTTGTCATGCAAGGAAACATAATTAGAAGAGGATTGAGAAAGTCAAGATTAAAGAGAACTTTATCTCTGAAATACAAGCAGCACCAGCTGCAATTGTTTCTGTCTCACCATAGTGTTCCCTGTTAATTCTTGGATAAGATCTTCTGTCAGATCAGCTCTTTATATTCTAAATTTGAACATTCAGCTTGTTTTCAGTTCAAGTAATACTTTTGCATTTTATCATCTATTGATGCAAAAATCATTGACACATGGTCTCTATCATTTCACATTTTCAGCATTGCGGAAGGTAAAAC
Organism: Chroicocephalus ridibundus; assembly: GCF_963924245.1. NCBI lineage: Eukaryota > Metazoa > Chordata > Aves > Charadriiformes > Laridae > Chroicocephalus > Chroicocephalus ridibundus. The sequence goes on along the minus strand of NC_086285.1, from coordinate 154,862,634 downwards.
AATTTTTTTTGCTTTGTTTATTGTCACTTCTGCTGAATGACAAAAAAAACTTCACTAAAAATGTAATTAAAAATTGGTGAATTTTGTAGGAAATTTTAGAAACCTTTAATTAGTGCATTAAATATATTTTCAGTTTTGATGCCATTGCCAGTTTATCTGTCAGTCCCAAACCATAATTTCAGGTGACAACTGAAAGAACTTTTACAAGTTTTATCTAGAAATAAAGTCGGTCTTCCATCTTGTAATTTCCTCCTGAGGCTTCAGGACATCATAGCTTTTTCATATTGGAATATATGGATGAACTTAGATAATTTATTCCCTTCCTGCCTGACAGAGCAAACATCTGAACAGTGCTGTAAGCTATAAAACAATTCACATAGTTTTACCATGTGTACACAAGGTGGCAGAGAATCCCATTTTGCTCATACTTCTAGGAAAGAGTTCGAAATCTTGTGAAGACTGCAAATAGTGTTGGAGAATGGGTCTGTTTGGGTCTTGTCTTAGGGCTGCTGTTTTTGAGTGCTGCCTCTGTTCTTCTTATCTTCCCTCTTTTCCGTGTAAATTGTTTCTTTCTCAATTCTGTCAATAAAAGGGAAGTGAGATTTATTTTTCTGGACTATAGCATGCAGAAATCCCACAGCATGTGTTCTGCCTGTATCCCAGCCCCTTTTATGTTCAAATGGGCAAAGGAAATCTCTGTTTTCTTAATCCTAGGGGTAAGATTGTAAACTGTTAAATAGCCGCAGCAAAAATTTTGAGCTCTGATGCAGGGGTTTGATCTGTCATAACTGAAGTTTGTGATGATCCTGCTGTTGCCAGGCTATGAGCTTCACATGTTTGTGCGATAACTATGGTGCAGGGTTGAGAAGCTATTGCTTTTTATGATTACTTCTGTGTAAAGGAAGACAGGTTTTTGTGTAGCTAGCTAATGTGCACATAATGCTTTCCTGTGCATAGGTTCTCTATTTGGTGTAATTTTAATCTTTGGCAGTGTATACCTGTTCATTCACTAGTTCAGCTTTTTTTTTTTTTTTAACTTGAAGCCTGTCATTTTTAAACATTAAAAATATGAAGAAGTTTTGATATCCTTCAACTTCACTGTTGTTTTAGTTACAAGCATCAGTAAGCTGTGAGAGAGCAATATGGGAGCCTTCAGGGCATGTCTTGCAATATTCTCTTTTCTGTGAAGTCAGTGATCAAGTCTTTAGCCTATGCACAAAATAGAAAAATTACTGGTGGACTGAGCATGTGTTGTTTTGCTGCAATAAAGAGCCTTCATTTCTACTGGTATGATGCTTATCTAGTTGTAAATTCATGATAGACTTTGTTACAAATAAACAGAGGTGTAGAGAACTTCTGAAGAAAGAGATGTTAAAACTCTTAACCTTGTGCAAGAATGAAAATTTGGTTTTTTCAGTGTGCCAAAGATTCAAATCATTGCCTTATTAATAAATTACCTATATGTGTACATATTTTTTATATATATATATAAACGCTATATGTAAGATATGCTATATCATAGCCTAACCAAGTGCTAATTGTATCTGGATAGCAAAGTAGAATAGTAAATGAATTACAGGTAATGAAGAGAAGTGAATTGCATATGGGTCAGAGAACTTATTTTGCAAAGTTGAAGTTGATGTTAAGTACCATAGGAAGAAAGTGGTTTATAGACTCTATGTTTGGGCTGTGTAACAGTTAAGTAGCACCGCTGCAGCTGGTAGTGACAGATGCCATAGGAAGTTGACGTGGAGGTATTTGGAGTCCATGAGAAGCTTTAAAAAATAAGTCTCTGCAGGTTCACTTGTTTCGCGTCAGTCAACACGCATGCACTTGGGCTGTTACTAACAGTGTTTTGGGTGAATTTTGATAATAAAATGTATCTCTACTAAGAAAAAAAACATGAATGCATATTACTTTTTCATTTTCAATCTACACTTAGCATTAGGAAAATTTATCTTTGTTCCTTGGGCTGTAAATTTTTGCATGTGCTCTGTTTTTGTTAAAATGGCAATATCCAGTTTATTAAGAATAGTTCAAACTATGAAAAAAATTAATCTTTGGTACTAAGCCTTTAATGGATTCCTTTTACAATGAATCACCCATTTGAATTGGAACACTTCACAAAAATAGAAATATCAGAATAGACTGTTTTCCATAAAATGTTAAGCCCAGTGGAGTCTACCTTTCTTGCTATAAAATCATAACTTTTTCCTGTCTATGAACCCATTGATGTTTAAAATGTAACTACAAGCTCATCACAGTCCTCAAACTTGGAACAAATTCTCACTGATGTATTCGAAAGAGATCCCATATAAGTAATAGTGAATTTTCAGAGCTAGTTCAGATTAAAATTAAAAACTTTGCGACTTAACAGTCTAACAGAATGTTACTGCTGTTTTCTGTTGCTAGTTTCTTTAATTACTAAGACAGTTTTTAGTCATGCAGTCTTTTTTTAAAGAGAGTTTTTCCAGTGGTATTTATTTGCCTACCTACGATGTCATTTGAAGACAGCTTAAAGCAACATTGGTTGGGGTGGTTATGATCCCATTGACAGTCTTCTGTGTCTCAGTCGTAGCACTTCTTTGACCCCTCGGTATGTCAGGGAGCTAAACCAACTGAAAGCTGTCTGACAAAAAAACCCTTTCTTTTTTTCTGTTTGGCACTTTCAGCTGCATCACCACAGGGTCGGATGAACAGTAGTCTCCTTAATGAGTGAGGGCATAGGAATGTGTGGCTGAGACTAGGAGACAGCACATCAGCTGGAGTTTAAGTTGGTTTGAATTGTTCTGGAACCATAGCTGAAGTTATAGTATATTCCAGTGTGTAAATTCAGCCTTGTGCTTTTAAAACTTGTTGGCATTATATCCTATCTTTAAGTATACTTCAGCTATGAAGAAGGAAAAACCGATTATGTATTAAAACTTGGGATTTGGGTGTTTCTGTGCTCATATGCTCCCATTTACTATTCATGTCCTACTTTCAGAAGCTTCCAAGCAAAGTAGACAAGTTTACTGCTCCTCACATTCTCAGTCTTGGTAGTGGTGCCAGGGAATTTGTGCACTATTATTGCCAAAGATCAAGAACTGCATGAAAATATGTTCTCAATATATTTCAGTGTTTTAGCAAAGTTTTTTAGATGTGGAAGACTAGGAATATAAGCATGGTATTTGACATACTTAGACATAGGACGATGCTGGCATGGTTAAGTACCCTTCATTCTTCCAAGTAAGGTACTGTAATTTGGGTTGAGTGCTGTTTTCTGCGTGGGTGGTGAATAGAGAATGGTTAGATGAAAGTAAAATCCTGAAATGAGATCATGTCTGCTTTATGTGGACTTCAGATTCCACAGAAGAATGGAGCCCGCAGCCAAAAGTTGATTTACTCCATTGTAGTGCGGTAATCCTGCACCCGGGTCAGGGCAACCCCTGGTATCAATACCAGCTGGGGGATGAAGGGATTGAGAGCAACCCTTTCAAGAAGGACGTGGGGGTACTGGTGGATGAAAAGCTGGACGTGATCTGAAAATGTGCGCTCGCAGCCCAGAAGGCCAACCATATCCTGGACTGCATTAAAAGAAGTGTGGCCAGCAGGTCGAGGGAGGTGATTCTGCCCCTTGACTCTGCTGTCATGAGATCCTACCTGGAGTACAGCTCTGGAGCCCTCAGCACAGGAAAGGCATGTACCTGTTGGAGTGGGTCCAGAGGGGGGCCAAAAAAATCATCAGAAGTCTGGAACATGTCTCCTATGAGGACAGGCTGGAGAAGAGACGGCTCCGGGGAGACCTTATTGCAGCTTTCCAATAGCTAAAGGAGGCTCACAAGAAAGATGGGGACAAACTTTTTAGCAGGGCCTGTTGCAATAGGTCTGGGCATAATGGTTTTCAACTAAAAGGGGGTATATTTAGACTAAAAATAAGGAAGAATTTTTTTACGATGAGGGTGATGAAACACTGGCACAGGTTGCCCAGAGAGATGGTAGATTCTCCATCCCTGGAAACATTTAAGATCAGGTTGCATGGGACTCTGAGCAACCTGATCTAGTTGAAGATGTCCCTGCTAATTGCAGGGGTGTTGGACTAGATGACCTTTAGAGCTCCCTTCCAAGCCAAACTATTCTATGATTCTGTGTTAGCTTTATGCTTGATTGTGACTCTGCCCCCATAGTGGTTGGATTCATCAGCGGTACCTAAATTCTGGAAAAAAAGGTGATAAGTAATTCAAACACTTTCTCTTCAGGTATAGAGTTGTGCAAGGTTTTGAAGAACCCTGTGTACTAGACAATTAGAATTAAGAAAGGTTTTGCTCCTATGTTTTACACAGTTTAAAAATCCATTTTGAACAAGTATAAAAGCTAGAACATAAAGATGCAAAAGCAGGGTTATTTTTGAACTTGACTGATCATGCTCCAATATCTGAACATAATCACAAGTGATAGGAAGATAACATCCTGCTGGTAACCACTTTATCAGTGGACATATGTGTCTTCCTGCTCATTTCAGTAGAAAATGGTTAATCTACATCATAACTGGAGTAACGGTATGACTTTGGAATGAAATGTGCAGTCAATTACATCCTACTTGTAGTAGCTTAAGCAGCTCAAACCTGATTACAAAAATTTCTATCTGCATCCTAAATAAATGAATGATGGTAAAACTTCATAAAAATTCTCCTGATTTTTGGAGACTGTAAAGTATAATTCATGTTTCTTTGTTTGTGTATTAAGGCCAAAACTCTAGCATTTAATATTTCATGTAATATTTAGAAGTGCCTCAAACTATCCCTATCTATCAAGCTAAGAGAGGGAAAAATACGAAGCTAAAATCTTAATATATTTAGAAAAGCAACATAAAAGCAAAACTGCAATATATGAGGAGGCAGATCTTCAAGACAGCTCTTTAGAATAAATATGCAAACTTAATCCAAAATTTTCCAAAAAAAATTTTTTAATTTCTATTCTAATAAATGTAAATATTACTCTTATTTTTAGTCCTTTTAATCATAGGTCACTTCTGTAAAAACCTAGTTTTAAGTTCTGGTTTTTGAAACGTAATCTTTGCTCCTTTTTCCCTCCACTTCTGTAAAAACAAAACAAAATACTTGCTTCTACATGCACCACGAAATTCAGTATAGAAATCATATAATTTTAAAAGTTGCTTCTTGTAGTTCAGCTTGTACTTTAAGAATTAACTGGGTATTTCTGACAGGAGGAATCTCAACTATTTTTCCAATGCCTACGCTGCCGCAGTCAGTGCTGTGGACCCAGATGCTGGAAATGGAGAACTCTGCATTAAGGTTCCCTCGGAGCTGTGGAAACATGTTGATGGTAAAGTAAAGAGACCATACCGAAAGCTTAATTTAAGACGCCATAGGGTTGTTAGCTATGAGTTTGCATATGATAGTAGATTTAAATAAACAGAAGTAGCATTACATTATTTTATGAAATGATTGTTACTGTTTCCTTTTTCCTCATACATATCTTTCCAGTTGAAGTCTGAAAAATACCTTTACACTTCTTGGTAATATGGAGAAGTGGTTGCAAGGTTTCTTAACACTCTTTACAAACAAACTCTTGGGTGATCACGAGCCCAGAAGTACACATAACGAAGTGTGTGTAATGGAGTATATTGGGTGCCAAATTGTAACTTTGAAGCTTCTTACAATATATGTGATCCAACAAAGAAAATAATTTACAAGGATATGTCTATATACATCTTTTTTTTTTTTTTTAAAAGCTATGTTAATTTTTCCCCATCTCACTTTGAAGAGTGGTCGTTTTAAAATTAAGTTTGTAGTGACAAACAGACTATTTTGTAAACTGGTATACTAGATTCTGGAACAAGTAGCTGGTTTAATAAATCACTCTCCAGTGTTGATTATTTTCTTACCTGGGTTTTATTAGTTTCTTGTATTGTTTTCTTACATCGTTTTATCAGTTTTTCTCGTGGATTTGTGAGACCTGTGAGAGAATAATAACAACTGTATCATGAAGCTGACTCACACAGTGTTGTCAGATACACCTTAATGGGAAAGACACTTTCTTTAATTTTTGTTTAAGTTCCTGTTGCCTTACTTGCAAGCATAAAAGGGAAAATGTTCAAACAGGCATAATTTTATTTTCAAAGTTTGAATGCCAAAATATGGTGAGACTTGTTGGATAAATTTGACCATATGCTCAAATTTCTTTTTTTGCCAGTCTATTCATAGGTGAGATTTCTGTGAAACTAAACCAAAGCAAAGACACTTAAGTTACGGGAAAAGCTTTGACTATAATAAGAGGTTTTAAGAAACTGCAAATGACAATAACATGTCTTTTAAGAATGTGCCTATTACTTGCAATTTTTGTAGAAAATTATTTCAGCAAGGTACAAAGGAGATCATGGTTAGGGTACAATCAGTATATAAAGATTCTTTACCGTTGGGGAGTTGGAAGACGAAATTTAACTCCAATTGCAGCTTTTATTAATTAATAAATATTCTTATAAATTCATGTCCTGTAAGTTAAGCTTAAGAGGTCAGTTTTGTAAGCTTTTGAGCAGTGCTTTGTAAGTGGACCTGGAAATCCATGAGAATGAAGTAAACACATCATCTTGAAGGAGCAAGCGTCCAAAACTGAATGATTATTCTGAAATAACTTTCATGTAAGTTGTGTATATTTACTCCAATTTCGGTCTTGGTGCTGCAGAGTTAAAAGTCCTGAAGGTGCATATAAACTTTTCTCTGGACCAGCCAAAAGGAGGCCTTCATTTTGTGGTACCCAACATGGAGGGCAGCATGGCAGAAAGAGGGGCTCATGTCTTTTCATGTGGTTATCAAAATTCTACAAGGTAAGAAAACTATCTTTGAATGTTAGACTGTATTTCCTATTTAATCTCAAGGTGTAGGAAATAAAAGAATTCAAATAAATTATTTGTAAGTTTGAAAAAGCCTAAAACTTAACTTGTGCTTGAAAGGAGCTTATCAGTGTGAGCTAATGATTAGGAATTAGGATTTCTAGTCTTTATAGCTCAGCAGGAGGTAATGGCAAAGAAACTTGTAGTGCTTTATAAAATTAATGTATAGTAGGAGCCAGTATGTCAACATTCAAAGAATGTAGTTTGGAACTTGAAAGAAAAATAATATGTGAAAAAGAAAGTATAATTGTTAAGTGTGATTGTTAACCATATTTCCCCCAATCCTAACTTCCCTAGGTTTTGGTTTCCTTGTGTTGATTCATATTCTGAGTTGTGTACCTGGAAACTTGAATATACTGTAGATGCTGCAATGGTGGCTGTTTCAAACGGAGATTTGGTGGAAACTGTATATACCCACGATATGAGAAAGAAGACTTTTCATTACATGCTGCCTATTCCAACTGCAGCTTCTAACATCTCCTTGGCAATAGGACCTTTTGAAATCCTTGTTGATCCATACATGCATGAGGTAATAATCTTCATAGAGGCCTTCACTGTGTTTTTTTTTAAGAATTAATAACTATTTTTATTTTGCAACTAGTATATAGTGTTCAGATATGGGTGTGTCTAGATATGACATCCATTAGTACAGTTATATGATAAAACTTGTCTAGTAGTGCCTGTATTTAAACTTATCTCCAAAGTAAAGCCCTTGAATGAGCAATAATTCCATTTATGCCTGAATTTGTGGGTCTAATTTCATTGGAGTTGGTAAAAGCATGTTTCTCAAAATAGTTTTAAATGCATCCAGTTGCTGGTAGTAGTACACAATTGAGTAGGTTTCTGAACTAAATTTGATGTTGAGTTTTCATTCTTAACAGACTGTTGCCCTAATGTTGAAGTCCACCAGTTTATATTTACATCTGTAGCTTCAGATTGTGTAAGGATGAACTCGGCAGGCAGGTTGTTACCAGTTTAGCGTAAAGACTGGCTTGTATATTCTTCTTTTGAAAGCATGATAGGAAAATACTGGGAAATAGCTATGTGTTACTTGATCCAAAGGCAAACATCAAATTTTAGTCCTCAGCAATGGTGTTCTGTTGACTTTTACTGGTGGGACATAGTTGTGAAAGATAATGGCTGTTAAAAAAAAATATATCTGTTGTTGATATTTGAAGAACCCAAACTGATAAATTTCTGTAGAGCTGACTTGAAGTTATGTGTCATTCTCAACTTGGTTCCTGTGTCACTGCTGAAGTCAATGTCATTGGCTGCAACATAAGTTTGTGGAAAAACCAGTAATATCAAAGGTTACTTGTAGTTTTAGCTCTAACAAGTCTTCTGAACGTTAGCACTGCTTGATTGATTTGAAATTAGCTAATTCTTTACTGTAGAAAAGAAAAACATTATCTCTAAAAGACATTGGATTGCAAAATCAAAGAAAAATGTCATGTGTTTTTAAATTATAGACATCACTAGGTAGACATTGTTATCGTGCATTGTCTGCTACAAATTATTCTCCTGTTGTTGCTCTCACAATTCAGATGGACATCCTGGTGTACTTTTCTGCCATGATAATCTTTATCACAGCTTGAAAATGTTTTTTTTTCTGTTAAATTTACAGCAGCACAATGATTTGTTGTGTTGTGGGGTGTTTTTTCAGTTATGTAGTATACTTGATATTTATGGATTTAAATGTGTTTGTCAATCCTGTACCAAATTTTCCTTTGTAGGTGACTCACTTTTGCTTACCACAACTTCTCCCATTGCTCAAACATACCACGTCATACCTTCATGAGGTGTTTGAATTTTATGAGGAGATTCTTACCTGCCGCTATCCATACTCCTGTTTCAAGACTGTTTTTGTAGATGAAGCTTATGTTGAAGTAGCTGCTTATGCATCCATGAGTATTTTCAGGTTAGTATTTGAGAAAATTACACCTTCTAAATCCACAGGCCTAAAAGCTCTAGATCCAAGAGTATTGAGAAATACCTGAAGCTATTATTATTTTTGTAGCCTGAGTTTTGGGCTCTCTAGTTTGAAAAGAGGCTTTTGTTGACGTTACAGGCTTTTAACACCGTTTCCAACTTTATGTTACAAAGATGTTGGATTTTTATCTTCTTTAAGAAAAAATTTGCAGTGGTTTTCTTTCTGAATTAGAAACACCATGTACGAAATACTTAAGATCAAATTAAGTGTGGAAATTTGATGATGTTTTATTCTTCTTCAGCTGCGATAGGGTACCAGGAATCCGAAAGAGTTTCACCAGTTAAAACAAGCTACTTTGGCTCTACACAGACAGATGATAATAGCAGGAGATCTGCCTGAGTTAAGGGCATTAAAAAAAAGATGTTACTATCTCATTGGAAAACCAGTGAAGGAATTATTTGATTTGGTTTGGCATTTAAAGCAAGATTCTCCGTTCTGTTTCTTTGGAGCTGGTGCTCATACTGTGTTACTTTCTTTTTATGGGGATCCAGCACAAATCTCTTACACAGCGCAATGATTATAGATGAAACTCCACTGACAAGGAGGTGCTTAGCACAGGCCCTGGCCCAGCAGTTCTTTGGATGTTTTATATCCAGAATGTCCTGGTAAGTATTTTACCATTGTACTTCTAGAAAATGGGGAAAATCTAGGAAACTCAAATTTTAATTTGCATGTTGTGTTTTATCAGAAGGATAAGTGAAACAGTAACTGTAGAAGAAAGAAAAAAGGAAAAAAAAAAAAGGAAAAATAATAAAACCAGCTCAATAAATGAAAATCTATGTGGTTTGGTTTGGTTTTTTTTGTTTGAAAGGAGAATCCGAGATATAAAGGTTCCAAAGGCTGTAGAGATTGAATATGTCTCTTCTCAGAAATTATTGCTACTGAATGTTGTAGTGTGCGTTGGCACCTGGAAATTTTAGAAGACAGACTTTTGTATCATCTGTAAATTTCTGTCAGATGCTTGGGATGAATAAGTGTAGCCTGCCTAGGAAGTACTTATGGAGCACAGAACTAATAAATTATGAAGAAGTTTGGGGAGGGGAATGCAGAAATTAGTGTCAAAGGGGCATATTCATTGGTATGGTAAGCTTCCTATAACTCCATCTCTCAGAAAATCTCCCTCAACTGGCTCTTGCAGTTCTGATCAATATTTCTTTTAAAGCCTTTTGCATACAGTTTATGTATCGGGGACAAGGAGCCCATTACTTTTTTCATGGCAAAAGTGTATATCCTAGAGTATCCTTGGCTTAAAAAAAAGAAATCAACATGTTTTTAAATTGGGTTTTTACTATTATAATTTCCCTTGCTCTCTTCCTTATTTCTAGCCTATTTCCATGGAGAAGACCATTTTTTCCTCCCTCATAATGACTCCCTTTTTTAATGTTTTTGTTTTATTCACTTCATCGTACCCCGTGTGTCATTCTTACATTTAGAATTCTAGTTCATGATTATTTTGTAGTTTTTGTCCATATTTTTCTGTCTTAGAACATAAGACTCATTTAAACACCTCCTCTGAGTCCACCAGATTGTGACATAGATATTTTGTCTTCTTGCTGTCCAAATCTTTTGCTTTGCATTGCATTGAGATGTTTATCAAGAAATTAAGATCATATAGATTAGCAGTTCTTTTAACTTTAGTGTCCATTTTTTATTGTTAGTGTTTCAGCTAAAATAGTTTAGTTTTATATTTTAATCTGGACTTCTGTGGTAAAAGTTCAGTTTTCTCTGGCTTTTCAGTTTCATTGGTCCCATCCAGGTGCCAAGTTACATAAATTGGTTCACAGCTCATCAGACTCCTATTGACTTAGAGAAGTTATATAACTTGC